>NC_054484.1:70479381-71876881 GCF_017639515.1 Carcharodon carcharias | reverse complement strand
GAGAGAGAGAGTGCGAGAGAGAGAGAGAGAGTGCGAGAGAGAGAGAGAGAGAGTGCGAGAGAGAGAGAGTGCGAGAGAGAGAGAGAGTGCGAGAGAGAGAGAGAGTGCGAGAGAGAGAGAGAGAGAGTGCGAGGGAGAGAGAGAGAGAGTGCGAGGGGGAGAGAGACAGAGAGAGTGCGAGGGAGAGAGAGAGAGCGAGAGTGCGAGGGAGAGAGAGAGAGCGAGAGTGCGAGGAAGAGAGAGAGAGAGCGAGAGTGCGAGGAAGAGAGAGAGAGAGCGAGAGTGCGAGGAAGAGAGAGAGAGAGCGAGAGTGCGAGGAAGAGAGAGAGAGAGAGAGTGCGAGGAAGAGAGAGAGAGAGCGAGAGTGCGAGGGAGAGAGAGAGAGAGAGAGCGAGACTGCGAGGGAGAGAGAGAGAGAGAGTGCAAGGGAGAGTGAGAGAGAGAGAGAGAGTGCGAGGGAGAGTGAGAGAGAGAGTGCGAGGGAGTGAGAGAGAGAGAGAGTGCGAGGGAGAGAGAGAGAGAGGGAGAGTGCGAGGGAGAGAGAGAGAGAGGGAGAGTGCGAGGGAGAGAGAGAGAGAGAGAGAGAGTGCGAGGGAGAGAGAGAGAGAGAGAGAGAGTGCGAGGGAGAGAGAGAGAGAGTGCGAGGGAGAGAGAGAGAGAGTGCGAGGGAGAGAGTGCGAGGGAGAGAGTGCGAGGGAGAGAGTGCGAGGGAGAGAGTGCGAGGGAGAGAGTGCGAGAGAGAGAGAGAGAGTGCGAGGGAGAGAGAGAGAGTGCGAGGGAGAGAGAGAGAGAGAGTGCGAGGGAGAGAGAGAGAGAGAGAGAGTGCGAGGGAGAGAGAGAGAGAGAGAGAGTGCGAGAGAGAGAGAGAGAGAGAGTGCGAGGGAGAGAGAGTGCGAGGGAGAGAGAGTGAGTGCGAGGGAGAGAGAGTGAGTGCGAGGGAGAGAGAGTGAGTGCGAGGGAGAGAGAGAGAGAGTGCGAGGGAGAGAGAGAGAGAGTGCGAGGGAGAGAGAGAGAGAGTGCGAGGGAGAGAGAGAGAGAGTGCGAGGGAGAGAGAGAGAGTGCGAGGGAGAGAGAGATTGCAAGGGAGAGTGAGAGTGCGAGGGAGAGAGAGAGAGAGTGCGAGGGAGAGAGAGATTGCAAGGGAGAGAGAGAGTGCGAGGGAGAGAGAGACAGAGAGAGAGAGTGCGAGGGAGAGAGAGAGAGAGAGAGTGCGAGGGAGAGAGAGAGAGAGAGTGCGAGGGAGAGAGAGAGAGAGTGCGAGGGAGAGAGAGAGAGAGAGAGAGTGCGAGGGATAGAGAGAGAGAGAGAGAGAGAGTGCGAGGGAGAGAGAGAGAGAGAGAGAGAGTGCGAGGGAGAGAGAGAGAGAGAGTGCGAGGGAGAGAGAGAGAGAGAGTGCGAGTGAGAGAGAGTGCGAGTGCGAGTGAGAGAGTGTGCGAGTGCGAGTGAGAGAGAGAGAGTGCGAGTGAGAGAGAGAGAGTGCGAGTGAGAGAGAGAGAGTGCGAGGGTGAGAGAGAGAGTGCGAGGGTGAGAGAGAGAGTGCGAGGGAGAGAGAGAGAGTGCGAGGGAGAGAGAGAGAGAGTGCGAGGGAGAGAGTGCGAGGGAGAGAGAGAGAGAGTGCGAGGGAGAGAGAGAGAGAGTGCGAGGGAGAGAGTGCGAGGGAGAGAGAGAGAGAGTGCGAGGGAGAGAGAGAGAGAGTGCGAGGGAGAGAGAGAGAGAGTGCGAGGGAGAGAGAGAGAGTGTGAGGGAGAGAGAGAGAGTGCGAGGGAGAGAGAGAGAGTGCGAGGGGGAGAGAGAGAGAGAGAGAGAGTGCGAGGGGGAGAGAGAGAGAGAGTGCGAGGGAGAGAGAGAGAGAGAGAGAGTGCGAGGGAGAGAGAGAGAGAGTGCGAGGGAGAGAGAGAGAGAGAGAGTGCGAGGGAGAGAGAGAGAGTGCGAGGGAGGGAGAGAGAGAGAGTGCGAGGGAGGGAGAGAGAGAGAGTGCAAGGGAGGGAGAGAGAGTGCGAGGGAGAGAGAGAGAGTGCGAGGGAGAGAGAGAGAGAGAGTGCGAGGGAGAGAGAGAGAGAGAGTGCGAGGGGGGAGAGAGAGAGAGTGCGAGGGGGGGAGAGAGAGAGAGAGAGTGCGAGGGAGGGAGAGAGAGAGAGAGTGCGAAGGAGCGAGAGAGAGAGATTGCGTGTGAGAGAGAGAGAGAGAGTGCGAGGGAGGGAGAGAGAGAGAGATTGCGAGGGAGAGAGAGAGAGAGTGCGAGGGAGGGAGAGAGAGAGTGCGAGGGAGAGAGAGAGAGAGAGAGTGCGAGGGAGAGAGAGAGAGAGAGTGCGAGGGAGAGAGAGAGAGAGTGCAAGGGAGAGAGAGAGTGCGAGGGACGGAGAGAGAGAGAGTGCGAGGGAGAGAGAGAGAGAGAGAGTGCGAGGGAGAGATAGAGAGAGAGTGCGAGGGAGAGAGAGAGAGAGAGTGCGAGGGAGAGAGGGAGAGAGAGTGCGAGGGAGAGAGAGAGAGAGAGTGCGAGGGAGAGAGAGAGAGAGAGTGCGAGGGAGAGAGAGAGAGAGAGTGCGAGGGAGAGAGAGAGTGCGAGGGAGAGAGAGAGTGCGAGGGAGAGAGAGAGTGCGAGGGAGAGAGAGAGTGCGAGGGAGAGAGAGAGAGTGCGAGGGAGAGGGAGAGAGAGTGCGAGGGAGGGAGAGAGAGAGTGCGAGGGAGGGAGAGAGAGAGAGTGCGAGGGAGGGAAAGAGATTGAGTGCGAGGGAGGGAAAGAGAGAGAGTCCGAGGGAGGGAAAGAGAGAGAGTGCGAGGGAGAGAGAGAGAGAGAGTGCAAGGGAGAGAGAGAGAGAGAGTGCGCGGGAGAGAGAGAGAGAGAGTGCGCGGGAGAGAGAGAGAGAGAGTGCGAGAGAGAGAGAGAGTGCGAGGGAGGGAGAGAGAGAGAGTGTGAGGGAGGGAGAGAGAGAGAGGGAGTGCACGAGGGAGGGAGAGAGAGAGAGAGAGTGCGAGGGAGGGAGAGAGAGAGAGCGAGGGAGGGAGAGAGAGAGAGCGAGGGAGGGAGAGAGAGGGAGAGCGAGGGAGGGAGAGAGAGAGAGTGCGAGGGAGGGAGAGAGAGAGAGAGAGTGCGAGGGAGGTAGAGAGAGAGAGAGTGCGAGGGAGGGAGAGAGAGAGAGCGAGGGAGGGAGAGAGAGAGAGCGAGGGAGGGAGAGAGAGGGAGAGCGAGGGAGGGAGAGAGAGAGTGCGAGGGAGGGAGAGAGAGAGAGAGAGAGTGCGAGGGAGGGAGGGAGAGAGAGAGTGCGAGGGAGGGAGGGAGAGAGAGAGTGCGAGGGAGGGAGAGAGAGAGAGAGTGCGAGGGAGGGAGAGAGAGAGAGAGTGCGAGGGAGGGAGAGAGAGAGAGAGTGCGAGGGAGGGAGAGAGAGAGAGAGTGCGAGGGAGGGAGAGAGAGAGAGTGCGAGGGAGAGAGAGAGAGAGAGTGCGAGGGAGAGAGAGAGAGAGAGTGCGAGGGAGGGAGAGAGAGAGAGAGTGCGAGGGAGGGAGAGAGAGAGAGAGTGCGAGGGAGGGAGAGAGAGAGAGTGCGAGGGAGGGAGAGAGAGAGAAAGAGTGCGAGGGAGGGAGAGAGAGAGAGAGTGCGAGGGAGGGAGAGAGAGAGAGAGTGCGAGGGAGAGAGAGAGAGAGAGTGCGAGGGAGAGAGAGAGAGAGAGTGCGAGGGAGGCAGAGAGAGAGAGTGCGAGGGAGAGAGAGAGAGAGAGTGCGAGGGAGAGAGAGAGAGAGTGCGAGGGAGAGAGAGAGAGAGTGCGAGGGAGAGAGAGAGTGCGAGGGACGGAGAGAGAGTGAGAGTGCGAGGGAGGGAGAGAGAGAGAGAGAGAGTGCGAGGGAGGGAGAGAGAGAGAGAGTGCGAGGGAGAGAGAGAGAGTGCGAGGGAGAGAGAGAGAGTGCGAGGGAGAGAGAGAGAGAGCGCGAGGGAGAGAGAGCGCGAGGGAGAGAGAGAGTGCGAGGGAGAGAGAGAGAGAGAGTACGAGGGAGAGAGAGAGAGTGCGAGGGAGAGAGGGAGAGAGTGCGAGGGAGAGAGGGAGAGAGTGCGAGGGAGGGAGAGAGGGAGAGAGTGCGAGGGAGAGAGGGAGAGAGTGCGAGGGAGAGAGGGAGAGAGTGCGAGGGAGAGAGGGAGAGAGTGCGAGGGAGAGAGGGAGAGAGTGCGAGGGAGAGAGGGAGAGAGTGCGAGGGAGAGAGGGAGAGAGTGCGAGGGAGAGAGAGAGAGAGAGTGCGAGGGAGAGAGAGAGAGAGTGAGAGAGAGTGCGAGGCAATAGGAATGTGGATTCATTTTGTTTAGTGCTATGGGGATGATCTTCCTTGCCATTTCCAGTCTATTTACTATGCGGAAGATAGAAACAGGAATGGGTCATTCTGCCACTTGCTGATGCCCTGCCATTCAAGGCTGAACTGAAACCGAACTTCCTTTACCAGCCTTCGCTCTATATCCCTTAATATGCTTGGCTAGCAAAAACCTATTGATGTCATGAGTATAAGTATTAATTGAGCTCGTATCTGAGTTGGACCACTGCTACACTCATTGTTAGTGACACTTGAGTTCTATGAGGTTCAGCACGGTCAAGATTGGCTGATGAAAGTGAAAGTAAGGACCTCCTAACATACTTTTATATGTTTTATTAACTATTGTTCTTCTTTCTCCTGACTTGAAAATACCTTACAAAATCACTATGGTTTCTGTTTGAAGGTTTATGCTTTTCATCCCTTAGGTCTTTCAGCAGCCAAACTGCTGACAGAATCTGGGCAGAAGGTCGTGGTACTGGAGGCCCGTGACAGGGTTGGAGGCAGGACATTTACAGTCAGAGTGAGTATGAACCATAGCAAAATAAACTCTCTGCATGTGTTGCTGTCTTTTGGTTGCCACCTTTTAGCAAATCAAAAGTAGGTCTGTGGGCAGGTAAGTGGCAGGAATCATAGCTTGGGTTCTGAAGTTTATTTTTCTGCCAAAAAGAAATAATTGAAAACTTCAATAACCTTAATAACTAAAATCTGCGTATCTTTATATCAGGTAATTTTGAAAATACTTTAAAAAAATCAGTCTTTTATTGTACTGAGTACTGTTTCAAAGATATGAAGAATGACAGAGATTGCTTGAGCCTTCCACTTAGTTCCAGCAAAGCTGTCCCATCAAATCTCCTCCAACCGTCCCACGGCTGTACTGTCCTGGTTCAACACAGGTGTCATTAACATCCAAGTCTAGCTACCTGGGGTCAGAACTTTCCTGCTTCTAATGCTCTTTAACTCATTTTGCATTTCTCTTTTTCTCTCTCTCTTCTCAGCCTAGCTATCCTTAGAAGTTCAAATCACTGTAAAGAGTCCTTCAGTTAACAAGAGGTATAAACTCTTTTAGCTAGCAAACAAAATTTCAACTGAATTCTGCCAGGAGATTTTCCTTGTTCTGCAGCCAGATTGTTCTAAACTAAAACTAAATACCAAACTGCTTGATCGCAGAACCACATCCAGGGACCGACTCACCGCTATAATTAGCTTCTGATTGACCTCTTTCCCTATTGTTTATCTAGCTCAGGCTTGTCTAAACTGTGGCCCGCCAGGCCTTTCTATCCGGCCTGCGACCCCATGTTTAAAATGCTGGTAAGTAAATTTGAAGATTCTGCATGTTTCTGCTCCTCCAATTACAGGCTGTTTCTCCTGCACCTTTGCTGCTGATAGGATCACTATGATCACTATGAGAGAACCAATCTCTGACTGGAGGATCAGCTTCAGGCTGAAGCTTGAAAAAATGGCATGACAGTAGTGGTGAGTCTGCTGTGGAGGGAGGGAGGTTTTCAGGGAGCGGGGAAGAGACAGCGTCTCTACCAAGTGTGGGGTCGAGTGTGTCGACTGATGGGGGGGAGGAAGTTGTCTACTGAGCTGGGGTTGGGAGAGGGTGCCTACTGATGGGGGAGAGAGAGAACCTACCAAGTTTGGGGGAGGGTGGGGGAGAGTGTCTACCAAGTTTATTGGGGGGAGGGGGAAGAGAGAGTGTCTACCAAGTTTGGAGGGTGGGGAGGGGAGGGAGAGAGAGAGAGTGTCTACCAAGGGGCTGGGAGGGGGTTGGGGGGAAGAGAGTGAGAGTGGCTGCAGGTGGTGGTGTTGGGGGGGTGGGGAAGAGAGAGAGAGGGGCTGCATTTTTGAAATTCATGTTTAATGTCGCGCCAAACTTTATCTTTCCGAAATTTGCTCTTCGGCCCCTTGTGTGAGAAAAACATTGAAATTTGGGCAAGCCTGGTCTAGTCTTTAGCTCCTTCATTCAATACATTGCTAGACTTCCTTCCCACTTACATTGGGACCAGTTGACCAATGTTAAAGCTGAAACAAGGCATGCATGCAGCCTCATTAAATATTTAAATGAGGGTTCCACCAGTTGAAAATGAGTAGGTCAGTCACTTTCCAAACCCAGTCCCCAGCCCCCGCCTACCTTATCTCTATTAAAACCAGATGTGGGCTCTTTTCAGGCTGGTTGTGTTCAGGTTTGAAATTGCCAAAGTTTTAACTCCTCAGTCAATCTAAACCCACCTGTTTTGGGTTTTAAAATTGCCCCCACTTTTTCTGCAGCTTTGATCATCTTAATCAGTTTCTTAGTTCCACCTTTTAATACCCATGTTTTGAGGAAAAACCCCATGTCTTTCATCCTGCTCCTTCTGGTACAGCTCCCATCTTAGCATCTTCACACCTAAGGAGTGTAGTCATGAATATGTCTGGTGGACAGCTGCTTCAAACTGTTCATCTCTTGTTTTGGCTGGACTGTATCAAGTGTTACTGGGTCTCACTCTGCTCTGCTCTGCTAAAACTGCAAACTACTCCAGGGTCATCCTGGAGTGCAATGATAAACTCCTTGGATTATTTCCTGCACTCCCGCCGCCTTTGTATGTCTCATTTCTTATCTACGTAACCTATATAATCCTCCCCTTGACACTTCTTGTGTATTCTCTTCACCCACCAGACAACTTGAAGAAGTAAATGAAAATTCCTTTGAATTCATTACTGTCATGTGAGGGTTCTCCTGCAACAATGAGGAATGGTGACTTGTAAATATTTGTAGTTTAAAAGGCATTGTGAAACAATAGGTCAAAAATGCACAAATGTACATCACCTTAATTTCCAGATATTTAACCTTTTTCAGACAGATATTGTTATGTATTGAATGTCTTGTTTAGCTTGTTGTACATAGCATTATATGATTGTAGAATCCATGTTGTTTTCTTAGTTCTGTTACTGCAGTAGAATAAATGAGAGCTGCAATGTTCAATCCACGCCTCCGGGAGTATTGATTAGTCTAAAACGTTATCAGCTACACCAATATTAAAACATAAATTGGTGAGGAGGATGATGGACCTTTGCGATCAGGCCACTCGAAAAGTGAAACAGCTCGGAAAAGGAAATTACAAAAAGGAAATTACTAGTTTTTAAAAAAGCGCTTCTACTCTCCTGGAACACTTCCGAAGTTCAGACAAAAGGTGAAGCGAAGATAAAAAGACAAAAAGGGAAGAAATCACTGCTGTGCTTTTCCGAACAAGAATGAAGTTTAGGAAAAAAAAGCGAAGCAGCCACGTTTGCAGAAAGAAAAGAGACTCACGATTGTGGGGATCCCGAGAGAGCGCAAGAAAAATACAGCGACAGGGCTGCCAGCTGCAGACAGCCTCTTAAGTTCCAAATATACAGGACAGTGTTCAAAAAGAAGACACAGCGAGAAGAATATGATACAGTTTTAAAAAAGTTTAAAAACTTACATTAAGGGAAGGTCCACAATTGCTGCAGAGCTCGCCAAAACCCGAAAAGAATGGGAAAAAATATAGAGACATAACAGGCAGCTACTGACAGCCTGAGTAAAAAAAAAATATTGTCTTAAAGTGGTAACAGAATTTAAAGTGGTAACTACAAAAAAATGAAATGACAGTAGACAAAAAGTAACTGACAAAGAAGAGAAAATAAAAGGCCAGAAATGACTACACTTATTGGATCTATGGGACATTTCGATGAGACTGTGGAATAGTGGAGCTCCTACACTGAACACTTTGAGCTTTTTGCCTTTGCAAATGGAGTTGAGAATGATCGAAAGGTGGTAACTTAAGTGTGATGGGAGCTAAAGCCTCTAGCTTATTAAGAAGCTTGGTGTTGCCCGACAAACCTGGCTGAAAATCGAATGAGGACATTGTAAAAGTCCGGGAGACACATTTTCCCCCTAAGCCACTTGTCTGAGCAGAAAGATTTTGGTTTCACAAAAGAAACGAAGAGGGGGAAACAATTGTGCAGTATGTAAAAATCTCACTGAACATCATGAATTCAAGGAAGTAGAGTCATAGAGTCATAGAGGTCTACAGTACAGAAAAAGGCCCTTTGGCCCATCGATTCTGTGTCAGTCAAATAAGTACCTAATTATTCTAATCCCATTTTCCAGCCCTAGGCCCATAGCCTTGTAGGCCATGGCATCACAAGTGCACATCCAAATAACTCTTAAAGGTTATGAGGGTATCTGCGTCATCCACACTTTCAGGCAGTGAGTTCCAGATTCCCACCACCCTCTGGGTGAAAAAATTCTTCCTCACATCCCCTCTAAACCTCCTGCCCCTTACCTTAAATCTATGCCCCCGGTTGTTGATCCCTCCACCAAGGGGAAAAGTTCCTCCCTGTCTTCCCTTTCCATGCCCCTCATAATTTTATACTCCTCAGTCATGTCACCCCTCAATCTCCTCTGCTCCAGGAAAATAACCCCAGCCTATGCAATCTCTTCTCATAACTAAAACTCTCCAGCCCAGGCAACATCCTGGTAAATCTCCTCTGCACTCTTTCTAGTGCAATCACATCCTTCCTATAATGCGGATTCCAGAACTGCACGAAATACTCTAGCTGTGGCCTAACCAGTGTTTTATACAGTTCCAGCATAACCTCACTTATATTCTATGCCTTGGCTAATAAAGGCAAGTATCCCATATGCCTTCTTAACCAGCTTATCTACCTGTCCTGCTACCTTAAGGGACTGGTGGGCATGCACACCAAGGTCCCTCTGATCCTTGGTACTTCCCAGGGCTGAACCATTCATCGTCTATTCCCATGCCTTGTTTGTCCTGCCCAAATGCATCACCTCACCGGATTAAATTCAATTTGCCACTGACCAGCCCGTCTATATCCTCCTGTAATCTCACTATATACCACCCCACCAATTTTTATGTCATCTGCAAACTTACTGACCAACCCTCCTACATTCAAGTCCATATCGTTTATATATACCACAAACAACAAGGAACCCAACACCGATCCCTGTGGAACCCTACTAGACACAGGCATCCAGTCACAAAAACACCCCTCGACCATCACCCACTACTTCCTGCCACTCAGCCAATTCTGGATCCAATTTGCCAAAGTGCCTTGGATCCCATAGGCTCTTACCTTCATTATCAGTCTTCCATGGGGGACTTTATCAAAAGCCTTGCTGAAGTCCAAGTAGACTACGTCAAATGCATTACCCTCATCTATGCACCTGGTCACCTCTTCAAAAAAATTCAATCAAATTGGTCAGACATGACCTCCCCTTAACAAAACCATGCTGACTGTCCTTGATTAATCCTTGCCTCTCCAAGTGTAGATTAATTCTGTTGCTCAGAATTGCTTCCAATAGTTTTCCCACCACTGAGGTTAGACTGATTGGCCTTAATTCCCTGGCTTATCCCTTCCTCTCTTCTTGAATAATGGTACCACATTGGCTGTCCTCCAGTCCTCTGGCACCTCTCCTGTGGCCAGAGAAGTATTGAAAATTATTGCCAGCGCCCCTGCTATCTCCTCCCTTGCCTCACTCAACAGCGTAGGATACATTTCATCCGGGCCCGGAGATTTATCTACTTTTAAGCTTGCCGGACCACTTAGAATCTCCTCCTTTTCTATGCTAATTTCTTTAATTATATCACAGTCTTTCTGCCTGATTTCCATACCCACATTGTCCCTCTCACTTGTGAACACTGTCACACAGTATTCATTTGGAACCCTACCTTCGTCTTCAGGCTCCAAACACAAATTACCACTATGGTCCTTAATGAGTCCTACTCTTTCCCTAGTTATCCTCTTACTCTTAAACGTACTTGTAAAATAACTTTGGATTTTCCTTTACTTTACCTGCTAATGTTTTTTCATGCCCCCTTTTTGCTCTCCTAATTTCCTTTTTAAGCTCCCCCCTACACATTCTGTGCTCCTTTCGGGCTTCTGCTGTTTTGAGCCCTCAGTATCTGCCATAAGCCTCCTTTTTCTCTTTATCCAATCCTGCATATCCCTCAACATGCAGGGTTCCCTGGATTTGTTGGTCCCATCCTTTGTCTTTAATATGTTGGCCCTGTACTCTCCCTATTTCCTTCTTGAATGAGTCCCACTGCTCTGACGCAGATTTACCTAAAAGTGGCTGTTCCCAGTCCAGTCTGGCCAAATCATATCTGATCCTATTAAAATCAGCCTTCCCCCAATTTAGAGCTCTGATTTCTGGCCCATCATCGTCCTTTTCCATAACAAACTTAAATCTAATGGAGCTATGATCACTATCTGCAAAATGTTCGCCCACTGATACCTCTACCACTTGCCCGGCTTCATTCCCTAAAATTAAGTCCAGGGTCGCTCCCTCTCTTGTAGGACTTTCTACGTACTGGCTTAAAAAGCTCTCCTGGATGCATTTTAAGAATTCCTCTCCCTCCACACCTATCATGCTATGACTAACCCAGTTAATGTTGGGGAAGTTGAAATCCCTCACTATTACTACCCTATTATTTTTACACCTCTGAAATTTACCTGCATATCTGCTCTTCTATTTCTCTCTGACTGTTTGGGGGCCTATAGTACACTCTCAGCCATCTGATTGCTGCTTTTTTGTTTTTTAGTTCTACCCATATGGCTTCATTTGAGGAATCTTTTAAGATGTCATCCCTCCTTACTGCTGTAATTGATTTCTTGATCAATATTGCGATACCCCCTCCTCTTTTACCTCCTTCCCTGTCTCGCCTGAAGGCCCTATATCCTGGCATATTGAGCTGCCAACCCTGACCCTCTCTCGACCATGTCTCTGTGACATCAATGACATCATACTTCCATGTGTTAATTTGTGCCCTCAACTCAAGTACTGAATGATGCCCTCCATGACAGGTTGGTCTGTGGCCTTTGTACTGAAGCAACCCAGAAACGCCTCGCTAACCTCACTTTGCAGAAAGTCACAGAGATTTCAGTCTCCATGGAACTGGCTGCAAAAGAAGCACAGCAGCTGAGTGCATCAACTCAAGTGCATAACATGACAGCTGAGCGTGCAGACAAGATAGCAAGCAGCTCAGAATGTTACTGTTTTGGAAAACCTGGTCACCATCCATCTGAATATTGGTGCAGAGACCTTGAATACTGCCAGTGTGGCAAGCAGGCACATTGAGCGTGCCTGTAAAGATGAAAAAAGTAGCTGTGAATCAGAAAGGCAAACCAGAGAAAAAGGAATCTGCTGTCTGGCGTAACAAGAAGAAAAATCTGCATGTCATACAGCAGGAACGGGTGGACCAGAGAGACACTGAGTCCAAAGAAGAAGGGCCCTTCCATGTCTTGTTGGCAGTAGGTGGTTCACAGGGCTACTGGGTACCACCGCTGCTGGAGGGCCAACCAATACGAATGGAACTGGATACAGGGGAGCAGTTTCTCTGGTCCCAGATGCTGCGTATAAGGAAAAGCTTAAACATCTTCCCTTGATGCCTACAAAAATCATTCTGAAAACATATACAGGGGAAGCTGTACCTATGATGGGCAGAACAGAAGTTAAAGTGGAACTAAATGGACAGACTGCTAAGCTACTGTTGTCTGTGGTAAAAGACAACTACCCAGCTTTAGTTGGACAATTTGGAGAAGATCCGGTTAAACTGGGCAGAAATACACAGCATTGCTAAGAAGGTCTGTCAACTGCTATAAAAGAAACATGCTATTGTTTTTGAAGGAGATTTGTGAAGCATGGAGGGAATCAACGTAAAATTAAATATCAAAGCTGAATCTCAGCCAAAATTTCAGAAGGCCAGAACCATGCCTTGTGCCATATGACCAAAAGTCAAAGCTGACCTAGAGGAGGAGGAGTCTTGGTACTTGTCTCTCATAGCAAATGGGCAACACGTATCATTCCAGCACTCAACAAAAACGGCTCCATATGCATCTGTGGAGATTTCAAGGTTACTGTTAATCCTGTGTTGTGTGCTGAACAATATCCACTTCCCCATCTTGAGGAGCTGCTTTCCTGGCCTGGCTGGTGGACAGAAATTCACATTGTTGACTGATCGTCGACCACTCACCTCGATATTCAGTCCATGCACAGGCATCTCTTCTTTAGCTACATAAGGATGCAGCGTTAGGCATTGATATTGAGTGCTCACACATAAGATATCAAATATCGAACATCTACCTTGCATTACAATGCCTTGTGCCACAATTCCTCGTGCCTTTCGAGACTGCCGCTAGCAGTCAGCCATGTGGACGCTGCGCAGAAAGACATTGTCTACTTTGCACGTGTGGAGAACACACCCATCACTTCAGTCCAAATCAAGAAGGCCACTCGAATGGACCCAAAACGCATGGCAACTCTTCCCTGAATTTCCAAGTCTCACCTGACCTTCATTCTTACATTCCCAGGAGGATGGAGTTATCAGTCACTTCAGGATGTTTGCTTTGGGGCATGTGAGTTGTTATTCTACCAACATTAAGGAAACCAGTGTTTGGACCAACTGCATGTTGGACACTGGAACAGTTCACATGAAAGAGATTACAGGAAGTTACTTCCTGGACCAAAACATTGAAGCCAAGGCAAGATCTTGTCCTTCATGTCAGAGTGTGAGAAACATGCCTCAGTTGGCACCTCTCCATCCATGGGATTGGCTGGTAAACCCTTGGCAGCACATTCACGTCGAATTCGCTGGTCCATTTGAAGGAACAATGTTCATGCTGGTTGTGGATGCTCATTCTAAATGGCCAGAAGTTTCAGTAATGTCCTCTACTCAGCTAAGAGTACAATTCAAAGGTTAAGAAAAGTGTTCAGTTCTTATGGGTTACCAGAACAATTTGTGACCGACAATAGACTGCAGTTTGTCTTGCAGGAGTTTGAGAATTTTTTGAGAATGTCATGAAGATGTTAATGAATATAATGTTATTGGAAATTATTTTAAATTGGACTTGTAGTGGGGTCTGTGTCTGTGGGTGTGTTAATTGGATTAAAGCCAGTAAGTCTGGGTGCTTTTATGTATAGTAGTTTTGAGATGTTAAACCCAGAAGGACAAGGGCAGCAGGTAGATAGGAACATAACCACCTGGAAGTTCCCCTCCAAGTCACTCGCTATCCTGATTTGGAAATATGTTGCCGTTCCTTCACTGTCGCTGGGTTAAAGTCTTGGAACTCCCTTCCTAACAGCACTGGGTGTACCTACATGACATGGACTGCAGCTGTTCAAGAAGCAGCTCACCACCACCTCAAGGGCAACCAGGGATGGGCAATAAATACTGACCCAGCCAGTGAAGCTCACTTCCTGTAAATGAATTTTTTAAAAAGTAAGGTAGAGGGTATATTTGCATTTTGTTGCATAAATCATTCAAAGACTGGGGGTAAAATCTTGCACCTAGCCAGGAGACACCAAGCAATATGTTCATATTACTAATAAAATTGGTACAATGAAAGGGGTTTTACTGTTAGAAGAGGTGGAGTACAAAGGGCCTGGTGATACAATGAGAATTTACATTCAAAGGGAAGGCTAGGTATATATAGAAGAGTTTTGTGTGTGTGAGTCGGAGGCCTGCTACCTGTAAGCCTACAACTGTGTGAAGGAACCGAATTGAAAGGACCTCACATTGAATTTGTAAGATAAAATGTGCTTTGCCAGGTGTTTGTTTAAAGTTTATTGGTTATTGTTGCCTTAGTGAAGATTTACCTAGAAGTGATTAATTTAGGGATTTGTTTAAAAGTTATTATTATAGTAATTTGTGGACATGTGTATGTGTTTAATTTCTTGTTATGTAATAAATATTTAATTAAATTTATATAAAAGAACCTCTTGAGGCTTGGTGGGTTTCCTTTCTGAATTCAGTGCTGAATCTCAAACATACCAATTGAAAACAAAAACAAAAACACCTGGAAAAACTTAGCAGGTCTGACAGCATCTGCGGAGAGGAATACAGTTAATGTTTCGAGTCCATATGACTCTTCAACAGAACTAAGGAACAATAGAAAAGAGGTGAAATATAAGCTGGTTTAAGGAGGGGGTGGGGGTGGTGAGACAAGTAGAGCTGGATAGAGGACCAGTGATAGGTGGAGATAACCAAAAGATGTCATAGACAAAAGGACAAAGAAGTGTTGAAGGTGGTGATATTAGCTAAGGAATGTGCTAATAGGTGACATTAAGGGGAGAAAGCAAGATGAACAAGGTACAGATATCCCTAGTGGGGGTGAGGTGGGGGGAAGGGATCGAAATAGGCTAAAAGGTAGAGATAAAACAATGGATGGAAATACTTTTAAAAATAATGGAAATAGGTGGGAAAAGAAAAATCTATATAAGTTATTGGAAAAAAGGGAGATCGGAAAGGGGGTGGGGATGGAGGAGAAAGTCCATGATCTAAAATTGTTGAACTCAATATTCAGTCCGGAAGGCTGTAAAGTGCCTAGTCAGAAGATGAGGTGCTGTTCCTCCAGTTTGCATTGGGCTTCACTGGAACATTGCAACAAGCCAAGGACAGACATGTGGGCATGAATGCAGGGTGGAGTGTTGAAATGGCAAGCGACAGGGAGGTCTGGGTCATGCTTGCGGACAGACGGAAGGTGTTCCACAAAGCGGTCACCCAGTCTGCGTTTGGTCTCTTCAATGTAGAGGAAACCGCATTGGGAGCAGCGAATGCAGTAGACTAAATTGAGGGAAGTGCAAGTGAAATGCTGCTTCACTTGAAAGGAGTGTTTGGCCCCTTGGACGGTGAGGAGAGGGGAAGTAAAAGGGCAGGTGTTGCACCTTCTGTGGTTGCATGGGAAGGTGCCGAGGGAGGGGGTTGAGGTGTAGGCGATGTTGGAGGAGTGGACCAGGGTGTCCCGGAGGGAACGATCCCTCATGGGAACAGCATTCCGCAGGGATCGTTCCCTCCGGGACACCCTGGTCCACTCCTCCATCGCCCCATACACATCAACCCCCTCCCAAGGCACCTTCCCATGCAACCGCAGAAGGTGCAACACCTGCCCCTTTACTTCCCCTCTCCTCACCGTCCAAGGGCCCAAACACTTCTTTCAAGTGAAGCAGCATTTCACTTGCACTTCCCTCAATTTAGTCTACTGCATTCGCTGCTCCCAATGCGGTTTCCTCCACATTGGAGACAAGTGGTTATGGTACTGGGTTTGTAACCCCAAGATCAAGAGTTCAAATCTCACAATGGCAAACTATGAAACAATGTAACTTCATCTGAAACAGATGGAAACGTGTTTGTACTCAAAAGAGTTACAAAGGAACTGACTGAAACTTTTGCTTGGCCTAAATAGCCAAGTGATTATGGTACTGGGTTTGTAACTCCAAGATCAAGAGTTCAAATCTCACAATGGCAAACTATGAAACAACGTAACTTCATTTGAAACAGATGGAAACGGGTTTGTACTCGAAAGAGTTACATTGGAGAGACCAAACGCAGACTGGGTGACTGCTTTGCGGAACACCGGTCTGTCCGCAAACATGACCCAGACCTCCCTGTCGCTTGCCATTTCAACACTCCACCCGGCTCTCATGCCCACATGTCCGTCCTTGGTTTGCTGCAATGCTCCAGTGAAGCTCAACGCAAACTGGAGGAACAGCACCTCATCTTCTGACTAGGCACTTTACAGCCTTCCGGACTGAATATTGAGTTCAATAATTTTAGATCATGAACTCTCTCCTCCATCCCCACCCCCTTTCCGATCCCCCTTTTTTCCAATAATTTATATAGATTTTTCTTTTCCCACCTATTTCCATTATTTTTAAATGTATTTCCATCCATTGTTTTATCTGTACCTTTTAGCCTATTTCAATCCCTTCCCCCCACCCCACCCCCACTAGGGCTATCTGTACCTTGTTCGTCTTGCTTTCTCCCCTTAATGTCACCTATTAGCACATTCCTTAGCTAATATCACCACCTTCAACACCTCTTTGTCCTTTTGTCTATGACATCTTTTGGTTATCTCCACCTATCACTGGTCCTCTATCCAGCTCTACTTGTCCCACCCCCCCAAACCAGCTTATATTTCACCTCTTTTCTATTGTTCCTTAGTTCTGTTGAAGAGTCATACGGACTCGAAACATTAACTATGTTCCTCTCTGCAGATGCTGTCAGACCTGCTGAGTTTTTCTAGGTATTTTTGTTTTTGTTTTGGATTTCCAGCATCCACAGTTTTTTTGCTTTTATACCAGTTGAAAATTTAGGTTATGACAGTTGTTTAAAGTTTCCCTCTGGGTTTTTAAATAACTCAGCCTTTACCAACTGCTATGTCACAACAAGAAGTAACGGAATTCATCACATTGCCTCAGCAACATATCATGCATCCACCAATGGATTAGCTGAGACATTTGCTCAAACCATGAAAGATGCTTTAAGATCAGCACAAGGACATTCCTCCATTCAATAGCGTCTGGACACATTTCTGCTGACATGCTGAAACATGCCACATGCTACGACTAAAGCATCTCCAGCATTCCTACTGATGGGTTGGTAACTGTACACTCGCTTCAATCTGCTGAGAGCAACAAAAACATGACAAGTTGTACCAGATCAACAGCACAACCAAGTGGAGAGAAGAGCACAAAGATCAAAGCCAAGAATTTTCTGTTCTGGACAAGAATTGTAGCTCATAATTATGCTACTAGAACTGAATGGGTTGCTGTAACGGCAATTGCTCAGACAGGACCTGTTTCCTATACAGTCCAAACTGCGAATGATCTCACCTGGTAGAGACATGTTGACCAACTGTTGCCAAGTCAAGCACCATTTAAGGATACACCTCTTACGGAAGAGCCATCTGCAAGTCAAGAAATGCCAGCTCCAGTCTCATCTCCTCTGTCAAGCTCGACTGAAGTTGAAGTCGTCTCACCTTCACCTGCGTTAGACACAACTTCAGGTTCTGCTACTAGTCCTAAATTGTCATCAGTCCCTGATGAACAATACTCTATAAAAGCACCAGAAGTCCATCGTAACCCACACCGGGAGAGAAGACCCCCTGAGCGTCTGAATTTATAAAGTCAGAGACTTTAGTGGGTTCAGTGGAAATAGAGGCAGTCTACCCTCTTTCCCTAGTCAGAAAATGTTTTGTTAAGCTGACATTTCCAATAAGAGGGGAGGAATATGTTATGCATTGAAAGCCCTGTTCAGCTTGCTGTACTTTGCAAGCCAGTGCATTATGGGATTGCAGAATCCATGTTGTTTTCTTAGTTCTTTTACTGCAGTAGAGTAAACGAGAGCTGCAATGTTCAAACACCTCCACACCTCCAGGAATAGATTCATCTTTAAAAAGTTATCGGCCGTACCAATATTAACACATAACAGATATTTTTCTTATTGTAACTATTTGTTTCATCCTGCAACCACTAAGATAATTGCACTATGTGGAGCCAATTATTGATGTTCAGTAGGTGGAATATAATTTCCTTCCATGATGGTTAAAGTGGAGTGATTTCTGTGATATGTGATTTCCATACATCTGAGTCAGACAATGACCATGCTTTTCATTGTGCAGCTAATGTTTTGAAATGTCTAACATTGTGAAAGCACTATTAAAAAAAACAAATTACTTAATTTCTTAATGTATAGCATGTGAGTGACTCCAATCACTTTATCCTTTATGTTCCCATATAAATATCCAAGGTGCTGCCATGATGCTTTCATCATGCCAGCCTTCATGACTCAGAGCATGGCTTATTGATCAGGGCTTTCATATGTTGTCGTAGCTGATGACTCCAGTAAGGTTTCTGGAGACGGAGAGAACAGATACAATGGGACCAGTGCCATTGCAAGAAGTGTCATACATTAGAACATAAGAATTCTCATTCTGTTTTGGGGCCCCTGAATAAATGGTGCAATCCTGCAATATGGACCAGGAACCAAAGAATCATTGGAGCACCATATAACAATGAAGCAAGGCTTGCTGCTTTGAAAGCTGAAATCAATTCATGAGCTGAAGGTGGACTGACCTTTCTCCCCTCAGTCTTAGGAGAGTTCACAGGTTTGAGAAGATGTGGACATCCAACAGCCAGAGTAAGGAGGCCACAACTAACACTTAAATATTTTGAACAAATAAGATTGTCTCATTAAATAAAGTCATATCACACCTGCCTTTTCTCTCCATAAACCCTCGTAAAGTCCCTCACCTTAAAGAATTTTGCCATTGCATCAGAAGATTAAAATTTACAATTCCCCTGACATCATCTGAACCCTAAGAATTCAAAAATGTATGCACTAATGAACTTAAAACCCAATGCACATGAGCTGCGGTAATTTCATGTAATAATGTATTCTCCAAAAGGTGATGAAAATCTAATCATCTTATCTAAAACTACATATCACTTTTTATCCTCTTATGCCAACTAACTTACTTGCTCCTTCTCTACTGCTCTTATGAGGTGTTCTCTTAGCAAGATGAGATTGAGTGAAGGGAACAATTGCTTTATATTCTTAGAAATCCATCCCTTCCATTGTCAGTAAATCTATCAGGAGTATTTTACTGCTCCAAACTTGCTTGGCATTGCAAGTGTGGGAGCCAGGAGGGAATTGCAGCAGGTTAATGAAGGATTTATATTGGTGGGTGTATTTCTGTTTCATTGCTAATCCCACCAAGAGAAAGAGAATTCAGGCATAATATTTTTTTATTACCTTTTGGAATACTGGTTTCTTCAAGTCTAATATAACCTGCTCTCTGGTTGGTCCCAGAATGTGCTGCTCCAAGAAACTATCTTGAAAGCATTCTATGAACTCCTCATCCGGGCTACTACTGCCAATCTGAATTTTCCAGTTTATATGTAGATTAAAGTCATCCACTATTATTGCTGTCCCTTTATCACAAACACCCAATATTCCTTCTTGTATACTTTGTCCTTCATTGTGGTTACTGTTATGGGGCCTGTAGACCACTCCTGCTGGTGACTTCTTTCCCCTGCTATTCCTCATCTCCACCCAAAATGATTCTACATCTTGATCTCTTGAACAAAGGTAATCTCTAACTGTTGCACAAATGTCATCCTTAATTAACAGTGCTATCCCTCTCCCTTTACCTAGCTTCTTATTCTTCTTGGAGGTCATATACCCCTCAATATTCAGGACCCAATCCTTGTCATCCTGCAGCCACATCTCTCTAATGGCTATCAGATCATATTTATTTGCTTCAATGTGCACTGTTGACTCATTTACTTTGTTATGACTGCTGTGTGCTTTCAGATACAGAGCCTTTAGTTTGGTCTTTTTGTTATCTTTGTGACGTCTAGTTTTGATTCTTTGTGCATGGTTAGGTTTTTTTCTCTCTGTCCCTTCCTGCTGTTCTCTGATCCTCACTTCCCATATTACTATTTCCACTCTTATCTTGTCTCTCTACTCCTCGATATACCACATCTTTCCACATTTGATCCCTCGCCCCCCACTATTTAGTTTAAAACCCTCTCTACTTCCCTAGTTATGTGGTTCACAAGAACACTGGTCCCATTACACAGCCCCCATAAACTGGAACCCATTTCTCCCACACCAGTCCTTAATTCACGTGTTCATCTCTCTAATTTTATGTACCCTGTGTAGTAATCCAGAGATTACAACCTTTGAGGTTCTGCTTTTCAACTTAGTACCTAACTCCTCATACGATCTATGCAGAACCCCTTTCCTAGTTCTACCAATGTCATTGGTACCTACATGGACCATGACAACTGGATCCTGCCCCTCCCACTGCAAGTTCCTCTCCAGCCCTGAGCAGATGTCCCAAGCCCTGGCACCAGGCAGGCAAGATAGCTGTCTGTGCTCTTGCTCTTTGGTGCAGAGAACGGTGTCAATCCCTCTCTGTATACTGTCCCCGACTACTACTACATTCCTTTTTGCTCCACCAACTTGAATGGCTTCCTGTATCACAGTGCCATGGTCATTTTGCTTATTCACCCTGCAGCCCCGCTCTCATCCAAACAAGCTGAGACCACATCAAACCTGTTGGACAATTGCAGAGGCTTACACTCCCACACTCCTGCTCTCTGGGTCCCTTTACCTGCCTCACTCTCACACACACAGTCATACCATCCTGGCCCTGGCCACTGACCAAATCAGAAGACCCTATCCTAAGTGGTGTGACTGCCACCTGGTACAAAGCATCCAAGTAACTTTCCCCCTCCCTGATGTGTTGCAGAATCTGCAGCTCAGTCTCCAGGTCAATGACTCTGAGCCAAAGTTCCTCAAGCCGCAAACACTTAGTGCAGATGTGTTTGCCCTGGATCACAATGTTACACAGGGGCTCCCATTTGCTGTAGCCTTGACACATCACCCATCCAGCTATCCTTAATGTATTTTAAATAATTACTCAATTGTATTATTCACTTATTTATGTTGCTTTTTCACATATTTTATTAAATTTACCACTAAGTTCTATACTATTTTAAACCCTAGGAATAGAATAGACCTTAACCACTCACCAGATGCTGATCAAACAGCTCCTTTCCCTGTAATAGCACAAGAACCAATTCCTACAGGGTGAGAAAGATAGAAAAAGGAAACAAACACCTCCTTCCCCTGCTTCTCTGAACTCTCCCTCTCACCAAACTCCAAGTCTGCACTCAAGGCAGAGTCGTCCCAGATTTGTACTCAGTGGAAAAGAACGTTTTACCCAACAGCCACAATAGCAGCTTTTCATGCGGCATCGTCCCAGTCCCACCTCATTAATAATATATTCCTGGTAAACATGCCGTTTCAATGGCGGGCCGGCTCTCGATCGCCCACCATACCATCACCTTGCTGCTTTACCACGCCTGCTGCCATAGTTAAAGTGCAGCCACGCGCACACCTCCCAGTGCTTCCAGCCCAGGGCTACTGCATGGAAGACTGCAGTTCCTCTCCCCGGTTTATTAATGCATCACTTGAGCGCCTTTTGGACACAGCGGAAGCCCATTGTGATGAACTCTACTCCTGTTCGACCGCAGGAGGGGCAGCAACATCCCTAATCCAGCATGGAAGATGATGGCAGCAGTGGTAGGTGCCAATGCCCTGCAAAAGTGGACAGCCACCTAGTGCCAAAAAAGGATGAATGATTTCCTCAAATCAAGCCCCGAAGGAACCTCTAAAGGGGAAGCTGAAGGCACCTCCATCGATGACCTGTCACAAAATGCCACAAAATGAATCCCAAACCCGGATGCTTTGAGTCCCGAATGATTGTTCGTGATCCACCCTGTTGAATGCCTTCCCCTGGTCAAGAGGCAGGAAGGCGCTCGACAGACTAGTCTTCTGGGAAAAGTGGATGACGTCCTGGACCAGATAGATATTATCAAAGATGGTACAGCCCAGCCTGTGTAGGACTGGTCAGGGTGGATCATGTGGTCATGTGGCATGGTGCCAAGGCAAGAAGACATTGCCCTGGCAAAGGTCTTGTAATCTGTGCTGAGGATGAGCGGTTCATCTGGTTCAGGCACCAGTTCGTAAGTAGGCGGAGATTCCCCTTCTTAGGCAGCAGAGCAATGACCGCTCTGCGCCACAAGAGGGGCATCTCCCCATTACTGATACTCTCTCTCAGGACCCTTGTGTAGTTGTTCCCTAGGATGTCCCAGAATGCCCTGAAGAACTCCATGGTCAGCCCGTCCAGCACCGGGGACTTGGCCCTGAAGAGACTGTCGAGGGTGCCAGTCATCTCCCCCAGGCTTATAGGGGAGCCAAGCTTTCCGGCGCCTTCCGGGCCGACCTGTGGCAGGTCCTGCCACAAAACTCTGTGAGCATCCTTGCTGGATGGATCTGGAGAGAACAGGGCAGTGTAATAATCTCGGGCAATGGCCCTGATGCCCTCCGGATCCTAGACGACAAGGGATCCGTCGTCAGCCAGCAGCATAAAGAGGGGCTATGCCTTTTTCCCAGGGAGTAGAAGAAGGGGGAGCCATGGTCCAGGTCCCAGAGGAACCGGATCCGCGACCTCACATACGCACCACGGGACCCGACAAGTTGCAGGTCCCGCAGCGCGCCCTTCTCCTCATCGTACACTAGCCGCAGGGCCGGGTCCGCATCGGGCTGACGGAGACGTGTCTCCAGATCCAACACCTCCTTCTCCAACTCCTCGATCCTGGATTTCTGCCTCTTTATCAACCCCCTCGTTTACTCCTGATAGATGACATGGTCGTGAGCCTTGCCCACCTCCCACCATAGCCTCAAGGAGGGGAAGCCTCCCTGCTTCCTTCTCCAGCTGGCCCAGAAACCACGGAACAAGTCCAGGAACTGGTCATCCTGCAGCAGCAGGTTGTTAAAGTGCCAATACGTGGACCCCGTCCGAGCGCAGAAGGAAAGGAGTTCCACCCACGCTAGACGGTGGACTGTGCACGGCATCTGCTGCACAGAAGCCGACAGAATGCAGGACACGAACGCTTTGGAACCGTAAAAGTGGTCGAGTCTGGACGTTCCGACTCCAGGTGACACAAAAGTTAAAACGCTGGAGTCAGGATAGAGATGTCACCAGACGTCCACCAAGTCGAAGGACCCGACCAGGTCCTACAACTTACACCTAGCGAGCGGTGCTGGGCATCGTGACTGTCCCGGGCTCCGAGGGTGCAGTTGAAATCCCCCCCCGAGGACGATGCACTCGCCCTTGTGACCCCCAAAATCTCTGGCTGAAAATGTGGGGCCAACAAAATAGCCACCCCGCCAGAATTGGAGGCCAGGTGACTCATGTAGATCCCCCCCCCGCCCGCCACTCCAGGAGCCACGCAGCTTTGTCTCCCGGAACGGTATGGGTTTCCTGCAGGAAGCAAACTGCATACTTCCCATCCCTGAGGACCGAGAAGCTCTGGAACCTGCGCTGTGCGTCCCTGCTGCTGTTAATGTTGAGGCTGGCTATGGTAGTCTTCATTGTTAGAAGTATGTGCTACCATCGCCTAATGCAAAGTACAAGAAGAGGACTATTTTAATCCTTCCTCTCCTTCATGAGCCCAGTGAGAAATGTGTGGAACCTCCTCTTCATGTTCCAGTCCGGCCCAGGAGCCTTGAGGGCCTTGCGGGCAGACTAGAAGACAAGAGGAAAAGAATGTCTCCGGCCCAGAGCCGACTGGACCCTATCTCGGTGACCACGATTACTCATTAAAAAATCCCGGAGCTCTCGTAAAGGGATGAGGGGAGATTCGGTGGGGGGCACCAGGGGATCCACCACCTCACCCGACAATGACTCTAAGTTTTCCCGGGTGCTCACCATCTTAAACCCACCCTCCTCCTGGTCGTCACCTTCAGCTTCCAATTCCTCCCCCCTATTGAATACGGGGGGCTGGTTCGGTGCTGCCAGTCGGCTCCACCTCCATCTCGATCCCACCCCCAGGATCAAGGGCAGAGGGGTCCTCTCTGGTCTCCTCTTGGGGATATGGGCCAAAGGGCGGCGGCGACTCAGAGCCCTGCTCCCTCAGCAGGCTCCAGGTCGCCCAGCGAGCCCAGGTAAAGCTCTGAACCTAGCATGGAGGCGCCCGGTGCTAAAGGTTGGGAGGGAGACGGGTGGCCACTGATGACCATGACCTAGCAGTCAGGGTTATGAATGGGCTGCTGCAGTCCCCTGGTGGGCCAGATTGCACTTCGGGGGACAAGGTGGGTCCGGATGGGTCACCACCACAAGGGCAATAATCTCACTGACCCCCGAGAGGCCCTGCTCAGGGGACTGCAAGGGAATGGGGGTTTGAGCTCCCCCCAGAGGGCAGAGCGAGGACTTACGGGGTGGAGACGCCGACACCACTGCACTGGGGGAGGGGACACATCCGACTTCGCGAGTCGCAAGGCCCTCCCCCTCCGAGGGTGGCGTCTCTTCCTGGGTAGGCTGGGGGCTGGGGACACCACCAACTGTGAAGATCCCACTGCCTAGTCCAACCTCACTGGGCGCTCCCCCCTCTGGGCAGGTCCATGCATTTTAATAGGACCACCGGCTTGGGGGTCACGGGCCCCACCGCTGCCGGACCTGGGAACTCGCGCGGGGCGATGACGGGCCCAGGACATGGCGCTGAGGCGCACATGGGCCCAGGAGCTCACACGGACATGTCGCTGGGGCCGGATGATGTTTGTACCCCTGAGCTGGCGTTTTCAGGGGTCTGGGGTTCAGGTGGGTTTGGTGGGTCTGGGGGTGCTGCCTCCAGGTGGCGGGTTTTCCTCCGCGCCTTTTTATGTGCAGGGGCTCTCCACACACCTCACCGGCAGCCAAGCTGGCAGTGGCTGCTGGCGGCACCTCCCCTTGCAGGGAGGAAGATGGAGTGGTGGTGGGGGGAGGAGCGGCAGTGCCACCTGCGGCCGCCTGGATGGTACAGGTGGCCTTGGAGGTGGGGCAGTTCTTCCTCATGTGCCCCACTCCCTTGCAGGAATGGCACCTCACGTCATCCGATGACCAAAAAATGCAGTGGGTGGCATCAAAACCCCCCTCGGTCCACTCCTCCTGGGCCAGGCGTACAAAAACCTGGAGCAGGAAGGAGTACACGTGACGGAGTCTGGCCTCTTTCAGGCCGAGCGGGATCGGTGCCTCCCCAGGTGGCCGAGGTGGGGGAGGAGGTGCCCATCAGGGACGGAGGGCGGGATCGTTGATAATATTAGCCCCCTGGGCGGTGGCCTCCAGAGGGCTCATTGCCAGGAATGTCCCGCCCACTGTGAGCCCCTTTTCGAGGGCACCACCCGCTCGGCCTTTAGAAAGAACGTGGTCTTCCCGTACATTTTCGAGGCTGTGACTACGGCTGAGGGGACGACAACCCCGGCCAGGGCCTTTACACAGGGCCTCAATGGTCATTGTGCGATGGGTGTGGCACTTCACCCCAAGCTGACATGTCAGCAATTTAAATGTGACGGGGCTGCAGGAGATGCAGGGGCTGAACCAGCTCCCACATAGGTGGCCCAGGTGGGAGAGTGCTGGGGAGTGCTACACCCACCCCAGTATAGGCAAAATGCACACAACAAACAGAGAAAAAGGGAGTGGGAATAGGGGAGAGCGAAGGGCTTGGGGGGAAGGGAGAAACAGAGAGGACAAAGGTGGGGGGCTTCTTGAGGTGGGGGGGGGTGGGTTGTTCAATGTTCTGCTGTGGGGGAGGAGCCGTCTTCACCTGGGCAGCTAGCACCGCCCAGACACAGTTCAGGAACGATGGTAAATGCCTGTAGATGCAGCTGGCTCTGAGCAGTGCTAGCTAACCCAGGCAAGGCAAGGAAGGGCAGAGTAGGGTACAGGTCTTCTTCCTCAAAGTTCAGTCTTTCACACCCTCCCTCCTTGGATGTTCTATTCCTCCCCCTGTAGACAACCATTCTTTTCTCCCCCAGGCACCCACCTCTTGCAATAAAAGTCCGCCCCTTCCAGCTGGAGTCGGGTTCTCCCCTCTCTGGCTATCCCCAAACTCCCACTCCCAGGGTCTTCTGGCCTTGCTAGCCCTTACAAGATCCCACCCTGCAGTAGCAGGTTGTAATAGCAGCGGCAGCAGCAATCTTGTTGGCAGCAGTCATCTTGCTCTATTTGAGGACTAGAAAGAAATCCCACAGCTGCAGGAACAGCCACAGGAAATCCCACAGCTGCAGGAACAGCCACAGGAAATCCCGCAGCTGCAGGAACAGCCACAGGAAATCCCGCAGCAGCATGGACAGCCACAGGAAATCCCGCAGCTGCAGGAACAGCCACAGGAAATCCCGCAGCTGCAGGAACAGCCACAGGAAATCCCGCAGCAGAGGGACAGCCACAGGAAATCCCGCAGCAGCAGGGACAGGCACAGGAAATCCCGCAGCAGCAGGGACAGCCACAGGAAATCCCGCAGCAGCAGGGACAGCCACAGGAAATCCCACAGCAGCAGGGACAGCCACAGGAAATCCCGCAGCTGCAGGAACAGCCACAGGAAATCCCGCAGCAGCATGGACAGCCACAGGAAATCCCGCAGCTGCAGGAACAGCCACAGGAAATCCCGCAGCTGCAGGAACAGCCACAGGAAATCCCGCAGCAGAGGGACAGCCACAGGAAATCCCGCAGCAGCAGGGACAGGCACAGGAAATCCCGCAGCAGCAGGGACAGGCACAGGAAATCCCGCAGCAGCAGGGACAGCCACAGGAAATCCCGCAGCAGCAGGGACAGGCACAGGAAATCCCGCAGCAGAGGGACAGCCACAGGAAATCCCGCAGCAGCAGGGACAGCCACAGGAAATCCCACAGCAGCAGGGACAGCCACAGGAAATCCCGCAGCAGCAGGGACAGCCACAGGAAATCCCGCAGCAGCAGGGACAGCCACAGGAAATCCCGCAGCAGCAGGGACAGCCACAGGAAATCCCGCAGCAGCAGCGACAGCCACAGCCAGCACCCAGCTCAACCCACAGCAACAGTATACAGCTGAGCAGTAACGAGCTACAGCTGAGACCAATCAGGAAGCACAGCCTGGGCACAGGTGTTAATCACTTGTACATAATGTTCACTATTGCAAATAAACTCCCAAGAATGTCTCCCTGCCTATGGCCCCTTTTTCTGATGAGCAGTGTTTGTGTCACTCAGATGTGAAACCTTGGTTCCTGCCCAAGATGAAGGCAGCTGCCTCAGTCCAGGGCGTCTTCCCTGTGCTTTGTGCAGCCTTCAGATCAAAGTCATGGTTCGGCCTCAATGGTGTTAGTCATTTCTGCCAGAATATTGTGGGCAAGCGGCACAGAGCTCTAGCATCCTCTCTGTGGGCTGTCGGAACCTTTTTAAGGTGGGGCTGGCCCCCATCTCTTCAGCATCTGTGACCAGTGATGCTGTGCTCCTGAAGGGCTCTGTTGCTGAAGGAGGACAAAGGATCAGGTGCATTTAAAGTTTCACAAATGCAACTGCATGATATGACCCTGATCACAAAGTGCATGTGAGCTGCGGTAGGCCAGACAAGAGGTAGACATTCACAGAGGCAATGCGAAGATCTATGGAGTGCCTTCACTGCATGTCATTACCATCCTCCTGGAATCCAATGACTATTGGGGCCTCTGCTGCATCTCCATGACAGGAGCCTTATCATAGAGGGTATGTGCGCAGCCATCAGCCAGACTGGAGTCAAACATTCACAGATGCAATGTAAGGACCAATGGTGTCTCCTCATTGTATGTCACCATTATCCTGCACAAATCTAGCTGCTGTGAGGGCCTCCCTAATCTGGCTAGTGTGATGACCTCATCGCCATCATCCTCACCTTTGAGGACCTGCTCAACTTCATCCCTGTCGACATCCTCCTCATCAGAGACCACCAGCTCCTCCATCTCCGCCTCAGCCAGCTCCCTTCCCCATTGCAGCACCTGGTTGTAAAGGGTGCAACAGGCGACGACAATCCATGACACCCTCTATGAGCTTTTTTCCAGGGCTCCACCAGACCAGTCCGGTCCAGGTACTGGAACCTCATTTTCATTACCTCGATAGTCTGCTTCTCCAAGTTGCAAGTTACAGCGTGAGCCTCGTTATACCTTCGCTGTCATCAGTCACGTCCTCTGCGGGTAGCCCTTGTTCCCGAGGAGCCATCCCTGTAGCCTCTGTGGACCCTGGATGATGTCAGGGATCTGAGACCTACAGAGAATGTAGGAGTCATGGACACCCCCTGGGAAACATGTGTAGACCTGCAGGATGTGTTTGTGGTGGTCCAACTGAACATTTAGCGAATTAAAGACCTTGTGGTTGACATAGTTGACTGCTTGTTGAGATGGAGACCTGAGCACCACGAGAGTGCAGTCGATGGCACCCTGCGCTTGTGGGAAACTGAGATCTTGGCAAATCCAATTGCTCTTGCATCCTGGCTTTCCTGGTCATGACCGAAATGCACAAAGTTGTGTGCCTTCGCGAAGATGGTGTCCATGGCCTCATGGATGCATTTGTGGTTGGCGGCTAATGATATCCCACAGAACTCACCTGTGGAACCCTGAACGGAGCCACTGGCATAATAATTGAGCGTTGCTGTTACTTTCACAGCCATGGGCAGTGGATGCTCTCCATGTCATCGTGGCACCAAATCCTGCAGCAGCTAGCAGATGTGACCGACCAGTTCCCCAGACATGCGCAGTCATGGTTGACATTGGTTCTTGGTCATCTGCAGGAATGAAAGGCGGCAGCTATAGACCCTGGATCTAGCTAGATGCCGACCAGCAATGTGTGTCTGTGGTCTTCAGCAGCGTGTGCGGGAGTCCCAACCATCCCTTCTTCCTAACGGTGCTGCTCCTCCCTTTGCTCAGCCAAGCGCCTCCATCACTCTCTTCTCCTTCGTCTCTGTCTCCGCTGTATGTAACCCATGAGGCATGCAGCTAGTTCACCAGGCTCCATAGCCCTGATATAATTCTCCTGCAGGATGAAAGAGAGAAATGCATGGGTTAACTTGGGTGTTCCAAGAACCTCTCTTGGTTAAATCTGAAGGCCCCTTAATGCATCCTGGAGAATGCTGGCCAACACATTGATGGCCAGCGTTTAGTGCGCTGCATGGCTGCCTATGACCCCACCCATCTCCGCCCCACTCCGCCTGACTGATTGGCGGCAGCTTCGCTCACTGGACTGCATGCTGTGCTCTCAGCTCAGGTGTAGACATTCTCCTAATGCACCTGGTCTAGTCCTTCCATCTGCCTCAATTGGTGTGGAAGCATTGATTACCATCCATGGCTGTTTTCAGCACTGGGGTGTACAGCTTTAATTTTTTCTTAAATGGTGCCGTAGTCATTGTTTTTTTTTGTTTCTGCGCTTGGAATTTGCTGGGCTCACATCGTGGTTACGGAGCTATTTTAAATTTCAGCAATTCTGCAGAGAATCTTTTCAAATCATCGTTTTGGCTGGCTAGTTGCTTTCCTGAGCTTGGTAAATTGAATTATAGTTAATTTTTTGCTCTGACTTCTCTTTAAAAAATTTTTTTTCATTTGCGCACAGTTGCCACACGTTATGGCTCTGGATTCGAGCTACAGTTTTCGTCAAGCCATGCTGATTAAAACAATCAGCCTGCCAGTGTTGAATGATTATTGTACTGAATTTAAAAGCTTATTTCCAGCCTTTCTTTACAGTTTGTTTATTATCTCATGGGATTTGGGTGTCGCTGGCAAGGCCAGCATTTGTTGCCCATCCCTAGTTGCCTCTTGAACTGAATGGCTTGCTGGGCCATTTCAGAGGGCATTAAGAGTCAGCCACATTGCTGTGGGTCTGGAGTCACATTTGGCTAGGTCCTTTGATTCTGCTTTCGATTGGGTCTCACAATGGACCTCTACACGCTCTGGTGGAGTCCTTTTTTGCTGCACAGTGGATCTTTCTTCTGCCCTTCAGCCTCCATGCCTGTAATGGCGATCTCCAGTTGTGTATTCGAGGTCTTCAAGTTAGATACATTTCTCTCAGGTCAGATTGCAGTTTCTTTACTTCATTCTTTTGGGTTTTGGGGTCCTTCACCTGCTGCCGCTGTGTTGTAAGTTTGTTGCCTCAAGAAGAAGTCTAGGAGCTTGAATGGTTGAACAGTAATTGTTTATTAATAACACATAATTTATGCCTATATACAGCTTACAGTCCTGACTCGGTCCTATCTTCGACTTCTACCAGACTCACCACTACACTCTACTACTCCCATGTGACACGCTACATCATAATGTGAGCAGTACTGTTTCCCCAGTCCCACATTAATCCTTACAGTCCCGTAGACCCTAATTCTACGTATCCTTCCAGAACCGAAGTAGTAAGTGTAGTTATAACAAGGTTTGGCACTGCTCGATGTGTTCACTTCATACACTTGCAGGTTGTCACATGGTAATTGTAATTCTATGGATAGCTCACAACTGCCTGAAATGCTTACAAATTATGACCAGTGTAATGCTCATGAGAGTATTAATTCTATCTTCAGCAGAATTTTAATTGCTTTGCTTTTTATTTTTTGCCAGAATAACAATGTAAAATATGTGGACCTGGGTGGAGCTTATGTGGGTCCAACTCAAAACAGAATCCTACGTCTGTCAAAGGAATTGGGCGTGGAGACCTACAAGGTGAACGAGGTTGAGCGTCTAGTGTACTACAGGAAGGTAAGCAAATGTTACGGTTTGAGTTGATCCATTTTCCTGCAAATAATGCTTCTGTCCATATGAAATAGTGCATCATCAGACTTACCCATGGAGCAACACCACATGAGATCTTCCAATAGTACTACAAAACTGATTATGCACATGAAATGCTAGCTATCACAGATATTTACAGATGCAAAATAAACTTAAAATACTGGCTGCTTATGAGCTGCAAAGTTCCTGGATTAAACAACAGTTAAATTGTGTGACCATTGCTTATTTTAATTATATAAATTGGATTTTGATGCATATATCATAGCACAAGAGAGAGGGGAAGGTGGTGGCATAGTAATCCAGAGTCACAGCATAATGCTCTGGGGATCCAGGTTTTAAACCCACCATGGCAGATGGTAGAATTTGAATTCAATCAATAAAAACAACCTGCAATTAAGAGTCTAATGATGACCATGAAACCATTGTCGATTGTCACAAAAACCCATGGTTCACTAATGCCCTTTAGGGGAGGAAATCTGCCTTCCTCATATGGTCTGGTCTACATGTCACTCCAGATCCACAACAATGTGGTTGACTCTTAAGTGCCCTTAGTTTGTATCAAACTGTTAGAAAGTCAATAAGAAATGAAATGGAATGGACCACCCAGCATCAACCTAGGCACTGGAAATGATAACGACAATCTCAGCCCTGTTGACCCTGCTAAGTCCCCCTTACAGACATCTGGGGGCTTGTGCCAAAATTTGGAGAGCTGTCCCACAGACTAGTCAAGAAACAGCCTGACATAGTCATACTCACGGAATCATACCTTATAGATAATGTCCCAGACACCACCATCACCATCCCTGGGTATGTCCTGTCCCACTGGCAAGACAGGCCCAGCAGAGGTGGCAGCATAGTGGTTTACAGTTGTGAGGGAGTTGACCTGGGAGTCCTCAACATCAATTCCGGACCCCATGAAGCCTCATGGCATCAGGTCAAACATGGGCAAGGAAACCTGCTGATTACCACATACCACCCCCCTCGGTTGATGAATCAGTACTCCTCCATGTTGAACACTGCTTGGAGGAAGCACTGAGGGTGGCAAGGGCACAGAATGTACATTGCTGGGGACTTCAATGTCCATTACCAAGAGACCGAGCTGGATAAGCCCTAAAGGGCATAGGTCATAAAAGACATTTTAGACTGGTTCTGCGGCAGATGGTGAGAGATTAAGCAGAAAGAAAAACCTACTTGACCTCATCCTCACCAACCTGCATGCCACAGATGCATCTGTCCATTACAGTATTGGTAGCAAAAACAGAATTACCTGGAAAAACTCAGCAGGTCTGGCAGCATCGGCGGAGAAGAAAAGAGTTGACGTTTCGAGTCCTCATGACCCTTCGACAGAACTTGAGTTCGAGTCCAGGAAAGAGCAGAAAAAAAAAAAAAACCCACTAGAGCTATACCTTGAGTGCCCTACCATCCATTCTTAATTAGCACATTCGTTTAGATAATATCACCAACTTTATCTTTAACACCTATGTGTTCTATTGTACTATTGTTGTTGACATCTTTTGATATTCTGCTTCTATCACTGCTTGTTTGTCGCTACAACCACACCAACCCCCTCCACCTCTCTGTCTCTCTATCTCTCCGCCCCCCACACACACACCTTAAACCAGCTTATATTTCAGCTCTTTCCTGGACTCGAACTCAAGTTCTGTCGAAGGGTCATGAGGACTCGAAACGTCAACTCTTTTCTTCTCCGCCGATGCTGCCAGACCTGCTGAGTTTTTCCAGGTAATTCTGTTTTTGTTTTGGATTTCCAGCATCCGCAGTTTTTTTGTTTTTATCACAGTATTGGTAGGGCTGACCACCGCACAGTCCTTGTGGAAAGGGAGCCTGTCTTCATATTGAGGATACCCTCCATCGTGTTGTGTGGCATTATCACCATGCTAAATGGGATAGATTTCGAATAGATCTAGCAATTCAAAACTAGGCATTAATAAGGCGTTGTGAGCCATCAGCAGCAATGGAATAGTTCTCAACCACAATCTGTAACCACATGGCCCAGCATATCCCCCACTCTACCATTACCATCAAGCCAGTGGATCAACCCTGGTTTAATGAAGAATGCAGGAGGGCATGCAAGGAGCAGCACCAGCCATACCTAAAAATGAGGTGTCAACCTGGTGAATCTACAGCACAGGATTACTTGCGTGCCAAACAGCAGAAGCAGCAAGTGATAGACAGACTTAGGCTATTGCGCAACCAACGGATCAGATCTAAGCTCTGCAGTTCTGCCACATCCAGTTGTGAATGGTGGAGGACAATTAAACAACTCATGAGAGGAGGAGGCTCCACAAATATCCCAATCCTCAATGATGGCAGAACCCAGCACATCAATGCAAAAGATAAGGTCGAAGTATTTGCAATAATATTCAGCCAGAAGTGCTGAGTGGATGATCCATCTCTGCATCTTCTGGAGATCCCCAGCATCACTGATGCTGGTCTTCAGCCAATTCATTTCACCCCCTGTGATATCAAGAAACGGCTGAAGGCACTGGATAGTGCAAAGGCTATGGCCCCTGACAATATCCTGGCAATTGGACCGAAGACATGTGCTCCAGAACTTGCCGCACCCCTAGCCAAGCTGTTTGAGTACAGCTTCAACACTGGCATCTACCCGGCTATGTGGAAAATTGCCCAGGTATTTCTTCTACACTAAAATCAGGACAAATCCAACCCGGTCAATTACCGCCTCATCAGTCTACTCTCGATCATCAGTAAAGTAATGGAAGGGGTCATCAACAGTGCTATCAAATAGCACTTGCTTAGCAATAACCTGCTCACTGTCGCTCTGTTTGGGTTCCGCTAGGATCACTCAGCTCCTGACCTCATTACAGCCTTAGTTCAAATATGGGCAAAAGAGCTGTACTCCTGAGGTAAGGTGGCTGCCCTTGACGTCAAGGCAGCATTTGATCAATGTGGCACCAAGGAGCCCTAGCAAAACTGGAGTCAATGGGATGGGAATCAGGAGGAAAACTCTCTGCTGGTTGTAGTCATACCTAGTACAAAGGAAGATGGTTATGGTTGTTGTAGGTCAATCATCTCAGTTCCAGGACATCACAGGAGTTCTTCAGGGTGGTGTCCTAGGCCCAACCATCTTCAGCTGCTTCATCAATGATCTTCCTTCCATCATAAGGTCAGAGGTGGGGATGTTTGCTGATGAGTGCACAATGTTCAGCACCATTCACGACTCCTCAGATACTGAGCAGTCCTTGTCCAAATGCAACGAGACCTGGACAATATCCAGGCTTGGGCTGACAAGTGGCAAGTAACATTCACGCTACACAAGTGCCAGGCAATGACCATTGCTGAATACTCCGCTATCAACATACCATTGACCAGAAACTGAACTGGACCAGCTATATAAATACTGTGGCTACAAGGGCAGGTCAGAGACTACAAATTCTGTGGCAATTAACTCACCTCCTGACTCCCCAAAGCCACCATCTATAAGGTACAAGTCAGGAGTGTGACAAAGACTCTCCACTTGCCTGGGTGAGTGCAACATCCAAGTAGCTTGGCACCATCCAGGACAAAGCAGCCCGCTTGATGGCACCCCATCCACAAACACTCACTCTCTCCTCCACTGATGCCCAGTGGCAGCAGTGTGTACCATGTACAAGATGTACTGCAAGAACTCACCAAGGCTCCTTAGTACCTTCCAGATCCATGACTGCTACCATGTAGAAGGACAAGAGCAGACACATGGGAACACTGCCACCTGGAAGTTCCCCTCCAAGTCACTCTCCATCCAGGCTTGGAAATATATTGCTGTTCCTTCACAGTTGCTCGGTCAAAATATCGGAACTCTCTCTCTAACAGCACTGTGGGTGTATCTACGTTACATGGACGCTGTTCACCACCACCTTCTGAAGGGCACCTAGGGATTGGCAATAAATGCTGGTCTAGCCAGCGATGCCTACATCCCATGAATGAGTAAAAAAAAACAAAAATATGGTACACTGCTACCATCTCATAAGGACATATTATCCCGTTTATCCTGAGCTATACAATGGGACGTCATAGTCAGATGGTTAATTAAAGTAGAATGAATGTGCTCCTTGGAGACAGCATGCCTGGTGTTTTGAAAGGTTTTGCCTTGTTCCATGGTTATTTTTAATATGCAGTGTTCACTCTTATCCATTTTGGGTCTGAAGCTTGCACTGCGATCTTGATATATTTATTGAAACAGTATATTTTTAAAATTTTCTTTATAGTTTTTAACAAAGAATTCCATGAACCAGTTTATAATTGAGCTTAAAGTACTCGTGGATTCAGCCATCCTAGGCTGGCTAGGAAAATCTGACCAGTTATTAATATTTAATAGAACTTAAGTAACTGATGATCATAGCACAAGATCCATTCTTACCTACTCAAATGCACCAGCCTATTTGCAAAAATGGAAGGATATACTTGTAAATAAGTGCAGTATATTTAGGCATAGCAATTGCTTTCTATTTTTTGAGTGGTGCTTTTTGTCGTGCAATTTTTTATTGCTGCAGAGACAGTTAGACCTGTTAAACACAGTGATAAATAACACACTGAAATATGAAACAAGCTGGATAAAATTCCAAATATTCACACTGAATTCAGGACTGTAATGTAAGTAGTCCTATGTCAGAGCTCAGCAGAAGATTCCTCCCACCACCATAGCCAATGGAGTTAAAATGGAGACTCAACATGAAGTGGAGCAGTTTAATTTTAATTGCTCTTGCACCCCTTTCCTATTGATCAGAGAGTTAAAATTAGTGGAAAGCAGCTAGTTTGCTAAAGCACTTCTGCATCCTCGGGTGTTAGTTTCTGAGCAACACAGGAATGTGCAGGCCTGAAAAGGACCATTTAATTCCACCCAGAGTTCAAAAGTAGAATACACAGTTTCACCTGTACACCTGTAGTCTCTCACTTAATTTCCTTGCTGAACACCTGTTCAGTTTCTTTTTACTATAACTGATGTTATCAGCCTCAATTGCCTCCCTGGGCTATACATTCCAAATATTCAGCAAATGCTGTCTGAAATAGTGGGGTTGATCACAGATGCATTCTAATAAAGGTTGTGTGTGTTAATGTTGAAATTGTGCTGCAGTAGAGTTCATGCTTTAAGTTGATAATTAAGTGTAGCTGTCCCCAATTGGGGAAGTGTTCGGGCTTTATTACAGGAGTATGAAAAGGTTGACACACCGGATGTGATGGGGAATTGGAGGAATTTGTGTCTCTAATCTGTAGGTGTGGAAATAATTCCGTTTTAAGATACAGACTGGTTTCAGACACATTCTTTCCTTATTGTACTGATATTGGATTTATCATTGTAGTGGAGGATGGATAGTAAGCTCTGGTGATTGGTTGTTGAATGAGAGGTTTTGTCTATGTCCTCTAAGGGAAAAAAAGAGAAGAAAACCACTTTTAAATCTGTTGGTTTAGTAATATGCAAATGGTAAGTGATGCATTCCAAATCCCACTCCAGGGATTTGAGCACATAATTTAGGCTGACAATCCATTATAGTACCGAGGGAGTATTACATTGTTGGGCTAGAAGCCATCTTTTGGATGAGATGTTAAACCAAGGCCCTGTCGTCTCTGAGACTGGGAGCATGCTGCATTATTTCTGATGAGATGTTAAATCAAGGTTCCATCTGTCTGGTTAATGATTCCATAGCACTATTTTTGAAAAACAGCAGGTGGGAGTCCTTTGCTATCCTGACATTTTTATCATTTGCTGCTTGCAGGGCTGTTCTATGTATAAATTATGTTTCTTACCCAGAAATCATGCTTTTAAAAGTGACTGATGTGGATCCTAACACTTGATAATTTTTAACGCTGCTGGCCACTTTAGGACCAGTAATATACACAGGGCTGACTTGATAATTGCATGAATTCACATTGAATTTGGCTTGGGGCATTTGCCTCTATTCATTCTGCCTGTACCTAGGCTTGCTGTTGACTGTCATTTATAAAGAATGTATTTGTGGTTTGGTGTGCTTCTGCTTGAAGATATTTTAGCTTGCTGCTACATTTAGGAAAAGGCAGAGCACACATCTGTGCTGGATGAGATTTAGGGGCTAATAATAAAGTCTGAATATCTCACAATCACAGTGCAGAAGAGGCCCTTCAGCCCATCAAGTCTGCACTGACACATGAGAAACACCTGACCTACCTACATAATCCCATTTACCAGCACTTGGCCCATAGCCTTGATTGTTATGACGTGCCAAGTGCTCATCCAGGTACTGTTTAAAGGATGTGAGGCAACCCGCCTCCACCACCCTCCCAGGCAGTGCATTCCAGACTGTCACCACCCTCTGGGTAAAAAGGTTTTTCCTCACATCCCCCCTAAACTTCCTGCCCCTCACCTTGAACTTATGCCCCCTTGTGACTGACCTTCAACTAAGGGGAACAGCTGCTCCCTATCCACCCTGTCCATGCCCCTCATAATCTTGCATACCTCAATTAGGTCGCCCCTCAGTCTTCTCTGCTCCAACGAAAACAACCCAAGTCTATCCAACCTCTCTTCATAACTTAAATGTTTCATCCCTGGCAACATCCTGGTGAATCTCCTCTGCACCCCCTCCAATGCAATCACAAGCTTCCTATAATGTGGCGACTAGAACTGCATACAGTACTCCAGCTGTGGCCTCACTAAGGTTCTGTACAACTCCAACATGACCTCCCTACTTTAGTAATCTATGCCTCGATTGATAAAGGCAAGTGTCCCATATGCCTTTTTCACCACCCCACTAACATGCCCCTCCGCCTTCAGAGATCTATGGACACACACGCCAAAGTCCCTTTGTTCCTCAGAACTTCCCAGTGCCATGCCGTTCATTGAATACTTCCTTGTCAAATTATTCCTTCCCAAGTGTATCACCTCACACTTTTCAGGGTTAAATTTCATCTGCCACTTATCTGCCCATTTGACCATCCCATCTATATCTTCCTGTAGCCCAAGACGCTCAACCTCACTGTTAACCACCCGGCCAATCTTTGTGTCATCTGCAAACTTACTAATCCTACCCCCCATATAGTCATCTATGTCGTTTATATAAATGACAAATAATAGGGGACCCAGCACAGATCACTGTGGTATGCCACTGGACACTGGCTTCCAGTCACTAAAGTATCCTTCTGTCATCACCCTCTGTCTCCTACAACTAAGCCAATTTTGAATCCACCTTATCAAATTACTCTGTATCCCATGTGCCTTTGCCTTCTTTATAAGTCTTCCATGTGGGACTTTGTCAAAGGCTTTGCTGAAATCCATATGAACTACATCAACTGCACTACCGTCATCTACACACCTGGTCACCTCCTCAAAAAATTCAATCAAATTTGTTAGGCATGACCTCCCCCTGACAAAGCCGTGCTGACTATCCCTGATCAAACCTTGCCTCTCCAAGTGGAGATAGATACTCTTGTTGTGGTTACTTTGACAAACGGACCACAGGAGTCTCAGATACAGGTCACGATTGTTTATTCGAGCAATTGCAAGAGGAGCACCATCTCAATACAGCTTGAGACAGTACTCTGCTAAACTACATGTGTTCAACATATTTATACATTATTGGTCATGTACAAGAACAGTTTCGATCTTGTCAACATATAGGTTTACATTACAAGACATCTCTGGTAACAAGTACATCCCAATTTGTTTTCACCCAGGCAGAGACCTTACCATCTGTTCTTTCCCTATCTGTTGAAGAGCATACTTAATCTTAGTTGTTATTGCCATCCTCTGACTACAGTCCATCTCAATGGCCTTTCTGTTGTTTAGCAGCCCTTAAGGCTGTGCAAGGTTCATCTGGTAACCTTTAACTGCCAATGTGCTTGGAGATTTTAAGTAATTCATTCCCTTTCAATAAGCTTTTGCTGTACCCCTATATTCCCCTTAATAATTACTGTATTCCTTTATTTCCCCCTAACACTCTCCTTCAGAAATTTATCCAAGAGTTTCCCTACCACTGATGTGAGACTCACTGGCCTGTAGTTCCTTGGCTTACCTCTACAACCCTTCTTAAATAGCAGAACCACATTAGCTGTTCTCCAGTCCTCTGGCACCTCCCCCGTGGCCAGAGAGGAATTAAAAATTCGGGTCAGGGCCCCTGTGTTCTCCTCCCTTGCCTCCACCAGCAGTCTGGGACACAAATCATCCGGATCTGGAGATTTGTCCATTTTTAAGCCTGCCAACACCTCCAATACCTTGTCACTCCCTATATCAATTTGCTTAAGAACCTCGCAGTCTCTCTCCCTGAGTTCGATACCTTCATCCTCATTCTCTTGGGTGCAGATGGACATGAAGTATTAATTCAACACTCTAGCGATGTCCTCTGGCTCCACCCATAGATTGCCCTCTTGGTCCCTTATGAGCCCTACTCTTTCCTTGTTTATCCTCTTCCCTTTGATATAGTTATAGAATATTTTGGGATTTTCCCTACTTTTACCAGCCAGAGCTTTCTCATATCCCCTCTTTGCTCTCCTAATTGCTTGCTTAACCTCCACCCTGCACTGCTTGTACTCCACTAATGTCTCTGCTGAATTGCTTCCCTTGTACCTGCTAAAAGCCTCTCTTTTCCTTCTCATCATAATCTGAATATCTCTGGTCATCCATAGTTCTCTGGGCTTGTTACTCCTTCCTATCACCCTAGAGGGAACATGTTGAGCCTGTACCCTCCCCATTTCCTTTTTGAATACCCCACTGCTCCTCTGTAGATTTCCCCACAAGTAACTGTTCCCAGTCTACCTCGGCCAGATCCTGCCTTATTTTACTAAAATCCACTCACCCCCAATCCAAAACATTTTTTTGCTACTCGTCTATTTCTTTGTCCTTAACAAACTTAAACTGTACCATGTTGTGGTCGCTATAACTAAAGTGCTCGCCCACCACCACCTTAACCACCTGTCCAGCTTCATTCCCCAGAATTAGGTCCAGCACTGCACCATCCCTTATTGGACCCTCTACATATTGACCTAAAAACTTCTCCTGTACACATTTCAAGAAACCCACTGCATCCAAGCCCTTAACACTATGTCTATCTCAATTAATTTTGGGAAAGTTGAAATCACCTAATAGAATTACCCTATTGTTATTGTTTTTACGCACCTCCACAAATTGTGCACTTATTTGCTCCTCAATTTCCCGCTGACTGTCTGGGGGTCTATAATAAACACCTTATAATGTGGCTGCCCCTTTTTTATTCCTAAGTTCTATCCACAAAGCTTCATTTGATGCCCCTTCCAAGATATCATCTCTCCTTACTGCAGTAACTGACTCCTTAACTAATAATGCAACGCCTCCTCCTCTTTTACCCCCTCCCCTGTCTCGCCTGAAGATTCTATATCCTGGAACATTGAGCTGCCAATCCTGCCCTTCCCTCAATCACATCTCAGTGATGGCTACTATATCTCAATTCCACATGTCAATCCTCACCCTTAACTCATCCATTTTAACTGTAATACTCCTGGCATTAAAGTAGAGGCCATCCAGCCTTGCCTTACTCCCTTGAAGCTTATTGCAGCTGTACTCCCTCTGACTTGATTGTTTTACTGTATTATGATGTGTCCCTATTCTGCTAACATTCTGTGTCCCCTCCCCCTGCCGAATTAGTTTAAGCTCCTCCCAACAGCATTAGCAAACTCGCCCGTTAAGATCTTAGTCCCGCTCTGGTTCAGATGTAGACCGTCCAGCTTGTACAAGTGCCACCTTCCCCAGAAACGGTCCCAGTGATCCAGGAATCTAAAACCCTCCCTCCTGCACCAGCTCTTAAGCCACATATTCATCTGTGCTATTCTCCTATTTCTGAGCTCACTAGCACGTGGCGCTGGGAGTAATCCAGAGATTACAACCCGAGAGGTCTTGCTTTTTAGTTGACAGCCTAGCTCCCTGAATTCTTGATCCCTCTTTCTACCTATGTCATTGGTATCAACATGTACCATGACTCTGCCTTATCACCCTCCCCCTTCAGGATGCCCTGCAGCCGTTCAGTGACATCCCGGAACCTGGCACCAAGGAGGCAACATACCATGTTGTGGAAGTGCTCCTCTTGCACAAGCCTGCTATGCTAAATAACCTTGCAATATAAAGCCAAGTGACATTATTTAAGTTACTATTTGGCGCACAATATATTGGGAGCATCACAGGGTCTAGGATAGACTATTTGCCTTGAGGAGCTTTTAATGCTGGCCTGCTATGGAGAAGAAATTGCTGCAATTGGACAAGGAGAGAAGAACTGCCTCACTTACTGTCATAGCTTTTGAAACTCATGCTGCAGGCCACCCTGATGAGATAGGTGAGGGTGAACCTGCAATAAAGAGCATTGTGAAAGCACCGTGGGTGGTATGAGTGAATGTTATTTTACCTGTGCAGTGAACCTGAGAGCAACTGAGGAAGAAATCTGATGATTGAAAAGTTGTCAATGTCATTGCACCGATATCTGGATTTTTTTTTTTACAATGTTGGCTTACAAAATCTCCTGAAATATTTTACTGTGGTCAATGCAGCATGAAATTGCACTGTTTTACTGACTGATTTGCTGGATTATTGCTCAGTCTAAAATAGAGGCTTATAATGTGCATTTACTCCAGGGTTCCAAGTCTTGTCTGAATGCAGTATTGAGGAGGTGCTGCATTGCCATAGGTACCATAGATAAATAATGATGTGGGAACTGAATTACTGGAAGGTTGCAATGTACAAAATGACTGTTCTGTACAGCAAAAATGGCAGTGATTGCTTATCAAAGTGGTTCATTGTTTGTGAAGGAAAGCTGCCATCCTTGCCATGATGAATCCAGTCCCACCAATGTGGTTGACTCTACTGCTCTCTGAAATGGACCAGTAGGTGAGTCAACTGTATCAAACTGCTACAATAAGGAAGATTAACCTAAGCACCTTTTGGACATAGCCATAAGATCATTAGAAATAGAAGCAGGAGTAGGGCCATTCAGCCCATAAAATCTGATCTGCTATTTGACAAGATGGCGGATGATCAGATTGTGGCCTTAACTCATTTTCCCGCCTGAGCCCAAAACCCTTAACTCTCTTACTGATCAAAAACATGTCTAACCCTGCCTTGAATATATTCAATGACCCAGCCTCCGCTGCTCTGTGAAAGAGAATTTCAAAGACTAATGACCTTCTGAGAGAAGAAATTCCTCCTCATTCCCCCATCTTAAATGGGAATCCCCTTATTTTTGAAACTGTGTGCCCTCTTTCTAGATTTCCCTTATGAAAGGAAACCATCCCCTGGCACGTACCCTGTTAAGCTTCCTCAAAATCTTTTATGTTTCAATAAGATTACCTCATAAACTCCAATGAGTATGGGCCTAACCTGCTCAATCTTTCCTCCGTAAGGTAACCCCTTCATCCCAGGAATCAGCCTAGTGAACCTTCTCTGAACTACTTCTAATGCAATTGTATTCCTCCTTTAATAAGGAGACCAAAACTCTTTATGGAGTATGCTGTACTCCAGGTGCAATCTCACCAATGCCCTGTACAATTGTAGCAAGACTTCCCTACTTTTATATTCCATTCCTCTAAGCAATAAATGCCAACATTCCATTTTCTTCCTAATTACGTGTTGTACCTGCATGCTGACTTTGATTCATGTACAAAGACACCCAGATCTGTTTGTACTGCAGCATTCTTTCTCCATTTAAATAATAATCTGCTTTTTTACCTGCCAAAATAGACAACCTCACATTTTCCCATATTATACTCCATCTGTCAATTTTTTGCCCACTCACTTAACCTATTATCTCTTTGTAGACTCTTTGTACCCTCCTCACAACTTGGGATATAGCTGACCTGATCCTGCAAAATCCTCCTCCCTAACATCTGAGGACTGATCCCAAATTGGGAAAGCCGTTCCACAGACTAGTCAAAAAATAGCCTGATATATTCATACCCACAGAATCATACATTACAGACAATGTCCCATTGAACATCTATCAATGTCCTCTAAGCTGCGTAGCCATGTGGCTGTATAGAAGCCTAAAGTCCCTGCAAGGGCCGCACTAGTTGACCCCTCTAAATTGTTATGCATGCGTAGCCATTCTGGAGTCACAAAGGTGCTTATGGTTGTTGGAGGCCAGTCATTTCAGTTCCAGGGATTTGCTGCGGGAGTTTTTCAGGTAGTGTCCTAGGCCCAGCTATCTTCACCTGCTTCATCAATGACCTTCCTTCCATCATCAGGTCAGAAGTGGGGATGTTTGCTGATTGCACAGTGCTCCGCACCATTCACAATTCTTCAGATGATGAAGCATTCAGGCCGACACAAGATCTGAACAACATCCAGGTTTGGGCTGATAAATCTAAAATAACGGTTGCACCACACAAATACCAGGCAATGGCCATCTTCAATAAACAAGAGAAAGCTTGCATGGATATGGCGCCTTTCACAAGTTCCGATGTCAGTGCCTTGCTTCTAGTGAAGTACTTTTGAAGTACATTGTTGTAATGTAGATACAAATCTAACCACCTAGTCTGAAAAGGAGACACTATCCCTCCGATTACAATCAATGACATCACCATAGCTTAATTCCCCCACCATCAACATCCTGGGAGTCACCAGGGAGTCACAACATATATGTGTCTGTAAGAGCAGGTAAGAGGTTTGGGTATTTATTCTCCAGCAAGTGGCTCACTTCCTGACTCCCAGAGTCTCTCCACATACAAGTTGTCAGGAGCGTGATGGGATACTCTCCCCTTACCTGTATGTGTTCAGATACAGCAATATTCAAAGCCTGACGCCAAGCAGAACAAAGCAGTCCAATTGTTCTGTAGTCCATTTGCCATCTTAAACATCCACTCTATGCACCACCAGCACACCATGGCTTCAATCTGTATGACCTACAAGACATTCGTCAAAGCTTCTTTGGCAGCACTGCCCAAACCCATAAACTTTATCACCTAGAAGGACACTACTGGGTCAAAATCCTGAAGCTCCCTATCTAACAGCATACTTGAGAGTACCTTCAGTAATTGATTGCAGTTCAAGAAAGCGGCTCACTACGACCTTCTGAAGAGCAACCAAGGATGGGCGATAAATGCTGGCCTTGCTTGTGATGCCCTTATCAAGGGAATGAATGAGGAAAAAAAATGTGGTTTGTATATTTGAGATATAACAAGTAAATATTTAAATGCAAGCCTGGCTTCGCCCCTCTCTCATCATGATTAATGATGCACACTGGATTCTGGAGTGTCTTCTTGCTCCTTTGATAGGATGTAATTACCTCCAATGGCAGTTTTGCAGCGATCCTTGGTAGAATCCTCATGGGCAGATACAGTCCTTTCTTGATTTCTGCACTATATGCTGCTTTTCTTTAAAATTCAGAGAGTATAACAAAGATACTTTGAGTTACAGACTATGGTCCTGTGGATATAGTTAGTTTGTACTATGGACCAAATAGTTGGGTTTTATTGTTAACCATTTTAGATTTCTTTTGTTAAGATCAATTCCAGGAACGATACACAATGAAACTTTGTCAAGTCTGCTGGTAGGAGCTTAACTGGCAGATGCTGCCAGTGGTACAGTTGAATTTTTTAATTTAATCTTTCATGGGACGTGGCCTTGTCAGCAATGCCCAGCATTTGTTGTCCATCCCTGTTCGCTCTTGAACTAAGTGTCTTTATCGGGCCATTTCAGAGGACAGTTAAGAGTCAACTCATTGCTGAGGTCTGGAGTCACACTTAGGCCTAACCAGGTGAGAATGGCAGATTTCCTTCCCTAAAAGACAGTAGTGAACCAGATGGGTTTTAAAAACCATCAATGATAGTTTCTTGACCATCCTTAACTAGCTTTCAGTTCTAAACTTTATTAATTGAATTTAAATTCCACCAGCTGCTGTGGTGGGTTTTGAACCAGGGCCTTCAGAGGATTAGCTTGGACATCTGGATGACTAGTCCACAACATCACAGTCTCCTCCTACATTCTCTCTGTCTCCATTCAGCAGCATGTAACTCAATTGCATGCTTGTCTCCTACAAACACTCTCTCATCCCAAATTATTTGCTTATCCCACTTGGTGCAATGCTATATTACTGTTAGCACAGAGTAAACTTGGGCCTAGAAATTCAAGTGTGTCCTGCCCTTTTTTTGGGCATTAAATTACCAGTATGGCAGGTAAGAAACATACACTTGGATCGGGCCAGAAATGTGCCACTGCCAAATTGGCTTGGGCTTCTCCATATAGGTATCCAGAACACACAGGTCATCTGTTAGAAGACACATCTCTGATTGTGGTATGCCCCAGTACCTAACTCACCATGTGTTAATCTTGCCCAGTCACTAGTGACGTTAGCCAGCAGGAAGGACCCCTCACCCATGCTAGTTAAAGGGACCATGCAGTAAAAGACAGCTAGTTCCCACCTTAATTGAATCATACTTTAATCACTGATAGTAGGTCCTGAACAGCCTAACCATTGCTGCTTAAAAGGAAACATAACAAGCCACCTAGAAAAAGCCAAGTTTTGTTCTTTTAAGGTTTTTTTGGAGCCAAATGATCATGCCTGTTGCCAACCCATCTGCTGTAGCTGTTTTAAGATTATTTTCCTTTATTTGTTTTGGGTCTTTCTGTGTTGTGCAGTCTCCCATAAAGTACAGACCTCTGCACGCTGTTTATGATAGCAGCCTAGGGTAACCGACCCTCTGGTTTTTTTTCCTTTACTTCAGGCTGTCAACTTTCAACATTTCCTAGTGACAATGCAGCTGCGGTCAGGAATTTAGCATTGATTTTTCTGCTTTACCCAGCTCTCTACTATGCTGCTGGCAGTAGAGCTTTTTTTGTGAAGCATGACCTCTTTTATAAAACACAACAGCATTTTTCAGAAAACACAAAGTGACCTTTGTTGCTAATCGAGCGTTTTGAGTCAAAATTTTCTGTCTAACACAGTTGTACAAATAATTAAATTGCCTCTATCACACTAAACTAATGCAATCCCTGGGAACAGATGAATGGCAAACAAATATTGAGAGATTGTGGTCATATCTTTGAGAAATTAAACATTCAGTTATCAAAACCAAATTCCAGACTCGCACTAAACTGTGACATTATATGAAGTAGCCTATTCAGAAACTGCTGTGCACACAAAATAGAAAATAATAACACTGACTCATTATTTTCACATCTGTTTTAAAACTGAGGAAGGGAAACAGTGACATAATATGAAGTGTTGAATGTGTCAAACAATCTGTTAGAAACAGATAACATGAAATTATACCAATGGAAATTAAATCTAAATAGTGGAACTAAGAAAAAAATCAATACTAATTTTGGACTCTTCTGTATAGAGTGCAAACAAACCCCATTAAAAAACACTAATTATTGAAAAATGGGAGCAATTTTAACCCCTGCCATGACAGGAAAGAGAGTGTTTGATGGGGGTATTAAATTGAAAATGTAAAATCCATTACCGGCCTGCCACAAATGTTCTACTCCTGGGTTTGAGTGGGCTAAGCAACAAACTCCAGAGAGGCAGGTCTGTGATTATGAGCCTCCATGCCTCAGATTGTAGGAGCCATTTACATTCTGAGGTTGTGGCTGGCCTTTTCCAAGGTTCAGGAAACCTGGCAACCAGAAGGGAGTTGGGAGCTGCCAGATCTAGCAGTTAAGTGCTATACCAGCACCACTGTGGGCCAAGAGGAGCAAGAAATGTCTCCCCCTTGAGCAAGCCTATTGCAATTTGTCCTTCCCTGCAATTGGTATACCCCCAATAATCTCTTCGCTGCACAACGAGCACACTCAATCTTCCCCTACCATGCCATCTTTTTTCCTTCTCTTTCCCCCAACCCCACTCCAGCTGCCTTCCATTGCAGGTTTAACCTGCCCAGCAATGGGTCAGCCTCTCATTCTGGACAGACTTAAAAAAAAATACTGTGATCCAATTGTGAAACTTGACAGGGCCATTGTATTTGCGGGATTTCTGGCTATCCTGGCCGAGACATGTGCCCCAGCTCCCACCTTCCTCTGCCTCCTGATAAATATTGGGTCCATAGTTTTCAATCTCAATGTGAAATTTGTGCAACTGATGACCAGCAGGCTCAAACATAACCATTCACAGGGAAACGTATTAACCCTGCACACTTTTTAAAGTTTAATTCCCTGCTTGGGTGGGGTGGAGATTTGGGCAACCTTCTCCACATCCTCTGGAAGTGCTTTTTGTGTTAGGTGGTGTGCAGCTGATTGAGGTGACGTCTCTCCAGTCCTTTTTTCTGTATTACTCGTTCAAACTTTGCTCAGCCAAATTCCCATTTTCCTCTGAGAGAGGAACTGTTTAACTGCCCGTGATGATTGTTAGAACCAGACCCACCCACCTATAAAACAGCATGTTGGCCACTATGGGTACAAAAATAGTTGGATGTGATGTGCTGTCATAAGTTTGGCAGAGAAGGAATCCTGCCATGCTGCTGACCTCTGTTTTAGTCTCAGTCAAAGCAAGCTGTTCTTTTATTTCATACTTTTGGCAGACATACGTGCCATAATGAGTGCATGTTGAGAGTTTGCCAGAATGGAGGGAGGAAGAGGTGTTGCTGGTAGTTCGCTGGCACTCTTAAAGGATTTTCTTCTATATGTCACACAAACATCTTGGCATTAATTCTTGCCATTTAGGCACTAGTGTACAATACACGAATATCCAACTAGTCTGTGCTGGTGTTTATGCTCCATACGAGCATCCTCCCATTCTAATTCATTTAGTTTCTCCTTAACTGCATCAATGCCACTTGCCTCAAGTAATCTTGTGGCAGCAAGTTGCACATTCTAACCATTCTCCGGGTGAAGAAGTTTATTCTGAACCCCGTGATTGGAATATTCCTACCTTATGTATATGATGCCTAGTTTCCTACAAATGGAAATATTTTCTCTACCTCTGTTGCATGATGGTTCGTCCAGCTGAGAAATTATTACTGAGACATTGATATGAACAAACAATAACTGGTTTATTATATCCAACTAAACTATGTACAGCTACTCATAACTAGGTGTTATACAGCTGAAGCCATGAGCATTCTCTCACTCTCTCAATTCCTGGTCATTTGTCCCTTGCATCATTATGGGAGGTGCTGTTGACACATTGCAACACATTAACTCTTACAACCCCTAATACTACGATGTCTATTCTATAAAGACTTATTAGGTAACCCCTCAACCTACTTTTCCAGTAATGCAGTATTTCCTCTCAGTTTTGGTATCATTACTGATTCTTTGTACTTTGTCCAATGCCTCTTTTTGACTTATGGATCCCAGATTCATGCCTAAAAATGGCGTAGTGTCCTAATTTAAATATTTGAAGTTATTGTTAGTTTGAGCAGAAGTGCTGCATGCCCATTTTGAGACTGGTTCAAAATTGCAGTGGGTGGAATTGGTTTGGAACTTAATAGACTGGGGGAACTGAATCTCCATTCAACAGGTCTGTGACACCACAAGCTGGTAACCCAAGGCAGAGTTCTTATTTTCATTCTTATTTTCTCTTGTTCACTTTTTTCCCTCTGTTTTCATTTGACTGCAAGCAATTGTCCTAATAGCATTTTTATGCACAACTTTATCCACATCTGGTCTCCTCACCTTTTGAAACCCCAAATGCATGACTAGTTGTGTTCTAATGGCAGCTGTGTAGGACTCGGACTCTGGGTACAATGAATGGACAGAATTGGGCTGAGAAGCACAACAGCTGCACAGAACAGAGTTGGAACTGGCACAAACAGCAGTGGTCACTTTATAGATGCACTTTTTCTACACAAAAAGTAGCCTGAATTTGGAAGTCTTCCCACCAAAATGTGGACAATTAAAGTTTTTAAGCCTAAGGTAGGTATACTTTTGTTAGCTAAGACTATCCAAGGATATGGAGTATAGGGAAGTCCATGATGGCACATGTGCCAAGACATGGCCCAACTGGAATTTTAGGACTGTAGTGCAGCAGGGAAGGACCTGGATTTTGGAGGCACTGGGGTGAGTTTCAGAAAACAGTGGGAGGCTGTGCAAACTGTGGTGGGAGTGCATTATTATGGCACCAAACATTAATGGAGAAAGTAAATACAACATTTGGGATCGATTTGAACTACTTTACCTGGGGATGTTGTTTCAACTTTTGGTTCTTTCATGGGACGTGAGCATCTCTGGAAAGGCTAGCAATTTTTGCCCACCTCTTAATTGCTCTTGAAGGTTGTGGTGAGCCACCTGCTTGAACTGTGGGAGTCAATGTGGTGTAAGTGCACCCATACTCTGTTAGAAAGAGAGTTCCAGGATTTTGACCCTGTGATGAAAAAAGAACAATGATATATTTTCAAAACAGGATAATTTGGGGCTGCAGGGGAACTTGCAGGTGGTGGTGTTCCCATGCAATTGCTGTCCTTGTTCTTCCAGTAGGTAGAGTTTGTAGCATTGAAAGGAGCCATTGAAGGAACCTTTGCAATATTGCAATAGTGTATCTTGTAGATGGTACGCAATGCAGTTGCAATGAGCCATTGCGGTGGTGAATGGGTGCAAATAAAGTGGACCACTTTGTCGTGAAAGGTGTTGAGTTTCTGGCGTGTTCTTTCGGTTGCACTCTTACTGGTAAGTGGGGAGAGAATTCCATCATACTCTTGTCTTGTGCCTTGAAGACAGTGGAAACGCTTTGGGAAGTCAGGAAGTGAGTTACTCACTGCAGAATACCGAACCTCTCACCTGCCACAGTACTTATTTGACTAGTACTGTTAAGTTTCTGGTCAATGTTGACCTCAAGGTGGTGCTGGGGGATTCATCAGTGGTAACACTATTGAATGTCAATGTAATTGTCTCTTGACAAAAGTGGTTAGTTCCCCTGAGTTTGGAGATGGTCCCTGCCTGGCACATATGGCACAAATGTTACTTGCCAGTTCTCAGCCTAAGCCTCAATGTTGTCCAGGTCTTGCTGCATGTGAGCATGGACCTCTTTGTATTGGAAGAGTTCAAATTAAGTTGAATGCTTTGCCGCCATCATTTATGATCTCTACTTCAGACCTTAATAATAGAAGGGAAGGTCATGATGAAGCAGCTAAAGTTTATTGAGCTAGGACACTGTCCTGAGAAATTCCTGCAGTGAAGTCCTAGGGTAAGGTGATTGATCTCCAACAGCCACAACCATTTTCCTTTGTGCTAGGTGTGTCTTCAGCTAGTGGAGAGATTTTCCCCTGAATCTCAATGACTCCTTGATGACGCACTCAGTCAAATGCTGCCTGAGGTCAAAGACAGTCACTCTCTCTCTGCACCTCTGGAATTTAGCACGTTTGTCCATCTTTGAGTGAAAGCCTTAATGAGGTTTGGAGCTGAGGTGCCTTAGCAGAATCCAAACTGAGCAGGTTATTGCTTAAATGCTGCTTGATAGCACTATCGACAACACCTCCACTTGCTGCTGATTGAGAGTAGACTGGTGTAATGATTGGCCAGATCAGATTTGTCCTGCATTTATGTGAACGGGATATACCTGGACAATTTTTCATTTTGTCAGTCGATGCTAGTGTTGTGCTGTTTTGGAATGATTTGACTAGAGGCATGGCTAGTTCTGGAGTACAAGTGTTCTATACTATAATCAGGATGGTGTCAGGGCCCATAGCCTTTGCTGTATCCATTGCACTCAGCTGTTTATTATCAAGTGGAGCAAATCAAATTGACTGCATACGGGCTTTTGTGATGCATGGGATACCGGGAAGAGGCTGAAATGGATTATTCACTCAGCTGGTGTTACAACCAAGGGAGAAGAGGTGAAATGGCTCCTTTCTATTCGACCTCCTCAATTGGTCACAACAAAGGTTTTGAGTTTCTTTTTTCTTTTTTCACGAGGGTATGCCTTTTCCAAATCTTAATGTATTTAACAATTTAAGCTGTGAGCAGTTAAGGAGCCAATCATACAAGGTTTTCTTGGGTCAAAGAGAAAATTTATTAACCACTAAATTTGAGGAAAAATAATATGGCAGATATTTGGCCTTCATGCAACCATTGAGTCACATACACGCACATCAGAAATGATGTGAGTTAGAGGCCAATAAAATTAAAGAAAATACAGCTAAGTGTCCTTTAATTGCCCTTGAGGTGTAGATTTTGAACACTGCAGCCAATTTGGGTTAGCTGCTTTCTTGGATGCAGTCAGATGTAGAAGATGCTACAATTATTATGAGATCCTGGTTTGCTGGTAGCTTTCTGGTAAAGCTGGCTTCTCAAGTTGGGCGACACACTTGTTCCAAAAGAGGAGGAGAGAGAACGGCCTTCAGCCTGTGTCCTTTGTTGAAGACTTTCTTGACACACTGCCTGTGTCACTTGCAATCTCTCTCTAGTAGCTGGGCAGCCTTGCCTTGAAATACCTCACCCATTGTATATTTCCAAGAGGTTTTGGGTGTCTGTCTGCGGCAACTATTGTTTCAACATCCAGTACTTTGTCTAAGGAAGAGACATTAAAAATGCAGTTGTGGGATTCTTGTTTATAGGAAATGTCTCTCTCTTCACCCTCCACTGAGGGTGGTTTGTTTGTTTCTCATCTTCAACTTGGAATATGGCCTTGCATTTTCAGCAGTTTGCTCTGCTCTGTTTCAGTTCAAATTGCAAAATTTCCAGTCAGTTTAAATCATATTTTCAAAAATTAGAGTGGCATAGTTTCATGACACTTAAGATGTTTGCAAAAGCTTCAACTTTGACTTTTGGGCTTACATGCGGGGCTCTGTCATTGAGGATGGGAATGTTCATAAAGCACCGCCCCCTCTCCCTCCCACCGCTTAATTGTTTACTTAATTGTCCACCACCATTCACAACTGAATTTGGCAGGATTGCAGAGTTTTGATCTGATTTATTAGTTGTCAGATCGCTTAACTCTGTGAGTCATGTGTTATGATTCCAGCTGATGTTATTACTGGACAAGCTTGATCCCAGGGTGGAACCCAGCTTGACTGATCATAACTTTTAATTTGTTTGTTTAGATACATGGAGAGCAGCTGAACAGTGTCATCGGACTCAGCTAATGAACTTAACAAAATAATAAGACATTTATTTGACAAGAGAAGATGAATTATATTACAATATTTCTTCACCTACAACTGTACCCTTTACAAATATATACAGATTTGGAAGGATAAAACACATTACAAAAGCTATCTTATACTCATGATCACCGTAAGTACACAGTCCATGTAAACCAGTAGGCAACCTGTGGTCAGACACACCACACTCTGAAACCAAGTGACAGATGTCATCCCAAACAAATGCTATGGATTTCTCTTCAGCTGCCCCCAGCCGCTTGTTCCACGGCGAGCCAACCGGTCTTGCTTAACTCTGTCTTTCACACGAGGGTTTCCAATCTCCACTGTCCCAAGAACTCTCTTTGGAATCTTCTCCCAAATCGATGCTTTCTCTCAGACCCCGCCCGCAAGGGAACACCTCCAGGGTTTCGAACTCTCATTCCAATGTTTCCCTTCCCTGGGTCACCACATGAATTCAGGCTGTTTTCCATGCACTCTTTCACTGACACAGCCATCAACAGTATACCACTGCTTCACGTGCCCATAGCAGAGAGTTACAGACCTTCAGCCATCTCTTGGACCTTTTGACTTTTCCCAAGCCTTTATCTCTTTAAGCTTGAAGCTTGAAGTCTTTCTCTGCCCCTTACTCTTCACTTAACAGGACCTTTTCCAGGTTCCTGTCCTTCCTTTGACTAGAAAGCCTTCTTGGGACTTTCTCCTGCTCTATTCCGCTGGATTTTGGGGACTTTCTTCTTTAGCTTGGAACCTGCTATCTGTCCCTTTTCAAGTCCTGCCTGTCCTGGCAGCTTCTTCTAACTAAACTCAAAAACTGCTGCTTCTTTAGTTTTTTTGTGTGTGTGGGTGGGGCTTGCCTCTCTGGACCCCTGTTACTAGGCAATAGCGCAGTTTTTTTTCTACCCTTGTTTGTTTAACTTAGCCTGAAGAATCATGAAACTCGTTAGAAATGTAGGCACCTTTTAAAGTGAAACTAAAACTCAACTTGACATTTTCTTAATACACAAATACAGACATATAATTCAAACTTAAACATTAAAACTCATTCCTAACAAATACCAACATAACTAAGTTAAACATGCTGCTTCTGCTGTTTAGCTTGCACATGGCTCGGTGCTGTATGTTCACCATGTTGGTACCTTGTTTTCAGGTACACCTGATACTGCTCTCGCATCCTCTTCATTGCTCATTGAACCGCCAGTCATCTCTTGGCTTGATGGTAATGTTTAGAGAGATATGCCAAGCCATGAGGTTACAAATTGTGACCAAATACAATTTTGTTGCCACTGATTGGCTCATGGTGCCTCATGGATGTACAGTTTTGAGCTGCTGGATCTTTCTGAATTTATTCCATTTAGCACAGTGATAGCACCACACAACTTTGAGTTGCCCTCTGAACAAAGAACAAAGAAAAGTACAGCACAGGAACAGGCCCTTCAGCCCTCCAAGCCTGCGCCGATCATATTGCCCGTCAACTAAAACATTTTGCACTTCCGGGGTCCGTATCCCTCTATTTCCATCCTATTCATGTATTTATCAAGCTGCCTCTTAAACGCCACTGTCGTACCTGTTTCCACCACCTCCTCTGGCAGCTATTTCCAGACACTCACTACACTCTGCATAAAAAACTTGCTCCGCACATCTCCTCTATAGTTTTCTCCTCTCACCTTAAATCTATGTCCCCTAGTAATTGACTGTTCCACCCTGGGAAAAAGCTTCTGACTATCTACTCTGTCCATGCCACTCATAATTTTGTAAACTTCTATCAAATCACCCCTCAATCTCTGTCGCTCTAGTGAGAACAATCCAAGTTTCTCCAACCTCTCCTCATAGCTAATACCCTCCAGACCAGGCAGCATCCTGGTAAACCTCCTCTGCACCCTCTCCAACGACTCCATATCCTTCTGGTAATGTGGTGACCAGAATTGCATGCAATATTCCAAGTGTGGCCTAACCAAGGTTCTATACAGCTGCAGCATGACTTCCCTGCTTTTATACTCAATATTCCTGCCAATGAAGGCAAGCATGCCATATGCCTTCCTGACTACCTTATCCACCTGCGTTGCCACTTTCAGTGACCTGTGGATCTGTACACCCAGATCCCTCTGCCCGTCAATGCACTTAAGGGTTCTGCCATTTACTGTATAATCCTGCCTGTATTAGACCTTCCAAAATGCATTACCTCGCATTTGTCCGGATTAAACTCCATCTGCTATTTCTCCGCCCAAGTCTCCAACCGATCTATATCCCGTTGTATCCTTTGACAATCCTCTTCACTATCTGCAACTCCTCCAACCTTAGCGTCGTCTGCAAACTTACCAATTAGCCCAGTTACATTTTCCTCCAAATCATTTATGCATATAACAAACAGCAAAGGTTCCAGCACTGATCCCTGCGGAACTCCACTAGTCACAGCTCTCCATTCAGAAAAGCACCCTTCCACTACTACCCTCTGTCTTCTATGACCAAGCCAATTCTGTATTCATCTTGCCAGCTCACCTCTGATCCCTTGCGACTTTACCTTCTGTACCAGTCTGCCATGAGGGACCTTGTCAAAGGCCTTACTGAAATCCATGTATATAACATCCACTGCCCTTCCATCATCGATCATTTTTGTCACTTCCTCGAAAAACTCGATCAAGTTAGTGAGACACGACCTCCCCTTCACAAAACCATGCTGCCTCTCACTAATACGCCCATTTGCTTCTAAATGATAGTAAATCTTGTCACGAAGAATCTTCTCCAATAATTTCCTTACCACTGACGTAAGATTCACTGGCTTGTAATTTCCTGACTTATCCCATTATGGATTATGAAGATGGGAGTTTGTCTCCACAAGGATTGTGCGGTGGTCACTCCTATCAATACTGTAATGGTCCAATGCATCTGTATTATGTAGATTGATCAGGAAGATTTTTCCTTTTTGTTGGTTCCCTCACCACCTGCCACAGGCCCAGTCTGGCAGATATGTCCTTCAGGACTCAGTCAGCTTATTCAGTAATGGTGCAAAGAGCCACTCTTGATGGATGTTGAAGTCCCCCATTCAGAATATCTCATACCTTTTGCTCTTGGTGCTTCTTCCAAGTGGTATTCATTGGGAAGGATTACTAATTTATCAGTTTACTAATTTATCAGTTAAGGTAGGTGGTAATCAGCAGGAGATTTCCTTTTCCATTTTTGATCTGATGTCGAGACTTTGTGGGGTTTATAGTCAATGTTGAGCCTCCCAGGGACACTCTGTTCTGACTATGTCACTGCATTTCCACCTCTAATGGGTCTGCCCTGCCAGTGGGACAGGACATAATCAGGGATGGTGATAATGATGGAGGAGTCTGTGATGTTGGCTGAAAGGTATGATTCATGACTGTTAGGCTGTTACTTAACTAGTCTGTGGGACAACTTTCTCACTTTTAAAGATCAGAAAACCAGCTGCATAGAATTAAATAATATATTAAGCAGGTTGAATGTTGCAAATTTACAGCAGCCTTGCTTAAGGCTGGAGGAACTGGTCAGGATTAGTGGGAATACCAGGGAGGTATGGATCAAGGAACACAGATGATTGTCTTTGAATAACATACACACTTCCGAGGAGGATTAAGAATGGAGCTCTATTTACTGGTGACAGATTATATTATTATAGGTATTACCGAATTGTGGCTAAGTAAAGATGAAGAGTGGGTGGATACAGCTTAGGAACAAGCACAGGCTAGGAGAAGATTTTGCTGCTTATGTAAGAAGTATAAAGGGAAATAGTTAAAGTTGTATTTGGTGTAGACAAGTCAAATGTATTATTGATTCACACTAAATTTTAATAAATGGAAGAAGCTAGTTGTTGGCATCTGTTCCACATCAACAAACCAGTGTAAAACTACAGATGCTGAACTGTACAAACAGATTTTAGATAGGGTGCTTGATTGTGAATAAAATTAGTTTTGGGAATTTTAATCTACGAAGAACTAACCAGGAGAATTTTACTGCAAGTGATTTAATTCCTGAGAAAATGAGCTTATATTTACATAGTGTCTGAACTTCCTTGGAGTGACAACCAGAATCAGACTGCCACTCCACTCCTACTTATGAAACTTTTTTCCATCCTGGCTCAGACTGGGTGAGATACAGGTGTGGCAGCGTGTCCCTGTGGCCAGGGGGAGGGTGGGGTGTCAGCTCAGGCCTTTGGGTTGTTGGTGAAGGGTGGGGATGGTTGTGGGCTGGGGACCATGTGGAGAAAAATGGGTAACATAGTTGCTCAGAGCTGGTGGGAACAGTCAACTGGCACAGGATAAAAGTATTTATAATTGCTGCAAGGATAGTGGGAATTTACCAAAATGATGTACAGTCACCAACTGCATTGTTTAGGGAGTTGGACCCCTTTGCGATTGGAATACATCTCACTATTGAGATATGACACCCACAGAGCCATGAGCATATAATCGATAGCTTCCTGCACCATGGAAAAGCTCATTCCTCCTCCTGCCCAGTGAGAAGGCTGAAACCCCTTCTCCATGTTTACAGAGCCTCAGTGACCATGCTGATGCAGCAATCAGGGTGAATTGCCAACATTTCTCAATGTCACTGACTCCAGCCTGGAAGAATCTACTGGTGTAGATGTTGAGGGCCAAGGGCAGCACCGTCTTCTCCTGCTCTGCAGCTCTAGGTCCAGTTCGAGAAGGTAACACAGCCTAGTGAACCCCACCTTAGTCATTGTAGCTGTTTTTTTTCCTCCTGGCTGAGTTGGAGGTAGAAGCGCTCAATGAAGATCCTAGTTGGAGATGGCCTTCTATTAAGAGCCCTCCTTCTCCTCTTCCTGTGAACAGCTTCTTTCTGCTGCCTCTGCTTTATGTTTGTGCCATTGCTGCAGCACAAGATGAGCTATAACCATAGCCTTGATGACTGGAAGGTAGTTTTCTGCTCACCTTTCCTTCCAAAGCTCCAGCACCATCCCTTCTGACTGAGAGAACTTGTGTCAACTTCTCTAATAACACAGTACACAGAACTTCTGCAAACTCTGCAGCAGCAAGAGGAAATCAAAAATCCCTCACTTGAAAGCATGCTAGTTGTGTTTGTTTGAGCGTGTGTTAAGAGGCCCTGAAAGGTTCAAAATTGCAGGTGATGTGCCAAGCCAGTGTTAGAAGCTGAATGATGTCATGATCTGCATGTTTCTGGTACATGCACAGGACAGCTGCACTATTGTCCTTCCAAACATGGTGATTTGGTGCAGGCTGAACCAGAGCCGCCACCACCACACTGCTATTTGTTTTTTCTTTAGGCTCCTGTAGCGCCAAAACCAGTGAAATTTGCAACCACCATGCTAAATGAGCTTTTCAAAAAGCAAATGGGTGTACTGTAAATAAGATTGAAGATGATGGGGATGGGTTAAATTAATCAAATATTTGTTTTGATGGGTCTCTGCAACAAGAGAATGAGAAAAGGAAGTACTGTTTTGGGAGAACACCTGAGGGGATGGATAATATTTCTGGAGTTTACTTGAATCTATTTGGTGATCAGAGTATTTATACAGAGGTTTCCACAAGTGAGGTAATTCCATGGGATATGACCCATGTTGGGACCTGCCACTATGCCAAAAATTTGGGATTAAAATGATTAACTTTGTTGCAACATGTCTGAAATTTGGGGGAAACTTTGATGGCTAACAATATGTGGGTTTGGGCCTGATGTGTAGCTAACTTTGGAGAAAAATGAAGCATGACTGTAAGGTAGCTCCACTGTGCTGACTCCTGGTTCAACGGAGACCCATTCGCCTATGTGAACAACCCACTCAATGGAGTCGGCACAATTGTTAGTGCAAACCACTGGGCAATTGAGATGACATTTAAATTGATGATTTGGTGCAAATAAGTGGGTTTTTTAAACTGATTTTAACGTTCCTTCAGATTTAATGCCTCCAACACATGGTTCCTGGGGCATGGGAAACCCAGCAGTTGAAGGGAGACAAGAAGGACCAGATCTCTCAGTTAACTGCTAATTCCACCATAGGCTAGTAAGAGGAGTGATCTAATTTAAATAAGGTTCTATCGTACCCACTACTGCTCTCCTTGCTTCCCTGTAAATATAGGAGCCATACATAAGGGATACAATTGTGCAGGAAATGTCCCTCATTATTTCTTGACATAGGATATTAAATGCAGTTGGAGGTGTAAATGCAATGATTTATTAATGAGATTTGTTTATTCACAATACCCTTTGTCATTGTTATGTTGCATATCGGGTGGGTGTGAGAAGCTAGAAAAAATAGATTCGGAAATAAATGAAGTGGGAGGAAGGTCAGTGTTTCCTGTGTCAGTATCTGGAAATAAGATCTGAAACTATGGTGATAACAACTCGCTAAGCTGGCTAATTGGTGCTTATCCCATCTCCCCTAATGAAGCTACAAGATGAAATAGTATCCGGTGCTTTGTGATAAACAGACTCTAATAATGAAAGGAAATTGATTTTTCTTCTCTCCTCTGACCTTTGCCAGCAGATTAGATAAATTCCTGAATAATGATATGAGGTAATAAGTCTAATCTTTAGCACAAATGTGTTTGAAGTTTTGTCAGAGATTCATGATGATTTGGTTTGTACCTGAAAATAAAAATGCAAATAAACTCTCTCATGCATATTTTGCTTTCTTGTTCATGGGATCTAGGCATTGCTGGCAAGGCCAGAATTTGTTGCCCATCCCTAATTGCCCTTGAGAAGGTGGTGGTGAGCTGCTGCATTGAACTGCTGCAGTCCATGTGGTTGTGGTACACCTACAGCGCTGTTAGGAAGGGATCTCTAAGATTTTGATCCTGTGACAGTGAAGGAAAAATAATATAATTCCAAGTTAGGATGGTGTGTGGCTTGGGAGGGGAACCTGCAAGTTGTGGTGTTCCCTGTCCTAGGTGGCAGGGGTTGCTGGTTTGGAAGGTGCTGTCAAAGGAGCCTTGACGAGTTGCTGCAATGCATCTGATATTTAGTCCTGCTGCCGCTGTGGTGGTGGTGGAGGGAGTGAATGTTTGTGGAAGGGGTGCCAATCAAGCGGGCTGCTTTGTCTTAGATGGTGTCAAGCTTCTTGAGTGTTGTTGGAGCTGCACTTATCCAGGCAAGTGGGGAATATTCCATCACACTCCTGACTTGTGTCTTGTAGGTGGTGGACAGGCTTTGGGGAGTCAGGAGGTGAGTTACTCACCTCAGAATTGCTAGCCTCTGATCTGCTCTTGTAACCACATGTTTATATGGCCAGTCCAATTTAGTTTCTGGTCAGTGGTAACCCCCAGGTTGTTAAGGGGGATTCAGTGATGGTAATTCTACTGATTGTCAAGGCGAAATGGTTAGATGCTCTTGTTGGAGATGGTCATTGCCTGGCAGTCGTGTGGAGGGAATATTACTTGCAACTTATTAGCCCAAGTCTGAATATTGCCCAGATCTGGCTGCATATGGACATGGGCTGCTTCAAAACTGAGGAATTGCAGATGGTACTGAACATTGTGCAAACATCCCACTTATGATGGAGTGAAAGTCATTGAAGAAGATGGTTGGGCCTAAGACACTACCCTGAGGATCTGCTGCAGCGATGTCCTGGGACGGGCTTCCAACAACCACAACCATTGCTGGAAAAAAAGACCTGTCTAAACTTTTCACCTTGCACTCATCATAACACCTTGAGTGTGAAATGAAAAGCTTAGATATGTCTTTTTTTAAGCAATACTCAAGCTCTGTACTATCAAACAACTATTAACTGCAAGCATCTTTTGTGCTGTGTATGATTTCAACAACTTTTTCTACCAACATTTTTCCTCTTGGCTTCAATTTTACCTGGGCTTCTTGATGCCAAGGAGAGCCACTCTCACCTCACCTCTTGAATTCAGCTCTTTTGTCCATGTTTGGACATCAGCAGAGTGGCCTTGGCAGAACTAAAACTGAGCATCGGTAAGCAGGTTATTGCTAAGCAAATGCTGCTTAATAGCACTGTCGATGAACCCTTCCATCACTTTACTGATGATTAAATTTAGACTGATGTGATGTTGATTGGATTTGTCCTGCTTTTTATGGACAGGACATGTCCAGGCAATTTTTCACATTGGGTAGATGCCAGTGTTGTAACTGTACTGGAGCAATTTGGCTAGGAGCACAGCTAGTTCTGGAGCACTAGTCTTTAATACTAGTGCCAGAATATTGTTGGGCCCATAGCCTTTGCAGTATCCAGTGTCTTCAACCATTTCCTGATTACACATGGAGTGAATTGATTTGGCTGATGATGGGGAGCTCAAGAGGATAATGCTGTTCCATAGTACACCTCAATGTCTCGTGGTGGGTTCCTGTTTGGAGTTCACCAGTTATTGTTCTGATGGGAATCATAGAACTTATAGCACAGAGACCATTTGATCTATTGCAACTGTGCTAGCGCTAGCTCTTCAACTGGAGTTAACCATGTTAATCATTTTGCTCTATTTTCTGTTTTGTTGAATTATTATTCAATTTTAAATGTTGTTCTAGTTTTGCCTTAATAGCCCCATTTGGTAAAGCATTGTAATAGGTCTTGTGTGTGGGCCGGTGGGGGGTGCGGTTTCTTTAATCTTCCACCATTTTTAAGGTCACTTTGTTATTGATCCATCGACCATTCGATAGTCTTTTGCTGTTTATCCTCTCAACTTTGCAGTATTTTGAAAATCCATATATTTTTTTTTAGTGAAGAAAAGTTCTAACTTTTCAAGCTTTTTGTAACCATTGTTTCTCACTCCAGGTGACAGGCTAATGAATCTTTGCTGTCTGGCTCTCATATCTTTCCAACTGTCCAGAAACCAGAACTGCATAAGGTGGCCCTGATTATTAATGCTAAGGCAGTAAGGTTGTGGGGGACACAGGAGGAGTGCTAAAAGGAGAATGTTTTGCACTTAACTTAGGAAGTCATCCTCTCCCACCATCTGCTGCTGTGCATCCCCCAGCACAGGCTTTCCCAATATGCAATTATATCACAGCACTAAAAATATCATGCTGGGCCGTGACGTCTGCCTTTTTTTTTGCAGGCGCTTGTTTGATGGCTGCCTTTGGGTTGTAATAAATTTAAATGGCCGGTAATGGCTTTGAGGTATTCTATCTGAACCCCAGAAGCCATCAGTTGATGGAGTTAAAATTGAGGCCAATATTTAATTTGCATAATCAATAAAATTCAACATCACTTCCTTGCCTGTATAATCCAATACTTCTTGATTCAAACCCACAATTGCATTTGCCGGTCTTATGGATTTTTCTACCTAGACTTGCCCACCCCCCACACCGCAACCTCCCCGCCCCCTGCAAAAAACACTAGTGCAGATAATAGGCCATTGTACTTGTACTGTCAAAAATTCATTCAGAATAATTCTTTTATATGGTCGCTGATAAAATGCAATTTGGCACTCAATCCAGACTAGGTCCCTTGTAAATCTTTATTGCATCTATAAGACATTTTCTAAAAGTAGAATCAAGGCTTCAGATTGGCTGTGAGACATCATAAATTCCACTTTATTTTCCACAAACCATGCTCTGTTGCAATAAATGCCTCACGGGAATTTGCATTACAAGCAAAAGGTGACATGGAAAAGTTCAAAGTAATAAATAATTCAGCAAAACTCTCTGATCCATATAAATAATTTATTTTAAAATAGTATGGGCTAAAAATTGGTTTATCCATTTTTTGGGCATGATCTGCTTGCACAGGGTAACTGGTGTACCGACCTCATCTCCACGATTGTAGCACCTGGCTGAGCGGGTGTACACTGATCCCTTCCTTCTAACATTGTCGGCTTTCTCTGTACTCAGCAGAGGAGCTGAGTAGCATTGTTCACAAACAACATGGTGCAGCCAGCTGCTTTTCTTAAAGGCAGGCTGTCCCTGTTAAAGGGGAGTTGCTCAGAAGAAAATTCACTACAATGTAAAATGTAGAAAATTGAACACCAGCCAGGAAATGATTGAAAGGCGACAGCTACCAGCTCCATGAGAACGTTCATTTATAGCCCTCAAGAACATAAATTGGAGAAGGAGTAGTCTATACAGCCCATCAAGCCTGCTGCACCATGCAGTAAATCAGTTCTGTCAACCTCAAATCCACTTTCCTACCTGATTTCCTTAGAGTCCAAAAAACGGACTATTTCAGCCTTATATATGCTCAATGACTGAGCATCCTCTATCCTCTAAGGTAGAGAATTCACAACCCGCTGAGTGAAGAAATTTCTCCCCATCTTAGTCCTAAATGGCTGACCCCTTATCCTGAGACCACTGCCCTAACCTGCACTATGGGGAAGCCTGATATCCTGGCATAGCCATGTCCACACTCATCCTGCTTCTCTCTGCTTAGAGACGAGGCAACAAAGTCTCCTCTTCAGACACTCTGACCTCCTTGACTTGACTTGAGATATGTCGACATTGTTAACTTGACAACTGTTGCCATCCTTGTACTGCTCTGAGGCTGCAGTTCCAGTTTCAGAAGCTAACACAAATCTGTGGTCACCTCCTTGGTGAAGCATAACTACCAAACACATTGCCCCTGGCTAAAGTTCAGGTAGGAGACATGCTCTCTGAAGACCTGAGGTGGGTAGGGCCTTCTGCTGAGAGCCCTCCTCCTCTTCCCTCCTTCTCTCCTGCCTTGCCCCATATCCCTCTGATCTTGCAGTCTAAGAGGAACTCTACCTATAGCTCTCCAAGGCTGGGGGCTCAGAGGCCTTTCACACCACAGTCCTTCCAGAGGTCCAGTACAACTCCCTCCTGACTGAAAGAACTTCTGTTGACTCATTAGCAACATTTCTTTCTTTGACTAAATGTTTGCTGTTACAGGGTTAAAGGCAGCTGTCCTGAAAGTTGAATGGTGATCCTTTAGATAGTACTGGTCAAGGGGTGTACCTCATGCAACTTCACAGTTGTGCCTGTTTAAGAGGGCATTAACAGATGTGTCCTGCTTCAGAATGGCGGACCTGACTGACATCACAATCGGCTCACTCTGCATACTACTTGGTGCACCCATGGAATGCAACAGGCAGTTGGTGCTGATTGCACAGCAAGTGGTTGGACGTGGACCACCTGCCATTTTATTTTCCTGAACTGGTGGAAATCCTGGCTCTCCAGTGTCTAGTTTTGAGGCCAATTACTCTGGTTTTGGACTTGCATATGTCCCTCTCAAACTCGAGAAATATCATCATCGCTATGAACTGTCTTCCCCAGAGGTTTCCTCAGATTACTAAAGATGAGAACAAAAATAGTTCCTTTCCTGATTGGTTTCACGATGTATTGTTGTAGGAAACTGTCTTGAATGTGTTCTATGAATATGTCCTTCAGATTATTTTGGCCAATTTGATTTGCCCAATCTGTATGAAGATTAAAATTCCCCATGTTTATTGCATTGCCTTTGTTTAAGTCTCCTCCTTATTTCTTGATTAATACTCTGGCAAACAGTATAGCTACTATGAAGGGGCCTGTAAACTACCCCCACCAGCATCTTTAGCCCCATGTTGTTCTTTATCTCTATTCGTACTGATTCTTGTTTCTGATCTTCCAAGCTAAGATCCTTTCTCATTACTGCCTTTATGTCATCCCTTATTATCAGGGCTATCCCCACCTCACCCCATGTCTCTAGAATGGCTATTAGACCATTTATCTCTATTTATGCCATTAATTTTTCTATCTTGTTATGAATGCTTTGTGCATTCAGATAAAGCACCTTTAATTTTAACATTTACCATTTTTTCCCCTGAGTTGACCTTTTTCACTGAGTCACTATGACTATAAAACTTTTTGTCTCTTCCTGTCATACTCTGTTAATCTTTATTCAAATTGCTACATTGTCTGTGACCTTGACTTTTCTATTTAGATTTATAAATTTTCTGTCCTCTTTGGGCTGTATGTATAGTTTTAAATCAATAATTTTAGTTCACCAGGACTCTGGTTCAGACCAGTTTAAGCAGAGTCTGTCCAACAGAACAGGTCCCTCTTTCCCCAGTAATGAACCAAAACCTGTCCTCCACACCACATTCAGTCACACATTCTACTCTTTGATCTGTTTGACCATATGCCAATTTGCAGATAGCTTATATAGTAATCTAGAGATTATCTTTGAGCTTCTTATTAATTTGGACCCTTGCTCCCTCAGTGGAATCTCATCCACCTCTACCATTGATTCCTATAGGAATCACAACAACTAGATCCTTCCACTCCAAGTCCTTCTATTAGGATTTCCTTAACCCTGGCACTGGGTAGGCAACACAAACTTCGGAACTCCTAATCACAGCTGGAGAGAACCAAATCTATTCCTCGACTGACGCCAATCACCACCACATTCTTCTTCACTCCCTTCCAACCCCATTTGAATGGTCTCCTGTACCACAGTGCCATGGTTTGCTAATACACTTTGCAGATTTTGCCCTCTTCCACCCATGCAGCAAGAACCTTGTACCTGTTTGATCAAGAGAGAAAGGCTGAGGGTCCACCAGCACTACACCTAGATTCCTATTACCTGATGGACTTGCATTCATACCCTTCTGTTCCTGACCACTAATCAAACCTGCACCATGATCTAATCTAACAGGTGTGACTGCCTCCTGAATCAAAGGCCAGAATTTTACCGGCACCTCGTGGGCCTGACACCTAGGACAAGATATGCGTCCTGAGCCTGCATAAGCAAATGGCAGGACTGGGGAGTGGATTTTACTGGCAGCAGATAGCTGCCATGACCACCATCCAATTGAGGACAGCAGCTGCCCTTTCAGAACTGGCAACCCAATCGGAGAGTCAGTAGAAGCACCCAAGGCTGCAGGGAGAGCATCTTGAAGTGCAGGTATTTTTTTTGTGTTGGGGTCAGGGTGACCAACTGTCCCGGAGTTTACAGAATCGTCCCACAATTGGGCCGGTTGTCCTGGGTCACTGGAGGCTGAGATGGCCCTTTTCCTGTATTTGTAATGTTGTAACTTTGCGCATGTGCAGTATGCAGTGGGGACAATTCTACTGCTGTTCTTGAAATAATGCCATGTCATCCTTTGCATCCAGCTCAGCAGGCAGATGTGGCCTTGGTTTAATATCTTATTGAAATACAGCACTGTTATGGAGTTGATTTTACAGGCAACTTTTCTCGGTGGACGCATTTAACTTTATTTACAAGACAGCAGCAACACCTACATGCATGCATCAAACTCTGTAACCAAAGAGGAATTCTCCCTTAGAGGTCCCCCACCCTGCCAACTCATTGGTTTACACAGATCATGTGATCTTACAACATGAGACTATTCTTAAAGCTACAGTCCTACATTTATCAAAACTAGAGAGAGTGCAGAGGAGATTTACCAGGGTGTTGCCTGGGCTGGAGTGTTTTAGTTATGAGGAGAGGTTGGATAGACTGAGGTTATTTTCCCTGGAGCAGAGGAGATTGGGGGGGACATGATTGAGGTGTCTAAAATTATGAGGGGCATAGATAGGGTAGACAGGAAGGAACTTTTCCCGTTGGTGGAGGGATCAGTAAGCAGGGGGCATAGATTTAAGATAAGGGGCAGGAGGTTTAGAAGGGACGTGAGGAAGAATTTTTTTCACCCAGAGGGTGGTGGGAACCTGGAACTCTGCCTGAAAGGGTGGTAGAGGCAGAAACCCTCATAACATTTAAGAAGTATTTGGATATGCACCTGCGATGCAATGGCATACAAGGCTATGGGCCTAGTGCTGGAAAATAGGATTAGAATAGTTAAATACTTGTTTGACCAGCGCAGACTCAATGGGCCAAAGGGCCTTTTTCTGTGCAGTAGACCTCTATGATTCTATAATTACTGCAGGCACCTTTTGAAAATGCATCACTCTCTCATTGCTGAACCTCTGGAGCGGGATTTAATCCCGGAATGTTGTGGCTCAGAGGCAAGTGTGGAACCAATTGAGCCACAGTTTACATTCTGTTAACGGGTTCTGTCTGACACACTAACCAGGTGCTGTTTACTTTTAACACTTTTCAGACCATACCGAAATTACAAGTGCTCACTCAGCTTTCTGCTCACAGTAATTAATCCCTAATCATGTGATCACTTGCAGTTGATTTGACTATTAACTGTTCACTGACACAGACAACCACTTGCAGTTAAGTCTTGCTTGGCCTAAATAGCCAAGTGGTTATGGTACTGGGTTTGTAACCCTGAGATCAAGAGTTCAAATCTCACAATGGCAAACTGTGAAACATGTAACTTCATCTGAAACAGATGGAAACAGGTTTGTACTCGAAAGAGTATCAAGAGTTCAAATCTCACAATGGCAAACTATGAAACAATGTAACTTCATCTGAAACAGATGGAAACAGGTTTGTACTCAAGAGTTCAAATCTCACAATGGCAAACTATGAAACAATGTAACTTCATCTGAAAACAGATGGGAACGTGTTTGTAACCTAGGCCTAAATAGCCAAGTGGTAATGGTACTGGGTTGGGAACCCTAAGATCAAGAGTTCAAAGCTCACAATGGCAAACTATGAAACAATGTAACTTCATCTGAAACAGATGAAAACGGGTTTGTACTCAAAAGAGTTACCACAGACTTTGAGCTTGGCCTAAGTAGCCAAGTGGTTATGGTACTGGGTTTGTAACCCCCAGATCAAGAGTTCAAATCTCATAATGGCAAACTATGAAACAATGTAACTTCATCTGAAACAGATGGAAACAGGTTTACTCAAAAGAGTATCAAGAATTCAAATCTCCCAATGGCAAACTATGAAACAATGTAACTTCATCTGAATAGGAACAGATGGAAACGTGTTTGTACTCGAAAGAGTTACACCACATGGATATCGAAGTGCTCGCTTCGGCAGCACATATACTAAAAAATTGGAACGATACAGAGAAGATTAGCATGGCTCAAGAGTTCAAATCTCACAATGGCAAACTATGAAACAATGTAACTTCATCTGAAACAGATGGAAATGGGTTTGTACTCGAAAGAGTTACACTAGCTGTCAAAAAAAAAATCTTGCAGTTAAGTCTTCAAAAACTTGCAGTTTTTTATAGCTTTTACAGTTTTAAGTTAAATTCAAGAAGTTAAACTAAATTTCAGTTTGAGACTGTTCAACCACTATTTACCAGAGTTCCACTGCAGATTTCCATCCTTTATACTGTTTATCATGCATTCTGTTTATTACCATTCCAGATACTCACCCTGTACTTTTATATGCATTTTCAATTCACTTTCAAGTTACAAGTGTGCCCCCAGCCCCAAAATGAGGCTTTCAGCCTCCCGCTGCTGATCGCAGTGTATCCTAACACTAACCACGTCCCCAGCCCCGCCATGATTGGTGACTCCCTCCCCGCTTCTCCCCAGGCCTCAATGACCTCTTTTCCTCCCCCCACTCCCAACAATGATCTTCTTATTCCCTCACCCCCTTGGCAGGAACCCCCCTCCTCCCCCCTGCTTGGCAGGGCATGTCCCCAAGGGTCCCTGGCTGTGGCTTCCTGATATTGGGTTTAACACTTGACCACTGGCCCTTCAGTCTATTCAGCCGGCTGTCAGGTAGGAAGTGGGCAGACAAAACAGACAAGGAGGTCCTGCAGATAAGTTCAGTACCTTTTTTGTATTGCTGACAATGCAGACTTTTTTCAGCCTCCCTGTAGATATTGTGGCTGTTTTGATTATTTTACGAATACATTTCACCTGTATATTAGCTGCCAAAACAATAATTGGCAGCCAGCAGATTAAACATTATGCCCTTTTTTGAACAAAGGTGTAAAAGATAAGCCGAGCAGCTACAGGCCCAGGCCAGTGAGCTTGGCTTTGGTGGTGGGGAAATTTCTAGAAGCAATAATTTGGGGCAAAATTAATTGTCACATATACAAATGTGGGTTAATTAAGGAAAGTCAGGATGAGTTTCCTAAAGGAAAATCATGTTTAATTCACTCTGTTGGAGTTTTTTATGAAGCAGTAACAGTAACAGGGAAGAGGTAACCGATAACATCTCTTGAGAGCAATGCTGTATGTGTACATGGACTTCCCAAAAGCTTTTAATACAGTACTGTACAACAGACTTGTGAGAAATTATGGATCATGGAATAAAAGAATCAGTAGCAACATAGTTATGGAATTGGCTGAGTGACATGAAACAATAGTGATTAATGGATATTTTTCACGCTGCTTTGTATTGGAATTCCCCAGGGGTCAGTGTTGGCTCTGAATTTAACTTATAAACTAATTATTTCACTCAGTTACTGGGTAAGGATCCTGTTAACCACAATTCAAGTAAATTGTTTTGACTGCTAATCAGTGTAATTGATTGCATTCTATTTTATATTAAGTATGTTGCTATATTAAGATTGTTGAGTTAGATTACAACATTAGATTTTAAAGAATTTTTGTCAGTTAGGTATGTTACCCAAAATCTAGCTTTCTGAAAATCAGAATTGTCCGAAAACCGGACAGTTTATCTTGGGAAGAGGGTGCACGGGAATGAAGAGGCCATTCTTGGGCTGAACCCAGAGGACAGAATCTGAGAATTCTGCGCATTCAGTCCTGAGTCCATTTCAGCGCTTTTAAGATCTGCGTTCCCCCATCCCACCCTGGACATCCCTATTCTCCGGACAAAGCTGCTGGTGGGACAGAGTTGGGGGATTCTCTCTCTGTCCCTGGGGACCGCAGAGCATGGGAGCTGCGTTCCATGTTCTGTAAATTGAGCTGGGTTCATGAGTTCCTTCCACCCAAAACTGGGATCTACTTGCAGTTATTTTCAGTAAATCCCAATGAATGGATCACAGGAATGGAGGTGAGATTCTGCTAAGCACAGTGAGCCTCCAGCAATGCTGCTTTATGAATTCCACATCAGGTCTATGTCCTGCACTACATAATAACAGAAAACATGTGTCTGGCCCTCCAATCTAAAGGCGGGTAATGGAAAATCCAAAATCCGGCATGGTCTCAGTCCCAAGAGTGCCTGACTTTGGACATCAGCCTGTACTATCGATGTGAAAATGTGCTATTGAAGTGTCAACATTTACTTGCAATACCAGCTACATTTGTAGGTGGTGCTGTGGTTGCTATTTTTACTTGTTTAAAAAATGCTGTCGTCTTTATTTTGCCAACTGCAACTCATCTTCCTTCTAAAGTCAGCATCTGAATTTGCCTGCAAGTTTGTGACAATTCTGCTGGGTGGAATTTTCCTATAGGGAAAAAAATACAGCTGAATGTGTGTATAAAATTTTCCCTGGCAGCTTTAGTAAATGGGCTTCTTTAAATCTTGTCAGCCTGCTCCCCTCCCCCAAGAGCCACCCCACGGAAAATTACAACCTTTCCAACATTTGTTTAGATTATCATCAGATCTCTGCATCTAATCTGTAACCAATTGCATTTGCACGCCAGGCAGCTATTACCTTGGCACCATACCATTGATGGTTCTCCTGAAACTGCAAAAAGCCTTTAGCCATCCATTTTAGGTTAGGCCACTCTATGCCCAGTAACACTGGACAGAATATGTGCTCCATCCTCTAGAACTTGAAATAGGATCCTACTGACTTCATATTTTTCCTTGTAAAATAAAGTTATTTTAACAAGAGCTTTGTGACCCTCTGTAGATCCCAATCAAAATAGCAGCAGTTGAAATGGCAACAGGAACAGGCAGGACCTTCTGCACTCTGTTGAGCGTGCTATTCCACACGTACACCCGCACACAGTGCTTTCCCATGTTTTCATTTTTTAAAATTTTCTATTTATACTTTCACAGTGCCTTCATTTGTCTAAATGATTTTTTTCCTCTTTTGTAAGCCTGCATAATGCTGAAACATATATTTTTAATACAAGATTGGCTGTAAATTTAAGTGTGGCAATAATAGAGCTCCACTGTACATCTCAAGTGACTTCCTGCCATTTATGCCTATATCAGAATGAAGCTGTTAATTACAGTTTCAAAGCAGGCACAGCACTCAGTGTGAAAAATATTTGATCAAGTTTACGGACTTGAATAATGAGGCCACTACTATTGACAGAATGTAACTAACTTTGGCTGTATTCCATGTTAGATTTTCCAAATCAAAAATATAAGCTGTAACTTTGAGCTCAATTTACACACATATATTCATTTATTGCAATTTGTTATTTTTCATCCTTCAGCAAAGCTAATTCTCTGCTGCCCCCTTGTGTTTCTTTTGACATTAGTTAATTGCAGTGTTTGTATATAAACATACAAAAAATTGACAGAGGGAAGGACCTACTGGTCAGCCCAGCCAGTCCCATACAGACACTCTCTTTCCCCCATCTGGAGCCATGGAATCTCCTAGGAGAGGTGACAAAACGCAATGCTAGAGATCAAGTTGACTAAGAAATCTGAATAATACTCATCCAACCCATACTAGCCCAACAGACCATCTTGGTCCTGATTAATTTTACAGTACCAGTATTTCTTGTCTGGGGTGCCTTATGCCCAAAGCCAGAAACAGGCCCAGCTCCTGCTTGAAGGACTTCTGCAAATCAGTATTCACTGCACCAGCAACTGTCTCATGGTTGTTGAATATTTTCTTTTGACTGTGTCAAAATCAAACCCATGCCCTGGGAGTGATGGTCTGTGTATTCATTCAGCAACCCACTTCAGACCTGCTTCCAAGCCTGGCTTGTCACCCTCCTGTCAAAATAGGATCCCACCAGGATCTCCACGTTTGTGCTGTTGAATCCAGAAGCTTGTGAACATGACACCTTGTAGTTCAATACTCTTAAAATTACAGCAACAATTTCAGGATTATAAAATAACCTTTACTTTTATGTTGTGCCACCATGCTTTAAGTGAGCACCAGCACTACCTGTTATTTATCCTGCAATCAGGCAGGTTGACAATCACCATTGGCAACTGAACTTAAATAAACTCAAACACCAAATGGCTTGAGTGCATTGATGGCATCCAGCGCCTCACCTGAAAACTACCAAAATCAACTGTGCAGTGCCACAGGGGCTCGACTAATATATAGCTATCTAGAATAAATCACTTTTTTGATTTAAAAGAGTTGAATCTCAGTACATTCTAAAATGCCGCAAACTTCACCAGAGATCATAAAAAGCAAAATTACCACCCCTCCCTCAACAGTATCTCCAAAACCCCCTAAGAAATTAGAGATCACCCTGCCACCCGCCTTAAATTCCTAACTCCATCCCCGCTGAAATTGCAAATTGTGTGCATTAGCTTTCCCCTATGGTACAACTGATGGAATATTGGACATAGCTGCAACTTTAGTTCGGACAAGTCTGTGCGCCACTGCACTCATTATAATTACTTTTCTCATACATCGGTGAGGCCATTGGATTTTGGTTTTCGCAGGAAACTTCCGAATTCTGCACTGTGATCCCAAACCACCAATGCAACTCCTGAAAGGAATTTAGCTTGGGGACTGCTATGTATGTTGTTTATCTTCCCAGTATTGTTAGCTGTAGCAGTGAGAAACCATGTATCATGTTTTCTGAGTCAAGGTCCACAAATGTGAAGCCTTCCTTGAAAAAGGTATCAACTGGAGAATTGGGTGCGGGGTTCAGTGCATTCTATTCTTGGTGCTTTTAACCTTAAATAATTTTTACTTGGTGGAAACTAGGGAGTGCCGCTAATTGGGAGCCTTGATCTGATTTTCTCACCAATGTTTTCTTAATTGAATACAGCGTTAATATCAATGGCAGAATCTTCATACAGCGTTAAATATTTCATTGAGAGGCTATTCACTTTGAACACTTATATGATTTCTATGAAATTCACCTGGAATGTCAGGGGTTTATTTGTACATATTCCAAACTGAAGTCTCACGTTTTGTCATTCAATGTGGATGTTGCTGGCTAGGCCAGCATTTATTGCCCATCCCTAATTGCCCTTGAAGGTGGTGGTGACCTGCCTTCTTGAACTGCTGCAGTCCATGATGATTGGCATTGTAATTGATTTTAAACATCAGTTATACCGTAATTGGTCAGATTCCATGGACATGCAGCCCCTCAAAAGATGCTTCTAAGGAAAACCAACTCTGTTTTTGATTTTCTTATTTTTTTCAGGGAAAATCCTATCCTACCAGCTCCAGTCTTCCAACTTTATGGAATCTATTTGTCTATCTCGATTTCAACAACCTATGGAGAACCATGGATGATATGGGAAAGGAGGTAAAGAGTAATTTTAAAGCTTTTTAAAATACATTTAACAAAAGTTGTGCTGTTAATTTGAGAATTATCCCGTTGATGAAACCTACATGTAAAAATGTACATGTTGCTTTCCCCTTTTGAGCACAAGTAACTGTGAGGGTGTTTTCTTCTGTGATCCCAAAATTGGGCATAATTGTAGTGATGAATGTTGAAAGCTGAAGCCTGTTGATACTCCACTACCTAACTGGCAGCTCCCTCCCCTGCACCCTCTGGGACCTATGCTGCTTCCCCGCCTGCCACATGACACTCTACATCTTTCCAATAATGACGTGTTCTGGGGCCTGATGTCCTGAGAGTTCCCTGCTTCTTAACACAGAGGCTACCACTTCTCGGGGCTGCTATATGGAAGGTGGTGGTAGGCCCAGAATTCAGTGGTCAATAACCAAATTAAGAAATTTTTTGCTCTCTCGCAGTCAGAATGTACCCCACTGAAAGTCCACCCTGAAGAGGGAAATCCAAGCTAATATCTCCCTGTAAAGTTCTTGGAATTAAAACCATGTGATGCAGGTACAGCTGAAGGATCAAGCCATAAGGGATTTTAATGGAGACTGGGCAGGGGTAGGCAACCAATCCGTTCTCAGGAGTTGGGTTGTTCACGTAAATATTTATAATACAGCTATGTGCCTCATAATTAATCACCCTTTTTAAATTTTATCCCTGGCTAGCTGAGTTTCCTGGGCTTGGGAAACGCCTCTGGTAAAGGGAGGCGAGCACAGCTGGATCTAGCAAGTAAGCGCTTTTTCCCTTAGCTGCCGGATCCAGTTTATTTGGTTCACCCATTCCCGCGATTAGACACCCCCAACCCTTTCGATCCATCCTTTTCGCCTCCGATCTCTCCTCCAGATCCCGATCTTTTCCTGACCGCAGCCTCTGATCTCCCATCCTGCCTCTAATCCCTCCCTGCCTCCCTTCTCTCCACTCGGATTGAAAATCTGGATGGCTGTTGGGCTCGTAGGCCTTCACCATCAGGCTGCAACTGGGAAATGGATACAAAAAAAATGGTAGCCGGGTCCTGCTGTTAAATTTAGCTGGACCAGAGGGAACCACTTCTCCCTGCCTCCGAGATTATAAGATTGGGGGTGGAAGTGTTTGGATCAGAATTCGGGATGTAGAGCTCAGGCTAGGACAGTGAGATGGGAGGTGGCTCAGAGTAAGTGCAAGGAGTGGAAGAACAAAACTGAGGCAAGGTTGGGGGTGTCTAATTGCGGGAATGGATGAAGCAGATAAACTGGATCTGGCAGGTAAGGGAAAAAGCGCTTACTTGCTAGATCCAGTTGTGCTCGCCTCCCTTTACCAGAGGCGTTTCCCAAGCCCAGGAAACTCAGCTAGCCAGGGATAAAATTTAAAAAGGATGATTAATTATGAGGCACATAGCTGTATTATAAATATTTACATGAACAACCCAACTCCTGAGAACGGATTGGTTGCCTACCCCTGCCCAGTCTCCATTAAAATCCCTTATGGCTTGATCCTTCAGCTGTACCTGCATCACATGGTTTTAAGTCCAAGAACTTTACAGGGAGATATTAGCTTTGATTTCCCTCTTCAGGGTGGACTTTCAGTGGGGTACAATCTGACTGCGAGAGAGCAAGAAGTGCCTTCATTTGGTTATTGACCACTGCATTCTGGGCCTACCACCACCTTCCATATAGCAGTGGGAAGGAGTGGGCGAGAACAGAGTTGGGATATAGATCAGGATATGGGAAGAGCAAGATGAATGGAGTTTGCCCATGGATCAAAAAAAAAGGGTTCAGTAAGCATGGAGCTAGGTAACGGATTAAAGTGGGAAGAGACAGCCAATAATAGAACTGAGGCACCATCTGAGAGTGGAAAAAGTTGGCAAGCTGAAACATAGATCAAAGCAAGGAAAAGGATCTGTAATGGAGCTGGAACATGGATGGGAGATTGGATGCAATGGGCAAGAGTAGAGCTGGGATACAGACCAAAGACTGTCTGGGAATGAATGGATTGACATGGATTAAACAGTATCAAGAGATAATAATGCAGGTGGGGCACAATTCAGAGTGGGTTGTGTCATGAAGAGAATTTTTGGAAATTATTTTTTAAAATAGAGTTTAGTGTTGTCTGTCTATATATGTGGCTGTCTTAATTGGATTAAAGCAGCCAACCTGGATGCTTTGATGAATAGAAAGAAGTAGGCTGAAATGGTAACTAGAACATGGGGGAAACATAGGTGTCAAAGGGATATATTTGCATTTTTTTGAATAAACCATTCAGGACTGTGTTTGAAATCTTGCACCTAGCTAGAAGACGCCAAGCAATGAGTTTAATTATTTTCAGCTTACTAATTGGTGGAATGAAAGGGTTTATTGTTAGGAGAGATAAAATTAGGAAAACCTTGTAATACAATAGAAAATTTACATTCAAAGGGGAAGCTAGGTATAAACAGAAAGGAGTTTGTGTGTGTAAGGCAGAGGCATTTAAGTTCTAACCAGCCTGTAAGCCTAGAACTGTGTCTGCAAAAGAACCAAATTGCAACGAACCTCATTTTGAATTTGTAAGGCCAAATGTGCTTTGTCTGGTGTCTGTTTAAGGTCTATGGGTTATTGTTGCCATGGTGAAGATTTACCTGGGAGTAATTAATTTGGGAATTTGTTTAAAGGTTGTTATGGCAGTAATTTGTAGACATGTGCATGTAAGAAATAAGAACAGGAGTAGACCTTGAGCCTGCTCTGCCATTCAGTAAGATCATGGCTGATCGTCTTGTGTTTCGATTTCCACACCCCCATCTAACCCCGATAACCTTTGATTCCCTTGCCTAACAAGAATCTATCTACAACAAAAACAAAAATAAAAATACCTGGAAAAACTCAGTAGGTCTGACAGCATCTGTGGGGGGGAATACAGTTAACATTTCGAGTCCGTATGACTCTTCAACAGAAAATTTCTGTTGTGGTGTCTGTCTGTCTATATGTGTGCCTTCTGTTGAAGAGTCATACTGACTCGAAGCGTTAACTGTTTTCCTCTCTGCAGATGCTGTCAGACCTGCTGAGTTTTTCCAGGTATTTTTATTTTTGTTTTTGTTTTGGATTTCCAGCATCCGCAGTTTTTTGCTTTTATCCAAGAATCTATCTACCCCTGCCATAAAAATATTCAATGACCCCAGCTCCACCGCCTTCTGAGGCAAAGAATTCCAAAGTCGCACAACCCTCTTCGAGAAAAAAATTCTCCTCATTTCTGTCCTAAAAGGGTGACCCCTAATTTTAAAACAGTGTTCCCTAGTTCTGGATTCACTCAAAAGAGGAAACTTCCTTTTGATGCCCACCTTGTCAAGGCCGTTCAGGATCTTGTACACTTCAATCAAATCACCCCTCACTCTTCTAAACTTCAGTGGAAACAATCCCAGTCTGTTCCACCTTTCCTCTTAAGACAGCTTACTCATTCCAGGTTTCAACCTTGTAATCCTCCTTTGAACCACTTACAATGCATTTACATCCTTCCTTAAATAAGGAGACCAAAACTGCACACAGTATTCAAGGTGCGGACTCACCAATGTATAACTGAAGCATAATTTCCTTACTTTTATGTTCAACCCCTCTCATAATAAAGGATAGCATTCCATTAGCCTTTTAATTACTTGCTGTACCTGCCTAACTTTTTGTGATTCATGTACTAGAACTAGATCTCTCTGCACCTCAGAATTATGTAGCCGTTCTCCATTTAAGTAATACTCTGCTCTTTTGTTCTTCCTGCCAAAGTAAACAACTTCACATTTTTCCCACATTAAATTTAATTTGCCAGACCTTTGCCCACTCACTCAACCTATCTATATCCATCTGCAACCTCCACATGTCCTCTTCACAACATAATTTCCTATCTATCTGTGTCATATGCAAATTTAGCTACCATGTCTTCACCGCCCTCATCATTGATGTAAATCGTAAAATGTTGAGGCCCCAGTACAGACCCCTTTGGGATGCCACTCATCACATCCTGCCAATCAGCAAAAGACCTATTTATGCATACCCTCTGCTTTCTGCCAGCCAGCCAATCTTCTATCCCTGCTAATATGTTACCCAGTATACCATGCACTTTTATTTTCCGTAATAATCTTCGTTGTGGCACCTTATCAAATGTCTTCTGGAAATCCAAGTACAGTACATCTACAGGCTCCCCTTTATCCACTGCACATGTTACTCCTTCAAAAAACTCCAATAAATTGTTTAAACATGATTTTCCTTTCACAAAATCATACTGACTCTTCCCAATTGCCTTGAGCTCTTCTAAGTCCCCAGCTATAACCCCCTTAATGATCGATTCTAATAACTTCCCCATGACAGATGTCAAGTTAACTGACCTATAGTTTCCAGTTTTCTGCCTCCTTCCCTTCTTGAATAGAGGGGTTATATTTGCTACTTTCCAATCTGATGGAGCCTTTCCAGAATCTAGTGAATTTTAGAAAAGTAACACCAGCGCATCAACTACCTTATTAGCCACTTTTTTAAGACCCTAGGATGTAGTCCACTGGGACCCAGAGACTTGCCAGCCTGCAGCTCCATCAATTTCCCCAGTGATTTCAATTCCACCAAGTTCCTTTCTCCCGTTCACCTCCTAATTTGCAGCTATTACTGGAATGTTTTTTGTATCCTCTAAAGTGAACACAGAAGCAAAATATTTATTCATTTCTTTTGCCATTTCCTTATCTACTATTAACTCCCCACTGTCACTCTCTAGAGGACCAACAGTCAATTTTCTAACTCTTTCCTTTTTAAGTACCTGTAGAAACTCTTGCTATCCATTCTTACAACTGCTAGCTAGCTTCCTTCCATACTCTAATTTCTTTCTCCTGATTAACCATTTAGTCATTCTCTGTTGTTCTTTATATTCTGTTCAATCATCTGTCCTGCCACTCATCTTTGCGGAGTTGTATGCTTTTTCCTTAAGTTTGATGCTTTCCTGAACATCTCTCATTAACCACGGATGGCGGATCCTCCCCTTACTACAGGAATATACTTATTCTGAATACTCTGAAATATCCCCTTAAATGTCTGCCACTGCTTCTCAATTCATCTATCCTGTAGCCTAGTTTCCCAGTTCACTTCAGCTAGCTCAGCTTTCATCCTCACATAGTTGCCCTTATTTAAGTTTAAGATATTAGTCTGAGGCCCACTTCCCCTTTTCAAATTGGATGTAAAATTCAATCATATTGTGGTCGCTGCTACCTAGAGGTGCCTTTACTCTGAGGTCATTAATTAATTCTGTCACGTTACACAATACCAAATCTAATATAACCTACTCTCTGGTTGGTTCCAGGACATGCTACTCTAAGAAACTGTCTTGAAAGCATTCTATGAACTCCTCATCCAGGCTACTACTGCCAATCTAATTTTTCCAGTTTGTGTAGATTAAAATCACCCATGATTATTGCCGTCCCTTTATCATGAGCACACAATATTTTCTCTTGAATACTTTGTCCTACATTGTGGCTACTGTTAGGGGGCCTGTAGACCACTCCCACTAATAACTTTATTCCCCTACATTTTTTTGTTTCCATCCAAACCGATTCTACATCCTGATCTCCTGAACCAATCTCTAACTATTGCACCAATGCCCTCTTTCATTAACAGTACTACCCCTCCACCTTTACCTAGCTTCCTATTCTTCTTGAATGTCATGTACCCTTCAATATTAAGGACCCAATCTTTGTTGTCCTGCAGCCACATCTCTGTAATTGCAATCAGATCATATTTATTTACTTCAATGTGGACCATCAATTAATTTACTTTGTTCTGAATGCCAGGTGCATTCAGATAGAGAGCCTTCACTGAATCACACAGTGCAGAAGAGGCCCTTTGGCCCATCGAGTCTGTATCGACACGTGAAAAACACCTGACCTACCTATCTAATCTCATTTACCAGCACTTGCCCCATATCCTTGAATGTTATGATGTGCCGAGTGCTCATCCAGGTACTTTTTAAAAGCTGTGAGGCCAACTGCCTCCACCACCCTCCCAGGCAGCGTATTCCAGACCGTCACCACCCTCTGGGTAAATAAGTTTTTCCTCACATCCCCCCCTGAACCTCCTGCCCCTCACCTTCAACTTGTGTCCCTCCGTGACTGACCCTTCAACTAAGGAGAACAGCTGTTCCCTTTCCACCCTGTCCATGCCCCTCATAATCTTGTACACCTCGATCAGGTAGCCCCTCATGCTTCTCTGCTCCAATGAAAGCAACTCAAGTCTATCCAACCTCTCTTCATAACTTGAATGTTTCATCCCAGGCAACATCCTGGTGAATCTCCTCTGCACCCCCTGCAGTGCAATCACATCTTTCCTATAATGTGGCGACCAAAACGCCACACAGTACTCCAGCTGTGGCCTCACCAAGGTTCTGTACAATTCCAACATGGCCTCCCTACTTTTGTAATCTATGCCTCAATTAATAAAGGCAAGTGTCCCATATGCCTTTTACACCACTCCACTAACATGCCCCTCCGCCTGCAGAGATCTGTGGACACACACGCCAAGGTCCCTTTGTTCCTCAGAACTTCCTAGTGCCATGCTGCTCATTGAATACTTCCTTGTTAAATTACTCCTTCCAAAATGTATCACCTCACACTTTTCAGGGTTAAATTTCATCTGCCACTTATCTGCCCATTTGAGCATTCTGTCTATATCTTCCTGTAGCCCAAGACATTCAACCTCACTGTTAACCACCCAGCCTATCTTTGTGTCATTTCCAAACTTACCAATCCTACCCCCCACATAGTCATCTATGTTGTTTATATAAATGACAAAAAAAAAGGGACCCAGCACAGATCCCTGTGGTACGCCACTGGACACCGGCTTCCGGTCACTAAAGCATCCTTCTGTCATCACCCTCTGTCTCCTACAGCCAAGCCAATTTTGAATCCACCTTATCAAATTACCCTGTATCCCATGTGCCTTTTCCTTCTTTATAATTCTCCCTTGTCAAAGGCTTTATTGAAATCCATATGAACTACATCAACTGTACTACCCTCATCTACACACCTGGTCACCTCCTCAAAAAATTCAATCAAATTTGTTAGGTATGACCTCCCTCTGACAAAGCCATGCTGACTATCCCTAATCAAACCTTGCCTCTCCAAGTGGAGATAGATTCTCTCCTTCAGAATTTTTTCCAATAGTTTCCCTACCACTGACTTGAGACTCACTAGTGTAGTTCCCTGGCTTATCTCTACAACCCTTCTTAAATAGCAGAACCACATTAGCTGTTCTCTGGCACCTCCCCCGTGGCCAGAGAGGAATTAAAAATTTGGGTCAGAGCCCCTGCAATCTCCTCCCTTGTCTCCCTCAGCAGTCTGGGACACAAATCATCTGGACCTGGAGATTTGTCCACTTTTAAGCCTGCCAACACCTCCAATACCTTGTCACTCCCTATAACAATTTGCTTAAGAACCTCGCGGTCTCTCTCCCTGAGTTCAGTACCTTCAACCTCATTCTCTTGGGTGAAGACAGATGTGAAGGATTCGTTCAATACTCTACCGATGTCCTCTGGCTCCACCCATAGATTGCCCCCTTGTTTTCTAATGGACCCTACTCTTTCCCTGGTAATCTTCTTCCCATTGATATACTTGTAGAATATCTTGGGATTTTCCCTACTTTTACCAGCCAGAGCTTTCTCATATCCCCTCTTTGCTTTCCTAATTGCTTTCTTAAGCTCCACCCTGCACTTTCTGTACTCCACTAATGCCTTTGCTGATTTGCTCCCTTTGTAGCTGCTAAAAGCCTCTGTTTTCCTTCTCATCGTAACTTGAATATCTCTGGTCATCCATGGTTCTCTGGGCTTGGGCTTGTTTCTCCTTTCTATCACCATGGAGGGAACACGTTGAGCCTGTACCCTCCCCATTTCCTTTTAGAACACCTCCCTCTGCACTGCTGTAGATTTCCCCACAAGTAACTGTTCCCAGTCTACCCTGGCCAGTTCCTGCCTTATTTTACTAAAATCCGCTCTCCCCTAATCCAAAACATTTTTTGCAACTTGTCTATTTCTTTGTCCATAAGAAGCTTAAATTGTACCATGTTGTGGTCGCTATCACTAAAATGCTCCCCCACCACCACCTCAACCACCTGTCCAGTTTCATTCCCCAGAATTAGGTCCAGCATTGCCCCTTCTCTTGTTGGACCCTCTACATATTGACCTAAAATCTTCTCCTGTACACATTTCAAGAAATCCACTCCATCCAAGCCCTTAACACTCTGTCTATCCCAATTAATTTTGGGAAAGTTGAAATCACCTAATATAATTACCCTATTATTATTATTTTGACACATCTCTGCAAATTGTGCTCTTATTTGCTCCTCAATTTCCCGCTGACTACCTGGGGGTCTATAATAAACACTTAACAATGTGACTGCCCCTTTTTTATTCCTAAGCTCTACACACAAAGCTTCAATCGATGCCCCTTCCAAGATATCATCTCTCCTTACTGCAGTAACTGACTCCTTAACTAATAATGCAATGCCTCCTCCTCTACTACCCCCTCCCCTGTCTCGCCTGAAGATTCTATATCCCAGAACGTTGAGCTGCCAATCCTGCCCTTCACTCAACCACCTTTCTGTGATGGCTACTTTATCACAATTTCACTTGTCAATTCTCACCCTTAACTCATCCGTTTTACCTGTAATACTCCTGGCATTAAAGTAGAGGCCATCGAGCCTTATCTTACTCCCTTGAAACTTAATGCAGCGGAACTCCCTGACTTGATTGTTTTACTGTATTATGATGTGTCCCTATTCTGCTAACATTCTGTGTCCCCTCCCCCTGCCGAATTAGTTTAAACTCCTCCCAACAGCACTAGCAAACCCGCCCACAAGGATGTTAGTCCTGCTGTGGTTCAGATGTAGGGCGTACAGGCTTGTACAAGTGCCACCTTCCCCAGAAAAGGTCCCAGTGATCCAGGAATCTAAAACCCTACTCATAAGCCAAGTATTCATCAGCGTTATTCTCCTATTTCTGTGCTCGCTAGCATGTGACACTAGGAGTAATCCAGAGATTACAACCTGAAAGGTCCTGCTTTTCAGTCTACTACCTAACTCCCTGAATTCTTGATGCAAGACTCCTCCCTCTTTCTACCTATGTCATTGGTACCAACATGTACCATGACCTCTGCCTTATCACCCTCCCCCTTCAGAATTCCCTGCAGCTATTCAGTGACATCCTGGACCCTGGCACCAGGGAGGCAACACACCATCCTGGAGTCACATTGACGGCCACAGTAGCACCTATCTGTTCCCCTGACTATAGAATCCCCTATTACTATTGCTCTTCCTCTCTTCCTCCCCTCCTGTACAAACAGGCTGCTTGTGGTGCCAGAAGCTTGGCTCTGTCTGCACTCCCTGGAGGAACCAATGCCCTCATCAGCCTCCAAAATAGAATACCAATTTGCAAGTGGGACCCCAGGGGACTCCTGAGCTACCTACCTGTTTCTCTTGGACTGCCTGGTGGTCACCCATTCCCATCCTTCCTCAAGTCCCTTCAGCTGCAGTGTGACCACCTCTCTAAACATGCTATCCACGATGCTGTGAGACTCATGGATGCTCTACAGTGTCCCCAGCCGCCGTTCCAGCTCTGAAGTCCGAGCTTCCAGGAGTTGCAGCTGGACACACTTCCTGCACACATGCTCGTCCCAGGCAATGGAAATGTTCTCGGCTTCCCACATGAAGCACGAGGAGCACACCATGGCTTTGAGCTCTCTTGCCATGACTTATCCCTTTAAATTAAACCTTTCCAATCAATTACTCTAGGGCCCTTCTTCCCTGATCCTCGTTACTACAGAATATACAAACTATAAACCACAAAAAAGACCTTAAACTATAAGCGATAAAAGCAGTAAATACTTAGCCGACCTTACCCACTACTTACCAGTCATTTCTCTCCCTTGTAGCCTCTAATGCTGCAGCAGGGCAAGACCACTCTTTGAAGATTTAAGAAGTTGGACAGCAAAGAAAAAATTTTAAGAGCACCTCTTCCCCTCTGCACCAAATTCCCACTGTGTACCAAATTGCCAATACCCACACTCACTCTGGCTGTGTCTCACTCAGGATGAGCTCTCTCCCCTGCTCGTGTGCAAACTCACTTCAATTTTGTTTTTTTATTACCTTTGTAACATCTAGTCTTGCCTGTTGATGTATTATTAGGTTTTTTTCTCCACCCCCTTCCTGCCATTCTCTGACCCTCATTTCTCATAATACTATTTTGCTCTCCTGTCTTGACTCTAAACCTTGAATTGTTAACTCTACCCAAGTTTGATCCCTCACCCCTCGTGTTTAGTTTAAAGCCCTCTCTACTTCCCCAGGTATGCAATTTGCAAGGGCACTCATCCCAACATGGTTCAGGTGTAAGCTGTCCCAACTTACTGGGTAAAGCCCCCACTTTCCCCAGTACTGACGCAAGTGCCCAACAAACCAGAATCCACCTCCCACACCAGTCTTTGAGCCACACATTGGACTCTGTAATCTTATTTGCCCTATGCCAATTTGCACGTGGCTCAGGTAATCCTGAGATTATTACCTTTGAAGTTCTGCTTCTTAATTTGGTACCTAGCTCCTCATACTGACTTTGCAGAACCCCTTTCCTAGTTCTACCTATGTGATTGGTACCTACGTGGACCATGACAACTGGATCCTCCCCTTCCAACTGCAAGTTCCTCTCCAGCCCTGAGCACATGTCCTGAACCCTGGCACTGGGCAGGCAACATAGCCCTCTGGACTCCCAGTGTCAATCCCCCTCACTATACTATCCCATACTACCATTACATTCCTTTCTGCTCCCCAGGCTTGAATGGCTTCCACAGCCAGCTCATCCACCTTGCAGACTTCGCTTTCATCCACACAGGTTGTGAGCACCTCAAACCTGTTTCACAATTGCAAAGCCTGATGCTCCTCCCCTACTGTCTGCTCGGTCCTGTTACCTGCCTCACTTACAGTTGCATCCCCCTGTCCCTCACTGTGTTTAATTTGCTGCTAACTTAGTAAATGTTTAATTTAGTCTTATATAAAAAAAACCTCTTGAGGCTCTGGTATTACTACTGTATTCAAAGCCTGCATCTTGAAACATACAGATTGCAAAAATCAATGATGGCAGTTGTTTCAAGTTTCCCTCTGGGATTTGAACAGCTTGGCCCTTACCATTGGCTGTGTTATAACAGTTGGAAAGATGAAGCTGGCACATGGATCAAGGAGTAACAGGGAGGCGCGTGAAGTGGTGAATGAAAATTGATCTACAGCATGGGGTGAAAATGTGAAGGAGAAGAACAGAGCTGGCAAATGGATCAGAAAGTGGGACGATGTGGGTGAGAATGGAGTCAGCATGATGTATGTGGACAAGGACCAACACAAAACCAAATTATTTCTCTGAGCCCAGAATCTAATATTTTATCTTGAAAGTTACAAGATCCTCCTGGTAAAAATGCACTTCAATGTAAGTTTTAAACTCTAAATAAGAATATTTCTTCAAAATATAATGAGCGTTATCTTTCCAGATACCAGTTGATGCACCATGGAAAGCACCCCATGCTGAAGAATGGGATAAAATAACTATGCAACAGCTTATTGACAAAACTTGCTGGACCAAGTAAGTTTTCTTTAAAATTACCCTTTTATTGGTAGTTTGTTCAAGCTTATTATACACATTCTTCAGTTCAGCTGGGTCCTTGCTCAGAGACTGTGGATGAATGGCCAGATTCTATACTTGTGCTAACACTTGCCTTTGGCCAGTAACTGGTTAATATGAATTACTGCCTGAATAGAGTATCAAAACTTGACTCTTTCCTCCCTTATGCTGAGATGCCGAATCCCCCTGCTTGGGAATTGAGCACAATAATGAATTGTATCATCCTACTCCGCTCCATGATGATCCAATGCTGAATCCAATCAGTGCTAGAAAGGTTAACTATTCTCTTCACTTTGACAATCCTGGCTCTCCTGCGAATTATTGACATTTATGGTGATTTTACAAGGAATTCCTGTACCATTTGTGTACTTCCTGTTCATTTTATCTGAGAACCAGATTAATTTAACAATTAGTTGAAAAGGAGCTGTGGTTTTTAAGATATACAACATCCAAATTGATTGTGCTTACAGTACATGAGAATCAGAGTTCCTACCTTCTAGATCTTTTATTAAGTACTGAAGATGAAAAAAGGTCATCAGCCTGGATACATGCACTGAAGCTCCGTCACCAAAGGTACGGAGAAGAGTGGGGGGTGGAGGTTGGGTGTAGATGCACAGAAGATAGATTCAAAGGAATGCACCATTCAGGAGGATACATAGGGCTGGAAAATATTGTACTGATAGGATGGGATAAGGCCACAGACAGATTTAAAGATGAGGGTAAGGATTTTAAATATGCTGCATGTATTCACTATAGATCAATGAAAACAGGGCACAGCTGGACTAAGTGTGGGATTGGATATAAGTAGTAAAATTTTAGGAGGATGGGAGATGGGATAATTAGATAAATCATTATCTGTATATTAAATAACACCTGAACAATTTTAATTGAAAAAAAAGTTTAAGTTGTATAGTGTTTGGAGACGACAAACTAATGATTCAGGATTTCAGTGATAGAAAGGTTGAGTTAGGGCTGGAATGGGCAGTGCTGCAGAGGTGGAAGTAAGCAGCCTTGGTGATGGCAAGGACTTGGGCTCCGATTTAAGGTTCAACATGTCATTGAGATTACAGATGGTCTTGTTTAACCAATAACCCGGGGTCTCAGATTTTCTCATTAAACTAATTTACATGCATTATTTGGTACGGTTTACTTTAAGAGGTCAATAAGATTCTTTGTTGTCTTTGCAATAGAGCTTGTCTATAGCCTTTATTGTCAGTAATAGAACATGTGTTTGTTGTTGTACCTTAATGACCCATTGTGCTGCAGAAACTCTCAAATGCAGAGTTCATACATGTACATTTAAACCAATGCAAGCAGAGATCTATGACTGCATTATGTGCAGGTATTAAACAGATTAACACTCTTAAAAGTAATAAATACCATGAACACATTATATGGACTTTGTCAATCAGAATTTTAATTCCATGGAATATTGTAGCTTACTCCTGTTTGTTGAATTTATCACATTTTTAGAGGCTTTGCTGTTGTTGCATTTCAAATCTTTTGAAAATTAATTGTTTAGTTTATTTAATTTGCATAATTGAGGAATTGCATGCAAGTCAGCTGCAGTTTCTTGTGAACACCTGAAGAGTTTTTCTAGACATTTTCCTTTTTAATTTTCAATCTGTAGGGTTGCCAAGGACTTTGCTAGACTCTTTGTAAATGTAAATGTCACTTCTGAACCACACGAAGTCTCTGCTCTCTGGTTCCTCTGGTATGTGAGGCAATGTGGTGGAACAACACGGATATTTTCAACAACCAATGGTGGACAGGTGAGCAAACATAAAAACAAAAAAACTGCGGATGCTGGAAATCCAAAACAAAAACAGAATTACCTGGAAAAACTCAGCAGGTCTGGCAGCATCGGCGGAGAAGAAAAGAGTTGACGTTTCGAGTCCTCATGACCCTTCGACAGAACTTGCTTTCGAGTCCAAGAAAGAGTTGAAATATAAGCTGGTTTAAGGTGTGTGTGTGGGGGACGGAGAGATAGAGAGACAAAGAGGTCGGGGGGGGGGGGTTGTGGTTGTAGGGACAAACAAGCAGTGATAGAAGCAGATCATCAAAAGATGTCAACGACAATAGTACAATAGAACACATAGGTGTTAAAATTAAAGTTGATGATATTATCTAAACGAATGTGCTAATTAAGAATGGATGGTAGGGCACTCAAGGTATAGCTCTAGTGGGTTTTTTTTTATATAATGGAAATAGGTGGGAAAAGGAAAATCTTTATAACTTATTGGAAAAAAAAGGGAAGGGGGAAACAGAAAGGGGGTGGGGATGGGGGAGGGAGCTTACGACCTAAAGTTGTTGAATTCAATATTCAGTCCGGAAGGCTGTAAAGTCCCTTGTCGGAAGATGAGGTGTTGTTCCTCCAGTTTGCGTTGGGCTTCACTGGAACAATGCAGCAAGCCAAGGACAGACATGTGGGCAAGAGAGCAGGGTGGATTGTTGAAATGGCAAGCGACAGGGAGGTTTGGGTCATTCTTGCGGACAGACCGCAGGTGTTCTGCAAAGCGGTCGCCCAGTTTACGTTTGGTCTCTCCAATGTAGAGGAGACCACATTGGGAGCAACGAATGCAGTAGACTAAGTTGGGGGAAATGCTGCTTCACTTGAAAGGAGTGTTTGGGTCCTTGGACGGTGAGGAGAGAGGAAGTGAAGGGGCAGGTGTTGCATCTTTTGCGTGGGCATGGGGTGGTGCCATAGGAGGGGGTTGAGGAGTAGGGGGTGATGGAGGAGTGGACCAGGGTGTCCCGGAGGGAGCGATCCCTACGGAATGCCGATAAGGGGGGTGAAGGGAAGATGTGTTTGGTGGTGGCATCATGCTGGAGTTGGCGGAAATGGCGGAGGATGATCCTTTGAATGCGGAGGCTGGTGGGGTGATAAGTGAGGACAAGGGGGACCCTATCATGTTTCTGGGAGGGAGGAGAAGGCGTGAGGGCGGATGCGCGGGAGATGGGCCGGACACGGTTGAGGGCCCTGTCAACGACCGTGGGTGGAAAACCTCGGTTAAGGAAGAAGGAGGACATGTCAGAGGAACTGTTTTTGAATGTAGCATCATCGGAACAGATGCGACGGAGGCGAAGGAACTGAGAGAATGGGATGGAGTCCTTACAGGAAGCGGGGTGTGAGGAGCTGTAGTCGAGATAGCTGTGGGAGTCGGTGGGTTTGTAATGGATATTGGTGGACAGTCTATCACCAGAGATTGAGACAGAGAGGTCAAGGAAGGGAAGGGAAGTGTCAGAGATGGACCACGTGAAAATGATGGAGGGGTGGAGATTGGAAGCAAAATTAATAAATTTTTCCAAGTCCTGATGAGAGCATGAAGCGGCACCAAAGTAATCATCGATGTACCGGAGAAAGAGTTGTGGAAGGGGGCCGGAGTAGGACTGCAACAAGGAATGTTCCACATACCCCATAAAGAGACAGGCATAGCTGGGGCCCATGCACCTCCATCCCCCACCAGGATGGTCTGAGGGCCCTTAGCTTCTTCCTCGAACAGAGGCCCGAACAATCCCCATCCACCACTACTCTCCTCCGTCTGGCTGAACTTGTTCTCACACTGAACAATTTCTCCTTCAACTCCTCTCACTTCCTCCAAATAAAAGGTGTGGCTATGGGTACCCGCATGGGCCCCAGCTATGCCTGTCTCTTTATGGGGTATGTGGAACATTCCTTGTTGCAGTCCTACTCCGGCCCCCTTCCACAACTCTTTCTCCGGTACATCGATGATTACTTCGGTGCCGCTTCATGCACTCGTCAGGACTTGGAAAAATTTATTAATTTTGCTTCCAACCTCCACCCCTCCATCATTTTCACGTGGTCCATCTCTGACACTTCCCTTCCCTTCCTTGACCTCTCTGTCTCAATCTCTGGTGATAGACTGTCCACCAATATCCATTACAAACCCACCGACTCCCACAGCTATCTCGACTACAGCTCCTCACACCCCGCTTCCTGTAAGGACTCCATCCCATTCTCTCAGTTCCTTCGCCTCCGTCGCATCTGTTCCGATGATGCTACATTCAAAAACAGTTCCTCTGACATGTCCTCCTTCTTCCTTAACCGAGGTTTTCCACCCACGGTCGTTGACAGGGCCCTCAACCGTGTCCGGCCCATCTCCCGCGCATCCGCCCTCACGCCTTCTCCTCCCTCCCAGAAACATGATAGGGTCCCCCTTGTCCTCACTTATCACCCCACCAGCCTCCGCATTCAAAGGATCATCCTCCGCCATTTCCGCCAACTCCAGCATGATGCCACCACCAAACACATCTTCCCTTCACCCCCCTTATCGGCATTCCGTAGGGATCGCTCCCTCCGGGACACCCTGGTCCACTCCTCCATCACCCCCTACTCCTCAACCCCCTCCTATGGCACCACCCCATGCCCACGCAAAAGATGCAACACCTGCCCCTTCACTTCCTCTCTCCTCACCGTCCAAGGACCCAAACACTCCTTTCAAGTGAAGCAGCATTTCCCCCAACTTAGTCTACTGCATTCGTTGCTCCCAATGTGGTCTCCTCTACATTGGAGAGACCAAACGTAAACTGGGCGACCGATTTGCAGAACACCTGCGGTCTGTCCGCAAGAATGACCCAAACCTCCCTGTCGCTTGCCATTTCAACACTCCACCCTGCTCTCTTGCCCACATGTCTGTCCTTGGCTTGCTGCATTGTTCCAGTGAAGCCCAACGCAAACTGGAGGAACAACACCTCATCTTCCGACTAGGGACTTTACAGCCTTCCGGACTGAATATTGAATTCAACAACTTTAGGTCGTAAGCTCCCTCCCCCATCCCCACCCCCTTTCTGTTTCCCCCTTCCCTTTTTTTTCCAATAAGTTATAAAGATTTTCCTTTTCCCACCTATTTCCATTATATAAAAAAAAACCCACTAGAGCTATACCTTGAGTGCCCTACCATCCATTCTTAATTAGCACATTCGTTTAGATAATATCACCAACTTTAATTTTAACACCTATGTGTCCTATTGTACTATTGTCGTTGACATCTTTTGATGATCTGCTTCTATCACTGCTTGTTTGTCCCTACAGCCACACCCCCCCCCTCCACCTCTTTGTCTCTCTATCTCTCCGCCCCCCACACACACACCTTAAACCAGCTTATATTTCAACTCTTTCTTGGACTCGAACGCAAGTTCTGTCGAAGGGTCATGAGGACTCGAAACGTCAACTCTTTTCTTCTCCGCCGATGCTGCCAGACCTGCTGAGTTTTTCCAGGTAATTCTGTTTTTGTTTAGATGAGCAAACATTTTGTATTCTGGTCCTGATTTACTTGTGCCAGTACATATTGTGAAAAAATTTAACAATGGAGAAATTTGGACATTTTTATATTCATTACCTGGACATTTTTATCTTCAGTGTTAGCCTAGATCTTTGCGCTCTAATCCTGGCATGGAACTAGAACTCAGAATCTTTGACTCAGAAGCAAGTGTGCTACCAACTGAGCCACGGCTGACACTTGACACCAACTTAAGGGTCCTGCATGCTAGGACAGTAGATGTGCAATGGGGTAGAAATTTTCCCGAGCCTGTTCATGGGTTCAGACTCTGTGCTGCACAAAGAAATAACATAGGTTATAATATTTTTAGGAGGGACATGATAGGCAAGAAGAGAGGAGAAATGGCAATTTTGGTTGAGGGGGATAAACATTCTCCAGGAAGACCTGGTTTTGTGCAAAAAACAGGTTCAGGCAGAGTCTGCATGCATGGTTAGAGATCAAAGGTTAAAAATAGAGTTGTATCAGTGAGGTTGTATTACTTGTACTCTAATTGTGGAAGAGAAGGAAATCTGCAGACAGACTAAAATTGAAGAGTAGAGCCTATGGAGCTCATGGGTATAATAGAATAAAAATAAGGGAAAATAAAAGAAAACATTGAAATGGATAAGGAAACCAAAGAGGGATTATGAATAGTCAATCTCAAATATTAATAAGAACAGTAAAATATTCAACAAATGTATCTGTAAAAAGAGAATTGTTAAATTGAGGTGGGACCCTGGGGAAAGAATAATGAGTTAATAGAGAATAAATGATTTTTACTTTGTCCAACTTGTCCAGTGCCAGTTCCACACACTTCCACTCCCGCAACACCCATCTCCATCTCTGACACTGTGTCTAAGTTAGACCAGAATGTTGTGGGGGTGCACACACAATATGTAGATTTTATTTATTCATTCGTGGGATGTGGGTGTTGCTGGCAAGGCAACATTCATTGCCCATCCCTAATTGCACTTGTTCAGAGGGTATTTAACAGTCTGCCACATTGTCCACTAGTCCAGTCGCAATGCCACTGTCACTACCTTCCCACCCCACAACCCCAAGACTTTGAAAGGGATAGGAAAATGGGCAGCAGTTCCATTCTCCTCAAGACCTGTTCACTAAGCCAGCAGAATCCATCAAGGGAACTAAAATAATCTTGTTCTTCAGCCATGACTTAGTGTAATTGTCTCATTACCCCAGTTAAAAAGTTGTGGGTTCAAGTCTCATTCCAGAGCCTTGAGCAGAAGGTCTAAACTTAACACTCCAATACAATACCAAGGGAGTGCTGTCAGAAGTACTGTCTTTCAACTGAGACATCAAATTAAGGTCCCATCTGCTTTCTCAAGAAGATGTAAAATGTTGCATGGCACAACTTCAAAGAGCAGGGGAGTTCTCCAATATCTATCTCTCAACCACTGTCCCTAATACAGACACTCTGGTCATTATCACTTTACTGTTTGTGGGACCTTGCTTTGTACAAATTAACTGCCACATTTCCTACATTACATCATTTAACTACACTGCATTGTGTACTTTTGGGTACCTTGAGGTTATGAAATGCGAGCCTTTCTTTTGATCTATGCTTTTTGAGGTATTATATATCTCATTCATGTAGCCATGGTTAATTAACTATTTTAGTGATCCACAGTTTTCAAGGAGACCATTAATATAAATTTTACATTTGCAGGAGCGAAAGTTTGTTGGTGGTTCTGGTCAGATCTGTGAACGGCTGATGAACCATCTTGGGGACTGCGTGAAGCTGAAAAAGCCTGTAATCCGGATTGATCAAACACAAAGTACAGCCATTGTGGAGACACTGGATCATGAGACATTTGAGGTGAGAAAAATGGATGGTAACAATTGGTAATGTACTTAACTCCAAAGCGTTCCACAAAATTAGGGATAGTGAATAGTGGCCCAGAAATTCTTGGGGGACATCTGCCAGCATAAATGCAGGAGAGTGAAAGCCCCACTTGCCTTTCCCTGAGGCCAATAAAGCTCTGCCCAAGTCTTGGATGGGGTCATTTATGGAGCCAGCTTGCAAGGATGCACCATTGACATGCTCATGTTGTAACAAAGAGGCCTGATATATTGTAACGTCCTAGGATGGATATCGGATTATTTGAAGATGAGGGAGAAGTAATTAGGGTATACCATCTTAAACAGAAGAGAAGACATCACTGACTAGTTGTACTCTAATGCCACTTACAGCAATGGCAAAGGAGACCTCATGATGCTTCCCTTTATGTTTGCCTCCAACACAATAATCCAGACCCAAGTCCAGATACAACAAAGCTGTGCATGGCACAGAAGGCTACAGCTGTCTGGGCTGTACAAGTTGGAGCATACTGTAGCTCCATTCTCAACCTGCAACAACATGAAAACCATCAGTAAGCCCCTTCAGAGCACATTGGTGTTCTTAATAATAACTGTGGTGTAGGCATGTGCCTCAGTTGTAGTGCTTATTTGCTGCTGTTTGTGCAATTCTTATTGGAGTCATTTCCCATGGGGTCAAGGAATACACCTTGTCACCCTCAAGCTATTCGCTGACATGATATTCTTCCTTGAAACACTTAAGGAAGCATTAAATTCTAAAGAATGAATATATCTTGACAAAATCCATACATCTTACATGACATTTAGAAATCTTAAATGTTTTACACACCACCTGTACATTGACAGTGAAAGACCATTCTGTTGAGGAACCTGAGGAGGGTAAATACAGGGCCTCTCAAGTCAGCGTGAGTATCATCTGTTGTACGTTGAACTTTAGGAAGATCAGAAACCCTGTATGTCTAAAACAAACTAGCTCACTGTAGCCTTATGGTGATTCCAAATTGAATAAATTCCCCAGCTTTCTTAAAAGGTGCATTATCCATTTGATTAATGCATGTTCGAAATGTACTCTGGCTGACCTTATAGACATGGCTGCTGGAAATGGCCATAACTTGAATGCAGTTGTCACCTTCATTGCCACATAGCAGCATAGGCAGATGATGCTGGCTGAGGCATGTTGATATGTTGGCTGATGGGGGTCCCTCATTGTCTGTTTGGTGAGATACACTTTCTAATACTTTATCCTCATGTGAGCTGTGCTGCCGACATGTTCTATGGCAGGGTAATAGCTGGTAGGCTGCATTATTCTCAAATGCTTTTTTTCCTCGCCCTCTCCTGTTCCTCTTCTCATTGATAATGGTATACAATTGGATGCCAATGGATAAGGCCATATCTGTCCCTGAGAAACTCTTACTGTGGATGAGAGTCAAAATCTCCCAGTGCTTTCAAATGCCACAGGAAGACAGGAGCAAGTTGAAGGCTGTGTAGACAGAATTACGAAAGTAATAATACTTCCAACTTTTTTAATTGCTACTCAAAATCTTCAGGCAAATCCTAGTTATGGTTGTACCCTGTATTTCTCACTCTAACTTAACCCAAGTGCATTGTGAGGAAATTTGGAGTTGTCATTGTAAAGCGAAGGTGGTGGCACAGCGGTATCGTCTCTGGATTAGTAATCCAGCCACCCAGGGTAATGCCCTGGGGACCTGGGTTCGAATCCCACCATGGCAGATGGTGGAATTTGAATTCAATAAAAATCTGGAATTACAATCTAACGATGAACATGAAACCATTGTCGTATTGTTCTCTGGCCTATATGTGACTCCAGATCCACAACACTGTGGTTGACTCTCCTTAGTTGCATCAAACCTCTAAAGTCAATAAAAAGGAATGGGACTGGACAGATCACCTAGGCACCAGAAATAACAATGGGATTCTCAGCCCTGTTGACCCTGCAAAGTCCTCCTTAGTAACATCTGGGGCCTTGTGCCAAAATTGGGAGAACAACAGCCTGACATAGTCATACTCATGGATTAAAACTTTTGCATCACCATCCCTGACGTATGTCCTGTCCCACCAACATGACAGACCCAGCAGAGGTGGCAACACAGTGGTATACAGTTGAAAGAGAGTCCTGGGAGCCCTTAACATTGACTCGAGACCCCATGAAGTCTCATGGCATCAGGTCACTCAAACATGGGAACCACATACCACCCCACCCTCCTCAGCTGATGAATCATTATTCTTTTTGTTGAATACTGGGGGTGGGAGGAGCACAGAATCTACTCTGGGGTGGGGGACTTCAATGGGATAGATTTCAAACATCTAGCAACTTGAAACTGGACATCCTTGAGGGGCTGTGGGCCATCAGTAGCAGCAGAATTGTCCTCAACCACAATGTGTAACCTCATGGCCTAGCATATCCCCCAATTTACCATTACCACCAAGCCAGGAGATCAGCCCTGGTTCAAAGAAGAGTGCAGGAGGACATTCCAGGAGCAGCACCATGCATACCTAAAAATGAGGTGTCAACTTGAAGCTACAACACAGGACTACTTGCATGCCAAACAGCATAAGTAGCAAGCGATTCACAACCAACGGATCAGATCTAAGTTCTGCTGTCCTTCCACATCCAGTTGTGAATGGTGGTGGACAAGTAAACAACTCGTTGGTGGAGAAGGCTCCACAAATATTCCCATCCTCAATAATGGAAGAGCCCAGCACATCAGTGCAAAAGATAAGGCAGAAGATTTGCAACAACCTTCAGTCAGAAGCGCTGAATGGATAATCCATCTTGGCCTCCTCTGGAGTTCCCCAGTATCACACATGCCAGTCTTCAGCCAATTCAATTCACTCCACATGATATCAATAAATGGCTGAAGGCACTGGATACTGCAAAGGCTATGGGTCCTGACATTCTGGCAATAGTACTGAAGAGTTTTGCTCCAGGACTTGCTGTGTTCCTAGCCACGCTGTTCCAGTAGAGCTACAACACTGGCATCTACCAGCGATGTGGAAAATTGCCCAGCTATGTCCTGTGCACAAAGCAGGACAAATCCAACCCAGCTAATTACCGCCCCATCAGTCTACTCTCCCTCATCAGTAATGGAAGGGGTCATCAGCAGTGCTATCAAGCGGCACTTGCTTAGCAATAACCTGCTCACTGACGCTCAGTTTGGGTTCTGCCAGGGCCACTCAGCTCCTGACCTCATTACAGCCTTGGTTCAAACATGGACAAAAGAGATGAACTCCAGAGGTGAGGTGAGAGTGGCTGCCCTTGACATCAAGGCAGCATTTGACTAAGTGTGAGATCAAGGAGCCTGAGCAAAACTGGAGTCGATGGGAATCGGGGTGGGGTGGGAGGGACTCTCTGCTGGTTAGAATCATACCTAGCACAAAGGAAGATGGTTGTGGTTGGTGGAGGTTGATCATCTCAGTTCTAGGATATCACTGTAGGAGTTCCTCAGGGTAGTGTCCAAGGCCTAACCATCTTTAACTGCTTCATCAATGACCTTCCATGTATCATAAGATCAGAAATGGGGATGTTTGGTGATGATTGCACAATGTTCAGCACGATTTGTGACTCCTCAGATACTGAAGCTGTTCATGTCCAAATACAGGGAGACCTGGACACTTTCCAGGCTTGCTCTGATGAGTTGCAAGTAACATTTGTGCCACACAAGTGCCAGGCAATGACCATCTCCAACAAGAGAAAATTAACCATCACCCCTTGACACTCAATGGCATTAACACTGCTGAATCCCTCAATATCAACATCCTGGGGTTACCATTGAGTAGAAACTGAACTGGACTAGCTATAGAAATACTGTGGCTTCAAGAGCAGGTCAGAGGCTAGGAATCCTGCGGCGAGTAACTCACCTCCTGACACCCCAAAACCTGTCCACCATCTATAAGGCACAAGTCAGGAGTGTGATGGAATATTCCTTCCCTTGCTCGAATGAGTGCACCTCCAACAACCCTCAAGAAGCTTGACACCATCCAGAACAAAGTAGCCCGCTGATTGGCAATCTATCCACAAACATTAATTTTCTTCTCCACAGACGCACAGTAGCAGCAGTTTGTACCATCTACAAGATGCACTGCAGGAACCCACCAAGACTCCTTAGGCAGCACCTTCCAAACCCACTACCACCACCATCTAGAAGAACAAGGGCAGCAGATGCATGGGAACACCACCACCTGGAAGCTCCCCTCCAAACTACTCACCATCCTAATTTGGAAATATATCGCCGGTCCTTCAATGTCAATGGGTCAAAATCCTGGAACTCCCTCCCTAACATGGACTGTAGCGCTTCAAGAAGGCAGCTGACCACCATCTTCTCAAGTGCTTAGTCAGCGACACCCACATCCCATCAGTGATCTTTTTTTAAAATGGAGAATCCTGTTTATTCAACTGCCTAAGATCTTTGAGGTTGGGATGGGTGAAGAGTGGAGTTAATAAGAGGAAAGGTAAGAATAAAGTTGTACTTTTTTTTTGTTTAGGCTAAGTATGTTATCAGCGCCATTCCACCAGCAATCAGCGCAAAGATTCATTATGAACCACCGTTACCAATTCTGCGAAACCAACTCATCCAGCGTGTTCCCATGGGATGTGTGATCAAATGCATGGTATACTACAGAGAGAGCTTTTGGAGGAAGAAAGGTGAGTGTTTTTCTGGGGGGAAAGAAAAGAAATGGGCAGGATTAAATTAGAACATAAACAGAATTACCTGGAAAAACTCAGCAGGTCTGGCAGCATCGGCGGAGAAGAAAAGAGTCCGCCGATGCTGCCAGACCTGCTGAATTTTTCCAGGTAATTCTGTTTTTGTTTTGGATTTCCAGCATTCGCAATTTTTTGTTTTTATCTAGGATTAAATTAGACTTTGACTTGCCTGGGAATAGCATTGCACAGTAGTTTTGTTAGAAGTTTTTCTATCATTTTATATTACATTTAAGTTTCTTAATTTTTTTACTAAATTCTGATTTAACATATATCACAGTTAGTGCTGAAAAAGCAAATTGTGCTGACAAAGAATTGAAGATCGTCAGTCAGACTGTCGGTGTGGAGTATTTGCATGTACTGGAAGCTACATATATTAATACATAGAGCCCTGTTCTTTGCATTGTGCCTCTTTCACCAAAACAAAATAAGTGACAGCCATTCGCTGACTCATTCCTCAGGGCAGTGCTTTGACCAATTGGGATTAAGCTGCCTAATTTAAGTTTCAAATGATGCTCAGCAGTTAACTGTTAGTCACTATCACGTGGTACAGTTCTCCATGGCAACGCCTCTACCAACTGGAGTCCTCTTGCCAACCAATCAGTACTCTCTTCTCATACAGTATAAATTGTCGTTTTTTCCCCCATATTGGTATTCTTATGAAGTGTCCCGATGAGTGTAAGACGAAAAGCTTTGAAATTTCTCTCTTTCAGCAATACTCAAATTCTGTACTACCAAACAACTATTTTTAAGTATAATTGTTGCTTCTGTCCTGCAACATCAAATTGGAGGTTAGAGGGATGAGAACAAGCCAGGTCATGAAGCAGAGAAAGAATTCCTTGGATTGTCTAAAGCTTTTACCGTAGGAATTGGTGGTTGAGAAAAGACAGAATGCAAATTTTGGGCACTGCAAATGGCTTTAGAGGCACAAAATGGCATCCATGACATGCATGCAGGTTTCTGGAGCGAGTTTCGCTGGACACCATATTGGTGAGAGCCATAGGAACAGGAGTGGGCCTGTCGAGCCAGCTCTGCTATTCAATTAGATCATCTACCCCACACACTTGCCTGCGATATCTCCATATACCTTGATGTCATTAGTCTCCAGAAACCTATTGGATTTTCTATTTTGAACCTGCTCAATGGTTGAGCTTCCGCAGACCTCTGGAGTAAGAAATTTGAAAGATGCACCACCCTCTGAGTAAAGAAATTCCTTCTCATCTCTGTCTTAAATGGCCTACCCCTTATCCTGAGATTATGCCCCCTTGCCAGCCAGGGGAAACATCTACATCCACCCTGTAATTTTCAAAGAGGCCACTCCTCATTCTTCAAAACTCTAGGGAATACAGACCCAGTCTGCCAACCTCTCCTCAAGACAATCCTACCATCCCAAGGATTAACCTGGTGAGCTTCCATTGCACTCCCTGTCTGGCACGTATATCCTCCCTTGTGTAAGGGAACCAAAACTGTACACGATACTCCAAGTGAGGTCTCACCAAGGCTCTACAGCTGTACCAACACATCCTTACCACTGTATTCAAATTCCCTTGTGATGAAAGCCAACACACCATTTGCCTTCCTAATTGCTTGCTGCACCTGCATGATAACTTTTACTGACTCATGAGCAAGAATACCTAGGTCCCTTTGGACACCCACACTTCCCAACCCCCCACTATTTAAGAAATATTCTGCCTTCCTGTTTTTTCTCTACCAAAGTGAATAACTTCACACTTAATCACATTATATTCCATCAGCCATGTTCTTGCTCATTCACATAGCTTGTCCAAGTCTCCTTGCATCTTTCTCAACTTGCATTCTCACCCAGTTTGGTGTCATCAGCAAATTTGAAAGTATTACAATATAACATTAGCATGTATGCAGTGTATATTCAGTATGCTGTGCATATTCAGTATGCAGTGCATATCCAGCGGAGGTATACAGAAAAGGCAGATCGTGACGCCAATTAGTCTGTAATGCTGATTTGATGCACAGGGCTCTGCACAGAGCTGGCAAAGTTGGTGCTGAACTCCTTCATGCCCTTTGACATTGCACAGAGGCTTTCTGCCAGGTCTACTAACACATTATGTATTTCATTGTGCATGCACTTCAGCCACCTTCTATAGCTTTCCCATCAATGCTCTCAGGTTCTACTCCTCTAGTGAGCTGGAATCTGTGTGAATTTATCCCTTGCCCTTGCTGCTGGTCACTCATGCCTAGTGTCTCGCCACTTACAAATCCAGCCTGTAAGCTATTCTCAAAAGTATGTGTAGTGTCAGTATCTGAGCTAGTGACATTGAGTGATGGTGTTTCTTCAAAATTGATATCGAGAACAGACGAAGGATTTTGTGGTGGGGGGCAGACTTCTGGCCACCACCCCCGATAAGGAAAGTCTGTCTCGAATGGACAATTTTTTTCAAAAAGCCAGCCCCACAGTGATCGCATCCTGCCAGCAGACTAAATAGGCTGAGGGTCAGACTTTTGCTCTCGATGAACAAGAAGGTCCACCTTGACAGCTGAAGTTCAGTTTGATTGACTGGCAGCTCTAGCGGTGCCAGAGCTCAGTAAAGGACTGCAATGAGGCCCTGGGGAGAAGCCAGCCATGGTGTCTGGAGACAGGTAAGTCCTAGACTTTTAGGGCAGTGAGAGATCAGAACCTAGTGGAGGGTGAGAGGGGAGTAGGGGGGGCCAGGTTTTGAAGGGCAGGCACGGGGGAACAAAATGCTCCAATGGGGTGCAATGCTCCCCTTCCCATCTGTTCAAAGAAGCCATTTTAAAATTGGCCTTTGCACCCTGTGCTGCCTGCCACTGCCCAGTGTTTAATGGCATGGAGGTGGATTGCAGCCCTTAATTGCCACTCAATTGGACAATTAAGGGCCTCAATAGGCCAAAGGGCAGGCAGCCTAGTCATAGAGTCAAGAATTATACAGCACATTGGCCCACCGTGTCTGTGCCGGCCATCAAACACCTATCTATTCTACTCCCATTTTCCAGCAGTTGGTCCATAGCCCTGTACGCTATGGTGTTTCAAGTGTCCATCTAAATACTTCTTAAATGTTGTGAGGGTTCCTGCCTCTACTACCCCCTCAGGCAGTGTTCCAGATTCCAATCACCCTCTGGGTGAAACCATTTTTCCTCAACTCTCCTCTAAACCTCCTGCCCCTTACCATAAATCCATGCCCCCTGGTTATTGACATCTCCGCTAAGGGGAAAAGTTTCTTCCTGTCTATGCCCCTCATAATTTTGTTTACCTCTATCAGGTCCCCCCCTCGGCCTTCTCTGCTCTAAGGAAAACAACCCTAGCCTATCCAGTCACTCTTCATAGCTAAAAAGCTCCAGCCGAGGCAACATCCTAGTGAATCTCCTCTGCACCCTCTCCAGTGCAATCACATCCATCCTGTAGTGAGGTGACCAGAACTGCACACAGTGCTCCAGCTGTGGCCGAACTAGCATTTTACAAATCTCCAACATAACCTCCCTGCTCTTATATTCTGTACCTCAGTTATTAAAGGCAAGTATCCCATCCATATGCCTTCTTCACTACCTTATCTACCTGTGCTGCTGCCTTCAAGGGTCTATGGATATTCACACAAAGGTCCCTCTGATTCTCTGTACTTCCTAGGGTCCTACCATTCAATGTGTATTCCCTTGCTGTGTTAGTCCTCCCAAAATGCATCACCTCACACTCAGGATTAAATTCCATTTGCCACTGCTCTGCCCATCTGACCAGCCCATCTATATTGTCCTGTAATCTAAGGCTTTCCTCCTCACTATTTATGACCGCCAATTTTCGTGTCATCTGCGAACTTACTGATCATACCTCCTATGTTCAAGTCTAAATCATTAATGTACACTGCAAACAATAAGGGTCCCAGCACCGATCCCTGTGGTACACCATTTGTCACAGGCTTCCAAACGCAAAAACAACCTTCGACCATCGCCCTCTGCCTCCTGCCACTAAGCCAATTTTGGATCCAATTTGCCAAATTGCCCTGGATCCCATGGGCTCTTATCTTCTTGACCATTCTCCCATGCAGAACCTTGTTAAAAGCCTTACTGAAGTCCATGTAGACTACATCAACTGCACTACCCTCATCTACACACCTAGTCACCTCCTCAAAATTCAATCAAATTTGTTAGACATGACCTCCCTCTGACGAAGCCATGCTGACTATCTCTGATTAATTCTGGCCTCTCCAAGTGGAGATTAATCCTGTCCCTCAGAATTTTTTTCAATAGTTTCCCTCCCACTGATGTCAGACTCACTGGCCTGTAATTAGCTGGTTTATCCCTACTACCCTCCTTCAATAATGATGCCACATTCACTGTCCTCCAGTCCTCTGGCACCTCTCCTGTGGCCAGAGGATTTGAAAATTAATGTCAGGGCCCCTGTGCGCCTTCGCCTCATATGATGTATCCCTTGCCTGGGATATATCTCATCTGGCCCTGGGATTTATCCACTTTTAAGCCCATTAAAACTGCTAATACCTCCTCCCTTTCAATGCTAATTTATTCAAGTATATCACAGTCCTCCTCCCTGATTTCTACACCTACATCGTCCTTCTCCATAGCGAACACAGATGAAAAGTAATCATTTGAAAGCTTACCTACATCCTCTGGCTCCACGCGCAGATTGCCACTTAGGTTCCTAATTGGCCCTACTCTTTCCCTGATTATTCTCCTGCCCTTAATATATTTATAAAATGCCTTGGGATTTTCCTTTATCTTGCTTGCCAGTGTTTTTTCATGCCCCTTCTTCACTCTCCTAATTACTTTTTTTTGAGTACTCCCCGCCCCCCCCCCACCATGCTTTCTATACTCCTCTAGGGTTTCTGTTGTTTCCAGCCCTCTGTATCTGCCGTAAGCCTCCTTTTTTTCCCTTATCCAATCCTCTATATCCCTTGACATCCGGGGGTTCCCTGGATTTGTTGGTCCTACCCTTCACCTTTATGGGAACATGTTGGCCCTGAACATGCTCTATTTTCTTTTTGACTCTCACTATTTTCCTTTCCTAATGGGTGCCTTACCCACTCCTCCTGTATTATGGGGACATGCTGGTGGTGGGCAGCAAGGATGTGGGCTAGGCACCTGACATTTTGCACCCCCCCCACCCCAAACCACCACCACCCCCATAAACATGCCAGGCAGGGACCACAGTTTCAAATCCAGCCCCAAGGTACAGTTTGTGGGTATCTGAAAGCTGAAGGGCAAAGGGAGGGTTGTGGTGATGGGGTAGGAAAGTAAGAGGTGCGTGCTTGAATCATCTGCAACTTGTAATCATAAAAGAATTAGGATGAGGAGGAAGTGGGATGTACAAAGAAGGGTTAGATATGAGGAAATAGTCATCTTTGATGGTTTCCACTCCATGGCTGACGATTACCTCACAAGCTATCCTTATCATATGTCATGTCTCAAATTACTGATATATATTGTAGCCCAAAATCTTATTTTCTAACAAGTATATCCAATTTTTATTTGAATGAATCATCACTAGCTGCTGTCACCATCTCCCTAAGGAACCCGTTCTACAGATTTGCTGCTCATTCACTGAAATAATGTTCAAAAGTCAGTCTTGAATTTCTCCACTTCAAGTGCAGACCACGTTCTCTGGTTTTGTTGTTCTGAACAAGGTGACACAGCTTGTCTATTTTATCTAGTCCCATTAAGATCCTAAAAAAGCAATGATATCATCTCCCAATCTTGTCTTTTCCAATGGTAACATGTCAAATTTATATAATGCCTCCTTTATAATCCAAACCTTCCATTCAGTCATTCTGGTTGCCCTCTTCTGTACGGCAAGATATACAAGGCAAAATACTATGGATGCTGGAAATCCAAAATGTAACTCAGTAGGCCAAGGAGCATCAGTGGAGAGAGAGAGTTAATGAGCTGGATACTTGAGGAGAAATGGAGCTGGTTTGAGGTCAGAAAACATGGATGAATGGGTTTCATGTAGATTTGAATGACAGGACCTGATTGCCATCTTGTGTCTGTGTTTCCTGGTGCAGCCAACCGGATTGTGAGTAGGAAGGCCAAATGGAACGTTGTTGTTTATAGTGAGGGGAATAGAATATAAAAATAGCAAAGTTTTTTTTGCCTTGTTGTACAGGGCTCGCCTGAGAGCATATCTGGAGCAGTGTCCAATTTTGGTCTCCTTAAATGATATAATTTCATAAAAGCAGTTCAGAGAAGGTTCACTCAACTGATTCCTGGATTGAAGTGTTATCTTATGAAGAAAGGTTGGACAAGCTGGGCTTGCATCCATTGGAGTTTAGAAGAATGAGAGGCGATCTTATTGAAACATAAGATCCTGAGGGGACTTGACAGGGTGGATGTAAAAAAGGGGGTTTCCTTTTGCGGGACAGGCTAGAACTAGGGGACATAGTTTAAAAATAAGAGGTCTCCTATTTAACATGAAGGTGAGGAGAATTTTTTTCTGAGGATCATTAGTCTGTGAAATTCTCTTCCCCAGAGAGCAGTGGAGGCAGGATCATTGAATACTTTTAAGGCTAAGTTAGATTCTTGATTGACAAAATCAAAAGTTATAGGGGGGTGGACAGGAAAGTGGGGTCGAGGCCACAATCAGATCAGCCGTGTTTTTGTCAAATGGCAGAGCAGGCTCAATGGGCCAAAAGGCCTACTTCTTCTAATTTATATGTTTATTTGTACTAGCCCAAGGTCAGGGAAGATTGGGGAGTTGGAGGGGGGAGTGGGCAATATTGCAGAGGTTGTAGGTGGGGTGTGGGGAGGGAAGTGCATGGGAAGGGAGATAGATTCAAGTTTGGATCCATGGAAAATTGGGGTAAGAAGCCAGGCAATGTCAGGAATGCCAGGTTTGGGGACCTTTGGAGGCCAGAGGCAGATTGGCAGATTGGAGGCTCGGGTCTGAGAGATCAAAAGGGTTCGGTGAGAGGATCAGAGGCCACGTGGAAGAAATTGGAAGGGTTGTTGGGAGATTGGAAGAGTTCAGGAATGGGTGAGGGGTCCAATGTTGGAGTTAGGTAAAGCATTTAAACTGGAACCAACAGATGAGTGGAAATGCACTTGCATCCTGGGTCCAGTTGTCTTCACCTCCCTTTAGCCATTGGGTTTCCCAAGGTTGGGATTAATTTTAAAATGGTGGTTAAATATGTGGCATGCAAAACATTTACTATATTATATTTACATTGCCACCCCTTAAGAGCGCGTTAGTTGCTCACCCCATGTACCACCTCCATTAAAAACAGAAGTGGGTTGGTTGGGGTCTGATTCAGACTTTTAACATTTTAATGCCCCATCCAACCCAAACCCACACATTTTGAGGTTAAACTTCACCCTCAGTATTTCAGGCCTGTGACAAAAGGATATTAAACTGAAACTTGGGTTGAATTTTTGCTTTTGGGGGCGGAAACAGGAGCTGGGATTGTTTTTGAGCTTCAAGTCCACCTCCGAAGGAAACAGTTGCTCTTTGGGATTTTGACCAGGGCACCTGCTTATTTGGTATGGTGATAGGTCCTCTGTCCAATTAAAGGAGGCAGGTGAGTTATTGAAGCTGGAAGGCCAATTAGATGCATTTCCGTTTGGGAGGAGCAGCAGGAAAGGGTAAATAGAGAGGAGCTTCAACACAGAAGCAATCTTGCACCAACATTTTGAAAAATACTCAAATAAGCAGAAAAAGCAGCTTGGCCGTCAATATGGGGGGAATTCCTCTACAGGTGGCCTTTGTCTACACCAGTGCCTGGTCAGGCAGGGAGGGCCTGTAGGGTTACTTGGAGCCCTGGTCCCCTGGCCTGCTGCTGGGTGGCCACCTGAAGTCGTTTGGGGAAACTAACGGCTAGCTGGAAAATCCCAGTTGGCCGCCTTTAACCACCATTAAACAGACTTGTTTGCTGTCTGCCTCGTGGTGCAGATAGCGCTGACAGCCTCTGAACCTGCTTTGGCAAAAATTGGTGGTGGGAAAAGTCTGTAAAATTGGCACATTGGCCAATATCGGTATTTTCATGCCCCGTCCACTTCTGTTCCCGACCTCGGCAGGGCTTGAAATTCCTGCTCTTTGAATCTGTTTCTCTGCCCATAGATGCTGCTTGGCCTTTTGAGTATTTCCAGCATTTTCTGGTTATATGCCCTCTTCTGTAATCCTTGTTTAGTGATGGTCAGTTTGTACACAGTATTCCAAATGTGGTTGCACTAATGATGATATGTAGGGCTGGATTTTATGGTCCTCTGCTGGCGTGTTTTCAGATGTGGTTGGTGTGGGATTGGGGAGGCACATAAAATATGGTGGGCAGTTAGCACACCACCGTCTCGCCCAATCCCCATAAAATGGAAGGCGGCTGCGTACTGAAATCACCTGCTTGCCCACCATTTTTATACAACTAATTAACAAGCAATTGAGCTTGTTACAAAGCCAATTGACCTGAATATTATGCTGGCCACACCATAATATGCAGGAGGGGCTTGGCCTAAATAGCCAAGTGGTTATGGTACTGGGTTTGTAACCCCAAGATCAGGAGTTCAAATCTCACAGTGGCAAACTATGAAATAATATAATATGCAGGAGGGTGGGAGCCAGAAGGCAGTTTTTTTAACTTTGTGGAAAAAGTGGGAAGAAGACGGAGCACTTCAGAGGTTCCCCTGTGCACATCGGGGGCACGCCCCCAATTTGCTACCCCTGCCCTCCCACTCCACCCCACCCCCCCCTTGTTCCTCACTGGCCTCCAAAACCTGCCCCTAATTCCCCTTGTGCCCCTTTCTAGACTTCCCAATCCCTCCCTGTTCAAAACCCAGACTTGCCTGGGTCTGGACGCAATGGCTGCCTTCATCCTGGTGCCTACTTGCAGACCTGGCCGTGCAAACCACTCAGCTCTGCTTCTGCTGTGACTGCTAGAGCTGCTGGTCAATCAAATTGGCTGGCAGCTCCCAAGGGTGGGACTTCCTCACACTGAGAGGCGGAAACCCCACTGCCTGCTCATTTAGCCTGCTGGCAGCGTGTTATTACTTCCTTTCATCTGCCACCTGTTTGTCCAATTGCCAAGTATATCTAAATCTTCCTATAAATTACCCTGTTTAGCTTTGCAGTTTACTTCCTTAATCTTAATTTACCTTTGTATCATCTGTATATTTAACCACCATACTTGTGACTCTTTGCTTCAGATCATTTATAAAAATATTAAATTGTCAGTCAGCTCAAAACTGCTGTAAGATTTATTTCTGCTTTTTAATCAGATTACTGTGGTAGCCTGATCATTCAAGATGAGGAGTCTCCTATTGAACTGACTCTGGATGATTGCAAACCAGATGGAACTGTCCCTGCTATCATGGGGTACGTAGAATATTGGTTTAGGCACCTGTAGCTGTCATAATAACCTCTAGAGGACTGGTAATCAGAAAGAAGTAGGAAGATTTCATATTGGTTCGGATAAAGAATACACATCCAAAGCACCGTATTTTGTCTTTCTCTTTCCAGATACTGACTGACCTATAAATTTCCAGCATTTTCAGTTTTTGTCCGTTCATACCATAGATTATTTTTGGATTTCATTACGTTTTGACATGCTCTTGTTATGATCCTGTTAGGGACTCATAACATTTAAAGAAGAAACCCAAACACCCTGTGATTAACTGGCAGAACTACGCCAGAAGGTTTTACCTTTTTGAACAAATTTTATTGTATATAAAAAAAATTAAAGAAAGTGAGCATTACTAACCTAACACTATAGTTTACAACTACTTATGCTATGATTCAGTTTTACATTGCTCTTTCTCCCCGCTGCAAAGAATTCCCTTATACATTACAAGAATCACGAAGGTTCTTTAGAGACCGACCCAATGGTATGCCATAACCCTCTGGAATTCACTTCAATTCTGCTCAGTATTCAAGCTACTCCTCATAATACAATATTTTTATAAGGAACTTTCTATTAGCTTTTCGGCTAAGTGACCCTCCAACTTTCTTTAATACCTCATGACTATGGATGTCTCAGGTCCTTGTTCCGGTTGCTGGCAGATATCCAACTGCCTTCCATGCTAACTCTGCTGACTGCTTTCTGCCAAAGGCTCTGAGGACCATTGTGGATTTCTTCCTTTTAGCTGCAAGCTAGGCAAATCTTCTAGCTGCTTCTCCCTTCACGAAATCCAAACTGAGCTTGAACCCCACCCGCATTCCCCACAGTGAACAACAAAGTCAGTATTTGCTTTGCTTAAAGTGCAGGCCTAACAATCATCCCCTTTCATCTCTCAATTCAATGAACTGCAACCTACACCAAACCAAAACTGCAACTGTCTTCTGTGAGAAACACCCAGCTAAATTAAACAAAATAACCTTCTTACCCCACAGCCCATCTCTGTGACAATGTGGCATGCTTTGGGGTGTTCTCGAGCAGAAATGTAGACAATTTATTTTACCTTCAACACAACTGTTAATTTTGTAACCCATGTGAATAATTTTTATTTGTAATGGATGTATTGCCCTCTCTCAAGACTCCCTGGGTGCATGAAGAAACCCACAAGTTTACAAAGCTGCCTTCATCTTCTTCTCATCTGGAAATTACATATATAATTTAAATCTTTTACTGAAATAAGGCTAGACCTTTTGGCTCCATTACAAGCTTAACTATGACTACCTATTCTTTATTGCTTTCATCCCTCTACCCTGACCCTGTAAGATAAACATAGGATAACTTCTAACCGTAATTAATTTCCAACTTGTTTGATTTGCATTCACTTGAAATGCATACCAGTTTCTTGACCAAGTATTTCCATTTATCTTACATTTAATACTTTAATTCCTAAACTAAATGTTATATTCTAAAACATGAATTATGAACTAGATTTTGGCAACAATATTATTTTGTAATTAAAAGTATTGCAATGAATCTTGACTTCCTGTGATGGTGTAGTACTGAAGACTGACTTCTATTCCAAAACTGGCTGGATCCCTAGCTAAGCTGTTCCAGCACAGCTACAATGCTAGCATCAACCCAAAACTCTGGAAAACTGCCTAGGTATACCTTGCCTACAAAAAGCAGGACAAATCCAATCTGACCAATCTTTCAATCCCGCAACTTCTATCACCTAGAAGGACAAAAGCAGCAGATGCATGGGAAAACCACCACTTGCAAGTTCCCCTTGAAGTCGCACATAACCCTGACTTAGAACTATGGCCAGAAGCTTCGGGTCGGCCTGTGCAGGTGGGCCCCGCTCGCCGAAGTGTAAAATGTTGAACGGTAACATCGGGCATGCGTCCTGACGTCACCACGCGTCATTCAGATCTTCAGTTTGGCAGACGCGCACCGGAGTCGACTGCGCGCTCGTCGAACTGTCAAAGGCCTATTAAGGCTATTTAAATATCAATTTAAATAATTAAGATAACTGCCTGTCCAACCTTAAGGTTGGCGGGCAGGTGAAGAGCCCAGGCGGCCTTCGCATTTATCATGAAACCTCATCCATGGGTGGGATGGGGTTTCATGAAGGGTTTTAAATTTCAATAAAAATTTGTAATAAAATTCATAGACATGTCCCAGACAGTGTCACATGAGGGGACATGTTTTAAAAACTTTTTTCTTTATTTAAATTTAAAAAAATCAAACTAATCTCCCTGAGGCAGATCTGTGCCTCAGGGAGATTTCTGCACTCCTTCGCGCGCATGCACAAAAGAGCGCGGGCCCCGATTCAGCCTACTCTCCCCGCACGCACAGAGAGTGCACAGCACTTCCGGGTGCATGTCACGCTGGGCGAGACTTAATTGGCCCACCTACATAAAATGGCGGCACATGGCCGATCGCAGGTGGCGATCTGCTACATGCCTGCCCCTGCCCACTCCCGCCCAGCCCCCCTGACGGGGAGAAAATTGTTCCCTATATTCCGTTCCTTCACTGTTGCTGGATCCAAATCTTGGAACTCCCTCCCTAACAGCACTGTGGGTGTACCTGCACCACATGGCCGCAGCGGTTCAAGACAGCAGCTCACCAGGACCTTAAGGGAAGTTAGCACTGGGCAACAAAATGTTAGCCTTGTCAGTGTGTGCATCCCATGAAAAATTTTTTAAAAGAAAAGTTGAATGGATTAGCAATGGAAAAAAAAATGATTGATGTAAAACAAGCTGCTGACTCACTATCACCTAATTTACACCACCATTCAGTCAAGGTCTATCCCATTGTATTTTGCAGCATTACTTTTAGTTGGAGTTTTTCTACTTTCGAAAATTGTATTGCTGCAAAATTGCACAGAAACATACAGTTGATTAGTTTAGTTATCATTTTTATTCCCACTTTCTGAGGATGATTTTCACTTAAGCGTAAAAGAGGTAGTGAATCATGCTTGTACGACTGCCATTTTTAAAATCAAGTTATTGGGGCTCTTAATCATGGAAGTTGATTAGCACCAAATTTATGGTGAATAATGGCAGTCTTCTTCTTATCGTGTCCACGGACAGTCTATAAATGGCCCAGCCAGAAACTGGACACATTTTTGCGACTTGTTGTTGAATTTGGCAAGATCTGCAACAATGCAGGGTTCCTCTAACGATAGACATTGCAGGAGATGTTGCATAGTCTGTGGCTTAGTTCCACATTCACAAGTTGTCGGGCAGGTTATATATCCCCATTTGCTTTGTGACATCTTTTAATGACCTACACCAGTCCTAAGTCTGTTAAGGCACTTCCAGGTTGCCTAGTTGCAATTAGCTCCTGGGGGAAGGCTTTCATCTGGTAGAATTTCCATCGCTGGGGGTTGTTCGAGACTGGCGAGCTGGTCTTTCCATAAGGCGATGCGGGCTTCAGATGGGGCTGATTGTAATGGAACAACACTGTTTGTGAAGCTCTTCCTTGACTTTAAGTGGCTAGGTGTAGGTGTATGACCATGTGGAGGGTGCCTCTCATCTGATGTTTGACAGAGTCGCTCTTTCTTGCTGGCTATCGTTCTTCTTATAATGGCAGTAAATCAATGAAAGATGAAGGGAGTAATTCTTATAGCGCTGAGGAGCATGGATGAAATTGGGGCACATAAAGTAGTGGCCTTTTCAAGCTTGGGGCTATTACACTGTGTTACCTTTCTTATCCTTCTCTCCTATCACTTATTTTATACTCATTCATAAGCACAAACATCTTGCATGGTATCCTACAATCCAAGTTGGATTTAAAAGGGTTTTCCTGGATCCAGCATTCTAAGACATTCCTTTTCTGCTCTTGTAGCTACTGAAGAGTAGATAGCCAACATTGCCAATGCTCCAGAACATGACAGTACCTTACAGAGAGCTATCTCTTTCTCCAGTGTGAGAGTATGTACTGCAGGTTGTAAATCGTAGATGATGCCATTAGCGGTGCTGGTAAAATCTTGCTTTCACTGCCTCATTTTCACATCTGTTTCTGCTTGACTGCTCCTCCACCCCGCACCTCGCACCCAGCGTGAATTGAGCAGCTGGCTTACTGAGCGGCCTGAGGCATTGAGTTTAACCAAAGGCACAGACATTGAAATCATTGTAGTTTTGCGCCCCCAAGCCAATCCAGTGGGAAGAGTCTGGTGCCAGAAAATGCCTAAAAAGGTCAGTGTGTTTTCTTTTTATTACTTTCCTTGTGAATCTCTGAGGAGCGCAGAGATTATTCCCTTGGTATTCAGTAGACCTTTGCCACCTGACATTCTGCTCATGCCTGCAAGCCAACTGATGGGGCCTATGCAAATGAAGCCAAGCAGTTAAAATCTCCCAGGTCTCTCAATGCTGAGGTCAGTCTCAGCCTGGCCCCCAAAATCTGGGCTCTACTCTTTTAGCTGAAAAGTTCTCTCTTCTTATCAACTGCTAACCTCATCAACTGAAATTCAACCTTTCTCGATGTGGATATTGGTAGATTTCTGTTCCATTTATGTTTAATAAGTTTAAATCGCTTTGGTCATCAGTATAAACTCTATATTTGAGGTAGTTGCTGCTGATGGTTATGAATTCAGGTCTGCTGCAGATACTTTCTTGGATTAAGGAGCTCAGTTGATCCTGTAAACATTGAGTTAGTTTTCTGGGATTGTCTCTGACTGCCTATTTACTTGTACACTAGTGGGACCTGGGAACACAACCTGAGCTGGATATCTATGTCTTTTGCGTTTGTATTTCTTCAATCTCTTTGAAGGTTGATTGAATTAACAGCCCTGTGACAAAACTTGTTCGAATCATTAAACCACTTCATTCTACAATGTGTGGAGCAATAGTTATAATCAGATTCACTTAGTTATCCACAAGTTATAAGATTACCTGATTTAAGAGTTGTCTTTCTTCACTTAAAACTAATTCTGGCTTTTGAGCTTGTCTTTTCTGGGATCATTCTGCAGCTACTGTTGCAAAAGCTAGACAGTTTTTTTAGGTGTCTGACATTCTGTTTTATTCTTGACTGTTCTAACTGAGGCATGAACCTCCCTTATATTTATGTTCAGCTATAGTTCAAGGTTAGCATAGTGAAATCATCGATTTGTGCTACAGAGGGTTATGCTTGCCTGTCAGCTGCCATTCATTCAGTCTTACAAGCCTTCAGTAATGTGGGCACAGTTGACTGCTACAAAACAGTAGCAACAGTAGCATGGGCTAATGGACATTTGTTGGGTCAAAATCCTGGAACTTCCTAAAAGCACTGTGCGTGTACCTACACCGCATGGACTCCAGTGGTTCAAGAAGGTGACTCTCCACCACCTTTTCAAGGGCAATTAGGGGTGGATAACAAATACTGGAGACAGTGATGCCCACAGTCCATGAAAGAATTAAAATATTACTGTTATTAATATAAGAATGTTTCTCTAGTTTGATCCAACTAAAACATTAATTGAACATGAATCCAAGAGCTGAATTCCAATGGTGAGGGGGTGGAACCACCCTTGACACCAAGGTAGCATTAAACCAAGTGTGGAACTAAGGAGGCTTAGTAAAACTGAAGTCAATTGGGAATCCAAGGGTTAACCCTAGAGTGGCTGGAGTCATGCTGAGCGCAAACCTTGTAGTTGTTGGAGGCTGATCTCAACCCTAGAACATTGCAGCAGAAATTTCTCAGAGCAGTGTTCTAGGTACAGCATCTTCATCTATGACACTCCCTCCAACAAAATGTCAGAATTGGCCCTTTTTGCTGATGAATGCAAGTGTTCATCTGATGACTGGCAATTCATCAGATAATAAAGCAGCTCATGGCCACCTGCAGCAAGACCTGGAAAATATCCAAGCTTGGGTGAGCAGGAGCCATCAATGGTCTTTGGGATCATTGTGAGGCTAGATTCCCGTCCAGGTAAACATTATTTCAAAAATTACATTTCTGGTGGCAGTCTCCAATCAGCCTACCAGTTAGACATAATGAATCAAGAGTCGGGGAAATTCCTGATGCTGAAAACTGGACTCTGGTAAAGTGCCCTGAAGGGTCGGATTTTCGTTCTGAAGTGGTGGGTGCCAACGTGAGTGAGGCTGGCTGCCACCGGAAAGAGTTCAGAGGCAGCCACAAGGGCTGCTGGGTGCTGAGGCAGGCTGTTTAAAAGGCTGGCCTCAGTGCTCTGGGATTTTGTTCCAGTTGTAAAATAAAGCAGTAAAACCAAAAGACAGCCATTGAGCCCTCGCTCTTCACAGCCCCACACGCTCCCCATGCCAACATATGCCAACCCATGACCCAACACCCATCTCCATAGTTCTTTATAGCCACGTTGCAACTTAGTGCCAACTGATGCCAACCAATGGCTCCAACCAATACCCTTTGTCCTTCCATGCCAACACACCCTGTATCTGCCAAGAGCAGACCTCAGGTCTTATGCTGAGATGAAATAAAGTGTTAAATGTCTATTACAGACTTCACTATATTTTAAAAAAAACATTGATACAAGATCATCCAGTACATTTAAATCTTTTCAAATACTTAATCCCTTATAAAATAAACATTTCCTTCAAGTTCTTAATGCCTTATAAAACGAACGTTTGTATTCCTAGCCCCACATCAAAGACAGCTAATCTGTTTATAACCTCTCTGAGCTATCAATCAATCTGTGGACTTACAAGCTCCCCACAATGAAAATGATAGGTTGTGGAAGCAGTCATGTGGCTCTAATCCTATAATGATTACCCTCAGACTTATGTCAACAAACATCTATTAAAATTGAAAGTACTGATTTTTTTTTACAACTGCAGGCTGGCTGTTTTCTTATCAAGATTTAAAGGGCAGTGTATTTAAATGGCTTGATGTTCGAAAGACTTTATCCACATTTTACACACATTCACATTGACTCTTACCCACATGGACTGCAGCAGTTCAAGAAGGTGGCTCACCACTACCTTCTCAAGTGCAATTAGGGATGGCAATAAATGCTGGCCAAGCCAGTGATGCTCACATCATTTGAAAGAATAAGTGAAAATAACTATCCTAAAGGGTATCTGACTTCTCCCAAAGGTATACCTTACATCTCCAAAGGGTACCTTACCTCTCCAAAGAATTCCAGTAGGTTTGGACCTTTCCCCAGATTTGTCTAAAGCCCACAAGTCATGTTTCAGAAACTTGTTTGACTTAAATTTCTCCTGTTTGAAGGTAGCTGCACTTTTAAACATGCTGCTGCCTCTGTGAATTATGGATGTGTGAAATACCTACTCTCCTGTTCACCACCACCACCACCACCATCACCAAACCGCACCCCCCCCCCCCCCCAAACACACACCCCAACAGTGAAAACGGAAGTTGCTGGGTTCGGATTCTGGGCTCTGCAGCCATTTTGCTATAGCCCTTCAAAATTTAAGAAAATTTGGGCCAATGTTTTCATAGCAGCCCAATTTTAGAAAGTGGTCCTGAAACAAAATTTTAAGCCACTAATTTGCATAAGCAAAGGATCTCACACCTATATCAAGTATGGGTCCTGTACATCCCTACTTTAATGTTTACCAATATGGCAAGAACATCTCTTCTAGTACAGATTGTGTGCGCACATGTGCCACTCTACATATTGAATGCTTAAGATACAGCAACAATGAATTTCTAGGTCTGTGGGTTGTTAATTTTAAAAAGTCTTTCAGTGTATCAACAAAATGGTTGATTTCCATATGTGGGTGCTGCATGAAAAATTGCTTTGAAAGTAATTTTTGAATTGTGATTTTAAAAAACACATTTAAAATTTAGAGATTTCAGATGTACATATTTCTCTACTCCTTTTCTTTCAGATTTATCCTTGCTCGAAAAGCACGGCGTCTGCTAAATCTCACAAAGGAAGCTAGGTGAGTGAACCTCTTTAGAAATTATACATAATTAATTTCATGCTTTATTATGAGACTTTAATGGGAAATGTGTTAACCACATAGGGATTAAACTCTAGAATCTCCTCCCAAATCTTGTTTCAACTCTTTTCTTCCTTTAAGATACACCTTAAAACTTGCCCTTTAACCAAGCTTTTAGTCACCTATCCTAATATCTCGTCCTTTGGTTTAGTGTCAGGTTTTTGGCTGTGTAGAGTTCGGTGAAGTGTCTTGGGCCTGAATTTTTCAATCGGCATGTGGCGGTGGGCCCGACACGCCAGCGCGTAAAATGACTCGCAATGTTTCTGAACGCGGGTGTACACTGGAGTTGGCTGTGCGCCTGCTGATATCTGATAGGCCTATTAAGGCCATTAATGAATTAATTAATGTAATTGTTTACACTGCCCGTTGAACCTTAAGGTTGGTAGGTGGGCGGAAAGGCCAAGCGGCCTTCACGTTTTTCAGGAAACCTCATCCATGAGCGGGATGAAGTTTCCCAAAGCTTTTACCACTTAAATAAAAACATTTCTGAAATATAAAAGCATGTCCCATCTCATGTGACACAGTCACATGAGATGGGACATGTTTCATTAAACTTTCAAACCATTTATTTATTTCAAAAGCAGATGCCTCAGGGAGATTGAAGCGCTCTTTCGCGCGCATATGTGAAAGAGCGTTGGACCCGACTCTCCCCCCTGCCTCTGCCCGCACAGGTAGCGCTCAGTGCTACGGTTCGTGACTTACGCTGAACAGGCCTTAATTGGCCCGCCCACCTAAAATGGCGGCGGAGAGCTGATCGCGGGTGGTGGTCGGCTCTGCGACCACCCTGCCTGCTCCTGCAGAGCCTGTCCGCTGACTGAAAAATTCAGGCCTTGGAGTTCCTATAATACAAGGGCTACATAAATCCATGTTAATGTATTTGCCACTAATCATAAACAACAAATTATTTTTGTAAATAGCAATTTCGTTTAAAACAAACCATATTTGTGCTAAATGTGCTAAACTACTTGGCCTGAGACTCTTAGAAATGTCCCCCTGCTATGTTGCTCCATTGGTATTCAGATATATCATTATTTCAATCATCATTAATCAGTGTATCAATCTCTGCTTACTTGATCTGCTTGGTGATGAGAGTTTTGGTCTACTGATGGAATAGTATTCAGTATAAAAGCACTGCATATAAATCACCAATTTTGTGATTTAGTGATTGAACAAGTACATTTATTTACAAACCTGCAAAAAAATTGGCAACTGAGGAAAAAATGCCTGTAGATTGAAGTCATACATTGGAGTATCCTAAACCCATGAAACTACGCATTATACACAGCAGCTATTTTATTTGCCAGTGCTTATTTTACAGCATGTGACCTGGATTATTTTTTGTTTTGCAGGAAGCAAAAGATCTGTGAAATTTATGCCAAGGTGCTTGATTCTGAGGAAGCATTGCATGTAAGCTATTTCTTCTCTTGTTATAGGTTTAGTCTATTTTATTTAATAATATTCAGTCATATTTAATATTATGAATTTCCCAAAAACACACTTCACCTTCAAAGGAGGAACCTTCACAGGCCTTCTGGTCCTGTATTATTTTTCTAGTAAAATAGATGTATAAGACCGTCTCTTTTGTACCAGTATTCTGAACAGTGCTCTGGTATCTATATCTTGTCATGCAAATTAGCAATGTTGAAAATGCCAGCAGACTTGTTAAACGGCCTTTAGCTGGCCTGCTAATTGGATTAATTGGCCAACTGCCTTCGAGTCTCTGCCCTTCCTGACTTTAGGAACATCCTGTGACGTCGGGAAGATGTCAGGATTCCCTCCCGATGCCTTCTGTTACCATTTTACCATCCCTCCCACCCTGTCTCCAGAGGACTGGTAAAATCCCGGCCCCTGACACCAAGCAGTCACTTACATTCAGTACGGCAGTGGTCCCCAGTCACAGCAGAAGCAGCAATTATTTTTCAAGTTAGTCTTCCCAAAATTCAGTGGAGGTGGCTCTTCTGGTGCACTTCCTTTGTTACTCTGGTGGGAGAAGGGCTGGAAATTATGATGGGACTCTGATTGCTAAGCCCTAGCCTACCATGATTTCTGTGGAGCCATTGAAGGGAAGGACCCTCTGCCTTCCCTTTATAAGTCCTTTGATATAGAATATAGAAAGGAGCAAGACCAGTAGGGGTGGGATCCCCTACCAGGAGTTTTTGTTCCTTTGAGACCAGGGGCAGAAATTTCGCCCCGTTGTGGGAGGGGTGGGGGGGGGGGCAGTGAACCCACTCGGGGGCGCGCTGCCATTTTACATGGGTGGGCCAATTAAGGCCCGCCCAGCGTGATACTAGCCCAGAAGCACTGAGTGCTCTCTGTGCGGACAGTGGGGGGGGATGATTCCCTGAGTCGGGGCCTGTGCTCTTTCGCGCATGTGCCAAATTAAAAAATTTGCCAACCTCAATATCCTGCCCCAGGAGTTTTATTGGCAGCAATAAGTTTCCTAAGACCAGCCAAACCAAGCCACAATGACACATGTGGGGATATGCCCTGGACTCCCAATAATAAATGAGTGGCGTTTTTATTTTTAAAAGCTGCCCTCTTAAAGATGTCACATGGGGAAGTCTAGAGTTATTTCTGGTCATAGTATATAGACATAAAGAGAGAGATAAATGATTATATAACTCGAGGGGCACTACTCCACCTCAAGCATGGAGCAAGATAAGGGGGCAGGCTTTCATGAACTACCACAGCCAGTATGGGGATTGAAGCTGTACAGTTGGCATTGTACTGCACCACACAATAGCCAACTGAGCTAAAAGCAAAAAACTGCGGATGCTGGAAATCCAAAACAAAAATAAAAACGCCTGGAAAATCACAGCAGGTCTGACAGCATCTGCGGAGAGGAACACAAATAACGTTTCGAGTCCATATCTTCAATAGAGCTAAGGAAAAATAGAAAAGAGGCGAAATATTGGAGAGAAGAGCAATACTTCTTCAAGGTGGGCATTCCTTGAAGAGAAGTGGCAGTCAATTAAACACTAAGATAAAAACAAAAAACTGCAGATGCTGGAAATCCAAAACAAAAATAAAAATACCTGGAAAAACTCAGCCAACTGAGCTAACTGATGGAGGGGAGGCCGAAATTGCATACACTCTTGCCCCTGGCACGGTTGCTCCACTTCCACTGAAGTTGTGTCCTGGGCAGATGGGTAATTGAATTGTAGCCTTAGTGCTGCTAGCATCTGTCTGGTGTATGCCTATATTTAAATTCAATGAACTCCCCCTGCACATTTTTTGTGCAGGCAGAATGTCAAAAAGAAGTAGCTTCACAAAATCATATCCAACTGCTGAAATTGTAATTGGAATTCTCCACAATGTTCAGGCTCACAACGACTTCGCTTCCACCTGTCTCAGATGATCCTGACAACAATCACGCTTATCATTCTCAGCTTAGTCAGACTGCTTTGTGAGTGTAAATACAGGAGAGTCAGGGCTTGGCCTAAATAGCCAAGTGGTTATGGTACTGGGTTTGTAACCCCAAGATCAAGAGTTCAAATCTCACAATGGCAAACTATGAAACAATGTAACTTCATCTGGAAAACAGATGGAAACGTGTTTGTACTCGAAAGAGTTACAGGAGAGTCAGAGCGGCAGTGTAACTCAGAAAGAGTTACAGGAGAGTTAGAGCAGCAGTGTAACTGGCCCTCATCATCATATGATGAGTTCACTCTTGACTTGGCAGGAAGGGCTAAAAGGTGATTGAACAATCAAGTAACCAAGACAAAATCTCCCAGGATTAAGGATAGGATGCACATCTTGATTTCAAAGTGGATGTCTTGCCCATTGGCCAGAAGAAAGAAGCCACGCTGCCTTCTAAGTACCAGCTTCTAAACTGATTTCAGGCCAGGGTTGAGAAATTCCCAGTCAGTGAGCTCCCTTCTCGTCACCTGTGGTGACCAACTATTTGGGGGACTAATGTTTCACCTCAAACAAGGCCCCTGAGAGACAATAGACACAGGCCTAGACCTGGTGAGCAGGATCCACGGCTAAGGTGAGCCTTTGCTGCAATCTCAGCTGAATTACGCATATGCAACTGTCAACCATGCAAATACACCCAGTCAGGAATTGACCAGGGAACTTGAGCAAAAGTACAAAGTTACACAACAACAGCTTGTATTTATATATACCACCTCTAACGTAATGAAATGTCCCAAAGCGCTTTATAGAAGCATTATCAAATAAAGTATGACACCAAGCCACTTAAGGAGATATTAGGTCAGATGACCGAAAGCTTGGTCAAAGAGGTAGCTTTTAAGAAGTGTCTTAAAGTGAGATAGAGGCGAAAAACTTTAAGGAGGGAATTCCTGAGCTTGGGGCCTAGGCAACTGAAAGCACAGCCACCAGCAATTTAAATTGAGGATACACAAGAGGCCAGATTTAGAGAGGCACAGATATTTTGGATGTTGCAGGGCTGGAGCAGATTAGAGGTGGGGATGGGTGAGGTAATGGAAAAATGAGAATTTTAAAAGCAAGACATTGTTTGACACCGGGAGCCACTGTCGGTCAGCGAATACAGGCATGATGGTTTAACAGGACTTGATGCAAGTTAAGACAGGCAGCAGAGTTTTGGATGACCTAGTTATAGAGGGTAGAATGTGAGAGATCAGTCAGGAGTGCATTGGAATAGACTAGTCCAGAGGTATGCATGAGGTTTCAGCAGCAGATGAACTGATGCAGGAGTGAAGTTGGGTGATGTTATGGAGGTGGAAATAGGCAGTCTTAGTGATGATGCAGGAGTATGAGATTCAAAGCTCATCTGAGACAAATATCACACCAAGGTTATGAACAGTCTGGTTTGATCTCACACTGTTGCCATGGGGAGAGATGGAGTTATTAGAAAGGGAACAGAGTTTGGAGTGGGAACCAAAAACAATGGCTTCAGTCCTTAGAGTAATAATCCTTACAGTAATTAGAGGAACCTTTTGATCATCTAGTCCCAGATGGTAGATAATTTGGTAACAGTAGAGGAGTCGTGAGAGATGGTGGTGAGGGAGGTAGAGTTGGATGTCGTCGACAAACATGTGAAAGCAAATGCTATGCTTTTGGATGTTGTTGCCGAGGAACAAAATGTGGATGAGAAATAGGAGGGGGCCAAGGATAAATATTTGGGAGACACCAGAGGTAATAGTGTGGGAGCAGGAAGAGAAGCTATTGCAAGTGATTCTCAGCTTATGTTTAGATAGATATGAGTGGAACCAGGTGCAGTCCCAACAAGCTGGAAGACAGTGGAGAGTTATTGGAAGAGAATGATGTGGTCAACTCTGTCAAAGACTGTAGACAGGTTAAGAAGGACAAGGAGGGAAAATCAATATCAGTACATTGTGCCATCAGTTAATGAGGCTACTCATTGCCAGCAAGCCTTGTAATAGTGTCCTTGTGGACTATATGTTGTAAATGTGATGGACAATGCATCTGCACAACTCATGTACCCTAGCAAAAGAGACCCAGAGGTAGACCAGAGCGCTGTCACAGAAGATACTTGGGGTGCTAAAGCAATGTTTCACGCGATTAGGCCTGTTGGGTGGCACAAGAAAATTCAAACCACAGGATAATATTGGCTCAGATTTTGCTGTAGAAATAATAATGAGGCTAATATCACTGTTAACTGCTGAAATCAGAAATTGATGCCTGAATTACCCTGCTCCTCCAAAAGCTACAGAATAAAAATATCTTGCCAAGAGGCTTTGAAATACATGGAACAGTGCGAAGTTGCTATACTTGTAATTAAGAACCTATTAAATTTGCCAGAAAAAGGACTTGATTTGCCTTTTCCAGTGTAAGTGAATTTTTAACAGCACAATCAGTCTTAATGACCAAACAACTTTTCTGGCACTGAAAATTAGTTTTTACAAGTGTAAAAGGGAAGCTGTTGCCTTAGTGGTTATGTCACTGGACTAGTAATCTAGAGCCCAAGCTAATGCTCTGGGGATTTGAGTTCAAATCCCACAATGGGACCTAATGGAATTTGAATTAAATTAATAAAAATCTGGAATTGAAAGCCAGTCTCAGTAATGGTGACCATGGAACTATTATTGATTGTCATAAAAATCCATCTGCTTCACTGATGTCCTTCAGGGAAGGAAATCTGCCATCCTTATCTGGTCTGGCCTACATGTGACTCTAGATCCACCACAATGTGGTTGACTCTCTAGCTGTCTTCTGAAATGGCCTAGCAAGTCCTTCAGTTGAAGAACAATCAGGGATGGACAACAAATGCTGGGAAAAATTTGAATTGTTGTTGGAGATTTTTTTTAAAAATAGCTTTTTTCCTCTAATGTAATTCCATCTTTCTTTCCCTCTTTATTTTGCTTTCTGAAACTGATTTGATATTGAATTAAGTATTCTAATTGATGCTTCCTGGTTCAGACCCTGCACTGCTCATTAATGATTCTTCAATCTGATTAGGTAAAAGATACACAGTGGCTTTCCCTGTGCACAAAGATTCCACATGCCCTGTAAAAGATGCTGTACTCTTTTGACTCTCTAATTCACAGTAAGTTATAGTGCAAAATCCCATTGAAAGTCTGTGGGCAAGTGTAAGTGCAGTTCATTCGATGCTCAGAACAAAATCCAGCTTATTGGAAGTAAAATAGTTTAGTGTACAAGATAATTGAGTGCACATGGTATATTTGTTAAACATATTTTGTCCAGCCCTTGTACTTTGTGAACTTGCGTAAGCGTAAGCCATGTATTCATCCTAAGTGCCCTATTAATTGAGAGAGTAACAACGTTGGATAGCTGATAAGCCGAATGCTGAGCTTAATAGTTTACAGCAACCATTATCTGTTCCCACAACAATCCCACATACTTGCATCAGTGATAGCCATCTCCATTGATGTAGGCTCGTCACTTTTGGCCCCAGCTTTGCTAAGTGATGGCAGAGATTTAGTGGCAGCTGGGTGTCCCTGTACTTTTCCATACATACTATTACTGGATGGCATTTCCTCATAATACTGTCCAAGTACAGAACACTGGTCATCTAGTTGTTTGCCAGCATTCCTGCACTTCATTTGCCACTGATGTTCTCTGCAGATCCCTTCCAGGTTTCTTGGTTCATGTGTTCTTAGAGTATCTGTCTGTTGGAAAGCATGCCATCAAAGATCTGTATCCACTATCAAGGATTACAGACTTCAAATAAAAAAGTGTAATATATCAGAAAATTGTGTGTTTTTTGTCTTTGTATTTTTGTCTAGCCCATTCATTATGAAGAGAAGAACTGGTGTGAAGAGCAGTATTCAGGTGGATGTTACACTGCGTATTTCCCTCCAGGAATTCTGACTCAGTATGGCAAGTATGTGCAATAATTTTATTATCTCCATCAGTTAAACATTTGCTGAAGTGTGAATGGATTCAGATTAGGCCTTATAGAGCAAAACATTGCTAATTTAATCAACATTCTTACATGGAGCATTTGTTCAGGTTTATTGCCATTCTGCAGAGTGAAATCCTGCTTCTCCATAATAGTCAGAGGAGTCAGTAACACTTGCTGAAATGTCAATGGATCAGTTCAAAAGGCTGTATATTGTCCAAACAATGCCCTTGTTTTTTCTGTTGGTGATGTGTTCTTTAGAATGTTGTGCCCAGTTACATCAATTTAATAAGCAGCAGTGCATGTCTTATTTTTGAATTGCTCCATTCATCTGGACATCTTCATTATAGGCAGTGAGAAGATCAGAACTAAGGTTCATTATTGGGCTAAAGCAGATGGGTGGAACTTTAAGCTGTATTTTGGTATTATACCTGATATGATGCGACTTGAAGGAAAATAAATGACACAAATGCTTTGTACATGGAGTTGAAATAGGTAAGGATAAGTTTGAAAGAAACCTGGGGCAGAGTTTTACAGTCCCTGGCTGGCGGGTAAAATGCAGCGTGTGGTCTGCCTGCTACCTACCTGCCCACCCTGACCTGTCTCCCATTTTACAGGGGGCAGTGGAGGTGTCAAGATGGCCCACCCACCCTTGGGCCTATTGAAGCCCTTAAATGGGTAGGTAATGGTCACTTAACGGCCTTATTCCATCCCTGTGGCTATTTTACTTTCAGTAGGGGAGGCCCGTGCCAGGTGGGTAGCCTGTTAGTTTTTAACTGGGCAAGCTGGTGTCGGACAAGTGAGGGGGAGGAGGAGGGGAGATCTCCTTTCGGGGTCCCCTTGTGCCTATCGGAAGCAAGCCTGCGGGGGGGCCGCCAGCCAGGCCCTGCCTATATCCCAGACCTACCTGAAGACTGATTTCCATTAGTTTCTGTTCTTTGGGAACTGCGTGTAGTCCAAGCAGTGGCCACCGCTTGAACCTGGCATTGCTGGGACTACAGAGCTGCTCCCCAATTGGATTGGCCAACAGCTCTCTGAGGCAAGACTTCCTCCGCAGATTACTCTGCTGAGCAGCTAAATAGCTGTGGAGCAGCCAGTATTGGCAGGGATGCATTCCCTGGTGACTCTTCACGTGCTGAGGCAAGAAGCTCTGCCACCTGAAAAATCCTGCCCCTGGTGTTCTAGTACACTCGATGTTTAACATATCCAACCACTGTGGAGCAGTAGGTAACAAAACCAATTGAATGTTGAACTACATATAGGGCAGAGTTTTACCCTTGGCATGCAGACGTGTGCCTGACATGTCCATACATGAAATAAAGCGTGTTGATGCCAGACCAGTGCCAACACGCGCATGTGCGACAGTTTGCTGGGCTGGCACGCAATGAAGACTGAGGCGCAGCCACCATTAATTAAATGGCCAGTTAAGGCCCTTTTGAGAGAACAGTTGACTATGAGTTTACATAGCCCATGCGATTTTCAGGCCATTGCATGAACAAAATGGACAGGCCACAATTTTCAGGCCATTGCATGGACAAAATGGGCAGGCCACAATTTGCAAAACCTCATCCAGGATAAGAGGGGTCAGTGGGCTTCACAAAGTGAATAGTGAATAGTTTTGGTTATCACTTGAAGCTGCTTGCTTCTGGGAACAGGACAGCTTCATTTCGCTCCAGTGCTGCAATCAGGATATTTAGATGCTTCAGTTCAGGACTCAGTATTGTCTTTCAGGCCCCCGGAGAATTCACACTGGGTGGGGCCTTCCAGGAATCAGACAGCCTTCCTTTATCCTGGTAATGAGCATTGTGGTCTCTGCTGGAGGCACCTTCTCTGAGGAGGAAGAGAGGGTCAGAACGGGGAGGAGGCCAGGTGTCCCTATTCAGCCTCCAGAGGAGTGACCTGTGGGAGGACAGGTGCAGGCGTAAGGGGCGCAGGGCCAACAAGAAGGCCAAGGCGGAAGGGGCCGCAGAAGACGCCACTATCCTGCTGCCAGGGTTTACAGGTGGCGATGCAGCTACCTCAATACGTCTGAGGTGCAGTGCTGAAGGAGGCTCTGACTCTCAAGGGAGGCAGTGACCTCCATTTGTCAGAGGGTCAGGCTTGAGATCAGGTCAGACTGTGTGGATGGACACCCCATGCCAATGGCTCTGAAGGTCACGGTGGCCCTAAACTCCTATGCCTCCAACTCTTTCCAGGTCTCAGTGGGGAATCTTTGTGGAGTCTCCCAAGCAGCTATCCACAGTTGCGACAAACTAGTGACAGAAGCTCTGTTCAGGTGGGTATTGGCTTTCATTCATTTCCGTATGGCTGAAGCCAGCCAGGATGAGCGAGCCAGAAGCTTTGCAGCGATTGCTGGGTTCCCTGTATCCAGGGTGCCATCAAATGCACACATATGGCCATCAAGGCACTAATGGATGAGCCGGGAGCCTTCATTACGAAGAGATTCCTCTCCATGAACATGCAGATAGTGCGTGACCACAGGGGATGCAAATTCTGCATGTCTATGCAAGGTACCCTGGCAGCTCCCATGACGCTTACATCCTGAGGCACTCAGGTGCTGAGGCTGTTCAGTGCTCCAGCCTGGCTGGATGGATGGCTGCTTAAAGTGTCCTGTTCGGATCATCAAGAAACATGGGAGACATTCAAAAACTGGAGGCAGTACAGACTCTAGAGTCAGACAGTTGGTCTCTAGCGTCAGGAGCCTAAATCAAGAGGAAAGTCTGAAAAGATAGGTTTTTAGCTTGGATGGGAGGCATTTGAGAGTTGATCATTCTTTATAAAATTTATTTATGACGGCAAATACGGAAAAAGATTAATCTAGAATACTAGTTTTAAAATAAACAGATTAGCATAATTGGAAAGGTAAAATACTGTAGATGCTGGGAATTTGAAATAAAAACAGAAAATGTTGGAAGTACTCAGCAGGTCAGGCAGCATCAGTAGAGAGAAAAATAGATTTAACGTTTCAGGTCGATGACCTTTAATCAGGGTTCTGATGAAAATGTGTTTCTCTCCACAGATGCTGCCTGACCTGCTGAGAATTTCCAGCATTTTCTGTTTTTGTTAGCATAAGTGGACACAGGTTGAAACTAGTAAGAGAGCTTTAGGACTAAAGCTCTCAGGAAGTTCTTCATACAGAGTGAAAATCTGGAATTCTACCTGTGATACTTCTGTGGTAGAACTGTGGAAGCAAAATGCTTGGATTCACTTAAGAAAAAAATTGATACTTCAGTGGGAGGAGTGTACAGTTGTTCTGGAAACATGAATTAAGATGGCTCAAATGGCTTTTCTCAACTGTGTGGGTGCCAAAAAATTGAATGATGTTCCATTCTTCCCTGGAGGAGCATAGAATGGAAAAACATGCACAAAATTGGCACCAGTTTTTATATTTATAGATACAAATATAGTTGTATGGTTGGTGCTGACTAGTTTCACATGTAGACGTACATATTTCCATTGATTCATTTCAGTTGTGTTCAATATTCTAAACATGTTGATGAATATTTTTGTCTTTAAAGAATCCTGAGACAGCCATTTCAGAAGATATACTTTGCTGGCACTGAGACAGCCACCGAGTGGAGTGGATACATGGAAGGTGCTGTGCAGGCTGGGGAGAGAGCAGCTAGAGAGGTAGGGCAAAAGGAATCCTTTATTGTAATAGACTAATGTTTTGCATTGTGCTCTTCAACAAAACTCCAATCAATTGAGAACATATCCTGGTGTTGGAAAGTAAGTGTGACTAAACCATGCAGTGAAATAAAAATAACTTTTGCATTAGTGGAAACATTCCTCATTATTGAAATGGTGTGTTTGTATAAGGCATGCAGCTTGCAACTTAAATGCATCTTTAATACTGGACTCTCACCTGCTGCTGGTTTTCAAGTGTTTAACTTATGTGATTTGTTTTGTAGATGACACATTGAGCCCATGGGAAGTGAAATTTACAACTCTATAGGTAGATTGATGAGCACTCATGTGTAAGTCTTGGCTCTGTGGTAGCACTCACCTCTAGTTAGAAGGATGTGGATTCCAGAGATGAGCATGTAATCTAGACTGACACTCTGAGTAGTACTGAGAGGGCGCTGAAGTGAGATGCCAACCTAGATTAAACCGAGCCCCTGTCTGTCTTCTCGGATGGAAATAAAATATCCCATGGCATTAACTGAGTCTTCATATTGTCCTGGCCAAAACTTATCCCTTAACCAACATCATAAAATCAGATTTATCTGGCCATTTAAATTGTTATTTGCAGGATTTTGCTTTGTGCAGATTGGCTCCAAGACAAATTGATTATGGCTGGATTTTACATTTGCAAATTGGGATTGCTGCACATGTGTAAAATCCGGCATGATGACTGTATATCACAAACCCAACGTTAACACGCCGGTTTCCATTAATACGGTAGGTAGGCGAGTACCGAAATCTGCAGCTGGCCAGCCATTTTGTAAAAAAAAATCACTAACAGGCAATTGAGCTTGTTAACAAGCCATTGACTAGAATATTATGCTGCCCACACCATAATGTAGTTGGTGTGGGCAAGAGTAGGGAGTCTGCTTTTGCACCAGCCTCACCACCCTCCCTTAGTGCCCAATCCCTTCGCATCCAAGAAGCCTGGGCACTTACCAGCCATGGCACCATCAATGTTCTCTATGGGCCTGCTTGCAGTTCCGGCATCATCCACTACTGAGTTCTGGTGCTGCTGGGACTGCTTGTGCTGCTGGCCAATCTGATTAGCTGGCAGCTCTTGAGGGTGGCACTTCCTGTCCCTGAGGGACAGATGTCCCACTCTTCTCTCATTCAAGCCGCTGGCGGTGTGGTGTTGCCGCGGGGTGGCCTTTTTTTTAAGTTGGTCGGTTTGCAACCAACTTATAATGGAGCAATAGCCCCACCAGTGAAATCCAGTCCAACGTTTCAGAAGTACTTCGTTGAATCTGAAGCATTTTAGGGTGTTGTGTGAATATCAGAGGCTCTACACAAAAGCAAATTATTTCTTCCTTTTATTTTCCTTCCCTGCTACCTTTTTTTTGGTTTATATATCAGTTTAATGACACTTTGAAAATACATAAATCATCACATTTAATAGCATTTTATTTCAGCCTGATGCTTTTATACCATTGCAGGTTAAATGCATTTCAACAATGAGTAAAAGAGTGCTTCAATAGCTTAAGTTCAATGAAATTAGAGACAGAAGCAAAAATAAGATATATAATCATTATAAGGGAATAATATAAAATTATCTTTGAGAAACATATAGGGCAAGTAAAAGGAAGGCAGGCCAAATATGAAAGCCTGAGAGGAAGCAATGCAATAAGACTGGTAACCATCTAAAAGGAAATAAAAGCTTTCCTAAGCACATAATAAGAACAAAATGGCTAGATGAGACCACAAGCAAACCATCTGCTACTTGAGAGGGGGAACTAACAGAGGTGTTTTTTTTTTTCAAAACTTCCCTCTATTTTTAAGAGAATGATGAAAGTAGGACCTAGAGGGTACCTGAGAAGTATATGGGAGACCTACTACAGGAGATAAACATTCAAAAGGAAACTATACTTATAAATTTAATGGGGTTTAAAAACAGCAGAGTCGCCAGGCCCAGATGATTTGCATGTCAGAAAACTGGAACTGATTTAGGGAAGGAATAACAGAGGAATAACTGTAAATTGGAAATGAGAATTGAACTAAAGGGCTGGAGAGAAATGTAACAAGAAATGTTCAAGGAGAGGGAAGGGAATAATGCAGGAAATTCTAGGCCAGTGATACATTGGTTGAGGGTAAAGTTCTACAGTTCATTAATTTTTAAAAATTCATTCATGGGATGTGGGCATCGCTGGCTAGGCCAGCATTTATTGCCCATCCCTAATTGCCCTTGTTCGAGAGTCAACCACATTGCTATGGGTCTGGGGTCCAGTTAAGGATGGCAGATTTCTTTCCCTAAAGGACATTAGTGAACCAGATGGGTTTTTATGAGAATCAGCAATGGTTTCATGGTCATTAGACTTTTAATTCCAGATTTTTATTCAATTCAAATTTCACTATCTGCCATGGTGGGATTTGAACCTGGATCTCTGGAATACAAGTCCAGTGACAATACCACTATCTGCCTATTATTAAATATGGGATGCATTGGTTAACAATTGGAAAAATGTGGGCTAAAAGAAACAGTAAGCATGGGTTTGCCGAGGATGGGTAATGCTTGATTAATTTAACTGATTATTTTTGAGGATATCCATGTATAAATAAAGAGAATCTGTGATTATAAGGCGTTCATAGGAGATTTGTGTAACCATATGGGTAGAGAGATGTCTGGAGACAGAAAGCAGCAAAATGAGATGCATGAATGTTTCTGAATTGGCAGAAAGTAGGTAATGATGTGCCTCAGGGACCTGTGCTGAAACTTAATACAAAAGCAAAATACACTGGATGCTGGAAATCTGAAATAAATACTAAAATGCTGGAAATACTCAGCAGGTCTGGCAACATCTGTGTAGAAAGAAACAGAATTAACATTTAAGTGACCTTTCATCAAAACCGGTTCTGATAAAAAGTGATTGACCTGAAACCTTAACTTGATTTCTCTATCCGCAAATGCTGCCATATTTGTTAAGCATTTCCAGTACTTTCTGGCTTTTATATTCTGGAACCTATTTTACTTCCCATTTAGATAAATGATTTGGACATAGGCACAGGAGGAATGATATTGAAGTTTTCTAAATGATACCAAGAGGCAGAATGTAGGAAATTGCATCTGAAAAACAAGGTTTGTTTCATACGGACCTCAAATCACAATGTTAGAATTGTTTTTAATGCCTCCAATAGCACTCTGCAACTTTAATTAAATAGTCATAAATAATTTTTGAAAAGCATAATACATGTCAGAATTAATTTAATATTTTACTTAAATTTAATTTGAAACTGCATTACAGAATGCCAGAATTAATTGTTTTCTTTTTTCATAAATTAATTTCGCAATGCAATTCTCATTAACCGCAAAGTAAGTAGAAAATAAAATTTAAGTAATTCCGTGAATGTATTTACTGTCACCATGTCTGTAGAGTCCTGAGATCCAAGTATTCCAAACAGAGTCTTCCAATGGGCAAAATAGGCGTTTTAGGTTGAGAGAAACCTTCAACCTTCTGATTTCCCAATTCCCTTTATAATTGTATCTGCACGTCTCCTCCCCATACTTTCCCCCACCTCTGTATCTGCCTCTAGTAAAACAAACAGGGAAGCCCAGGCAGCAAGTGTGAAAGCATTTGATGCACAGTGTGCGTAATGAAACCTCTTTGTCTTAGATGGGTTGTGCTGCTGTCCTGAAGCTTTTCACTTTCCAGCTCTGTCAAAAACTAATGAGACTTATTAAAATTGAAGCTGCCAGCCTGTGTGAAACAGTCTAATGTATTTAAGATTATTGAATCCACTACTAATTAACTTATAGCTGTTGTATATTAACCCTTTCCTTTCCAGCACCAGCATTGTTCTACTCCCATTTATTTGTGCCAGACTGTAGTTCTCTTCTTTATAATGTTTGAATGCTAAATCGCATGCAGCAGTTATTAACCTAGTGTTCAGAGGACTCATTATTTGTTTCACCACACACCCTAACACTTCATACTCATTGCAACCCCTCAGATTTCTCTTTTTTCGTTGTAATTGCTCATTCAACACCCACTGCAGTGGGAGATAATTCATTCCAGAAACCAGTTTAAAAAAACCCACAAGGAAAAAATACCATTTCTCATTATGGCAGTGATTTCCTCCATTTCAGCTTGTCTCCCCTAATCAGTGTACTGCAATGAAAGGTCTTCTAGCATCTATTTGGTTTATCCCCTAATTGTTTTAAATACTGAAAATGTATCTTCTCTTGATCCTCTGTTTGTACTAAGGAAAAATAATCTGCTTTCTCTAAGACTGTCATCAATCAAGAATAATCCTTTTTGTGATTCTATGTAGTCACTGAAAACTATAAGGTAACCACAGCAATACTATACAAGTTATCCATTGTTGACAGATTTACCCTTGCAGTATAAAAAGGCAGAGGTAGCAATAGGACACTTGCCATATATCAGAGAATGACAGCTAAATACTCAGACACATCATGTACCATTTGAGGTACATGGTTGAGAACTGCTAATAGTATTCAGCATGCGCTAACAGTTAATATTTCTGTTATCTGCAATATGGGTCTTAGCTTAGGTTGTTCTTGGTAAGGATCGATGGAGACTGCTGGAGGCGAGGTAAACTTTTTATTAAACATTCTCCTCATTGCATACAAGACAAGGCTTAGTGTGGGGCTTCACACAGAACCATCCCACTGTTGTCATGTGATCTTACATCACTGATGTAGATTGTCTACTTATAAATTTAATATTAATCATTTACATACCCCCTCATCTCCCCCCTCCTCCCAAGTCTCTGACTCTATTCAATACATTATTTACATTATCTTACATCTTCCCACCACACCGCACTGCTCCCCCCCCACCCCAATACCCGGAGTCTCTGCCTTCATCTCTGGTTCTCAGCGATAACCGTTGTGGTTGTTTCACCAATCTCCCCGATCTTGTTCTCAACTCTCTCTAAGAGGATGTAGAGGTTTCAAGTTCTCCTTGTTCTCTGTCTCTCGAACTCAGTAGAGTAGTAATGATCATCAGAGACTTCCAGATCGCTGTTCAGGTCATTTTCCTGATCTTCTGGGTGACTGGTCCATTCCATTGAAGGCCATCGTCTTGCAGAAATGAGTGCACTTCTGTTTCTTCTCACTATTCCACTTTCAAACTCCACAAAATAAGATCTCGGATGTACTGTTTCCTTTCCAAAACCTGGCCTTGGGGTTTTGGTCACAAGTTCTTACTGACTCCCCTGCTTGGAGTTCTGGTAAATTATGTACTCTGTTATTGATTATTGTTTCTTTTTTGATATGCATGATACTTATCCTCTTTCTCCCTTACTCTCTCTATACCTGCTACCTTGAAGGATGGCATAAGTGTGTGCAGAAGAGCAGGAAGTTGAGTCCTCAGGCATCAGAAACTGTATAAATATTGCCTCTACGAGAGCAGGTCAGAGGCTAGGAATCCTGCGGTGAGTAGCTTGCCTCCTGACTCCCCAAAGCCTGTCCACCATCTACAAGGCGCAAGTCAGGAATGTGATGGAATACTCTCCACTTGCCTGGACGAGTGCAACTCCAACAACACTCAAGAAGCTTAACACTGTCCAGGACATAGCAGCCTGCTTGATTGGCCCCCCTTCCACAAACATTCACTCCCTTCAACACCGACACACTGTGGCAGCAGTGTGTACCATCTACAAGATGCACTGCAGGAACTCACCAAGGTCCATAGGCAGCATCTTCCAAATCCATGACCACTACCATCTAGAAGGGCAGCAGATAGATGGGAACACCACCATTTGGAAGTTCCTGTCCAATCCATTCATCATTCTGACTTGGAAATATATTGCTGTTCCTTCATTGTCGCTGGGTCAAAATCCTCAAACTCTCACCCACAGAGCTATAGAGAGGACCTACACCACATGGACTGCAGCAGTTCAAGAAGGCAGCTCCCCACCACCTTCTCAAGGGCAGTTAGGGATGGACAATAAATGCTGGCCTAGCCAGTGACACACTCATCCCTTAAATGCATTAAAAAAAACTCCTCCTTCGGCCTCTCTATTTTTAGCTTATGGGTATCTGGCTGAGCTAAATCAAAATTGCTGGAAAGGCTCGGCAGGTCTGACAGCATCTCTGGAGATAAAGACAGAGTTAATGTTTTGAGTCATATGACTTCTTCAGAACTCTTCAGAGCTCTGAAGAAGAGTCATACGGACTCGCAAAGTTACCTCTGCCTTTCTCTCCACAGATGCTGTCAGACCTGCTGAGTTTTTCCAGCAATTTTTGTTTTTGTTTCAGATTTCCAGCATCCACAGTGTTTTGCTTTTATCTAGCTGAGCTAGCTGTGTGGATACACCCGTAGGTTTCTATGAACTGCTTAAAACGTTTGTTGGCAACCTGTGGGCTGTTGTCTGAAATGACCACATTTGGAATGCCGTGCATGGCAAAAATTTCTTTTAGTGACGACAGCTTCCAAGGTGGGATCATGCAAATGTTTAACCTCAATTCATCTGGAGTAATAGTCAACAACTGTGAGGAATGTCTTTCCTTTGAGTGCAAAACAATCCATTCTGAGACATTCCCAGAGTCTGAAAGGAAAGGAGGATATCATCAGTGGTACTCTTTGCTCGTGGTGATGGGTTGCACAGTGATGCAGTTTGAAATCATTTCTTCTAATGGTTTTGAGATCCCTGGCCACCAAACAGAATTTCACGCTCTAGCATGACACTTTGTAATGCCAGGTGTCCCTGGTGAATATCTGAAGGATCTTGAGTCTGACGACTCTAGGTATGACCAATCTCTCATCAGAAATCAACAAGTCATCCACAACATGTCTCTGTTGCTCAAAGTATATAGATGAGATTATGTGGAACATGTTCTGGTCATCTTTTGATGCTGTATTGCCAAATTTGAGCACATTCTTCACCTGCTTTTTGTGCCTTTTGAATTTCATTTAGTGTCTGTTCGTGCTAGTTTAAATTTTTTGGTCAGTGAAGTAAAGGACTCCACATCTTGGACAAAATTTATCTCCTCTTGTTCAGGCTATTCAACAGCAATGTGTAACAATGCATCCAATGAAGTTTGTTGTTTTCCTTTGACATACTTGGTGGTAGCATTGAATCTCTGACCTCAAACAAAATCTCGGCACTCTTGGTGGTATCGTTGCTAATTCTTGAGCATTTAATAGTGTAATGAATGGTTTGTGGTCTGTCTCAATGGTAAACTTCAGGGCTAAGACATAATCGGCAAACTTCTCACAAGCTCATGTGGCTGCCAATACTACTTCAATTACAGTGTATCTTTGCTACATTTCAGTAAATGATCAACTGAAGGTTAAGGGATAAATGACTGCTAAACTTCAGTAGAAAGGAAGAGAAAAATCAGAGAAACAAGTACACTCATCTGTGTTTACCATCTGAATCTGAAAGAGTACTGCTCCTAGTTTAGTCAATGTTGCATCATAGGCAGTTCTGGATCCAATATGTCTGGTGAACTAAGCATCTTATTCCTTTGAACAAAATTTGTTTTTCTTCCCAACACCATGCTTGGTCTTGCCTAAGCAATTGATGCAGTGGGTCATTCACATGTGTCAGATTAGGTAAGAACTTTTCTATTTGATTTGCCATTCCCATGAAGTGCTGAAACTCTGACATTGTAAGGTGGTGGAAATTCTTTGATTGCCTTGGTATTTTTCAGGATCGGCCCTGATGTGTCAACTATGTGCCCCAGAAATTTGATGGTTGGTTGCGAGAACTCATTATTAGTCCTGCTTCTTGCAAGCATCGCAATGCTGCTTCTACTCTGGCATCATGCTCTGATGTAGTGGACCTTGGATCAGGATGTCATCCATGTGACTGGTGACTCTTTCGAATCCTTCCAGAATGCTTGCCATCATCCTTTGAACAATTTCTGGTGCTGATGTAATCCAAAGGGTAGTTGATTGAAGCAATATCTCCCAAACAGTATGATGAATGCTGTCAGTAGTTGGATTCCTTATCCAAAAGTAGTTTCCAAAAGCCACTGCATGCATCTAGTTTGGTAAAAATTCTGCTTTTTTGTTAGCTTCGCCAGACTCTCATCCACAGATTCCATTTGTTGGATCTCCCTTTTCACAGCTTTGTTTAATTGTTTCAGGTTGATACAGATTTGCAGTGAGCTATTTAGTTTTGGTACTGGAACCGTGCCTAAACACCAACTTGTAGGTTTCGATACAGGTGAGGTGACTCCCTGATACAGCATTGACTCAATTTCCTGCTTTCCTTGGAGTGAACAAGCACCCTGGTGTGGCATCTGGTCTCAATGTGATATGATAGGCTGTTTTTAGTTTCTCAAGACCTCCTGAGTTTGGAAATTCTGTCTTGAATTCTTCTGGTTTGGCTTGGCTTCCCAATTCTTCTACTTTGTAGCAAGTTGTAGATATGTACAAGCTTCCCTGCTTAATGGTGAAAGCTCTTGGATCACATACAATGTTTCTCTGATTTTTCTCTTCCTTTGTATTGAAGTTTAGCAGTCGACTGCCCCTTGACCTTCAGTTGAATGGCCTCCTGAACCGCAGAGTTGTATGGTCAATGGCTGGAGGAAATCTTGCTTCCGCCACTGTTCTATGTCTGAAAGAACTGAAACTCTTGCCCCAGTGTCTAATTTGAAGTTTTTTATGCCCGTTGATTAATATCTGTGTTCCAATGGGTCCCATGAGATCCTGTAATTTCCCCTAGGCATGGCACTTCATTGTCTTTTGCATCTTCAATTTCCTGAATGCTACTCGTTTTAATTGGCTTCTCTTTAAATTTCTGAGTTAAGAGCTTTTTGCTGCAGCATACAGCTTTAAAACACCTCTCACCTTACAGGCATGGCACTCTGTGTTTTTTGCAGGATACTCTTCATGCCGATGCAGCCTTTTCCCGCCACACTGAGAACACTGGAGTAATGATGGCTACCATGCCCTCTTCACTCTTTCGCTGTTTTTGACTAGGTGCACTGCCACTTCTGTGCCCTACAAACTGCACTGTCAGCCATTTTTCTCCATGAAATCTCTGTCACTGCAAATAAATACAGTTTTTGCTTCTGTCCGATTTGTTAACTGCACAGCTTTTGGTAGCGTTATATCCTCCCTCAACTGTAGAAAATCTGAAAGTCTCCTCTAAGACTCCTACAATAATGCAATCCTGAATTCGTTCATCTTTTAGGGCTCCATACTTGCATATCTCAGCTAGTTGATATAAATCATTAATGAAGGAAATTAGCTCTTTCCTGGTCTTTCAGTACATCTAATGAACTTCATCCTTCTATGATTGTGTTCCTTCTAAGGCAGAAATATATACCAAAAACTTTTATAACATCTTTGTATGTCACCGTGCCTTCATTTTATGCCTCGTCTGACCATTATGTTGTCCGCACTGCTACTTATGGGTTAGAGAAGAATACTGACCTGTCCCTTGCTAGGCTTTCTGCTAGTTCCGAAGCAGTTCTGTACCTGGTAAACCTACGATGCCAGTACTGCTGCTACTCTGCTTGATCCGGGGCCGTCCACGTGTTTGAAGCACTCTGGTAAGGACAAGATTTTCCCTATGGCTTTTCTTCACTTTAGCCTTTCTTCGAGTTCTGTTGATGATTCTTGTTGCACTGCCCTTTGCTCGTAGTTGCTTTCATTGCTGCTTTTTTAGTCACTGGACATTTTCCTTCTGATTTTTGTCTTGCTGAGATTTTTACTTGGTGCTTTTTCAATTGTCTTTACCACTGCCAGCATCTATTATCATTGTTGTGGGTCTTAGTTTAGATATCCTTGGTTAGAATCAATAAAGACTGCTGAAGGCAAGGCTGTTGCTAAACTTTACCTTTTATTAAGCATTCATCTAACAATACATAGTACAAGGTTTCACACACAACCATCCATCAGTAGGCTCTGTCATGTGATTTTAAATGACTGATGTAGTCTGCTAGTTACATATTTAACCCTTTACACCACATCTCCCCCCCCCCCACCACCACCCCATAAAGTCTGACACTATTCAATACATCATTTACATAACCCAACAATATTCACTTTTATTTGCTACAATTTATGAACAGTATTTAAAGATTTTTTATGGCTTATTGCGGAGGTGATTTTGATGGCTCACTCGCCCATATTTTCTGTAGTTTGAGGTCACTTTTAATACACCCCACCCAACGGGAATAGCATAAAGTGTTGTGCCTTATTACCCGATCCTTGATGGAGTCCCGCTGTTTTAACTACTGACTGTAGTTAAGTGACTGAGGTGCTCGCTGGCTGCGAATAGGAGCCTCGTGAAGTAATTGAAATTGGATTTTTATTATGTCAATTGGACCATGCTTGCATTTTAACCCTGGGCTGTGTAGGGAATCAGCTGTAGTTTTCTTGCCAGATAAAGTATGCATACCCAATCCAGAATAAGCATGCCACACACCATGTAAGCTTCTGGTTTTATATTTTCTTCATCACAAAGACTGCTTACTTCCACCTTCCATAACGTTACCCATTTCTGTCCCAGTCTTCAGCTTATCTGCTGCTGAAACCCTCATCCAGATCTTTGCCTCTAAACTTGATTATTCCAACATTCTCCTGGGTGGCCTCACATCTTCCACCCTCCATAAACTTGAGCTCATCTAAAAGTCTGCCTGTATTCTAACCCACACCCAAGTCTCACTCACTTTTTTAACCCCTGCTTTTCTTTGACATACATTGACTCCCAGTCCACCAACACCTCAATTTAAAAATTCTCATCCTCATGTTCAAATCCCACTATGGCCTCACCTCTACTTATCTCTGGAACCTCCTCCAGTCTTCAATACTCTGTCTCCTTCAATCCTGTCTGGACTTTGTGTCTCCTCCATTCCTTTGCCTCACCATTGACGACAGTGTCATCAGTCATTTAGGCCTTAAGCTCTAGAATTCCTTCCTTAAACCTTGTCTCCCCCTTTAAGATTCCCAATCCCCTTTAAGACTTACGTCTTTGACCAAACCTGTAATCTCCAATCCTAATATTCCCTTTTTTGGCTTGGTTTAAATTTGCTTGTCTTGTTTTGCTCCTATGAAACACTTAGTGATGTTTTCCTATGTTAAAGGTGCGATATTTAAATGCAAATTGCTGATTATTTTGTACTTTTACCACCCAACATACTTAGATACTTAGTAGAGGATCTATGTTAGGGTGGGTGGAAATACTAACTAAATAGTCCCAGAGATCAATGTTGTGAACACTACTATTGCTAATTTATAGCAAGGATATGGATTAAAAAACTCAATTAAAATGGTTAAGTTTACCGATGCTGCCAAAGGCGGATGAAAATATATAAGGAAATATGTAAAATGACAGTTGAAATGTAGTTATAGTAATTATAAAGAATTGCACAAAGAAAAATTGGTTTGACGAGCACTTGATTCTGATTATACCTCTGTGAAGGAAGCTTCTTGTGACCTTTTTGTACATTGAAGACATTAGATAAATACAAGTTGTTGTTCACCTCCTTTTGAATACTGAGAAGTCTAAGTCACTCCGGTCCTTCCTCATAACTCCAAGCCCTGACTCACATCACAGCTACGGATGATGTTAAAAAGGACTTAGATGGTCTGAGCTGACCTGACATTAAAAGTGTCCATCAAAGCAGCAATGAACAAAACCCATAAAATGTTGAACTGTGCAGCCAAAACAGTAGAATAAAAATCAGTACGTGATCTGTCTGTGTAGTTTAGCCAGCCTGGCTACAATGATAAAAGAGGAACCAAGAGAGGGAAGTCCCACCAACTAGAAATGAAGGAGCAGCATTGGCAGGGCACTTAACGGTTTCAAAGACTATTGAGAGGTCAGAGAGGACAAGCGGAGAAAGTGCTCCATGGGCATAGTCAGAGTATATCATTTGTGTCCTTGAGGCTATTACAGTATAGAAGTAAAAGCCCGATTAATGAAATTTAAATATGGAGTTGCGAAAAAGTGGGCATGGAGAAAATTAAATAAGATAGTAAATGGTATGAAAGACCAATTGGATGCTGCAATGGATATTTCTGGACGGATCAACTTGGATGAAACAAATAGCTCTCTCAAAGGTCTAAACCAGTCCATGCTTAACAAGTTTTAATACGGTAAAGTCTTGCCATTCGCTGGGGTTACATTTCCATGAAATCTCGCAAATGGCGAAATCACGAACGGGGAACATGCTTTTTGAAGGGACTCAATTAGCGAAGCGATGACAGTACTGGACTCTTCAGGAAAACTGTGGTGCAATATCTGTATAGGACAGATGGGGGAGCCTCAGAGCAATACATTGGTGAAAATTTAGTATTGAATAGAGCTGTTATTGCAGCTCTGGACCCAGTAATTTGAGTTAATCCCTTCGTTTGGGCTGCACTTCCAACTGGAACCATTCCAGTCTCTGCTCTGTCATGGCTGCAATCTCCCTGAGGAAAGAAGAGAGAGGGAGAGAAAAAAACATGGATAAATGAATATTGCTCACGCGATGGGTGATGCTGTGTACAAAGTAAAAATGTGAACGAAGAAATCGCAAACGGTGGAATTTACTGTAGTAGATTAACTTCATATATTCTGTGAGGGACCAAGACCTCAACCAGTATCTTTGTTAAATAAAACATATAGAGATATGCTCATTGCTTTGCTGGACAAAGACCTAAAATGGCTGAATATATGTCTGTTTGTGACCTTAAACAAAAGAAGCTACCTGGCAGTATTGAGGAAACTCACACATCGTTATCCCTGAAGACCCACTAACGACCCCCTGTGGGCTGCACGGACCAATTCAAAGAGTTGTACGAAGGCCATCTGCATTTCATAACCCAGGCTGGCCAATGGGAGTCTGCTCTTCTGCTAAGACAAAGGGCCCGACAACCTTCCTTTTAATTCTTAATGGTTCTGAATATTTAAAGATCTCGGGGACCCAGATGAGGGATACACGTCCTTTGTCAAAGACAATGTATAGGGTGGGAGTCATGCAACATGGGTTTCTGGCTGTGGAACCAATAATATTGTCTTGCGGAACAGCAAAGTCTCTGCCTGCCTTTTCACCATCTTCTGGAAATTCTGTACCATCACCTTCAAGACTCATTCATCTCTGCATGACTATCTCATCACGTGAAGTCAACACCACCGGAAAAGTGAATTATCCAGAATCGGTTTTCAGCTCATGGACCTCAGTGAAGGAATATCTCATTGGACTTTGATTCTGGACTCTGAAACTCATGTGAAACAATGTTTCTTTACTCTGTGGTCTCTGCACTCTAAATCTTTATTTTCTCTATCCCTCTTTTACTATATGAATGGAAAGGAGGCAATGTTGCGACCCTCCTCCCACGTTTTGAATTTGTGCAAATTAACTCTTTTGAGTTCACCTTATTCCCATATTGCTGTGGGGTTATAGATAGAAAATTGGATCACACCAAAACAGAAGGGTTGGGAAATATCCTACTTCATATAAAGGAGAAAGCAAATCAAAAACACCTTTTCTGTTTATGGACAGGTGGTGAGAGGAGGAATTCCTTTATTCTCTCATGTGATGTAGGCATTGCCAGCATTGCGAATTGCCCTAGAACTGAGTGGCTTGTTCAGTCATTTCAGAGGGCAGTTAAGGGTCAACCTATTGCTGTAGATCTGGAGTCACATGTAGGCCAGACCTGGTAAGGATGACAGATTTACTTCTCTAAAGGGCAAATTAGTACTGTTTAAATTAACCCCCCCCCCCCCCCCCCCCCCCCCCCTCCTCCCCACCACCCCGGTCTGAAACAATTCTTTGATAGTCAGTGGTGTAATGAGAAATTTGAATTCACATATTACTAAAAGGGTTTAATCTGCTATTCATTAAAGAAATGGGTTTGTTCTGCAAAATAGTCCAATATAATTCAAGAAAATAGTGTTAAATTCTATTTTTAGTCTTTCACTGAAGATTTGAATTTTATGCATGTTACTCTGATTGAGCTTCCCAATGAATATAATCTTTAAAATATAAACACATTAAATTATAATGTCAATAGAGGGTCAATATAAAGAATTTTATGAGTGGATCCTTCATTCTACTATCAATCTCCTTTCATTAGCAGTTTTGATCACTATTGTAACCAGTGGACCAAGTTTTTCTGTGTCATGCTTCAACTGAGGGAGGGAGATTTTCCAGGTTGTCTAGCTGCCTTCAGCCTGGGGATGTGCTAGCTGTCAAAAGTTGCTCCACGGACAAATTCACTGCTACTTTATCATTGCATAATTTCCAATTTTATAGCATGATGTCTAATTTGAAAGTTATTGAAATGCATTTAAAATCTGACTTGAAGGTGATCCTGGTTCCTGAAAGATGACTTTCAGTTTACATTGCTATTTGACTTGAAAATAAGATTGTCAAAGAAAGAAATGAACTTGCTTTTTAGTAACATATGAATTCAAATTCCTCATTACACCACTGACCATCAAGGAATTGTTTCAGACAAAGGCCATCTGCATTTCATAACCCAGGCTGGCCAACAGGAGTCTGCTCTTTTCCCATTCCCAGGATTTTCCAAAGTGCTTCAGAGCCAAAGAATTACTTTAAGAAGGGTACTTAAAGCTTTTCTGTAGGCAAATGGAGAGCCCATTTGTATACAGTAAGGTCTAATCAAAAACAATGAGAAAATGACTAATTAATCTGGTTTGATGATATTTGATATTGGCCAGGATGCTCCTCTTTTAATGGTGCTAGGGAATCTTTTACATCCACCTGCATATGTAGATTGGGCTTTGGTTTAACATGCCATCCGAAGGCACCTCCAACTGTGCAGCACTTCCACAGTATTATAATGAAGCATCAGTTTAGATTATATTCTCAAATCCTGTATTAAAGTTTTAATCTGTAATCTCCTGACTAGAGGCGTGAGTGCTACTACTCAGCTAACCTGGCAGAGTTTAACTGTAATTTTGTCCAACCTCCAACAGAAATACATCATAATTAAAATACTTAGGACAACTTTCTTCTGTTCCGAGGATATAGCCTGCTTATTTACAGTTCTTTCCCTCAGTGACACCACATATTAGCACATGCTACTATTTTCTGATATGTGCTGGTAGGAGGTGGTACTCCTGCTGCCGTGAGTACTTGGGAAAATTATCGTCATATAATCTTGGTGAGGCTCAAGGGATTAGGGAATAGAAATGTCCTGGTGATAGTCTCTAATACAGGAAGGGTAGAAGTGTTGCCCTGGTGATGCAGATAAGAAGTTAATGCAGGTGTGTTGATCTAACTTTACATTATTGCCTATTTCAATAGTATTTGATATCAGCAGTTAGTTGGCAAATTTCAGATAACTTGTAGCTATCAGCCAGTTCTCTGTTCCTAAGAGTAAATCCATTATTGGGAAATATGCAGAATTATATCTTAATAAATTAACTCATTTTTTTCCTTCAGATCCTGCATGAAATGGGAAAGATTTCGAAAAGTGAGATCTGGCAGGCTGAACCAGCATCTTTGGTAAGTTTCTGAACATTTCTGTGATGCCGCTTGTGTTCTGTCTATGGTCACATGGACTTGCTGCTAGAGGCCAACCGATAATTGCAACATCACATTTTACCTGTCAGTCTTTATGTTCATCAACTGGGACCTCCAGCTGTTTTTAAATAAATTGTTCTGTACATTGTTAAAATAATTAGTACTATACTAGCATTGATGCAGATGTAGATGGTTCAGTCAGTTGTTTTTGTCATGTGCACATGCTTGTGTGCTAATAAGGTGATTTTACAATCTTCTTTTACCACCTCATGATTTCCACATGGAAGACTTCCCGATTCCACTAAAATTGCCATCCTTAACCATTTAGCAGTTCTTCTTCCATTAACTCTTTTTATAACTTCTCAGATATCATTCACCTGTATTTCACTCAAGTCTCTACTGCCTTAGTTTCCTTTTTTTTATTGTTATATGTAATCTTAATTAAAACCTAAGAAAAGATTAGTCAATTAAAAATCTGTGCTTATTGGTTGCTCCATTATCTTGTTGTGACAACATTCAGGCTTCGTTGCTAAGTGGCAAGTAACATTCACGCCATACAAATGCCAGGTAATGATCATCTCCAACAAGAGAGAATCCAACCATCTCCCCTTGACATTCAATAGCATTACCATGGCTGAATCTCCCACTATCAACAGCCTGGGGGTTACCATTGACCAGAAACTTAACTGGACCAACCATATAAATACTGTGGCCACAAGAGCAGGTTAGGGACTGGGAATTATGTGGCAAGTTACTCACTTCCTAACTCCCCAAAGTCTGTCCATCATCCATAAGGCTCAAATCAGGAGTGTGATGGAATACTTTCTATTTGAGTGCAGCTCCAACATGTCAATTCAAGAAGTTTGACATCATCCAGATCATTGCAGCCCGCTTGATTGGAACCCCGTCCACCACCCTAAACATTTACTCCCTCCACATTTACTCACAGTGGCACCAATGTGTACCATACACAAGATGCACTGCAGCAACTCGTCAAGCCTCCTTCAACAACACCTTCCAGCTGATTTGTTGCAAGATTTTGTAACTTTGACCTTGTGAGTCCAGTGTACATGTGTTAATCAGTCTCAGCTGTACGAGGAACCCGCACCAATGCAATTTAAAAGGCAACCATCCAACTTGCAGTATGGTGCTTTTACCTTCTGCTGTGGCAAACTTTGTGAAAGTATTATACCTTGTTTTTAGAGATCTTTTGATGAGCTAGTGAGAGGCCAATGGATTTTGACACCTGTATCTGCCAAAATTCTGCAACAGTTACAGGGGATGTCATTGCAGTGCCTCTGCAATGACAGCCATTGGAGCTTCCTTGGCCAGCATGACCGACAAACAGAGTAGTAGTTGCAGAGAGGGGAAGATAGGAGAAGAGGGAGGAGGAAATGCGCTCTCTGTAGAAGGCTCTACCCCCTTATATGTTCTCAGAGAGCACTTCCCATACCTCCACTTTGCACAGGAGCAATACTTCAAGTGACTCTGATTCAACTAAGTGGTGATCATGGAACTGTGCCACTTCCTTGAAGAGGACCTGCAACCTCACAACAGGGCAAGGATGGCAATGGTCACAGTCTTCTACGTGGCTGGATCATTTCAGGCAGGAGCAAGGTGACATATCAAACATCTCCCAGTATACCATCTGTCACTGCATTTGGAAGGTGATGAAGGCCTTACTCGTGAAGAGATGATTACAGGATGAATGGGCACATGGATTTGCCGGGATGGTGCAATTCTCAAGGTTGAATGGAAGTGTTGATTATACATGCACGACTCCATTGTCAACAAGGAGAAATACAGGGTTACCATTCCATCAGTGTGAATTTGGTGTGTGGCTATGCACAAAGCATGTTGATGAATGCCATTATCCTGGCAGCAGCCACAATGCCTTCATTCTGAGGTAGGTTGGCATTCCTGCTGTCTTCATGCTTCAAAGCAGAACCAAAGCACATATACATCTGGCTGATTAGTCTTCTCCCCGTCCCCCATCTGAACAGGCTAGGACAGCACATGTTCAGTGAAAGCCATGCAGCGTCATGGAGCAGACTATCAGCATTCTAAAGCACACTTTGCCTGGACCACCTGATCGGAGCCCTGCCATACATGCTGGAGCATGTATCCCAAGTTTGTGGTGGTCTGTTCCATCCTCCACAATATTGCTATCGTGAGGATACAGCTATTGCAACCAGATATCTGGAAGCCACCTTAAGGGGTGGAGGAAGAGGCAAGGGGTCTGCAGCTAGGTCCCTGCACTCCAGATGGGCTGTCTGAGAGTGTCTGATCAGACTCTGCTTCTCAGGGAAACATTCCTTCACCACCATGGCTCCACTATTCCTCACCTTACAACCCATGTGGGACACCTCTTCACTGCATCCCCTTGGTTAAGATCCTGCAATAAAAGTCACCAACAATAATGTTTTCATACATCTTTATCCAAAAATAGATACTTATACAAACAAAACTGCATTCCCTTACTCTTCATCTGTGTGTCTTTGCCTGCCCTATTGCTCCTACACAGTGGCTGCAACAGGTCTGGTAGAATGGGGAGAGACTGCAGATGACCTTACCAGATAACCTCGAGCAACTCTGGGCCTGGAAAACCTGAATTCAGAACATACCATTTTGGCATAGGCAGCAACAGTCCGGGCTGGCTGACTGAGGGCCAACAATAAGGGCACTGGCAAAGTGGCAGTGTGGGAAGATAAGTGTTCTCATCATGCGAGAGGTTAGCAGATTTATGCTCCAAGCTGCCTCTGTCACTCCAGGGCACCATCTCATCAATCCTAGTAGCCTGCTGGAGGACAAATTGCTGTAATGCAGCGAGAGCCTGTAAGCCCCTTGGAGCACTGAGATCTACAGCCATTCTGAGCCTGCATGGCAGCAAGTATGGATCTCATTACCTCAGTCTCAGCTTCCAATGCAATCCTGAGATGATGGGATAACTTTTGCCTGTGCTCTGAAGGAAGCTAAGAGAGCGGCCAGCAGACACTGAGTCATGGCAGGGACCGTAAATGCTGTCAAGGAGTTGGCCACCACTTCCACTGTGCAATGGATGGGTTCCAAGCTTGCATGATGCCCTGTGTCAAGTTGGAGCTGGACTCCATGCTCCTTGACAGGGCTATCTGGCAGACCTGCCAATGCACCAAGTATCATGGTGCGCATGACCATCAGCTTTTACTAAGTTGGCCTATCAATGTTCTCATCCAAGTCCTGTGCCGCAGAACTCGCCTGTGGCCTGACCTTCTGGGAATCTGGCACAATAAACTATCTTTTATCCCCCTTGGCCTGGAGGCTATCCACTCTTTTCCTGGTGACTCACCAGACTCAGATCCTGACTCTATACTAGCTTCTAAAATTTGTACAGTGCCTGGTATATGTGCGTGTCAAATCAACTGCTGCTTTTTCAGAGGTCTGGTGGAACTTGCTTTCTCTCTGCTGGGGCAGCTGTAGCTGGGCAGATTTTTGGGTGTCTGAAATCATAAAATCAGAGGGGAAGGATTCGGATGAGGAAGGGAGGTGGACTGGAAAGCAAGAGTTTTATAGTCACACCATCAACAGTTTGCACTTCATGCCGTGTAACAGGATGAGGGTTATATGGAAGTTGAGGAACATAACCGGCATCCTCAATGTTATCGGCAATGATGGATGCAGTGGTCTCTGTCGTATCTGGATCCATGACTGGGAGCACCATCCCCTGCATAGGGCTCGGGGACACAGACATGCTGATACAAACTTATGGACTTCCCACTGCTTCTGCTCTGCTCATTTTTATTTAGTGCTATCTTGTCCAAGAAGGAGAAGAATGTCAGTGATTGTATTGCACTGTATTTGAATGATGTACCTGGCACAGCTGAATAGCTGGAAGTATGTGGAGGCATCAAGTGTTGGGTGTGAGACTGGTATCATTGAGTGTGTGATGATGAGGTAGAGTAGTAAATGTAGAGCCTGAGTTGAGAGTGCTAGAGATTGTTGCTGGATGAGTTGTAGAGTTTGGTGAGTGGGGGAGTTAGATGAGGAGGGGAAGGAGTTGCTCCTTTGCTTTTGCTTTTTCCAATGTTTTCACTCTGTAGAAATTGGTTCTTTGTCTACAACAGAGAAAGAAGCTGTTTAGCAAGCATCTGATAAGTGGTTAAGGTCTATTCTGTTCCTAAAGTTTAAAATAGTGCAGGAACTGGTGGTAAGGCTAAAAATATAGTTTTTTAAGAGGAAATGAATAAAATAACGTGTTTTAATTAACATTTTTATTAAGGATGGCAGGACAGGTGATGTGACAGGGCTACAGCATGTGGGATCTCCTGGATGACAGTGTGGTCCAGGGCAAACACGTCTTCAGGAACTGCCTGCAGCTTGGAGCTTCGCATCAGTGTCATTGAGCTGGGGGCTGAGACACTGCAATGCTTCGGGGAGTGGGAAAAGTTACCTGGATGCTTTGTACCAGGAGGCAGTCACACCCCTTAGGATAAGGTCTTTTGATTTGGTCAGTGGTCAGGAACAGGAGAGTGTGACTGCAAGTGAGGGAGGTAAAGGGACCCAGAGGGCAGGAGTGCAGGAGCTTCAGCAATTGTCCAACAAATTTGAGCTTCTCACAGCTTGTTTGGATAAGAGTGGGGCCTGCAGGGTGGATGAGCTAACTGACCATGGTGCTGTGGTACAGGAAGCCATTCAAGCGAAGGGAGCAAAAAGGAATGCAGTGGTAGTGGGGGACAGTATAGTGAGGGGGGTTGACACTGCTTTCCATGGCAAAGAGCAAGAGTCCAGACAGTTGTGTTGCTTGTCCTGTGCCAGAGCTCGGGACATCTGCTGAGGGCTGGAGAGGAACACAGGGAGTGGGACGATCCAGTCACTGTGGTTCATGTAGGTACCAACAACATAGGCAGGAGAAGGAAAGAGGCTCAGCATTGTTCGTACGAGGTGCTAGGCACCAAATTAAGCAGAACCTCAAAAGGTAATAATCACTGGATTATTACCTGAGCTGCGTTCAGATTGGCACAGGGCATGTAAGATTAGGGGAATGGTGTGGGAGAAGTGTGTTCTGGTTCATGGGGCACTGGCACCAGTGTTGGGGAAAGTAGGGGTTGTACCATTGGGACAGTCTACACCTGAACTGTGCTGGGACTGTTGTTCTAGTGGACCACATAACTAGGGAAGTAGAGGGGGTTTTAAACTAAATAGTGGGAGCAAGGGATCAAATTTGGGAAGATATGGAAAATCAAAGAGGCAATGAAAGATTGAAAGATATTAATAAGGAAATGATACATGGACCATGAAAAGAAGTGAGAGAGAGAGAGTACAATTCTAAGAGTAAAGGCTAGAGGCTACAAAAAGTGATAAGGACAAAAATAAAGGCTCTGTATCTGAATGCACATAGCAGTCAAAACAAAACATGAACTTATAGCACAAATAGAAATAAATAAGTATGAGCTGATAGACATTACAGAGGCATGGCTGCGGGATGACCTAGATTGGGACCTGAATATTGAAGGGTGCATGACATTTTAGGAAGGACAGGAAGCTAGGAAATGGTAGAGGGGTAGCTCTGTTAATTTATAATGGTATTAGTGCAATAGAGAACAATGGCCCAAGTTCAGGAAACCAAGACGTATAAGTGGTTTGGGTAGAGATAAGAAATGGTAAAGGCAAGAAGCCACTTGTGGGAGTTGTAACAGGCCCCTTAACAGCAGCCACATGGTAGGACAGGGTAAAAAGGAAAAAATAATGGGAGCTTGTCAAAGGTACAGTGATAATCATGGGGGTTTTAATATACATATAGACTGGAAAAATCAGATGGGCAAAGGGCTAGATGAGGAGTTCATATAATGTTTACAGAATAGTTTTATACAGCAGCACATTCTGGAGCAAACCAGACAACTGGCTATACTAGACCTGGTATTGTCCAATGAGATAGGATTAATTAATGACCTCACATTGAGGCACCCCTAGGTAGCAGCATCCCTAGGTAGCAGCAATCATAATATGATTTAATTTTACATTCAGTTTGAGGGAAGGAAGAGTAGGTCCAAGACTAGCATTTTAAACTTAAATAAGGACAGTTATGAGGGCATGAAAGTAGAGCTAGCCAAAGTAAACTGGCAAATTAGGTTAAGGGATAGGCAAATAGAGATGCAATAGCAGATATTTAAGGGGATATTTCAGAATACACAGAATAGATACATTCCAACAAGAATGAAAAATTCCAAGGGGAGGACCCCCATTTATTGTTAGCCAAGGGGAGAATTGTTGGCTCGGTGAGCAGGGGTAGGGCCCTCCCACCGAGGTCTAAAATGATACGGAGTGATGTCAGGCATGCAATCCGACGTCACCGCGTGTCATTTAGATTTTCAGTTCAGTGAGCGTGCAGCTGACTCGGCTGCACGCCCAACGAACTGTCAAAGGCCTGTTAAGGCCATTAATTAATTAATTAAGGCTATTGAGAAAGCTGCCTGTGCAACCTTAAGGTTGACAGGCAGCGAAGAGCCCAGGCGACCTTCACATTTTTCATGGAATCTCATCCATGAGTGGGATGAGGTTTCATGAAGGGTTTATAAATTAAAAATATTTTTTCATTTAAGTTCGTTGACATGTCCCAGCTCATGTGACACTGTCACTTGAGGGGACATGTCTTAACTTTTTTTAATTAAAACTTTTATCTCCTTGAGGCACCTCGGGGAGATTCCTGCCCTCTTTTGCACACATGCGCGAAAGACCACACTCCCAACTCAGGGAACAACCCCCCAGCCTGCACAGGGAGTGCTCAGCGCTTCCGAGTGCGTGTCACGCTGGGTGGGCCTTAACTGGCCTGCCCACGTAAAATGGTGGCGCAGACCCAATTGGGGGGCAGATTGGGCCCGCGCTTGCACAACCCCCCTTAATGGGGGGAAAATTAGCTCGTAAAAAAAGTTAAAGATAATATCAAACTTAAAGAGGAATATAAAAAACAGCAAAGAATGACTGAGTAAAATATTAATAAGAAGGGAAGAAGTAGGGTACAAGAGAAAGCTAGCTAGAAATATAAAAACAGATGGTAAGAGTTTCTATAGATATTTTAAAAAATAAGAGCTAACAAAGTGAGCGTTGATCCTATAGAAAGTGAGTCTGGGCAATTCATATTGGAAAATAAGGAGATGACAGATGAATTGAACAGGTAATTTGCATCGGTCTTCACTATAGAGAATACAAGTAACACCCCAGAAGTAGCTGTCAATCAGGAAGTGGAAGGGAGGGAGGAACTCATGAAAATTACAATCACCAGAGAAGTGGCACAGAGCAAATTGTTGAAGCTGCAGGCTGGTAAGTCCCCAGGTCCTGATGGACTTCATCCTAGGGTCTTAAAAGAAGTGACTAGTGAGATAGTAGATGCATTGGTTTTAATTTTCCAAAATCCCAAGATTCGGGGAAGGTTCCATTAGATTGGGAAATAGCAAATGTAACTCCATTATTCAGAAAAGGAAGGGAGACAGAAAGTGAGAAACTACAGGCCAGTTAACATCTGTCATGGGGAAATGTTAGAAGCTATTATTAAGACATTATAGCAGGACACTTGGAAAAGTGCAAGGTAATCAGGCAGAGTCAACATGGTTTTGTGAAAGGGAAATCATATTTAACCAATTTATTGGAGTTCTTTGAAGGAGTTGCATGTGGATAACAGGGAACCAGTGCCACATCAAAGGTGATTGCAGAAAATAAAAGCTCATCGAGCAGGGGATAGCATATTGGCATGGATAGAAGATTGGCTAGCTAACAGGAAAGTAGGCATAAATGAGTTATTTTCTGGCTGGCAAGATGTAACGAGTGGTGTGCCACAGGAATCAGTGCTGGAGCCTCAACTTTTTACAATTTATATAAATGACGTGGATGAAGGGATGGATGGGATGGTGGTTAAATTTGCTGATGACGCAAAGATAGCTAGAAAAGCAGGTTTTGAGGAGGACATAAGGAGGCTACAAAATTATATAGATAGGTTAAGTGAGTGGGCAAAGACCTGGCAAATGGAGTACAATGTGGGAAAATGTGAAATCGTCCATTTTGGCAGGAAAAATAAAAATAATTACATTATCTAAACTGAGAGATTGTAGAGCTGTGAGATGCAGAGGGATCTGGGTGTCCGTGTGCATGAATCGCAAATGGCTCTTATGTAGGTACAAGTAATTAGAAAAGCTAATAGAATGTTATTGATTATTGCAAGGAGAATTGAATACAAAATAGGGAGGTTATGCTTTAGTTATACAGGGCATTGGTGAGACCACACCTGGAGTATTGTGTAGTATTGGTCTCTTTATTTAGGGAAGGATGTAAATGCTTTGGAAGTAGTTCAGAGAAGGTTTACTAGACTAATACCTGGAATGGGCAGGTTGTCTTATGAGGAAAGGTTGGACAGGCTAGGCTTGTATCTGCTGGAGTTTAGAAGACTAAGAGGCGACTTGATCGAAACATACAAGATCCTGAGGGGCCTTGACAGGGTGGATGTGCAGAGGATGTTTCCTCTTGTAAGAGAAACCAGAACCAGGGGTCACTGTTCAAAAATAAGGGGTCACCCATTAAGACAGATGGGGAGAAAATTTTTTCTGTGCATCGTGAGTCTTTGGAACTCTCTTCCTCAAAAGGTGGTAGAAGCAGAGCCTTTGAATATTTTTAAGGCAGGGTAGATAGCTTCTTGATGAGCAAGGGGGTGAAAGCTTATGGGGTAGACGGGAATGTGGAGTTGAAGTTATAATCCGATCAGCCATGATCTTATTGAATGGCAGAGCAGGCCCGAGGGGCTGAGTGGTCTACTCCTGCTCCTAATTCTTATGTTTGTATGTGAGTGATAGGGATGTGGCATATTAGACAGTGCGAGAGGTTAGCGGTGTGGTGGGTAGGAGATGTTCCTTTGAAGATGCATTCACTGACCTTGACTACCCAGGTGAGGTCATTGAACATTCCCCAGGATTACTTCCAGGTCCTCAGTGTCAGAGTCCTTGCATTACTTCATGGCCATCTGTGGGACAGTTTTTCCGTCACTGGAAATCACATGTAGGGACTCCTGCCCAACTTCTTCCAGTTACCTTACCATCATAAAACAAAAACAAAAACAGAATTACCTGGAAAAACTCAGCAGGTCTGGCAGCATCAGACCTGCTGAGTTTTTCCAGGTAATTCTGTTTTTGTTTTTGTTTTGGATTTCCAGCATCCGCAGTTTTTTTGTTTTTACCTTACCATCCTGCTTGCTCCAGCGGTTTCCATTAAATTCTGCCCTCTGTTTCTAGTTGCAGTATTGACAGTTAGCAGCAACTTTCTTTCTGCAAGCACTGCTCCCCTTTTAGAGGGACAGACTGCCTTTAAGAACTTCAGGCTAGCTGGAACACCTACTTTTGCATGCTGCTAAGCCACTTTTTGAGCTTGCAGCCAGCCAGCAACTCAAGCTGTGTCATCTACGTGCTACAATCAGGCAAATGAGGAGGCAGAATGAAATTTGCATGCAGCCAGCCACATAGATGGGCATGAACAGATCACATGGTGTGATCTCTGCATCAGAAAAGATTGCAAACCACTATTTGGGCAGGACACCTTTTGACGCTTCTTATTCCTGCATTAAACTTGATTGTCCAGTATTGGCTTTATACCTGACGCTGTTAACTTCTTCACATTCAGCTTTTTCATATGACAAAACAGAGCCCCTGGGAGAACAACAGCCTGGGTTTGTTTGATTACCATTTTGTGCTCTCTCTCTCTAACACTAAGTACAGTGAAACAATTGGCCTCCTCCATTTTCTAACTTGGCTTGTGTAAACACTGCTAACATGTGGATATATTCTGTACTATGCTGTTGAGAACTCAAGCAAGTAACCTCCAGTTGTGACTTATTATAATTCTGTTTTTGTCTCTTCACGTGTTGTCTTCTGCAGGTTTATCCTCCTGTTTGGGTGAGGCAATGGTTGTGTTTTGAAAATAGCTTTTCAGTTAACTAGGCTCCTGATGTAGATGTAAATGTTTCTTTCAGGATGTTCCTGCTTTCCCATTCAAGACAACATTCTGGCAGAGAAACTTGCCTTCAGTTTCAGGGTGTTTCAAACTTTTTGGATGGTCAACATTCCTCGTCTCTGCATCTGTCATAGGGATCTTTGCATATCAAAAAGGACTGCTGAGAAAGAATTAAGTAGGAGATACTTCGAAGCCAGACCCGTCACCTCTTCCTAAGTGCACAGTTTCACAGTCACTATCTGCCAGCTTTGCTAATCGTCTAAAAATATTTCTGCTCTGCTGATTCATACAATAATTTAGCTTTCCATGAGGAAAACTACAAATGAAAATGTCATTGGGAATCCATGATTTTGCATATATCCGCTATCTTTTGATACAATTTATTTTAAATTTTTCATGATTGTACACGTTACATTGACAAATTCCAGATTTTTGGAAGATACCTTATACAATGCACACTGCTTTTCCTTGATGATTGCATTACTGAGTACATGTGTATTCAAACTTCTACCTATAATTCTGTTTACATTAGCCGAACCTCATTACAGAAGCCATTGCATAATGTGTAGAACGAAGTGTTATTAAAATACCAGCAATCCTCATTGTTATCCATCTTAGTGATACCTTTTTAAGCTCCTAAATTGTATTTAGTGCCTCTGAGATGCATATAGAAAAAAACTAACTTGCAGTAACAAAGGTTTAAGAAAATCACACTAAGTTTTGTACAGGAATACTAGTTGGTGTTGTACATGGTGCTTCACCTCCAAGAACTCTCCATGCTCTACGTGAAAATCTGATCATTTCAGCCAGTAGATTTTAAGGGGAGCGGATTTTAAGGAGTCCGCAAGAGCGGGAAATGTGATGTTTGAGTTAACTTAATTAGGCAGGATGCAGGTTGAGATGTGTAGAGAGAAAATTAGTGGCATGTTTGTGGTGTGTCGAGCCTTACACTGGCCTGTGGTGGGTTTGTACTTGTAATATATTTGCATCCATGAATACTCATTAGCATGAAACAGTTTTTAATAAAGTCCTACCCTCGAGATAAGTCAGCGGTGTGCAAAAATCTTGTGGCACCCATTTCACAATGGTTAAAGGCAGCTTGCACCAGTTCGCTTTCTGCAGCTGTGTGTAAGATCTGTGGTTTTCCACTGATCTTATACGCAATTCCCACGCATCCGCCCTCAGACCTTTCTCTCCCTCCCAGAAACATGATAGGGTCCCCCCTTGTCCTCACTTATCACCCCACCAGCCTCTGTGTTCAAAGAATCATCCTCCACCATTTCTGCCAATTCCAGCATGATGCCACCACCAAACACATCTTCCCTCCATCCCCCCCTGTGGCTTTCCGCAGGGATCGTTCCCTCCAGGACACCCTGGTCCATTCTTCCATCACCCCCTACACCTCAACCCCCTTCCATGGCACCTTCCGATGCACCTGCAGAAGGTGCAACGCCTGCCCCTTTGCTTCCCCCTCCTCACCGTCCAAGGGCCCAAACACTCCTTTCAAGTGAAGCAGTCCTTCACTTGCACTTCCCTCTATTTAGTCTACTGCATTCGTCGCTCCCAATGCAGCCTCCTCTACATTGGAGAGACCAAACGCAGACTGGGTGAATGCTTTGCAGAACACTTTTTGTCTGTCCACAAGCATGATCCAGACCTCCCTGTCGCTTGCCATTTTAACACACCACCCTGCTCTCATGTCCATCCTTGGCCTGCTGCATTGTTCCAATGAAGCTCAACGCAAACTGGAGGAACAGCACCTCATCTTCCAACTAGGCACGTTACAGCCTTCCGGACTTAATATTGAGTTCAACAATTTCAGATCATGAACTCTCTCCTCCATCCTCACCCCCTTTCCGATCCCCCCCTGTTTTTCAATAATTTATAAATTAAAAAAAATATATATTTTTCTTTTCCCACCTATTTTTAAATTTATTTCGATCTATTGTTTTATCTCCACCTTTTAGCCCATTTCGATCCCTTCCCCCGCCCCCCACCCCACCCCCACGAGGGCCATCTGCTACTAACTTGTCCTGCTTGCTACCCTTAATGTCCCCATTACCACATTCCTTAGATAATATCACCACCGTCAACACCCCTTTGTCCTTTTGTCTATGACATCTTTGGCAGTCTCTTCTTTGCCTCCACCTATCACTGGCCCTCCATCCAGCTCTACCTGTCCCAGCCCCCTCTACCAGCTTATATTTCACCTCATTTCTCTATTTCCTTAGTTCTGATGAAGAGTCATACGGACTCAAAATGTCAACTGTATCCCTCTGCACAGATGCTGTCAGACCTGCTGAGTTTTTCCAGTTATTTTTGTTTTTGTCAGTGGTTTTCCTTGTTTATAGCACAGGAGGGGGTGGTGGGGGGGAGCAGGAGAAATGCCGCTTACACGGATACTCGGGACCAAGAAAGGTGAGTCAGTGGTGAGGTTGGGGGCATGAAGGAATGGACGAGGAATCCAGGGGAGGACAGAGAATGGGTTCAGGGACATGGAGGAGTGAAGTGGAAAGGGCCTGGCATGCTGGATGTGGTGGTGAGGCTTAGTAAGGCAGTCAATCAAGTTAAGAAAATTGGGGCCTTACCGGCAGTGTGAGTAATGTCCATTTTAGGGTATAGGATGCAGAGTCCTTGAAGGGCTTTGAGTTCACCGACAACTATCAAAATTTTCTATTCTGGAGGCTAAGTGCGGTGGCAGGCGGCAAAGTTGACATGATTCCCGCTGGGCAGTGAGGTGGGTAAACACCCACAACCTTCTGCTTTTCAGCTCACTAATTATGCATCCTCTCGGAGCTCTGCAAATCTTGTGGTGGGGCAGGCAGGAAGTCACCCACCCCACCATTAGCTCATGGGATTGGAGTTCTTGGTGCCATATTTAAACGGCACCCAGACACAAATTCACTCTTTGCAGGCCAGGAGCTCCGGATTACTCCTCCAGGGTCCTTGTATTTGCAGCTCATGCTGAAGAAACTTGCAGATGTGAGCAACCATACGAAGGCACCTCTGGCATCACCTTTTGCTCACCTGTAAATAAGAATGCTGCCTGTGATACACCCATGATCGGGCCAATGCTCGCCATTGCAGTGGTCCATTTTCACCAGACCCTTGACCTTGGAGGCCCCACTGCCTCTTGCTGCTCAGACCCTTCCTCCTCCTGGCTCTGTGCCAACCTGCAATGGGCCCTCTTCTTCTGGATGAGGGCCATTACTAGGTGGGGTTGCCTGCAGTCTGTCTCATCATGCCTCAGCGAATATGTGGACAAATTGAAGTGATACATTAAGTGAGTATGTCCTTTCCTGGTTTCCCTCCACCTCAAAGCCAACAGGAAAACGCTAAGCCCTTCACCTGGCCTCTGTCTAGACATGGCATCCCCACCCCTTACAGGTAAAGGACATCCTGGAGGACCAGAGATGGGCTTTCCTCCCATTCATAGATGAATGCATCTGGAACATGCCCCTTATCACCCTGTTCAAAGAGCCACGTGCAAGAAGCCGCAAGTGGACTTTCTGCTTGTGTCCACTACCCTTCTCTCTATAGAGAGACCATTGCCTTGGCAGCATAGAAAGACTAACTGCATGATCCCTTGTCAGCCATGACCATTCACCTGGAAGGATGGAGATTTGGAGGTGAGTTGGTAGCTCTCCACCAGCATCCACCTCCCAACTTCCTTTTTATCCTGGCCTCTGACTACAACCACTTGCAAATAGCACAGATTGAACAGCAGCTCCACACTTCATTGGGATTACGATGTTATGAGATCCATGAGTTGGGAACAAACTTGCTGCAATGCAGACTTTACGGTAGAGCACAAGTGGGTATCTTTGACTTCGAGTTACCTCATATAATTATCAGGGTGTCCCTTTAGTCGGCCATATATACTGACCTTGAACTCCACCTGAAAAATCCTCCTCTAACCTCAAGGGATCTTACTAACTAACTAACCGTGTGGCCAAAGTCAGTTGGAAAAATGGTGCGTGTCACCTTTTAAACTACCCTCCCCCTATCACCCACCAACTTCACGCCATCACCCTTGTCCCACACAATATCACCATTCCTCTCCCCTCAGTCACCCTCGAACCTCCCCTCATTACCCTGGACTTTATCCCCATCCACCCCCAACTGCCATTCCTCCCCCTCAACTGATGCCCATAACCATCCTCATGCCTGCCCTGCCCCTGCCCCATCCCATTATCTAAGCCACCTGTCTCGTCCACCTTCACAACCCACCCAATGAGACCTACATCTACCAGACTCTCACCCTGAACCTGCCACCCTACTGCATCCATTCCTCCACCTCTGACTGCTACAGTTCCCTCCTATCACCAGTACCCTGAGTTCTCTTCCCCACCCCCCTTTACCATGGACACCACAGACCCCACTCTCTAAGACACTCCATGCCCTCCCATCCCCGGACACTCTCAGCACCCCTCTCCTTTCCCCGGCCATTACCAATCCCCTCCTCTCACTTCCTGGACACATTCCTCACCCTTCCCTTATAAGCCTGCCTCCCCTGTACAGCCTTCACCAGTCTCCCTTGTGTAGCCTTGATGCAGTGTTTGCTAACAGCACTCAATGAGTGAAATTAAGTAATGTGAGGTCTCCAAGAAGGAAAAAGCAACATCTGCAAATCTCAGAGTCATTGGTGAATTAAAGCTCATCATGTGCATGCCACTTATACACAGTCAGGAAACAGAGTGTTCTAATTATCCACTGGTGGGGCACTTAATTTGGAGGGGGAATGTAATTCCGGCAAGTGGGCCTCTTAATGCACATTCATGAGAAAGCAAATGAATGCAAATATGGTTCCTGACATTGATCAGTGGGAAACTTGGCCTGCCTTTAACTCACCATCAAAGTCGGGGGAACAAAATTCCGAACTAATTTCCCACGAATGCGAAATTGGCTTTTTCCATCATGCTAAATTTTGTGCCCCCGACCACCACGATTCCCGCTGCTAGCAGGAGCAGGAAATTCTGCCCAATGTTTCAGTTATCCCCAATGAGAGTTATCTTAGACAATATCCTTTACAATGCATAGAAGGGAGGACCAGCTGGGCCTGTAAGTTCAGCCATGCCCTACAGTGTGGCAAGACAACACTGGACACTAACATTAACATTCAATAAAGGGTGAACAAAAAACACAATACTGTTTCTTCTACAATAAAGAAGATATCTCTAAATCCCCTGTAACCATAAATATGTACCAACCATGAGGAGCGCAAGTACATTCAGCTCTGACTCAGCTAGTCTCAACAAATAACAATGATGCAGATGTAAATATTTCACATTACATTGGTTTCACTTTATTCATAAATGAAATTTAATTTTGAAAAAAACTAGGCTATCTTTGTGCTCTCAAGTCTTATGTTAACAGCAACATAATTGGGCAGGCAAGTTGTGGCTGTGATGCAGAGCCTCCCTGTTTGACCAGGAGGCTCTTTATAGCCCACCCACACCTGCTGCATTGTCAGCTGACCACAGGTTTCATCAATGAAAAGCTTCCCTGACACTGAATCGTACATGTTTTCCATGCATTGCCAGCAATTGGAATTTTAATTGTAATCGCGTGGGAAAGGGGAGAAAGAGAGTGTAAGTGGCACACAGTTCCTGTTATGATGTTGTGAACAGGACATTATTAACAAAATCCTGACCTGAGTGTTTTGTGAGTTCATTTTAAAAGCATTGCTCATGTTATAATTTATATTTAAAGCATAAATTCACATTTCAATTAATTAAAATGACACAACAGTAACTTTTAAATATCAAAAATATGGTTCTGATTTTATTCAATTTTAACAATCAGCACAATGGTACTTAGCTACAGATATTTTTAATCAAGAGTCATTACTGAAATAGACTGATAAGATCTTCATGCTGATGTTATTCTGCACTTTTTTGAAATCTGGAAATCAGAAGGGGAATTGTAAGTGATTTAATCCTGACTTTCTGATTTATGTTTGTGACTGAACACCCTAGCAAAATAAAGTTGAGATCTAATTATACCTAGATAAACTAATTTTAAACATTTCTGAACTAAATCCTAACCCTTCTAATCTGTCATTTCCTCAGCAAAGAGTTGATTTTATCCTCTTAATAATTATGGTCATGCTTTAAAAGTTTAATAATTGAGCAAATTGCAACAGATTAAGAATAAAGTTACATATTAAAAATCAGGATCTAGATTGATGTCACAATTCAAAACAATGAGTTACAATTTTATTCAACTAATGCATTCAAAAAGTGTTCAGAGATTATGGTGCAACTTCATGTCGCCATGAATCCAATGTTAAGAATATTTGTAAACATCAATGTAAGTTCAGTGTAATTGTGCTAAAACAGATATGGAAATACAGTGATGGATAGTGCAATTTGGGTATCAGTGACTATGGTGAAATCGGTGTATTTGAACATACTACAGTGATGCTGATTTTGTCTTTTTTCCAAAGATATTGTGAGTTTAGTCTTTGTGCCTTATCCCTTTGTGGTGTTATCTTTTCTCAAGTGCCTATGTGACTTGTCTTTTCAGTGTGCACATTTTCAAGCTGTAACATTTGAAAGTTTTATATTGTCAATTGTAACATTTTATTCCTAAACAGACAATGTAAACCTGGTGGCATCTGTAATGTGCTGATAGATGAGTAAATCAATGTTTTTGGATTGTGTGTAAAGCTCATGCTAATGTCTGAACTTGATAGAACTAATGATTTGATTTTGCATAAGACCATTAATCAGCATGCCAAGACATAGGTCATTTCTTACTGGTCTACAGAATGTTAATGACTAATGCAAGATAATTTTGAGATATAACAAGTAATTTGTGCTAGCAGGTTTAGCAATAGGTGATAGTATACACTGAAATAATGAAATATTTGCTGTAAAATCTTTATCAACAAATCATGTGAGATCTAGTGTATTAAATCAACCATTGCTTAAATGACATAAAATGAGTACTGTTGGTTACTGATCTGGTAATAAAACATGTGAAAATATTGCTGGGTAAAAGTCATTCTTTCTCATTGGATTGTACAGCATACACTGAGTAAGATAATATATGGAACCAAGATAAATAAATGTTAGAATTGGTTTACACCAGCAGTGTGATACAGGCTTGAGGAGAATTGGCAGCCTTTTGCTTTCATCGTGCCTGATCATGTTTCCACTGAAATTCACAGAATGATAGTTCAAACTCTTTAGAGACTCGTCTCGTTGTTGCTTTTACTTATTGCCGAGATTTTTAATTTCAAACAATTTTCCAAATCGATGCAAAGTAAAAACTGCACCAGTTTTTAACAGGTGGCCCATTCGCTGCAAACCCATTTCCTGCTGCTGGTGTAGACCAATCTTAAGTTCCCAAATTAGGAAAGATTTTCTGTATGTGGTACATGTAGAAAAAATGTAAGCACCTTCCTCCTTGTATTTATGGTTTTGCTATTCATTGTGACTAGTGGAGGACTTCCACCATGAAGGGAGAAAAAAATCGAAAATAGAAGCAGTGATAATGTCATCAATGCAGCTGCTGCTGATTCTAGTAACTGTGTCTCAAATACAACAACTCTTGTGGGGGGGAAAGACTTCTATTGGGAAGAACTAGATATGATTGAATCTAGTATAAGCAGTTGGTACAGCATCAAAGAAATTGCAAATGCACTAGTCCTTGCAAATTTGAAATGTTGGAACAGACGCCATCACAGCTTTCTTGCATTTGTGGAGGATTAGGATTTATAATACTAGTGATAGCCTAATGTCAAGACCATTTAGAGATCTGACAAATATCAGTTTTGGAGCATATGCATCAGTCCTTTCCTGCATGTTCCTTAACCTAATAGTGGTGGATTAGATCTGGTGAAAAGTAAAGGTCCCTGCAGTAGATTCAGGGGAAAAGGATGAAATGCAAAGGAAGAATAAAGGATGATTACCAAAATTCAGTAACTGTTTCAGCATAAATATCCCTCGTGCTTGGAGCTCCAGGGCAATATTTGAAAAATATTGCTACATAATCTCTAGAGAAAAGATTTGAAGATATTCTACCTCCATTTAGGAGGAATAAATTAAAATAACAACTTGCCTTCATACAAGGCTGAATCTGCAAATATGACCTGCCTTTGCTGTCAATTGCAATTTCAATTCACCATCTTGCCCTCATGCTTATATCTCTGTCCTTTGCTCGCTACGATGTTCCAGCTAAGCCCAACAGCACCTAATCTTCGATTAGGCACTTCACAGCCTTCTAGACTCAACATTGAGTTCAACAACTTAAGACCATAAATTCTGTACTCCATTTTGATTTTCTTTTCTGCCCCTGCCCCAGTGCCTGTCTGTATCATCATCTTGTGTTTGCTGCCAGACAATGCTGACCTTTATTCTGCTATTACCACTTGTTTTAGTCTTTAATAATTACCACTCCCTTTGTCTTATTAAATGACAAAGATGTCGTGGAACCTCTCCTGCCCTCCAACCCATCCCCGACCACCTATTTTGCTCCACCTGCCCCTTCCCCCTTTTTCTTGAGACCATAAATTCCATCTCATTTCTACCTCTCTCCAGTTCTGAAGAGCAGCCATATTGGACGCAAAACATCAACTACATTTCTCTCTCCACAGGTGCTGCCAGATCTGCTGAGTTTTTCCAGCATCAGTAGCATTTTGCTTTTATTTATACGTTGCCTTTAATGTAGAAAAAACATTATGGGCAGAATTTTCTGCCTGTCGGGCGGGTGGGCGGGCCCGACCCAATCTCCGGCGGGCGGGGAGCCGATCCCCGCCGGAGAAGTGGGCCCCGTCGCCATTTTACATGGGTGGGCCAATTAAGGCCCACCCGGCATGACATCCGGCAGGAAGCACTATGCGCTTCCTGTGCAGGCGGGGGGGGGATTCCCCAAAAGCGAGAGTGCGCTCTTTCCCACATGCACACAAAAGAGCGCATATCTCCTTGAGGCTAAGTGCAGCCTCAGGGAGATCGCTGACACTTTGAAAAAGATCAAAACTAGAAAAAAAAAATTCCCTAACATGTCCCCCTCATGTGACAATGTCACATGAGATGGGACATGTTCATAATTTACACTATAACTTTATTAAACTTTTTAAAACCCTGCATGAAACCTCATCCCGCCGGTGGATAAGGTTTCATGTTTATTCTATTGCCCGCCGGGGCTCCTGGCCTGCCCGCCAACCTTAAGGTCGGACGGGCAGGTCTTTTAATTGTTTTAATGATCCTGTCAATGGCTTCAATTGGCCATTGACAGGTTGGCGGGCCTGCAGCTGATTTTGCTGTACCCCGCCTTCCTGAAAATTTGAATGGGGCAGGATGACATTGACGGCTCCACCTGACGTCATCCCGCGTCAGTGAGTGGGCCCTGTCCCCTGCTCGCTGATGGCAAAATTCTGCCCTATATGGGAAGAATGTTGACCAGACCAAACGGTTTGTGCAGAAATTAAATAGGCAGACATGTGGCAGATGCACTTTAATGAAAAACGTTTGGACGCCTATCTGAGGCCTCCAGTGCCTCCTGTCCATGCTACCGGTGATCGGTCACAAAAATATAGTACTACTGCTCCAAAGCCCCCCTCCAAGGGCCACCTTGGACACATTCTGCGTCCATCACTTTCAGAAACACACAGTCTTAGCGCCCATAGCAAGGAGGCGCAACTAGGTGCAGCACCGCCATGAGACCTTGAGGTTCCCCTTCCACCACCTCATCACCTTCAATAAGACGTGTTGGAGTTCTGAGTATGCACCTAGCTGCATCTCCTGTAGGTTGCCCCCCAGACTACTCATGTGCGTCTAAGACCAACACATGGTGTGGGGAGAATCCATCTTCTCATGAACCACTAAGGCTGATGTAAACTTAGTCACTATCTGCTTGACCACCCAGCGTGCAACAAGTGCCCAACATGAGTCAATGCAGTCACGACACTAAGACTTGGGATGGGAGGGGGGCCTCAAAGGTTAAGGCTACCTGCTGGGTTAAATGCCCAACGCCGACATGGTACTCACCCGTCCAGAGTGCAACAAATTGTTGAGCCACTTAGGGCACCGTACCCATATCCCAGGAGCTCACCACCTCAGCCACCCTCTCCCAGGCATGCTTCGCCATGCGATGGGCCCTCCTTCCACCCTGGGGAAACAGCACCCCCCGCCATGCTGCCACCTCCTCAAGAAGCGCAGCAAGGCAGTCATCAGAAAGCGAGGGGCGCATTGGCCCTCCGCTGGACTACCCTGCAGCCTGCCCTGCTCCTGACCCACACCCTGCAGCCTGCCCTCCTCCCCTGGCCTTCCCTCTACATCAGCCTGCTGTGCAGAGCCCCTGCGGTACCACCTGTAGCTGGCCATTGTGAACAGCCTAAAGGAGGCTGCCAGGCCTTTTTTTATATACAGACTGCCATTGGACCCAGTGGTCTGTACACACTCGCCACAAACTTAAGACTTCTGCTCTCCACGGGAGTGGAAATGCACTGTGTGGGCCTTAATTGGCCCGCCCACTCAAAATAGCGGCCCGGCCCGCGTCAGCATCAGCTCCGCCTGCCTGCCTAATGGAAAATTTAGGCCCTGAGGTTTACAGGCTGGAGGCTTCTCACATTTGATGGATCTTAAAATGCCCCTCCTTACCCACAATCTCCTTTATACATATCTTTTTCTTTGAGTATAAATTTTTCATTGTATCATCAGGCTTTTAATTTTACCTCTTCTGACAGTAACACCCTTTGATTCCACCAATTCTATTAGTAAGCTGAAAAAAATAAACACATTGCTTGGCATCTTCTAGCTAGGTACAACATTTCACCCATTCTTTTGAATGGTTTTTTAAAAATGCAAATTCCCCCCTTGACACTTATGTTTCTAAACTTCCCCATGTTTATCGACTTACCATTTCAAACCCACTTCTTTCTATACATCAAAGCCCCTGGACCAGCTGGCTTTAATCCAATTAAGACAGACACCACTAAACTCTATTTTAAAAATTAACTTCCAATAACATTATAGACATTAATATCTCTTCATGACACTAAACCTTAGCTAGGCAGGACTCAGGTGGTTGATCTGAGCATGACATTTTAGGAATGATATCAAGGCCTTGGAGAAGAGTTTCACTGGGGGGTAATACCATTGATGAGGCATTTCAATTATGTGGAGAGATTGGAGAAGCTGGAATTGTTCTACTTTGAGCAGAGACCTCTTGGAGATGTTCAAAATTATGCAAGGTTTTGACAGAGAAAGTAGAGAGAAACTGTTTCCTCTGGCAAAGGGGTTGGTATCCAGCTTAAAATAATTAGTTAATGAACTAAGGGGAAAAGAGAAGAATCTTTTCACAAACGGAGGTGTTATGATCTGAAACATTCTACCTGAAAGGTTGGTGTAATCAGATCTCACAGGAACTTTGAAAAGGCAATTGGACAAGTGGTTGAAGAAATCTAATTGGCAGTGTTACTGGGAAAAAAGCTGGGCTGTGGGTCTAAATTCAATAGCTTGTTCAAACAGCCAGCAAGGCACAATGGGCTAAATGGCCACGTTCTGAGCTATAAACTTCTGTTCTAGTCTGTGTCTTTGATGTTAATCTCAGCTGTAAAGGCTTATGGGATCCTAAATTTTATAAACAAGACATTGGGCAGAATTTTGTGTGAGACGTGTGGGTGGCTGAGCCTGCATGTCAGCGCTTAAAATGTCGCACGCTGACACGTGGCATCGCGATACTTAGCTGGGCGGGCGCGCTATGAAGCGCGACACGCGTCCGGCATTAATCAAAGGCCTTGCCAAGGCCCTTAACTTGGCAATCGACGCCAATTTTGAGGCGCCCGTGCAATCTTCGGCTCGGCGCACAGACCCAACAGGCAGGCGGGTAAGTGATTTTTTTAACAAACCTCATCCATGGGTGGGATATGTGGGCTCAGAGGGGTTGTTAATGTTTTATCTGAAGTATTTATTGCAGAAAGTGTTTTAAACTTGCCGGTGTGATTGTTAGCAGTTCACATCGATTTCCAACAGCTTTCTCTGTATTTTGAAGCTTCAGCTCAGCAGTCTGCAGACAGTAATCTTTATTGGGCCTGCAGCTTTCCGGAGGCCTCCATTTAGCCTGGGGGTATGGGTTCTGACATCTCCACTGGAGGCAGCTCCTCTGAGGAGGAAGGGAGGGATAGAATAAGGAGGAGGCCAGGACTGGGCAATCAGCCTCCAGGGGAGCTACCTTTGGGAGTACAGGCGCAGGCACAAGGAGCGCAGGGCCAAGAGGTTGTCCAAGGTGGAAGGGGCCGCAGACGATGATACTATCCTGCTGCCAGGGTATACAGGCGGCGAAGAAGCTACCTCAATGTGACTGAGGTGCAGTGCCGACTCTCAAGGGGGTCGGTGAACTATATCTGTCAGATGATTGGCCCTGAGATCTCCCCTAACTGTGTGGGTGGACACCCTATGCCAGCTGCCCTCCACCTCTATGTATCTGGCTCCTTCCAGGGCTCAGTGGGTGATCTTTGCGGTGTCTCCCAATCAGCTGTCCATACTTGTGTCAATCAGATTACAGACGCTCTGTTCAGACAGGCATTGACCTTCATCCACTTCTGCTGCCACCAGGCAAGTCAGGCACAGCGAGCCAGAGGCTTTGCGGCCATTGCTGGCTTCCCCCGTGTCCAGGGTGCTATAGACTGCACACACGTGGCCATCAAGGTGCCAGCAGGTGAGCCCGGTGCCTTCATCAACAGGAAGGGCTTCCACTCCATGAACGTGCAGATAGTGTGTGATCACAGGATGCAGATTCTGCAAGTTTGTACAAGGTACTCAGGCAGCTCCCACGACGCCTACATCCTCAGACACTCCCAGGTGCCGGGGCTCTTCAGTGCTCCAGCCCGGCTGGATGGATGGCTGCTGGGCGACAAGGGCTATCCCCTCAGAAGGTGGCTCATGACGCCTCTCTGCCATCCAAGAACAGAAGCTGAGCAGCGCTACATTAGGAGTCATGGCACCATAAGGGCTGTAGTGGAGAGAGAGCCATCGGTCTTCTCAAGATGCGCTTCCATTGCCTGGACCGCACGGGGGCGCACTCCAGTATCCCCCCAGATTGCATCTCTGTGATAGTGGTAGCATGCTGCACTCTGCACAATCTTGCGCTGAAAATGGGGGGGTGCAGTTGATGTTGAAGACCTTGACACAGTGGATGAGGCTGCACATGATGAATCCAACAGTGGCTCAGAGGATGAGGAAGCACAGGGGCAGCACACCGACCCGCTACAACACCAAGGAATCAGGGACATCCGGGACACTTTAATCCAACGAACCTTCAGCTAGCTCCACACACATGGATCTGCAGGACCAGCATTGCATGGCGCTTCCACACATGGCACTTAGGTGCTACATCTTCCACCTCATCAGCTGCAACTCAGGGCTTAGTACAGAAACATCAATGTCCACTCAAACACTCATGATACAAATGCAGCACAAAGGATAGACCCTCAGCCATGATCAGAAAAATGGACTTTATTGCCACCAAAATAAACTACAAACGTCGCTCTGACGCATATAATGAAACATTCCCTAATCTAGGGCCAACACAAAATCACCAATGACAAACTCATGGAGTGCCTAACGTGCCTTATGCTTACCTTTGTGGGAGCTACATCTAGGTGCCGCCCCATCGCTTGGAGTGGCGTGTGAGACAGCCTGCTGACTCTGCCTTTCGGTTAGCCTCGATGACCTTGGCAGCCGTCCTCTGGCCCATGGAGCCTGTGCTGGTCCCGCCTGGGAAGGAGTGGCCTGTTCCAGAACTGGCAGCTCCCCAGTTGTCACAGCCTTAATGGATGCAATGGTCACTGGCAGAGGGGTGGAGGAGCTGCTGCCCTCATCTGGAGCGCCCTGAGAGGAACTACAGCAACGACAGGCAGCTGCTGCGCTGATGCGAGGTCACATTGGACCTCCCTGCTCACCGCAGATGGTTGGGCACTGAGCTGCGTCACTTGGTGCCCATAACATCTCCCACAATGCGAATGACACCTGTGACCATCACCGCTGTGAGGGCTTGCAGGTCGGAGCGTAACCCAATCAGGAGAGTCTCAATCTGCTGGAAGCCCCTCTCCATGAGAGTCACCAATCTCTCAATGGAGGAAGCCTGATGCTCTGTCCTGAGGTTCATGCCATCACTGACACTCTGCCTGGATTCCTCCACCACAGAGACCAAGTGAAGCACACCCTCATGCAACCCTGCCAGATGCTCCTGCACACCATGCCGCTTGTCCTGCAACTGCTGCATGGCTGACACCTCCAGAGGCACATCATCACTGCCCAACTCAGCATGTGCCTGGTCCCCTGCAGTCCTCCGGCTGCTGGTGCCACTGGCACTCTCTGTCCGTGCCATCTCCTCCAGCGATTGTGAAGTGCCCTCTCCAATGTGCCCGGGGATACTAACCGACGTCATAATCTCCACCGAAGTATTTGTCACTGCGTTGGTGCCTGGTTCGATGAAAGGACGTGATGCAAGTTGCAAGTGATGCCCCTCAGGTGTGGACAGGGGGGCTCTGGACATGTTGCTGGTGGCCATGTTTTGGAGATGCTGAAATTAACAACAAGGACATTGTATCAGTTAGCGTTCAGTCAGTAACACCTTTCATCCCTTTCCCCCCCAGGCTCATAATGCGCTCAACCTTCAAGAACCTAAGGAGATGAACATTGGTGGGGTGGTAAATAATCAAGAGGAGGCCCAAACATTTCACGCACATACAGACAGGCTGGTCAGATGGTCTAAGGAATGCCACATGGAATGTTATGTGGATAAATGTGTGGTTAAGCACTTGGGCAAGACAAGCAAGGTATGGGAATACATGAGTAATGTTAGGACCGTGGAAAGTCATGACGATTACAGGGACCTTGCTGGGCAGACCCATTAAGGTAGCAGAACAAGAACATAAGGCAGTTAACAAGTTCAAAGCCAAACTTGCCTTTATTAGCCGAGGAATAGAATGTAGGAAAAGGAGGTCATGTTGCAAGTGCAGAAAAAACTGTCGAGGCCACATCTACACTTCTGCATTCAGTTGTGATCAGCGCTTCATGGGAGTGATGGCATTGGAGTGGGGAGAGTGCAGAGGTTCCTGACCAGGATACATGCTGTCCTGAAAGTTGGAGTTATGAGGAAACATTGCAAATACTTGTGACATTTGCCTTGGAGCACAGGAGATTGACAGGTCACATTATTGATCTTCATACCGTTATGAGGGGCATAGAGCCGGTGGACATAAGGTAACATTTCCCCTTGGCACAGGGATGACTAACGTGGTGGCATTTATTTAAGTTGAGTGCCATGAGGTTGACAGGTGAGGTGCTGAGGACCTTTTGGACAGAGTAATGTGGGACGCACTGGCTGAAAGGGTGGTGGAGGTACAAACCTCCTAAGATACTATAAGTCTTTGGATGTGCAGCAGCAATGCCATGGCATGTTAGGCCATGGGGATAGTGGTCACAAATGGGATAAGGCGACTTTGGAAGGTGCTAGAGATGCGCATCCTCAAGGGGCTGAGGGACCTTTGTGTATGACCCACACATCTGACTGTATCAGTCTGTGAACGCGTTGTGTTGCTGCATTAATGATTGCAGCAACCATCAGCGGTTTGGATGGTGGGGAGACAGAGTGGATGGGACTGTGGCCTTCAAATACCTGGCTGCTGGACCCCAGCCTCGCCAATACCTGCTGACCTGGCCCCCTGCCTCCTCCCCAGCTCCATGGCCTGCTCCTCATAAGTGGTGAGGTGCTGCAGCACGGCGTGCCCACCACCAGTCCGCAGATGCTCCCGGCTATTGTTCTCTGTTTTTGCCTGCAGAACAGAGAAGAGCATTTATTGGGGCTGGTTGCTCATGTACTCTGCACGCGTACGCTGCACCCCAACTACAGTGGCCCATCTGAGGCCACCAGCGGCTCCTGTCCACACTACTGGTGATCAGCCACCAGAAGATAGTACGACTGCTCCCAACCCCCTCCCCTAATGGACACCTTGGACATATTCGGCCTCCATCACTTTGAATAACACACGGGTCGTAGTGCCCATGGCAAGGAGGTGCAACTAGGTGCGGCACCGAGGCCAGCAGATGGCTCTTGGCCACAACACCTTGAGGCTCCCCTTCCACCATCTCATCACCATCAATATGACATGTGTTGGAGTTCTGAGTATGTGTCTAGCTGCCTCCCCTGCAGGTTGCCCCCAGACTACTCAAATGCGACAAACACCAACATATGCTGCAGGGAGAACCCATCTTCTCCTCAACCACTAAGGCTGATGTAAGCATGATCACTATCTGTTTGCCTACCCAGCATGCGCCAAATGTTCAATGCAGTAACGACACTAAGACGTGGAGTGGCAGGGGGTGGGGGGCTCAAGGCTAAGGCTACCTCTGGGTAAAATGGCCAAGGCTGACATGGTACTCACCCTTCCAGAGCACAACAAATCATTGAAGCATTTATAGCACTGGGTTCCTGTGCATCACACAGCATCTTGCGAGCTTACTGCCTCTGCCACCTCCTGCCATGCCTGCCTGGTCATGTGGGGGGCCCTCCTCCTCCCATCCTCCGGAAACAAGACCTGCCAATGGTTGGACACCTCTTCCAGGAGGGCGGACACGGGAGTCTGAAACGCGCTGGGTGGGTCATAATTGGCCCGCCCGTGCAAAATGGTGGCACGGCCTGTTTCGCCGGCAGCGATCGGCTCTGCGCCCGCTGCCAATTGGGTCAGGCCCGCCCACCCGACAAACATAAAATTCTGCCCATTTAGTGCAAAAGGACGGAGATGTTGGTAAACCTTTATACACCATCGTTCAGAGAACAGGTAGAATTTTGTGACCAGTTTTGGTGAGGTAACTGATTTTTCGTGACGGTTGGTTCAGAGAATTTTTTTTACATAGATGATTGTTAGGAGATTAAATCTTTTTGAGAAACAGTGGTGAAAGTAGAATCCATAATATCTTTTGAAGGGGGAATGGATAGATATTTTAAACAGCAAAAATTAAAAGAGTGTTGAGAAAGGGCACCAGAATGGGATTAAGTGAAAATTTGTTTTTACAGAGCCAGCATCGATGAGTTGAGCTATAAAATATTGTGGAAGTAAATGGAAATAATAATCAGGAGAGATGTAAAATGGGCAGCTAACTCACAATTAACTGTTTTACATTATCGTATAAAGCTAACATCTAACCTGTCTATCATATTTTATTCATTAGAAAATGGAGCACTTAGTGACATAATACAGGGCTTGGTTTTTAGACTCAAATTATGCAAGCTTAGTTTCTTGGAATATTTTTCACCTGTTCTGAGCAACTGAATTGGACTAGCCATGTAAATACTGTGGCTACAAGAGCAAGTCAGCGGCTAGGAATCATGCAGTGAGTAACTCACCTCCTGACTCCCCTAAGCCTGTTCACCATCTACAAGGCACAAGTTAAGAGTGTGAAGGAATACTCTCCACTTGTCTGGATGAGTGCAGCTCCAACAATACTCAAGAAGCTCGACAGTATCCAGGACTAAGCAACCCACTTGATTGGCACCCCATCCGCAAACGTTCGCTCCCTCCACCACCGATGCACAGTAGCCGCAGTACAAGATGCATTGCAGGAACTCACCAAGGCTCCTTAGACAGCACCTTCCAAACTCATGACTGCTACCATCTAGAAGAACAAGGGCAGTAGACACGTGGGAACACCACCACCTGGACGTTCCTCTCCAAACCACTCACCATCCTGATTTGGAAATATGTCACCGTTTCTCCCCTGTCGCTGGGTCAAAATCTTGGAACTCCCTCCCTAACAGCACTGTGGGTGTACCTACAGCATATGGACTGTAGCGGTTTAAGACAGCAGCTCACCACCACCTTCTCAAAGGAACTTAGGGATGGGCAATAAATGCTGACCTGCATGGCCAGCAACAATGCTGGCCAAATGAATGAGTCAAAAATAGTTCTACTAGCTGCTTGCTTGCTCCCACCATTTCTGACATCTTCCATCAGGAATGATAAATGGACTAGGATATATTTGCGAAAATATATTCATATCCATGCAAATAGTGGAAACACATCATGCAGTGCACTTTTCATCATTCATGCCCTACTAATACTGGAATCTTGAGTTCAATGTGTAAACTGTTGCCATGGCGACAGAGGGATTAAGTTTCCTTTGCCTGCACAATCAACATTGTATATGGTGAAGCATTTTTTATTGATTGTTTTTCTCCTTGAGCAATGGAGAGGCAGTCAGTTACATTACACTGTGCATCTAAGACCTGTTACTGTCATTCTCACCTGCCCTCGCCCTATAAACAGAGTCTCTGGTGGAGTCCAACACAATTATGCAGAAGAACCTGACCACCTGAATTAGCTGGGATCAGGGGCACATTTTTGTAGCAAGTGTAATTCCAACTGCACTTAATCGGATCAAGCTGAAATACCAGCTGCATGCTCCTCACTGAAATTTGCTACAGGTTTTAGAATACCCACTGCCCAATGAAATAGTGGAGAGTAAGAGACAATGTCCTAGAAACTCTACCACATATTTAGGTGGGTTGCTGGTAGAGGGGTCAGGAATGGGTACAGTGGCTGGATGATGGACATAGTATTGGATGGTTAAAATTTGATGCTAATATGTAGAAGGACTACATCATGACAACTGCTATCATACTTTCTTGCATTAATTTCAGGTTGGCATTGAGAAATTGCAGCCAATTTCTGAAAATATTTTGCATCAGCCAAGCATTAATGCTGGATTTCTGATGTTTAAAGCAATTGGGGTTACTGCGTTTCCAGTGCTCAAGAGGTTTCACCTTTTTGGAACCTGTTCGCTTGGTTCACACCAACAATGTCAAATTATTTTTTTCTCATTTTGCCACCGTTCACCTCCATTTTGTTTTTGGTGTAATTTTGATCAGACAGGGTGCAACAAAAAATTCAGTCTCACTGCAATTGAAACTTAATTTGCATGGACACTCTGTGAAAGAACAAATAACGCTTACTCAGCCTGTGCATCAGAAGCCGGGTTAGCCATTGCCCGCTATTTCACCATAGGAGTTTTGTGTCTGATTTGCCAGTGCTACAAGAATCCATTCAGTTCCTCAGAGGCTTTCTGAGCAAATCTTTAGATTTAGCTTTCAACAAGCAGCTGTCAAAACTGATTTTCTGAACTCTTAAGGCATAAACTACCCAAGCAGCACTTCACCAACCTCAGTTGCCTTACTTTCATACTTCTGTTTCATATTCTTATTCCTTTTGTTTTCCAGGTCCTTCAAATTGCCTGCTTTCCTTTTCAGCATCCTAGAAATCTGAGTTTCAGGGATGCTGTAAGTTTCTATATCACTATCATTTTAATCATCAATTCCTACAAACTATGCACTGGGTTCGGGGGCTGTCTGTTGGAAGTTTATTTTTATATTCGCTCTTGGAATATGAGTGTTACTGGCAGGGTCAGCATTTATTGCCATCCCCAGTTGCCCTTAAGAAGATGGTGGTGAGCTGCCTTCTTGAACCGCTGTGATCCACCCAGTGTTAGGGTGGCCAGACAGCCCAGATTTCACTATCGGGGTCCATTCATGTACTGGGTAGCCTCCTATCCAGTATTTCATAAGCTCACTGCTACAGCCGCTGCCTCATAGGCACATGGGACTTAGGAACAGGTGTAGGTCATTCAGACCTTCGAGCCTGCTCTGCCATTCAATAAACTTATGGCTGATCTGGTTGTGGTTTCAACTCCATTTTCCTGTTTTCCCCCCATAACCCTTGACTCCCTTAGCCATCAAAAATCTGTCTAACTCAGCCTTGAATAAATTCAATGACCCAGCCTTCACTGCTTTCTGGAGAAGAGAATTCCACAGACTAACGACCCTCTGGGAGAAGAAATTTATCCTCATTCAGTCTTAAAAAGGAGACCACTTATTGTTAAAGTGTGCTCCCTAGTTCTAGTCTCCCCAATGAGTGGAAACATCTTCCCATAAGATCTCAGGATCTTATTTTTCAATAAGATCACATCTCATTCTTCTAAACTCTAATGGGTATAGGCCCAAAATGTTCAACCTTTTTTCATAGGATAAACCCTTCATCCTGGAAGTGGGTCAAATGAACCTACTCTGTACTGTTTCTAATGCAATTACATCCTTTTTCAAATCGGGGACCAAAACTGTGCAAGTATTCCAGATGTGAGCTCACCAAGGTCCTTAGCAGCTTCAATAAAAGTCCTCTAATTTTATATTCAATTCCTCTTGCAATAAATACCAACATTCCGGCCAGAATCTTTGGGTCGGTGACCTGCTTGCCGACCTTTAAAATGTCGCGCGGTGACATCGGGCGTGCGTCCTGACTTCACCAGACGTCATTCAGATCTTCACTTCGGCGGGCACGTGCCAGAGGTAGCTGTGTGCCCGCCAAACTGTCAAAGGCCTATTAAGGCCATCTAAAAACTAATTAAAATAATTAACGGAGCTGCCCGTCCAACCTTAAGGTTGTCGGGCAGGTGAAGAGCCCGGGCGGCCTTTGCATTTATCATGAAACCTCATCCATGGGTGAGATGAGGTTTCATGAAGGATTTATAATTCAAATAAATTTTCTTATTAAAATTCATTGCCATGTCCCAGCTAATGTGACACTGTCACATCAGAGGACATGTCTGAATTTTTTTTTCTCTTTATTTACATTTTTCAAAATGCAATTAAACTCCCTAAGGCAGCTCCATGTCTCAGGGAGATTTCTACCCTCTTTCACACACGTGTGCGAAAAAGCCCAACCCAACCTACTCCTCCCATCCGCAAAGGGAGCACTCAGTGCTTCCAGGTGCACGTCACGCTGGGTGGGCCTTAATTGGCACGCCCACATAAAATGTCAGCGCGCGGCCGATCGTCACCCGCCTAAGCCCACTCCCAATCAACTCCCCCAACAGGGAGGAAATTCTCCCCAAATGTGACCCATGTACCAGGATACCTAGATCCCCCTGAATCTGTACTGAATTCTGCAATCTCTCCATTTAAATAGGATACCACTTTCCCATTTTTCTTGCCAAGGTGGAGAGGTTCAAATTTTTCCACAGTATACTCCATCTGCCAAATTTTTGCCCACTCAATTAACCTGTCTATGTCCTTTGCGGACCCTCTACCTCCTCTTGTCAACTTACTTTCCGACCTATATTGGTAATCAGCAAATTTAGCTACTATACATTCATTGCCTTCATCCAAATCATTGATGTAGATTGCAAATAGTTGAGGCCCCAGCACACGGACAGCAGACCTGCATGAGCAGGGCAGTGGCGACGAGAGATAAAAATCGACAGCAGAGAGCCCCTTCACCTGTTTCTAACTGTCAGTACCAAAATGTGATGTCAAAGGAAAACAGTCAGGTGATTGGTGGGTATCTCTTTGGCGTCTCTTTTGATTGGCCAAGTGGTCAGGAGATGTTATTACAGCTGAAGAAATTTGCTTTTAAAATATTTAACATACAAATTAATTAATTAACTAGAATAGAGATGGCTGGGCAGGCGATGTGTTGCAGCTGTAGCATGGGGGAGTTGGTGAATGCCGGTGCGATCCACAGTGACCACATCTGCAGCAAGTGTTGGCTGCCCGAGAAACTTCGGCTCAGAATTGATCTGGAGTCCGAGCTGCGGACACTGCAACACATCAGGGAGAGGAAGAGTTGCCTGGACACTCTGTTTCAGGAGACAGTCACACCCCTTAGATTAATGACATCAGATTTGGACCATGGTCAGGGACAGGAGGGTGTGACTGTGAGTGAGGCAGGTATGGGGATCCAGAATTTAGCTTTAGAGGAGCCTCAGCCAGTGCCCTTGTCCAATAGTTGTGAGGTTCTTGCCTCCAGTGTAGACGAGGGCACAGGCTGCAGGGAGGATGAGCGAACTGACCACAGAACCGTGCTACAGTGCGCCATTTGAGTGGGGGGGAGAAAAAAGAAATGTTGTGGTGATAAAGCATAGCATAGTTAGGAGAATAGATATTGTTCTCTGCAGCAATGACAGAGAGTCCCGAAGGTGGTGTTACCTACCTGGTGCCAAGGTTAAGGACATCTCTTCTGCACTGAAAAAGAACTTGGAGTGGGAGGTGAAAGATCCAGTTGTCATGGTCCATTTAGGTACCAATGACATAGGTAGGACTAGGAAAAAGGGTTGAGGGACAATGAGCAGCTCGGAGCTAGATTAATAAGCATAACAACAAAAGCAATAATCTCTGGATTACTACCTGAGCCACATGCCAATTTGCTTAGGATAAATAAGATTAGAGAGATAAATGCGTGGCTCAAAGATTGGTGGGAGAAATGGGTTCCGATTCATCGGGCACTGACGCCAGTACTGATGAAGAAAAGAGCTGTTCCATTGGGATGGACTTCATTTGAACCAAGCTGGGACTTTAAACTAATTAGTAGGGGGGGAGGGTTCAATTGAAGGTAAATTTAAAAAATCAAAAAGAAATGAGAGAGCAGTGGTGAAGGGGTGAATGATAATCAAAGTGTGACAGGAAGGAGCAGAAAATATAAGCAGAAGAGTGCAGCAGAAATTAGAACCAGAATGAGTAATAATGGTAAAAAGTCAAAGCTTAATGCTCTTTATCTGAATGCAAGCAGCATTTGTAAAAAGATAGATGAGTTGACAGCACAAATAAAAATAAATGAATATGACTTGATAGCTATTATAGAGATGTGGTTGCAGGGTGACCAGGACTGGGAACTCAATGTTCAAGGGTATTCGACGTTCCGGAACAATAGGCAAAAAGGAAAAGGAGGTGGGGTAGCTTTGTTAACAAAGGAAGTTATCAGTGCAGTGATGAGTAGTGATATAGGTGCAGTAGATCATGATGTGTAATCAGTTTGGGTGGAAATAAGGAACAGCAAGGGGAAGAAGTCACGAGTGGGAGTTGTCAATAGGCCCTTGAAGAGTTGCCTCACTGTAGGGCAAAGTATAAATTGGGAAATAATGGAGGCATGTAAGAAGGGATCTACAATTGTCATGGGTGATTTTAATCTGCATATTGACTGGACAAATCAGATTGGCAGGCATAACATGGAAGATGAATTTGTAGAATGCATTAGGGATTGTTTCTTGGAGCAACACATTACAGAACCTACCCAGGAACAGGCTAATTTAGATATTGTAATGTGTAATGAGGTGGGATTAATAAAAGATCTCATAGTTAAGGATCCTCTAGTGGGTAGTGATCACAACATGGTAGAATTTCAAATTCAGCTTGAGGGCGAGCAACTCAGGTCTCAAACCAGAGTCCTCAACTTAAATAAGGGCGATTACAGAAGTATGAAGAAAGAGTTGTCTAAAGCGGGCTGGGAAAATAGACCAAGGGGAATGTCAGTGGATGAGCAGTGGTTGACATTTAAGCAGATATATCATAACGCTCAGCCAAAATTTATCCTGGTCAAAAAGAAGAACTCGATGAGAAGGATGAACCACCTGTGATTAACAAAGGTGGTCAAGGAGAGTATCCAACCAAAAACTAAGGCATACAAAGTGGTGAAATCTAGTGGTAGGCCAGAGGATTGGGACTTTTTTTAGGAACCAGCACATGACTAAAAAGCTAATAAAGAGGGAGAAAATTGATTATGAAAGTAAATTAGCAAGAAATATAAAAATAAACAGCAAAAGCTTCAACAGGCATATAAAAAGAAAGAGAGTGGCTAAAGTGAGCATGGGACCCTTGGACGATGCGACTGGAGAATTGATAACGGGGAACAGGGAAATGGCAGATAATTTAAACCAATATTTTACATCAATCTTCATGATGGAGGACACTGTAAACATCCCAAAAATATCAGATAAGCAAGAAGCTAATGGAAGGAAAGATCTTGTAACAGTCTCCATCATAAGGGACAAAGTATTTGACAAACTAATGGGACTAAAGGCAGACAAGTCGCTAGGACCTGATGGCCTGCATCCAAGGGTTTTAAAGGAAGTGGCTGCAGGGATAATGGAGGCATCGATCGAATATTCCAGAACTCACTGGATTCCGGGAGGGTCCCAGCGGATTGGAAAACTGCTAATGTGACATCCCTGTTCAAGAAGGGAGGGAGACAAAAAGCAGGAAACTACAGGCCAGTCAGCCTAACATCTGTTGTTGAGAAAATGCTAGAATCCATTATTAAGGAAGAAATAGCAAGACATTTAGAAAAGCTTAATGCAACCAGAGTCAACAAATTTGCTAGAGTTCTTTGAGGATATAACAAGCAGAGTTGATGAAGGGGAATTGGTAGATGTAGTGTATTTGGATTTCCAGAAGGTGCCACAGAAAAGGTTATTGCACAAGATAAGAGCTCACAGTGTTGGGGGTAATGTATTAGCATGAATTGAGGATTGGTTAACACACAGAAGACAGAAAGGTGGGATTAATGGGCCTTTTTCAGGTTAAAAAGACGTAACTAGTGGAGTGCCATAAGGATCAGACCCAGGGCCTCAATTATTTACTATCTGTATTAATGACTTGGAGGAGGGGGCAGAGTGTAATGTATCCACATTTTCTGATGATACAAAAATAGGTGGGAGGGCATGATGTGATGAGGCATAAGAGATAAGCAAGGGGATACAGATAGTAGTGAGTAGGCAAAAACTTGGCAGATGGAGTTTAATGTAGGAAAGTGTGAGGTCATGCTTTTTGATAGGAAGAATCAAAATGCAGACTATTATTTAAATGGAGAGAGAATCCAAAAATGTGCAGATAGAGAGATCTAGATCTAGGTGTTCTTGTGCATAAAACACAAAAAGTTAGCATGCAGGTGAATCAAGTAATTAGGAAGGCAAATGGAATTTTAGCCTGTATTGCTAGGGGATTGGAGTTTAAAAATAGGGAAGTCTTGTTACAACTGTACAGGGTGTTGGTGGGGCCGCACCTGAAGTACTGTGTATGGTTTTGGTCCCTGCATTTAAGAAAGGATATACTGGCATTGGAGGTAATTCAAAGAGATTCACCAGACGGAGTCCTGGGATGAAGGGGTTGACTTATCAAGAACAACTAAACAGGTTAAGCCTTTATTCATTAGAGATTAGAAGAATGAGGGGTAATCTTATTGAAACATACAAGATTTTGAGAGGGGATGACAGGGTAGATGTTGAGAAGATGTTTCCACTAGTGTGGGAATCTGGAACTATGGGACATAGTTACAGAATAAGGGGACACTCATTTAAAACTGAGATGTGAAGGAATTTCTTCTCTCAGAGGGTAGCGAACGTCTGGAATTCGCTATCCCAGAGAGTTGTGGAGGCTAGATCGCTGAAAGTATATAAAGAGGAGATGGATAGATTTTTGAAATACCAGGGAATTGAGGGCTATGAGGAGCTGGCATGAAAGAGGAGTTGAGGCCTGGGGCAGATCAGCCACGATCTTATTGAAAGGCAGGGCAGGTTTGAGGGGCCGAAGGGCCTACTCCTGCTCCTATTTCTTATGTTCTTACGTAGTGGCGCTCCACTAGTTACAACTTGCCAACCCGAATAAGACCCAACCATTCCAGCTCTCTGCTTCCTGTTAGCTAACTAATCCTTTTTCCATGCTAATATGCTAACCCCTACACTATGTACCTTGTGTAGTAGCCTTTGATGTGGCACCATATCAAATGTCTTTTGGAAATCCAAATATACCACATCTCAGATTCCCCTTTATCCACCTTGTCTGTTACTTACTCAAAAAACTCTAATATATTAGTTAAAAACACTTTTACACAACTATGTTGACTCTGATCACATTATGATTTTATAAGTATCCTGCTATAACCTCTTTAATAATGGATTCTCACAATCTCCTTATGATAGATGTTAGGCTAACTGGTGTAGTTTCCTGCTTTCTGTCTCCCTCCTTTCTTGAATAAAGGTGTTACATAAACTATTTTCCAATCTGCTGGGGCCCTTCCACAATCACAACATTTTCCCCCCATCAGGGGGGATGTGCAGCAGTGGGTGTGGGCAGGCGGTTCCTGATTGCTGCCCCTAGTCAGGGGTGCGCCGCCATTTTATGTGGGCGGGCCAATTAAGGCCCACCCAGCGTGACGTCCACCAGGAAGCGCTATGCACACCCTGTGTGGGCGGGGGGAGGGATCCCCTCAGCTGGGAGTGCGCTCTTTCAAGCATACGCACGAAAGAGCGCACTCATCTCCCTGAGGCAAAGTGCTGCCTCAGGGAGATCGGCTCAAATGTTAAATTTTAAATAAAGTGGAGAAAAAAATTTTGCTGCCATGTCCCCTCATGTGACACTGTGACACTGTGACACTGTCACATGAGTTGGGACATGTCCATATCTTTTATTTTGAAATATTCTTACATTTTTAAATCCCTTATGAAACCTCATCCCGCACATAGATGAGGCTTCCTGCTTTTCCTAAAGGCTGCCTGACCTCCTCACCTGCTCGCCAACCTTAAGGTTGGACGGACAGGTCCATTAATTACCTTAATTACTTTTTTAAAGGCCTTAAGTGGCTGTTGACAGTTCGGCGGGCACGCAGCCGACTCAGCTTTGCGCCCACCGAACTGACAATCTAAATGGCGCGCGATGACACCGGGACACCTGTCCAATGTCACCCTGTGTAATTTTACGCATTGGTGAGTGGGCCCCACCCGCGCAGCCACTTTTTTAAGACCCTGGGTTGCAGGCCATACGTCAGCCTTTACATCTAATAGTTTTCCCAGCAGCTTTTCCCTCCTGTTCACCTTTTGATTTTCAACTATCTTTGGGAAGTTTTCTAAGTCTTCTACAGTGAAGGCAGACACAAAATACATGCTCAATGCCTGCGCCATTTCCTTGGGCCAGAATTTTCTGTTCGGCATGCGAGGGCAGGCCCCACACGCTGATGAGTAAAATGACGCGTGGTGATGTCCAGAATGTGTCCCAATGTCACCGCGTATCATTCCGATCTTTCGTTTGGTGGGCACACACCGAAGTCGGCTGTGCACCCACCGACCTGTCAAAGGCCTGTTAAGGCCGTTAATAAACCAATTAACCTAATTGTCAGGGCTGCCCGTCCAACCTTAAGGCTGGCGGGCAGGTGAAGAGCCCAGGCGGCCTTCGCATTTATCACTGTAGAAGACTTAGAAAACTTCCCAAAGATAGTTGAAAATCAAAAGGTGAACAGGAGGGAAAAGCTGCTGGGAAAACTATTAGATGTAAAGGCTGACGTATGGCCTGCAACCCAGGGTCTTAAAAAAGGGTGGGATCAGGTTTCATGAAGGGTTTATTAAAATAATAAATATTTTTTGAACATTTGATAAACATGTCATTATGGGACATGTGTAAATGATTTTTAACTTTTTTTATTTTGATGTTTCAAATTGAATAAGATTCAACCTTATTCTTAAGATCTTAGTAAAAATCTTAATAAAAATCTCCCTCTGGGAGATTTCTGCGCTAGACCGCAGGCCCCAACTCTCCCTCCTTCCCCTGCCCACACTGGTAGTGAGCACTACTGGGCACACATCAGGCTGGATGGGCCTTAATTGGCCTGCCCACATAAAATGGTGGTGCGCAGCCGATCGTGGGCAGCGATCAGCCCCACGCCCGCTCCCAACCGGCCCAACTATATAAGTCAACCTCTTCATCCCAGGGCTCAGCCTGGTGAATCTTTTTTGAACTGCCTCCAATGCCAGTATACCCTTTCTTATGGTAATTGTGCAATAAGCTGCAGTCTACAGAAGCTGAAGCTGGGAAAAGCCACTTTAAATTCTACTGCCCAGGGTACTGTGGTTGCCTGGATCTGTTTAAAATCTATTTTGTTTTTTACTGTTGCCTTAACGAGGGTGTAATTGGAAACCAGGGGCAGGATCTTCCAACTGGGTAGTAAGTATATGTTTTATTGCCTGATTGGGTGATTCTTGGCTGTCAGTCAAATGGCTTTTATCCCCATGTCCAATATTTTTATAATTAGTAAACAAAAGTGGTCAAAAAGGAGTTTTTAAAATATGCTATTTTTTATTGTCCTTATGTTTTTTTTCCCTTGATTTGCTCACAGCAATGCCAGAGAGATTGTTTTTTAAATTCTGGAGGCTCCAGGACAATCTTAGCGAGTTGGCAACCCTAGCTGGCCCCAATAAGTTAAAGCTTTTGACATCTGCTTTAATTTTATTTGGGCTTGGATGAGCTTCTTTTTATTCTTTATTCTTCACACATTTTCTCCACCAGCCAAATACACATTGCTGAGCCTGGGATCATTGATTCATGGGTAGCCCATCGATAGGGACAAACTGTGCACTTTTGAGAGCCAGAGAGCTGAACCTGTCACTGTCATTTTCACATCGTTTGATGGCTAGAATATTAATTGCCATCTTTGGATAAGGGAGATGACAAAGTGTGTAGACACTTCTTCCATCTGCCCCATTGTAACAGCACTTTAAGCATATGTGTGGAAATGTGAGAGTTGATGGGCTCCCCAATAAATTCTATCAGATACGCCAGCAATGCAGTTACCTGTATGTATGCCTGCAGAAAGCTGATGTATGTCATATTGCACTGCATAAGGGCCCACTAAGAAAAAAATCGCAGGATGTTCTAATGCTATTACCCTGTTGGCACAATAGTAAGACCACAACAAACACAAAACTGTGGAATCAAACTGACCTGTAGCATTCTGCACACAAGTGCAAGGTCTTCTCTGAGCTTTGCACATGACTGGTATTCCCAGATGACATTCTAATGTTAATAGAGATACATTAACCCATACATATGTATGTATGTACCTAAGGTATACATGAGTGGTATACAGATATTACACTTGATACGAAGTCCTTTTATACAGTGTTACCAAAAAATTGAGATGAAGCTTGTTAGAAATGGAAACCAACTCTAATTTATTTATTGGTCTTGACAATTGTGTCATTTAAGAGTGGTTTAGTGAGAAACATGGGATGACTATAGTCATGTTATACTTCCTCTGTACAAGACAATCGTTTAGTGTAGAAAGCTAATGAATAATTAAAGGAAAGCTGTACTTCCTTTAGGGGATTCATAATTCAAATATGTGGAGCAACTGCCAAGATTACACTCCTGAGAAGATAAGTAGTTGTCATGTGTGGAAAGATTATGATTGTGATTGGCTCAGCCCATGATATTCTTTAATTAATGTTGAGAGGAGTTACACTGTGTGGTGGAGACCCTGCCATAATCTAATTCCTCAAACAGCTGTGTTTCATAAGGTAGGACAGTGCCTCAGCTCCTCTTCCGTATGTGTATTGTCTGAATAACCCTAACTGGGGAGACATAATTGAAATATATCTTTATTCTAAAATGAACTACTCATATGTCAAATTGACGACTTGCCCACTGATGAAATGAAAAATGCATCACACCTTTTATTATAAATCATTGCATTCTACTCTCTTCATAATTAGAAGTTAAATCAAAAATCTCCAGATTTATCCTCCCCCAAATCTTACAGCACTACACTGTTTTCAAATATCAAATTCAAACAATAAGGAGTTTGTGATGTTGCAGCAATTCAATGTGATGAAGCATCAATGCATGGTGCAGTTTGTAGTTGAAATGCAGATTCAGTTGCTAATCTACAGAATTGCCAAGAGGTTTTGAGCACTGGTTGCTATCTCCCTGCACAAGAGATAAACTTCAGTAGGATTGTCCAGTCAATCTTTAAAGTTTAACTGAGAATAATATTGGTAAATGCATGGAAGAGGTTTATCTTGACATCTGACACAAATCATGAAATCAGTGGAAGTCTATTGAAAAATATCATCAAAGTTCTGCTAAACAATGCTCCTGATAGGAAGTGGGAAGTTAGACTATGCTGTGAGTTTTAATGGGTTGTAGCAGCCTAAAGGATAGGTGCATTTTTTGTGGCTAAATGACAGAAGAAACGATATGAGCTGCAATAAGACGTCTGCCAGAAGATGATTTCCAGCTGGGCCTCAAGGTTTTCCGATAAGGCAGATAATGCCTTATAACTGGTAGAGTAAGCTCAGAATAGAAAGCAATCTTTGATCGATTGGTCGCCTGCTGCCTCCATCCCAGACCTAACTTCCATCACATCTCAAAAAATAAAACCTCACTGCCTGGTCTCTGAAAAATTCATGGTTCACCTTTTGATTCTGCTGACATATTAAAGCTGCTGACACACCATTAAACCCTCAACAGTGCCTCCATCTCTGCACAAGTTTTTGTGGCTCTCTACCTCCTAGCACTATTGACAGATGGGACTTATGTTTGCTGTCTATTCAACATAGCGTGACCAGATGTCACGGTTTTTCCAGAACACTCTGGGTTTTTCATGAAATGACCCGGTGTCCTGACAGTTTTCTTCAGATTGCTCAAATTTCCAGATTTTCAGCTCCACTGAAGCCCCTCCCCTTTAACCCATCCCTTGCATTCCATTTACTATTGGCAAACCCAAAAAAAACCCATTCTTGCACTGTGCTGCACCCTGGGAATCAGAGGGAATACTTCCTGGTAGCCTTCCCTTCACCCTGCAGGAGCTCATTAGATTCCATTTGGGCATTTGTCCACATCAAGATGGAGAGGAAGCATTTCGAGTCTGCACTTCTCTCTGGCTGGAAAAGGGAAGAAGTGACCGAAAAGAAAGGCTTGTCAGCAGGGAACAGTGATGTCTATCTATGGTGAGTGAAGGGGGGAGGCTGCGGCCCAGCAGTGGCTTCAGGGGTAGGGGAGGATCAGAAAATCCAGTCTTGTGAAATTTTGGAGGCCTTGAAGACCAACTTTGAACCCTCTACCAATGTTATTTATGAATGCTACACCAGAGCTCAGAAAGAAAGGGAGAATATTGATCAATGCATGAGTGCACTGAACGTCTAGTTGAATCTTGTGAGTTTGGGTAACTGAAGGGTGATCTCAACAGAGATAGGATTGCCTTAGGGACAAGAGACCCCACTATGAGAACATGTCTGCTGAGAGATGAGAAACTTACTCTCAAGAAAGCTATTGACGTGCAGAACATTGGAAGTGGTTCCTCATCAGCTGAAGAGTATTGATGGGAGAACTGACGAGGCTTTGCACTATGTGGAGAGGCAGTTCAGGCCTTCCAAGCACAAGACAATGGAGAAAGGGAAGAAATATTTACAGAAGGGCCAATAGAAAGTTCAAGGCCAGAATACTGGATATAATGAAAGTCACCATAGTCCCACAGGCTGGTCTCTCATTAGAGAGGCAACTGGTGATGAGTTTAACCTGAGGGTCACCACACCTCAGGTGAGGGGTGAGGTTGAGAAGGCAGGGCCTTCATGGATGACCTCAGCCAGTACAGGAATTGAACCCGTGCCTTTGGCATCACTCTGCATCACAAACCAGCCACTCAGACAACTGAGCTAATTGACTAGATGCAAATACAGTGGAGGACACCACACAAAAGACAAGGAAGCATGTCCATTGTGGCAAAAGCAGTGGTCTAACTGCAAGAAGCTGAGTCACTTTGCATACAAATGTTCACTGGAAAGAAGAAAAGCAAGCCTATAAAGATGGCTGCTGGAGAGATATTGGATGATGATTCAGATGAATCACTCTACAGTCGAGAACAGGTTGGCACCGCCAAGTCTCAAAGTAAAAATTGGTTTTTGACTATTGGAATGATGACTGCAGAAGGACAATATCAAGTTATTGTGAAGTGTCAGGTAGACATGGGTGTTATGTGCAACATCATGAGCTTCACAAACCTGTGTGAAGTTGTTCAAGATGGTGACCCGAAAATGATGCCATTGAAGGTAAAGTTGAGGCTGTATGATGGAACGATGCTCAACCTAAGAGGACAAACTAAGCTGAGAGTCCAATGCAATGGGAAGGAAGAAGATCTGCAGTTCTAGAGAGTAGAAACTAAGCAAAATCTTCTCACCTCAGATGAAACAAATCAAAAGCTTGGACTGGTAACCCTCCATGTACCAGCTTGATTGCTGAACAAATCCTAAAAAATTACAAAGATGTTTTCACATGTCTTGGATGTCTCCCTGATGAATATCATCTTGATGCAGATGGGAGTGTGAGACCAATTTAGCAACTTCCGATTAGAGTTCCAGCTGCCCTCCAGTCCAGCCTGAAAGACAAGATAGAGGAACTTGAAAAGATGGGAGTAGTCAAGAAAGTGACAACTCCTACACACTGGATTAGCAGCATGATAGCAGTGAAACAACCTGGAAAGCTAAGCATGTGCATAGATCCAAAGAACCTCAGTAAAGCTTTGAAGAGATCTCACTGCCCCATGCCAACCATTGAAGAAATTTTGCTGCAACTTGCCAAGGCAAAGGTCTTTACTCCACTAGATGTGAAGGATGCATACTGAAAAGGGAGTTGGATGAAAGCAGGAGTTTTTGGACTTTGACCTGAGCATCATTTGAGAGGTGCAGATTGTTGTGCTTGTGGTTTGGCATTTCCACTGCTCCCAAAAAGTATCAATGTTGCCAGCATGAGAGAGTCAATGATCTTCCAAGAGTGGAAGTGACCGTGGGTGATCTGCTGGTTTATGAATGAAGAGATACAATGGAAGAAGCCATTGCGGACCATGATCAGAACCTACTGAGAATGCTAGAGAAAGCTTGCCAGAGGAGAGGAAGGTGCCAGAGGACCGGAGAACAGCTAATGTGGTTCCGCTATTTAAGAAGGGTTGTAGAGATAAGCCAGGGAACTACAGGCCAGTAAGTCTCACATCAGTGGTAGGGAAACTATTGGAGAAAATTCTGAGGGAGAGAATCTATCTCCAATTGGAGAGGCAAGGATTGATCAGGGATAGTCAGCATGGCTTTGTCAGGGGGAGGTCATGCCTAACAAATTTGATTGAATTTTTTGAGGAGGTGACCAGGTGTGTAGATGAGGGTAGTGCAGTTGATGTAGTTTATATGGATTTCAGCAAAGCCTTTGACAAGGTCCCACATGGGAGACTTATAAAGAAGGCAAATGCCCATGGGATTCGGGGTAATTTGATAAGGTGGATTCAAAATTGGCTCAGTTGTGGGAGACAGAGGGTGATGACAGAAGGATGCTTTAGTGACTGGAAGCCAGTGTCCAGTGGCGTACCACAGGGATCTGTGCTGTGTCCCCTATTATTCATCACTTATAAAAACGACATAGATGACAATGCAGGGGGTAGGATTAGTAAGTTTGCAGATGACACAAAGATTGGCAGGGTGGTTGAATGTCTTGGGCTACAGGAAGATATAGACGGGATGGTCAAATGGGGAGAGAAGTGGCAGATGGAATTTAACCCTGAAAAGTGTGATGTGATACTCTTTGGAAGGAGTAATTTGACAAGGAAGTATTCAATGAATGGCATGACACTAGGAAGTTCTGAGGAACAAAGGGACCTTGGCGTGTGTGTCCATAGATCTCTGAAGGCAGAGGGGCATGTTAGTGGGGTGGTGAAAAAGGCATATGGGACATTTGCCTTTATCAATTGAGGCATAGATTACAAAAGTAGGGAGGTCATGTTGGAGTTGTATAGAACCTTGGTGAGGCCACAGCTGGAGTACTGTGTGCAGTTCTGGTCACCATATTATAGGAAAGATGTGATTGCACTGGAGGGGGTGCAGAGCAGATTCACCAGGATGTTGCATGGGATGAAAAATTTAAGTTATGAAGAGAGGTTGGATAGACATGGATTGTTTTCGTTGGAGCAGAGAAGACTGAGGGGCGATTTGATCGAGGTGTACAAGATTATGAGGGGCATGGACAGGGTGGATAGGGAGCAGCTGTTCCCTTTAGTTGAAGGGTCAGTCACGAGGGGTCATAAGTTCAAGGTAAGGTGCAGGAGGTTTAGTGGGGGATGTGAAGAAAAACCTTTTTACCCAGAGGATGGTGACAGTCTGGAATGCTCTGCCTGGGAGGGTGGTGGAGGCGGGTTGCCTCACATCCTTTATAAAGCACCTGGATGAGCACTTGGCACGTCATAACATTCAAGGCTATGGGCCAAGTGCTGGTAAATGGGATTAGGTAGGTAGGTCAGGTGTTTCTTACTTGTCAGTGCAGACTCGATGGGCCGAAGGGCATCTTCTGCACTGTGTAATTCTGTGATTCTGTGAATCTGAAACTAAGCAAGAAAAAACTGCAACTGAAGATGACTGAAATCAAGTGCATATGTATTGACAGTGAAATGTCTTTGCCCTGTTCCTGATAAGGTGCAAGCTGTAGCAGAGGTATGGCAACCAACAGATGTGAAGTTGGTGGAACGAGTTGTTAGATTTATGAACTACCTAGCAAAGTTCTTGCCTAATTTGTCATCAAAGTGTGAACCTCTACGCAAGATCACTGAAGTGGTGTTGGGGCAGAGAACAAGAAGCAGCTTTTACTTGCATCAAACAACTAGTGGTGAACATGCCAGTGCTGAGGTACTACGATGTCAATGACAATCACTCTGCAGTTTATGCCAGTGAAACAGGTCTTAGAGTAGCCCTCATGCAGCCAGGACAACCAATTGCAATTGCATCCAGAGCTTCAACACAAACTGAATGAAGCTATGCCCAAATTGAGAAAGAGTGCTTGGCTATTGTCTTTGCTTGTGAGCATTTTAATCGGTAACTGTTTGGGAGAGACAAAAGGCAGAAGCATCCCAGATTTGCACTAAGCGTGGTAACAGGCGGATAAAATGATGTTTTACCCTCTGGCCCCAATGGTGGCTTTTCAAGTTTCACACCGTATCGTCCCAAACCCGCCACATTAATTATGCATTCCAGGGAAACAGGCTGTTTTGATGGTGGGCAGGCTCTCATTCACCCACCATGTCATCACCTCACCGCTTCATCACACTGGGTGCCATATTTAAAGTCTAGAAACATGCACACCTCTCAGTGCTTCCTGCCCATGGCTGCTGTATTGAAGACAGGATGGCTCCGAAAGTCAACAAGACTGCAGCCCCCAGGTTTAGCAACACATCCCTCGAGTGCCTTTTGAACGCCATGGAGGCCTATTGTGATGCCCTCTACCCCCACTCTGGCCGCAGGAGGGGCAACAGCATCACCAATCTAGCATGGGAGGTGGTGGCAGTGGTGGTCAGCGCCAATTCCCTGCAAAAGAGGACAGCCACCCAGTGCTGCTACAGGATGAAGAGTTTCATTTGTTCCGCCAGGCTAACTCTGTTCTCATCACTCTCAATTCACACACTCACAAACCCATCACACATCCACAGGGATCTCACACCTCAAGGGAGAACACCACTAACTCTCACACACACCCTCAAATCTCCATCAAGCTCATTCCCTCTCGAGCTTGAGCTCTCATCCTGTCCATGGCTCCGATCACCACACAAACACTCCGCGCAGTGCCATGTGTCCTGCTCACAATCTCTCCATCTCTTTTCATGCAGGAGAAGCCTGCTCACATCAGCAGGAAGAGGTACCAGACCTGGGGTGGAGTGGCCCACATTAGGTCCCTTGCTCACTTTGAGGAGCGTGTCATTGCACTGGCTGGTGAGGACATGGACCGTACCTGCAGTGACGGTGGGGTCAGCAGCAAACTCCCTCATAAGGATCCTGCACCTCATCATCCCTCTCTCAATGCCAATGTGAGTGCTCTCTCTCCTGGTTTTGATTCTATTGCCATGCACTAATTATCTCTACTTTGGTTCACAGGGAGCTCTGCCAAACAATCGACACCCTCAGCCAGCCAGTCCCTCAGCTCCATCCACATCCTCACATCTAGCCAAGAGGACACCTCCTCCATTGAAGAGCTGGAAATAAGCAACCTTAAAGATCTGTCACAGCGCTTAACCACATCCTGCACCAGGGCAGAGACACATATCTTGGTGGGACCTAGATCTAGAGCAGGCTCAGGTTCATAGTCTGGTGGTCACCACACGGACACATTTCCACAGCAGCAGGAGGAGGCAGGTTCATGCGAGCTCCCCGCTGAGGAATAGGCATCTGTGAGGCCTGAGTCAGATGACGAACCTCTGGATTTGGCCTTCCAACTCCTCCTGGAGAGTCAGTAGAAGGTGTGGGAACATCACGCAGACCTGCTGAAAGCCCTGAACAGAGTGGCTCATGAGTTGGAGGTGTTCGCCTGCTCTCTGATGAAGTGGTGCCCACATGTGTGTGTATGGAGGTCTCCATGGGGAGGATGACGGATGCCATGGAGACCCTGGTCCAGTTGAATGCGGAGATGTGTGCAGACTTGCACTCCATTGCAGGAGCCATGGGTGAGTTCCTGCAGTGGCAACACGAGAGGGAAACAGGGTACCTTGACGTCCCTCCAGGTGCTCCTTCCCCTCAAGGAGTCAGGTTAGAGCCCCCACGGGCTCCTGAAGGGAGGAAGAGCAGCAGCTGGACTGCCCTGGATTATCCACTCAGTAATCCCAGAGGCTGTCCTCTTCCTCCGAGTCCCCTTTGCCTTTGAGCCCCTCAACCTCATCCTCTGTCACCGCAGAGGGAGCAGCTGGCCAATGAGTGATTCTGGAGGGAGAAGTGTGTGTGTGGCAGAGCCTTTCAGAGCCTTGTGCAAGCTCTCTTCCACGCACGTGGATCCTTCCTGTATCACACTCACCTCAATGTCCTGGGCATTTTCAATGCTCCCTGCTGGGGTTCGCATTCAGTTGTCTATCTGAGCTGACCTGCATCTCAACACACCCAATGTTCACACTCCCAGCAGCACCTAGTCTTGTCCACCACGACTCTCGTTTCATTTTTGATTTAGACAGCATGGGTGGTGACGGTTAGCACATTTCTTAGCTAATATCACCACTCTCAACACCTCTTTGTCCTTTTGTCTATGACATCTTTTGGTTATCTCCACCTATCACTGGCCCTCTATCCAGCTCTACCTGTCCCACCCCCCTTAAACCAGCTTATATTTCACCTCTTTTCTATTTTTCCTTGGTTCTGATGAAGAGTCATATGGACTTGAAACGTTAACTGTATCCCTCTCCACAGATGCTGTCAGACCTGCTGAGTTTTTCCAGGTATTTTTGGTTTTGTAAACTATGTTACTTCGTTTGCAGAGATGTCATTTGGAAGTGGCCTCATCCTCACCAACCTGCCTGCTGCAGATGCACCTGTCCAAGACAGATGCGGTAAGAGTGGCCACCGCACAGTCATTGTGGAGACTAGGTCCCACCTTCAATTTGAGGATACCACCGTGCTAAAAGGGATACATTAGGAACAGATCTAGCAACTCAAGACTGGGCAACCATGAGACACTGGGCCATCAGCAGCAGCAGAATTGTACCCAACCACAATCCGTAACCTCATGGCCCAGCATTTTCCCTATTCTACCATTACCACCAAGCCAGGGGATCAACCCTGGTTCAATGAAGAGTGCAGGTGGGCATGCTAGCAGCAGCACCAGGCGTACCGAAAAATGAGTTATCAACCTGGTGAAGCTATAACACAGGACTATTTGCGTGCTAAACAGCATAAGCAGCAAGTGATAAACAGAGCTAAGCAATTCCACAACCAATAAATCAGATCTAAGCTCTGCAGTCCTGCCAGATCCAGTCGTGAATGGTGGTGGATAATTAAACAACTCCCTGGAGGAGGAAGCTGCACAAATATCCCCATCCTCAATGATGGAGGAGCCCAGTACATCAGTGTAAAAGATAAGGCTGAAGTATTTGCAACAATCTTCAGCCAAAAGTGCCGAGTGGATGATTCATCTAAGCCTCCTCCTAGGTCCCCAGCATGACAGATGATGTCTTCAGCCAATTCGATTCACTCCACGAGATATCAAGAAATGGCTGATGGAACTGGATACTGCAAAGGTACTGACAATATTCCGGCAATACTATTGAAGACTTAAGCTCCAGAACTTGCTGTGCCCTTAGCCAAGCTGTTCCAGTACAGCTACAACATTAGCATCTACCCAGTAATGTGAAAAATTGCCCAGGTATGTCCTGTGCACAAAAAGCAGGACAAATCCAACCCGGCCAATTACCATCCCCCATCAGTCTACTCTCCATCATCAGTAAAGTGATGGAATGGGTCTTCAACAGTGCTCTCAAGCGGCACTTGCTTAGTAATAACCTGTTCACTGATGCTCAGTTTGGGTTCAGCCAAGGTCACTCAGCTCCGGACCATATGCCTTGGTTCAAATAAGGACAAAGAGCTGCCCTTGACATCAAGGCATCATTTGACCAAGTGTGGCATCAAGGTGCCCTAGCAAAACTGGAGTGAATGGGAATCGGGGGAAAACTTACCTAGCAGAAAGGAAGTTAGTTGTGGTTGTTGGAGGTCAATCATCTCAGTTCCAGGACATCACTGCAGGAGTTCCTCAGGGTAGTGTCCTAGACCCAACCATCTTCAGCTGCTTCATCAATGACCTTCCTTCCATCATAAGGTCAGAAGTGGGGATGGTCGCTGATGATTGCACAATATTCAGCACCATTCACGACTCCTCAGAAACTGAAGGAGTCCATGTCCAGGTGCAGCAAGACCTGGACAATGTCCAGGCTTGGCCTGACTAAACTGAACTGGACTAGCCATATAAATACGGTGGCTACAAGAGCAGGTCAGAGGCTGGGAATCCTGTGGCAAGTAATTCACCTCCTGACTCTCCAAAGCCTGTCCATTATCTACAAGGCACAAGCCAAAAGTGTGATGGAATACTCTCCACTTGCCTGGGTGAGTGCAGCTCCAACAACTCTCAAGAAGCTTTACACCAATCAGGACAAAGCAGCCTGCTTAATTGGCACCGCATCCACAAACATTCACTTCCTCCACCGCTAATACACAGTAGCAGCAATGTGTTCCATCTACAAGATGCACTGCAAAAGTCACTGAGTCTCCTTAGACAGCACCTTCCAAACCCATGACTACTGCCATCTAGAAGGACAAGGGCAGCAGACACATGGGAACACCACCACCTGGATGTTCCCCTCCAAGCCACTCACCATCCTGACTTGGAAATATTTCACTATTCCTTGGGGGGTGGGGGGTGGGGTTGGTTGGAGTGGGGGTGTAGGTGGAGTGGGTGGGTGGGGGCAGGGGTGGGGTGGGGTGGCGTGAGGGAGGGGTGGGGGGGGGTAACCCCAATGATACACTGGGGAATCCTCTTTGGATGTTCCCAGGTAAGGTTTGCACAGCAAATCTCCGACACTTCCCAACCTCTGATGGTCCCGATCTCCCCAACATTCCAATCCTAAAACCCCATGCCTCCCCCTGACCTCTGATCCCCTGATCTCCGATCCTCCCAACCTCCGACTCCCTGACCTCGAATTACCTACCCCCATGCACCCCCCCACCACCCCCCCCAAAATCCTATCCACTTACCTTAGACCTTGAAACTTATCTGCCTTATGGCAGCTAGTGCTGTAAAAAGAGGGGCATGGACTCCTTCACTTTGACGCTGCTGAACTTTGACGATGGGCCTTGAGGACACGCTGCACTACCTGGATCTCGCCTGGCCTGAGTCAGAAGGTCAGGCGAAATAGGATTGGAAAAAAAAATTAAGGTTAAAACCAGAGCACGGAGTGCCAATCGACACTGATTGCCACTTGAAGGAAGTTCAAGCCTATTATCTAATTTAGCAAAATGGCTAAATAATAAAATAGCTTTCATTTTAATCAAATTAATTGTCATGACCAGTACCGGCAGCTCATTTTCTGAAATTCAAGCTAATTTTATATTTATTAAAAAATGGACTAAAAGGCTTGAAAATATGGCCATCCAAGGTCACTTGATTTCTTTTGTGGATTAGAACCACTCCCCTGCCTCAAGAGGGAATTAAAGAACATTCCAGACTGATGAGAGTCAATGTCCTGCTCTGAAACCAATCAAAGGGGTATTGTCAGATTTGAATGGGTCATTCTAAAGCGAAGACACTGGCTGTCTCAAACCCTCAGAGGTGTTAAAATACAATGCAAGATGAGGAATCAATATGAACAGCACCCCTTATTTGGAAAAAAACCTTGACTTTGTGCAAAGCCACCTGGAGACAGCCACGTTTTCCTTGTCTGTTTAAAAGATCAGCTAGGAACTTTGTACAGGCAGTTTCACCAAAGCCATCAGGACCATCAGTTTAGCCAGTCTTTGAACCAGTCTCGGAAACAAGCAGTGAGACATCAGGCAGACAGAATATGTAACCTGTTCCAGTTAAAGTTTGCCTGAGAACCAACCTCTTAGCTATTTGACTACAGGAAACCTCACAATATGCAGTGAACCCTTCATTTTACAACATATCACTTCAACTTTAGATCATCAAATCCATTCAAAAGACCACAGGCCTGCCATGTGGGAGACTAAAGATCATAAGTCAGAGACTGGGATAACTGTAATCTGTAAAAGTGCATGGCCTTTATCTGTATCCAATCTTTGTGTATGCAAATGCTTAAGTGAGACTGAATGTGTGTGACATTGCATTTAATTTGGGGTAAGAGTGTGAGAATATATAACATTCTTTACTTTAAACTCACCAAAGTTTGCTGCTGAATTATTTAATTGGAATATGCACTCCATAGGGAAGAGAAGACATACTTCTTTCTATACAAAACATACTGATTACAAGCAGTAAGAAAGCAAAAACATCCTGGCTATGACTGAATACGACAAGTACTTGCTGCAAATGAGGAAAATAGAAGCTCTTTTAAGAGTCAAGAGCCAATGTGAAAGAAGGCACCTTCCTTCAAGTTTCCACTTTGATATGGGCACTAAGCATTGCTCAGACACAACATGAGGTGCAACACTAACAAATATTTTTTGAAGGGTATACGAGTTTCGTACACAATAGGCTTGCAGGCTCTGAGCACTACAAATATTTCTAGGATTATGTGCATTAGGCATTACATAAGCCTCAGTCCTCATTGCCCCACATTGTTGTACAGTGGCAGCGCAAACACTGAAGATTGCATTATTCATCTTGCAGATCTTAATGAAATCTGTACAAAAGGAAAAATATTGTGAAGTTTTGTGAATGTTATTGGCCACGTTTCTGTTTGCAGCCCTTTTTTAATCTGTTTAATGGAGCAATGACTCCAACTAGTCAAATGAGAATTGCTAGGCAACTACTACTGAAGTGCTGCATAATGATTACAAAGTTGCACTATGACTTTACACCCTGCCAGCTAAGGTAAACCTTACCAAGTTGCTCTGTGTAAGTCACAACCTCAGATTTATAGGTCCTTAAAGCAGCAATGTCAGCTTAACTCAAACACTGCAGTACATCTTATTAGGTATTTCTCTTGTTCTGAACACTAACTTATTTAGGATTGATGTGTAGAGCTTAGGAAATATTACTGTGCCCAGCATTGAAAGCATAAACGAGATTTATAGAAAATGATTCTGTGGAAGTATGTAAGGTAAAAAAAATATATAAATTGCATTCATTGTTGATTGCATCTCTTATCGGCACTGCTTTGATTTGCTGCTTAAGTTCCATTTATTTACCATAAACATAGGTTTGGCATAAAACTTCCAAATCTACAAAATACTTGGGAGACTTAATAAGCCAATACATTTGCTTTAAAATAAATTAAATTATAAAATAGGATTAATGAAAGTGGCCTTTTTTCAAGTCTAACGCCCCAACACTGTTTTTGGTCTGATTTAAATTAATGGATAACAGCTTTCGATCATTCTAGCAAATTTAAAATCAAAACATCCTCAAAATCATATTACAAGATTCTTGTATTATCAATTTGTTTCCAAGATTACAGTTAAATGGTGTAAAATTTAATAACATCTATCCTTCCATGTTTAATGACCATTTTATATATTTGATAACACAATTGTACTTTTATACCTAATTATAATGAAGCAAGATAACCGATACTGTAGTAGAAGTGCCTGGTACATAAAGGGTTAATGTGGAACAGAGTACAGTACCATCCACACAGTGATGTATGAAGACATGACCCAGAGCCAGAGTCAGTTTAGAGATGGACAGAATTGGGTAATGTCAGGAAGTTATAATAATGTTATTGGAATTTGTTGTAAAATAGTGGTATCTGTGTCTATATGTGTCTGTGTGTGTGCGAGACTTAATTTGGTCTGAAGGCTTTGTTGTATTAGAAGATAAGCTAGGTTTGAAATGTTAAGTAGGTAAATATGGGGGAAGTTTAGAATGTAAGGTGTAAAAGAACATTTGCATTTTTAAATAAACTAGACTAGCTTGAATTCGAAAGAGGGAGTGAAATATTACACCTAACCAGCAGAAGTTAAGAAACAATGTGTTTATTTTTCCCAAGTATTACTGGTAAAATTGGTACTATGATAAATTTTTATGATCAGTGAGATGAAGTCCAAAGAAATAGTGAAACAATGGGAATTTACATTCAAAGGGGAAAATATGTATTATGGAGAGAGGGCTGTGTATAAAGGCAGGCATTTTAAGATCAAAAAGTGTGAAAAGCCTTCAGCATCTATGTCTCAAGCTGCTGCCTACAATGAGCTGAAGTTAAGAAAACTCACTTTGAATTAGATTGTTTAGGGTGTCTTGTTTCTTTGCCTGGGTCTTTTAAAATTTGTGTGTCTTACTGTTGCCTTAACGAAAGTGTAACTGGGAGTTAGATTAACTAGGGGATTTAAAAGATATTATATTAGTAATTTGTGGACATATGTATGTGCTTAAAAACATTTTTCTCTTATTAATAAATGTTTAATCTAGTTTTTTAAAAACCTATAAGGCTCAGTGGTCTTATTTCTACTCAATGCAAAGCCCGCATCTCGAAACATACAAATTGCAAAAATATTTGTGTCAGGATTTGAACATCTCAGCATTTACCATTGGATGTGCCATAAGAGTAAAGACCTAGACTGGAGTAGGCTCCATACCTGCACCCTCTACTGTAAGTATGTACATAGTTATGAGTTGTTAATAAAGCAGTGATATTTGACGAACTGTCGGTACTTAAAGTTGACAAGGCACCGGGACCAGACAAAATACATCCAAGGGTATTGAAGGGAGTGAGAGTGGAAATTGCAGGGGCACCGGCCATAGTCTTTCAAGGCAGAATTCTACGCCTTGCGGGCGGGCCTGTGCCCAACCCGACTGGGTGTAAAATAGCGCGAGAAGACATTGGGCGAGGGTCAGGACGTCATCCCACACTCACGTGATACTTTGCTCGGTGATTGCGCACAAAAGTTGGAAGCGTGCCTGCCGGCAATTAAAAGCGCAATTAAGCCCACTAACGGCACAATTGCCTCCGATCTTTCATGGCCCGTCCAACCTTATGGTTGGCAGATGGGCAAATCGGCTAGGCAGACTTTGAATTTTTCATCAAACCTCATCCAAGGGCGGATGAGGTTTCCATTATTAAATAAAATAAAAATAAAAATCTGTGGACAGCATTTTTATCATGTATATGTTCAGGTTCTTGATTGTGATGCTTGGATTTTTTTTTCTGATTTTCAAAACTTAATTTAATAGTTTTCAGGTCTGCTCCCTCCCTTCAGGGAGCTTTCTCTCAGTGCTTGCCCGTGCCCACGTTGGCATCATCACCTGCCCTCCTCCTGCCCCCACCCCGGCAGCACCGAGCTTTTCAGTGTGCGCTTCACATTGGCTGGCCGTTAATTGGCCAGCCCACGTGAAATTGCGGTTGGAGGCCAATCACGGTCGGCAGTCCGATTCCCGGCTGATCCTGGACCTACTGAATTGCGCCCACCTGCCAAGCTGAAAATTCAGGCCTCAGTCTTCCTTAGACACAGGGGAGGTGCCAGAGGACTGGAGAATTGCAAACATTACACCCTTGTTCAAAAAAAGGTTGTAAGGATAAGCCCAACAATTATAGACAAGTCAGTTTAACTTTGGTGGTGGGAAGCTTCTGGAAACAATTATTTGGGATAGAATTAATAGCACATGGAAAAATGTGAGTTGATTAGGAAGACCGAGCATGGATTTCTTAAGGGAAAATCATGTTTAACTAGCTTGCTGGAGATTTTTGAAGAGGTAACAGGGAGGGTTGATTAGGGTAAGGCTGTTGATGTGGTGTACATGGACTCCCAAAAGGCATTTGATACAGTGCCACACAACAGACTTGTGAGAAAATTTATAACTCAAGGAATAAAAGGGTCAGTAGGAACGTGGATACAAAATTGGCTTAGTAATGGCAAACAGCAAGTAATGGTTAGTGGATATTTTTTGGGCTGGAGGAAGGTTTGTAGTGGAGCCCCCAGGGGTTGGTATTGGGACCCATGCTTTTCCAGATATATAGGGTGGAATTTTCCCAGAATTGCACTAAGTGCAGTGGACGGGTAAAGTGGAGTCTTACCCGCCAACGGAAATGTTGGGTTTTCACACCATATTGCCCTGATCTCGCCTCATTATTTATTCACTCTTGTGAAACACATTTCCATGGTGAGCGGGCTCTCATTCGCCAGCCCACCATCACCCCGCTGTTGCATCATGCTGGCCGCCATCTTTAAAAGGCAGCCGCCAGCAAAGTGCTCATCACCACCAGCTCACCACCGTTCTCCAGGAGACATGGCCAGCAAAGGAAAAGAGTCTGCAGCTCCTGCTTCAAAGGCAGGTTCCTCGAGCGACTGCTGGATGCTGCGAAGGCCCATCAAGATGTGCTCTACCCCAGCTCTGGGCATAGGATGGGCAGCAAAGTCACCAACCTGGCTTGGGAGGCAGTGGCAGCAGTGGTCAGTGCAAACGCCCTGTAGAGGAGGACAGCAACCTGGTGCTGCAAAAGGATAAATGATCTCCTCTGTTCTGCCAGGGTAAGTCACCCTTTTCATCACTCCCAACTCACACATGCAAACCCATCACACACGCACAGGGCCCTCACTCACTGCCAGTACAAGGGACTTCACCATTCACTCTCTCACACACACCGTCATTGTCCTCACCACGTCCATGGGGCCACTCACCACCCACACAGGCCAGGCATACTTATCATCTGGCCCGGCAGGTGTCCTGATACACTCTTCCCATCTCTATCCATGCAGGACAAACTGGCCCACAACAGGAGGGAAAGGTCACAGACAGGTGGAGGGATGCTGGAAATCAGAGTTCTGACAAAATTTGAAAGCAGAGCCATCCAGCTGGCCAGCAATGACCAGGACCGTTCCTGTGTTGATGGTGAGGTCAGCGCTGTTCTGCCAAGTGAGGATCCAGCAGTGCAACATCCATCAGACAACCATACTGTGAGTGATGTGTCCTCTATCACAGGGCACTGCCGTGCACAAATTATGTCACCTTGCTTTCGCAGGCACATCTGCCAAACAGCCGACAGGGTCCATGACCCAGAGCCTCCAATCAAGCTCTGAAGAAACCTCTGAAGAGGAATCTGAAGGCACCCTCCCTGAAGTCCTGTCACAGCGCTCACCCGCACCCTCCACCAGCGCAGAGACACACACCTTGATGGGACCTAGCTTTAGAGTAGCCTCAGAATCACAATCTGGTGAGCACCTCATGCTTTCTGATCCACACCATGGGACTTCCCAGGGAATTGGCTCTCGGAAGATTGCTGGAGGCCAGAACATTGCTGAGCCCAAGTCAGATGCTGAGCCTCGGGACTTGGTCATGGCACTGTTACTGGAGCTGCAAAGGCAAGCTCGGGAACGTCAGGAAGGGATGTCCGCTGCACTCCTCAGATTGCAAGGCACGATGGAGGAGTCTATCCATTTTCAGGCTGATGTGATAGCACCGGCATTACAATGCACCGAGATCAACACTGGCAGGATGGCGGCCGCCACAGAGATCTTGGTCCAGGATGTCACTCCTGCACTGCTGCACAGGCTTAACTCCATTGCTGGTGCCATAGTTGGCCTCCAGCAGTGTGTACACGAGAGGGGTGCTGGGCAGCTCGATCTCACTCCAGCTACCCCTTCTGCTCACGGTGTCAGTCTGGGGCCCTCGGGCACCCATAAGGATGATCAGCAGGTGCACACTCTAGGGCCATCCACCCAGATGACTCTGGGAGTGACCAGCCTATCCTGTGACCTCCGCAGCTCCAGCTTCACAGACCGAGGAGAGTGTCACTGCCACACAGCAGGACCCTGAAAGCAGGCCAGGGCCCACCAAGTCTTGACCCTTCAGAGGATGTCTGCCAAAGTCATCACAGTCAGGGCGTCACAGTCAGCAGGCTGCCTCCACCTCCATTGTGGATGTCTGGGGAGCACCAAGACATAGTGGCAGTGTTAGGAAAGTTAGGTAAAAGTAATTGCACAGCCTGGACATGGGTGTTGATCACTGTACATACTGCTCACTATTGTCAATAAACTCCTAAGAATGTCTCCCTGCCTGTGGCTCCTTGTTCTAATGAGCAGTGTTCTTGTCACTCACATGTGAGACTTTTCTGCACAAGGTAAAGGCAGGTGTCTCAGTCCAGGGCCTCTTCCCTGTGCTCTGTACAGCCTTTAGACCACAGTGAGAGTCCAGCCTCACACTCCCTGGAAACATTACTGATGCCTGCACCTTGGTGGTGCTGGTCATTGCTGCCAGAATAAGGTGGGCAGGCACCACAGAGTTCTCTCATACTCTGTGCTCTCATCACACCAGCATCTGCTACCAGTGATGCTGTGCACCAGCTCCTGAAGGGCTGAGGTGCTATAGGTAGACACAGCATCAGAAGCGTCTAAAGTTTCATGGCTACGACTCTGAGATGGCCCTGAGCATGGAGCGCTAGCGAGCTGCCCTCGGCCAGACAGGAGTTAGATATTCTCAGAAGCTATGTGAAGATCTATGGAGTGTCCTCACTGCATGTTGTCATCATCCTCCTGCGATTGAGCGACTATTAGGGCCTCCACTGATCTCCATGACAGGAACATTCTCACAGAGGGTATTGGCGCTGCCAAAAGCCAGACTGGAGTCAAACGTTTACAACTGCGATGTTGGGATCTATGGGGACTTCTTACTTCATGTTGTCATCATCCTCCACAAATCTGGCAGCCAAGAGGGCCTCCTGAGAGCACCTGCATCATCTAGCCAGTGCGAGAGCCTCATCCCCGTCATCGTCACCACAGAGGATCCCTTCATCCTCATCCCCATTGGCATCTGAGGAGACCTCCAGCTCCTCCATCTCCTCCTCAGCCAGCTCCTTACCCTGTTGCAGTGCCAGGTTGTAAAGGGCGCAGCAGACGACGATAATGCATGACACCCTCTGTGGACTGTATTGCAGGGCTCCACCAGACCGGTCCAGGCACTGGAACCGCATCGTCAGCATCCCGATGGTCTGCTCCACCAAGGTGTGAGCTGCTGCATGAGCCTCGTTATATCTTCGCTCTGCTGCAGTCTGAGTCCGCCGCACGGGTGTCATCAGCCACGGCCTCTGCGGGTAGCCCTTGTCCCCAAGTAGCCAACTCTGCAGCTTCTGTGGACCTTGAATAACTGTGAGCTACTCAGGATGTAGGCACTGTGCACACTCCTTGGAAACTGTGTGCATACCTGCAGGACGCGTTTCTGGTGGTCTCATACCAGCTGCACGTTCAGTGAATGGAAGCCGTTGTGGTTGATGAAATCCACAGAGTGTAGCGACGGAGACTTGAGCACCACATGACAGGAGCATTCTCACAGAGGGTGCTGGATGAGCACTTGGCACATCATAGCATTCAGGGCTATGGGCCAAGTGCTGGTAAATGGGTTTAGGTAGGTAGGTCAGGTGTTTCTCACGTGTCAGTGCAGACTCGATGGGCCGAAGGGCCTCTTCTGCACTGTGTGATTCTGTGATTCTGTGATTCTATGAGTTCAGTCAATTGCACCCTGCACCTGTGGGAATCCCGAGATCTGGGCGAATCCAATGGCCCTTGCATCCTGACTGTCCCAGTCCTGGGCGAAATGCACAAAGTTGTGTGCCATGGAGAAGATGGCATTCGTGACCTCATGGATGCATTTGTGGATGGTGGATTGTGAAATCCCACAAGGGTCACCTGTGGAGCCCTGAAAGGAGCCACTGGCATAGAAATTGAGCACCACAGGTCACTTTCACAGCCACTGGCAGTGGATGCCCTCCATGTCCCCTTGGCGCCAAGTCCTGCAATAAGTGGCAGATTTGAGGGACCAGGTGCCTAGACATGTGCAATCTTCGGCGACACTGGTTCTGTCATCTGCAGGAATGGCAGGCAGTGTCTATAGACCCTGGATGTCACTTGGCACTGACCAGCCATGGCTCGCTGTTGCTCCTGGGCAGCGTGTGCGTGAACCCCTGCTGCTCCTTTTTCATGAGGTTGCTGCTTCTGCCTTTGCACAACCAGGAGCCTCAGTCGCTCTCTCCTCATTTTTCTACAGTCTCTGTAGGCCATCAGGCGCACAGCTAGGTCACCAGGATCCATGATCCTGATGTAGTCCTCCTGCAGCATGAAAGAGAGAGAGAGAGACATGGTTATCATGGCTGTACTTAGCACCTTTCCTAGCCCTGTATGACCACCTCTTAATGCTTCTCAGAGAGTGCTGGGCACTCCTCGGGTGGCTGGAGATGAGTGTACTGCATGGCTGCCCTATTAGCCTGCGACATGGGGACACTGGTGCAAACCGGGATGCTGAGATTGCAAGGGGCTATGAGCGTCTCTAGCAGTGACTGCTACATGGCCAGTGTTGACGAGGATATTGCACCACGTGTGCAATCCAACTGCTCCCCATTCTAATAAAGTGGTGGTGGACTCGAAGTCTGTATCGGGGGGGTGGGGGGGGTTGGGATGTGTAAGTTATGGAGTGATTGGTGGCCCTTTGTTGCCTCTGTGTTGCTTACAAGCGTGAGCAGGCTAGGAGCCTGACCCCAATCAGATCTCTGTGGGTGCACTTGATCTGTCTCAGTTGCAGAGGCCTGGTCAGTTTATACAGGTGTTCCCTAATGCGTGACCACTTCCTTTACTTACCCTGCCCCCCACTTCGATTGCCTGTGCGCGGGATGCAGCACCAGGGCAGCACCTGACCCCCCCCTCCACACTGACAACAGTCACCTCTGAGGCTGGCCAACGCTTGCCCCCGGACACCATCCCCCCTCAGCAGACACCTCCAGGGCTGGACATCAGTTCCACACCACCCCCCCCACCCGCCTCCCCCCCCCAAGGCCTGTAGACAACGGGTGAACTGTGGAGAAGCTGCTGCTTAGTCACCTCAGTTCCTCCAAAGTGAGGGTCGTCATATGCACATCGCTTGCGTGCTGTTGTGAAACACGTCGGCGTGCTTTCCCGCTGACGTGGACGGATGATATGTTGGGGTTCCAAGATCCTGGTGGGGTGGCCTTTAATTATATGCTCATGTATTACAAATTAGCTCCCCGCCGACCGATGGTGGCAAATGCTGCCCGCCGTTGGCGGACTGAGTGAACGATCGTGACCTGCCTTCACGCTGTCATGAAGCAAGTTGCGGCACATTTTCCACGCTTGCCATATATGTTATGACTGATGCAGTTGGTGAAACTGAGCTGTTTAAAAATCCCAGAGGGAAACTTTAAACAACTGTCATAATCAATAACTTTAAGTGTTATGTTTGAGATGTGATTCTAAATTCAGGAATTAGACCATTATTTCTCGAGGTTTTACATTAAACTAAATTAAACATTTTATTAATTTACGCTGGTTAAAATATATATACACATGGCCACAAATTATCATTATCATAACTTTTAACAAATTCCCAAACTAATCTCCATTAAGGCAACAACAACCCCTAGACTTAACCAAAACACCAGTCAAAGCATTTTCACCTTATGAATTCAAAATGAGGTTCTTTCCTCTGTGGAGCCAGTTGGAGGCTTGCAGCTGCCTTTGATCTTAAACAAAAATAAAAATACCTGGAAAAACTCAGCAGGTCTGGCAGCATCTGCGGAGAGGAACACAGTTAACGTTTTGAGTCCATTGAGTCAACAGAACTAAGTAAAAATAGAGAGATCTTTGATCTTTGCCTTTGATCTTACATTGCCTCTGTCTGCACAACCCAAAACTACCTGCCAGCCCCATTGAATGTTAATTCGCATTGTATCAACAACCTTTCTGAACTTCACCTTTTAACAATAAAACTCCTTTCATAGTACCAAATTTTATTAGTGATATAAACACATGGCTTGGTATCTGATAGATGGGTGTCAAGTTTTCACCCCCACTTCTTGAATACTCTATTCAAAAAATGTAAATGCACTTTATCTCTCTTACATATCAAAACTAGTGCACATCAAAGCACCCAGACTAGCTGCCTTTAATCCAATTAAGACGCACCTGCAGACTAAACCCCTATTTTAAAAGAAAAATATTTTCCAAAATATTATATACATTAATAGCTTCATGACACATATCATGCCCACCACCAGTAGGCTCGGAAAATTCCACCCATATTAATAACCTAGATCTTAGTGTGCAGGGGACAATTTCAAAGTTTGTGGATGATACAAAACTTGGAAGCATTGTAAACTGAGGAGGACAGTGTAGAACTTCAAAAGAACAGACAAGATGGTGGAATGGGCAGATAGGTGGCAGATGAAGTTCAATGCAGAGAAGTGTGAGGTGATCCATTTTGGTAGGAAGAACATGGGGAGCAATATAAAATAAGGGGTATAGCTCTAAAGGGTGTGGAGGAGCAGAAGGACCTGGGTGTATATGTGCATAAATCTTAAAGGTGACAGGACAGCTGGAGAGACCAGTTAATAAAGCATACAGTATCCTAAGCTTTATTAATAGGGGCATGGAGTACAAGAGCTGAACTTGTACAAGGTTATGCTGAACTTGTATAGACACTAGTTATATCTCAGCTGGAGTATTGTGTACAGTTCTGGGTGGCATACTTTAGGAAGAATGTGAACACATTGGAGAGAGTGAAAACGTTTACAAAAATGGTTCCAGGGATGAGAAACTTCAATTATGAAGTTGGGATTGTTCTCCTTGGACAAGAGAAGGCTAAGAGGAGATTTGGTAGATGTGTTCAAAATCATGAAGGGACTGGATAAAGTAGATAGGGAGAAGCTGTTCCCAATCATAAAAGGGTCTAGAATGAGAGGGCAGAGATTTAAGGCAATTTGCCAAAGAAGCAAATGTGAAATGAGAAAAAACTTTTCACACAGCGAGCATTTGGGGTCTGGAATGCACTGTCTGGAAGTGTGGTGTAGGTAGGTTCAATTGAGGCATTCAAGTGGGCATTAGATGATTATTTAAATAGAAACAATGTGCAGGGTTACAGTGAAAAGGCAGGAGAATGGCACTGAGTCATAATGCTCATTCGGAGAGCCGGTGCAAACCTCATGGGCTGAATGGCCTCCTTCTGCACCGTAACAATTCTGTGATTCAGTGAAAATACTCAAGACTACAAAGCCCTAATCCTTGGTTTCTGAAGCAGGATTCTGCGTGGCGGCAGCATCAGGATCAAAACCCATCCTCACAAGAATCCTGAGAAACTAAGAGAAAGAACACCTTCCATGGATTCTGCACTGAACTTAACTACCAACTGAAGCTACAGGCACTGAGAAAACTCACCAGAAAAAAAGAAAAAATCTCCAGAGACAGAAGAGCCTGGAAGCAAAAACAAAAGGTAGAAGTTTTACTCAAGTAGTAGACTCCATTACATCTGCCTTGGAAGTCCAGCTTCAGCGAGCAGAGCTTACCTGCAAGGGTGAGATAAAAATTTTAAATTCCAGGGCAGCCAGCCCTGAAAACCCCTTTTAAGTCATTCAGTTAGAGAGCAACCCATCACTAAACGCCACCCAGATTCCGACTCTCAATACGTGGCTCCCGAGTCGAGCAAAAAAAAAAATCATTAATGTTTTGTCCATTCCAGGTACCTCGCGACCGTCCAAGTTCCAAGTTCTGGAAACAGCAAGTCAGCAGCCTTTTCAAAGAGGCCCAACTCATAACGCGATACCACTGAGCAAATTAAATTGGCAGCCAGCCGACCTACACCGCCATTGCTGTCCCTTCTTGAGGCAGAAGCGCAATGCTGACATTCTGAAAAGCCCACACTTTTTAAAATCATCAAAAATGGATTGCAATTCCACATTTCCAGTTCCACTGGGATTCACCCACGACCCAGATTAGTGGTACAATTGGAGTCTTTGGAGGAGAAATTTTTAAGATAAAGTGTTGCTGCAGGTCTCAATAATGAAAAAAATCAGAGGCAGAACAAGTTAGTATATTTCTTTACTTGATTGGGCCAATAGCAGATTACATTATTGCACAATAAGCTGTTGACGAATCATCTGTCAAATGTGATGATTTTCTGAAATCTTTCAATGTCTATTTCAACTCAAGATCCAATAAAATATTGGAGGGAGCTAAATTTAATGGGAGTCCAGCTCCCTGGGGAACCTGTTGATGCTTTCATTAACACTCACTATAGGATGGCAGAAGTATGTAAATATGGCGACTCAAAGTCTGAGCTCATCAGCTCCAGAATTGTGGTGGGTGTTGCAGACGATTCACTCTCTGACCTTCCACAAGCTAAAGATGATCTTAACCTCGACAGGGCAATCCAGCTGGCTGGACTGTCTGAGCTACGTGAACAACACAGGACCATCCTAAGGGGAGCGAACACTTCATGGAGCAGAAACCAACCTTCGGTCCACCATATCAAGTCACAAAAACACAGGGACTATCCAAGTCAGGGAAAGCAACCCTTGAACCGCCTAGCAGAGTGACCTTGCCAGCGCTGCAGTGCGAAGTGCCCTTACAGGAAAGATTCATGTCGTGTGAGTACTGCCCAATGCTTCCACTGCAACAGACAGGGACGCTTTGGTAAACTCTGCAAGTCGAAACCTCAACAGTGCTTGGACCTCCGAAAAGGTAATCCATGAGGTTGAGACTGAAGACCTGGAAGACACACAGCCATTCTCCTTGGGGGTCATCAGAAAATGCAGTTCTTCATTTTGGAACGTTGACATCCAGGTAAATGGACATCTAACAAATTTTAAATTAGATTCAGGTGCCAGCGTGACAGTCCTGTCAGACGAGCGACCATAGCTCCAAGGCCTATGGATTCGAACGACAAACACTTGACTATATGGAGCAGGGGAGCCTGACTTCCAGTCAACAGCATGATCCTTGAACTACTGAAGTATGGTGACAAACAAATTTTTGTATGTCGTCCGCAATCAGCCTTTCTCTCTTCTGAGCAGAAATGCCTCGATCTTCTCCAGCTGGCAGAAGATACCCAGACTACCACAGCCGTTAGTCGGCCAGAACAGCATGGTCCTGAGTCCTTAAACACTAAAGAGTATTCAGACTCTGATTTTCACATGTGACCTCTCCTCTTTTTGCAGAGCAGGTTTGTCCATCATCATTCCAGATCCTGGAAACCCCAATAGTCAGGCCAACCTCCTGCACATGAGATTACCATGGCACCTCCAGTGGAAGTGATACCAGAGAATGGTCAACAGTCTGAGGAGCCTCTACCTCTAACTATGATGATGGTACAGTTGGTAGACACACCAACCACTGTATACACATAGTAAAGTCCAGCCAGAGTGTCAAAACCACAAGGGATGCTAGAAGCTGGTAGCAGTGGTGCAACATTGTCAACAAAAAGTATAGGTGTGCATGCTGCTCAATCTTTTTCTTGCCACAGGAACACTCTTCCCCAGCCTCAGCGAGTTTCCAGGTGGCCTAAATGGAAAAGAAAGAAGAAAAAACACTGCCAAGTTGATAAATACTGTTTTCATCCAGCCCGCAATCAACGGTCAAGACAAATAACAATCATACACTGCCAAGCCAGCCAGACCAACCAGACATGGTTTAACCTGGAGCAATGGAAGAAACAAATGAAACCATACCCAAACATCAGTCAAACCTCCAAGCCAACAACAAGAACAGGCAACAGCAGAATCTAACACTCTCCCAACTGAATGGCAAATGAGATGTCGAAGGGTTATAAGACCTCCAGACTGCCTGAACCTCTGACTTCAAATACTTGAAGGGGAGAGATGGGGTAGTAAGAATATTGTTAATACTGTAATAGCAAAAATGTTAGAATAGCATCAAGGTTGTACATTAAGGTTAAGGCACAAGATTTATAACAATGTAGGACTTGGAAGTAAACTAAAATAACTCTATATCCATGGGATAAAGACTGAGGTGGGTGGGGGGGGGGTGGTGTTGTAGTAGTAGGGTCTGGTACACAAAGGGTTAATGTGGAGTACAGTACCACCCACACAGTAATGTAAGAAGATGCCTGACCTAAAGACATGGTCAGTCTAGAGATGGATAGAGTAAGGTAAAGACTTAGACTGGAGTCAGCTCCATACCTGTACCCTCTATTGTAAATATGTACATAGTTATAAGTTGTTAATAAAGACTTACTGTTAACATACTCAAGCCGTAATACGAAGCCTACTTAATGGTGTCTGAAGCAGGATTCTTCAGGTATTATTTGCTGTAGATAAGAGCCTAGAATTTAACTGCGCAACAGCTGAACTTCATTTACTAAATGGCCTCCAAAGCCCCCAAATGGTGTGCAGGAAGCACACACTCCCTGCAAACCAAAAGTCCAAAAACCTGCCATGTTGGTAAAGGCCAAAAATGTCATGTGTGGTTTCCATCCCTTTGTATAAGGAACTAATGCCTGTTTCAGGTGATTGGCATGCTCTTAGCTACAAGTACACTTGATTTTGCTAAGAGCTGCAATCAACCAGGTAAACTTTTTTTAAAATACTTACTTGATTGTGGAGTTGGGAGGAGCAGGAGGGCTGTTCCCAACCCCTATATTAAGACTCAGGACCCTGTGGGTTACTACTATTCCCTCCAGCTGAATGCAGTTGCAACCCCTGCCAGCCAAAAGCTGCTATTATCCACTATTCTGATCAGAGCCACAATATCTCGATTCACATACCCTCTTCTTGGTCAACCTCCCTGCCTCATTTACATTAGGGCTGTGGTGACAGCAGCAATGGCCAATCAAACAGTCTATTTCTTTTGTCAGCTCTGCCTTGAGGTAAATGAGGTCGTATTCCCATTATCGGAGGACCCTCGAACCTCACTATTCAGGCACAAGAATTGAATTACGTGTGTATCCCCTCCTACCTCCTACCCCTCCACGCCCCAAATTTCTCAACCAATAACTTCTGTCTTTTCTCACAAGCATGCGTGCTAGAGATTAGCTTGGTTAAGAAATGGTAGGAATAGATTTACATCAATTATACAAATGTAAAATACTGCAGACGCTGGGCTGAAATAAAAATGCAAAATGCTGGAAATACTCATCAGGTCTGGCAGCGATCCTGTGGAGGGAGAAACGAAGTTAAAATTTCAAGTCAATGACTTCAGAACTTGACTTTGGGCAGACGCAGTTCATTTAAGAGTGGAATATTATTGGTCATGACTGTTGGTTGCAGCCTTCCATCTTGTAAGACGATGGTTTGTGCCGTAGTGGTCAACTCTGTGAGGCATCTCCTGGTGTGGCTCAGGAGACCCACTCTGGCATGGCAGTCTCTGTCAGATTTGCTGCAGAGGAAGACGGTGGGCTGAGTAGTTGCATAATCCATAGCCTCTGTTTTGTCTGGGCCCTCTCCTCGGCCAGCTGTGCTTTTTGTTTCTGCTTGTCTCTTCTAATTCTCTTCCAAACAGTCAGCCTCCATAGGTCACAGCAGTCAGTGACTGTTTCCCAGTTGTCTGTGTCAATGCCCGTTATCTTCATATTTCACTTGCAGGTGTCCTTGTAAGGGAGATATGGAGGCCCAGGAGTTGTGACCCAGCAGCCAGCTTACCATACAGAAGGTCTTTGGATATACGACCGTCATCCATCCAATAAAAGTGTCCGAGCCAGTGCAAATATCATTGGCTTAGCATTGAGTGTATGCTGATGGAATTAGCGCACTCCAGGTCCTCTGAGCTGGTGACCCTGTCCTGCCAAGAGATGCAGAGGACACGTCTGAGACAGCGAAGGTGGGGACTGTTCAGCATTTTCTTCTGCCTAGTATATGTTGTCCAGGTCTCAACACTGTAGAGGAGTGTGATGAGGATGCAGGCTTGATAGACTCACAGATTGGTGTTCTCAGTCAGGTTGCTGTTGTTCCACAATCTCTTATGCAGCTTGGACATAACAGCTGCAGCTTTTGCAAAGCGTATGTTGATTTCAGCATCAAGTGACAGATTGCTGGTGATTGTGGAGCCTAAATATGTGAAGCTATTAACAACCCCCAGCGCCACATCACCAGTGCTGATCGATGGTGATATGGCAACATCCTGGACAATGTCATTTGTTTTCCTGATGCTGATGGTCAAACCAAACTCTTTACAGACGTGAAAGAGAGTCTGTCCATTTTCTGCTGAAGGTGCCTTGGTATGGAATGCTGGTGCGGAATCATCAGCATAGAGCAACTCTCTGATGAGGGCTTTGTGCCTTAAAACTCAGGCCAGCAAGGCTGAACTATTTTCTGTCATTTCTGCTATGTAAATAGATACCCTCTGAACAGCAAAGGGAATAATATGCCAAAGAATGTTGGTGCCAGAAAACACTCCTGCTTGACCTCACTGTGGATCTCAAAGGGTTCCGATGTTGCCCCATCATAACTAACCTTACCCATCATGTTATTATTGAAAAGAGGAGATCACATTGTGCAGCTTGGGTGTAAAGCCAATTTTCTCCAGCCGCTTAAATAGACCTCCACTGTCCACATGGTCAAATGTGATGGTGAGATCTATGAAGGCAATACATAGTGGTCTCTTTTCTTCAGGCACTTCCCTGTACCAGTCTTGAAGCCACACTGGGATTTGGGGTAGATGTGTTCAACCAAGATCTGCAGTCTGACAAAAGCGACACAGGCAAATACTTTACCCACAATGCTTGTCAGGAAGATATCTCGATGGTTGTTGCAATCATTATGGTCACCTTTGTTCTTGTACAGGTTTCACAATGTTTGAATCATGCACATCCTGATTATCAGAGACAACAAAGTTTGTGCAGATGCTGCAGGAGTATTGGTTTCCCATGCTTGATGAGTTCAGGAAATATGACACCAGCACCTGGAGCTTTGCCCATGGCAAGCAAGTCAACAGCTTTGATAAGCACCTCCACCGTGAGTCAATATCCAGATCTACTGTGAGCTTCCTTGGTAACAGTGCTCTCCCTAAAATACAATTCAAGAAAATGTTCCACCCATCTCTCGAACTGTTTATTGCAGTCAGGGATGTTCGATGATGATTATTCAATGTTCAGCACCGTTCATGACTCCTCAGATACTGAAGCAGTCCATGTCCAAGTGCAGCAAGACCTGGACAATATCCAAACTTGGACTGACAAGTGGCAATGACATTTGTGCCACACATGTGTCAGGCAATGACCATCTCCAACAAGAGGGAACCCAACCATTGCCCCTTGATGGTCAATGACACTACCGTCGCTGAATCCCCCACTATCAACAACCTGGGGGTTACCATTGGCCATAACCTGAACTGGACTAACCATATAAATACTGTGGCTACAAGAGCAGATCAGAGGCTAGGAATCATGTGATGAGTAACTCACCTCCTGACTCCCCAAAGCCTGTCCACCACCTACAAGGCACAAGTCAGGAGTGTGATGGAATACTTGCTTGTATGAGTGCAAGACTGATCTATGAATTTATTTATTGATTTACATTGATTTATGCAGCTCCCACAACACTCAAGAAGCTGGACACTGTCCAGGACAAAGCAGCCCACTTGATTGGCACCATATCCACAAACATTCACTCCCTCCACCACCAATGCACAGTAGCAGCAGTGTGCACCATCTACAAGGTGCATTGCAGGAATTCATCAAGACTCCTTCCACAGCACCTTCCAAACCCATGACCAATACCATATAGAAGGACAAGGGCAGCAGATAGATGGGAACATCACCACCTGGATGTTCCCCTCCAAGTCACTCACCATCCTGACTTGGAAATATATTGCCATTCCTTCACTGTTGCTGGGTTAAAATCCTGGAACTGCCTTCCTAACAGCACTGTGGATGTACCTACACCACATGGACTTCAGCGGTTCAAGAAGACAGCTCACCACCACCTTCTCAAGGGCAATTAGGGGTGGGCAATAAATGCTGGCCCAGCCAATGAAGCCTACATCCCATGAATGAATAACAAAAAGAAAAGAGGGCCAATGTTTCTTGATCTGACCCCAATCTTGCGTTCAAATTACGCTGGAAAAGATGTTCTGACTTAGGAGTTCTGCTCATAACAGTGTCAAGCTCCTCATTGAACTGGTCACCTCTGTGGCGGAGTACAGCATTGGGGCATAGATACTCGTGAGGTTAAATGATCCTGTTTGAGTTGAGAGGTGGTTGGAGAAAACACATTCTTAACCATTTGTGGGGAGTTCAACCATCGAGCATAGAGAGTTCACTACAGTGAAGCTTACACATTGCTGACATGTTTCCTCTGAACTCTTCCCCTGCCAGGTGAACGTGTAATGTTTTTCTTTCAGTGATCCACTGTCAGAGAGCCCATTCTCCTGTGGGGAAGCTATGTCATTGTTCAGCCCATCAAGTTCTATGTTGATCTCGGCTGTCTTGTACATGTTATTGACCAGTGGCAAGTCATCTGTCAGTCCCGTGCACATGGTCCTAATGTTCCAGCTTCCCAATCAAAGAATTGGCATCTTCTTTATTTTTGTTCATTTCATTTGTTTGCCTGGTGCAGTGAATTCTGTCCACATGTCAAGCAAACACACTAAGCTCCAAGCGCCCATTGAAGCAAATGGACCCTGGCTGAGTCAGCACTTTATTAGTCAGCAGGCTGCTAACTTGAGGGGGACATTGGTTCACAAATGGGACACAATGACTCCCCTCCCACACCCCCCACCCACTGTCAAAGACAGCTCTTTGCACCCATTTTCTATGTCAATTGAGTTGGGCTTATCTCTTGCAACTGCGGCTTCCCATGTTGTATTAATGCTGTGCAGCAAAACTGGAGCGTCCTCCCCAGGGTGTAAGCCTAGGCAAAATTTATAGAGAGCCTGGGCTGCCCAAACATCAGGGTCCCCTCCAGACCTTCCCAGGTGAAGCTAAAGGATTGCAATTTACTACATTTGGCATCAGCTCAGTTGCAGGAGTTGCCTTTAAGATGACATGTTTAGATGTCAGCCCTTCTTTGGGTTCCACTCCAGATTTTTTTGTCAGGGTCTACTCTCTAAGTCTTCAACTCTCCCAAGGTATCCATAAGGCAGTGGAGCTATTCACCCACACCTGAGAGTTTGGTTCATGAGTGCTAGAATGTGTCCACATGCCAGTGGACCTGCACACAGCATGTCTGGGGTCAAACCTCCTCTGAGTTTTTTTTTTATCATGACTATTAGTGCAGGGGAAAATACATTGTTCAGCTGAAGCAGTTTTTTATGAGCTGCTGTTCAAGAGCTCTAGCTGCAGACAGGAATTGGGGCCTGCTGTTTCCTTATCATCCTATGTTCTCTTTAGAGGGATTAAGAAGAAGGAGGTCAATAAAGGACAAAAACAATTTTAGAAACGCAATTAACAATAAATATACAAGAAGTGACAGAATATTATTTTTTCCCAATATAGCTTATCTGTTTGCCATTGCAGTATCCATTTGTCTGTTGTGATGCAGAGCAACCACAAGGTGGCACGTGGCAGCATTCTGCTGGAGGCCTCTTGGTTCATTGAGAAAAATCAAAGCTTTACATAAATACTTTGCATATTTTACCTTGCATTTAATATATTAAAAGGAACCTTAGCTATAATAAGCATGATCTGAGCAATCTTCAAAGATCCAAAAAATGATGTTAAACCTTGCTCACCCTGTTTTTGGTGTCCTGATTGCTCCAGTGATGAATGCCTCTGGATTTCCAAGCCATAAAGTGTCAGGTTGGACTCCAAGCTTCTATGACAATCTATGACACACTTGAAATATTTCTTTGTTGACATACCAGATGGAGTATTTGATGACCAAGCTCATACTGAAACTACACACCTCAAGTAATTTGTTCAGAATAGCACATCTTTCCTTTTATCTATCGGGGAGGAAAGGTAGCACTGAAAGTAGCATTGATGGGCTGAGACAAAAGAGAAAACATGGTATTAAAAATATAAATAATTTAAGAACAGCATTTTGTTTGATACTAAGATATATTGACTGAGAAGGGTTTTGTAAAAAAAATTGGCTTGCATATTCAATTCATGTAAACCAAAAGATATGCTTCTTCTGCTTTTATTGTCCAAGTGGCCCTTGCAATTTATGAGAACATTCCAAACCAAAGATCTGGGTCTCACTGGCTGATGCAGATTTAAGAGACTGTAGCAGAACTCACCATCACTGGTGCATTCTCCATGGCATTCCTCTACCAATCAGAGTCCACTTGCCAGCCAATCAGCACTCTTTACATGGAGCATAAATTGTTGTTTTCCCCTTATATTGGTATTCTTGTGAAGTTTCCTGATGAGTGCAAGATCAACAGTTTTGACATGTCTCTTTTTTCAGCAAGACTTAAGTTCTGTACTTCCAAGCGACTTTTACACAAGTTGCTGATGATAACAAATCAGGTAGCCATGTAACTAGAATAGTGGAAATAAAATAGAAAATGCTGAAAACACACAAGAGGACAGTCAGCATCAGAGGGAAGACAGATTATAACATTTCAAGTGTGTACTCTTCATCAGATAGGAGGTTAAGACATAAACAGCCATTTCAGTAAGATTAGAAAAGAAGAGGGAAAGGGAGGATAAAAGGAGGAGAGAATCCATGGAGACAGCTGATGTGTTATTGACTGGGCAACTGCTGAGCAAAAAGTGAAGTGATATAAAAAATCATCCGTGAGATGTAAGAAAGGCAGAGAGTGTAAACAGTGAGGGGAAGGAAGAGCGAAATGAAACAAGAGAGGCCCACATACATCAAAAACATGAGAATTAATGAAGCACACAACAACAAAACGAAGTCACAAATGCAGCAGATATGATTCACAGCGAGAGTGGAGATTCAAAGAATATTTTTACAGCAGAATAGTTGATAAACAGAAAAACCTACTAGCAAAAGCAAACACATCTGGTTAGGACTGGAATTCAAAGTCATGGGAATAAGTATGGATCAAGTTAATCAAACACTTCAAGGGATATGATGGTCACTCTGTCACTATGACCAACAAAGTTTGACTAATGGAAAGCAGCTATCTAAAATTTAGTAATAGTGATGTGGGGATGGATAGTTATTCTGGAGTTTAAATCCAATACGTCTAGGGGCCAGAGAGAAGTTTGAACATTTCCTTCAGGAGAGTATATGAGTGAAGTTACAACATGAAAAGGTTTCATTTGTACAACTTATTTAATGTGACCTGTGAAAGCGGATGCTTTTGAGTGTCAAATCTGCTTTACTTGTTTGTTCTTTTTTAAATTCAGCTACCTGGTTTAGATGGTCTTGGTGATTATGAAGGGTGACTTGCCAGTTGTAGCATTTTATGGTAGTGCAACCCTCCATCCCTGTAAAGGGGGATGTGCAGGGTGGCAATCATATATAATAATAAAAGCAAAATACTGCAGGTGCTGGAAATCTGAAATAAAAGCAAAGTGCTGGAAATACTCAGCAGGTCCGGCTGCATCTGTGGAGGAACAGTGTTAATGTTGAGATGAATATTGAATATGACTTCTTCAGAGCTGGAGAAAGGTAGAAATATGATGGGTTTATGCCATTGAAAGGGGGAATGGTGGATGAACAAAAGGGAAGATCTAGGATAGGGATAAGAGCGGGAGAGATTAAAAGACAAAGATGTCACAGAACAAAAGGCAAAAGCAGTGGTTATGGTTGTAGTAAAGAAACAAAGCCTTTGTCCAGAGTCAGTGTGGATGACAGAATAATTAACCAGGGTGACCACTCCGGATAAAAGATATAAGGGTCATTTCGCCATGGAGTAGCTGCTAAAGGGACTGGATGCAGAGTGGAGTAGTGGAGAGAACTTGGAAGGGCAGGGGGGTGGGGGGCAACCAGGCCTTGACTTGTGCTGAGGCTGCCACCGCAGCCACTCAACCCGACTCAGGTATGATACTGATGCCACTGGCTGGGAATCCACCCACCACCGTGCCTCCACCCACCGGACTCCTCCTATTGGGAAGCCAACTATCCAAACCACCTACCTGTCGAGAGAGGGGAGTGCCGGCCAGTGCTCACTCTGTTCTCTTGTGGCTTTGTGGGCTAGTGTGTGTGCATGCTCAGATGCAGAGGAAATCCAGGCCAAAACTCACCCCAGGGAGGCCTGACCCTGGACATGGGTCAGGAGGCCAAATTACGGGACAGTGCCAAAAAATCCGGGACACTTGGTCACCCTGTAATGAACAGCTTTGACTGAAAATAAAAACATGAAAAACAAGATTCAGACTGGCACATGAGAATCAAAATGGGGCCAGAGTTTATGCTCTGAAATTGTTGAACTCAATGTTGAGTGCAGAAGGCTGAAAAGTGCTTAATTGAAAGATGAGGTGCTGTTATATTCTGCTACGGGGTCGCTTTGCTCGTGAACCGGTTGCATGCTTACCTGTCGGCAGGTGAGTCCATTACAATATACTACAGATGCAGGGACCAATATGAAATGAAGCACATGCTATTTATTTACACAAACAACAGAGCACTAACATGATGTGTGCTTCTCTAACTAGACCCTACTCTAGACTAACATTAATATAGTAGCCCGCACTACACAGCTATTGGGTCTTACAGAGACGTGGTCAATCTGCTCACATTCTCTTAAAAGTATACTATACACCTCAGATTATCACATCCCTCCCCCTTTACTTGAAAGTATATTTTACAATATTTTAACTAAATAAAATACTTATAAATTCAGTCTCTCAGGAGGCTTTTTCAAATGTGTTGACTGTCGTAGTTCTATGATTTCAGGTGGTTTATCTGAGGCCTCACCCTCAGGAGTTATCTGTCCACTAGGCTCCCCAGTAGGAACCTCCCTCAGGCTCTACGGTGGGCAATAGAAGGTACTTCCAAAGCAAGAGGAACTCCTTCTACCTGTGGTGTAGACTCCAATGGGAATGTTTGGCGCACCTTTTCTTGTGGAGCTGTTTCCCTTTTCCTGAGGTGATCTACATGTCTCCTAATTATCTGGCCTTCAACTGATATATGGTAGGACATGGGTCCTGTCACTGCACTGACTTCACCTGAGAGCCATTTGGACCCATCTCCAAAGTTCTTTGCAAAGACTACTTCTCCTACTGTGCAGCTTCTTTCATGACTGTGGTAATCATGTTCTTATTTCTGGGCCTCTTGACTTCTCTCTACCCTCCCCCCTAAATTTGGCCTTATGAGGTTCAAATGTGTCCTAAGACTTCTCTTCATTAATAACTTTGTGGGGGCAATAACAGTGGTCGTATGTGGCGTAGTCCTATAGCTGAGCAGGAAACGTGATAACTTCGTTGCTATAGAGACCCCCTCTAGTTTTTTCATTCTGGCCTTAAAGGTCTGGACTGCCCTCTTGGCCAACCCATTGGATGCAGGGTGGTATGGCGAGGTCTTGACATGTGTTATGCTATTGAGACTTGTAAATCTTTAGAATTCCCCGCTAATAAATGCCATTCCGTTATCAGACACTATTATCTCTGGTAAACCGTGTATTGCAAAACTCTGACACAATATGTCCATAGTGGCGGCAGATGTGGGTGACCTCACCTAATATACATCCGTCCATTTGGAATGAACGTTGATAAGTAAGAGGAACATTGTGCCCAAAAAAGGCCCCATGTAGTCAATGTGGAGGCAGACCCATGGCCTTCCTGGCCATTCCCAGGGATGTGGTGGAGCAGAAGGAAGCAACTTCTGCACCTGATGGCACTGCATGCAGCTCTTGTCCATGTTTTCGATTTCAGTGTCCATCCCTGGCCATCATAAGTAGCTATGCACCAACATTTTCATTCTGGAAATGCTGAGGTGAGCGCTATGCAACTCTATCAATAATGGTTGTCTTCCTCTGGGAAGCACAATGACTCTCGCTTCCCACAGTAAGATGCCATCTTGGCAGGTGAGCTCGTATCTTCTGCCCTGCAAGACTTGTTCCCTGACGTGAGACAAAACTGGATCGCAGTCTGTCCACACTCTGATTTGTTTGGCATTCACTGGTGACAAATTCAGAAAGTTTACTAACAAGACAAGTTCTTGAGGGATGGGGATGTTCACATTGCTGTTCTTCAGAGGTAATCACCTCAGAGCATCAGCATTGGCAGTCTGGCTTCCAGTCCGGTGGATAAAAATATATTCATAAGCAGCTAAAATCAGTGCCCACCTTAGGATGCGTACCGAGGCAATTGGGATTATTGCCTTATCTTCCCCAAACAAGCCTAGTAGTGGCTTGTGATCGGATACTATGGTGAAGTGGCAACCATTGATGTATTGGTGGAATTTCTTGATGCCAAATACAATGGATAGGCCTTCTTTCTCAATTTGGGAGTATCTTCATTCTGAACACACTGAGCATTCGTGAGGCGCCATCCGGTGGGAGAGTACTGCCCCTACTCCATAAGGGGATGAATCACAGGTTAAAATCAATTCTTTCTTTGGGTGGAAATGTACCAACAGGGCCAATTAATGTAGTAACTGCTTTACTGCCATAAAAGCCAGTTGTTGTGGGGCTTGCCAAGCCCACCTGTGGTTTTTCTTGAGTAATGGAGCCAGTACTGCTGTCAAATTTGGAAGAAAATGACCATAGTAGATAACCATTCCCAAGAAGGACTTGAGTTCTGTGGAATTTTTCGGGGTTGGCACCTCACGAATAGCTCTCAACTTGTTTTCTATTGGGTGAAGGCCCTGCGAGTCGACCCTGTGAATCACTTACTCTGCTTGGAAGATACATTTTTCCCTTTTTAAGCATACTCCGGCTTGTGAGAATCACTTCAATACCTCTTCCAAGTTGGTTAGGTGTCCTTTATCAGATGGCCCTGTTACTAGGATATCATCGAGATAAACCACTACATGGGGTAGACCTTGGAGTAATCCCCTATTTGTGTTGATAGTTACAAAATCCCAAGAGGCCTTTTCTAACTCGATTTGCTGGTAAATGTGGCTTATGTCGAGTTTGGTATATGCGGTTGCCCGTGCCAGCTTGGAGTACAATTCATCAATTTTTGGTATAGGTGTCCTGTCAAATCTGGCCACTTTGTTAACGGTCAACTTGTAGTCCCTGGTCAGGTTTAGTACTGGGACTATGGGCGCTGCCCATTTGGAAAATTGTACAGGTTGTAAGACTCCCAATCTTTAAGTCTGTCTAATTCAATATCCATTTTTTCTTGTAATGCATAGGGGATTGACCTCGCCTTCAAATGTCTGGGGCTCGCTCTAGGATCCACGTGGAGTTTAGCTTGCAGCCCCTGAATCTTCCCGAGCTCTTCCCTGAACACAGAGGCATATGTCTGTAATAATTCTTACAAATCTTCCATTCTGGGTTGAAAAATCTCAGTCCACTCCAACTTTATTTCCTTAAGCCAGTAAACTTGGACCCTCCCCTGCTACCACTATTAGGAGTAGGTTAGCAGACTGGCTTCTATATTGTACTACAATCCTGCATATATCTTTTACTCGTATGTCTTCATCAGTATACATCTTTAACTGGCACCTGAGTTTTAGTACGTGGCCTTCTCCATTCAGATACTTAAATGTGTGTTCTCCTATGACTGTTGTGGATGCGCCTGTATTCACCTCCATTCGAATGGGTTTCCTGTTGACTTCTACTGTCACGTAGGTCAGCTCTGTTTTAATCATTTTTGAGTTGTGTAGCAAGTAAATATCTGACTATGTTTTTTCTGGTTCCTCATTATGTAAATTTCACGACTTCTGCCTTTTTGTTTGAACTTTGGCCTCAATCTCTCTTTACAATAGCGCATAATGTGCCCATTGTGATGACAGTAGAAACATTTGATTCTTTTAAATTGTCGTTCGTTTGTAGGCTGTCTGGTTCCAATTCTGCTATTATTGAAGTGATTTTTATCCATTAAACTATTGCTTTTCGCTGGTCTGTTAATGGTAGCGCTGTTCCACCTTTCAGTGGAGCCCTGCACTTCCGAGCCATTTCTAGCCGGTGCCTCCCTCCCAACATGAGGAATGGCGCCATTTTGTGCTCCCTTGATTTTTTCTGAATCCCTGATGTGCTTTCCATTGCGAGCGCCAACTCCAGCACCTTGCTGAAGTCTAAATTTGTTTCTGACAACCTTTTTGAATGGCGTCTTTGTAAATCCCACACACTGATGGGTCTCTTAACATGTCATTAATCAACATCCCTCTCAGTGCCCTGTCATTTGTTTTAAGGCTGCTACATAGCAAGCAACTGTCTCTCCAGGGGTGCGACGCCTCAAATTGAATTTAAAATGCTGCATTGTTACTGAGGATTTCGGTTGGAAATGGCTTTTCACAAGATTCACCAATTTATCAAATCTCTTGAAATCTGGGGTGTTGGGTGTCGTTAGACTACGAGTTAGGCCGTATGTTTACTGCCACATGTCAATAAGAGGATCGCCCGCCTCTTCTCTTCCCCCGATATGTCGTTGGCCAAAAAGAAAAAGGCAAGGTGTTCAATATAATGTGACCAGTCATCAGTGGTCTGATCAAATGTTCAATGCGGCCAAACTATGGCATATTGGAGGGAAATAACTCCGACGACTATGGCGAGGGCTTACAATTGTAATGTTCTTACAATCGGCATGCAGGGCCAATTCACTACAGTTGAGTTTTCGCAGCTTTCCTTGGTGTCGTCAACTGATCATGTTTTGCCTCGTCACCAGTTTTTACATTTTACTCTGGGGTTGTTTTGCTCATGAACTGGTTGCACGCTTACCTGTCAGCAGGTGAGTCGATTACAATATACTGCAGATGCAGAGACCAATATGAAATGAAGTGCATGCTATTTATTTACACAGACAACAGAGCACACGTGATGTGTGCTTCTCCAACCAGAGCCTACTCTAGACTATCATTAACATGGAAGCCCATGCTATACAGTCATTGGTTCTTACAGACGTGGTCAATCTGCTCACATTCTCTTAAAGGTGTATTACACCTTAGATTACCACAGGTGCTGTTCCTTGAGCTTGCTTTGGGCTTCACTGGAACACTGCAGCAGGCTGAGGATTAAATGTGATTGTGAGAGCAAGGTGATGAATTAAAATGACAAGTAACCAAACTCAATATTGAGTTCAACAATATCAGACCATGAACTCTGTCCCCCACTTTGATTTTTTTTTTACCATGTATGGTCTGAATCTTGTTTTTACTTTCAGACAGAGCTGTTCATTGTTCTATGATTCACACTCACTCTGGACAAATGCTTTGTTTCTTTAGTACAACCATTACCACTCCCTTTGCCTTTTGTTCCATGGCATCTTTGTCATTTAATCTCTCCCAAACCTTCCCTTTGTTCTTCCTCCCCCTCCCCCTTTCAACATCATAAAACCCATAGTACTTCTACCTTCCCTCAGTTCTAAAGAAGAATCATATTCAATTCAAAATGTTAACTCTGTTTCTTCACAGATGCTTCTGGACCTGCTTAGTTATCCCAGTATTTTGTCTTTATTATGGCCTATCATACATGTCAGTTGATAATTTACCTTTGTAATGGTGCAGAGGTCCAATGAACATGTGTAGGTCTGCATTATAAACAATATTAATGGGACTTTGCTAACATTATTACCAATTTCAGACCAGAATTGAGATAATGAATCTCCCTAGAACTTTGCGTTTGGTTTTGGGGGAACCACAAGACTGAAGTTCCTGAAACAATCTGCTTATGAGCCTTAATAATCACTGCTAATAAGCCAGTTTCAGAGTAATGAATTACAAAGTTTGAAAGGTTTCACCTCTATTCTTGGGGGGGGCATGGGTCCTGTACTACATTTTACACTGACTGCTCCAGGAATGACTAATGTCTTCATTAACAAAGAAGTAAAACACACCACTGGGTCTCTTTGATCTTTCACACTTACATTTTCCACTATTCGTGACACATCATCTACCCAGGCATATAGGCATTTTCCAGACTCAGATAGCTTGGAAAATACATGGGACCATTCAAACGTGGGGCAGAATTTTGCCGTCGGCGAGCAGGGAGCGGGGCCCACTTGCCGACGCGTAAAATGACGCGGGATGATGTCGGGCAGAACCCCTGACGTCATCCCGCCCCATTTAAATTTTCAGGAAGGCAGGGGCAGAGCAAATCAGCTGTGCGCCCGCCGACCTGTCAATGGCCAATTGAGGCCATTTACAGGATCATTTATACAATTAAAGGACTTGCCCGTCTGACCTTAATGTTGGCGGGCAGGCCAGGAGCCCCAGCGGTAACTAGATAAAACATGAAACTTCATCCAGTGGCGGGATGAGGTTTCATGCAGGGTTTAAAATTTTTTAATAAAGTTATGTTAATTATAAACATGTCCCATCTCATGTGACATTGTCACATGAGGGGGACATGTTAGGGAATTTTTTTTACTATTTTTAATATTTTTAAAAGTGTCAGTATCTCCCTGAGGCAGCACTCTCACTTTTGGGGAATCCACCGCCCCCCCCTCCTCCTCCCCCCCCCACCCCGCCATGCACAAGGAGCGCATAGCGCTTCCCGCCAGGCCTTAACTGGCCCGTCCATGTAAAGTGGCAGCGGGGCCCGCTTCTCTGGTGGGGATTGACTCCCCACCCGCCGGAGATTGGGTTGGGCCCGCCCACCCGACAGGCAGAAAATTCTGCCCCATGGAATTATAGAATCATAGGGACTTTCTGGCCCCGCCCACCACTGGGATCATCCGGTCCTACCAAAAGTCAATGGATTTTTGGCTGGGATGCCGAATGATCAGTGCAACTGGAATTTCCTCACTTTTTTTTAGTATCCTGGGAAGGAAACCAATAGATCCTGGAAATTAGTCTATCTTAAGGATCATTATTTTCTCTTTTACAATTGTTTATTTATGCTAAGTCCATGGCCAGAGTTTTGACATCGGCATGCGGAGGAGGGCCTGGCCCGTTGACGTGTAAAATGATACGCGGTGACATCAGGCCTGCATCCCGACGTCAGCGTGCATCATTTAGATATCACATGTGGCAGGTGCACGCCAGAGGCGGCTGTGTGCTGGCCAATCTGTCAACGGCCTATTAAAGCCATTAAAAAAACAATTAAAGTAGATATCAGCGCTGCCCATCCAACATTAAGGCTGGTGGGCAGACGAAGAGCCTAAGTGGCTTTTGCAGGCAGGGTGAGGTTTCCTGAAGGTTTTATTAAATCAATAAATAATTTTTGCCCAATTCATAAATGTGTGCCAGCTCATGTGACACTGTAACATTAGGGGACATATCTAAATAATTTGTAACTTTATTATTTATGAACTTTTATTATGTACTTAACTGTATGTATTTTATGTTCGAGAAAGCTCAGGCCCCGGCTCTCCCTCCTCCCCTGCCTGCACAGGTAGCGCTGAGCGCTACCAGCCACGTGTCATGCTGGGCGGGCCTGAATTGACCCATCCATGTAAAATGGCAGCGCGCAGCCGATTGCGGATGACGATCAGCTTTGTGCCCGCTCCCGACTGGACCGCCCGATATTCAGAAAATTCTCCCCGATTAGATTCATCCTCTTGTCTTATTTTTATGTTCCCTCCCAGCGCTGGTATTTTGTCTTTAAATATTCATTTAACATGTCTGTTATTTTCTTATTATTTATTAATTATTACTTGGTACATTTGCCTTTAATAGGCCCACATTCCCTTTACCACTCTTTTTCTGTTAATATCTCTGTAAAATCTTTTGCTGTTAGCTTTGCTAGTCCTTGAGATTACCTGTTTTATACCCCTTTGTTGATCTTGCAGTTCTCCCAGTCAGTTGGGTTTCCATTTTCCCTTTCTTGTGTGCAAGACTTTCCTTTTATTCCCTTGCTGTCACAACTTATTTGTTCACAATTATTACTTAACTGCACGAGTAGAACCATATGTATGTTTTGTCTTAAAACAAACTTGTTTTGTGGTTATTTTTCTTATACTCAGCACCATACATGCCCTGCTATCCACATTGGAAGGTGGAATAATTTAATCCACAGATATCTCTTAGTTGTCCTATCAGGAAGTAATTTTTTTTTATTCATTCACGGAACGTGGGCTTCACTGGCTGGACCGGCATTTATTGCCCATCCCTAGTTTCCCTTGAGAAGGTGATGGTGAGCTGCCTTCTTGAACCGCTGCAGCCCATGTGGTGTAGGTACACCCACAGTGCTGTTAGGGAGGGAGTTCCAGGATTTTGACCCAGCTACAGTGAAGGAACAGTGATACATTTCCAAGTCAGGATGGTGAGAGACTTGGAGGGGAACTTCCAGGTGGTGTTGAAGGAACAATGCTGCAAATATCTTTATCCAAGAGTCGAACCATAACTTCCATTTAGCCTCAGCCATGGGGATTATCTTCACATCTCATTGCGCCATGAGAGTAATCTGCTGCAACGAAAATGGAATTGCAGCCTTTAGAAAGTCAGTTTGGGTTGAAGCATGCAGCAACAGGCTGGGGAGCAGCATGTAAGTAAAAAATGATTTTTGGCTCTGTCAGTAAACTGATAGCTTGACTGCATGTCTCATGACTGCTTTCCTGCCACTTTTTCAGAATGTCTAACACAGGGTAGTCTGGCTGAGACAGCCAAACAAGAGACAAGCATATGACACTGTGAAAGAGAACTTGCTATCATTTCATAAATTCCAACCTGAGGCTGCTGGATGTCCATGGCAAGATAAAACATCACTTGTGCCTTAAGATGGAGTTAGCACTGGCACAGGGTACAAAGTTTCTCAACCCTCTGACTGTAGAGGAGTGTTATCAAAAGTTCAATCTCCGAGCATCGCAGATATGGTAACACACCAAACATTCTCCCTTTTCTGCCTTGCATTCTCAATCTTTTAAGAAGAACAGTTGTTCAATTAATCCTTCAAAATACTCTTTCTTTAAGGGGAGCACTAATTCAGGATTTTACAGTATGGGTACCCATTTCCCCTAATAGCAAATAGTTGCACACAGCACCCTAAAACCCTCTACTCAATTTAGCAGCCTGATACTACTACATCTCTTACTTCAGCTGTCCCATGCCAATTGGCATGAACTTCTGAATTGGCAGCCATCACCTACTTAAAGAGCCTGCCCGTTAAGCTGCAAACGACATGGGGTGTGATTTTTTAAATATTCTTACCTGAATTGAGAGGACCAAGTGTGTTCTCCTCAACCCCACATTCAAAAAAATGCAACTGCTCCTGTGATCGCCCCCCCCCCCCCCCCACTCAGATTTCCACCTACTCCGGCCTGGTCACCGCATCCTTCCTTTCCCATTCGAATCCCTCCCTGGTTCCTCACTTCATCACTTACATGATGGCTGATGCTGTAAATGCAGTTGTCCAATCTTCTATCCTGCTTCGCTGATCAGCTACCTGTTACTGTGCATACCACGCCACCTCAGTGGAACTGAAAACTGAGACTCAATATCGGGTGTGTTTTGGGCCTCACCATTCAGGCACAGATATTGCTCCCTGCGCCCACCAGCCTCCTGTTGATCAGTGGCAACATAGATCCAAGGCCCAGTGGAATGACAGGCTTGGTACTACTGTCTCTCAATTGCCTTTACCTAATTTTACTGATGAGATGTGCTCTGATGGCCCTTGCAGCAGTCACTGAGGAGTCTTCTGAGTGCACATCATTATGATGCTTTTATCCATGTAAGTCAGTGTCTGAAGCTGCTGGCTGCCTGCCCATATCTTTTTGTGTAGTGAAGCTGTACAAGTCACAACAACCCCCCTGATGCAATCTAGAGTGTATTACAGAGACCGCCTGGCCTGATCTGACAGCAAAAATGTCCTTTTAGACACATTGATCCACTCAATAACCAATTTTGTGAAAGCATGTGCCTCATTGTAATACTCTTCTGCTGATGTTCAGGCTACACAGTGGGATTATTATCCATGGGCGATGGGGTAGATTTTGTAATCCATCAACCATCCATTGAAATTATTTTCTTCCATGATATTAGTGTAGATCAAGATTTAATTTCAGATTACATAGACTTCATAAATAATCAAAACAAGAATTAAAATTAGTAATAATTAATATATAATTGGATTTAGAATTTGAGGTATATCAGCAAAGGAAGCTGAGCAACACTGGGAACATTCCATTGGAATGTTCAGGAATTAAGGTTTCAATCAGGTGGAATGGGCAGGGATTTAGCAATGCAATGAAATGTCACAACCAATTAAAACTAAGAGTATACTTTTGAAATTGTCCATTACTTTTCAATTATCTAACTTATTATTTGGATGCATCAAATTTTAAGATTGTCAGTTAATTTTCATTGACGTGAACAGTACTGAAGTCATTATCATAACATCTGCCCCGTCCCTTTCTTGTTTCCTAGATAGTTTTGGACTTAGCAAAGATTGGCAATAGTAGTTGAAGTAAAGCACAGGCCTATATGAATGTGCACAGAAACACAATTGAATGATGGAGGCCTGTTGTTTCAGGAACTAATAGTGCTTCTATTAAATTATTCTGCCTGTATAATGTGTAAGGAACTTACTGGAAAAATTGTCACCAGAAAAGTTATGTAATTACTGTCACCGCATCTCAATTCCACACTCCAAATCAGGGAAGCCATGTGCAAGGAGAATCAAAAATAAAGTTACAACATTGTGGTCCCAAATTATATTTGGTAGAGTCCTGTAGAATTGGAGGGGAAATCCTGGGTTGGATGGAAATTTGGTTGTGTTCTGGTAGGCAAAGTGTTCTTTTTTCTTTATTCTTTCATGTGATGTAGTCGTCAACGGCAAGGCCAGCATTTGTTGCCCATTCCAAATTGCCCTTGAATTAAGAGGCTTGCTCAGCCATTTCAGAGAGCAGTTAAGAGTCAATCACATTGCTGTGGGTTTGGAGTCACATGTAGGCCAGACCAGGTAAGGATGGCAGATTTCCTTCCCTTAAAGGCATTAGTGAACCAGGTGGATTTTTATTCCAACTTTTATTAACTTAATTTAAATTCTTCCAGCTGCTACGGTGGGATTTGAACCAATGAGCATTAGCCTGGGACTCTGGATTACCACTACCCCACTGTCTCCCCCAACTGTTGTTGCTAATATTACTGGAGTCCTGCAGGGGTCAATTTTGGGACCATTATTCTTCACAATTTATACCAATGATCTGGCTGCAGACATTTGGGAATACCCTCCACATGTTTGCAAATGACAGATCCGGACTAGTGATACAGTCATTGAGAAAAGAAAAAACATTAAAATCTGATCTAGATGCAAAGGGTGACTTGGCTCACATCTGGCAGATAACTTTTAATGCAGTTGTAATTTAGTGTTTCAGCATGCAACATCTTAAAAGCTAGTCTTACTAACTTTCTTTATTACTCCTCACTGAAAATTTGATACATTATCAGAATGCAGTAAACTTTGGCAATGGCTGATCTTTGTAATAGTACTGGCATGATTATTTTCTTCTGTTCCATACTGCATGCTGTCATCTCACGGTACTAGCCACGTTGGCTATTAAATCAATCAATCACAGAATCGCAGAACTGCTATTGTGCAGAGGGAGGCCATTCAACCCATTATGTCTGCACTAATATTATACCAGCACAATGTTCCTTGCAACTGCATATTCAGAATGCATTAATATAAGTTGACTGTTGTCCAAGGCATTTTATCAGAGCTCTGATAATCTTCTATCTTACGCATGTCTCTTTTATATAAGGCCGCTCATAAAAGTGGTAGTGCTTGGCTGCAATCTCTGACTCTTACAGAGGTTATGAGAGATGGTGAGGTCAGAGGTCTACTTTTCAAAACTTTAACTCTTGTTGCTTATCTCCTGGTCACCTCAGATGTTCAATAAAGGGAAATATTAAAGAAGCATGAGCAGGATTCAGATTGGATAAAGTGGTTAAACTAGAGACTCACACAGGTGCTTTTTAATGGGCTGCTTATGTTGCGACTTTTGACGACTCTTTGTAAAGCCGCAATTTTAACTTGTGGTGTGAGCTAGGGGCCAAAGTAAGCAGCAAACTGTCCCAACCTCTGCAGAGGGAGACCCAGGAGATTTTATCTTCTCAACCTCATTTCTATAGCCTCAGTTAGTCAGAAATAAACTGATAGGAATCAACAGCTGGCCGTGGTTGGGAGTGAAATCTCAGATAGCAGGAGACTGCCACTGGGGGCAAAAGAAACAGTGCTGCCACTCAGGCAAGTTAATGAAAAGGGGCTCAGGAATCTTGTGATGGAGGGAGGGAAGCCTGGGGCTGGGGAGACTTAACCTTTCTTTGCTGGGAACAGGGAAGTACGCCTGCCCTTGCTGGCCCCAAAAGAAAAGTGAACAATAACAAGACGATTCATCTCTTTGGACCTCTTCTGACTCTGGTTCTGACTCCTGTTTCCACCAGGTTAGCCCTGCCTGAAAAGCCACAATGGTTTCCCTGCACAGGCCTTTTGTTAAAATAGCAGCCTGGTCCTGATGATGTAATTGGAGCACAATCTGCATGGCCAGAATTTTGATGTCAGCATGCAGGGGCGGGCCTGATGGAGCTGTCTGTGTGCCCACCGAACTGTCAAAGACCTATTAAAGCCATTAACAAACTAATTTAGATAATTAACAGGTCTGCCCGTCCAACCTTAAGGTTGATGGACAGGCGAAGAGCCCAAGCGGCCTTTGCATTTTCAGGAAATCTCATCCATGGGTGGGATAGGGTTTCTGAAGGTTTAATAAAATCAATAAATTAATTTTGCTAAATTGACAAACATGTCCCAGCTCACGTGACACTGTCACATGAGGGGACATGTCTAAATAATTTTTATCTTTCTTTATTCAAAAATTTTAATATGTAGTTAACCTCCCTGAGGCAGCTCTGAGCCTCAGGGAAGTTTCTGCGCTCTTATGCGTGCATGTGCGAAAGATCGCAGGCTCCAACTCGCCTTCTTCCCCCTGCCCGCACACTGTAAAAATGTAAAATGGTGGTGTGGAGCTGATTCTCCCCCATATTTAGAGAATTATCTACAGGCTTCCAATGGGTGTGTACCCAACCTGCGCAGGTGAATGATTTAAAATCAAAACATTTGGGGAGAAAGCAGAATCTTAATATGGAAGTCCCAGGGGTAATTTTAACTGCCACCCTCCCCCATCAAGGCTGCTATCCCCCAGGTGGGTGGGGTAAAAATCAACCCTTTAGTGTCAATCATTGAAATTGTCCAAATGTTAACCACTGACATTTTACAGCACAAAATAGGTGCATTGGTTATGACAGATTGATTGTAATAAATTAAGAGCAAAGTTGCACTTTTCAAATATTGCTTAGTCAGAAAATAGAGCTCCTGACAATTTTGTTTACTCCCGGATGCCTTTTCCTCAGACTGTGAAGGTAGCTATTTTTTGCCCAGAGTTGTTCAGTCTCAGCATTTTGCTTTTCAGTCTTTTTTGTGAAAATGCTTCTTGACTGCAAACAGCTCTTCCTGATGGATCAGCATCTGTCTCCTCTGTAACCATAGCAACACATTTGTCATCAGAAGCAGGACTGAATCCCATAACGTGCAGTACACACTAATGAAGTGCCACTACAGTAGAGTTTTTTTTGAGCTGTAACATTCAGTCTGCTGTTTTTGTGGAAGGGTAATTGGGCTGAATTTTCAGACCCCTGGAAACGGAATGGTAGCACCCTGAAAATGGTGGACAATGATGAGTACATCACTACCACATTATTGTTTCTGCTGCAGTGTTCCCTTGGCCCACCACTACAACGGCCCCCTATGTCAAAAGGTGGCCCATTTAAAATGCTTAACAGGATCATATGACATGCATAAGATCCCAACTGCCATTCTTGGTCTAACCTGACAGAGGGTGTGCCATGCATGCATCGACAAGATCCAGCTGGTCACCCGGCCAAGAGGGATCCCAAAGCTTAAGGTTCTTTTCATTTGTTGGGGCTGGGAAGAGTGGTAATGCTCCTTCAGGCCCCAAAAATATCAGCACTGCAGCTCCTCCAGGTTGCCCCCAAAACAGTAACGTGGATCTCAGTGTACCACATGCTGTGGGTGCAGAACCCATCTCTTCACAATCCTTTCAGGGTGACCTCGGCATGGGCAATATCTGCTGGCCCACCCAGCGACGGACACATGCCGGCAATGATTCAATGCAGTCACTACACTCAGGCTTGAGGGCGGAGATCAGTGAGGTCACCATTGTTCTCCCAACAGCCATGGCAGTGCTGAATGTTCAGTGATTGAACTTTGCAACATGGCTTGACCATTGTTTATGGAAGGATGAGTGCATAATAATCCAGGGGACAGGGATGCACTTTGTCATTGTCTCCATGTTAAATGATCCAATGTCCTTGTTCTTCCTTTCAGCATCAGCAGAGCAGAGCTGGGAGGAGGAGCAGCAGAGGCCCCCTCTCACACCTGAGGACCCTGAAGTCACGGACTCACCAGCATCACACCATCTCTGCCAGGCAGGCACCAGCGCAGATATTAGCACCTCAGTGGGAATTAGAACATCGGCTAGTGTCCCGGGGCACAGCAATGAGGGCACTTCACAGCCACTGGAGTTGTCCGCGATGTGGCAGGTGCAGGAAATGCGGCCGGGTGTGCGGGTGCATCTGGTGGAGATACATGGGTCAATGCTTGGCTTGGTGTCGTGGTGGAGGATAGACTCGTAGACCAATCAGGGCTTCCTGGGGATGCGTTCAGACCAGCAAGCCCTCACATCAGCATTGACCTCAGCTGGTCAGTGCCAGTGTGGGAGATGGTGTGGGCACCAAGTTTCCCAGCTCGGTGCCCATCCATTCACGGTGAGCAGGGAGGTCCAATGTGACCTCATGTCAATGCAGCAGCTGTCTGTTGTCTCTATGGGCTCCTCTCAGGATGCTCCGGATGAGGGCTGCAGCTCCTCTGCCCCTCTCCCAGTGACCGTATCATCCAGTGAGATTGCGACAGCTGGGGAGATGCCAGCTGTGGAACTGGCAGCTCCCTCCCAGGTGGGGCCAGCACAGGCTCCATGGGCCAGAGGGTGGCCGCCAAGGTCATCGAGGCTAACAGGACAGCAGTCAGCAGGCTGTCTCAGATGCGACCACCAGCGAGGAGTCAGCACCAAAACATAGCATCCAAAAACGTAAACATAAGGCACCTTAGGCACTTAGGTTTATCACTGGTGCTCTTGTGTTGGCCCAAGATGAAGTCTTTATGAGTTGGTGTGATTTTTAACACCTTTGCCATTTTATTTTCTTAAGTTCCTTTGGTTGTAATATTAAATTTAAACTTGTCACCATGGCTGAGGGTGCCTCTTTCCTTCTGCAGGTGGATGTATTCCAATAATGTTATGAATGATTTGTGGGACATTCAGCTTTATTAACAAGGCCCTTAGTTAATGTTCCTAACCAGGCAGATTTTGCACTTAGTATCAAGTATGGAGCCTGCAGGCCAGGCTTGTCCTGAAGGTCCATATGTGGTGTGCTAGCTGAAGGTTTGTTGGATTAGAGCCGCCCAGGCGTCCCTGCCTCCCTGGAGTATGCCCGGGTCAGCGTCTACCCCCTCAGCATTTCCCTGTGCGTGCTCATCCTCGGACTCACCACTGGACTCAGACACTGCGCCAACATCTTCATCATCCACTGCATTCCCCCTTTCCAGCGCAAGATTGTGGAGAGTGCAGCATGCAACCGCTATCACCAACACACAATCTGGGGAGTACTGGAGTGTGCCTCCTGAGCGGTCCAGGCATCAGAAGCGCATTTTGGGAAGGCCAATGATTCTCTCCACCACAACCCTTGTGGAGGCGTGGCTCCTATTGTAGAGCTCCTCAGCTTCTGTTCTTAGAAGGCGGAGAGGCGTCATAAGCCACTTTCTGAGGGGATAGCCCTTGTCACCCAGCAGCCAACCATCCAGCTGAGCCGGAGCACTGAAGAGCCTCAGCACCTGGGAGTGTCTGAGGATGTAGGCATCATGGGAGCTGCCAGGGTACCTTGCACAGACTTGCAGAATCTGCATCCTGTGATCACACACTATCTGCACGTTCATGGAGCGGAAGCCTTTCCTGTTGACAAAAGCACCGGGCTCGCCTGCTGGTGCCTTGATGCCCGTATGGGTGCAGTCAATTGCACCCTGGAGGCGAGGGAAGCCAGCAATGGCTGTGAAGCCTCTGGCTGGCTTGCCTGGTCCCAATGGGACCAGGATAAGGATGAAGGTGGATACCTGTCTGAACAGAGCGTCTGTAACCTGTTTGACACAAGTATGGAGAGCTGATTGGGAGACATCATAAAGATCACCCACCGACCTCTGGAAGGAGCCAGAGGCACAGAAGTTGAGGGCAGCTATGAACTTCAGAGCCACTGGCATGGGGTGTCCACCCGCACAGTTAGCGGAGATTTCAGGTCCTATCATCTGACAGATAGAGTTGACTGTCTCCCTTGAGAGACGGAGCCTCTTTCAGCACTACACCTCAGACATATTGAGGTAGCTGCTTCGCAGCCTGTAAACCCTGGCAGCAGGATGGTGGTGTCTTCTGTGGCCCCTTCCACCTGGGACTACCTCTTGGCCCTGCACCCCTTGTGCCTCCACCTGCCCTTCCAAAGGTGGCTCTTCTGGAGGCTGAATGTGCACTCCTGGTCTCCTCCTCCTTCTAGCCCTCCCTTCCTCCTCAGAGGAGGTGCTTCCAGTGGAGAGTTCAGCTCCCATTCCCAGGCTAAGGGAAGGCCTCCTGAAACCCGCAGGCCCAAAAAAGATTCCTCACTGCAGAGTGCTGACCTGAAGGTTGTGGGTCCAGACCAAGCAGCTCGTATGCGTTTTGAAGCATTGCAGATCACACAGGCAAGTATCAGTATCTTTGAAAAATCAATATTTGACAGGGCACACTCGCAACCCCAGTGAGCCCTCTTATCCACCCTGTGGATGAGGTTTATACAAATGTGTTCTACCCGCCTGCCGTTGTGCCCGTGCTCCAACCTGAAGATTGCACGGGCGGTGAAAAGTTGCCATTGATTGGTGCCTCAAGGGCCTTAAGTGGCCTGTTAATTAATAATGAGCGCGCATCCAATATCATTGCGTGCCCGCCCAACGAAATATCGCGATGGCGTGCGGTGACGTCAGGACGCTTGCCTGATGTCATCACACGTCATTTTAAGCGCTGACGTGCGAGCCCACCCCCTACACCAATGGGAAAACTCTGGCTCACAGCTCTGATTTGAGGGGAGTATCTAACCCATTCTCCTTAAAAAAAGACCCCGAGAACTCAAATAACATGAAAACAAGATCAGTTGAGAAAACAGCTTGTTATATTTTAATGCAATTAATGAAAATAAATTATTTAATTTCTATACAAAGAGCAAACTGGGAGTTACATTAAAAATAGCACAAACAGGAAAAAAGGGACGGTAATAGCTTTGATGTGAATTACTGAATGTTGTTTTTAAGGGAAATTTAATACAAGATTAAAAATATTATATGCCATTGTGTAATTGGTGACTCATCCAGTTGAAATCTTGACACCTACACAAAGGAGGTAAACAATTATAGAGCATCTTGTGCAAATAATTATATTTGTCTGAAGTTAAGGGTGTGATTTTATTATACAAGAACATTGAAAATTACACATGGAAACATTCCACAAATGGTTTGAGGTGATCTCTGAATCATAAACAACTACTTACCTAAATCATTCAGGCAAAGTTAATAGTTTGGCGAATAAACATTAATTAGCACCATAAACCTAAAACACAAACATTCTTTGACACTTGCTGTAATCCAATTTATAAAAGAACATTTATATAGTGCCTTTTGGATCTCTCAGGAAATCCTAACACATCTCAGATAGGCAATTAATGAAGAAATGGAGCAGGAGTAAATGTGAATGGAACAGCAGAATGATCGGCCTAACACTCATGTTTGCAAGCAAGTTTTGATAAAACAGTAATATTTTTCTACATTTTTTCTGAAGATTTCAACTCTTCTGTGAATTCCTGTTTTTTCCTCTTGAGCCTGCAAGCACAAACATACAATACATCTCACGGTCACTTAAATGGACAAGAACAATCAACTGGAGTTTCTTCATCAAAATTGCACTCCTCTGGGCAGACCCCTGACCTTTACTCATAATCTACCTACAAAGTAAGTTTCCCCCATTATCTTTGGAATTCTATCCTCTTTTTCTTCATTGCCTGATCTAATGCTTGCAGCAGGGAACAGGTAAACGAGCCACTAACACTGCTGTTCCTGTGTTGTAGAGTTGTCCACCAAGATCCAGCTGGTGTGAGACTTCCCTCTGATATTCCTTCTTCCCATTCCATTCTGGGAGACAATGTAACCTCTTCATGCCATTCTCAGTCCACCACAGCTCAGATAGGGAGTTGAGTACAGTAAAACTTGAAACTGGGTGGAATCATGCTCTTGCTGGTGGTGAGCTTGGAGGTGGGCAGGGCATGTAATTATGTGGGATGGTGGCATACTGGAACTTGCCGCCTTCCTGCTTCTGCCACAATTCAATTCTGGGTGGAAAGGCCCATGATCGACCTTCCTGCCCCACTGTCAATGGAGTCCCTAAGTGGCCAATTAATTACCACTCAAGGGCCCCATCCTGCTGCCGCTGGTATAAACCCAGTGGTGGGCAACCTGTCACCATGTGGCGTGCACAGCAGCTAAAACCGTGCAGCCAGCTTGTCATCTCGGGGGACCCCTCTAGCAAAGGCATGCAGTGCCTGATCAAGAGAATGGATATCAGGCGTGGGGGCAGCTGAGAGCCACACCCCTGCTCCTGCTGCCAACCCTACTTCACCACTTGCCCTGTGATGTCCACTTCACAAAACCATCCCACCCCCCACATTACTTAGCTGTGGCCTGGGTCACTCCATGATGCTGGGACTCCAGTGCCTGTCCTTCTTGCAGCAGCCATGGCCTCTCTAGAGCCGCTGTTGAACACAAGAGCTGCGGCCTCTGATTGGCCAGCAGCTCTTGGTGGACAAGACCCATGTCCCAGGGGTCTTGATTCCAGGGGAAGGCCCACTGCTGGCCTCACCACTGTCTGACTAGCTTGTGGTTCCACAGGCCTTTCCAAAAAGAGGCAGCACAGGTCTCTCGCTGGCTCTCCAGCTGTCAGGCAAGACCCCCGATGCCTCAACAAGATTCTGTGCACTGAATCTGTTTACTCTCAGTGGTAAGTGTTATAAATACTTTAATCACAGAAAATAGTTCATCTTCAAGGACTAGAAACATTTTGGGAAAAAGTTGTGTTTTAAAAGACACTATCCCTTAAAGGGTTAATGCTAGGGCTCTTAGGGTTCCTGGAAAAGACTGCACTTCACAAAAAAAGGTAATTAAGCAGCTCTAAAGAAGCTGGAAATCTCTTGACCCTGGTGGACTGTATACAAAAGGGTGGTTTATGGCTTTAAACAAAACATACTTGGAAAACTGTTTAAAAAGTTGGCTTGGGCTTGCTTTCGGGGAGAAAAAGAGGGATCAACTGCTCGTGTAAAGGAGAATCCATCTCTTCAAAGTCCAGAGCCAGTCCACTACCAGAGATGAATAGAAGCTGCTCCTAAGTTGCTCAACTTGCTGGAGTTGATTGTCTGCAAGTGTTCCTTGAGTCCACCTAAAAAGCAGTGCAAGAGTCATCAATTGTTTTGCACATCAGTGCTGAGAGACCAATCATATAACCTTGGTGCCATTTCAAAGGTACCACCATTCATCTCTGTCCTTGAACTATTGGCTTTTAATCTTTTTTCAGAATTCCTCAATTTTATTTTAACTTTGTGTGTGTGTGTGTGTTTGTGTGTGTGTGTGTGTATAAAGAGTAATTATTATACTTTCATATTTCATACTATAAGTTAATAAGCTTTGCATTCTACTTGACAAGTCTAGTTTTTATAATAAACTAATAATTTTATTGTTTATTGAAAAAACCTGTTCATTGAGTGGGCATTCTGAGGTGAATAGGTCAAGCACATGTTTGCCCATATAGCTGACTGGATAGATCATTTAAAATTAAATTGTTACCCGTAGTGGCACTAGAGACAGGTAGTGCACTCCTCCCATCTTGGTTGTAACAAAAAACTGGGGGCTCGTGAGGATTTCACCTAAGACAAAAACATATGATTGGGAAAGGATAAAAGGGTAAAAGAAGAAAACCAGGGCCCTACTGTTTATATTGGCGGAATGGATACTTCAGATGCAAGTGAGTTTTTTAAGTGGCCTGGGTTTACCCTATGATTCATGTAGAGAGCCAGAGGATTTCAACAGCCAGACAGACAGCTGAGATGGCTGATGATTACGAGCTTGCCCACAAGCCCTGTCATCTCCACCAACCCGAGAAGGAAAGAAGATGGGAGAGTGACAGGAAGGCAAGTTGCCAGGGATGAGAAAGGACAGCTGGGAATATACCATTGCAGAATTGATGTATGTGGAGGAATAGTTAAAGATAGAAGTTAGAGTGGGAGCTGAGAAAGCTGAGCTTTGCAAACTAGTGGCAAAAATGCTGAATATGGGAAGTGAAAGAACTAGAGGAAGCTGTAAAATCGGAAGGAGACAAGCTTCCATGGGCACAGTTTCAGCTAGAAGAGAAGTTGGAACTAGAAGTTTGGACAAAGGAAAAGGAAAAAGAGAGTGCATGTCAAAGGAAGCAAGCAGAAAGGCAGGAGAGAAAAGGAGCAAGAAAGAGAATACCAGCTTAGAATGTTGGAACTAAAACAACACGCTGGCCTTGACTCGAGGGTAAATATTGATGGGGAAGATCCTGACTCAAACCTAACACCTAGTGGTGAGCTGTTTAAATTTATGAAAGCCTTCCAAAGTTTGAGGTTTGGGACATTTTTATTTTTTTTTGAAAAGATAGCTAAGCAGATGGGGTGACAAAAAGAAAACTGGACATTGCTTGTGCAAAGCAGATTGACTGTCAGAGCTCATGCACTTTATGCCTTGCTTTCTGAAGATTCTTCTACAGATTATGAGATGGCAAAAAAAGTTATTCTCACTATTTATGAGTTGGATCCTGAAGCTTACAGGCAGAAATTTCAGCAACAGCCTAGGTAAGCTTATATAGAATTTGAGTGGGTAAAGCAAACCAACTTTGATTGTTTGATATGGACACTAAAGATAGAGGCCACATATGAGACCCTTAGGGAAATAATTCTCCTGGAGGAAGTTAAAAATCCACTCCCTTCATTAGTAAGAACTCATGCAGAGAACCAGAAGATTTCAACAGCTAGACAGACAGCTGAGATGGCCGATGATTATGAGCTTGTCCACAAGCTCCGTCATCTCCACAAACCCGAGAAGGAAAGAAGATGGGAGAGTGACAGGAAGGCAACTAGCCAGGGACGAGAAAGGACAGCTGGCAATATCCCAGAATCTCCCTCACAGACCAGAAAGGAAAGTTCTGAGGGTGAGTGATGACCGAAAACCTAAGTGTATCCCATTGCCTTGAGATAGGACACCTTCTTGCGAGTTTTGGGAAGTTACAGGGTAAACCTATGGGACTTATTGGGGTACGCAAGACTGATGCAGAGAAAGGGGCCCAGACCAAGAGTACTGCAGGTCAAGCTTTAGCTCTGACTGCAGCTGTAAAGCCAAGCACAAAGTGCGGGGGAGGTGAACAAGATATCTGAAAGCTACAGGGAATTTTTGTCAAAAGAAAAAGTAACTCCTTATCCCTCAAGTGAAGTAGGTAAACCTATAGTTATACTTAGGGATACAGGGGCTACCCAAACACTCTTGCTGGGGAAAGGCATGACTTTTCCACCAGAAAGTTCACTAAATGCCAAGGTTTTAGTGAAAGGTATCGATGGGGAGTATATACTCAGATCTATGTATCGAGTGCACCGAGGGTGTGACCTAATGTCTGGAATGGTAACAGTCCATGTTGTTCATAGTTTGTCTGTAGATGGAGTTGACTTATTCCTTGGAAATGTTTTGGTCAGAGTGAAAGTAGTGGCTTCTCCAGTAGTTGCAGAAAGACTAAGTGAAGTCAAGAAGACAGAGCAGTTGCAGGGGAAGGTTCCAGCAATTTTTCCTTCCTATATAGTGACCCGAGCAATAGCTAAACAAGCTCCATCATCAAAGTAGAATTGACACCCACAAACAGATGTTTGGCTATCTGAAACTTTCTTTAGGGATTTGGATCATCTGAAGGAAATGTTCAGTAAGTCTTCTCTGATTAAGGCTCAGCAAGCGGATCCAGAGTTAAGTAAAATAGAACAATCAGCTCAAACCAAAGCTGAAGCAGAAGGAGTTTCTGAACGCTGCTATATTAAAAGTGGGATTCTGATGAGGAAGTGAGACCTCCTCACAGACCATCAGATGAAGAGTGGACAGTGGTTCATCAAGTAGTGGTACCACCCAAATATCGTCAGGAAATATCAAGGATAGCTCATGAAATTCCAATGGCAGGACATGTAGGGATCCAAAAAACCTGAGCACGTAAATGTCGACGTGGTATAATTTGGTAAAACATGTCATACATGCCAGATTGTATGAAAATTACAACCTGCATTCAAACCAGCACCTCCAATTCCCATGCCAATTTTTGGAGAGCCATTTAGTAGACTGTTGGTAGACTGTGTGGGACCTTTACCAAAATCAAAAGAAGGACACCAATATATACTCACTATTTTGCATATGGCTATTCAGTTCCCAGAAGCCATTCCCTTGAGAACAATTTCTGCCAGGGTAGTGGTAGAGAAATTAACCCAATTCTTTACTTGATATGAATTGCTGATTGTTATCCAGTCGGATCAATGTTCCAATTTCATCTCTAACATTTTTCAGGAAATTATGAGTAGCCTGGGGGTAAAACAGTTAAAGTTCTCAGCATACCACCCACAAACTCAAGGCACTTTAGAACAATACCATCAGACCCTCAAAATGATGATTAGGATATACTGTTAAGACTATCCCCATGATTGGGACAAGGGGTTAGAATTCCTTTTATTTGCCACTAGGGATGCACCTAATGAGTCTACTGGTTTTAATCCTTTTGAGTTAGTTTATGGGCATGAGGTGAGAGGTCCTCTGAAACTAATGAAAGGAAAGTTAGAATGTTGTCCTATTCCATGGAAGATTATCTATTGGATTTAACAATTGGCTCACAAGTGCCTGCAAGGTGGGTCAGGAACATCTTAAAGCTTCCCAAACGATCATGAAGAAATGGGCAGATAAGCATGCCAAGACTCAAACCTTTCATCCAAGGGATAATGTGTTAGTTAGTATTACTGCCTTTGCAGGGTGAACCACAGTTCAGTGGTCCATATAAAGTACGAAAGGATTCGTACAGTTAATTACTTGATTAATACCCCAGTTCACAGGAAAATAAACCAGCTCTATCACATCAGTATATTGAAGTAATATCGCTGCCGGGAGGAGGATAAGCAAGTACAGGTATGTCAGGTAGTAAGGACAGTGGAGGACAAAGGAGATACTGAGGATGAGGCAGAAATAAGCCTAAGCAATTCTCAAATTGGACCTCCTACTATCATTTTAGCTAATATTTAGCTATTAGGGAGATTGGACATCATGCTTCCGAATTTAGATGCAGAACAACAAGAAGAGCTAACAAGGCTTCTCACAGCGTTTAAAGGAGTCCGTAAACACAATCCAGGATGTACAATAGAACAAATGTTCTATTTTTCCTTAGTTCTGTTGAAGAATCATACGGACTCGAAATGTTAACTGTGTTCCTTTCTGCAGATGCTGTCAGACCTGCTAAGTTTTTCCAGGTATTTTTGTTTTTGTCCAGGATGTACAACCTTAGTCATACATGATGCAGATGTAGGATAATCCTCTCCTATAAAACAGCATCCTTATCACTTAGGTCCAGAGAAACAGGGCTCAGGTGAAAGCAGAGATCCTGTACATGTTGGAAAATCTCCTCATTGAATCCAGCCAGAGCAGCTGGGGTTCCCCATGTGTGTTAGTGCCGAAACCAGATGGTTTGAGCATATTCTGTATGGACTACAAAAAAGTCAATTCAAAACAAAAGCAGATTCCTACCCAATTCCTTGCTTAGAAGACTGTGTTGACAGAGTTGGCAGTGCCATGTTTCTTACCGAAATAGATTTGTGAAAGGGATATTGGCAGGTTCCTTTAACACTCCAAGCTAAAGAAATATCAGCCTTTGTCACACCAGATGGTCTTTTCCAATGCCAATTGATGCCATTCGGGCTAAAAAATGCCCCAGCAACTTTTCAGAGGCTAAAGAACCAAATGGTAGTTAGTGTTCCTAACCGTGTGGTTTATTTTGATGATGTACTGGTAAATAGTGACACTTGGAAAGATCACGTGAAACAGCTAGAAGCCCTGTTTAGAAAACTACAGTCAGCTGATTTGGTAATAAACATTGCCAAAGGTGAATTTGTGAAAACGTGGGTAACATGCCTAAGGCATATAGTAGAGCAAGGACAAGGGTTGACAAGAAAATGCAAAAGTACAGGCATTGGTGGAGTTCCCAGACCCTAAAACTAAGTGAGAGATCATGGGGTTTTTGGGGATATGTGGGTTTTACTGCAAGTTTGTAGCAAATGTCTGCACTATAGCAGCTCTGTTGACAGACTTGCTACAAGAGAAAGCCAAGATAGTATGCATGGGAGAGTGCCAAGCACTTTTTGAAAGACTGAAAGCTATTTTGATCAATGAACCGATGTTGACTGCTCCAAATTTCACTAAACCCTTCAAAGTAGCAACTGATGTGAGTGACCTGTTACAGACCAATTTTCCACCTGCCTGCCCCTTTCACTTGCCATTTGTGTTATTGTGTCTTTGCATTGCTTTCCTGGGTAGGTAGCCTGATTCCTAACCCAAAGCTGGTTTTAAACATGAAACAGATTTTTGTAATTGACTGTACACGTTCTATGGTAAGCATCAATATATTTAATCTGAATGCTTACAATTCATAACGTGATGTAATTAACTTCTCAATTACAAAGATTAAAGCACTAATGATGCAATAACCTTGATCTGTTTAACTGAAACAAATTACAAAATACAATTTATTTATCTTTTAAGGAAAAGCATTCAGAAATAGGATTTGTTGAAAAAAGTGCGTATTTTGGAGAAGAATATCAATTTTGCAATTTTGTGATTAAATCTTGGCTATGTTTTTTCAATATCTACTGCTGTTCCCCTTTCTCTCTTATGGCTAATAATATGTAAAAATTAAGCAATTGGTAATAGCTTAATGAGAAAAATTGGGAAAGAATAGAATGATCAAGCTTGCACTTGGAAAAAGCTGCAGAGAATCCTAGATATGCATATTGGAAAACTCAGCAAACAGCATAGGGGCAGATTGGACATCCATAGTTAGTAACTCCTTTCAATTGTTCCAAAGAAACAATTATCCAATTTTTGAATTAGACTGAGGGTGGAATTGTCCCATATTTGCACTAAGTGCGGTAACGGGCTTGAAAAAAGATGTTTTGCCCGCCAGCTGCAATGGTGGGTTTTCGCACCATATCGTCCACTTCATGCCTCATAAATTATGCAGTCACGGAAGACACGTGGAGGCCAGCCTCTAATTGGCCCACCACGCTGTTTCCTTGCTGCTTCCTCATGCCGGGTGCCATATTTAAAATGCAGCTGCATGCACAGTTCTCAATGCTTGAAGCCCAGGGCTGCTCCGGTGAAGCCATGGTCCTGAAAGCCAAGAAGAGTGCAGACCCCTGATTCAGTGACACACCCCTGGGACGCCTTCTGGATGCTGTGGAGGTCCACCGTGATGCCCTCTGTCCCTGCTCTGGCTGCAGGAGGCCCATCAGTCTCACCACTCCAGTTTGGGATGCAGTGGCAGAGGTGGTCAATGCCAATGCTGCACACAAGAGGTCGGTCATCCACTGCAGAAAGCAATGAATGATCTCATCTGTGCCGCTAGGATAAGTCAATCTTCTCATCAATATCCACTCGCCCGCTCACGTTCACTAACATCTCACTCACTGTCAGCTCAGGGAACATCACCACTCACTCTCATACACACACTCTCACATCTCCATCTGGCCTCATCTCCTGCTTCCTCCTCTATGACTCCACTCAGCACACACTCACGCCTGGCATCCTTCTCATTTGGCCTGGCATTTATCTTACTCACATTCTCTCTATCTGTCTTTACGCAGGACAAGATCGTGCACAATCAACAAGAGAGTTCCCAGATCGGGAGTGGAGTGCCAGACATCAGGGTCCTCACTCCATTCGAGAGTCGCACTTTGGAGTTGGCCGGAGAGGATGTGGACCATTCCTGCGGTGATGGTGAAGTGGTGGGGAACACCCACATGAGGATCTTGCACCACATCATCCCTCTCTCAATGCTACTCTGAGTCTACTTTTCTGTGTTCAATGTGGCTGTAAAACATTGATAATTTCCACTTTCTGCCCTAGGCACACCTGACATGTTGTCCTCAGGCAACCTTGACCCCAACCCCGTGCTGAGAGTACTTTGGATGAGGACCCTGAAGGCAGCACCATTGAAGACCCCTCACGGTGCTCACCCACACCCTCCTTCAGCGCAGTGACACATACCTCAGTGGGACCTAGATGTACGGCAGCCTTGGGATCACAACCTGGTGAGTGCAGCATGCAATCTGTTCTAAAGCAGGCAGAGTCAGGGATATCTTTGGTAGCTGGCACTTGGAGGACTGCTGGAGGCAAAGAAACTGCTGAGTCTGAGTCAGGTGATGAGCCTCTAGACTCGGTCCTCAATCAGTTGTTGGAGCTGCAAAGGCAATCACAGGAACATCAGGAAGGGATGTCTGATGCACTCAGATTGCAAGGGATGATGGAGGAGTCCATCTCAGTCCAAGGTGATAGTGCTGGCATGCCGATGCACCGAGGTCAACACTGGCAGGATGGCAGCTGCCATCGAGACCATGGTCCAGAGCATTGGTCCTGCGCTGCTGCACAGGCTAAACTCCATCGCTGATACCATTGTTGGCCTCCAACAGTGTCAACGATCTCACTCCAGTTTCCCCTTCTCCTCAAGGAGACAGCCTAGGGCCGTTGGGCACCCATCGGGTGGAGGACCAGTAGCTTGACAGCCTAGGGCCATCCACCCAGATGATGCTGGGAATGTCCAGCCTATCCCAATCCTCTCTTCCTGTGGCTCCCCCACAACTCCAGCTCCATAGGGCAAAGAGGGTGCAACTGGCCCACAGTAGGGCACCCAAAGCAGGCCGAGGCCCTTCAGGTCTCAGCCCTCCAGAGGATGCACACCGAATTCATCACAGACAGGATGTAGCAATCAGCAGGCTGCCTCCACCACCACTGTGGATGTTAGGAAAGCACCAAGACATGGTCGCAGAGTTAGGAAGGTTAAAAAGGTGTAACTCTTTTGAGTCAAAATAATTAAACTAAATTAATAAAATCAGACAAAGTAAAAGTTAAAAGGAAACTGCAAAAACAAGACAAAATGCAAATGAAACTTACCAACATCAAATCAAACTGTGATTCAAAGTCCCCACGGTGCCCACCGAGCACAGAAGGTCTCATTGGTGCCGGCGGACACCATGTGCTTCCTCTCCTGGGACACTCGGCTGCGGGCATAACCACGGAAGAGGGGCAGACAGTCAGGTCGGACGGCCCCCTCGATCAGCCGCTGCCTGGACCTGTTAATGGCCTACATGGCTGGGCCCTTGAGCAGGTTCACGAGGAGGTCCTCCTCCTTCCAGACCCCCCTCTGCACCGGGTGCCAGTAGATCAGGAGCGTGGGGCTGAAGTGCAAACAAAACAACATTAAAAGGTTTTTCAAGAAACTAAAAAGGGAGTGCAGCCTAAAACAATTAACATATACATAGTCCACAGACTCCACAAGGCCGCAAAAGGTATCTTGGGGTCCATGAACCGTCACAACCTATGATTTTATGGAACTGCTGTGTGCAACACCCTCCACCCTAGGTCCCAGATGGAAAGTGGGAGGACACCCCAGTAGAGGGCCCCCGACTGGGGACCTCCACCACCAGATGGCAACCACGCACGCCAGGGCATTCCGGGAGGTGGGTGAGGGCAAGGAACTGAAGGGTGTGCAGCGGCACCCCATACAGGAAACCCCTCCATGCCATGCTAAAGGCCACGGAGGGCATTTCCATGAGGTGACTCAGGTTGCGGGGCATTGGCTCCTGAGGGGGTGGTTCGGGGCTTGGAGCCAAAGTGGAATTTCATCCAAACAGGTGTACGCTCAGACGGAAGACCACCGCACATCTGTGCTACTTCAAGACCCAGAATGACATCAGGCCAAGCATGACCATCCTAAGGTCTTGAATGGCATTGGCCCTGAGCCACTCGTTCACGGACATGCAATGCGTCAACTCCTGTGGTAGCATCCAGCTCACTCCTCCACCACCCCAATCTCGGTTACCCCGGCAGCTACAGCCCTCCTCTCTGCCAGCCACTACAAGAGGCAGAGGGGTGGATTCCTGAGCAGCGTCTTTCTGACAATAGCTGCTACTCCTGGCGGGGGAGAGCTGAGTCTCAAGGCGACCAAGTTCCAGACTTTGATCAGGTCCTGGTAAAAGACGGGCAACACCTGGAAGAAGCCACAAAGGCCCCTCTGGTCTACAAACAGGAGCTGCATGTCATAATTCAGGCCGTGCACCTGGTGGAAGAAATACTTCGCCAGGGCACACCATCTTGGAGGGGGCTCAACGTAAAGATATCTCTGCAGGACCTGAAGGTGGAAAGTTGCAATTTGAGTGAGTAGGCACACCAACACAAGAAGATGTAACTCTTTTGGAGTTAAAACAATTAAAATAAATTAAGAAAATAAGGGATAAATCAAGCAGAGCCCCTAAGTCAGGTCAGCAGAAAAACCAAGGACAAAGTTTAAAGGAAACTTACAACATTAAACCAAAATGTGATCAAAGCGGTCAATAAAACACCCCAGTCCCCGCGATGCCCACCGAGCACAGAAGGCCTCGAGAGTGCCAGCAGACACTGCGAGCTCCTTCTCCAGGGATACCTGGCCGCGAACGTAGCCGCCGAAGAGGGTCAAACAATCGGGCAGGACTCCCCCCTCGATCACCCGCTGCCTGGACCTGTTAATGGCCAACTTGGCCAGGCCCAGGAGCAGGTTCATGAGGAGGTCCTCCTCCTTCCCGACCCCCTTTCTCACCGGGTGTCCATAGATCAGGAGCGTGGGGCTGAAGTGCAAACAAAACATCAATAAAAGGTTTTTTAAATAATTAAAAAGGGAGTGCAGCCTACCACACCCTATACAAGCATGGTCCACAGACTCTACAAAACCACAAAAAGGGCAGGTGTCCTGGCAGTCCGCGAACCTACACATTCTTTGATTATAAGGGACTGCTGTATGCAACACCCTCCATCCCAGGTCCCCGATAGAAAGGGGGAGGACACCTCCGTAGAGGGCCTCCCATTGGGGGCCTCCACTGCCGGACGGCAACAAGGCACGCCAGGGCGTGTCCGGGCGGTGGACAAGGGCGAGAAAATGGAAAGTGTGCAGTAGCAGTCTGTACAGAAAGCTCCTCCGCACCGTGCCAAATGGCACAGAGGGCATGTCCCCGAGGCGGCTCATATTGCGGGGCACCAGCACCCGAGTGAGGGTTCGGGGCTTGGGGCCAATGTGGAATTCTGTCCGAACAGCGGAACGTTAAGCAGGAAGACCACCGCGCACCTGGGCCACCTCGAGACCTAAAATTACTTCGGGTCCGAGCACGACCGTCCTTAGGTCTTGGATGGCATCGGCTGCGACCTGCACACTCACAGACGCGTGACGCGCCAACTCCTGCGGGAGCATCCAGCCCAGTCCTCCGCCATCCAGCACGTCCCCGATCTGGGTCACCCCTGCAGCCACAGCCCTCCTCTCCGCCAACCATTGAAAGGGACGGAGGGGCGGATCCTCCTGGAATCTAGTGGCTATTAGGGCCTCTGCTGTGTCTCTATGACATGAACCTGACGATAGCCGCTACTCCTGATGGGGGAGAGCTGCGTTGCGAGGCGACCATGTTCCAGACTTTGATCAGGTCCTGGTAAAAGACGGGCAACACCTGCAAGGAACCACTGAGGCCCCTCTGCTCTATAAACAGGAGCTGCATGTCATAATTCAGGCCGTGCACCTGACCGAAGAAATACTTCGCCAGGGCACACCATCTTGGAGGGGGCTCAGTGTAAAGATATCTCTGCAGGACCTGAAGGCGGAAAGTTGCAATTTGAGCACGTAGGCACACCAACGCAAGAAGATATAACTCTTATGAGTTAAAACCAGTTAAACCAAATTAACAAAATTGGGATAAATCAGGCACAGCCCCTAATTCAGGTCAGCTGTAAAACCAAGAACAAAGTTTAAAGGAACCTTACAAACTTTAAACCAAAATGTGATTAAAGGGGTCAATAAAGCACCCCAGTCCCCACGGTGCCCACCGAGCAAGGAAGGCCTCGAGTGTGCCAGCAGACACCGCATGCTCCCTCTCCAGGGACATCCGGCCGCGAACGTAGCCGCGGAAGAGGATAAACAATTGGGCGGGACTCCCCCGTCGATCGCCCGCTGCCTGGACCTCACAAGAAGATGTAGTTGCACAGCCTGGGCACAGGTGTTAAATGCTTGACATAATGTTCACTATTGCAAATAAACTCCCAAAATGTCTCTCTGCCTATGGTTCCTTATTCTGATGAGCAGTGTTTGTGTCACTCAGATGTGAAACCTTGGTTCCTGCACAAGATAAAGACAGGTGTCCCAGTCCAGGGCCTCTTCCCTGTGCAGTGTGTAACCTTCAGAGCAAAGTGACGGTCCAGCTTCACACTCATTGGACACATTAGTGATGCCTGCACCTCGATGGTGCTTGTCATTGTTGCCAGAATGTCATGGGCAGGTGTCACAGAATCCATCATTCTCTCTGTGTGCCCTCAGCACCTTTGACGTGGGGCTGGCCCTCATCTCTTCAGCATCTGTGACTGGTGACGCTGTGCTCCTGAAGGGGTCAGGTGCTGAGGGCTGACAAAGGATCAGGTGCGTTTAAAGTTTCATGGCTGCATCTCCATGATATGACCCTGATCACAGAGCGCAAAAGAGCTGCCCTCATCCAAACAGGAATCACATATTTACAGGGACAATGTGAAGATCTATGGAGTGTCCTCACTGCACGTCTCATCCTCCTGAAATCTAGTGGCTATTAGGGCCTCCACTGTGTCTCCATGACATGAGCCTGAGCCCTGAGGGTATGTGCGCTGCCATCAGCCACACAGGAGTCAAATGTTCACAGATGCAAGGTGAGGATGTCAGGACTGTCCTCACTGCATCTCGTCATCATTCTCCACGAATCTTGTGGCTATGAGGGCCTCCATTTGGCCAGTGTAGTGGCCTCATTGCCAGCATCCTCACCTTCAAGGAGCTCATCACCCTCATCCCCTTTGATGTCCCATCAAAGGAGACATGCAGCTCTTCAATCTCCTCCTCAGCCAGCCAGGTCCCCCCACTGCTGCAGCACCAGGTTGTGTAGTGCGCAGCAAGAAACGATGATGTGCGACACCCCCTGGGGACTGTATTGCAGGGCTCCACCAGACCTGTTGAGGCACCGGAACCTCATTTTCAGGATCCCTATCGTTTGCTCCTCCAAAGTCTGGGTTGTGGCTTGAGCCTCGTTGTATCATTGCTCTGCTGCAGCCTGAGGCTGCCGCACAGGCATCATCAGCCACATCCTCTGTGGGTAGCCCTTGTCCCCGAGGAGCCAACTCTGCAGCCTCTCTGGACCTTGGAAGATGTCAGGGGTCTGAGACATGCCAAGGATGTAGGATTTGTGGATGCTGCCTGGGAATTGTGTACAGACCTGTAGGATGTGTTTGTGATACTTGCACACCAGCTGAAATTTCAGCAAATGGAAGCCCTTGTGGTGGACATAGTCGGCTACTTGTTGCCATGGAGATCTAAGCGCCACGTGAGTCCAGTCAATGGCACCCTGCACTGTGTAAATCCCAGCACTCTTGCATCCTAGCTTTCCTGATCCCGGGCGAAATGCACAGAGTTCTGTGTCTTTGTGAAGATGGCATCTGTGACCTCCTGGATATATTTATGTGTGGAGACTTGTGAGATCCCACATAGGTTACCTGTGGTGTCCTGTAAGGAACCACTGGTGTAAAAATTGAGCAACCTGGTCACTTTCATGGCCACTGGCAGTGAATGCCCTCCATGTCCCCCTGGCACCAAATCCTGCTGCAGGTGTCATATGTGACCGGCCAGTTCCATAGACATGCGCAGTCTTTGGTGACACTGGATCTCAGTGAACTGCAGGAATGACAAGCACCATCTGTAGACTCTGGATCTAACAAAGCGCCAAAGAGCGATGGCTTGCAGTGGATCTTCAGCTGTGTGGGCAGCAGGTCCTGCTGCCCCTTCATCTTGAGGGAGGTGCTCCTCCCTTTGCCGAGCCAGGCGCTTTCGCCACACTCGCCTTCTTCTCCTCTGCTCCCTATGAGCCATCAGGCATTCCGCTAAATCACCAGGCTCCATGATCCTGATGTTCTCCTCCTGCAGGATCAAAGAGAGATGTCTGGGCTAGCATATGTGTCCTAAGAACCTCTCTTGGCTAAGTCTGAAGGCCCCTTTATGCATGCCGGATGGCCAGTGCATAGTGCGCATCATGATTGTCTGAAACTCCACCCACCTCCACCCCACTCCACCTGACCGATTGGCGGCAGCTTTGCCCATTGGACTGCATGCTGTGCGCTCAGCTCAGGCGCAGACATTCTCCTAAGCTGTGCTGCAAGGCTGCACTGCTAGCTTGAACCATGATGGATACCGTTCCAAACCTTACGCATTGCAAGAGGCTGTGAGCGTCTCCACCAGTGTCTGCGCCATGGCCACCTTTTGAAAGGGGATTCTACAACTTTCCCAGTCAGCTAATTATTCTGCTGTTCCTTAAAATGCAATTAATTTGCAACCTGCACTTGAAGGGTGAAACGTTCTGGTTGCATTTGGTGGCAGATTCATGCTTTTGCATTGCTTGAGTGGGCAGAAAAGCTTCAGAGGCCGACTCCAAGCCTGGCAATGGAGCTGCTGCTGAATGGTCTCAGCTGCGGGAGAATGCTCATTTTGAAAGGCTTTTCCCAAGTGCGTGGTTTTTTCTCTCAACCCCCCTCCCACCCACCCCCAGTCCCAGCACGCATGTGCTTGTGTACTTCCTTCAATCTGTGCTGCTTTGCCCCCAACACCCAGCCCAGCCTCACCCGCACTGGAGCCCTTGCCCTGGCACCACACTGCAAGCCAACGGGGGAAAAGCAATTTGCATGTGCCCCCGATGAATGCACGGCGCCTCTTCCTTGGTGTTCTACAGCGATGCTCATGAGCATTGTGCAAAGTTGTGTGCACCCAGCTCTGAATTCATCCCGAAGTTCAGCTTGTCAGGTGCGTGTCTTTTAAAGGGAGTTGTGAATCACGCTGTCCTGAAGTTACCCTGATGTGGGCGGTAAATTTGATGTGAGGGGATGATTCCAGCATGAGGGCACAATGATGAGATGCAAATGCATTCAAATTAAATTCCCAACATTGGACAGTGGAAAACGTGGCTGGCCATTGATGGGTGGAGAGGATGATCGCAAACTGGTTTCGCAATGGCATGAAACCAATTTTTGGCCTTCCTGCCATATCATCTGCTCACGCTCGCCATGGGACTGGACAATTCTGCCCTGAGACAGCAAAATTCAGATGTGTAACACTGATTTTTCTGTTGCTGTGAATGCCGTTTTGCCATCAAAATAGCATCTGCAGCATTGTACACTCCTGATGCTGGCCATACCGCTTGCCATTTTGATGAGAGTGTTAGTGCGTGTGCGAGGAGCATCCATTGGAAGTAAGCTGAGCAAACAGATTGTGACATCATGCATAATACCACCATGATACCATTGCTGCAACCTTAGAGCTCAACGCTCCAACTACTGCCCCCTCTTAACCTCAGAAAACTGAACAGGCATTCAGCAGCAGGAAGGAATTCCCCACTGGTGCCCTTTAAAGGGATCTTCAACTACTTTCAGGTTAGTTGCTGGTTGATTTATTCTGTCTGTTGCTATGACTCCATAAGTGCTTAGTGCTTTCAATAGCTGTTTCAAGCTGAAACTGAATTTTGGGTGCACTAATAGGAATTCCCCTTGGAATCATGACTTGGAGAATGAATATAGGTCGTGGAGAGTGGAACAAGCTGCTGGAGGAAGGAGGAAGAGGAGAGAAAGAAGCATACTCAGCAGGAAGCCATACCCACACAGGGTGTTCAGGGGCAATACTCCTTCCTGAGTCTTAGTGAGGAGTCATGTGTGAAATGTACGTACTTCTATAAGGACATCCTCACTGAAATCTGCCACCAGGTGCAGCCACAACTGCAGCCTCAGAGCAAGGCAAGAATCACATTCCAATGGCTATGAAGATGACCGTATCCATAAACCTTTATGCATCTGGCTCTTCCAGTCTGCAATTGGAGATATTTGCAATATCTCACAGTTTACCAACATGGTTGTGTAAGTGAGGTCATTGAGGCTCTCTACTCAATGAGAACTAACTACATTCCATTATCTCTTGCCAGAGAGAACCAGGTGAAATTAACAAGCAGTTTGGCTGGGATTGCAGGCTTTGTCATGGTGCAGAGTGTCATTGACTGCACACACATTGCTTTGCAGTAGCCACAATGTCCAGCTGGTAAGTGACCATAGACAGTGAATCATGCAGATCACTGCTCAGTATCCTGGCAGCTGTCATGATGCCTTCATTCTGTGGCATTCTGCCGATAAGCCAAAGGGTGTCGGCTGAGCGATGATGACCATCTATTGACCTCCAGACATATGACTCTGGTACACAATCCACAGAAACTTGGGCAGCATGCTTAGTAATGAAATGTGATGGAGCAGACCATCATGGTGCTTGTGCAGCACTCCCACTGCCTGTGTGACGTTGAAGGATCCCTGGAGTAGTCAGAAGAGTGGGGGGCAAGATTCATCATGGTCTGCTGCATGCCGCACAACCTTATCATGACGACACAACCTTTTCCATGAGCTATATGCTGACCAGCTGAGAAGGAAGAGGAAGGGAGGAGGCCACCCTCTTCTGTCTGTTATTGACTTAACTAATTGTGGTACCAGTAAAATTCCACCTCAATTTCCCATTTACTAATAATGCCACGCTCTTAACTTCCTTCTGTCACTGACCACCACAGTCTCCTCTTGGCTACAATGCTACAGTAAAAGCAACCACAAAAGAAACATTCCAAACCAGACTTATAAATCAAACATTGCCATATTGCATACAAAAATCAACTAATCACCATTGTACAGTGGGTGCCTTTGCCTGTTCTAGTGCTCATGCACAGTGCCATCCTAGTGACTGCAGTATGGCTGGTGGAAATCTGCTGATTTTTAGTGGGTAAGCCTTAGGTTGTCTTGCAGGACTCCCTCGAATAGCTCTGGGTCTAGAAGCCCTGGCATCGGACTGCACTGGCATCAGACTGCACTGGCATCGGACTGCACTATCTCTGTATGACCGGCGGCAGCTTGGACTGGCTGGCTGACAAGCAACAGGAAGGGCACTGGCAGAGTGGCAGTGGTGGGAAGATAAATGCTCTCATCCTGAGGGAAGACAGTAGGTTTGTGCTCCATGGAGGCACTGCCACTCATCCTGGACAGCCCCTCAGCAACCTTAGTAATTTGCTGGAGGCCAGGTTGCTGGACTGCTGTGAGACCCTGCAAGGCCCCTTGAACACTTGTATCCACAGCTCTGATGGCAAGACTCATGGCAGCAAGTTCAGTTTGAATGATAGCATTTTCAGGTCACAGGCATTGAGTGGCTGCTGCTTCTGCTGCAATGGAAGCCACAACGTTGGCCAGCAGATGCTATATCATAGTTGGGCCCACAAGTGTGCAAATGGAGCTGGCCACTGCTTCCATGCTTGGAGCCCTGTGCAAAATTGTTGCTGGGCCCCTCCATGCTCCTTGATTTTGAATGCAGGTTTTCTGGCAGGCCTGCCAATGCAACAAGCATTTCAATCTACATACCCATTATCATTCTTCTGAAGCCCATCCCATTGAAGTGGTCATCTGAGTGCTCTACTCGTGTGTGACTCTGCATCCCTGGCACCTATGCTATCCTTGTCCCCTGACCTAACTGCAGGCCACTCATGTCTGGTGTTTCATCACATGCAGATCGCAATTTCATGCTATCCTCCAAGCTAGGCGTAGTGTCAGTATCTGGCTCTCAGAAAATGAGTAACAGTATTTTAGCATAGCCACTATTTCCCTGCTCTTCCTCTTTTTCTTCCACCATTACCTAACCAACCTGTGTTTCCTGTGTATCTGAAAGGAGAAAGGCACAAGGCTATGGTTGTGGTGAGGGGAGGGGGCAAGAGGTACATGCTTACACCACCTACCTCATTAGGAATGAGAATACTGCCATCATTCATTGTTTTAGCCCTGCCCGCTTGCTACTGCCTCAGCAAAGGCTGCTCCAATGATGGTGCTCAATCAGGGTAAGGACACCCATCTGTGTCTGTCTCCTGCCAGTTAGGTACTGCTGTCTCCACTTATGCAACACCTTGTCCAGTAAGTGAGAGGGAAATGCGTTTGTGAGTGCAGTGCAATATGACACTCGTGATTGAATAGCTGACAGTCGGTGCAAGCTGTGAGACAGGGGTATGAGGCTTGCAGCAGTGCTTTTTTTTAATTCATTTACGGGATGTGGGCATAGCTGGCTAGGTCAGCATTTATTGCCCATCCCTAATTGCCCTTGAGAAGGTGGTGGTGAGCTGCGTTTTTGAACACTGCAGTCCATGTGTTTAAGGAACACCCACAGTGCTGTTAGGGAGGGAGTTCCAGGATTTTAACCCAGCGACAGTGAAAGAATGGCGATATATTTCCAAGTCAGGATGGTGAGTGGCTTGGAGGGGAACTTGCAGGTGGTGGTGTTCTCATGTATCTGCTGCCCTTGCCCTTCTAGATGGTGGTGGTTGTGGGTTTGGAAGGTGCTGCCTAAGGAGCCTTGGTGAGTTTCTGCAGTGCATCTTGTAGATGGTACACACTGCTGCCGCTGCTCATCGGTGGTGGTGGGAGTGAATGTTTGTGGAAGGGGTGCCAATCAAGTGGGCTGCTTTTTCCTGGATGGTGTCAAGCTTCTTCAGTGTTGTTGGAGCCACACTCATCCAGGCAAGTGGGGAGTATTCCATCACATTCCTGACTTGTGCCTTGTAGATGATGAACAGGCTTTGGAGAGTCAGGAGGTGAGTTACTCATCGCAGGATTCCTAGCCTCTGACCTACTCTTGTAGCCACAGTTTTTATATGGCTAGTCCAGTTCAGTTTCTGGTTAATGGCAACCCCCAGGATGTTGATAGCAGGGGATTCAGTGATGGTAATGCCATTAAACGTGAAGGGGCAATGTTTAGATTCTCTCTTGTTGGAGATGGTCATTGCTTGGCATTTGTGTGGCATGAATGTTACTTGCCACTTGTCAGCCCAAGCCTGGATATTGTTGAGGTCTTGGTGCATTTAGACATCAACTGCTTCAGTATCTGAGGAGTCTTGAATGATGCTTGAACATTGTGCAATCATCAGTGAACACCTCCACTTCTGACTTTATGTTGGAAGGAAGGAAGTTCATTGATGAAGCAGCTGAAGATGGTTGGGGGCTAGGACACTATCCTGAGCTAAGCATATAAGTGTGAGGTGAAGCTATAAATATTAGGTATTAGCCATGATTGATAGAGATTGTTTTAGGTGAGTGATGGGTTTGATGCACAGAGCAGTGGCTGAAGCTAGTGCTACAGCTGTGTGATGTTATATATTTACAGCGTCTGTGTCAACACATGGGGAACCATGCTTCCCCACCTGAACAAAGAGGGCATCTGTTATTGCCTAAATGCACCTGTGGGCTGCTGATTGTGAAATGCTGCAGGGGTCTGTGACAGACCCCTGAAATGAACCTGCCACATAAAATAGAGCCACTGTCACCTTATGTGCCACTGGCAGGACATGCAGATCTGCAGACTGTGGTGTCAGATCTTGCTGCAGCATGGCACATAAATCTCCCACCGTTTCTCGAGAAACTTTCAGCTTTCTTCTACACTGGTTTTCTGTCATCTCCAGATATGATTTTCGGAGTCAGTAAAAATGTTCCAGGCCTTTCCAGAGACCTTACAATTACTTTATGATTTCTCCATAAAGTTATGTCACCCAAGTTGCGCCTGAGCAATTGCACTGGTGAAAATCGCTTCAGGTAGTGTCAGCCGCACTTTAAATGTCCTGCTGATTCCAGCACTTCCAGACCTGGGTCCCACCCACAATTTCAGAAGGTCTGTGAAGTTTCTGGGACTTCACAAAAATCTAGGCCCAAGGTAAGTAGAAGGAATTTCACAGGGTCGGGCTGGCAGGCCCTGGTGAGGGGGCTGAGGGGATGGAGGTGGGAAGTGGGCTTGAGAGGCCAGGGATGAGGGTAAAGGGGGAAGTGTAAATTCGGTGTGGGGGACTCTGATGGGCACAGATGACCATAAAGGAGGTCTGCCACCACTCTCCCCAACCTTGCCTGACACCAGTCTGTGCAGCTGAAGCTGCTGGGCTTCCCACATAGTGTTGGCCTCACCATGCCACAGATAAAATAACAACAGGGGGCAGGATTGACCACCTGAGGGCTTCACTAGGCCCAAGAGTGACCAGGTCACAACTGCAGAAACCCAACACCCCCACCGCACCCCCATCCCCCAATTCCCAACACCCTGTAAAACTTCACACAGGTTGGCGGCCCACAGTTAGGCAGCTGGATTTTATGAGCTCCCCATGCCTTCAAACCCACCAGCGAGAGAGCATAAAATCCAGCCCATGAATTTTATTTGAATTGTTTGTGAAATATTGGCGCTCTCTGTTTTAGAGATTCCTACATTCATTTGGAGACTATCCTTTTTCTTGTAAATTTCCAGTGGGATGTTCCCAATGAGGAATTACCCCTTTATGGTATATATATGTTGAAGGAGGAACAGGGGGAGGAACAGCAGAGAACCCAGATGGCAGCTTTAAAAAATAGCACTGCAGGGATCCAAATCCTCCCATGGATACTCGCCATCCGAGTGTATAATCCCTGATAATCTTATTTGAATAGCACAGCAGAATAGGAGTCTTTGATTAACCCCAGACGCTGTGGAAAAGCTTTATAGCTACGCGAGATCTAAAAATCTTCTAAAAAGGAAGATAGTCTTTAGTAAGGCTGAGAAAGTCACTACAGCAATTAATTTTTCAGCCACTACTTCATTTCAAGGTGTTGCAGTCAACCTCAGCCAGGTCAGTTAGTTCATTCTTGCAGGAGGCAACTCACTAATGATCTAAAAAGAAGAAAAGACTTGGATTTATAAAGTGTCTTTCACAATTGCAAGATGGTCCAAAGAACTTTACAGCCAATGAAATAGTTCTGAACTGTAATCACTGTTGATGGGGCGCCCCAGTTCATTACACAATACAGGTGCAAGGCAATTGAGTGAGCAGGCCCTTAATTTCATTATATTGTTCAGTTTTTATGATGCTTGAAGCAGTACACTGCAATTAGATAGCCATATGAGTCTCCATTATCAACCCATGCCATTATGTCAACTGGAAGAAGTCTCATTCCCATAATGGGAAATTAGTGTGCAACTACAGGTAAAGGTTATTGCATGATACTGCCCAATAGGCCAAGAGTAAATGTAAGAGACTGACAACAGAGTACAGGAGAAACGTGTTGACTCAGAGAATTAAGAGGCTGTAGAATTCACCTCCATCACCCAACACCTGAATGCCCTTAATCAAAGCTTGCACTGTGTTCTGTGGCATAAAAACAGAAGTTTCTGTAGTTGTGACTTGCTCTTGGCTACTCTGCATTGTTGAAAAACTGTCTCTGGTGCAAATGGGGAATAGGCTGCCAAACTTGCCAACAGCTGCATATTTACAGGGAGATTTGGCTGGTATTTCCTTAGCCTCCACTCCTACAGCATTCCCACCACCTCTTCCTCTAGCTGCCTTTAGTAGCATTTAGTGTTCCCTCTTCACTTGCCCATCTATTTACCTGAAGAGTACAAGTGAGATGATGAATAAAACAGTGTGGACACATTTCTGCTGATTGTCCATACTAAAGGGTCTATCATTGAATCGATTTTTTTTACTCTCTGCTTCTTTTTCGCTGTTTCGCTGGCTAGGCCAGCATTTGTTGCCCATCCCTAATTGCCCTTGAGAAGGTGGTGGTGAGCTGCCTTCTTGATCCGCTATATTCCATGTGGTGTAGGTACATCCACAGTGCTGTTAGGCAGGGAGTTCCAGAATTTTGACCCAGTGACATTGAAGGAAGAGCGATATAGTTCCAAGTCAGGATGGTGTGTGGCTTGGAGGGGAATTTGCAGGTGGTGGTGTTCCCATGTGTCTGTTCCCCTTGTCCTTCTTGGTGGTCGAGGTCACAGGTTTGGAAGGTGCTGTCGAAGGAGCCTTGGTGAATTGTTCATGGAATGGTTTCCACAGAGAAAGAGTGTCAGAAAGCTGAAATCTTTGGAAATTAGCATTTGTTCTACACAAACTGTCTGTTGGGGGAAAGACCTTCCACATCTCCTTCACCATCACCTCAGCTGAATGCTGAACTAATGGATAGAAATGTGCAGTTCCTTCTTCTGTAGTTTGTTCTTCCTTCAAATTATGAACAAATTGTTCCTGTACAAGGACAGAAATTTTACCTATCAAATAGGGACATTGATATTATGGAGGAGAAAAGTTTTCCCACCATGTTTCCTGCATCATGCACTATCAGGTATAGCATAAGCAGATTCAGGGTGAAGCTCTCTTCATTTTATCCAAAAATATATCTTAAGCAAAGAAGCAATCATAAAAGCAAAATACTGCGGATGCTGGAGATCTGAAATGAAAACAATAAATGCTGATAAAGCTCAGCAGGTCTGGCAGCACCTGTGGAGAGAGAAACAGAGGGTGGAATCATCCCAGATTTGCACCAAATGCGATAGCAGGTGGGAAAAAGAAAATTTTACCATCAGTTACAATAGTGACTTTTCATGCCATATTGTCTCAATCCCCCACATTAATTATGCATTCCCAGGAAATACGCTGTTTTGGTGGCGGGCGGGCTCTCATTTGCCCACCATGTCATCACCACGCCACTTCCTCATGCCGAGTGTCATACTTAAAGTGCAGCCGCGTGCACACCTCTCAGTGTTTCCAGCCCACGACTGCTGCACAGAAGACATGGTCCCGAAAGGCAAGAAGACTGCAACTCCCCGATTCAGTGATGTGTCCCTGGGATGCCTTTTGGACACTGTGGAGGCCCACCGTAATGTCCTCTACCCCGGCTCTGGCATCAGGATGGGCAGCAATCTTACCACTCAGGCTTGGTAGGCAATGGCAGTGGTGATCAGTGCCAATGCTGCACAGAAGAGGTTGGCCATCCAATGCAGAAAGAGGATAAACGATCGCATCCGTGCAACCAGGGTAAGGCAACCATCTCATCACTCTAAACTCACACACTTAAGCCCATCACACATTCACTGGCATCTCACTCACTGCCAGCTCAAGGGACATCACCACTCACTCTCTCACACACACCCTCAAATCTCCATTTGGCCTTATCTCCTCTGGAGACTACCTCCTCAGCCCTCAACATCTTGAGGCCACTTGCACAGATTACCTGTGTCCCCACACACACTCTAGGAGACCCCCCTTCCCCGGTATAGCCCTCGCCGTGCACCCTCTTTCCTCGCCTGATGCCAATTCTTTCACTTCCCCAAGCAAAGCCTAGTCTTGCAGCTGTTGAAAAGTCACCCCTGCCTTATGGCTGATCTGGTAGGTGGTGACCTGCCAATGAGCCCCCTGAAAGTGATGTGGTGCTGTCTGCGAAGCCTGTCACTGATAACTGTGAATGCTGATTGAAGCAAGGTAGGCAAACAAACCTTCCAAGTCCCAAGCAAAGTGCAGCTCGCCAGGTAAATGTCACTTATGTGCAGTTGTGAAGCACATTGACATGCTTGGATGATCCAGCATGGGGGATGATTCCAGCAGGCTGGACCTATAATGAAATGCAGATGTACTACAATGACGTTCCTGATGTCTGATGGTGGAAAACTCGGCCCACCATTGACGAGCAGTGTGGATGACTACAAACTCATTTCATGACGTTGTGAAATCAATTTTTGACCTTCTCGCCATATTGTGCACTCATGCCGCCAAATTTGCCTGCCTCCAAGGGGCATGGAAAATCCTGCCCAGAATTAACATTCTGAAGAAGAATCATATCAGTCTTGAAATATTAACTCTGTTTCTCTCTCCAAGAGAAGATCATTTCTTCTGAGCCATTGTGACTTTCTGTTTCCTACATTTTCTTTCCTTATGCTTTTTCTAATTGTATGCCAATTTAGTGGCAATTTGTGCCAATTTATGGATAATATTGTATCCTAGAGTTAAAGCAACTGGGAACTGAGTTGGGACTAGCTAAATTAATTTCAGTTAGGTCTTTACATTAGGCAAGAGAGAAGACTTTCATCCATTCATTATGAACTGGCATCAGCCCAAGTCCCTGAGGTGAAGGGCATTGTGGTAACCTATTGTAACATCCAACCCCCAAGCTGTTTTGATTTTGAACAGAAAACAAGTCATGGAGATTAAGCTGCTGGGTTATTATTACTGATTTATTTATTTATCACTTTCACCTCCACTTCCTTTCTATTGGCAACAGGATTGCATCATTATGCCAGCAGTAACGCTGGCACCAATTTTTCATTTATAACAGCATGGCTATTTTGGCGTTAATCCTATTTCTAATATAATGACTGTAAACTCACATCATGGGAAGTTAATTAATCATGGATTAAATGGATCAGTGTACAGCAGAAGATCACAATTTTATGTAATTCATAATGGATGGAGCCAATCACTGACAACAGTGATTGTTATACCACTTTTCTGTGCTAAAACTGGACATTGAAAAGTACATTTGAAGAAGGGTTTAATGTTTCGCCACTTTAAAGATATACCAAGTCACAAATCTGTCATATACGGAGAACCTTAACTCCTGGATGGGAAGCTGTCTGGACAAATGGGCCACTCGGCTGCTTTCAATAGCCGGCTTCCTGCTGGCCAGTTGTGGAACTTGAAGGTCAGGTCACTGACAGGCCACCTCAAGGTGCTGAGATAAATTGCAAGGATGGGGTGGAGGGCATTCAGCTGCATTTTGTGGGCAGGAGGGGGAAGAATGGGCCAGCAGAGGGTCTAAAATTTCTAATGCAATCTGGAGGGGCAGACCAGGCGCACCTCTGCAACCATTTAACATACCTGCTCTCCACATTAATCTCAGATCCTCCTCATTGTTCTTTCTTATCTTCCCTTTTTCCCCTGGCTCTTGTTTAAAAGCTGTTAATCACTTCCCACTCTGGTGAAAGGTCATCAACTCGGAATGTTGGGTGGAATCTTGTTGAGGCATCAGGGGTCTCAACTACCAGCTGCCTGTTTTCGGTAAGGCACACCAAAACACATGCCAATCAGGCAGTGACAAGGCCACAAGTGGACCTTCTCCTGGAATCTCACTCCAGGGGTTGAAGTCCCAACTTGCAAGAGCTGTCAGCCAATCAGAGGCCAGCAGCTCTTGTGCTCAGCAGCGCCATTGAGGCCATGGTTGCTGCTGGAAGAACATTGCCCCAGCCCACTCTACCCCCATCACCTGAGTCCTAGGATCATGGAAGATCCAGGCTACAGGTAAGTAATGTATTGGGCAAGTCAGTGTTTGCAGTGGGGACATGGTGATCAAAAGCAGGGACAGGAGATGGTTCTCAGCAGGCCCCCTTTCCCTTGGTCAGGCACTGATTGTCTTTGATTGAGAGAGCCCCACCCCACCCCAGACAAGTGACAAGTGGCTTCAGCAAACATTCCCGCCACATGGCGAAAGGCCTCCTGCAGCTGGATTAATACCAGTGACGGCAGGATGAGGTCCTAAGAGGTCACTAAATGGCCACTTAAGGGCCTCAGTTGGCGGTAGGGCAGGAAAGTCGACCATAGGCCTTCTCATCAAGAACTTAATTGTGGTGGAAATAGAAAGACAGCGGGGTTCAGGTACACCACCACCCCACCAGCAAATGCCCTTCCTGCCTCCAAGCTCGACACCAGCGAAAGCAGGAGATTCCATCCGTAACTCTGTTTCTCTCTCCACAGGTGCTGCCTGGCCTCTTCAGTGTTTCCAGGATTTTGTTTTTATTTCAGATTTCCAGCATCTGCAGTATTGTTCTTTTGGCTAACTGCTTTAATAAGTTAATTTTAAGACAATCCATTGTATTCTGCCCACCAACCACCACCCTCCCAACCAAACCCCACTATTAAACACTAATATCAAGTTTTAAGGGATCCTTACTGACTGATTCCCTGTGACATGACATTTTTGCAATATCCAAGCACACCACTTGAGTATAATTACTTACAAGCACCTTCTTAGGTAATCATTGAAAACACCAATGGAATGCTGAAACAATGTTTCAGATACCCTGGTGCTTCTAATACTATAACCTAACTAAGGATTTTGAGGGTTAATGTTGTATAGTGCATTCTATAAAACTTCGCCATCACAATTGAAGCTCCAGAAGAGAGATCCGAAGAAAACCATGAAGAGAATCTGGAAAATGCAACAAGTGGAACTTGATGCCACCTGCATCTTTCAATGCCCTCTTCAAATATCCCTTCAATGACAGTGCTTTAAATCTTCTAGCCAACTCACACATGTCACATTCAGGCCACTTGAGGAAACAAACTTTTGCAAGGACTACTATCCCTGCACATAACTTCATTGCAGCCAGGTTTTTGCTGGCAGATTGTAATAAAGATCAGTGTTTGCTTCCACAGTATTTCTGCACAATACTTCTTCTAGGTGCTAACTCAAGGGATCTAGAAAGTGACATAGTGTGTGAAATAGGCTCTGTGCTTCCTTCCCTTAACTCACACGGCCAAAATTCTCAAAGGTACCCCACTGCCCTAGCCTTGAACTCACATTTTCTCTAGTTTCTCTCCTATGTCCCTAATGCCCTCTCCAAGCATATCTTGTCCATGATGCCCATCTCCTGCTTCCTTGACCCTATTCTCACTAAACTCTGAAACCAACAATCCTTTCTTGCCCACACATAAACAGATATTATTAATGGTTCTCATTCCTTGGGCACATTTTTCCTCTCTTCTTCAAATCTGCTGTCACCAACACTCTCCTCAAAGAAACAATCCTTAACCCTCCTCCTTCCTTGCAAGCTACCTGCCCATCTCTAATTGTCCTTTCCTCGCCAAATGGTCATGAATGACATCCTATGTGACACCTTTCTCAACTTGTCTTGTAGCCTTTGGCAGTTGAACACATCATCCTCCCCCAGTGCCTCTCTATCATCATCCAACTGGGTGGGACTCGCTCACCTGTTTCCATTCTTGCCTATTCAGTCTTAGCCAGAGGATCAACTACAATTATTTCTTTTTCTGGTTCTTCGCAGTTACACCTTGTGTCCATAAAGATCTTCCCTTGGCCGCTTCCTATTTCTCATCTACATGCAATTTATTAGAGTTCTTTGAAGTAGTAACATGCACTGTGGATAAAGGGGAGCCTGTAGATGCACTGTACTTGGATTTCCAGAAGGCATTTGATAAGGTGCCACATCAAAGGTTATTGCAGAAAATAAAAGCTCATATTGTAGGGAGTAACATATTAGCATGGATAGAAAGTTGGCTGGCTGGCCGAAAACAGAGATTATGCATAAATTGTTCTTTGTCTGATTGGCAGGATGTGACGAGCAGAGTCCTGCAGTGATAAAAACAGAAAATGCTGGACAAGCTCAGCAGGTCTGGCACTGTCTGTAGAGAGAGAAATTGAGTCAACATTTCAAGTCTGTATGAGTTCTTCAGAGCTAAACAGAAGTAGAACTGTGATAGATTTTATACAGATTAAGAGGGGGTGGGGCAGGTGGAATGGGATAGAAGGTCAGAGATAGGTGACAGCTAAGGAGAGATTGACAAAGATGTCTTGGACACAAGACAAAGGGAATGTTAATGATAGTTGTAAAGAGTAAAGAAGGTACTGATAGTGACATAAAGGTAAGATAACACAATGTGTTAATAGCAGAATAAGGGTCAGCGCTCTGTGAAAGCACAACATAAAACAAAGTGACAGATGGCCCTGTGGGGGGAGAGGGGTTTTGGGGAAAAAGGATTAAAAATGAGTGAATAAATAAAAGAATAAAATAAAACTAAATAAATAAATGAATAATAAAAAGTGGGTTAAAAAAGGTGTCAAGGTGGAGGAGAGAGCCCATGGTCTGTAGTTGTTGGGCTCAATGTTAAGTCTGGAGGGCTATAAAGTGCCTAATCAGAAGATGAGATGCTGTTCCTCCAGTTTGCATTGTACTTCACTAGAACATTGCAGCAGGCCAAGGACAGACATGTGGGCATGAGAATAAGATGGTGTGTTGAAATGGAAAGCAACAGGAAGGTCTGTGTCATGCTTGCGGACTGAACAAAGGTGTTCCGCAAAGCAGTCACCCAGTCTGCGTTTAGGCTCCCAAATGTAGAGGAGACCGCATTGGAAGCAGTGAACACAGTAGACAATCTTGCAGGGGTCTGCTCTAGGGCCACAGCTTTTTACAATTTATATCAATGACTTAGATGAGGGGACTGAAGGCATAGAAGATAAATTTGCCTGTGATACAAAGATAGGTAGGAAAGTATTTTGTGAAGAGGACATAAGGGGGTTGCGGACGGATATAGGTAGGTTGAATGAGTGGGCAAAAATCTGGCAGGTGGAGTATAATGTGGGAAAATGTGAAGCTGTTCACTTTGGCAGGAAGAATAAAAAGCAGAGTATTACTTAAGTGGAGAACAACCAAGGTGCGGAAGGATCTAGGTGTTCCAATGCATGAGTCACAAAAAGTTAGTCTGAAGGTACAATAAGTGATTAAGCAGGTTAATGGAATGCTATCCTTTACAAGGAGAGGAATTGAATATAAAAGTAAGGATGTTATGCTTCATGCAGGGCATTGGTGAGAACACATCTCGTATATTCTGTACAGTTTTGGTCTCCTTCTTTAAGGAAGGATGTAAATGCACTGGAGGCAGTTCAGAGCAGGTGAAGAGTATCCTACAGTCAGCACCGCGGTGAAGCAATCTGGGAAGAGTGTCCTGCAGTCAGCATCATAGTCTGTACTGGAGTGCAGCTTTGAGAATTTGGTGAGGAGGGAACGAGGTGATCCTTTGAGTAGCATGAGCACAGTCAGGTAAGTATTTATTACTTTTATCATTTATAGTTTTTAAGGTCTTATTTTGTGGTTCATTGTTTGTAAGGGCTATATTCTGTAACACCGAGGAGCAGGGAAGAAGGGTCCGAGAGTAATAGATATTATTTAATATTATGGACCCTCCAAAAGGTTTAATTTAATTTAAAGGGGTAAGTCATGGTAGGAGAGCTCAAAGCCGTGGTGTGCTCCTCCTGCTCTATGTGGGAAGCCGGGAACATTTCCAGTGCCCGGGGCCAGCATATATGTGGGAAGTGTCTCCAGCTGCAGCTCCTGGAAGCCCAGGTTTTGGAGTTGGAGCGGCAGCTGGGGACACTGTGAAGCATTTGCGAGGTGGAGAGTATCGTGGATAGCACGTGTAGAGTGGTGGTCACACCGCAGGCTAAGACTCCACAGGCAGGAAAGGAATGGGTGACCACCTGGCAGATCAAGAGGACTTTGCAGGCAGTGCAGAAATCTCCTGTGGCTATTCCCCTGCAAAACAGATATACCGCTTTGGATACTGTTGAGGGGAATGGCCTCTCAGGGGAAAGCAGCAACAACCAAATTTGTTGCACCGCGGTTGGCTCTGCTGCACAGGGGAGGAGTAAAAAGTATAGGAATGCAATAGTTATAGGGGATTCAATTGTAAGGGGAATAGATAGGTGTTTCTGTGGCCGCAAACGAGATTCCAGGGTGGTATGTTTTCTCCCTGATGCTAGGGTCAAGGATATCTCAGAGCAGCTACAGGACATTCTAAAGAGTGAGGGTGAACAGTCAGTGGTCGTGATACACATTGGTACAAACAACATAGGTAAAAAAAGGGATGAGGTCCTAAGAGCAGAATAAAGGGAGTTAGGAAGTAAGTTGAAAAGTAAGACCTCAAAGGTAAAAAAACAAAAACAGAATTACCTGGAAAAACTCAGCAGGTCTGGCAGCATCGCCGGAGAAGAAAAGAGTTGATGTTTCGAGTACTCACGATCCTTCGACAGATCTTGAGTGAATCCAAAAAGGGGTGAAATATAAGCTGGTTTAAGGTGTGTGTGTGTGTGTGTGTGGTGGGAGAGAAGTGGAGGGCGTTGGTGCGTTGGTGTGGTTGTAGGGACAAACAAGCAGTGATAGAAGCAGATCATCAAAAGATGTCACAGACAACAGAACAAAAGAACACATAGGTGTTAAAGTTGGTGATATTATCTAAACGAATGTGCTAATTAAGAATGGATGGTAGGGCACTCAAGGTATAGTTCTAGTGGGGGTGGGGGGAGCATAAAAGATTTAAAAATATTTAAAAATAATGGAAATAGGTGGGAAAAGAAAAATCTATATAATTTATTGGAAAAAACAAAAGGAAGGGGGAAGAAACAGAAAGGGGTGGGGATGGAGGAGGGAGCTCAAGACCTAAAGTTGTTGAATTCAATATTCAGTCCAGAAGGCTGTAAAGTGCCTAGTCGGAAGATGAGGTGTTGTTCCTCCAGTTTGCAGTGGCCTTCACTGGAACAATGCAGCAAACCAAGGACAGACATGTGGGCAAGAGAGCAGGGTGGAGTGTTAAATTGGCAAGCGACAGGGAGGTTTGGGTCATTCTTGCGCACAGACCACAGGTGTTCTGCAAAGAAGTCGCTCAGTTTACGTTTGGTCTCCCCAATGTAGAGGAGACCACATTGGGAGCAACAAATGCAGTAGACTAAGTTGGGGAAAATGCAAGTGAAATGCTGCTTCACTTGAAAGGAGTGTTTGGGCCCTTGGACGGTGAGGAGAGAGGAAGTGAAGGGGCAGGTGTTACATCTTTTGCGTGGGCATGGGGTGGTGCCATAGGAGGGGGTTGAGGAGTAGGGGGTGATGGAAGAGTGGACCAGGGTATCCCGGAGGGAACGATCCCTACGGAATGCTGACGGGGGGGTGAAGGGAAGATGTGTTTGGTGGCATCATGCTGGAGTTGGCGGAAATGGCGGAGAATGATCCTTTGAATGTGGAGGCTGGTGGGGTGATAAGTGAGGACAAGGGGGACCCTATCATGTTTCTGGGAGGGAGGAGAAGGCGTGAGGGCGGATGCGCGGGAGATGGGCCGGACACGGTTGAGGGCCCTGTCAACGACCGTGGGTGGAAAACCTCGGTTAAGGAAGAAGGAGGACATGTCAGAGGAACTGTTTTTGAAGGTAGCATCCTCGGAACAGATGCGACGGAGGCCAAGGAACTGAGAGAATGGGATGGAGTCCTTACAGGAGGCAGGGTGTGAGGAGCTGTAGTCGAGGTAGCTGTGGGAGTCGGTGGGCTTGTAATGGATATTGGTGGACAGTCTATCACCAGACATTGAGACAGAGAGGTCAAGGAAGGGAAGGGAAGTGTCAGAGATGGACCACGTGAAAATGATGGAGGGGTGGAGATTGGAAGCAAAATTAATAAATTTTTCCAAGTCCCGACGAGAGCATGAAGCGGCACCGAAGTAATCATCGATGTACCGGAGAAAGAGTTGTGGAAGGGGGCCGGAGTAGGACTGGAACAAGGAATGTTCCACATACCCCATAAAGAGACAGGCATAGCTGGGGCCCATGCGGGTACCCATAGCCACACCTTTTATTTGGAGGAAGTGAGAGGAGTTGAAGGAGAAATTGTTCAGTGTGAGAACAAGTTCAGCCAGACGGAGGAGAGTAGTGGTGGATGAGGATTGTTCAGGCCTCTGTTCGAGGAAGAAGCTAAGGGCCCTCAGACCATCCTGGTGGGGGATGCAGATGTAGAGGGATTGGATGTCCATGGTGAAGAGGAAGCGGTTGGGGCCAGGGAACTGGAAATTGTTGATGTGACGTAAGGTGTCAGAGGAATCATGGATGTAGGTGGGAAGGGACTGGACAAGGGGAGAGAGAAGGGAGTCAAGATAATGAGAAATTAGTTCTGTGGGGCAGGAGCAAGCTGAGACCGGGGCAGTTCTGTTTGTGGATTTTGGGTAGGAGGTAGAAGCGGGCCGTCCAAGGTTGGGCGACTATCAGGTTGGAAGCTGTGAGAGGAAGATCCCTAGAGGAGATGAGGTCAGTGACAGTCCTGGAAACAATGGCTTGATGTTCAGTGGTGGGGTTATGGTCCAGGGAGAGGTAGGAGGAAGTGTCTGTGAGTTGACGCTCAGCCTCCGTGAGGTAGAGGTCAGTGCGCCAGACAACAACAGCACCACCCTTGTCAGCGGGTTTGATGACAATGTCAGGGTTGGACCTGAGAGAATGGAGTGCAGTAAGTTCAGACAGAGAGAGATTAGAATGGGTGAGAGGAGCAGAGAAATTGAGATGACTAATGTCGCGCCGACAGTTCTCAATGAAAAGATCAAGAGAAGGTAAGAATCCAGAGGGAGGAGTTCAGGTGGAGGGAGAATATTGGACGTGGGTGAAAGGATCCGTTGAACGGGGAGAGGACTCCTGCCCAAAGAAGTGAGCCCGGAGACGAAGACAGCGGAAGAAGAGTTCAGCATCATGCCGAGCCCAAAATTCATGGAGATGAGGGCGTAAGGGTATGAAACTAAGTCCTTTGCTGAGCACTGAACGTTCAGCATCGGAGAGGGGAAGGTCAGGGGGTATAGTAAATACACGGCTGGGGCTGGGATTGGAAGATGGGGTGGGGACGGAGGGACAGGGAAGGGTGGAGGGTCCTAGATGGGTGTTGGTGTCGATGAGTTGTTGGAGCTTGCGTTCCTTAGCACTTGAGAGAAAGAGAAAAAGTTTCTCGTTGAGGCGTCGGATGAGACGAAGAATAAAATGAAACTGGGGGCACGTGCAGCTTTGAAAAAGGGTATGGCGATGCTGCTGGAGGGAGAGGTCGAGTGTGTTCATATGGCGGCGCATGGCACTCAAAGGTAGTGATCTCAGGATTACTACCAGTGTCACGTGCTAGTCAGAGTAGAAGTAGCAGGATATATCGGATGAATACGTGGCTGAAGAGATGGTGTGAAGGGGAGAGTTTCAGATTTCTGGGACATTGGGATCAGTTCTGAGGGAGGTGGGACCAGTACCAACTGGGCAGGACCAGGTCTGATGTCCTAGGAGGAATATTTGCTAGAGTGGTTGAGGAGAGTTTAAACTAAAATGGCAGGAGGTTGGGAACCTATGCAAGGAGTCAGAGGAGGGGCATTCAAGGACAAGAACAAAAGACAGAAAGGGGCATAAGAAAAGAGATAAGCAGAGAAATCAAAGGCAAGAATCAAACAGGGCCTCAGTGGAAAGTAGTGGGAACAGGACAAGTAATGTTAAAAAGACAAGCCTCAAGGCTTTGTGCCTTAACGCGAGGAGCATTTGTAATAAATTGGATGAATTAACCACACAAATAGATGTAAACAAGTATGATATAGTCGGGATTACGGAGACATGGCTGCAGGGTGACCAGCGATGGGAACTGAACATCCAGTATTTAGGAAGGACAGACAAAAAGGAAAATGAGTTGCATTGCTGGCGAAAGAGGAAATTAACGCAATAGTGAGGAAAGATATTAGCTCCGGCAATATGGAATCTGTATTGGTAGAGCTGAGAAACACTAAGGGGAAAAAAACATTAGTGGGGGTTGTATATAGATCCCAAACTGTATTGGTGATGTTGGGAATGGCATTAAACAGGAAATTAGAGATGCATGCAACAAAGGAACATCTGTAATTATGAGTGACTTTAATCTGCATATAGATTGGGCAAATCAAATTAGTAACAATGCCGTAGAGGAGGAATTCCTGGAGTGTATATGGAATGTTTTTCTGGACCAATACGTTGAGGAACCAACTAGAGAACAGGTCACCCTAGACTGGGTATTGTGTAATGGGAAAGAAATAATTGGCAATCTAGGTGTGCGAGGCCCCTTGGGGATGAGCGACTATAATATGATAGAATTCTTCATCAAAATGAATAGTGACATAGTTGATTCTGAGACTAGGGTCCTGAATCTCAATAAAGGAAACTACGATAGTATGAGGTACGAATTGGCTCTGATGGATTGGGAAACATTACTTAATGGGATGACGGTGGATAGGCAATGGCAAACATTCAAAGAGCACATTGGTGAACTGCAACAATTATTTATTCCTGTCTGGCGCAAAAGTAAAACAGGAAAGATGGCCAAACCATGGCTTACAAAGGAAATTAGAGATAGTATTAGATCCAAGGAAGAGGCATAAGAATTGGCCAGAAAAAACAACAGACCTGAGGATTGGGAGCAGTTTAGAATTCAGCAAAGGAGGATCAAGGGATTGATTAAGAAAGCGAAAATAGAGTACGAAAGTAAGCTTGTGGGGAACATAAAAACTGACTGTATAAGTTTCTATAGGTATGTGAAGAGAAAAAGATTGGTGAAGACAAATGAAGTTATTTTTCAAGGATGTAACTAGTAGAGTTGATGAGGGGGAGCCAGTGGATGTGGTTTATTTGGACTTTCAGAAGGCTTTCGACAAAGTCCCATACAAGAGATTAGCATGTAAAATTAAAGAGCATGGGATTGTGGGTAGGGTATTGAGATGGATATAAAACTGGTTGGCAGACAGGAAACAGAGAGAAGGAATAAACGGGTCTTTTTCTGAATGGCAGGCAGTGACTAGTGGGGTACCACAGGGATCGGTGCTGGGACCGCAGCTATTCACAATATATATTAAGGATTTAGATGAGGGAACTAAATGTAATATCTCCAAATTTGCAGATGACACAAAGCTGAATGGGAGGGTGAGCTGTGAGGTGGATGCAGAGATGCTTCAGTGTGATTTGGACAAGCTGAGTGAGTGGGCAAATGCATGGCAGATGCAGTATAATGTGGATAAATGTGAGGTCATCCACTTTGGTAGCAAAAACAGGAAGACAGATTATTATCTGAATGGCTATAAATTGAGAGAGGGGAATGCACAACGAGACCTGGGTGTCTTTGTACACCAGTTGCTGAAGGTAAGCATTCAGGTGCAGCAGGTGGTAAAGAAGCCAAATGGTATGTTGGCCTTCATAGTCAGAGGATTCGAATACAGGAGCAGGAATGTCTTGCTGCAATTATACAGGGCTTTGGTGACACCACACCTGGAATATTGTGTGCAGTTTTGCATCCTTACCTGATGAAGGATGTTCTTGCTATAGAGGGAGTGCAGCAAAGGTTTAGCAGACTGATTCCTGGGATAGCGGGACTGACATATGAGGAGAGATTGAGTCAGTTAGGATTATATTCACTGGAGTTCAGAAGAATGAGGAGGGATCTCAAAGAAACCTATAAAATTCTAAGAGGTCTAGACAGGGTAGAAGCAGGAAAGATGTTCCCGATGGTGGGGGAGTCCAGAACCAGACCATTTAGGACTGAGATGAGGAGAAATTTCTTCACCCAGAGAGTGGTGAGCCTGTGGAATTCGCTACCACAGAAAGTAGTTGAGGGCAAAACATTGTATGTTTTCAAGAAGGAGTTAGATATAGCTCTTGGGGCAAAAGGGATCAAATGATATGGGGAGAAAGCAGGAGCAGGCCATTGAGTTGGATGATCAGCCATGATCATAATGAATGGCGTAGCAGGCTCAAAGGGCTGAATGGCCTATTCCTGCTCTTATTTTCTATGTTTCTATGTTTACTAGATTGATACCTGGAATGAGCGGGTTGTCTTATGAGGATAAGTTGGACAGGCTGGGCTTGTTTCCACTGGACTTTAGAAGAGTGAGGGTGACTTGCTTGAAGTATATAAGATCCTGAATAGTCTTGACAAGGTGGACATGGAAAGGATGTTTCCTCTCGTGGGTGAGTCTAGGGGACGCTGTTTTAAAATTAGGACAAAGGTGAGGAGAAATTTTTTTCTTTCAGGGGTTGTGCGACTTTGGAACTCTGCCTCTGAAGACGGTGGAGGCAGGGTCATTGAATATTTTTAAGGCAGAGGTAGATAGATTCTTGTTAGGCGAGAGAATCAAAAGGTTATTGGGGGTAGATCAGAATATGGAATTCAAAACACAAAAAGATCAGCCATGATTTTATTGAATGGTAGAGCAGGCTCGAGGGGCCGAATGGCCTAATCCTGCTCCTATTTTGTACATTCGTCTGCTGTCCCACAGTGAGATCATCTGAAATCAGAATCAGTTTCCACATATCTCACTCTCACCTCTCTTGTTTCTTCCCTGTCTTTGAATTGTAAGATTGCTTATCCGACATCAGTGTTGGATGAGCAGCAATTTGCTCCAACTACATATTGGAAAGACAGAACCCATTGCCCTTGGTTCACTCCACATAATCCATTGCCTAGCTACCAGCTGCACCCCCCTTCCTGGCAACTGTCTGAAGCAGAACCAGACTCTGACATTGTTGGTGCCATTTTTCACCCCACCACAGCATATCTGCTGCTGAAACCTATATCTATGCCTTTGTTATCTCTAGACTTGACTATTTCAACACACTCCTGGCCAGCCTTTCATGGTCTACCCTCTGTAAACGTGAGGTCATCCAAAACTCCACAGCCATGTTCTAAGATGTACCAAGTTCCCTTCACCCATCAGCCCTGTGGTTGCTTAATTGGCTCCTGGGTATAAGCAATTCCTTGATTTTAAAATTCTCATCCTAGTTTTCAGATCACTGCATGACCTTGCCCCTCTCAATATTTGTAGTTACCCCATCTCTACACCTCTCTGTCCGGAATCACCTGGTCTCGTTGGTGGCGGGCGTCATGGCTGGTATGAGCAAGAAGGCTAAAAATCAGTTTTACGCCATCGTGGAACCAGTTTGCAATCGTCCGCTCCACCCCTCAATGGCGACCCATGTTTCCCACCATCCAACGTCAGGAACTTAATGCATTTGCATCTCATCATTGCATGCCGGAATAATCCCTCCATGTCAAATTTACCACCCACGTCGATGTGACTTCAGAACGGCATGATTTATGACTGCCTTTAAAAAGTGTGCTCCTGGAAATCTGAACTTCGAGGCGAACTCAGAGATAAGTGCACACAACCTTGTGCAGCACTTGCAAGGATCATCCATAGGACGTCAAGAAAGAGGTGCCGCACATTTGGGGGTGTGGGTTGGAGGGTGCACAGGCAAGTCACTTTTTCCCAGCTGGTTTTCAGTGCAGTGCGGGGCAAGGGCTCCAGTGCGGGTGAAGATGGGCGGGGTGCGGCGACAAGTTGGGGTGTGGGGAGGTGGGGTTAAGAACTCACCGACTGAGCTTTTCCAACACCTTCAACCGCCATGTGTACGCTCTGGACTAAACTAAATCTCTGCCCCTTCACAGTGATTCGTCTTCCACCACTGTAGGGAGAAAGCAGCGGGTTACAACAGTGAGCAGTAACACGTGGAACTGTTTATCGTAATGTGATTGCTCCACACTGCAAGGGTACTAGACCAGTCCCTGGGCAAACTGCCAATGGGACTGAGTCTCACAGCACTGACTGTGTGTGCATAACAGGACTGAGTGTCGCAGCACTGACTGTGTGTGCATAACAGGACTGAGTGTCCCAGAGGGAGAGTGAGAGAAGTGGCCACTCACTTGGAAAAGCTTGTCAAAAGTGAGCATTCTTCCTCAACCGAGATTGTTGAGCAGCAGCTCCATTGACATGCTTGGAGTCGGGCCTCTGAAGAATTTCTGCCCACTCAAGCAATGCAAATGCATGAATGTGCCACCAAATGCTCCAGAACTTTTCACCCCTCGGGTGCAGACTGCAAAATAATATGCAGTTTAGGGGGCTGCAGAACAATTAGACGACTGGGCAAGGTTGTTTGGCAAAGGAAGGAGCACCACCCTCAAGATCAAGGTGCAGCAGGACCTTGTACACATATAGCTGAAGATCAAAGTGAGCCATCACTCATAGGCACTTCACTAGACCCAGGGTCTATAGATGGCGCCTGTCATTCCTGCAGATGACTGAGAACAAATGTCACCAAAGACTGCGCATGTCTAGGGAACTGGTCGGTCACATATGCCACCTGCTGCAGGATTTTGCGCCATGGGGACATGGAGGGCATCCATTGCAAGTGGCCATGAAAATGTCTGCAGTGCTCAATTTTTATGCCAGTGGCTTCTTCCAGGGCTCCACAGGTGACCTATGTGGGATCTCGCAAGCCTCCACGCACAAGTGCATCCAGGAGGTCATGGATGCCATCTTCATGAAGGCACGGATCTTTGTGCGTTACAATCAGGATCAGTCAAGCCAGGAAGCAAGAGCACTGAGACTTGCGGTGATCTCTGGTTTTCCACAACTGCAGGATGCCATAGACTGTTTAGGTCTCTGTGGCAACAAGCCGTCAATTACATCAACCGCAAGGGCTTCCACTCGCTGAATGTTCACCTGGTATGCGACCACCACAAACGCATCCTACAGGTCTGCGCACAATTCCCAGGGAGTGTTCACGATTCCTACATCCTTAGCAAGGTTCAGGTCCCTGACATCTTCCAGGGTTTACATAGGCTGCAAGGTTGGATCCTCGAGGGCAAAGGCTACCCACAGAGGACCTGGCTGTTGACACCTGTGTGGTGGCCTCAGGCTGCAGCAGAGAGATGGTACAACAAGGCCCATTCCGCAACCTGGACTTTGGTGGAGCAAATAATAGGTATTTTGAAACAGGTTTCAGTGTCTCGGGAGATCCCGTGGAGCATTGCAATTCAGTCCCCAGAGGGTGTCATGCATCACTGTTGCTTGCTGCTCATTACACAACCTGGCGCAGCAATGGTAGAAGACCTGACTGAGGAGGAGATGGAAAGCTGTATGTCTCCTTCGATAAGAAGTACATAGAAGGGGATGAGGGTGATGAAGTCCTCGAAGGTGAGGATGCTGGCAATGAGGCCATCGCACTGGCCAGATGAGGCAGGAGCGCTCATGAGGCCCTCATAGTCAGAAGAATCATGGAGGATGATGACGAGATGCAGTGAGGACAGTCCTGGCATCCTCACCTTGCATCTGTGAACATTTGACTCCTGTGTAGCTAATGGCAGTGCACATACCCTCAGTGCTCAGGGTCATGTCATGGAGATGCAGCAAAGGCCCTTATAGTTGAAAGATTCCAGGAGGATGATGACGTGTAGTGAGGACACTCCATAGATCTTCACATTGCCTTTGTGAATATCTGACTCCTGTCTGGCTGAGGGCAGCTCATTTATGCTCTGTGATCATGAAGATGCAACCATGAAACTTTAAGTGTACCTTTTCCGCAGTCTCACCAGTCAGTGCAATGGCACATTCCTCACAGTGGGTCACTGCGCGCCGCCCCCCACCCCCCCCACCTCCCACCCAGTCTGGGACCTCTCCCTGCTGTTGTAAGCCAAATTGTCTTGCATAAAAACAGATGGAGAGTGTTAGCAGGACGCATGGCACTGTTTGTGTGGTGAGCAGAGGTATGGACGGGATGAGGACGCGAGCTCCTGAGGATATGAGCCTGATGGAGATGTGAGGGTGTGTCCGAGAGTTAATGGTGTTGTCCCTTAAGGTGTGAGATCCCTGTGGATGTGAGTGTGTGAGTTGAGAGTGATGAGCTGGCTGACTTACCTTTCCTGCACTGCATGGCTGACCTCCTCAATGCTCCTGCGGTGCTGACTGCTGCTGCCAATGCTTCCCAGGCCGGATTGGTGACTCTGGTGACCTCCTGCAGCCAGAGCGGGAGCAGAGGACATCGTGGCGGCCTTCTACTGTGTCCACGAAGCACCCCAAAGAGGTGTCACTAAATTTGGGGGCTGCCATATTTGCTTTTGGACCACCTGTTGTGTGGAGCAGTCCTGGTCTGCAGACATGGGGCTGAGTTTTCACCTCATCATGTGTGCATGCGCCTGGCACGTACGAGCGTGAAATAGTGCACGACAGTGTCAGGTCAGCGTCCCGACATCATCGCGCTCTGACGCGATATTTCGGTCAGCGGGCATGCGCGAGCGTCGGCAGTATACCCGCCGACAATTAAGAGGACTGTTAAACCCATTAATAAATTAATTAAGCTGAATTTTTCCCTGCCCGTCCAACCTTATGGTTGGTGGGCAGGCAAAAAGGCCAAATAGCCTTTGGATTTTTGAGGAAACTTCATCCACAGGTGAGATAATATTTTACATGTTAATTAAAAATAAAATAGAAATTTTTAAATCTCATTTATAACCTGTGCCTGCTCATGTGACAGAATCACATGAGGGGATATGTTTTCCTTTTTCTAAAAACTTTATTTTTCATGTGAAAAATCTTCAGCTCCGTGAGGCAGCTCTGTGCCTTCGGGGAGCTTTCCGTGAGTGCACCATTAATTGGCCAGTCAGCACGAATTCACAGTCTGGCGGTCACGGGCAGCAGACCATTGCGTTGCCACTCTGGGGCCCGCCTGACGAGGGGAAAATCCTCCCCATGAAGTAGGCATGGGCTCCGACACATTTTAAATATGGCACCCGGAGCAAGGAAGCGCTGAAGTCATTGCTTGGCGGGCGAATCTGAGCCTGCCCGCCAGTGATCCAGCGTGTTTCCCATGAGTGCATTATTTATAAGGTGGGATGATACAGCATGAAAAGCTGCTATTGCAGCCAGCAGGTAAAACATCCTTTTTCCCACCTGCTACCGCATTTTGTGCATATCTGGGACGATTCTGCACCAACTTTAATCATTCCACCATTGCCAGCCATGCCTTGAACTCCTGAGGCCCAAGGCTCTGGAATTCCCTCCCTAATCCTCTCCCCCTCTACCTCACTTTCCTCCTCTAGATGTTCTTTAAATCTACCTCTTTAAACAAACTTTTGGTCATCTGCCCTAATATCTCCTGATATGGCTTGGTGTCAAATTTTGTTTGATAACCCTCCTGTGAAGCACCTCGGAACGCTTTACTATTTTAAAGGACCTGTATAAATATAAGTTGTTGTTGCTGCTCATGTGTAAGAATTATTTGGGATTAAAGTTGTCCCCTCCTCCCAGCTAATGATGCAGGCAGTACCATCTTTATTACTTACAAGGGGGTCAGGCCCTGCCTGTTTGCTGGTGCATATGTAGCAATTAGACATTGCTGATGGGAGGATCTGGATGAAAGACAATGCTATATCTGTGCCCACTCCAGCTATTTGCTTGTTTCTGGGCCCTGCCTCCCCATGACCACACAACAAAGGGGAAAGTTGAGATGAGAGAAGTCCTGCCTCTTGTTTCTCGCCCATTCATCTGCAAGCTTGTCAATGTCAGAAGAGGTGGTCCTTCCCAGTCTGGTACCCCAGACCTCTATGATAGGAATCTGAGCATTCATGGGAGAAGCAAGAATTTCTCTGATGTCCTTTGATATAGGGACAAATATGCAGATATTCCTGAAGTTGGTAAACACACCAAGGGGACCGCAGCGTCACACAAAGATGCATTGTCTTGTCCATTTGGGAGATTTACAGAGCAGACCTTTTGCAGGGTTTTTACATTTCAGCTGTAGAATCATATGTCTCTTCAAACATGTACTTGCTGAAACATGGTTCAACTGGAATCCCTTAGCCATTTGCTTTGAAGTAAGCCAATGTCATTAGCAAAATTCAAATCAATCAGTTCTCAAGCTGTTTAATTTCCATGATTACATCTAAAATGCCATTGCATGGTTTAAAGAGCTAGTACTGTTAAAATAACTAGATATTTAAAAACACTAAATCTTGTGTTATTGCTTTATAAATGCACACATTTACCCTCTGTTAACTATTTAAATAGCATTAAAGGCCATAGGCAAGATGATTTCCCCTAAGAATGTTGTGCTGTTTCGATGGCACCACTTAGGATCTTTGCCTGTGTCGTGCATGAAGACCATTGATAGCTTTTTCAGTCACACATGATGATTTCATCTATTTCCGGGTAACTGAAATATTCTGGTTATAATTGCAGCATCGATTTACTGAAAGGCATTCATATTTTTTCAATTTTTGCTCTATATTGCAACTTTTCTTGTGCTCCCAACTTGCATTGAGACATTACACAATTCTTTTTACATTAGTTTTCAATACAAAACCCATTCACACTTAAACTGTTCAAGAACTATAAGCAAGCAGCATCTTCCTATCATTAAACATCTTAATTAAAGCTATTTATCTTTGTTTCAGTGCGGATTGGATTAATAGTTTGAAGGCACTTTATCACTGTTATAATTGAAAATGTAGTGAAGGCAAGTTCCGCGAAAGACCTTTCAGCTGCTTCTTCCTGCTTCAATATCAATCAGAATCTGAACCCATTTCAGGTTTTAGTTGATTCTGAAAAACATATTGTAGGACTCAGCTATTGTCAATGGGTGCGAGGGCCAAAGCTGCTTCAAATTTAAAGTTATCCAGACAACACCAAAAAAAGGTTCAATTTGGATTACAAATAAACCTATTTTTCTAAAACCTGGTAATACATAAGGGTGGAATACTTCTTTGTCTGATCACGTTGATACATTCATTAATTTTTTTAGCATGGCTGAACCTTTTGGGGGTTTCTCGTCTCTGGCAGAGTAGAGCTGGGGTGCATGCTATCAATTTCTTTATGTCTGATGGCATGGAGAAGCCATATCTAAATCTGTAGCAAGCTAAGAGTCTCATGACCAGTCAGGGACTGAATCTGAATTGTGAAATATTCCAAATGCTTAACTTCTATTTCCAATTCACCAGTCAAATATAAAACATTAAGTATGTGGCATTAGGTATTCATTTGTTCATAATCACAAAACTATATTTAGCTCAAATCCACTTCCTAAACCACTGAATTATTAGAATACATCAGCATTTGCTTTTTCTACCGTATGTGCAAAAACTCAAGTCCATTAGTTCCAGGCAATCAATATCTTTATCAAAATTAAATTTCAAAACTATTAATAAACATGAACTCCTATGTCTTAAGAAAGAGATATTTGTGTAACATATATATTTTTTTCATTTATATAGTAAGATAACCTAAATATTTTTTAAAGAAATACTTTAAGCAAACTATCTCTGGGTCTTTGGTCCCTGCATACCTTCCAAAAAGATAGCTTTGTTGCCTAACAGTATTAAAAACTACACCATACGGTAGAAACCAATCACCAGATGTATTGTTAAAAGCAATATCTAGTTAAATGAGTAGTGTTCACAGAGAGGGTTTCCTTTGTTCAAGGGGGAAGAGAAGAATCATGAGACCCTATGTTATTTTCAGCCTTATTAAAACATACACAAATATTTTCATTAAACTTACATCTTCATTTGAAAGGTTACTAAAAATGTAACATCTTCCAAACAAACTTGAAGATAATGATGCCTGAGTGTCCAAAATAACAGGAAGCATTTTCAATTTCCATGTCAAAAGTGTCACCTGCCATACTGGACCGAGCTCCTCTGTAGGTGTCCAGTGCACATGTGAAATGACTCAGGAAGTTCATTATAATATTTGAATAGAACCCCAGCACTGGTTCTACGACCTTTGTGAGAAATTGCTCTGCCCTAGCATCTGATTCGCAATGTGATAAACTCTATTTGAAGCATTTATTCTCTCCTAATAGGTTAGTTGCTGGTTTGTTATTCTTGACTGCTAGTTAACTTCTGTGTACTTTCTGCATATTTTCAGACTTCCATTGTACAATTCTGACTGGAGTCTAGAGGCTTGAAGTTCAGTATAGCTTGAGCTTCCATGCTCAGGAAATAATTGTGATACGATTAACTCTGTCACTTCCATCCATGCTGCTCTATGTGTTGCACTTTATTGCACTGTGGTCATCTTCCCTAAATAGGCTAAATGGCCACTTGCAAAGCTATTCCTTCAAAGCCATATGGCTTAATAGGTTTGTTCTGCTCCCAGCCATCAGGAGAACTTTAAATACCTAGATAATCTGTCCTTCTCAGTGTATGGTGCTCTAAGTGATAAGAAAAATATTTGGATTAGCCAAACTGGTCGTACAGCATGAAGTCAGCACTTGATTCCCATCATATTTCTTGATCCACTGTGCTTGGAATGCTATTTTGGATTCCCTGGGCTGCCTTTTACAGGCGGGGAGGTGGGGGGGGAATGGCTGGCAGAGCTAGATTGCTAACTGCACCACCCCCCTCCCCGCCTCAGAAGGAAGGTCAGCCAGAAGCCGGCACGGCAGGAGCAAGCCCACCCTGCAGACATTACACACTGGCGGTGGGCTGAAATAGTTGAGCCTGGAACTTCCGCCCTTCAGTGGGAGGAAGTCCCAACCTTGGGAGCTGCTGGCCAATCAGTAGTGGGTGCTGCGGAACTGAAAGAAGGAGGATGAAAAAGATCATGGCTGCCTCAGAAAGTTAAGTCCCAAGGAGGGATCCGAGAGCTTAGGGAGCAGGGAGAAGGTAGTGGAGGGCTGGGTTTTGGATGGCAGGAGACGTGGAAGGAAGGGGGGAAATTACATCTGGTGGGGGCCCTGATGAGCACAGGGCAGCCCCAAATTAGGTGCCTCCTCTTCCTCCCGCTTTGTCATTTAGGCCTTAACAAATGGCCAGAGTATGCCTGCTTGACTGCCCATGCCAACCATATTTTGGTATGGGCAATGTATTATTCAGGTCGATATGCTTGTTAACAAGCCTGACTGACCTTTAATTATTTAACTGTGTATGGTGGGCGGGCTGCCAACTTAGCATAATATAGGAGTCAGCTCAGGAGTGGGCAGGAATATGGTAGGCTAACCAACCGACTAATTTAACCTGTCTCCCACTGCCAAAAACACGCCTGACGGTGACATGTAAAATCCAGCCCCATGTTTAATTTCAGAGAAAAGGAGAACCTCGGATATTCAGATTGTGACTAAAAATCTCACATCAAGGATTTGTCCAATATTGACAGCTCAAATATTCAAAGTAAGTAGTTAGAGATTAATTTTGCTTTTGCCTTTTGGGCACATAGAGGACAAGTTATAATCAGTACTTCCACTTCTAATGCTGTTTTCCTTTCAGCGACAATATGATAAAGTCAATACTTAGTTGCTATGGATACATTCCCATAGAGATGCTACCATTCTAATGCACTTTATAGATAAGAATTGTGACAGAGTTTCATAGGGCTGAAGCTTAACTCCCAAAAATGGGAAGTTGGGGGTCATATCAGGGGTTACCATGCAAAAATTCTGAAACAGAAGCCCCAACCTTCAAATCTGTCCACTTCTAGTTTCAACACAGGCAGGATGAGGAATGGGTGACTAATGCACTAATGGGATGTGGGTTGTCTATTTAAATATTATAATGAGGCTGCTTGCCTTCACTTAACAACCATTATATTTTAACTCTGTTTACCTGGGTTTCCAAAGCCTGGGGAAACCTAGGCCTGGATTTTCTGGCCCAGACATGGTGGGATACACTGGGGAGGATTTGGCGGGTCAGCTAAAAGTCCATTGACTTTTAACAGGAGCAAGATGATCCCAGCAGCAGGTGGGCCAGAAAATCCTGCTCCTCAAACCACAGCTACAAGGAGGTGAGAGGGTGAAGTGGATCCACCTGATCAGTGCTTTTGCAGCACTACTTGTGGGCCAAGAGAAGCAAGAGTGTTTCCTCCAAAAAGCTACCCAGTAAACAATCTTTGCAATTTGTCTGCTCCCCCTACCCACATCAGACCACTCAGACCACCACTGCCTCTCTTCAACCACCGTCTTCTCCCCCTCGTGACTGCTATTAGGCCCCCTTTTGACTATCATCAGCCTCCCAACCACCATTGGGCTATTGGATGCCACTCAAATGATAGGGATACCCACCCCTGCTATCTGAACAGCTCCCTCATTCCACGATTGGGTCTCTACTCACGGTTTCTCTCAGTCCCTGTCCAATAGACCTCCAGCCTGTCGATCAGGCACCAGGGCTGGAAATCAACAAAAAAAAATTAAAAAGGCACCCTGCAGTCAAAAACTGCCCGACATTCAGGAAACTCATTCTTCTGGGCTTCCCCCCTCACAATAACAACCCCGCATTAACCTCATTTCCAGGCTAAAATCCAGATATTGGTGCTGATTCTTCCACCTACTGAAGTTAAGGAAGTCACATAAGGGCACGTCATATATCCAATAAGCCATAATACAGTGACAAAGATTCTCTGTTTGACCTTTGGACTTGCTAAGAGTGCCTGGATTTTTGGCAAGTAAAGACACCTTCAGGGCCGTAATGAGGACATGCTCACTTATAGGAGTGGATTGTAATACTGCATCCAAGGAGGTTTTTCTTTTATTCTTTCACAGGATGCAGGCTTTGCTGGCTGGGCCAGCATTTATTGCCCATCCCTAATTTCCCTTGGGAAGGTGGTGGTGAGCTGCCTTCTTGAACCGCTGCAGTCCATGTGGTGTAGGTACATCCACAGTGCTGTTACAGAATGAGTTCCAGGATTTTGACCCAGCAACAGTGAAGGAATGGCAATATATTTCCAAATCAGGATGGTGGGTGGCTTGTAGGGGAACATCCAGGTGGTGGCTGCCCTTGTCCTTCTAGATGGTAGTGGTCGTGGTTTGGAAGGTGCTGTCTAAGGAGCCTTGGTGCATTCCTGCAGTGCATCTTGTAGATGGTACACACTGATGCTACTATGCGTCGGTGGTGGAGGGAGTGAATGTTTGTGTATGGGGTGCCAATCAAGCGGACTGCTTTGTCCTGGATGGTGTCAAACTTCTTGAGTGTTGTGAGAGCTGCATTCATCAAGGCAAGTGGGAAGAATTCCATCACACTCTTGACTTGTGCCTTGCAGGGGTGGACAGGCTTTGCGGATTCATGAGGTGAGTTATCGTCGCAGGATCCCTTGCCTCTGACTTGCTTTTGTAGCCACAGTATTTATATGGCTAGTCCAGTTCATTTCCGGTCAATGGTAATCCCAGGATGTTGGTAGTGGGGGATTCAGTGATGGTAATGCCATTGAACATCAAATATCTAGTGTAAAAATACAAAAACGTAACACCCTCCAACACTTCTGATCTGCACTGACACAATTAGAAATTGAGTCTGTTCCTCGTAAATGAAGCATCATTTTACTTAATGGATGTAAGTCATCCTGGTTTAGCATGATGTGTAACTGAAGATACAGTTTGAACAGTCAACTGGCTTGAAATGCGAATCCTTATCACAGGAATTTGGCTTACTGGTATGATGTATCCTTATGTTATTTCCTTTACTTGAGTAGGTTAAAGAATAAATACTATGGCTTAGATTTTAGCCTGGAGGTGAGTTCCATGCCGGTGGGGGTGAGATCCTGTTGTGTTGTTCCTTTAATTGCCCTGAGCTGGGTTTACATTTGTGTCTAATAGTAAAACTGTTGTTTAAGAGACATTTATTCTCAACAGGGCTTCCCTGTATGATATCATTCCACCTGCAGCGTTCAAAGTATCTTCACATTTCAATTACTTTAATCTTTAGCGGAGAAAAAAAAGGTTAATCAATAAAGCTTTGAAAATGGACACGTTTTGAATGAGTATATTTCTGAATTAGGAAATGGACTTTTTAATTAGGTCAATGCAATAGGAAGGATGTATTCATCACATATTAAGAATTATTTTGTGTCATTCCTCAAGAATACATTGTCAATTCTATTTTGAATTAGACATAAATTTCAGATATATATCTGTATAAAACACTATTAAGACAAGTTAAAGGTGACCTTTTGTAGGTTACATACTTTGTTTTCTGGACAATTACTGGGAACATTGAAGAAATAGAATCAAAATAAATACTCAAGGCTGGATTTTTGCTCCTGAGGCAGCTAGCTCGAGTTGGGAAATTTCCCAACTAGGCAGACTCGCTTTGGTTTAAAGGGCCCCGTTAGAACCAATTTCCGCTCCAGGATGGTGCGGCTGGGATCAAATCAGGCCTGCCGACCCTGGAAGCAGATTGTAGGTGGCCACGGGGACAGGTGAGTGCCAAGGCAGACTGATTAGAAGGCCCATATCGGTTCTCTGGGACATCATCCCAGTTGTTTTAGAAACTGTTAGGCCATTTAGCCCTCACCTGTCACACCCCCTCATTCCCCACCCAACCTCGATGCCACTTCCACGTCAATTCATGCCCTCCAACAAACCCCCATGCCTCCTCATATATCCCATGCCAACTCATGCCCACCACCCACCCCATACTCCCGCATAATCCCATGCCCACTCCATGCCTACTCATGCTTGCCCTCTCATACCCCAATGCCACTTCCATGCCAGTTCATGCACCTCACCCAACTTCATGCCACCTACATAGCCAATTGCCAGTACAATTGGTTACATGATTTGCAGAGACTAAGTGGTCTATTTCCACTCAGAAAGGTGAAATATTCAATCCTCTCTAATTTTCTTCTGCTTAGTTGAGATAACTTGGAGTAGAAATTAGTCTGGATCCATCCTGGGCCAATAGGGAACTGCAGAGGCAGCCACACCAGAGGCAGCAAGAGACCTGAGGATCAACAGAAACTGGCCACCCACTCAATATCACCAATGGGCAGACCTCAGAAACCATGTGTAGATGGAAGAAATAAACTTCTAACAATCTAATACAGCTCTCAATCATACCTACTTGATAGACTGCCTGAATCAGGGTTCCGCAGCCAAATGTAAGTACTTAGATTTTTTTTTAAGTAAGTACTTCCTGCAAAGTTGGGAGGAGCAACAGTAGTCTCCTGACTCCACAGAAAATACGATCACCCCCATCCCACTGTAGCTCGTACCAATATCCCCCAGGATTTATTGCCACCAAGACAGGCAGCCTGAAATTGATGTCTCCCATCGGGTAAGCTTCCTGTGTAGCTTGCCTCAATTATTTGGGTGACACCAGAGGACCAGTTTCTGTTGATCCTCAGGTCTCTTGCTGCTTCTGGTGTGGCTGCCTCTGCAGTTCCCTGTTGGCCCAGGATGGATCCAGACTAATTTCTACTCCAAGTTGTCTCAACTATGCAGAAGAAAATTAGAGAGGATTGAATATTCCACCTTTCTGAGTGGCAATAGACCGCTTAGCCTCTGCAAATATGTAACCAATTGCATTGGCAATAAATGGTATCTCTATCATAACTGAACAACGTTTCATTGAAGTGGAGTGCTTTGTATTGATTGTATAGCACAAAATATTATCTGTACAATCTTTGACATTTAATTAGATTACGGAGAAGAAATGTGGATCTGAATTAAACATTAAAAGCAATGTGTTAGAGATAACAGAACGGGAGAGAGACATGAGTGTTTCGATGGCCGGGCGCAAACAACATTGGTTGGGAATTTACAGGGCAGGAGTGGCCCTGACCTCCGGCCAGAAAGTCAGGGTCAACCTCACCTCGGCCAGTCATGGAAGCGCCGATTGCATTGTAAATTCATCAGGCATTTGAACCTTCTTCCCTTTAAGGAACAAGGTCCCTCCTCATAAGCTGCCAGCCGATCAGAATGCCTGCAGCTCTTCTGCCCAGCAGCACCATCAGGATTAGTAGACATTGGTGGAACTGCAGCAGGCCCTGAAATGAAAGTGAGTGGGGTTGGGCTCGCCGCAGCCAGGCAGACAAGCCCTGGAAAGAGGGTGGGAATTGTTTGTGGGGATTGGGGAGTAAGGTTTTTAAGTACATGGGGAGGGGGGTAGCAGGAGTTTTTTGGCCCTTGCGCCTGGGGAGGCCCATTTTTTGGCCACAGGGTGCCTGATCAAGAAGGCTCCCCTACCAAGCCCACAAGAAGGCTGCAAGGGCATACCTGGCAGTCTCCCTCCATGGCAAAGTGTCTACCAGCCACTTGTAAAATACCCTTAATGGGCCATTTAATTGTTTCAATTGGTTTAAGAGTGAACGGGCTGTCCGGTCTCCTCTCCATCGTTGATAAAATGCCAGCAACAGCGGGAAGGCGATGGCCACAACCCCCACCATCCCACCTGATTTAACACGCTTCCCAGCATGCTCCCTTGGGCCCTGGCCAATTGTGGTTCAGTTTTTGTCAACAAGGAAGGAAACAAAGAAAATATTGAAATGTTTAGATAGCATTACGATGAGTAAACCCAAGGAGGTAATCCTTGAAGTTGTACTTTGGCTCTGAGTGGAAACATTGTCTAGTTTGGGACTTAATATAATTACATATTATTTACAGCATATTCACAGGCATTCGGCCTAACAGATCCATGCTGGTGTTTGTACTTCACAATAGCATTTTCCTTCTTCATCTAACCTAATCAACATAAACTTCTATTAATTTCTTCCTTGTGTGTTTATCTAGTTTCTTCTTAAATGCATCCATGCAAGTCACCTCTTTGTAGTATTGATTTCCACATTTTAACTGCCCACTGAGTAAAGAAATTCCTCCTGAATTCCTGATTGGATTTATTAATAACTATCTTACATATATGGCTTCCAGTTTTGCTCTCGTTTGTAAGTGGAAGAGTCATGCTGGATTTTCACCGAGTCAGGATGACTTGGGAGCCCTTTAAAAATGGCAGTTGGAACCTGATTCCCAGATTCCCAACTTCATTCCCAGCATTTCTGATTTTCAGGAGTGCCTTTTAAGGATGTGGGCTGGTTCTGGTCAAAAGCCCAAACCCAGCACTCCTGACCTGGCTGGCTCCATTGCGGCGATAGGCATGCCCTAGTGCTCCACAACTTTCATGGGGAGTTGGGCCAGGTTTTCAATGCGTCATGGTTCTTAGGGTGTCATGAATCATAGCCTGCATGAGGGGACCTTTTAAAAGGTAAGTTCAGAAGATCCTCCTCATGCTCCCCCATGCCAAGCTATGCCCACCCCCCAAACAAAACCTTTGGTCCCTCATGCCCCCTCATGCATGCTATGCTAAGACATGCCTCTCCACCCACCCCCATGGCCACTCAAGGTCCTTATGCCAAGCTGTGGCACCTCCATGCCCATTGTTTCACTATACACTGTGTAGAATTAATGAGCCCAATAGTGACAGCAGTATGTGTCAAAAAAAGCTTTAAAAGAAACAGTAATTCATTCATAACATTCCACTATGTTAAAAATGTCCTTTTACTACAGGACAATAAAAGCGTCAATCATCCAGATTCTTTAAAGTTTCAACAGCTGAAACTGCAAGCATTTGAAACCTCTTACCCTTATGTAAATAAACATTGTGAAATTGACAGCAGACATCAGACAACCAGAGCTGTTAATCAAGCAATACTTTCTCTGGAGATCAGGGGCAGAATTTTTAGCTCGGTGTGCGGGTGTACTCCAACCCATTCGGATGCAAAATCACACGAGATGACATCGGGCGAGCGTCCCAACATCACCCGTGCTCGCACGATATTTTGGTCGGCAAGCACACACAAAAGTCGGAAGCACACCCACCGACAATTAAGAGGCCAATTAAGATCATTAAAGGTGCAACTGACTCCGATTTTTCGTGGTCCGTCCTACATTATGGTTGGCGGATGGGCGAATTGGCCAGGTGGACTTCGCACTTTTGAAGAAAACTCACTCAAGGGCGGGATGAGGTTTCTGTTCTTAAGTGAAAGAAAAATAAAAGTCTATTGACAGCATTTTTATCATGTAAATAAAAACAAAAAACTGCGGATCCTGGAAATCCAAAACAAAAACAGAATTACCTGGAAAAACTCGAGGACTCGAAACGTCAATTCTTTTCTTCTCCGCCGATGCTGCCAGATCTGCTGAGTTTTTCCAGGTAATTCTGTTTTTGTTTTTATCATGTATATGTTCAGGTGACTGATTGTGATGCTTGCACATTTTTTTCCTGATTTTAAAGACTTTATTTAATACTTTTCAGGTCTTCAGCTCCCTGAGGCAGCTCTCTGCCTTCAGGGAGCTTTCTGTCAGCGCTTTTCCGTGCCTGCGCTGATGCCAGCGCCTGCCCCCTTCCCGTCCCCATTCCAGCAGCGCTGAGCTTCTCAGTGTGTGTTTCACGCTGGCTGGCCATTAATTGGCCAGCCAGCGTGAAATCGTGGTCGGGGGCTATTTTCAGTCAGCGGGTTGTCCTCCTTCGAGGCCCGCCGACCTAAAAATTCTGCCCCAGGTGTTTTGTTACCCTAATGGATGCCTGGGCTCTCAACCAGAGTACATAATAAGGCTTGGCTGAGAGCTCAGAAATCCATTAGTCTGTTGAGTTTAAATGGCCTAGATGATTCATAATCCATGCCTGTGTGCTTCAGGCCTCACCCCATTTCCCCACAGGTGAAAGTGGGATTTGCTGTAACTGGGAAGGGACTCCTGGATCCGGGTTCTGTTTGCCATTTTTAAGTTGACATGACTCCACGAAAATCTGGCTCAATGTGCCTGAGGATAGGTGGCCTCTGCTAGCAAGTAGATAATTGTTAATTGGTAAGCAGAATTTCATGTTGGACCGGAAAAGAACTGCTACATTTTAAACAAGTTTAAGTTCATGAAACATGGGAGCCTGGCAAAGATGATGCTGGAAAAATCAAGTTTGGAAGTGACAAAGATGTAGTTAAGGATTTTAAAAACAGTGACAGTAAAGTGGGGTGGAGGCAGATTATATTGTGGAGTTGGAAATAAGCAGCCTTGACATAGAATAAAATGTAAGATTTGAAGATCAACACCAGCAGGATGACAAAGTTTGCATTGGGTGAGTGGCTGATGTTGGAATTAGTGACAAGGGGACAGAATGTATGAAAAGGGGCATAAACTATAGATTTAATCCTTCAATTCAACTCATTTATGCCAATGTCTGACAGACAGTCTAACTACACAAGAGGTGGTCACAGGGTTATGGAAGCCATAGCAAAGTAGCACTGGATGTCATCAATGTACATATAGAATGTACATAACGTGCCTGTGAATGATGTCACTGAAACGGCAGCATGGAGATGAGGAAGGGAAGAAAGCCAAGGGTAAATCTTTGAGGGAATATGGGCATTTTGATCTCTTTGCAACTGCTCCATCTCCAATTTGAAGGTAGCAAACAGCTTATTAACAGAAAACAGGGTTAAGCAGCCAAAGGATGAGATTTTAGTCACAATCACAACTGTTGCTCCTTAACAACACTGCACATGCATGCATCAGGATTATATTTAGTGCTCTTGCATATTGGACATACGTAGACTATGAATGTCTGTGAGCCTTACCTATGTTAGCTGAATATTAAGGATGTATCATAGCCTCTTTGCTTGCCAATGGATGCCTTTGCTTAGATAAAGGTCAGTTCCAATCGGAACTGTGCACAGACTAGAATAAGGTTTTCTCTTGATATTAATTGGTTGTCAATCTACAACCTTTTGTCACCATCAAGATATGGATCCAGCAAGAGAGCAGGTCCTTAATAAGATAAAAGTAAATATATATTATGTGTGGGAGAGGTGGAAGAATGCCAACACACATGGTGCATTTGTTTTACTGGTTCATAACTTGGAAACCAGTCACAAGCATGCTGCTCAGCCTGCTTCATTAATGTTTGTTTGTAGCTCCACCATATAACAGCCCAAGCATCTCTTTTTATCTTGAAGGCAAGTCATCTCCAGTTATCCATGCATTTGTGTCCATTCAATCACATTTCCTAGGTAGCACAGGAAATGAAAATGCACCTCTTGCAAGAAATTAAGGCTGATCAACTCTATTTTTTGGGCAGGGATAATTTGCAAGATGCCTGCACCCGTTGCAATGGAGGTGGACAGCATGCCAATTTATTGCTATCTCTTCATTTAAATGATTGGAACGTGCAGACCAGCATGACCCACACTGCTGGCTGGCTGTATGCTCAACAGAGGGCCTAATAGTATGCAAGACTAGCATGTGATGCAGTTAGCCTCCAGCTCTTAAAGGGAATCTACTCCTCTTAAAGAGACGCTACACCAGATAACAGGCTGTTACAGATTGATATTGCTACAAATCTGAGCAAGGAATATGAAACAACAGACCAGAGAGAGGGTTCCCAGATTCACAGATGTGGCATTAGGAATACCAAAGCATTACTGAGTTGGACAAACAAAGCCATGTTTTCACAGGACCTCAAGGCAGACACTTCACGAAGAATGGGAGCAGATGTCAGGGGAGCTCAATGCCCTGAGTCAGGCTCGAGGATCTAGCACCAGTGCCAAAAGAATTTTAATGATCTTACAGGTGTGCCCAAGATTAATAAATGCAACTTCACATGACATCTCCTACCCAGCAATCCACCAACCCCTCGCACTGCTCAATGCACCAGGTCATCATCGTAAGTCCAGCAACACTCACAAGCACTCAGGACTCATGCCTAACATTCACATACTCTACCTCACCCTCACACACCTTGAAATGCTGCCAGTTTCATACCCACCTCCTGCTGCCTCCACATACCTCCCGCTGTTCAACTATGGCAGGTACATCACCCAAATACAGTGTAACCCAATCACAGATATTCTACCTTGCAGAATACAATAACTCAATAGAAGGGACCACTTGAGTAGTTGCAGTGAGCCGACAGGACTTCATCCCTTGAGCCCAATGGAGTTGATGTTGCTGCAAATCATGAGGTGTCAACTGCAACTGAGCCTAAGGCATCTGGGGTTGCCAAGACCATCGAAGATGATGTAAGTTTCTGTCCTATGCCCCATCTCAACTTCCTCCTCACCCGCATCTTGCTATCTGACATGGTGCAAGCTGCGGATAGTGTAACCTTGCAACCCCACTTCAATTACTTTGCCCCAACCCTGTCCTCCTGCTTTCATGCTTTCAGATAAGCGAGAACCCCAGGTTGGCCTTCAGCAGTGCAGCCAGGAGGAAGAGCATCCCCACACCTGCACTGAGAAAGAACCATCACGTAACCTAACATCTGTACTCATTGGCTCAGATACTGGTACTGCACAAACTTTAAAGTCTGGTGTAGAGTCTGAACCTGCACTTGGTGAGTCACCTGGCAAAAGTGGGCTGCAGCCCCAGCCAAGGGAGGAAAGGATAGATGTGTGCCAGCTTCCCAGCAAGTGAGATCACAGATGAGTTCTGTTATTGGGACTCAGATGAGAATTTTGAAGGGGCGACCTATGGCACAATGCCGATGAACATGTACACCAAGATGCTGGGTACATTGGGAGGCCTGCCAGATAACCCTTTGGATCTGTCAGGACAGAGGGCATTGCACAGAACTTGGAACTCTTCCTTCGCACCATGGTAGAGGTGGCAAACTGCATGACAGTACTTGTGTATCCACCTCTGCTGCAACATCTGATGGCTGCTATCTCAGCTGCCGCTCTCACCTAACATCTCAGTGCTGCAATGGAAACTCACAGAAAGACCATGAGATCCATTCTCATGAATTCAAATCACCGTCTGCTTATGGACAGTTGATGAGGGACAATAAGTACAGTTTGCATGTCTCTCTCCTGTCCATAACAAGGCCATTTAGCTCCCTGAGTCTGTCCTACAATTCAATGTGATCATGATGCACCTGTCACCTAACTCCATCTACCAGGTTTTATATCATATCATTTAATAACTTTAGTTAACAAAAAATGTATCAATCTCAGATTTGAAATTAACAATTGGTCCAGCATCAATTGCTGTTTGCAGCCTAGTGTTCCAAATTTCTAACATCCTTTGTGTGTGGAAGTCTTTCCCAATTTCACTCCTAGTGAATTAGAGTCAGACCTTTCAGACTATGTCCCCTAGTCCTAGATTATTTTCTGTACCTGTTCATCATATTTTGATGATCACTTTGGACTTCCATTGTTTCTAGCTTTCCACCATTTAGAAAATATTCTATTCTATTCTTTCTAGGTCCAAAGAAGGTGAGTTTACATTTGCCTCCATTGAAATCGATTTGCTACAGTTTGCCCATTCACTTTATCTATTCAAACCTCTTTGTAAGTTTATGTTTCCAAATTACTAGGATTGTTGAAGTGTTGCCCCATGCAAGTGGCAGTGGCATCTTGGAGCACAAACCTGTTGGCAGGATGACAGAATTAGTACTCTCACCACTGCCAATGCTCCTGCTGTTGTCTCTCAGCCTGCCAACCAGACTGCTGCTGCCCATGCCAAGGTAGTCCAATCTGAAGCTGGGTCCTCAAGGTGCAGAGCTGCTGGGGGCACCCTGCGAGGTCATCTACAGTCCCCTAGTGGTAGTTTGTAGCCTTCCACCAGTCATGGTGCAGGCTACAGAGCAGCACTGTGTAGGTGCACTAGGCTAGGTAAAGGTACCCACAAAACAAGCACTAAGGGAATACACAAGGTGAATTAGTTGTCTAATTGAATGTATTCTTGAATAAAGATGTCAATGAGAAAATTTGTGGGTGACCTTTATTGTTGGATTTTGACCAAAGGAACACTGTGTTAGGGCATCTCAGATGGATATGATAGAGTGAATAGTGGTGCAAGGTGACAAGAGTAAATACTTTCATTGAAAAAAAAGTCTGATCATGTGCTGCCTTGCAGCCCATCTGGTTAGAAGGGGTCTAGAGTCTTCCACCTGTGCCTCCTTCTAGTTGCAAGATGCCGGGACGCAATGGCTGTGCTCTCATAATAGTAATATTGTGGAGATCACACAGCAGACCATCATGGACTTCAAGACCTGCTCTGATGTGTAGAGCATGGCTCTGCTTGCCTAAACCCCCTTCCCCACTCCCAAGCGGTCGAGGCAGCGGGATAATTGTTTCAGTAGGCCATTTGCCTGAGCTACAGTGATTCACGTGGTTCCATGATTTTCATCTTATTTGTGCTGTCTTCACGTGGTGGGATAGTGGAGGAGGCTTATCCCCCATCAGTAGAGGGGGTGGCCCTTGTCCCAGAGCAGCTACCCTCTGGTTCTTCTAGGAGGACGGAAGACAGATGGCTGACTGGTGCAGGATTAATGCAGTGTGGCTGCTGCCGGGGTAGTAGGCATTCACTGAGATGAAGGCCTTGGCATGGTCACATGCTTGCACATTTTCTGTACCTCTCCCCAGAGTCATGTAGGGCCAACAGAGCCATGTCTGCGGAATCAATGGCACCCTGCATCACTGGGAATCCCACTATCTTGGTGAAGGCTGCTTGTCCCTCCAGAGCAAGCAGATAATGTATTGGCCTCTGTGACCTCCCAGAAGCACTGATGGCCAGTGTATTGGGAAATGTTGGAGGTGTCACCTGCCCCTGCCCGGAAGTACTTGGACACATTTAATTATGTACCTCTGAAAAAGTTTACCATTGAACTGACCCTCTCCCTGTTAATGTCTGTAACAGTGTATCTTTTTAAATAGTCTTTAGAATGATCGACCTAAACAGAGTTGGTGTATTTGGTGAGCGCTTTGATGCCTTCAGAGAAGGTACATTTAGCCAGTTTTCCAGGCGGGATGAGACAGACAGTGCTCTGGGTCTCCCTGGCCGAGATGGTGTGGCGCTTGTTGTAGTGAATCAGGTGCGAAGCCTCAGAGGCGATGATCTTGAAAATGTCAACAATGAAGGAATTCATAACACTTGGAGGGGATCCTGGTGGGAGGGTGGACCTGGATCAGCCCCCTGTACACCTAAGAGGAATAGCTTTGCTTGTGAGATTTCCTCCACTTCTTGGGCGGCTTCTTAGTGATTTTAGTTAGCGACTGTTTCGACGCCTTGCAGGACACGTCGTCCTTAGCCACAGACTCCACCTCAGGCATTCCACTCAACTTGGACCAACTATGTCTTGTACATCAGTATGATCCAATAAAGGTTTAAAGTGTAAGAAACCTAAAAAGCAGCTTATCCAGCTCAGCACTGGGACATAAACACATATCAGGGCTGACATCTTTTCACAAAAGCCAGGATAAAACTGGTTCTGATTTTCAATCATTAATTTTAATGGGCAGAAAATTGTGAACAGCTTGTGCCCAATTTTCTGTTACCATTTCCACTCCACTGAGCTCTTACATTCTGGTCACAAAGTGGAAAATCTACTCAAAGATTTAATTTAATTTCCACTGACTCTGAAATGAATGCTGAGAATGAGTCTTTAAAGTGCTTGCTGTACTCCTACAGATGTTCTGATCTGTTAATAATAATCCCAAGTACAATTGTTTAAATATAGTTTAAGGTGGACATTTATAACTTTACTTATTTATCAACACAGAATGGCTGTCTCTAACATCTTCACCAGCATCATAAATGCCACCATGATGGATTTGCATTCCTCCTTGATACACACCATCATTGATTGGTTTGCAGAGTTATTCACCTCTGTTTTGGAATTGTGTGCCTAGTGACTACTTTAATGGGCTGATTTTTTTGGTGGAGGCTGAAGTCACAGTGCCAGGGCCAAAAGCAGGAGCTGACCAAGTTCCTGATTGCAGCGAGACCCTGTGGTGGCATTTTGCCAATTAAGTGGCTGCTGCCATAACCGTCGCACAACTGAGGACAGTAGCCCGCCGCCTCCTGCTTTTGGTCCAATCAGAAAGTCGGCAACTCAGTAGCACACCAGGAGCAGTGGCCATTACTCTGGCTGCATCACCAGGGAAGAGGGTGGCTGAATGCTAAGGTGCTTTACGAGAAAGTTAAGCTTTTCTTGAAATCAGGGACCAGGCATATGAGCATCACTGGCTAGGCCAGCAATTATTGTCCATCCCTAATTGCCCTTGAGAAGGTGGTGGTGAGCAGCCTTCTTGAACTGCTTCAGTCTATGTGCTGTAGGTACAGCCACAGTGCTGTTAGGGAGATACTTCCAGGATTTTGACCCAGTGACAGTGAAGGAACAGCAATATATTTCCAAGTCAGGACAGTGAGTGACTTGGAGGGGAAATTCTAGGTGGTGGTGTTCCCATGTATCTGCTGCCTTTGTCCTTTGTGGGTTTGGAAGGTGCTGTCTAAGGAGCCTTGGTGACTTCCTCCAGTGCTTCTTGTAGATGGTACACACTGTTTCCACTGTGCGCCAGTGGTGGAGGGAGTGAATGTTTGTGGTTGGGGTGCCAATCAAGTGGGCTACTTTGTCCTGGATGGTGTCAAGCTTCTTGCGTGCTGTTGGAGCTGCACTCATCCAGGCAAGTGGGGAGTATTCCATCACAGTCCTGACTTGTGCCTTGTAGATGTGGACAGGCTTTGGGGAGTTAGGAGGTGAGTTATTCACTGCAGGATTCCTAGCCTCTGACCTGCTCTTATAGCTACAGTGTTTATATTGCTAATCCAGTTCAGTTTTTGATCAATGGTAATCCCCAGGATGTTGATAGTGGGGGATTCAGTGATGGTAATGCCATTGAATGTCAAGTGACGATGGTTGGATTCTCTCTTGTTGGAGATAGTCATTGCCTGACACTTGTGTAGCATGAATGTTACTTGCCAATTGTCACCCCAAGCCCGGACATTGTCCAGGTCTTGCTGCATTTGAACATGGACTGCTTCAGTATCTGAAGAGTCACGAATGGTGCTGAACATTGTGCAATCATCAGCGAACATCCCCATTTCTGATCTTATGGTGGAAGGAAGGTCATTGATGAAGGAATTGAAGATGGCTGGGCCTAGGACACTACCCTGATGAACTTCTGCAGTGATGTCCTGGAACTGAGATGACCGACCTCCAACAACTACAACCATCTTCCTTTGTGCTAGGTATGACTCCAAATGGCAGAGAGTTTCGTCCTGATTCCCAGTGACTCCAGTTTTGCTAAGGCTCCTTGATGCCACACTCAGTCAAATGCGGCCTTGATGTCAAGGACAGTCACTCTCACCTCACCTCTGGGGTTCAACTCTTCCATTCATGTTTGAACCAAAGCTGTAATGAGGTCAGGAGCTGAGTGGCCCTGGCAAAACCCAAACTGAACGCCAGTGAGAGCGTTGTTGCTAAGCAAGTGCCACTTCACAGCACTATTGATGACCCCTTCCATTAATTTATTGATGATCGGGATTAGACTGATGGGCCAGTTGGATTTATTCTGCTTTTTGTGTACAGGACATACCTGGGCAATTTTCCACATTGCCAGGTAGATGCCAGTATTGGAACAGCTTGGCTAAGGGCGCGGCAAGTTCTGGAGCACAAGTCTTCAACACTATTTCCAAAATATTGTCAGGGCCCAATGCCTTTGCAATACCCAGTGCCTGCAGCCATTTCTTTATATCACGTGGAATGAATCGAATTGACTGAAGACTGGCATCTGTGATGCTGGGGACCTCCGGACGAGGCTGAAATGGATCATCCACTCGGCACATCTGGCTGAAGATTGTTGTGAATACTTCAGCCTTATCTTTTGCACTGATGTGCTGGGCTCCCTATGATTGAGGATGAGGATATTTATGGAGCCTCCTCTTTCATTGAGTTGAGATATCTTGCTGCAATTGTACAGAGCCACGTTGGGCAGGGAACCGCAGCCAAAAAGAGTGCGAAAGTGCAGCTTTACTCAGAAGCAGGAAGCAGCCACAGCCAGCAGACAAATTAAAGGAAGTAACTTATCAGCAAAAACATGGCATAATGATAACAGAGGTGAGGCAGACAACCTTCTAATGAATCTCAATTTAAAAAGATCAGAAATTCAAATCTGGTATGAAGAAATTACCAGGAGATTCTATCGTGAATAAATAAGCATGTTTTCTTTACCTTTATAGAACCACCCCTCATATGACAACAGGTGTCACACCTGCGAATTGTTGATGCAGCGCCGTATTTGATTGAGATTGAGCCTAATTATGCCAATCTCGGGGGGTAGGGTGGAAAGGAGTCAGGGAAGTCAGAAAATTGGACATGACTGTCACAGTCATGACAGGACATTTAATGTAGGACAGAAAGTATTTGTGAAAAATTTTAGAGAAGGTTGTTTGGTGAAATAAGTGCTGTAAGGGGACCACTTTCTTAACAGGTGAAAGTGGAAAATCATATGGAGACATGTGGATCATATAAGAGGAGAAACAAAATACCCAGAAATGATTCCACCAGCGTTCATGACTGAATCAACGTCTCCTGTTGAAAGAACTCAACTGAGTACAGATGTGTCTGAAGGGCTGGCCATACCTGAAAGAGTCGAAGAAACAGATTTGCAGGTACCTACTGAAGCACCAGATGCTCAGATGACTACAGTGTGGGAGGTTCTGGATCAAACATCAGAAACTGCAGAGTTGAGACTTTTTACATGCCTAAGGAAACCCCCAGGAAGACTTTGTAAATTATTGATCTGTGTGAATAATTTAATATTTTGAAAAAACTTGTAAAGTGTATTTCTGAGTAAAGGCGGAGGAATGTAGTAATCTGACATGTAATATATCTTTAAGACAAATGTTGTAATGTAAGATCACATGATCTTGATACCCAATAGCAGAGTAGCACGAGCTACATCTGTAATCAGTAGTCTTGAGTTAAAGTCTGAAGAGTAAAGACAGAGTTTTGAGTTGTAAGCACACAAGTGTAGCTGATGAGTTCCCTTTGTAAATAAACAGAATGTGTTTCTTCTAAAATGGTCTACAGATCTTCCTTGTCTTGGTATCAACTCGGTCACTATGAAACAAGCATGCAATTCAGATCCTTTAGCCCCAACAAACCAGGGCACTGGATCCAAGACATCTTTACTCTTGTACTCAAATCCTCTTGCAATAAAAGAACAAGATACCATTTGTCTTCCTAATTGCCTTCTGCACCTGCATGTTAGCTTTCAATGACTCATGAACGAGGACCTTTGGGCATCAAGACTTTCCAATCTTTCACCGTTTAAGAAGTACTCTGTATTTCTGTTTTTCCCACCAAAGTGGATAAAATCACATTTTTCCACCTATTCCATCTGCCATGTTTTTGCCTACTCACTTAACCTGTCTCAATTCCCTTGAAGCCTCTTTGCGTCCTTCTCACATCGCACATTCCTACCTATTCGCCAGTGCCAAAGAAAAATCATATTGGACTCGCAACGTTAACTCTTTTTCTCTCTTCACAGATGCTGCCAGACCTGATGAGTTTTTCCAGCACTTTTTTTTATTTCACATTCCCTAATTTTGTGTCAAACTTGGAATTATTACATTTGGACCAGGATTTTCCAGTCGTCGGGCAAGCTCGGCGGGGGCAAGCGGGAGCGGCCATGAATCAGACTGCTGCCCGCGATGGGCCACAGCTGCCATTTCACACTGGCTGGCCGATTAGCGGCCAGCTAGCATGAATCACACACTGTAGTGTGCAGTGCTGCCTGTGTTGGGGGGAGGGGTGGAGGGCAAGTGCGGAACTTCACGCATGCACGGGGGGTGCACAGAGCTGCCTCAGGAAGCTGAAGCTTTTTGAACATAAAAACAAAAAAATTAAAAATGTTAATAACATGTCCCCTCATGTGACTATGTTACAAATTAGGATGAATTTTTTTTAACTCACTGATTGAAACCCCATCCCGCCCGTGGATGAGATTTCGCAAAAAATCTAAAGGTCGCTTGGCCTTTTTGACTGCCCGCCAACCGTAAGGTTGGACAGGTAGTGAAAAATTTCATTTAATTGCAACTTTAATGGCCTTAATAGGCCTGTTGATTGTCGGTGGGTGTCCTGTCGACCGAAATATCGCGCAAGTGCACAATGATGTCGGGACACTCACCCAACGTCATCACACTTCATTTTACGCTCGTTCGGGTCGGGCACCTGACCGAGTGCAATATTCTGCACCTGGTCTCCACATCCAAATCATTAACATAGTTTGTGAATAGCTGGGGTCCAAGCACTGACCCTGGGGTACCCCACTAGTCACAGCCTGCCAACCTTAGAATGACCCTTTTATTCCTACACTCTGCTTACTGTCCATTAACCAATTCTCACTCCATGTCGGTATATGACCCCCAGTCCCTTGGGTTCTAATTTTGCTTACTAACTTCCTGTGTGGGATGATATCAAAGGCTTCTGAAAATCCAAATACACCACCTCCACTCTTTTCCCCTTATCTATTCTGTTAGGATATAGATAGTTAGGTTTGCCAAATATGATTTCCCTTTCATAAACCCACGTCAACCCTGCCTAATCCGACCATTATTTTCTAAGTGTTCTTTTATCACATCCTTTATAATATGTTCTAGCATTTTCCCTACTAATGATGTCAGGCTAACAGGTCTGTAGTTCCCTGTTGTCTCTCTCCCTCCTTTCTTAAATGATGGGGTTACATTTGCCACTTCCAATCTGCAGGAACCATTCCAGAAATTATACAGATTTGGAAGGTGACCACCAATACAGCCACTATCTCAACTGCCACTTCTTTCAACACTTTGGAGCATAGATCATCAGGTCCAGGGGATTTATCAGCTTTTGGTCCCATTAATTTCTCCAGTACTACTTTTTTACTAATAGTAATTTATTTCAGTTCCTGAACCTCTTGGGTCTCTAATATTTCTGAGTAGATATTTTCCATTTTTGAACCTAAATGCCATGGTGGATGGATTCTACGGCTCATTTCCGTACCCCAACCCCTCATTGCCCATTGTCCCCTAAGTTTCCTTCCTCTCCCCTCTCCCACCCCCATCCCAGTTGCAGTTATTGGTTTCTCTTGTATACATCGTATGCAGCCCTGCCTGAGCCCCGGATAACACCCTCCCAGAGAACGGAAGAAGGTAGGGAGGACAGCAATCCTACACCCCAACCAGTGTAGCGTATCACTGGCATTGCTGAGAACCCAGAGCAGTTAAGCTGTGAATGTTGCACTCACCTCAAAGTCGTGAGCGAAATGAGGGTCAACAGCTGCACTCCACTTACTTCCAAATTTTCCAGTTTCACCTGCCAGAAAATGCACCGCAGGCTGGAGGGGAAAATTCAACCCAAAGTATTTGTTTAGTTTCTCTACCATTTCCTTATTCCCCATTATAAATTCTCCTGTCTCTGCCTGTAGTGGGCCCACATTTGTCTTTGCTAATCTTTTCCTTTTTACGTAACTATAGAAGTCTTTAATGTCCGCTTTCATGTTTCTCGCTGGTTTACTTCCATATTCTATTTTCTCATTTGTTATCAGTTTCTTGGTCCTCCTTTGCTGAATGCTAAAAAGTTCCCAATCCTCAGGCTTACTACTTTTTTGACAACTTTATATGCCTCTTCCTTTGATCTAATATAATTTCTCTTGTTAGCCATGGCTGGATCAGCTTTCCTGCTGGGTTTTTGTGCCTGAAAGAAATATAAATTTGTTGTAAATCATGTATTAATTCTTTAAATACCATCATACCATAATTTCCCAAACTACCATAGCCAATTTTCCCCTTATACCTTCATAGCTTCTTTTGTTTAGATTTAAAAGCCTAGTTTTGGATTGAACTACACCACTTCCAAGCTTAATGTAAAATTCCAAATATTATGGTCCCTCTTCCTTAAGGGCTCATTTACAACGATATTATTAATTAGTCCTTACTCATTGCAAAATACCTGATCTAAAACAGGCCATTCTCTAGTTGGTTCCTCAGTGTACTGTTCTAGCAAGTTATCTTACATATATTCCAGGAACTTGTCCACCACAGCATTAGTGCTAATGAGGTTTACCCAGTCTCTATATAGATTGAAGTCCCCCAAGGTTACTATATTATCCTTGTTACATGCACCTTTAACTTCCTGATTTGTATCATACCCTACATTACCACTACAATTTGGTGGCCTAGAAAAAACTCCCACTAATGTTTCTGTCCCTTGCTGTTTCTTAGCTCCACCCAAACTGATTTCTACATCTTGATCTTCTGATCTAAGATCCTCTCTCACTGTACTGTACACTGTAATGTACTGATCCCATGTATCCCACCTCTTTTTCCTTTTGGCTTATCCTTCCTATATGTCAAATACCCTTGAAGATTCAGTTCCCAGCCTTGATCACCCTGCAGCCATGTCTCCATAATGAAAATTAGATGATACCTCTTTACTTCTATGTGTATCATCAATTCATCTACCTTGTGTGATTGCTGCATATACTCAGATAGAGTACCCTTAATTTTGCCTTTTTAACATTTTTCTGTATTTTGTCCCTATTGCATGCTGGCCTTTGTTTCCACTGCCTTCTAATGTTGCTTATTACTTTTGTTCCTACCATTACCAGCTTTGCTTTTCTCCTATCTGAATTCCTGATCAGGTTTCCATCCCCCTGCCAAACTAGTTTAAACCCTTCCCAACAGCATTAGCAAATCTACCCCCAAGGATATTGGTTCTGGTCCTGCTAAAGTACAACACATCCTCCTTGTACAGGTACCACACCTGCTCCAGAACCAGTCCCAATGCTTCAGGAATCTAAAGCCCTCCCTCCTTCACCATCTCTCCAGTGTTCATTTGCTCTACCCTTCTATCCCTGCATTCACTCACACATGGCACTGGGAGTAATCCTGAGATTACTGCCTTTGAAGTCCTACTTTTCCTAGCTCTCTAAAATCTGCTCTTAGGACCTCAACCCTTTTTCTACCTATTTCATTGGTGCCGATGTGGACCATGACCTCTGGCTGTCCACACTCCCCCATAAAAATGCCCTGCATTCATTCAGTGACATCCTTGACCCTGGCATCAGGGACCATCCTGGAGTCACGTCCAAGGCCACAGAAATGCCTGACTGTTCCCTAACTAATGAATTCCCTATTACTGTTGCTCTTCCACTCTCTTTCCTTCCCTCTTGTGCAGCTGCACCACCTGTGGTGCCACAGTCTTGGCTTTTGCTGCACTCCTCTGCAGAACCAGCACCCTCACAGTATCTAAAATGGGAATACAGTTAGTGAATGAGATGGATGCAGGGGACATCTGCACTACCTCCCTAGTCCTCTTAGACTGTCTGGCAATCACCCATTCCATCTCTGCCTTCCATCTCTCTTAACCTGCGGTGTGACAACCTCCCTAAATATCCTATCCATGTAGCTCTCAGCTCATGGATACGCCACAATGACTCCAGCATTGCTCGAGTTCTGAAACCTGGATTCAAGTTTCTTCAGCTGGTGACACTTCCTACACATTTTGGCATCCAGGAAGCATCCATGACTTCCCACTTGCTGCAGGATATGCATTCCACATAGCCGTACCTGCCCTGCCATGCCGTACCTTTACTTTACAGAATATTTATTATAAACTGGGGGTTAGGAAGTAGAATTACTCACCGGCTACTCAACAATCAGCTTTTACCCCTGTGACATCACTTTTTATTCCTGATGTCACATTTCAAACTCTGCCTGTGTTCTGCTCCCACTTTTTATGCCCCGCTCAGCTCTCGGTCCTTCCCATTGCTACTAATTAGGTAATTACTTATTTTCTTAATAATTTTTTAATTAATATCTCTCCTTACCACCACTTAACATACTACTTTAAACCTTAGTACTCCAATTAACCTTACCAGTTCAAATTAAAATGAAACAATAGATTCACCAGCTTCTTACCTCCCTTCTGTTTGGATCTCTCCAATACTAACAAATCTCATTGCTATTAATAAACCTTACTAATACTGAAAAACTCTATTAGTACTTAGTATACCTTGCTAGCTGTAATAAACTTTATGTAAAAATAGAAGATAAGACTCACTAGCTACTCACTTGTTATTTGTTATTAATAGCTAATATTTTAACAATTGTTAAACTCCCAGGTTTTTAGATTCAGTCCCTAAGGAGCAATACTCATCAGCCAAACAATGTACAGCTTCCCTATGATGTTACTGTTCACTTTTTTTCAAACTCAGGGTGCTCCTGTCACATCTTCAACCGGAGTCTCTCGTGTGGTCATCAATAATTTATATGTGCGAATGGGCTGCTATGCCAGAAGAGTGAATGTGTAATCAGCCTTAGTGCCACATAGCAACTGAGGCCAAAGTGTGTGGAAGTATGCCTTTTGTTTGCGCTTGGATGCAATGCGTGAATGACAGGCCTGTATGTGTGATGGGGATGCATGGAGACAATGGGGTTAGGTGTCAGTTGACATGTAACTGACACTGCATTTTGTCATACAGGACAAGCAGGCCCAGAACAGCAGGGAGAGGAGATGCACAGGAGAGGAGTTGTTCCTTAACTGACATTCTTGACAGCCACCAAGGAAGAGGCGATGGAGATCACTGGGGAGGAGGGAGCGTGATCTGTCACAGGCAGCGAGGCTGGGCCAGCTAGATGTAAGAAGGAAGAGGCAACCATCCTGCTAGAAGCAAAGATAAAAACAAAAAAACTGCGGAAGCTGGAAATCCAAAACAAAAAATAAAAAATACCTGGAAAAACTCAGCAGGTCTGGCAGCATTGGCGGAGAAGAGTACAGTTGACGTTTCGAGTCCTCATGACCCTTCAACAGAACTAAGTAAAAATAGGAGAGGGGTGAAATTTCCAGTTCCCTGGCCCCCAACTGCCTCTTCTTCACCATGGATGTCCAATCCGTCTACACCTCCATCCCCCACCGGATGGTCTGAGGGCTCTCAGCTTCTTCCTCGAACAAAGGCCCGAACAATCCCCATCCACCACTACTCTCTGTCTGGCTGAACTTGTTCTCACATTGAACAATTTCTCCTTTAGCTCCTCTCACTTCCTCCGAATAAAAGGTGTGGTTATGGGTACTCGCATGGGCCCCAGCTATGCCTGTCTCTTTATGGGGTATGTGGAACATTCCTTGTTCCAGTCTACTCCGGCCCCCTCCCACAACTCTTTCTCCGGCACATCGATGATAACTTCGGTGCTGCTTCATGCTCTCGTTGGGACCTGGAAAAATTGATTAATTTTGCTTCCAATCTCCACCCCTCCATCATTTTCACATGGGGTTCATCTCTGACACTTCCCTTCCCTTCCTTGACCTCTCTGTCTCAATTTCTGGTGATAGACTGTCCACCAATATCCATTACAAGCCTACCAACTCCCACAGCTACCTTGACTACAGTTCCTCACACCCCACTTCCTGGTAAGGACTCCATCCAATTCTCTCAGTTCCTTTGCCTCCGTTGCATCTGTACTGATGATGCTACCTTCAAAAACAGTTCCTCTGACATGTCCTCCTTTTTCCTTAACTGAGGTTTCACACCCATGGTAGTTGACAGGGCCGTCAACTGTGTCCAGCCCATCTCCCGTGCATCCACCCTCACGCCTTCTCCTCTCTCCCAGAAACATGATAGGGTCCCCCTTGTCCTCACTTATCACCCCACCAGCCTCCGCATTCAAAGGATCATCTTCCGCCATTTCCGCCAACTCCAGCATGATGCCACCACCATCTTCCCTTCAACCCCCCTGGCGGCATTCCATAGGGATCATTCCCTCCGTGACACCCTAGTTCACTCCTCCATTACCCCCTACTCTTCAACCCCCTCCTACAGCACCTCCCTATGCAAACGCAAGATATGCAACACCTGTCCCTTCACTTCCTCTCTCCTCACCGTCCAAGAGCCCAAACACTCCTTTCAAGTGAAGCAGCATTTCACTTGCACTTCCCTCAATTTAGTCTACTGCATTCGTTGCTCCCAATGCGGTTTCCTCTAAATTGGAGAGACCAAATGCAGACTGGGTGACCGCTTTGCGGAACACCTTCAGTCTGTCCGCAAGCATTACCCAGACCTCCCTGTCGCTTGCCATTTTAACACTCCACCCTGCTCTCTTGCCCACATGTCTGTCCTTGGCTTGTTGCATTGTTCCAGTGAAGCTCAACGCAAACTGGAGGAACAGCACCTCATCTTCCGACTAGGCACTTTACAGCCTTCCGGACTGAATATTGAGTTCAACAATTTTACATCTTAAACTCCCTCCTCCATCCCCACTCCCTTTCTGTTTCTTCCCCCTTCTCCTTGTTTTTTCCAATGATTAAATAGATTTTTCTTTTCCCACCTATTTCCATTATTTTTAATGTATTCCACCAATCATTTATCTATACCTTTTATGCCCTTTTAGTCTTATTTCACCCCACTCTCACTAGAGCTACCTTGTGTGTCCTGCTATCCATTCTTAATTAGCACATTCTTTTAGATAATATCACCACCTTCAACACCTCTTTGTTCTTTTGTCTGTGACATCTTTTGGTTATCTCCTCCTATCACTGCTTGCTTGTCCCAACAACCACCTCCCCATTTCTCTCTCTACCCACCCCCCCCACCCCCCCGCCCCCACCTTAAACCAGCTTATATTTCACCCCTCTCCTATTTTTACTTAGTTCTGTTGAAGGGTCATGAGGACTCGAAACATCAACTGTACTCTTCTCTGCTGATGCTGCCAGACCTGCTGAGTTTTTCCAGGTATGTGAAGTGATAAAAGTGTGATAATTCTTAATGTAATTTGTTTTGTGTTCCATGACAGGCCATCTCCATCCAAAGATCAGGCAGCAGCCACAAGAGGAGCCCAAAGACTCCACCTCTGGGGACGAAGAAGCCACTGCCCCAGAGGATGCTCCATCAACTGCCTCATCAGAAACCTCCAACAGCATGGTTATATCCACATGATCCATGGAGAGTGAATCTGGTGAGCACAGACTAGAAAAGTCCAAGCAGCTGAGGGAGGATATGACAGCTGAATTCCCAGATGATTGGAGGATTACTGGGGATCAGCCCCTTGCTGAGCACCACCCTGATGACAGGCCTTAAGTTATGGCCACGAGAAGTCTACTGGACATGCAGCAGAAGCTGGGGAGGAATGGTGGAAATGCCAGGAATTATGAGCAGCTTTGCATGGGGTACGGCGAAGTACATGCTAGCCATGAGTTTTGCTATGTCTCAGGCATGGCTTCATCCATAGAAAGGGCAACAACCATCATGGACAGCCAGGTTGAGCATTCCTTTGCTCTAGTCTTGGGCTTATGCAGCAGTGGCTAAGTGAGAGGGGCCTGTAGGAGCTCTTTCCCATCAGGGAGGCAGGGAGGTGCCATCATGTATACAGATGGAGGAGGAGCGCATGCCAGCAGCCTCGGTGGTTTCCTCTCAGTACACCCCCATGGTTAATGGCGTCTCTTCATCTTCCACCAATGACCCAAAAAGCTCCAGCATGGTGCAGGATATCCCCAGTAGGCAGATGCCCTCAAATCCCATGGTCATCCAAGGCAATGGGCCATCCCAGTGAGCAGACTGCCTCCACCTCAGCTGTTGATGTTGCGGTAGGAAAAGAAAAGTTAAAAAAATATGAACACAAAGGTAGCACGAGTGACTCATCCATGTGTTTATCACTTATAAAAATAGGCAGAATATAATGTCTTTTCTGATCCGGGGCCAGCATGTGTGCGGAAAGTGTCTCCAGCTGCAGCTCCTGCAAGCCCGGGTTTTAGAGCTGGAGTGGTGGCTGGGGACACTGTGGAGAATCCGAGAGGTGGAGAGTTTCATGGATAGCACGTATAGACAGGTGGTCACACTGCAGGCTAAGAGTCCACAGGCAGGAAGGGAAAGGGTGACCAGGCAAAGCAAGAGGATTAGGCAGGCAATGCAGGAATCTCCTATGGCTATTCCCCTGCAAAACAGATAAACCGCTTTGGATACTGTTGGGGAGAATGGCCTTTCAGGGGAAAGCAGCAACAGTGAGGGTGAACAGCCAGCGGTCGTGGTATACATTGGTACAAACGACATAGGTAAAGAAAGGGATGAGGTCCTAAAAGCAGAATATAGGGAGTTAGGAAGTAAATTCAAAAGTAGGACCTCAAAGGTAGTGATCTCAGGGTTACTACCAGTGCCACATGCCAGTCAGAGTAGAAATAGCAGGATATATCGGATGAATATATGGCTGAAGAGATGGTGTGTCAGATTCCTGGGACATTGGGATTGGTTCTGGGGGAGGTGGGGCCAGTACAAACTACATCTGGGGCAGGACTGGGACTGATGTCTTAGGGGAAATATTTGCTACAGTGGTTCGGGAAGGTTTAAACTAAAATGACAGGGGAATGGGAACCTATGCAAGGAGTCAGAGGAGGGGGAATCAAGGACAAGAACAAAAGACAGAAAGGGGAATAAGAAAAGTGATAGGCAGAGAAATGAAAGGCAAAAATCAAACAGGGTCTCAGTGAAAAATAGTGGGAACAGGACAAGTAATGTTAAAAAGACAAGCCTCAAGGCTTTGTGCCTTAATGCGAGGAGCATTCGTAATAAAGTGGATGAATTAACCGCGCAAATTGATGTAAACAGGTATGATATAGTCGGGATTGCGGAGACATGGCTGCAGGGTGACCAGCGATGGGAACTGAACATCCAGTATTTAGGAAGGACAGACAAAAAGGAAAATGAGTTGCATTGCTGGCTAAAGAGGAAATTAATGCAATAGTGAGGAAAGATATTAGCTCCGGCAATATGGAATCTGTATGGGTAGAGCTGAGAAATACTAAGGGGCAAAAAACATTAGCGGGGGTTGTATATAGATCCCAAACTGTAGTGTTGATGTTGGGAATGGCATTAAACAGGAAATTAGAGACACATGCAACAAAGGAACATTTATAATTATGGGTGACTTTAATCTGCATATAGATTGGGCAAATCAAATTAGTAACAATGCCGTAGAGGAGGAATTCCTGGAGTGTATATGGGATGTTTTTCTGGCCCAATACGTTGAGGAACCAACTAGAGAACAGGTCATCCTATACTGGGTATTGTGTAATGAGAAAGGAATAATTGGCAATCTAGTTGTGCGAGGCCCCTTGGGGATGAGAGACCATAATATGATAGAATTCTTCATCAAGTTGGAGAGTGACGTAGTTAATTCTGAGACTAGGGTCCTGAATCTTAATAAAGGAAACTAAGATAGTATGAGGTACGAATTGGCTATGATGGTTTGGGAAACATTACTTGAAGGGATGACGGTGGATAGGCAATGGCAAACATTCAAAGAACACATGGGTGAACTACAACAATTGTTTATTCCCGTCTGGCACAAAAGTAAATCAGGAAAGGTGGCCAAACCATGGCTTACAAAGGAAATTAGAGATAGTATTAGATGCAAGGAAGAGGCATACAAATTGGTTAAAAAAAACAACAAACCTGAGGATTGGGAGCAGTTTAGAATTCAGCAAAGGAGGACCAAGGGATTGATTAAGAAGGGGAAAATAGAGTACAAGAGTAAGCTTGCGGGGAACATAAAAACTGACTGTAAAAGCTTCTATAGGTACGTGAAGAGAAAAAGATTGGTGAAGACAAATGTAGGTCCCTTACAGTCAGAAATGGGAATTTATAATGGGGAACAAAGAAATGGCTGACCAACTAAATACATACTTTGGTTCTGTCTTCACAAAAGAGGACACAAATAACATACCAGAAATGTTGGGGTACACAGGATTTAGTGAGAGGGAGGAACTGAAAGAAATCAGTATTACTAGGGGAATGGTGTTGGGAAAATTGATGGGATTGAAGGCCAATAAATCCCTGGGGCCTGATAATCTACATCCCAGAGTACTTAAGGAAGTGGCCCTGGAAATAATGGATGCATTGGTGGTCATCTTCTGAGATTCTATAGACTCTGGAACAGTTCCTACAGATTGGAGGGTAGCTAATGTAACCCCACTATTTAAAAAGGGAAGTAAAGAGAAAATAGGGAATTATAGAACAGTCAGCTTGACATCGGTAGTGGGGAAAATTCTAGAGCCCATTATAAAAGATTTAATAGCTGAGCACTTGGTAAACAGTGGCAGAATCAGACAGAGTCAGCATGGATTTACAAAAAGGAAATCATGCTTGACAAATCTACAGGAATTTTTCGAGGATGTAACTAGTAGAGTTCATGAGGGGGAGCCAGTGGATGTGGTTTATTTGGACTTTCAGAAGGCTTTCAACAAAGTCCCACACAAGAGATTAGTGTGTAAAATTAAAGCCCATGGGATTGGGGGTAGTGTATTGAGGATGGATAGAAAACTGGTTGGCAGACAGGAAACAAAGAGTAGGAATAAACGGGTCTTTTTCCGAATGGCAGGCAGTGACTAGTGGGGTACCATAGAGATCAGTGCTGGGACCCGAGTTATTCACAATATATATTAATGACTTAAATGAGGGAACTAAATGTAATATCTCCAAATTTGCAGATGACACAAAGCTGGGTGGGAGGATGAGCTGTGAGGAGGATGCAGAGATGCTTCAGTGTCATTTGGACAAACTGACTGAGTGGGTAAATGCATGGTAGATACAGTATAATGTGGATAAATGTGAAGTTATCCACTTTGGTAGCAAAAACAGGAAGGCTTATTATCTGAATGGCTATAAATTGAAAGAGGGGAATGTGCAATGAGACCTGGGTGTCCTTGTACACCACTTGCTGAAGGTAAGCATGCAGGTGCAGCAGGCGGTAAAGAAGGCAAATAGTATGTTAGCCTTCATAGCCAGAGGATTCTAGTACAGGTACAGGGATGTCTTGCTGCAATTGTACAGGGCCTTGATGAGACCACACCTGGAATATTGAGTGCAGTTTTGGTCTCCTTATCTGAGGAAGGATGTACTTGCTATAGAGGGAGTGCAGCGAAGGTTCACCAGACTGATTCCTGGGATAGCGGGACTGACATATAAGGAGAGATTGAATCAGTTAGGATCATATTTGCTGCAGTTCAGGAGAATGAGGGGGATCTTATAGAAACCTATAAAATTCTAACAGGACTAGACAGGGTAGATGCAGGAAGGATGTTCCTGATGGTGGGGGTGTCCAGAACCAGGGGGCACAGTCTGAGGATACAGGGTAGACTATTTAGGACTGAGATGAGGAGAAATTTCTTCACCTAGAGAGCAGTGCGCTTGTGGAATTTGCTACCGCAGAAAGTAGTTGAGGGCAAAACATTGTATGTTTTCAAGAAGGAGTTAGATGTAGCACTTGGGGCGAAAGGGATCAAAAGATATGGGGGGAAAGGGGGAGCAGGCTCAAAGGGCCGAATGGCCTACTCCTGCTCCTATTTTCTATGTTCCTATGTTAATCATTTGAATTATTGAGTAGTCTTGGGGCCTGGCATAGTATCAGATCATCAGATCATCATCAGTCATGGTAAGCTCCATATTTGTCACAATATGATAGCTCAAGAGGAGATTGGGACATAGACATCATTCCTGAATGAGATGTGTTATGTTTTCATACATTCTTTATTGAATGTTCTTGCGAGTTGTTATTTCTGTGATGATCATTCTGTGGAGCCTGGCTTAAAATGCAGACACAACTGCACCCCCTCCATTTATTTAATATTTATTCATGGGATGTGGGCATTGCTAGTGGGGCCAGCATTTATTGCCTATTCCTAATTGCCCTTGTTCAGAGGGCATTTGAGAGTCAACCACATTGCTGCAGATCTAGAATCACATTTAGGCCAAACCAGGTGAGAACAGCACATTAGTGAATCAGATGGGTTTTTACAACAATCAGCAATCATGGTGATTATCAGGCTTTTAATTCCAGATTCTTATTGAATTCAAATTCCACCATTGGTCATGGTGGGATTTGAACCCAGGAACCCAGAGCATTACCCTGGGTCTCTGGATTACCAGTCCAGTGACAATATCACTATACCACTATCTCCCCATAATTTATGCACTCTAAAGGATATTGGACCACTTCACTCTCACCAACTATAAATGAGCCAGGTGCAGTTGCAAGCAAAGCACTTTAAAGATGGTGCTGGGTCAGAATAATTGGGCAAGGCAGGCTGTTACATGGTTGTCCTCGTACCCCTAAGATTTCCTTGGGACCAGCATACATTAGCGAGTGTGTTTGACAAAGCTCCACTCCCTGTTCTATTCTAGGTGGTAGAGGATGTAGGTTTATAGTTAACTCGGCAAGGGAGGATGGCTGGGTAAGATCTACATCCCAAAAAAGGTGATGGAGGTCTATAATGGAGCAATGGTCAAGCAGATATGTTATTGTTGAGCGAACCTTGTATAAATCAGGTTGCCCATCTCTCCATGGCTCCATGAAATCCATGAAAGGCTCACTTGAATTTATGGCCTCCTCATGCTCCGACAAATCCTCCTCATCTGAGGAGGGCTGATGTTCCTTGTGCCCTTCTCCTTGCAGCACCTGTTCACATTAAAACATCAGGTTGTGCAGTGCACAGAGACCTCTACTATTTGTGACATACTCTGGGGTGTATATTGCAAAGCCCCTCCAGACTAGTCAAAGTAGTGGAAGCACAATGGTGTGCTCAATGGTGGCTCTGGTGGAAGCATAAGTTGATTGCAGCGCTCCTCTGCATCGCTCTGGGGATTCCTCACTGGAGCCATCAGCCATGTATGCAATGGATAGATCTTGTCACCGAGGATCTATTCATCAACCTGGGCTGGGCCTTCAAAAAGCTGCGGGAGCCATGAGTTGCACAAGATATATGCAGCGTGACTGATCCCCGGGAAATAAGAACAGACCTGCATTATTCCTCTCCTGAGGTCGCACACCGGTTGTACGTTCAAGGAGTGAAAACCTTTATGATTTACAAATGCAGCTGGCTGTTCCCAGGGAAATTTTCTGAGCCACATGAGCAAAGTTGATGACACCTTGTACTTGAGGAAACCCTCTTGATCAGCCGAAAAATGGATAAAATCATTGGCATGACTAAATAGGTCATTGGTCACCTCCTTTATGCACCAGTCATGCCCTGGAAGCCATTGCTGGTATAGAAATTGAGTGCCACTGTAACCTTGAGGGTCACTGGCACGGTGTTCCTACCAAATCTATGTGGCTGCATGTCTTGATGAACAATCTGACATATCTCGGTGACTATTTCCCAGAACATCCTTAGATATTTCTGACATCTGGGAGTAATTTGTTCCTGAGGACACATTGATGCACCAGTGCCCATCGTCACCAATGCTTTTCTGGGATGTCTGCATCCGGACCAGCCTCCTCCTCTGGTGCTGCCTCTTGTTGATCTTGCAACCTCTGTTGTTGGACAGCAAGACCTCTCCTTCTTCGCATTCTCCCCTCCTGATCCCGAGGTTGCAAGGATATTGGGTGAATGAGACCCATGGTTATTGCAGTAATCGCACTGTGTGAAGAGGGCAAACATTCATAAGAGAGCATACTCGTCCATGATTTCCATCCATTGAACTAATTATTAGGGAGTTCCTCTAATCAGCCAATGGTGGACAACCTGAATTCTACCCACCCAAAACGATCCTTCTCCCACTTCAATCAAGATTACATTCAGAGGAGCTGTGTTTTATACAAGGCCCTAGATATGCTGTGCATGACCTATTAAACCTGTTCCTGTGCCTTCTACCCTCCTCCTCTTACCCTCACACTCACCCTAAACACCAAACATAACCTTCCATCATCCTTCTGTTACACTTGAACCTCTTCCTTTTGCCCTGGGCTCTATTACCAGTTCCCTGGACATTCCATCTCTCCTCCCTCTGTGTACATCCCTGACCATCCAAATTCATGGTCTGACCAAGAACCCTCCTGTTATCCTCTTCAATGCTTTTGTCCACTCCTGTGACCCATCCCATGAGACCTGCCAATACCTGACCCTGAACTGGCCCCATACCGAATACAACTCACTGCTTTGACTGTGACAGCTCCCTCCTTCTCAGCACCCTCAATTTTCCCCAAAGGGCTCCAACATTGCCAGCACTGACCCGCTCCCCCCCACTTTAGGCCCATCATCCACCTTACCATCCCTGCCTGGAACAGCCCGCCCCCCTCATCATTCCATTACGTGACTACCACACTCAGGACGTTAGGCCCTTCCCTCCAGTGCACCTGCCAGTACTGACCACCTCCCTCTATCACACCTACCGGCACCTGAATGTATGCCTTTCAACACCCTCTGACTTGTGGCACAGAGTTCAAAATGGACAACTGCTTACCTTAGTCACGAGTACACAAAGCCGACTGGTGTATGCCACCTTTAAATGATCCAGTGCCATGAGTTTCTCATGTTAACTTTATCCCGAAGGTAGGACTTATTAAAACCTGCTTCACAGTAATGAGTACTTGTGGCTTGCAAGTGTATTATAAGTATGAACCCCCCACAGGCCAGCAGGCTCGACATGCCGCAAACACACTACTGACTTTATCTCTGCATCTCAACCGCCATTAGGGAATTAAAATTTTGCACCCCATCAAATTAAGTCATGCAGCATGCCACACTCTGTGCTCTCGCAGGGTCCACAAAATTCACCCCCCACTCCCCCAACAACTACCTCCCCAGATTGCCAACTTTTGTCTGAATTAGATGTCCAACTTTTAACTATGTTTATTTGCATCCATAATCCCCTTGTGAAATTGGAATGGAAGGTTTCAGTGGTTGGGTTTAATTCTTTGTAATACCTGACTGGTTAAAAGCTGTTGATTAAAGCCTATGTCCACTTTGATTTTTCTTGGTGTGTGCAGCCATTTAAGTATTCAGGATTTTTACATTTTGTTGTGTGGCCCTGCATGCATGGTAACTTAAAGGGATCAACTTCTGGGTTGCTACTTGGCCGTGCAGCTTAACTCCTGCAAATGGCCCTCTCATTCGGCAGTAACCATTCAGCCTTAACTACAAGCTAGCATCCAGTCTTGCCTGGTCCAGGTGTTTTCCTAAAATTTATCTCCTTTAATTATTTTTTGACAATATAATTTATGCAAAATGATAAAGCCTGATAATGTTAGGAGGCAACTTTGTTAAATCCTTGAGATGATGCCAGCATTTTTTCAATGTTTTCTATTAGAAAGCTATTATTGTTAATGCTACCTGCAGATGCCTAGTCAAAGTGCGCTTTGGCAGAGGGCTGGAAGCAGGCCATCTGCTGACAAAGCAAACTACCAATAGGGAAAGAAATTAGGGTGTACACTTTAAATGGGATGTAATATTTTTTAAAAATACATTCACTTTGCATACTAAATGAGGTATTGCTATAACATAGCATTCATTCAAGTAATATCATTTTAAGTATAACAATTAGAAATAAGTTCTTTTTATTTCTTTGCTGATAGCTGGTTGCTATTTTTGATGGACAATTACCTGACATTCTTCATCTGTAGGTTTTAGACAAACTGATTTTTCTCATGAGGAAATTATTGATATTGAACTGGAGAATGGGGAGGATGTCATTCCCACTGTTGTTCCTTTTGTCTTTTGATTTTCTCCCTAAATGGTAAAGCTTTCTTCACTATTACTAAGTTTAATACTAAGTTTATAATCTCTTCCACACACTCCTTTAAGGCTTTTTTAATCTCCCTTGAATTCTTCTTGTAACCTTTAGCCACCTTCCTTAAATCATTCGCTGATAAGCCAGTACTAACCTTCATGGCACCCTCTATAAACTACCTCAAGCCATTTCCACTCCCCATAACCTCATGCAATCTTTTCTAACCTTCCTTTATATACTCCCTCAAGTTATTTCTGACATCAGAGATGGTCTTTTGTAATTCTTCATCCATCCCCCTCCATACTGTTCTGGTTATCATGATTATCATGACCTTGGTTATTCTTTTCTCTAACAACTTGCTCTTATTAAATTTTTTCTTCTCGCCTCACATGACCTCTAACAAGATATGGCCCAATCATCTTGTAACCATGTTAAAACACCAAAGTTTGCTCTCCTGCATGGCAAAAATTGTAATTCTGAAATTACTGATTACCAAGTAAAATGACTGATTGTTAATTTTATAAAATATGGAGTTAAAATCAACAGAATTAAAATCACTAAGCAGGTTTTTCAGTGAACAATCTGTTCTGCCAGATTACTGCCTGGGGACAAAGTTGAAAATTACCTAGATGAGTATCAACAAAAAGTCATTACAAAATCCTGAAATATAAACAGAAAATACTGAAAACTGAGCAGGTCAAGCGGCAACTGTGCAGAGAGAAGCAGAGTTAATGTGTGTAATTTTCCCATCCTTCCCACTGCAGGTTTTGAGGCAGGTGGGAGTGGAGAATCCAGCAGCAGTCAAAAAGTCGGAAACTCACAGCATAAAATAGCTTGTGATTCAACCGATGGCAGGTTAATAGCAGGTGGGTTATCCTGCTGCCTAGTGGCATGAATACCTTTTACATACAATACCATCTCTTGAATGCTCATTAAAACAGCTGCTCGCAGGAATCTTGTGATGCATCACATCAGCAGGAAATTACGTCAGCCTCAAATCCATTTGAAAAGGAGTGGCATGCACACGTTGGACCTCAGTTCACTCATGACTTCAAGGTGAGTGCAACATACATAGCTTAGCTGCCACAACACTGCGTCTGTCTTGTTGCAATGAACGCCACACTTCTAGAGCTGTAGGGTTGGTCTGCTACAGCTGTTTCCCTACATTGTCCCGAAGGTACTCATGCAGGCCTCCACTTCCAGACAGTGACCAGTAATGCGGCTGGGGTTAGGGAGTGCAGGAGTCCTCTACTCCCGGTGGCTGATACTGTTGTCCACAAGAACACCGCTGTGCAGTGGGCCTCAGGCAGAGCTCCGTTTTCAGAAATAAGCATTTTGACCGAGGTCGGGGGGGGTAGGTGGGGATGACGAACACGAGGGGGGCAATGTGGATGGAAGGCTGTGCAAGGACTGTAAAGGGGGGCAAGGGGGCACAACGGAGGACAGAGGGTAGGCCGAGGGGTGGGAAGCTAGAGCCCAACAGGGAACATGAAGCGCTTACATTCCAGGGTTGGTGGGGTGGGGGGGGGGATGAATAAAGGGATAACATATGCTTGACTGGAAGCAGATGCATGCAGACTCCAGAATAGGAAGGGGCGGTTGTTAGTCTGACACAAAAGGGATGGGTTGCACAGAGAAATAGAAGGTGGGGGTGGGGGCGGGGGGGTGTGTGGTTTGGGAGGGGCCACTGTAGCTCTCAATCATTAAGGCAATGGGGAACTCTGCAAAAGACCAAGTTCTTGGTCTGGGACTTGCAGTCAGGAATCACAGAGTACAGGCAGTCCAGAGACAATGTGGAAAGGAGTCACAGAGTACAGGCAGTCCAGAGACAATGCGGAGAGGAGTCACAGAGTATAGGCAGTCCAGAGACAATGTGGAAAGGAGTCACAGAGTACAGGCAGTCCAGAGACAATTTGGAAAGGAGTCAAAGAGTATAGGCAGTCCAGAGACAATGTGGAAAGGAGTCACAGAGTACAGGCAGTCCAGAGACAATGTGGAAAGGAGTCACAGAGTACAGGCAGTCCAGAGACAATGTGGAAAGTAGTCACAGAGTACAGGCAGTTTGGAGACAATGTGGAATGTAGTCACAGAGTACAGGCAGTCCAGAGACAATGTGGAAAGGAGTCACAGAGTATAGGCAGTCCAGAGACAATGTGGAAAGGAGTCACAGAGTACAGGCAGTCCAGAGACAATGTGGAAAGGAGTCACAGAGTATAGGCAGTCCAGAGACAATGTGGAAAGTAGTCACAGAGTACAGGCAGTTCAGAGACAATGTGGAAAGTAGTCACAGAGTACAGGCAGTCCAGAGACAATGTGGAAAGGAGTCACAGAGTATAGGCAGTCCAGAGACAATGTGGAAAGGACTCACAGAGTACAGGCAGTTCAGAGACAATGTGGAAAGGAATCACAGAGTATAGGCAGTCCAGGGGCTATGTGGACCTCATAATCAGAAGTCAGAGATAGGAGGCAGTCCAGGAATGCAGTTGGCATGCAGCAGGAGGAATCATTGGGAATATGGTGTACTCCAGCTTCAAAAAGGGACAAGGGCTGTGCATTCAGTAGGAAAAAAGCACAGCTTGGTGTACAGGGCTGTCTCACGGTCACTGTTCATGGGCTTGTCTGCCCTTGTACTGGGCTGGGGTGCAGATAGAATGGTGATGGTAATTGGAGGCATCTGCAACCTGTAGATTGGAAACACATAATTAAAGGGGGTGGGGGGTGGAATGTGAAGCTCTCCTGGAGGTCTTCACATTGGTAGTTGACTATGCACAGAGCCTCTAGGTGGGGAGGTTAAAGGTCCACATGGGGCATGGGTATGTCAGCAGTGATGGGTTGGGGGATGGGGTGGTTGGGGGGGTAGGAATGTCGACCACAACAACTATGGCATCCATATTACTGGGGACAGCTGGAGAACAACAGGAGGGAGCTCTACCTTCACAATGTGAGGTTCCAGGTATATATCATTCTGATGGACAGTGAGAGAGGTAATATCGAATTGTGTTTTGAAGTAATAGCAGAGAACCACCATCTTGCTGTACCACTGTTGGTGCTGTCTCAAATAGAAAGTACCAGCGAATCTGATCGGGAGGCGTCTGAGACAGTGTGTGGGAGGAGCACACTGCTGGGCCAAGGGTTCCTTTCTGGGGTCGCCTTCGAACTTGTTGGTGCCGCAAGAGTGAACATGAGTCTGCTTAGTGAGAAAGGAGGAAGACCTCCTTGGAAAGAAAGCTACTGAAAGCCAATGCCTTCATTAGCACTGTTAAGGGGGTACTCAGAACTCCGGGGCTTCACATCAGAGTCACTGCATCTCAAGACTAACACACAGGAATTTAGAATTTGGGAATGCAGGCAATAGTGAAGGAGGCACAGCTGTATCATACAGGGAATTCCATCAATGAAGGCCTGTCACGTGTTCATCAGATTTAACATTCCTAACGGGCCAAAGGGCATCTGTTCATTGACCATGAGCAACTGATTGGTCATTAATATGCCACATCAGATGTTGGACCACAGAGCTAGGTTGGGTCACTCATTTCATTTACACCTTGTCATTCAATGCAGGACTCCAGATGTTACACATGTGGGATGCCATCTTGTTCACCTTGATGTGTGTGCTGGCATCTCAGGAACGAGGCTCCATCAGCCACCATGTAAATAGGGCAGGAAAACTATAAAAACCTCTCAGCTGCCATACCTTTCATATTCTGAGCTTCACTTCCTTGACCCTTTAATCATTAATGTCTTCAATGTTTCATTTCCAAGAGAAGGCAAGGCACATATGGATCCAGGGCTCAATGCTGCCTTTGTCAGGATCCTAATGCAATGTGGTGAAGAAGGAAGAGGCAATGCCGAGTGCAGCTCCAGCAGGAGGCCACGCCTGAGGGACATGGTCAAATGGAGCCAGAGCACGAACAGAAGGGTCAGGAGGAGAGACTCAGACAACTAGGGTGACTCGTCAGACCTAGGGTTTATCGTAGAAGAACCTCCTATTTGCAAATGAGTGTCAGGCAATACTGTGCACATGTGTGCTTGTCCTGAGCTCTGGTACATCACATATGTCACATTCTTCATGAGGACCTGAAGCCACATGGAGTTGGAGGGTATCCCCTGCCAGTAGCTTTGAAGGTGACCGCAACACTCAATTTCTTTGCGTAGTAATTATGGTTTTATTTAGTGTGCAATGTACCTTTAATAATAATACTTGTTAGGAAAGATCACATGATCTGTAGTAATCAATAGGAGAGTAGCACGGGCTACCTCAGCAGACAGTGTAGAGATAGAGTCGGAGTTGAAAGCACATGTGTAATGGCTGCTGAGTATATTGTAAATAAACTTAATGTTTCCACCCAAAATACAACTCGGCCACCCTACAACACTTTGCCTTTGGGTCTTTCCAGGGGTCGACAGGGAATCTGTGCTGCATCTCTCAGTCCACAACACTTCGATCCATAGAGGAGGTCACAGATGCCCTTTACAAGAAGGCCCATCACTATGTCAGGTTTCCTCTGGACAAGGATAGCCAGAGTGCGAGATTCACCAGCTTTGCCACCATCCCAGGCTTTTCAAGGGTGCAGGGTGCAATAGACTATTGGCTATTCAGGCTCCATGGCAGCAGCCCCTAATGTTTATAAATCGTCACCGGTGTGTGATCACTGGAAGCATATTCTGCACGGTACCCTGGGAGCTGCCATAACTCCTACATCCTGAGTCACTCCCGGGTGCCTGAGATTTTGGAGAGACTGGTACATCTGCAGGGATGGCTGCTTGGTGACAAAGGGTACACACTGAAACATGGACTGATGACACTTGTGCATCACCGTCAGTCATTCCGAGGAGAAGTATAACGCTGCTCACAACACCACGTGCTCCCTTTTAGATCAGACCATAGGGTTTCTGAAGGTGCGTTTCAGATGCTTGGACCGCTCAGGTGGCTCATTCCAGTACACTCCCGACAGGGTTTCCCGCATCGTCGCAGTGTGTTGCACCGTTCACAATCTGGCTTTGCAAAGAAGTGACCCCCTGCCAGAGGGTGAATTGGAGGAGGATGAGAGCTCATCGGAGGATGAAGATCCGGAGACCCAGGAACCTCAGGAGGCTGCTGAGGGTCAGTATGATCGCAAAGATGCCATGGAGGAAGCAAGATGTGGGGGATGTGCCCGTGACACTTTAATTGCTGACAGGTTCCTGGAAGAGCTTCCACTTTGGGCATGGTCTGGGGCCTCAGACTTACGCTGGGCTCCTTGTGGGCCTCCATCTGCTGCTACCTAGAAAATAAAGAATAGAGTTTCAGTTGATGAGCATGAGCTATATAAGACTGCATGTGACTCACTTTGATTGTCAGGATGTGATGAATTGATGGAGATGTGATCTGTACTAGGTTGATGAGACAAACAGATATCCCCTTCACCGCAGGAGCGATCCCTGTCCTCCCCAGCCTCCTTGAACTCAGTGAGGGCAATGATGTTGGCCGCCTCTCCCCTTGTCTGCGATCTTTCCCTTCTGTTCTGTGCCAACCTGGCCTGTATGAAGAAGAAAGAAACGTATGTGATGAGAAGGGATGGAGCAGAGGCTGGGTGAGATGCATGTCCCCTGTGTGTGGTGAGCCCTCCCCAGGAAGGTCAGAGGATGGAGTGTGAGCATCATAATGGATGGGATGGTGGTAATGTGAAAGTCTCGGTGAGTGTTGATATGTGTCCTCTGCTAATGGTTGCGTGAGATCCCTGAAAAGAGTAGCCATTTCAGAGCATGATGCCATGATTGGTGTTTGATATTGGAGTGAGTTGAAGGATGACTCACCCTGGCAGAGTGGATGAGATCATTCATCCTCTTCCTGCACTGGACAGCGTTTTGAGCACAGTTGCCAGCTGCACTGGACATCCTGTGCAACAGCCTCCCAGGCTGGAGAGGTGAGGCTGGTATGTTTCCTGGATCTATCCCTGGGATACAGGACATTCCTGTGCACCCGTGCTCCTCTGATCAATGTTTCAAGGGCCTGGTGGGTGAAGTGGAGTGCTGCCTTCTTGCTGAGGCTTCCGGCTTTCTTCTTGTGCATGGAAGACATCTATAATGGTCTCATGGAGACGGGTGGGCTGGATAGAATGAGGTGTAAGTGTTTGACTGGCATTTAAATATGGCACCTGAACTTTTGACCCTGCCAGCTGACAGCAGGTGGGCAAATCAGCTCCAAACTGCCAGCTGATTCAGTTTGATAATTGCCTGTGCAAATTTAAAGAGCTTCGAAGTGTGGAATTGGGCATGAGGGGCTTTTAGCCATTCGGAGCAGCAGGGTGAGAACTGCCGAAACCAACTGCTACCGCGCTTAGTCTCATAAATGGAAAATTCCGCCCAATTTTTCAAGGCAACAACCTTTTGCCAGAAATATGAAGTTCTGTCTCTAACAAGGCTATGGGCCATGTGCTGGTAAATGGGATTAGGTAGGTAGGTTTCTCACATGTCGGTGCAGACTCGATGGGCCGAAGGGCCTCTTATGCACTGTGTGATTCTGTGATATCTGCTGTGCTGTTGTATTGCAGGGAAGCTGCAATTTTCCTTTGCAATCTGTAGTACTGTGTCATAAGGCAGTAATGATAGTATATATGAAGTAAATATACTTTATAGTTTTACTGATATATGTTTGGATGAAAGCCCTATTTGTTTTGTGTCATATATATTTGCTTGTTCTAACAGTTCTATGGAGTTACCACTGGTCTCCCATTGTATCTCCAATAGGAGACCGGCAGAAACCCCAGAGAAGCCTGTCGTTGTTTTGTGCCATTTCTCTGGGAATTGCGCTGGCCTCCTACAGTGGCACAACAGTAGACTAATGGCAGCTTTGCAGAATTTGAAGGCCCGTTATACTGGGGATGATCTTTTGTCTCCCATCTCTCATTTTTCAGATGAATGGCACTTCAGAAAAATCGCACTTAAAAAAAACTCATCACCTGGCATGATTCCATCAGACTCAACTCCTTCCTAATGGTGAGAGGTGGGTAAATTTACCTTGCTTCCTGAAGCAAATCACTAAGCTGGCTATTGTAGCTCATCAGTTAGAGAAATGGGGAAAGGATCTCTATATAGAAAGTTCATGGCAAAAAATAAAGATAGAAACCTTCCTTTAAATTATAATGGAATCTAACTCCCAGGAAATATCAGCACTGACCCTCTGCTTGCATGTGTGCTCATTTTTCTTAATAAAGAGAGCCTATTAGCAAAGGAAACTGAAACGCTTGAACTTCAAGTAGATATAATTGCCTGTGGTTCAACCTAAGCCAATATTAATCAATGTGTTGTATACTCATGGTGCGTTTCAACTTTCAGGATTCCCTAGCGAAGAACCTTGGCTATTCCATTTGTGTGCTGGATACTGCAGGTTCAATCCATTGAATAATATTATTTTCTGCCTGTGTAGTGGCTCTAGTTGAGGATGAAAGCTGGGCCTATAGTCCAATTCCCTTTGCCTCCCATTTTTACTGATAAATGGATAAATTCACAATATGTGTCTCACCTGCAGTGGCTTTAAGCACAGATTATGGAAGAATGGAAAATAAACTAAATCTAAAATTGAAAAATTTAGGTCTATTACATGGTCAATGCGCAAAGGCTAGTATTTTATTGTTGGCCTGTGCTACCATTGTAAGGTTTATGCATTTTCTGCATATTATCTGTCAGTGTAAGTCTGCTGCCCATATCTTAACTCATGCCATTTCTTAACTCATACTGGAATTTTACACTGGCAGGATTTTACCATCCCACTGAAGTCAATGGACTTTTGAACGGCTTGCCGCATTTTACAGCCCTGCCCCCCACTGCGATGGGGCCTTAAAATTCTGCCCCATGTCTCATTCATCCATGTGCTAATTGCACATCATTGGTTCCCATTCCAAAAATACTTCAATTCTAAAGTTCTCATCCTTGATTTTAAATCCCAGTAATCTCCTCTCATTCTATAAGCCTGAAATATCTGCACTCCTCTTGCCCACCCTAATTTTAATGACCCCACCACTGGAGGCCGTGCCTTCAGTTGTCTTGGCCCTAAGCTCTGGAATTCCCCTCCTAAACCTCTCCAATTCTCTTTATTTCTCTCTTCCTTTAAGATGCTCTCTAAAGCCCACTTCATTGATCAAGTTTTTGGCAATCTTTCCTGATATATGCTTTTGTGGCTGGTGTTGAAATTGTTTCTATTGGTAATGCTTTACAAGGTTGTAAGGAAGAGCAAGATAATGAGACATTGCATCACTTCCTGTGATGATGTATCCTGTGTCTCATTAACATATGACACAGTTAGAATTAACCCCTTATACTGCACCCCACCCCCACCCCCCCCAAAGTCTCTGACCTCCATTTCTTTTTCTAGGGACAACCGCCTATGGTGGTTTCATTCATCTTCCTCACCAGGTTCTCTGCTTCTTTGAAGGGGGTTGGGGATTTGAGTCCTGTGGATGAGGCTCTGCTGGGAAAAAGGAGAATTTGTAGATAACTCAAGTTCTCTGATCTGGCTGTCATCTGGACCTCTCAATAAACACAGCACCTGTTCAATTTGGTAGATGATTGCTTCGACTGTGTAGAAGGTTTCTTCTGTGTGGCAACTAGTGCACGTCTGTTCCATCTCACCATACCACTATTTGTTTGGATGAAGTAAGGCTGTCGATGTGGTAACCACTTGGCCATAGTGAGCTTGGTCTTGGTTCCAAATTGGCTCTCCTGGTTGGAGGTCGGACAGGTTGCAGGTTTGGTGACGTTTGTCATAGTTCTGGCTGGAACAATATGCATCCTCTTTCTTTCTCACCTTGTCCAAGTCATTAGCTTGTACACTTGACATGAGTGTGTGTGGTAGAGTAGGAAGTTGAGTTCTCAGTCTTCTTCCCATTAAAGGTTCAAATGGTGCTAAACCATTCTGAAGTGGAGTTGAACAATAGCTCAGAAGTGCAAGTTAGATGTCATTGTTCTTCTTCAGCAATACTTTTACAGTATGCACTCCTTTTTCAGCTTCACCTTTGGTTTGAGGGTACCTTGACGAACTGGTAGTATGGACAAATCCAGGCGATGCCTTGAACTGTTTAAAGCATTCATCGGCACACTGCGATCCATTGTCTGAGATTACAGGATCTGGGATTCCATGTGTTGCAAGTATCTTCGTCAGCGATGTGATCACTACTTCAGAACCCTACAGTTGTTTGACTTTTATCCATCAGGTGTAGCAGTCTATTATGATCAAAAACATTTTACCTCTCTGTTCAAAAAGGTCCATCCCAAGATGTTCCCATAGTCTTGATGGAAAACAAGATGACATCAGTGGTTATCTTGTCTCCTGACAATGAACAGCACAAGTAATACAGTTTGGCATCATCTCTTCCAGTGACTTTGAGAGACGTGGCCACCAAACAGGATATCTTGCTCTGGTTCGACGTTTTGTGATGCCCAAATGTCCTTGGTGCAATCGTTGCAGTATATCAAGGCTCAGAACTCTCGGAATGACTAATCTCTCATCATAGATGAGCAAATCATCAACAACACTGAGGTGTCCTCTCTGTTCATGGTACTGCCTGAGAATGGGATTGTGTGGCATGTATGCTGGTCATCATTTGATGCAGTCCTCTTGGACTTGAGTACATTCTTCATCGGATTTCTGTGCATCTCTGATTTAATTCAGTTGTTGCTGTTGAGTTGTGGTTGTTGTCAATGTAAAGGCTTCTACTCTTCAACAAAGGTGACATCGCCTTATTCAGGTCTTGCCACTGGGTTATGGGACAAAGCGTCTGCTGTAGTCTGCTGTTTTCCTGGAACATACTCTATCTCTGCATCAAATGGCATTATCCACAGTCTGAATTGTTGTACTCATGGAAGCATTTTTGCAAACTCCTTAGAATTTAAGAGTGTCATTAAGTGCTTGGGGTCTGTCTCTATCTTGAAGTGGAGACCAAGAACATAATCTGCAAACTTTTCACAAGCCCATGTAATATTCTCTATCACTACTTATCTCTGTTCGGTCTCTGTTAGTGAACGGGATGCATATGTAAATTGTCAACATTTTCTATTCGTCTGTACCTGAAAGAGTACAGCTCATAATCTTATAGAAGATTCATCTGCAGCAATGATAGTGGGTAGTTCTTGATCATTGTGAGCCAAGATATCAGCATCTCTTTGATTTTCTCAAAAAACCACTGTTATGCTTCCTCCCAGGACCATGTATTGCTTTGTCATAACAGCTGATGTAGTGGGTCATTGACGACAGCTGGATTGGGCAAGATTTTTCAAACTTAGTTTACTACACCAATGAATCTCAGGAACTCAGTCATGTTGCATAGAGCTGGAAACACCTTGCTCTTCTCTGGATCAACCCTGACGCTGGATGCATCCACATCATGCCCAAGAAACTTGACAGTTGGCTGCGAGAATTCACATTTTGTTGTTGTTGTTATCCATAGATCAGGACATCATCCATGCGATATACAGTCCTTCTAGGATACTTAACATTGTCCTTTGGAAGATTTCTAGCACTGATGTGAAGCTGAAGGATAACCTGTTAAAACAAAGCCTCCAACCATTGTAATGAAGGTTCTGAGCAACTTGAACTCTTTATCAAGGGGTAGTTGCCAAAAAAACTATTTGCATCTAGCTTTGTGAATATTGAATTCATTCCCAATTTTGCTTAGCTCTCGTCCACAAATGACACATATTGAACTTCGCTTCAACTGCTTTGTTCAACTGTGTAAGATCTACGCAAATTCTGATAGATCTGTTGGATTTTGACAGTGGGACTATCCCTAAGCACCAGCGTGTTGGTTCTGTCACATGTAAAGTAACCCCTTGTTTCAACATTATATCAACATCCTTCTTTACCTTTGAGTGGATTTCTGGGTATAAACAAACACACTAGCCTCATTTTAAGATGTAGAATAATGTGGTATGCTGTTTTCAGCTTTCCTAATCCTGTGAATAGCTGTGGAAATTCAGCTCTGAGGGTTTTAGGCAGACCTTCTCGGCTTTCCAGTTCCTCTGCTCTGCAAATCAGGTATAAGTTGGTACAGGCTTTCCTGCTCAAGAGTGAACAGCCCTGGTTCAGTATCAAATGTAAGGTTTCAGTGATTTATCTCTCTATATTGAACAGTTGTATTCAGTTGTCCTATGACCTTGAGTTTTGTACCTCCAAGACTCTGGCAACAATTCTGTCCCTGGTTCGTTCATATTTTAAGCTGCCATATTCACAGTTTTCTGCAAGTCTATGCAGATCATTGATAAATGTATCAACGGTTTCCCCTTGTCATTGGGTATGCTTGTTAAATTTAGTTTGCTCAGCAATGGTATTCTTTTGCAGATTTAAGTAGGCATCAAGTGCTTTTATTACTTCCTTTAATGTAGCTTTTTCTATGTCAATCCCTTGCCTGACTAGGAGTTCATCTGCAAAGCCACACATCACATACAATAACATCCTGACCTACTCACTGTTCAGTTTCGCAGCGAGCCCCAATGTGGCATGATATCTGGTAAATCTTCAGCACCAGTTCAGCCATGCTTCTGCTTGATTAGGGTGTGCAATCTGGTCGAAGCTTTCCAGTAATAGCAGAGACTTTTCCATGCTTGGCCTTTCACTTGCTGCCACCATATAATATTGTTGGTCTTGTGTTAACACAGAATATTTAGAGTCTGCTGAGGTAAGAAAAACACAAAGCTTATTGGAACATTTCTAACGATGACTACATTTTAACCATGACGTTGCACAAGAAAGAACAAGATTATGAGGCATTGCATCACTTCCTGTGGTGATGTATACAATGTCTCATTAGCATATTACACAATAAGAATTAACACCTTGCCAAGTTTCTAATTCTACCATTATACTACACCCATGGTTCCCAAAATAGGAATGGTTACGCTTTTGTCATGTCAGGGGTAAATAGTATTGATTCTCACGAGCGCCACATTGTTGGGACTCATGAAAATCAGGTTCAAAAGGAGTAGTAACAAAATGAGTTTCTTTAAGTCCAGCCACGGTATGTAAGCAATTTTAAGATCAACTACAACTCAATACCAAAATAATATTGACACAATATTGCAAATTCTACTTTTAAGTTTAACGAACTCCACTGAGTCATTTTTGGCTTCAAGAAAAACAATTCAAACTTTAAAGATCATTATGTGGTTGTTTCACTTTGTATATGATTGACAGTTCCTTTCTAATCCTGAATAGTAGGATATTCAAAATCCAGGAATAAAAGGCTGATTCTCTCTGAAATGAGGGGATCATTGTGAAATTCCCAGGGAAGAAACAAGTCTGTTTTAAACTATTTAAAGAGGACAAAATCATTTTGAATTTTCAAAAAATAGTTTAGATTATTGGAGACTTCTGTAGCAGTAAGAAATTTATTAACCCATTTAAGGTTGTAGTTACTGTTTTTCTCCACATTGCTATTTATCATGAGGAGTTAGATAATTGATTTTAACTTTAATATGTAATTATGTTACCCGACTATTATTTATTTACTTGTTTGCTTTTTATTAAATAAGTTTGCTCAATGGTTTTAAAATTAAAATGAGGACTGATTTAATATCAATTTGCTCATCAAAGATGAAAGATGAGACATCCAGCAGCAAAAAGCAGTTAGCGGTGTGGGCCTAGAAGTTTTGGATGTTTTGGCATTCCTTATTTCACCTGTAAAACAGGCAGAGTCATTAAATTTCAAGGCCATAATTTTCTGGTTATTGTCCCATGAATGGTATCAAATGCTTATCCTAAGGCGAGGTTGAAACTTTTGAAGGTTTGGGGATTTGGAATTGAGTGAAATAATCTGCAATAAAGAAGGTGGAAAAGGCACAAATATTTAACAGGGAACAGTATTAAAATACTCAATGCAAGATACATATTCAAAATACCTGCTTTGCAAGATAATATAGGCTGTTTGTTTAGTTGTCAAATTTTGTTTGATAATGCTCACTTGGGATGTTTTGCTATGCTAAGAGGAGCTATATAAGTGCAAATTGTTGCTGTTGTTTGTATATTTCTGTGGGAATGTGTGAGAATGAGGTCAAGAAAAAAGAGCTGGGCCCTACTTGGCCTGAACTATGACAATGCGATGACAAGGGGGTGAATCATCTGGACCAGATGTGAGCCAGGCAGAAGATTTTTTAATTTATTCATGGAATGTAAGCATCGCCAGCAAGATAACCATTTATCGCCTGTCTCTAATTGCCCTTGAGAAGCTGGGGGATTGAATACAACTGAGTAGGTTACCAGACCAGTTCATAGGACAGCTAAGAATCAACCACATTGCTGTGAGTCTGGAGTCACGTATCAGCCAGGTGTGGTAAGGACAGCAGATTTCCTTCCCCAAAGGACGTTAGTGAAACAGATTGGTTTTCACAACAATTTGGAAGATTGGTCACAATTACTGATACCAGCTTTTTGTCCCAGATTTCTGTAATTAACTGAATTTAAATTCCCTGCTGCCATGGTTGGATTTGACCTCATGCACTGAATTTTTAAAAGAGGTCGAGGTTGGGATTGGAGGGGGTTTGGGGGGGGCCTGTGATTTGGTGCCGATGACTTTTGTGTTGGTTTCCTGGCATAGTATCGACCCCGAGCCATTTTGAAAGAGGCCGGCTCACTGCCAACAAGCAGCAGGTAGTTAAATGCTATTAATTAGAAGTATTAAGGGGTCTATTAAAGTCCCATTCCACAGTGAATGAGATTTCCAGTCGGCATTGAGGGTAGTACACGTCATCCTGAACCACATCTAGGTCAATGTGATGGGTTCAGGGCAACTAGTAGGGAGCCACGATGAATCATGCAAAGGATCTCTCCCCATCCCCCACCAGACCTATAAAGGCTGCAAGGTCACAGCTGTGGCTGTTGACTCTCCCCTGGAGAATTGGTGGTGTATTGGTAATGGCACCAGACTAGTAATCTAGAGATCCAGGCAAATGCTGTGAGGGCATAGATCCAAATCCCACCATGGCAGCTGGTGGAATTTAAATTCAATTAATAAAACCTGAAAACTAGCTTCAGTAATAGTGACCATGAAGCTATCATCGATTATCATAAACAAGGAACATCTGGTTCACTAATGTGCTTTTGGGGAAGGAAATCTGCCATCCTTACCAGGCAGATCCACAGCAATGTGATTAACTCTTAACCGCCCTCTGAAATGGCTGAGCAGTCCACTCAGTTCAAGGGCTATTAGGGATGGGCAACAAATCCTAGCATTGCCCCCATCTAATAAAAAAAAATCAAGGCCAGTCCGGTAAGGCATTTTAAAAATTAAAGTTAACTTATTGGCACTTATCCCTCGCTGTCTGTATTCTCACATCAGCAGCTCCTATCTTGGCTGGTGAGACTGCGCCTTGGAGGACTTCCAGCATCGGAATCCCATTCACTGTCCCTGATTGGATGGTGAGTCCACTCCCTGGCCTTTGATTGGCTAAAGCTTTTAAAAATTGCGATGGGTGTGTCTAAAGTGCAGCATGTGGGATTGATACCTGGAACTCGCTCCCATGTCCAGTTCCCCTGATTAAAAATTCAGACCCTTTTTTCTGACCATTAGTAGAAGCTTCTAGATTACTAGTCCAGTAACTGCTGCTGTACTCCAAAGTATACCTCCTACCTATTTGGTTACAGCCAGGACATTTTCAGAGTTCAGCGGCTCATTGCATGAACATTTAGCAGTTAGCAACTGCATTGCCTGTGTTGGAATCTCATGGCCTTGTGGGTGGGAGATTTAGTATGATGCAAACTTTAAAACATGTGACTGGATTTTAAAGGGGGAAAAGTTTCTGAAAATCCCTACAACATGGTTAAAGCGAATTGGACCTCATAATCCTCTTCCTTACCAATATTTACCTGCACCTCCATAACATCATTGACACCATCCCCCACCAACACCTTGTGATGACCTTTGACCTGGAAGCAATACACAAGGAAAATTTGTAATTTATTTGAAATATCTTTGAAATCTGTAGTTTTTAAGAAAGTTTGAAAATGACTTGTAAGAGTTTGCGTTGATTGTAAAGGAATCCATTGGGCAAAATCTTCAGGTCAGCAAGCAGGGGCAGGGCCCACTCACCAACGCGTAAAATGACGTGGGAATACGTCAGTTATGTGTCCCAACGTCACCCCGCGTCATTTAGATTTTCAGTTTGGCGGGCACGCAGCCGAATCAGCTGCACACCTGCTGAACTGTCAATGGCCTATTAAGCCCATTAAAAAACTCATTAACCCAATTGATGGATCTGCCCATCCAACGTTAAGGTTGGCGGGCAGACTGGGAGCCCAGTTGGGCCTCGGAAAAAGCATGAAATCTCATCCACGGGTGGGATGAGGTTTCATGAGGGTATTTAAATTTTTATTAAAGGTTTCAATAAAAGTTATGGGCATGTCCCAGCTCATGTGACTGCGTCACATGAGGAGACATGGCAGGGAATTTTTTTAAAAACCTTCATTTAAAATTTTAAATCGGAGCTGATCTCCCTGAGGCAGCACTCTGCCTCAGGGAGGTCAGTGCGCTCTTTTGTGCGCATGCGTGAAAGAGCGCACTCCCGGCTGAGGGAAGCCCCCCCGCCCGCACAGGAGGACATCACGCTGGGTGGGCCTTAATTGGCTCTCCTACGCAAAATGGTGGCACCCCCCCCCTGACCGGGGACGTCAATTGGAAGGCTGCTCACCCTCGCCTACTCGTGCAGTTCCCCCCTGACAGGGGGGAAATTGTTACCCTTTGTAACTTTCTTGGATTATGAGAAATATTGGTCCATGTGATGTGATGTCATTTGACCTGGAACCAACTGGAAAGAAATTAAGAAAGAAGCTCTGTGGTCAGCAGACACAAAGAAGAGCTGCAGACAGGGAAGAGTCACAAATTGGTGGGTAGAAGCAATTAGCACAGAGATGCAGACAAAAAGAGAAGCAGAAAGGGGCAGAAAGAGGAAAATAGAGATTTCTTGTGAGGAGAAAAAGCAAATCACTCTCAGGAAAAGATCAGTTTTTCTGTTTGGCAGAAAAGGAGACAGGAGCTCTTGTAGGTACTAAGCAAGCTGGCTGAAAAGTGTTGAAACCTGGAAAGCTTTGTGAACAGCTCAGGTATGCCAAAGAGCTGGGTGTTTCCCAGAAGTGACCAAACCATGAACTAGGGTGTTATTGGTTGCTCGGATGAAAAGGAACTCTGGAAAGCTGAGGGGTTTATAGAAGTGTACCATGTTGATGATAATTGTCCCTGTGAAACTTGAAGGTGAAAGCTGTTGTTGATAGGACTCCTGACTTACCCTGTGTGAATAAAGAATGGCATATTGCGCGAGTGCCACATTTGTGCAGGGAATAATGTGGATGCATGTAGTTGCATTTTTTTATTCATTAATGGGATGTTGCCCATCCCTAATTGCCCTTGAGAAGGTGGTGGTGAGCTGCCTTCTTGAACCACTGCAGTCCATGTTGTATAGGTACACCCATAGTGCTGTTAGGGAGGGAGTTCCAGGATTTGGACCCAGTGGCAGTGAAGGAATAGCGATATATTTTCAAGTCAGGATGGTGAGTGACTTGGAGGGGAACTTCCAGATGGTGGTGTTCCCATCTATCCACTGCCCATGTCCTTTTAGATCGTATGATCCTGGGTTTGGAAGGTGCTGTCAAAGGGGCCTTGGTGAATTCCTGCAGTGCATCTTGTAGATGGTACACACTGCTGCTACTGTGCGTCGGTGGTAGAATGAATGAATGTTTGTAGATGTGGTGCCAATCAAGTGGGCTGCTTTGTCCTGGACAGTGTCAAGCTCCTCGAGTGTTGTGGGAGCTGCACTCAACTGCAAGTGGGGAGTATTCCATCACACTCCTGACTTGTGCCTTGTAGATGGTGGACAGGTGAGTTACTCGTCGCATGATTCCTAGCCTCTGACCTACTCTTGTAACCACAGTATTTATTTGGCTAGTCCAGTTCAGTTTCTGGTCAATGGTAACCCCCAGGAAGTTGATAGTGGGGGATTCAGTGATGGTAATGCCATTGAACATCAAGGGGTGATGCTTGATTTTCTCTTGTTGGAGATGGTCATTGCTTGACATTTGTGTGGCACTAATGTTACTTGCCACTTGTCAGCCTAAGCCTGGATATTGTCGAGGTCTTGGTGCTTTTGGACATGGACTGCTTCAGTATCTGAGGAGTCACAAATGGTGCTGAACATTGTGCAATCATTAGCGAACATCCCCACTTCTGACCTTATGATGGAAGTAAGATGAAGCAGCTGAAATGATGTCCTGGAGCTGAGCTGACTCCAACAACCACAACCATCTTCCTTTGTGCTAGGTATGACTCCAACCAGCGGAGAGTTTTTCCCCTGATTCCCATTGTCACCAGTTTTGCTAGGGTTCCTTGATGCCACACTCGGTCAAATGTGGCCTTGATGTCAAGGGTAGTCACACTTTTCTTACCTCGGGAGTTCAGCTCTTTTGTCCATGGTTAAACCAAAGCTATAATGAGGTCAGGAGCTGAGTGACCCTGGCGAATCCCAAACTGGGCATCAGTGAGCAGGTTATTGCTAAGCAAGTGCCTCTTGATCGCACTGTTGATGATCCCTTCCGTTCCTTTACTGATGATGGAGAATAGGCTGATAGGGCGATAATTGGTCGGGTTGGATTTGTTCTGCTTTTTGTGTACAGGACATACCTGGGCAATTTTCCACATAGTCGGGTGGATGCCAGTGTTGTAGCTGTACTGGAACAGCTTGGCTAGGGGTGCGGCAAGTTCTGGAGCACAAGTCTTCAGTACTATTGCCAGAATATTGTCAGGGCCCTTGACCTTTGCAGTATTCAGTACCTTCTGCTGTTTCTTGATATCACGCAGAGTGAATCGAATTGGCTGAAGCCTGACATCTGTGATGTTGGGGACCTCCAGAGGAAGCCGAGATGGATCATCCATTCAACCTTCTGGCTGAAGATTGTTGTGAATGCTTCAGCCTTATCTTTTGCACTGCTGTGCTGGGCTCCTCCATCATTGAGAATGGCAATATTTGTGGAGGCTCCTCCTCCTCCAGTGAGTTGTTTAATTGTCCACCATCATTTATGACTGGAAGTGGCAGGACTGCAGAGTTTAGACCTGATCCATTGGTTGTGGGATCGCTTAGCTCCGTCTATCACATGCTGCTTATGCTGTTTGACATGCAAGTAGTCCTTGCTTCACAAGGTTGACACCTCATTTTTAGGTATGTCTGGTGATGCTCTTGGCATGCCCTCCTGTACTCTTCATTGAATCAGAGTCGATCCCCTGGCTTGATGGTAATGCTAGAGTGGGAATATGCTGGGCCATGAGATTACAGATTGTGTTTGAGTACAATTCTGCTGCTGCCGATGGCCCACAGTGCCTCATGGTTGCCCAGTCTTGAGTTGCTAGATCTGTTCGAAATCTATCCCATTTAGCACGGTGGTAGTGCCACACAACATGACGGAGGGTTCCTCAATGTGAAGGCGGGACTTTGTCTCCACAACGACAGTGCGATGGTCACTCCTACCAATACTGTCATGGACAGATACATCTGCGACAGGCAGGTTGGTGAGGATGAGGTCAAGTATATTTTTCCCTCTTGTTGGTTCCCTCACCAACTGCCAAAGACCTAGTCTAGCAGTTATGTCATTTAGGACTCAGCCAGCTCAGTCAGTAGTGGTACTACCGAGCTACTCTCAGTGATGGACATTGAAATACCCCACCCAGTGTACATTCTATGCTGTTGCCACCCTCAGTGCTTCCTCCAAGTGGTGTTTAACATGGAGGAGCATTGATTCATCAGCTGAGGGAGGGTGGTATGTGGTAATCAGCAGGAGGTTTCCTTGACCACGTTTGACCTGATGCCATGAGACCTCATGGGGTCTGGAGTCGATGTTGATGACTCCCGGGGAACTCTGTCCCGACTGTATACCACTGTGCCACCACCTCTGCTGTGTCTGTCCTGCCAGTGGGACAGGACATACCCAGGTATGGTGATGGTGGTGTCTGGGACATTATCTGTAAGATATGATTCCATGAGGATGACTATGTCAGGCTGTTGCTTGAGTGTGAGACAGCTCTCCCAATTTTGGCACTAGCTCCCAAATGGTTAGTAAGGAAGACTTTGCAGTGTTGACAGGGCTGAAGCTGAGATTGTCATTTCTGGTGACTTGGTCGATACCAGGTGGTCTGTCTGGTTTCATTCTTTTTTGTGACTTTTTAGCAGTTTGATACAACTGAGTGACTTGCTAGGCCACCTAGGCATGTAAGAGTCAACCACAGGGAGTCACATGTAGGCCAGGCCAGGTAAGGATGACCGATTTCCTTCCTAAAGGGTATCAGTGTCCAAATGGGTTTTTACAACAATCAACAATGGCTTCACAGTCATCATTAGACTTTTAATTCCAGATTTTTATTGAATTTAAATTCAATCTACATCTGCCATGGCAGGATTTGAACCCGGGTACCCAGAGCATTACTCTATTTCTCTGGATTACTAGTCTAGCGACAATACTATTACGCCATCACCGCCCCCCCCTTTAAGATGTAGCTTTGTTGTATCAGCTATTTAAATTGAAATTTGCCTTTGGATTTGAATTATCATTTGCCTGTTAATTGATCTACCATCACCCACCATACATAAACTCCAACTCATGTAAAATGCATTAGCCTGCATTCTGTCCTGTAGTGAACCCTGCTCACCCATTATCCTCATTCTTGTTGAGTTTACAGTGTACCTAACATAATATCCTAGACCTCATTTTAAATCCATCCACAATTTCACACCTTCCTGCTTTGCACATTTTTCTAGCTTTACAATAATTCCTGGATCGTGACTCTAGCTTCTTATGCACCTTTGCTGTTTTCATCCCACCACAGGTGATAAAGTCCTCTGTTACCCTGGCTTTTCTATCTTGACAGCCTCTCTCATGTCTCTGTCCACAGCAACTGACCACTGTAATTAAAGGCTCTGACAACTAGGCAGTAATATATTTTCTTCCCACCACCCAAATCCCTGAACCAACCCCTCCACCGCACCCCCAACAAATCATTCTAAGCGTTTTCCAAAACGTTCATTTGCCAGTTTTTTTTTCTCTCTGAAGTTCTTAATCTGGAAAATGAGGGCTTAAAAATATTAAATTCTGAAAAAACATATTTCACAAGAACACATTTAAATTCATTCATAAAAGTATAATTTGTGTCCTTTGATTCATTCCTAAATCTTTTATTCAAACGCTATAGCTTTCACAAAAGCCTGAGTTTGGATCTGATATTTTTGCCCAGAGCTGCGTGGGCTGTTAGCTGAGTTTAGATTTTAAATCCATGCATGTGCAGTATACCCAATTTTAAAGGATGCATCAGCACTTCATTATGTATGCTTGGCTGAGAGTCCAGACAGCTATTGAACACTTGCTCCCCAGAGGAAACATTGTCTGATTGACAGCTCAGGTTTTCTGACCTCTGCTGTCAATTTCACAATGTTTGTTTACTCAAGTTAAGTGGTTTCAATGGTTTGTGATTTGTGATTTTTGAGACTTTAAAGGAACCGATGACGGACATTTTTATTAGCTTGTCGTGCAGACTTTTCAAACATAAGAGAAAGTTATCAATGAATTACTTTCTTTCAAAGCTTTTTTATTACACATACAACTATGGGCTATAGGTTTCATTTGTTCTAGAAAGTGTACAGTAGGTCAAATGGCGTGAAAGAGCTATAGCTTGGCATAAGGAGCATGAGGGGCCATAGGTGGTGGGTGGAAGGGCAGAGTTTGGTATAGGGGCATGAGAGGACATAGGGGTGCGTGGAGGGGCATGGGAGCATCAGATGTCATGGGGGTGAATAGAAGGGCAGAGCTTGGTATTGGGGACATGAGGGGCCATGGAGGTGCGTGGGACAATTATTTTAACTGGGACCCACGGCACCGAGGCAGGCATTTTAAACAACACAATCTGCACCCAGCAGCCCTGTAGCTGCCTTTGCAATTCTTCCCGGGTCGGCTGGCCTAACTGCAGCCCACACCCACCCCTCAGTAATGAAGATCCCGCCTTTGGAGGCATTTTTCCTGGTGACAGATGGGCCGGGCTGGGAATTTTCCCAGCTCCCCCTACCCACCTTGAGGATGAAAATCCAGGCCAATGTTTCAGGTCAAAATGGCCTTTCATCAGAAACCATTCTGATGAAAGGTTAACCTGAAATGTTAACTCTGTTTAATTTCACAGATACTGCCTGACCTGCTGAGTATTTCCAGCATTTATTACTTTGATTTCAGATTCCCAGCATCCACCGTATTTTGCTTTTGTATTATGACCCGGTTATAGTTTTCTTTTGTTCGTCTACAAATTTCATTAAGCTGAGGAATTGCCCCAATTTTAAGTATCAGCATACTTCCAGCAACTTTGTGGGAAAAACCTAAACATGCATGAATAAGTCTAATTAACAGGACATGTCAAGAGATATTCCACTTCAGTAAAATCTGGGTCAATATTTTCTAATTGTCAACATATTTGCCAATCAGGTGATAATGAGAGTTTGTTTGCTTCAAAATTCAACTAATGTTTATGTTACTTTTTCAAAAATTAATTCAAATTAAAATGAGGATGCTCACTGTTACTTTGCACTCCAGTAACAATTAGTCAGGTCTTGATATCTCCGGGACTCAACTTTGCATATGTTAAACTGGGCCTTGTCTACTTTATGCAAGTGTGTTAGCTGTCTGCTCAGCTGAACCGGTGACAGTAGCGAGAGCAGGCTCCCGGCAATTCCAGATTGGAAAGTGATTTAGATGATTGGAGACTTGACTTCCAGCAGACGGGAAGAATAATTATTATTACCTGATGATCACTTGCACTTTGACAATTACCATTATAATTAGCAGTACTTGTGAGACACAAAGAGGGTGATCAAGAAATAGAGGCCCAACTTTACTCAACTGTTTCAGTGGATACAAAAGCAAAATACTGCAGATGCTGGAAATCTGAAAAATACACAGGAAATTCTGGAAATAGTCAGGTCAGGCAGAATCTGTGGAGAGAGAAACAGAGTTCATGTTTAACGTTGATGAGCTATTGTCCATTTGTTTCAGAGGCTGCCTGTTGTAACTACAGTGTTCAATCTGTGTTTGATTAAAGAGTTTTACTATTGATACTCACTGTGCTTGATTGGCTAAGCCTGGGTGTGGACTCGGACAGTAAACAAACTGTAGAAAGAGCTGAAAGTCAGAGCTGAAGCATGAAGTAGACATTTTAAAGCATTGTAAATAAAACCTGTTACACACATACAGAAACTAGTGCATAGCTTTGAAAGATACAAAATATGCCCAAGTAACTCTGCTGGAGGTTGAGTGAAATGGCTGGAAACACCACCAGGACCCAGACAAACTGGGTCCTGTACAAGCACTTTCAATGAACAAAGCCTCTGTCCATTCTAAACAAGGGTATTGATGCAAAGGCAAGGAACCAAGCACAAGGACTCCCCATTGTATGAGTTCACAACCTTAGCCTCAATGAGATCCTGCATATGTTTGGAAGATGATATGTAGAGTGAGGTAAGATGCATGTGACCCACATTGGGTGAGTCGGGGTGGAATTTCTTCATTATAATTCATTTGCTCAGGGCACCAATTATGTCCTTTTAGGGTTGGGGGTGGGAAGTAATCTTACCAGGATCCTCAAACTGCCCAAGACAGCTCCTGCAAGTTCCTCATGTACCCCAACCCAATGAACTCCAGCAGCATCAGCATTGGAGCTCCACAGCGAGTACGGTCACCGAGCAACTGCTTGAAGCCCACTTCTTTGAGGCCAATAGGATTTAGTATGATGGTACGTGATATGAATGCATCTTATACAGGAATTTTGCTGAAAGAAACAGTTTAATTTAATACTCAAGAGTGCAGTCTCAACCTTTTGATTTCCCTCTCACGAACTGCTAGAGCTATGTTAACCTATGTAATTTGGCAAATATCACTTTCCCCGCAACTCTACTTTGCCTTCTTGAAGATCAGTGGTCACCAGTCATACAGGATAGACGCTATACATTCCCCATGGCTTTGACTTGTCTTTATTGATCAGAAGTGAATTTGATTCTCTTTCTATGTGGTTGATTTGGCCCTGAGCTAGTTTGGCACATTAGCGTAAAGGCATCTAGTTACAGTCTGATGACGCATTGGAGAGATGAGGAGCTGGAATAGCAGCAGGCTTTCAAATTGCTTTAATTCACAGTTGGTTTAAAACTGGTAGCATGAGCTATGGTGCAATAAACAAATTAACACTGTTTATATATTGCATTTTAATTAATAACAGCTGGAAAATCAGCATTTAACTGGCAACTGCCACATAACCCAGATGTCAGAAGAGGGATGTTTGTCAGTCTAGGCTGTGTAATTAACTATTCCCTGACTCAAAGGTCATTGTAAGCATCATGCAGAGAACTTAATATTTGTACTGAAAAAGCTGGCATTAAGTGCAATGCTTCAATAATATTGCATCATGATATTTCAAAATATGGGGAGGGAGCTGAAGTTCAATTTTGGTGGGGCTGCAAAATGAGCAGTAGTGGATTGGCCACCAGTTACAAACCCTGCCCAATGTACTCAAATTCTTGATCTGCGATCGATTGTTTTTCACTGTTGCCAAAGTTAGATTTCATCTCCCTGGTGTTTTTCATAGGCCGAATGCTGAGCTCTTAACTTGCTTGGCCACAGCCAGACCTGAGTGAAATTACTCTTATAAGAAACTCACCCATTAACGAGTGTACCCAATAGACAACGGGGCCGATTTTTTCACCTGGTAAAATCAGGGTTAAGAGGGTGGAAAGGGCCTGTAAATGGGGTCAGTACATTGCTAGTCTTACTGTCCCATGAAGCCAAGCAATCAATTAGCTGCCACTTTAAAGTGGGCCTACCATTGGTCAGAGGTAGTGTTGTTTCAGGTTTGGGTGTTCCTTTTTCACACGCAAATTGGCACCAAATGTGCCCCAGTCATTTCCACAAGTGTTAGAGGCCCAGTACAAAGAAAAATTGAAATTCTTTGTGTGGGGACAGAAGGTATTGGGTTGCTTCTCCGGGCAACACAAGAGAAATATGGACTTCTGCCCCTGGGGACCCTCCACTCCCCAGTTGTATACCCTACCCAACACTTCCTTTGCTGCTGGCCAGGTTGGCCTGATTCTGGCCAATGTTAATCCAATGAGATGCCTCAGGAATGTAAACATGGCCATTTCTTTGTGGCTGGGATAGGTGACAAATCAATGGTCTCTGCCAGTCAGCCTCCACTCCAAAAACTCAAAATTTGCCCGATTATTTAAGAAAATCAAAAACATGTTGCATTCCTCACAACCAAAGGCAAAGACAAATGAATTTTACATCAAGGTTAACTTCTGCTCCTCTTCTCCCCTTTCATTTGGTAAAATATAAAGGATAGAAAGCATGAGTTGCAACATCTTTTCAGGCACTGCATTCAAAATATAGGCATTTCCATTCTGCAGGGAGCAACAGAATAATGATGAACTAACATTTCTAGTTATAAATATGTAGCACTGCTGCCAACTTCTCACCTTCCTGCTGAATAGCACACATCACCAGAAAGGTGAAGAGCTGACAATCGTGACCCATGCTGCATATTTGTAACAGGAACTTTTACTTTATGCTCAGCATAAAAATCCAGATGTTCTTTGGATATCATGGCCTGTTTATTTTTCCTGCCTTTTACCACTTTCCAAATTCCTTTGATAAAAGCAAAATTGGCAATCTCTTCTTGGCCTCCACCTATCACTGGCCCCCTATTGAGCTCTCCTGTCCCACCCCCTTCTATCAGCTTATATTTCATCTCATTTCTATATGTCTTAGTTCTGATGAAGGGTCATGAAATGTCAACTGTATCCCTCTCCGCCGATGCTCTCAGACCTGCTGAGTTTTTCCAGGTATTTTTGTTTTTGTTCCAAATTCCTTACTTTGGTTGAAATAGCTTGCAGACTCACAAAGCAGAATTATTAGTCACTGACCTACTTCTCCAGTTGGCTATTCAAATTCTCTACTTGTCCATTGTTCACCAATATGCTTAAAGCTCTGGTGAAATAGCAATACCAGCTGCTTGTCTCCTATTGTGCAAGTATGAGTTAGGGATGCTGTTTTTGAAGGAGTTTGTATGATGGTCTATTCATTCAGGCCAACTGCCTGCACAGTTTTCTGTGGCACTGTGATGCTTGTTTGGTTAAATCTCAGTTTTAAAAAATGACTGATTAATAATCATTTTTTAATTCTTCTCTTTCCATTGATTGTCACTGATTCTGTCAACTTGTGTGAATTAACTCATGTATTATATTGAAATTGTTGATAAATGTTTTGTTAAGTAACTCACTCTACAATGATGAGGGTGCAATCCTCTCGACTCTCTGTTCTCCCCTCCCCCAACAGCTGGCCTCTTGAAAGTGCCAAAATAAAAAAAAAAATGGCCAGAGGATACAAAAGTAACACAAGAATAGTTTAGAGATTATTTTTTAACTGTCGCTTACCTCCTCATTTATACAGCACTGACTGTGTTTCTTTATGACCTGACTCCTCACTTTCATTAGAATATTGATTCTTTGCCACTGCAGGACATGCAATACTTCCTGAAGCCTTGCTTCCTTTGTTAAATCCTTTACCCTAAGATGGAGGTCAAAGTGAACTCATTCAATATCTGTTCAACAGACTTAACAGTATCGTAGTAATCTGTGGCGCTTGCAGTGAAATCTTACCAGTCAATCCCGTCAAGCAGCAAGGAGGAATCTAAGTTATTCCAAAGCTGCAAGTGCAAGAATAAGAAGAAAGAATGAACTTTAATTTATATAGGGTCTTTCCTTTCCTTGGGACATCCTAACCACTTCACAGCCAAGAATTATTTTTCAATTGTAGTCACTTCTTATGTGGGCAAAACAAGGCAGCAAATTTACATTTAGCAAGATCCCATAAACAACAGCAAGATAAATGACCAGTTAACTTGTTTTGGCAGAATTGATTGAGTGATAAGGGAGAGCTTCCTTCCTCTTTTCCAAACAGTGCCTTTGGATCTTTTACATTCACCTGAAGAGGCAGACAAGGTCTGAGTTTAACATCTCACTCAAAAGATGGCACCTCCAACAATGCAGCACTCCCTCAGTACGGCATTGAAAGAGTTATATATTCATTCCATGAGGATCGATATGGAAGGGATTCTTGTGAAAAAGACACAAAGATTTTATTCTCCTGGGCCTACCAGAAACAAGGCTGCCTGCCCACATGACCATATCAACATGGTGATCAAGATTCCTGTTCCCAACTAGCGCTCCACTGCTGAGGTGTAGGGACATGTGGTTCAGCTACACTCAATGCTTCTTCCTCTTGAAAAGGAAAAGCCATAATCTGTGGCAAACAAATATCACAGGTGGAGGAACATCAGATGGCAGCTTCCTGGTTCTGAGTGGAAACACTTTGGGAATCCCAGACAGGGCTGGTGCCTGCAGTCACCTTTGGTTTGGGGGATCGAAGTAAAATTTAACAGGGATTTGAGCTGAATACTCCCCCTTTTCCTTTTTTCTTTTATTCTGTACCATCTGAAGTTGGCAGATCTCCCCAGAAAAATCATTTCCTATATTTCTAAACCTTTACTAACAAACTTGTGAAGTGTCACATTTCAGCGATTTCTCTTTTATTATTAGCTTTCATTGTTAACGGAACTTCAACGACAGATTTGAAGGCTCCCAGGAAGCTGACAGCCAATGCTTGGGCTTGGAAAAGGCCTGTGCAGGAACTTAAGCCATTAAAATATTCGCTTAGCTGTTTCTTTTACTTTGTTTTATGATGGTTGTATTGGGTGAGTTCCGTCCTCATTTTATCGTTCTAATCTTTCTTTACCTGACCCAGTTTAGCACTTGCATTCGAGAGTAGAGTCTGTAGTATAAGGGTCTGGGATATAAAGGATTATTGTGGGACTGGGTACAGTACTGTTCACAGTCTGATGTAAAAGAACACGCAACCTGAGTCTAGAGGGCAGCCTTGGACTGGACAGAGATGTGTATTGGGGCAAACATGGAGACAGCACCCAGGTTAGACCTTGTTTATTACTCAAACAGAGCTTACTTCTCCACTCTAACATCAGGCACCCAGTGCTGGCTGACTCTTCACTATATACACATTTGAGTATAATTAACTAATCAATAACCAACACCTCTTCATCTTTATTACCTTAAGCTACTAGGTGTTTAACATCCATCATGGAATCTATTAGATACTGACAGATTCCCCTCTTTTCTTTAAACTAAATTGATATGCAAACGGGAACTATTCATAACAAAAAATACAAAATGAAAATACGTATTATCTTATTATATAATCAATCTTTCACATACTCCATATTCCCCCCATCTTGATATATTTTTTTTAATAAGGTTACAACATGAAAATTTCCCTGTTCTCTGACTCTATTATAACACAAGGTGTCCCTCTTTGAGGATATCCAACAATTTCTTTGGACAAGCAGTTCTTTTTGTGAAACAATCTGACAACTGGTGACTTGTGTTGACCCATTTTATTTTAGAAATCTCCTTCCTTTCCAATGTGAGGCATCATTAAAAATGGCTAATTTCATCCCTTCTGGGTCACCCAAGTCTGGAAATCTGAGCGTACATTCTTCTAAACTTAATTTCCTCAATGTCTTATTTGCTTTTAGCACTTCCCCAATGGTATCCTGATCTTCACTATCACTCGGCCTGCTCCCAGTTAGCCTGTTATCTCCCACAATCTGTTGCTCGTGAAGGTCCAGCATATACATTTGCAAAGTGTATGGTGCATCTTCAGTTTCCACCGTCTGTTCAGGTTCCTTCAATGTGTAATCAGTGCCAGTAAGCCATGTGGAATGTACTCTCACAATTTGGTTACCATGTTGCAAGATTATCATTTTGCCGTCAGTGCCTATAATTTTTATAGACATAGAAAATAGGAGCAGGAGTAGGCCATTCGGCTCTTCGAGCCTGCTCCACTATTCATTATGATCATGGCTGATCATCCAACTCAATAGCCTGCTCCCACTTTCCCCCCATATCCTTTGATCCCTTTCGTCCCAAGAGCTATATCCAAATCCTTCTTGAAAACATACAATGTTTTGGCCTCAGCTGCTTTCTGCAGTAGTGAATTCCACAGGCTCACCACTCTCTGGGTGAAGAAATTTCTCCTCATCTTAGTCCTGAATGGCCTACCCCGTATCCTCAGACTGTGACCCTTGGTTCTGGACTCCCCCACCTTCAGGAACATCCTTCCTGCATCTACCCTGTCTAGTCCTGTTAGAATTTTATAGGTTTTCCTGGGCCTCTCCATTCTTTCTGCCCTTCCCTTTTATAATATGCCATGTCCCTGGGCTTAAAATTAATTTCTTACTGCCTGATTCGATATTTCAAAGCTCTCCTGATGTTTTCTGAAACCCCTGCCTTAACAAACGCTCTCTTCCCTGCATGCATAGCGTTTAGTTGTTCTAAAAAAAATGGAACTAATGTTAGTTCCCTCCAAAGCCGGGGAATGGCCCTACATTATTGAAAATATCTTCAGATTCCTGCTATAAACTAATTGATAAGCCTCCAGGTCCGGATGGACTTCATCCTAGGGTCTTAAAAGAAGTGACTAATGAGGTAGTCAATGCGTTGGTGTGAATTTTCCAAATTTCCTTGGATCCTGCAAAGTTTCCATCAGACTGGAAAGTAGCAAATATAATTCCTTTATTCAAGAAGGGAGGGAGGCAGGAAACTATAGACAGCTTGACGTCTGTCATGGGGAAGATGTTAGAATCGATCATTAAAGAGGTTATAGCTGGGCACTTAGAAAAACTCAAGGTAATCGGATAGAGTCAGCGTGGTTTTGCAGAAGGGAAATCATGTTTAACCAATTTATTGGAGTTCTTTGAAGGACTAACATGTGCTGTGGATAAAGGGAAGCCTGTACTTGGATTTCCAGAAGGCATTTGATAAGGTGCCTTGTCAAAAGTTATTGCAGAAGTAAAAGCTCATGGTGTAGGGTTGACATATTAGCATGGATAGAAGATTGACTGGCTGGATGAAAACAAAAGTATGCATAAATGGGTTTTTGTCTGATTGGCAGGATGTGACAAGCAGAGTCCCACGGGGGTCTGTGCTGGGGCCTCAACTTTTTTGCAATTTACATCAGTGGCTTAGATGAGGGGATTGAAGGCATGATAGCTAAATTTGCAGACAACACAAAGATAGGTAGGGAAGTCTGTTGTGAAGAAGGCATAAGGAGTTTGCAGACGGATATAGGTAGGTTGAGTGAGTGGGCAAAAATCTGGCAGATGGAGCATAGATGGGCAAAGTTTTAAAGTGTTTTGCAAAACAAGCAAATGCAAGGTGAGAAAAAACTTTTTCATTCAGAGGTGAGCTGGCAAGATGCATATAGAATTGGCTTGGTCATAGAAGACAGGGGGTAGCAGTGGAAGGGTGCTTTTCTGAATGGAGAGTTGTGACTAGTGGAGTTCCGCAGGGATCAGTGCTGGGACTTTTGCTGTTTGTAATATACATAAATGATTTGGAGGAAAATGTAACTGGGCTATTTAGTAAGTTTGTAGACGACACTAAGGTTGGAGGAGTTGCAGATAGTGAAGAGGATTGTCAAAGGATACAACGGGATATAGATCGGTTGGAGACTTAGGTGGAGAAATGGCAGATGGAGTTTAATCTGGACAAATGCAAGGTAATGCATTTTGGAAGGTCTAATACAGGCAGGAATTATACGGTAAATGGCAGAATCCTTAAGTGCATTGACGGGCAGAGGGATCTGGGTGTACAGGTCCACAGGTCATTGAAAGTGGCAACGCAGGTGGATAAGGTAGTCAGGAAGGCATCTGGCATGCTTGCCTTCATTGGCAGGGGTATTGAATATAAAAGCTGGGAAGTCATGCTGCAGCTGTATAGAACCTTGGTTAGGCCACACTTGGAATATTACGTGCAATTCTGGTCGCCACATTACCAGAAGGATATGGAGGCGTTGGAGAGGTGCAGAGAAGGTTTACCAGGATGCTGCCTGGTCTGAAGGTTATTAGCTATGAAGAGAGGTTGGAGAAACACGGACTGTTCTCACTAGAGCGACAAAGATTGAGGGGGCGACTTGATAGAAGTTTACAAAATTATGAGTGGCATGGACAGAGTAGATAGTCAGAAGCTTTTTCCCAGGGTGGAAGAGTCAATGACTAGGGGACATAGATTTAAGGTGAGAGGACAAAACTATAGAGGAGATGTGCGGGGCAAGTTTTTTACGCAGAGGGTAGTGAGTGTCTGGACTTCGCTGCCAGATAAGGTGGTGGAAGCAGGTACGATAGTGGTGTTTAAGAGGCAGCTTGACAAATACATGAATAGGGTGGAAATAGAGGGATACGGACCCCGGAAGTGCAAAATGTTTTAGTTGACGCGCAATATGATCGGCGCAGGCTTGGAGGGCCGAAGGGCCTGTTCCTGTGCTGTACTTTTCTTTGTTCTTTGTTCTTTGTTCAAGTAGTTAGGGTTTGGAATGCACTGCCAGGAAATGTGGTAGAGGCAGGTTCAATTGAGGCATTCAAGAGGGCACCAGATGATTATTTAAATAGAAACAATGTGCATGTCTACGGGAAAAGGCTGGAGATTGGGAGTAAGTTAAAATGCTCAGAGAGCTGGTGCAGACATGATGGGTTGAATGACCACCTTCTACACCGTAACAATTCTGTAATTCTGTGATAATGTGGGAAAATGTGATGTTGTTCACTTTGGCAGGAAGAATAAAAAAGCAGAGAATAACTTAAACTGAGAATGACTGCAGAATTCCGAAGTGCAGAGGGATATAGATGTCCTAGTGCACGAGTCACATAAAGTTACTATGCCAATACAGCACATAATCAAGAAGGCTAGCGGAATGCTATCCTTCATTACAGGAGGAATTGAACATAAAAGTAAGGAGGTTATGCTTTAGTTATACAGGGAATTGGTGAGACCACATCTCGATTACTGTGTGCAGTTTTGGTCTCCTTATTTAAGGAAGGATGTAAATGCATTGGAGGCAGTTCAGAGGAGGTTTACTAGACTGATGCCTGGAATGAGCAGGTTTTCTAATGGGGAGAGGTTGAACAGGATGGAGTTTAGAAGATTGAGAGGTGACTTGATGGAAGTATGCAATCGTGAATGGTCTTACCAAGATAGATGTGGAAAGGATGTTTCCTCTTGTGGGTGAGTCCAGAACTAGGGGGCACTGCTTTAAAATTAGGGGTTGCCCTTTTAGGACAGAGATGAGGAGAAACTTTTGCTCTCTGACAGTTGCGTGACTTTGGAACTCTCTGCCTCAGAAGGTGGTGGAGGTGGGGTCATTGAATATTTTAAGGCAAAGGTAGACATTCTTGTTAGGCAAGGGAATCAAAGGTTATCGGGGGTAGATGGGAATGTGGAATTCGAAACAAAAGCAGATTAGCCATGATCTTATTGAATGGCGGAGCAGGCTTGAGGGAGTGAATAGCCTGCTTCTGCTCCTATTTTGTATGTCCATATGACATGGGCTGTAGCTCCCAACTATCTGAAGCTTGTCTTTTGCATGTACTGCCCACACTAGAGCAGTTGCCAATTTACAATTCAGTAAAAAAAATTTCCGGAGCATTTTGTCAATCACGATGTGATTTCTCTCACATATTCCATTGCTAATTGCAGTGTGCATTGCCACAATATTCAAACTTTCACCCACACTCCTGAATTCATCATTGGCAAATTCTCCTCTATTTTCCTTTAAGAATTTAGCTGGTGTTCCCAGCCCCGTCCCTATCCATCTTTTCATTATCTGATCGATAATTACTTTTTGGTCTTCACTATAAATTATTGTTGCCAGACTAAATCTAGTCGCTACATCTATAAAATGTAGAAGAAAAATATTTTTTTCTTTATTGCATACTTTGAGGTCCATTGCTATGGTTTCTTTAAATGGAAGACTAACTACTGGTCACAGTGGCGTTCCCCTGTACTTTTTACAAATATTACATTTTTCACCAATATCCTCTACAAGTCTAGTGTATTCCTCATCCAGTACCCCCGCATCCTTTGACAGAATCTTCAATCTATGGTCAGAGGGATGTGCAAATTGTCAATGTAGTTTTGTAATGATTTGTTTCTTCTCCTTTAAAACCCTATCCCCAGCTGCCATTAATACTTCTTTAACATTCTGCCTAGAGATGATAGGCCCTAAAGGAATACAATAATGGCCCAAATGTGTAAATTGCAAATCTACAGATCTCCCAAAAATAATTGTTTCATCATGCTCCATGTCCCTTGAAAAGGCCATTCAAAATTGTCAAGCAATCCAGAATCCGTTCACACATTTTAAGAGCTGAAAGCAAGCCATGGTACAGAGCAACCAACACTGCCCAGCTTGTAAAAGAACAGAGGAGCAGGGACACTCCAGGCCAAGGGAACCAGTACCCTAACGGAACACCGGTGGGCAACCATGCCTGTGCAGGCGTGATCAATGTCCGGCGATCTCAATACAGGTGTTTCATTTGTAACCTCATTGGACACTTCAGAGAGCCATGCAAAGCTAACATAACCAGACAAACAGATGATCCCAAGATGATTCATGAGGTCAAGGTACCACACCAAGAGGAAACACAACCATGCTTCTTGGTTGAGGTCAAAGATCAGGGATTTTCATTCTGGAAGAGAGACCTCTTGGTTAATTATTTCACAAACTTTAAATTGGACTTGGGAGCCAGTATTACGGTCCTCTCAGGCAAGAAATTGTGGCTGAGAGATGGTATGAGCGACAGACATGCATTTCTATGGGCCTGGAGGATTCCAACTCCCTGTTATAGGTATGGCAGTAAATAAATCTTCAAAGTCATGTACATCATCTGTAACCAGTCTTTTTCCCTTCAGAGCAGAAATGCCTATGTTGCCTTGAACCTTCCTAAGATGGCAGGAAACGTCAAAACAGACTTTGTCATCAATTACACAGAACAGCAAGTTCAAAAGAGCTCCAGCAGAAAAGATACTCTGGGACTTCAGCACTGAATCGTCTTCACTTTTTGGAGAACCAGTTTATCTATTTTCTTTGCAGGTGCGAGAAGCTCCTCATTGGTCAGAGCAGCCAACTATTCAGATGGTTACCATGACGCCTCGAATGGAAGACAGCCAAGAGATGAACTAGAAGCAAGAAGAGTCTCAACCTCCGGCTCCAATATCTGTTGGTAAGATACCTCCAGGTACCATGTCACAGATTCTGCATCCTCCAGCCAGTACACCGTTAGCCAGACAATATTGGAACAGAGAAGTGGCCATCAACCAACCGCAGCACACCTCAGTGAGGCCAGGAAACAAATCCATAAGAACGCCGTTGCACAGAAAGCTAAACTGCAAGCTGAGCCCATTGATAAGTCAAGCCCACACAATAGGAAGAGATATCATCCATCCCAATGTGCATCACAGCAAACCACACGTAGGAAGAAAAATGGAATGAGCACAATAGACAACAGCAAGTTCAATCTCCCCTTAAGGAACGAGATAAATCGATGACTATTGGTAACGCCAGGTGGGAAGTTGAGAAGGAGCGGTTCAACTCCAAAGAATTCCAGAAGAGTCACATGGACTCGAATTTTCCCAACATTTTCTGTTTTCATTTCAGATTTCCAGCATCTGCAGTGTTTTGCTTTCATTTTAGAGTCTACCACTCCTCTAACTATTGTAAGGGCAAGATCTGGAAGAATTATAAAGTCTCCAGACTGCCTGAACCTGTAAACACAGATACGTGAGGGAGGGAGAAGGGGTAGAGAAAGTAATGTAAATATGTTGGGTAAACAGGAATGCATTGTAAATACATTGGATAAAGACTTGATGGGAGGTGTCATATAAGGGTCTGACATAGAAAGGGTTAATATGAGACTGGGTATAGTACCGCCCACAGTATGATGTAAGGGAACACATGACTAGAGTCTAGAGGGCAGTCTTGGACTGGAAAGAGAGGTATATAGAGGCAAGCACTGAATCAGCTCCTAGCTTAGACTTTATACTGTATAAATGTAGAAGATACTCGTAGTTAATAAACGCTGTTAAACTATACAAGACATAGAACATTTTTGTGAGACCTACTGAACTACACACATCTTGCAGCAAGGCCATAGCTTGCTGACAAAAGGTTGCAGCCAGATACCCAGAAACACAAGAGATTGCCCAGGTGCCACACTTTCCCCTACGTCCTGTTGGGAGACATCTCAGCCTCTGTTCAACAACGCCCCCCATTTGAGAAGCCTCAGACCAGGGCAGAAAGCTGTGACAACTCCCACTTTCTGACACTGCCCCTAAATACTTTAGCTTGCTGTCACGTTTGCTACTGTCTTAAACAACAAAAGGCAGCAGCATGAGATGGGGCCTGCCACAATCCACAACTTGAATGACTTTGAAAGAGTATTTAAAGCGCGGGCAGTTATGTGAGAAGATTGCAATCAATTCCACGGAAAAATATTTAATGCAGAGATCACACATACATAAACATATTGGAAATGATTGACTGAGTTTCCTAAATAGGATTTCTTGGCGATAAGAAGATGACAAACTGAGATGCAGGTTCCTGGAAGAGTGCCAGTTAAAAATGTTTTTTTGATTGATTTGTTTATTCATTTATTTCTTCTGATTTATGAGTTTCATTTTTCCCTCTTGCATTCCTTCCCTGTAATCCATTTACTCCAGAGGCAGCGCAGGCTGGACACTTAGTCAGTGTAATGGAATGAAAATGATTGAAATTAGATATTTCTTCAAATTGCTGGAGAAGATTTCAAGCTTTAACTGTTAGACTGCATTGAAGTTCAGGGAGATACTTTACCTGGATCGGTTTTCTGTTTTCAGAAAGAACATCCAACAGTTGAATACTGAAGGCTACAAATCTCATATATTTATTTAAGCTTAAAAAAAAAATCACGGATTTGATTCTTGCCTGAAAACTGGCTAATTTCTCATTAAATATTCAAAATATCATCTAGTGAGACCAGCCCCATTGCTATGGTTAGTTTCTTGGTGACCATGGGGCTAAAGGCATCTGTTTCATATCAGTTTTATTTGTCAATGTCAAAAAGTGGGCCATTCTACCTTCTGTTGGGCTGAGTTTATGGTGCCTGCAGGAGCAGACTGGGAAGAGGGAGGGGAGGATGAAAACTCAGGAGGGAGGGCAAGGTTGGCAAGCTTGGAACCTTCCTGCCACTGGCATTCTGCTAGCAGGGAGGGGGGTGGATAATGGCCTTCCTGCCAATTGTGCCACTTAAATGACTAATTAAGGGCTTCCTCCCACTGCTACTGGCATTTACCAATGGCGAATGGGCCCTTTCCACCTTGGAAGACTGCCAGTTATACCGTGGGTGGCCTCCCTGTGGGCTCAAGTGGGGAGACCCTCCTAATTCGGCACATAATAAACATTGTGGTCCAGAGGAGCCCTCCGATAGCAATGGACATCCTCTTGGCAATACTCCCTGGCCCTCACCAACCGCCACCCCTCTCATCGGGGTCTCCCTGACTGCCCCCACCCTGACCCCACTTACCTTGTTCCAGGGCAGTGTCCATGCTGCTTTTCTGGGCTGGGTGTAGTCCCAGCAGTGGCCACCACTCCAGGTGACACTGCTGGGACTGAACAGCTGCCGGTCATCTGACTGGCCAGCAGCTCTTTTGAGGAAGGATTTCAGCCCTTAAAGGGATGGGAACCCTGATGGCAGCTTACTGGCTGCCTGATTGCCACAGAATCCAATTGGGGCTCCCCAAAACGGCCAAGGTGGGTTTTATGTCTTGGGTAAATGAGTTCATTGGCCAACCAAACTCTAACTACAAGCATTCCTAAGTTCTCCTTAATTGCTGCTTGCAATCAATAATGGGGAGAGACTGATGTAAGAATAAACAGTGATGGTTTATTGAGACATAGGACAGAGCACCAGGTCATACGTGCTCACTCAGAAACCTCCAGAACTAGACTTAATGTTCCCAAATGCCCATGCTGTACAGTGATTCATCAGTGCTGTCACATGATCAGTACACTTGCCTTCTCTTAAAGGAACAGGGCACCTCACTTTACCACAATGAGGTTATCCCCAGCTTTCTGGCCATCCTGACAAAATCCAGCCTATTGTTTCAATATCACTGTGGGTAGTTCCAGAGCTGCTCACTCCTCCATTTCTCTAGTTTAATTTAACTCCCTCTTAAAAACATATGTAACCTTAATTCCATTATAAATGCACTTGAAGAAAATAGCAGTTTGATTGTTCTAGGGCTGGAAATAGTCCAGTCTGTTTAAAGAAACTGCTTAGTGATAGCATGCTCACCTCTGTGATCTCACTTTGAAGGTGCTGTCTTTCAGATGAGATAAAAAGCTCAGTCTATGTCTGCCCTCAACCACATTATAGCAAGCGGGCCCAGGAGCGATTGCAAAGACAACCCCCGCCTATGATAAAGCCCTGACATCAATTTCACGCCGACTGGCCAATTAACGGCCAGCCAGTATGAACTTTGTGCTGCAGCACTCAGCGCTGCTGGGGTGGGGGTGGGAGGAGGGCGAGCACAGAAGTTTATGCATGTGTGCAATGAAAGCTCCCTGAGGCATAGAGCGTTCTTAGGGAACTGAAGGTTTAAAAACCCAAAAATAAAAAGCTTAGCAATGTTTAAAACATGTCCCATCATGAGCAGGGACATGCTATCAATGAAATTGAAACATTTTTATTCAATTTTTAATTGTTTTTGGAAACCTCACCCGGCCCATGGATGAGGTTTCTTAAAAATCCAAAGGCCACTTGGCCTTTTCGCCTGCCTGCCAACTGTAAGGTTGGACGGGCAGTGAAAAGTTTCAAAACAAAAAAACTGCGGATGCTGGAAATCCAAAACAAAAACAGAATTACCTGGAAAAACTCAGCAGGTCTGGCAGCATCGGCGGAGAAGAAAAGAGTTGACGTTTCGAGTCCTCATGACCCTTCGACAGAACTTGAGTTCGAGTCCAGGAAAGAGCTGAAATATAAGCTGGTTTAAGGTGTGTGTGTGGGGGGCGGAGAGATAGAGAGACAGAGAGGTGGAGGGGGTTAGTGTGGTTGTAGGGACAAACAAGCAGTGATAGAAGCAGATCATCAAAAGATGTCAATGACAATAGTACAATAGAACACATAGGTGTTAAAGTTAAAGTTGGTGATATTATCTAAACGAATGTGCTAATTAAGAATGGATGGTAGGGCACTCAAGGTATAGCTCTAGTGGGTTTTTTTTTTAATAATGGAAATAGGTGGGAAAAGGAAAATCTTTATAATTTATTGGAAAAAAAAAAGAAGGGGGAAACAGAAAGGGGGTGGGGATGGGGGAGGGAGCTCACGACCTAAAGTTGTTGAATTCAATATTCAGTCCGGAAGGCTGTAAAGTCCCTAGTCGGAAGATGAGGTGTTGTTCCTCCAGTTTGCGTTGGGCTTCACTGGAACAATGCAGCAAGCCAAGGACAGACATGTGGGCAAGAGAGCAGGGTGGAGTGTTAAAATGGCAAGCGACAGGGAGGTTTGGGTCATTCTTGCGGACAGACCGCAGGTGTTCTGCAAAGCGGTCGCCCAGCTTACGTTTGGTCTCTCCAATGTAGAGGAGACCACATTGGGAGCAACGAATGCAGTAGACTAAGTTGGGGGAAATGCAAGTGAAATGCTGCTTCACTTGAAAGGAGTGTTTGGGTCCTTGGACGGTGAGGAGAGAGGAAGTGAAGGGGCAGGTGTTGCATCTTTTGCGTGGGCATGGGGTTGTGCCATAGGAGGGGGTTGAGGAGTAGGGGGTGATGGAGGAGTGGACCAGGGTGTCCCGGAGGGAGCGATCCCTACGGAATGCTGATAAGGGGGATGAAGGGAAGATGTGTTTGGTGGTGGCATCATGCTGGAGTTGGCGGAAATGGCGGAGGATGATCCTTTGAATGCGGAGGCTGGTGGGGTGATAAGTGAGGACAAGGGGGACCCTATCATGTTTCTGGGAGGGAGGAGAAGGAGTGAGGGCGGATGCGCGGGAGATGGGCCGGACACCGTTGAGGGCCCTGTCAACGACCGTGGGTGGAAAACCTCGGTTAAGGAAGAAGGAGGACATGTCAGAGGAACTGTTTTTGAATGTAGCATCATCGGAACAGATGCGACGGAGGCGAAGGAACTGAGAGAATGGGATGGAGTCCTTACAGGAAGTGGGGTGTGAGGAGCTGTAGTCGAGATAGCTGTGGGAGTCGGTGGGTTTGTAATGGATATTGGTGGACAGTCTATCACCAGAGATTGAGACAGAGAGGTCAAGGAAGGGAAGGGAAGTGTCAGAGATGGACCACGTGAAAATGATGGAGGGGTGGAGATTGGAAGCAAAATTAATAAATTTTTCCAAGTCCTGACGAGAGCATGAAGCGGCACCGAAATAATCATCGATGTACTGGAGAAAGAGTTGTGGAAGGGGGCCGGAGTAGGACTGGAACAAGGAATGTTCCACATACCCCATAAAGAGACAGGCATAGCTGGGGCCCATGCGGGTACCCATAGCCACACCTTTTATTTGGAGGAAGTGAGAGGAGTTGAAGGAGAAATTGTTCAGCGTGAGAACAAGTTCAGCCAGACGGAGGAGAGTAGTGGTGGATGGGGATTGTTCGGGCCTCTGTTCGAGGAAGAAGCTAAGGGCCCTCAGACCATCCTGGTGGGGGATGGAGGTGTAGAGGGATTGGACGTCCATGGTGAAGAGGAAGCGGTAGGGGCCAGGGAACTGGAAATTGTTGATGTGACGTAAGGTGTCAGAGGAATCACGGATGTAGGTGGGAAGGGACTGGACAAGGGGAGAGAGAAGGGAGTCAAGATAACGAGAAATGAGTTCTGTGGGGCAGGAGCAAGCTGAGACGATTGGTCTACCGGGGCAGTTCTGTTTGTGGATTTTGGGTAGGAGATAGAAGCGGGCCGTCCGAGGTTGGGTGACTATCAGGTTGGAAGCTATGGGAGGGAGATCCCCAGAGGAGATGAGGTCAGTGACAGTCCTGGAAACAGTGGCTTGATGTTCAGTGGTGGGGTCATGGTCCAGGGAGAGGTAGGAGGAAGTGTCTGCGAGTTGACGCTCAGCCTCCGCGAGGTAGAGGTCAGTGCGCCAGACAACAACAGCACCACCCTTGTCAGCGGGTTTGATGACAATGTCAGGGTTGGACCTGAGAGAATGGAGTGCAGTAAGTTCAGAGAGAGACAGGTTAGAATGGGTGAGAGGAGCAGAGAAATTGAGACGACTAATGTCGCGCCGACAGTTCTCAATGAAAAGATCGAGAGAAGGTAAGAATCCAGAGGGAGGGGTCCAGGTGGAGGGAGAATATTGGAGATGGGTAAAAGGATCCGTTGAACTGGGAGAGGACTCCTGCCCAAAGAAGTGAGCCCGGAGACGAAGACGGCGGAAGAAGAGTTCAGTATCATGCCGAGCCCGAAATTCATTGAGGTGAGGGCGTAAGGGTATGAAACTAAGTCCTTTGCTGAGCACTGAACGTTCAGCATCGGAGAGGGGAAGGTCAGGGGGTATAGTGAATACACGGCTGGGGTTGGGACTGGAAGAAAGGGTGGGGATGGAGGGACAGGCAGGGGTGGAGGGTCCTAGATGGGTGTTGGTGTCGATGAGTTGTTGGAGCTTGCGTTCCTTAGCACTTGAGAGAAAGAGAAAAAGTTTCTTGTTGAGGCGTCGGATGAGCCGAAGGATAAAATGAAACTGGGGGCACGCGCAGCTTTGAAAAAGGGTACGGCGGTGCTGCTATGGGGTATGTGGAACATTCCTTGTTGCAGTCCTACTCCGGCCCCCTTCCACAACTCTTTCTCCGGTACATCGATGATTATTTCGGTGCCGCTTCATGCTCTCGTCAGGACTTGGAAAAATTTATTAATTTTGCTTCCAATCTCCACCCCTCCATCATTTTCATGTGGTCCATCTCTGACACTTCCCTTCCCTTCCTTGACCTCTCTGTCTCAATCTCTGGTGATAGACTGTCCACCAATATCCATTACAAACCCACCGACTCCCACAGCTATCTCCTACAGCTCCTCACACCCCACTTCCTGTAAGGACTCCATCCCATTCTCTCAGTTCCTTCGCCTCCGTCGCATCTGTTCCGATGATGCTACATTCAAAAACAGTTCCTCTGACATGTCCTCCTTCTTCCTTAACCGAGGTTTTCCACCCACGGTCGTTGACAGGGCCCTCAACGGTGTCCGGCCCATCTCCCGCGCATCCGCCCTCACTCCTTCTCCTCCCTCCCAGAAACATGATAGGGTCCCCCTTGTCCTCACTTATCACCCCACCAGCCTCCGCATTCAAAGGATCATCCTCCGCCATTTCCGCCAACTCCAGCATGATGCCACCACCAAACACATCTTCCCTTCACCCCCCTTATCAGCATTCCGTAGGGATCGCTCCCTCCAGGACACCCTGGTCCACTCCTCCATCACCCCCTACTCCTCAACCCCCTCCTATGGCACAACCCCATGCCCACGCAAAAGATGCAACACCTGCCCCTTCACTTCCTCTCTCCTCACCGTCCAAGGACCCAAACACTCCTTTCAAGTGAAGCAGCATTTCACTTGCATTTCCCCCAACTTAGTCTACTGCATTCGTTGCTCCCAATGTGGTCTCCTCTACATTGGAGAGACCAAACGTAAGCTGGGCGACCGCTTTGCAGAACACCTGCGGTCTGTCCGCAAGAATGACCCAAACCTCCCTGTCGCTTGCCATTTTAACACTCCACCCTGCTCTCTTGCCCACATGTCTGTCCTTGGCTTGCTGCATTGTTCCAGTGAAGCCCAACGCAAACTGGAGGAACAACACCTCATCTTCCGACTAGGGACTTTACAGCCTTCCGGACTGAATATTGAATTCAACAACTTTAGGTCGTGAGCTCCCTCCCCCATCCCCACCCCCTTTCTGTTTCCCCCTTCTTTTTTTTTTCCAATAAATTATAAAGATTTTCCTTTTCCCACCTATTTCCATTATTAAAAAAAAAACCCACTAGAGCTATACCTTGAGTGCCCTACCATCCATTCTTAATTAGCACATTCGTTTAGATAATATCACCAACTTTAACTTTAACACCTATGTGTTCTATTGTACTATTGTCGTTGACATCTTTTGATGATCTGCTTCTATCACTGCTTGTTTGTCCCTACAACCACACCAACCCCCTCCACCTCTCTGTCTCTCTATCTCTCCGCCCCCCACACACACACCTTAAACCAGCTTATATTTCAGCTCTTTCCTGGACTCAAACTCAAGTTCTGTCGAAGGGTCATGAGGACTCGAAACGTCAACTCTTTTCTTCTCCGCCGATGCTGCCAGACCTGCTGAGTTTTTCCAGGTAATTCTGTTTTTGTTTTGGATTTCCAGCATCCGCAGTTTTTTTGTTTTTATCTCTGTGTTTAATTGACTGCCACTGCTCTTCAAGAAATGCCTACCTCCTTGAAGAAGTTCTGTTCCTCTCTGCGACAAGATTTCCGGATCTCTCTGTTGCCTTGTTCACCTTCATTGCTTTCCATTTTTCTCCTAGTGTTTGACAAGGTGTTTACTAAAACTCGCTTTCACAGCCATATCTCCTTTCTCAGTGACTGTCTCCGTCTCCGACTTAGCCCACGTGGATTTCAACTGAAATTCCACCCCTCATGTTTCGAACCCACCCAGGATTACAGGTATCTCCGGGACATAAAACGTTTCTCGGACAGCTGTTCCCGTCACATTCTGAAATCCACTCTCAGTGCCATGCGCCGCCATATGAACACACTCGACCTCTCCCTCCAGCAGCACCGCCGTACCCTTTTTCAAAGCTGCGCGTGCCCCCAGTTTCATTTTATCCTTCGGCTCATCCGACGCCTCAACAAGAAACTTTTTCTCTTTCTCTCAAGTGCTAAGGAACGCAAGCTCCAACAACTCATCGACACCAACACCCATCTAGGACCCTCCACCCCTGCCTGTCCCTCCGTCCCCACCCTTTCTTCCAGTCCCAATCCCAGGCGTGTATTCACTATACCCCCTGACCTTCCCCTCTCCGATGCTGAACGTTCAGTGCTCAGCAAAGGACTTAGTTTCATACCCTTACGCCCTCACCTCAATGAATTTCGGGCTCGGCATGATACTGAACTCTTCTTCTGCCGTCTTCGTCTCCGGGCTCACTTCTTTGGGCAGGAGTCCTCTCCCAGTTCAACGGATCCTTTTACCCATCTCCAATATTCTCCCTCCACCTGGACCCCTCCCTCTGGATTCTTACCTTCTCTCGATCTTTTCATTGAGAACTGTCGGCGCGACATTAGTCGTCTCAATTTCTCTGCTCCTCTCACCCATTCTAACCTGTCTCTCTCTGAACTTACTGCACTCCATTCTCTCAGGTCCAACCCTGACATTGTCATCAAACCCGCTGACAAGGGTGGTGCTGTTGTTGTCTGGCGCACTGACCTCTACCTCGCGGAGGCTGAGCGTCAACTCGCAGACACTTCCTCCTACCTCTCCCTGGACCATGACCCCACCACTGAACATCAAGCCACTGTTTCCAGGACTGTCACTGACCTCATCTCCTCTGGGGATCTCCCTCCCACAGCTTCCAACCTGATAGTCACCCAACCTCGGACGGCCCGCTTCTATCTCCTACCCAAAATCCACAAACAGAACTGCCCCGGTAGACCAATCGTCTCAGCTTGCTCCTGCCCCACAGAACTCATTTCTCGTTATCTTGACTCCCTTCTCTCTCCCCTTGTCCAGTCCCTTCCCACCTACATCCGTGATTCCTCTGACACCTTACGTCACATCAACAATTTCCAGTTCCCTGGCCCCTACCGCTTCCGCTTCACCATGGACGTCCAATCCCTCTACACCTCCATCCCCCACCAGGATGGTCTGAGGGCCCTTAGCTTCTTCCTCGAACAGAGGCCCGAACAATCCCCATCCACCACTACTCTCCTCCGTCTGGCTGAACTTGTTCTCACGCTGAACAATTTCTCCTTCAACTCCTCTCACTTCCTCCAAATAAAAGGTGTGGCTATGGGTACCCACATGGGCCCCAGCTATGCCTGTCTCTTTATGGGGTATGTGGAACATTCCTTGTTGCAGTCCTACTCCGGCCCCCTTCCACAACTCTTTCTCCGGTACATCGATGATTATTTCGGTGCCGCTTCATGCTCTCGTCAGGACTTGGAAAAATTTATTAATTTTGCTTCCAATCTCCACCCCTCCATCATTTTCATGTGGTCCATCTCTGACACTTCATTTCCCTTCCTTGACCTCTCTGTCTCAATCTCTGGTGATAGACTGTCCACCAATATCCATTACAAACCCACCGACTCCCACAGCTATCTCCTACAGCTCCTCACACCCCACTTCCTGTAAGGACTCCATCCCATTCTCTCAGTTCCTTCGCCTCCGTCGCATCTGTTCCGATGATGCTACATTCAAAAACAGTTCCTCTGACATGTCCTCCTTCTTCCTTAACCGAGGTTTTCCACCCACGGTCGTTGACAGGGCCCTCAACCGTGTCCGGCCCATCTCCCGCGCATCCGCCCTCACTCCTTCTCCTCCCTCCCAGAAACATGATAGGGTCCCCCTTGTCCTCACTTATCACCCCACCAGCCTCCGCATTCAAAGGATCATCCTCCGCCATTTCCGCCAACTCCAGCATGATGCCACCACCAAACACATCTTCCCTTCACCCCCCTTATCAGCATTCCGTAGGGATCGCTCCCTCCGGGACACCCTGGTCCACTCCTCCATCACCCCCTACTCCTCAACCCCCTCCTATGGCACAACCCCATGCCCACGCAAAAGATGCAACACCTGCCCCTTCACTTCCTCTCTCCTCACCGTCCAAGGACCCAAACACTCCTTTCAAGTGAAGCAGCATTTCACTTGCATTTCCCCCAACTTAGTCTACTGCATTCGTTGCTCCCAATGTGGTCTCCTCTACATTGGAGAGACCAAACGTAAGCTGGGCGACCGCTTTGCAGAACACCTGCGGTCTGTCCGCAAGAATGACCCAAACCTCCCTGTCGCTTGCCATTTTAACACTCCACCCTGCTCTTTTGCCCACATGTCTGTCCTTGGCTTGCTGCATTGTTCCAGTGAAGCCCAACGCAAACTGGAGGAACAACACCTCATCTTCCGACTAGGGACTTTACAGCCTTCCGGACTGAATATTGAATTCAACAACTTTAGGTCGTGAGCTCCCTCCCCCATCCCCACCCCCTTTCTGTTTCCCCCTTCTTTTTTTTTTCCAATAAATTATAAAGATTTTCCTTTTCCCACCTATTTCCATTATTAAAAAAAAACCCACTAGAGCTATACCTTGAGTGCCCTACCATCCATTCTTAATTAGCACATTCGTTTAGATAATATCACCAACTTTAACTTTAACACCTATGTGTTCTATTGTACTATTGTCGTTGACATCTTTTGATGATCTGCTTCTATCACTGCTTGTTTGTCCCTACAACCACACCAACCCCCTCCACCTCTCTGTCTCTCTATCTCTCCGCCCCCCACACACACACCTTAAACCAGCTTATATTTCAGCTCTTTCCTGGACTCGAACTCAAGTTCTGTCGAAGGGTCATGAGGACTCGAAACGTCAACTCTTTTCTTCTCCGCCGATGCTGCCAGACCTGCTGAGTTTTTCCAGTGAAAAGTTTCATTTGATTATAACATTAATGGCCTTAATAAGCCTGTTAATTGTTGGCGGATGTGCTGCTGACTCCCACGCATGCCCGCCAACCGAAATATCACGCATCATTTTACGCTCGAACAGGTCGGGCACGCACCCACCTACTCAGCACAAATTTCAGCCCATTAATTCTAGCCAAATTTTTGCTCCTATGTCGGTTGCGCAGAGATAGAGAACACCCAGCTCTGCGAACCCAACCTTTTTAAAATGGCAGCCCGCAGTTCTGATTTTCGGTCCGGGGGCAGGTTGGATTAGAAGTCAGGCCCACTGCCCCAGAACGAGTGCAGAGGCTGCTGGATGCAGAGGCTGGCTGGGCCTCATGCTCCCCACCCACCCCCCCATGGCCCCTCATACCCCCATGCCAACCCATGCTCCTCTACTCAGTCCCCATTATTCCTCATACACCCTATGCCCACCACATCCCGCCACATCCCATGGCCCTTTATGGCTCCATGCCAGTTTACTGCCTTCGCATGCCAACCCATGCACCCACACACCATACTTTGCCCTTACTAAATCTGTAGCCTTTGACGGTTCTTTGACAGATTTTGTGCCAATGAGTTTATGCACTTTTCATGCACAATCATGTTTACTTTTAGCAATCCAAAAGGTGCTTTACCTATCCCAAAGGGTACCATACCTCTCCAAAGGGGTACCCTCGCTATCCAAACAAATCCACCAAGTTCAGGCTTCCTCTTACCTGTTTTAGTCTGCACACTCTGGGTTTCACAATCCTGGCCTATCAAAATTCCACTTCAGTGGAGGCAGCTGACCATCTAGATCAACAGCTGTAAACTGCGTATGCTCGAACTTAGGCCCAGTTCCACTCCTGCTCTGCGAAAATAGAAAATGCCATGTTCAGGGGTGGAGCTTAGAATTTACAGGCTGATCCATCATTTTCACCAGGATGAAGAGGCTCTCTTTCATAGTGAAAATCTAGGCCTCTGTTTCCTTTTCCAGAGATGCGGTCAAACCTGCCGAGTATTTCTAGCCTTTTCTGTTTTTATCCCAGTACCTAATGATGGTTACTTTGTCTGATATTCTTCAACAGAATCTGGCATCTCCATATAACTAAAAATTTTGCCACTGGTTGGTTGGTTTTCCATTCTGATTTTCTCACCAGGATGATTTATTATACCAGTGATTCCCTTTGATTGTACTCACTATATTAAAGTAATCCTTTTCTGAAATAAACAGGACTAAATCAAATGGAGGCAAACTGCCTGATTTGAATCTAACTTCTCTTCTTGTTTATCACACTAATAAATATAGATGTTATAATTTTAATTATGTACACCCTCTGAAGTAAATATTCAAATATAATGATTCCCATGCTATGTATTGAATTCCAGAATCGTTGGACTATATGCTAATTTTTGCAAAGTTTCATCAGGTTCTCACCAAATTGTTAGGTGGTGGTCCAAGCTTGGAGGAAAATCCAGACATTCCATTTGCTTCTATGATGGAAGTTTGTACTTGCTGGCAAGGTTATGGTGTCAGAAGCAGTGTAGCAGACTGTGGCCTGCTTATCTCATCTCCCATTCAGAGTAAAATGAGATAAGGATATGAAGTGATGAAAGGAATGCTGAACACTTGAAAAGGACGTGGGGGGTGGGGGGGGGGTGTGTGTGGGCAGGAGCAGTTTGTAGGAGCAGTGTCAGATTCATTCTTATCTGATTAATATTTTCTATTGTGATTTTGGCATGGTGACCCAAAGTAATTCTGACATTATGAATTAGATTTATGAGGCAAATCTGTATCAGTTACTTTTTTATCACATTAATAGCAGCTGCTGCAACCTTTTCCATTTATTCATTTCTTATAGTGTATCTGTCATGGTATTAACAACTTCACTCAATACTAGAGGTCACAAAAAATTATGGCACATTCCTATTTAATAACAGTAAATTAGAAGTGACACTGTAGATTTTATTAAATTAAGGTTATTGCCTTTGAATGTCTGGTCTGACAGTCATAAATGGTGCTTCAGTGCTTCCAGAACATGCACAGTCAGGCACTCAGCAATACCATCCTTTGTATTAATAATTCATGCCCTGCACATAGCACAAAACAGTAGGCAAGACTCAGTGCTTTTGATATTTCTGTTGTATGTGTGAAGAAATAGTCAGCACACCAAATGAAATTGTGCAAGATTAGAATAATATCAGTTGTGGCAGACCACAGCACCGAATTCTAATATAACAGTATCGTATTTAAAAGCCTTAGCAATGAAGAGGAAGAAAAACAAGGTAACAAAAGGAAGAACAATCCCCATCTCTGTACCCTTTATTTATACTCTACAGTAATCAGTTTTCCTCCAATCTTCCTCACAGTCTCTGATGTTTAAAGGAAAGTGCAATCGATCCGCATTTAAACTCAGTCAGATTAAATGTATGAAGATGATGAGCCTGGAATGCTAATGGTTTGATAGAGCGTAAATGCAGTGAATTTAACCAGTGGAAGTTGCAGTTTGGAAGGATGCATCAGTTTGAAGTTCTACCCTAAATTCTGCAGGAAATGAGTTGTAAGATAAGTTTGCCCAACCAGGATGTAACCATGCAAATGACACGTTTAGACTGAGATGACATCATCAGTCTTGAATCCTGACATCTTCACCCTAGGATTTGTCAGTTTGACTTGCCACATTATAAAACAAGGATTCCATTTACAGTATGATCTACACGACGACGAGCACGAGCAACAAAATATACAATTCTAATTGTATTAAGAGAAAGGATCACAAGTCAGTGGTGACACCTACTTTGCAAGTCTCAGTAAGAGTTCAACTCTGGACACATAGAAAGCTTCAATAAAAACAAACAGGTTTGAAAAATCACATTACAAATGCATTTTTGTTTATTTTATTGTTCAATAAGATGAAAAACAACTGTGCTTAGGAATTAAACAATTTTCCCATTTCAGGCACACTGCATCAGCATCAAGTATGATAAATCACATCCAGGTCTAAAGAAAGAGCCATTTAGTTTATCCCATCCTCAGAAGATCACCCTTGACTGCACTATTTTCACATTTCAGTTGACACAGTGAGCATGTCGTTATTCCACCCATCTTCCGTGGTTTAGCACATACTAATCAATTCCCTATTCATCTCTTTACCAAGGTTGTCTGGTCTTTTCTTTACACTTATATTTCTAAATTTCATCAAAGCTTACATAAAGCTTCTTTGTACCTGTGCTCATGTAGTGCAATGGTTTAGCAACTAATAGACTGTTAATAATTTTTAAAAATATTGTGAATACAAATTCTATATTTTTTGGAAAGTGAGTATGGAAATTTCTTTCTGAATAACTGCCACATCGTGATTCCCTCTACTGGGCTTATTTTTGTTGAATTAAGAGAAAATGCTGGAAGGATGAAGCATATCGGCAGATTTTGATTTCCTTTCATCACTGCTTTATCTTTCTAATGTCTTTTCAGTGTCAGGGTTGACTTTGTGTTTGGAGTAAGCCAATCACATTTCAAATGTTGTAAAAGTATAAAAAGGTAACCCCGAGCCCCGCTACTTTTTCAAGCCTGGATTTGCAAAGTTGGACTTGTAGCACAAAGTCTCCCTGGAAACCATTGGAGGATCAGGTCAAGGCACTGCAGTCCTTCACATCCAGTCATGAATGGTGGTGGAAATTAAACAGCCAAAGGAGGGAGGCGGTTTAGTGAACATTCCCATTGCCAACAATGGCAGAGTACAGTACATGCTTTCTAAAAGACAAGACCAAAGCATTCAAAACTGTCTGTAGCCAGAAGTGCTGGTGGATGATCAAGCTTTCCTCTTCCTGTGGTCTCCAACATCGCAGATGCCTGTCTTCAGCAAATTCGATTCACTCCACATGATAACAAGAAACAGCTGGGTGTACTGGCTATAACAAAAGCCAGGGACCCTGATAACATCCTGGATGCAGTGCTTGAAGATTTTTGCCCCAGAACTAGCCATGGCCCCCTAGCCAAGCTGTTCCAGTACAGCTACAACAGAGTCTAGAAATCTATTTTCTCCTTAAATATATTCAGTGACTTGGCCTCCACAGCCCTCTGAGGTAGAGAATTCTACAGGTCACCACCCTCTAAGTTAAGATGTTTCTCCTCACCTCAGTCCTAAATGGCCTACCTTGTATCCTGAGACTGTGACCTCTTGTTCTAGACACCACCCCCCCCACCCCAGCCAGAGGAAACATCATCCCTGCATCCAGTCTGTGCAGCCCTGTCAGAATTTTACATGTTTCAATGAGATCCCCTCTCATTCTTCTAAACTCCAGTGATTACTGGCCTAGTCAATCCAATCTTTCCTCATACGACAATCCTGCCATTCCAGGAATCAGCCTGGTGAATCTTCACTGGCTGGGCCAGCATTTATTGCCCATCCATAGTTGCTCTTGAGAAGGTGGCAGTGAACTGCTTTCTTAAACCACTGTAGTCCACGTGGTGTAGGTACACCCAGAGTGCTGTTAGGGAGTGATTTCAAGGATTTTGACCCAGCGACAGTGAAGGAATGGCGATATATTTCCAAGTCAGGATGGTGAGTGACTTTGAGGAAAACTTTCAGGTGGTGGTGTTCCCATGTATCTGCTGCCCTTGTCCTTCTAGATGGTGCTGTCTAAGGAGGCTTGGCGAGTTGCTGCAGTACATCTCGTAGATGGTAAACAGTGCTACCACTGTGTGTTTGTGGAGGAGGGAGTGAATGTTTGTGGACAGGGTGCCAATCAAGTGGGCTGCTTTGCTCTGGGTGGTGTCAAGCTTCTTGAGAGTAGCTGGAATTGCACTCATCCAGGCAAATGGAGACTATTCCATCACACTCCTCACTTGTGCCTTGTAGGTGGTGGACAGGCTTTGGGGGGTCAGGAGGTGAGTTACTCGCCCCAGGATTTCTAGCCTCTGACCTGCTCTTGTAGCCACAGTATTTATATGGTTGGTCCGTTTCAATTTTTGGCCAATGGTAATGCCCAGGATGTTGATATTTGGGGTATTCAATGATGTTAATGCCACTGAATGTCAAGGGGAGATGGTTGGATTCTCTCTTGTTGGAAATGGTCATTGCCTGGCACTTGTGTTGCGTGAATGCTACTTGCTACTTATCAGCCCAAGCTTGGATATTGTCCAGGTCTTGCTGCATTTGAACATGGACTGCTTCAGTATCTGAGGAGTCATGAATTGTGCTGAACATTGTGCAATCATCAGCGTACATCCCCGCATCTGACCATATGATAGAAGGAAGATCATTGGTGAAGCAGCTGAAGACGGTTGGCCTAAGGCACTACCCTGAAGAACTCCTGCAGTGATGTCCTGTGTTGTAGGGTGGCCAACTTGTGCTATTAGTGATAGAGTTGATCTGCAGACACGTATTGGGTGGAAACATTAAGTTTATTTTGAATATACTCAGCAGCAATTAAACGTGGAATGTCACACCTCCACAACTTCAGATTCTTTGTCAGGAACCTCCTTTTCCAAAGTTGCCTGAAAATCAGGTGCTTCCGTGGGCACTTCAGACTTGTCAGTCCTGGGCTAAGTACCCTCAACAGGAAACGCAGGCCTGGTCATGGTCACTGATGCAGCCATATGTTGATGATTTGTCTCTCTCTTCCTTAAATAGTCCACATGTTTACGGATGATCCGGCCTTCCGCCTCCACATGGTAAGACAGAGGTCCAGTCACCACGCTTATTTCACCCAGTAACCACTTTGGTCCTTCCCCAAAGTTTTTCACTTATACCAGCTCTCCCATAGTAAATTCCTATCATTACAATGTCCATCGTGTCGAGTTTTCTGACTTCCCTGACTCCTTTCCATCTTCCCCTCTAAATTTGGTGTTATTAAGCTCAATCTCGTCCTGAGACGGCATCTCAACAATAACTCTGCAATTGTGGTACCTGTTGTTGTGTGAGGGGTAGTCCTGTAATGATAAAGAAAACGTGCTAGCTTGGTTGCCAAGGAATCACCAGTTAGCTTTTTCATGCCTGCCTTGAACATTTGAACTGCTCTTTCAGCCAATCTGTTTGAGGAAGCATGGTATAGTACAGTTTTCACATGAGTGATACCATTGAGGCTGATAAGCCATTGAAACTCAGCATTCTTAAATGTTGTGCCATTATCAGAAACAACTGCTTCTGGCAGTCTGTGAATGGCAAAACTCTGACGTAGTTTTTCAACTGTAGTGCCCGACAATGGTGACTTCACCTCATATACATCCAACCATTTTGAATGGGCATCGACATTGAGCAGAAACATTGTTCCCAGGAAAAGCCCAACGTAGTCAATGTGTAACTGCACCCAGGGACTACCTGACCACTCCCATGGGGGTAATGGAGCTGTCACTGGCAACTTTTGCAGTTGCTGACATTACACACAGTGCTTTACTAAACTCTATTTCACCATCCATCCCTGGCCACCATAGATAGCTGTGTGCTGTGGTCTTCATTCAGGGAATTCCTGGATGGGCACTGAATAGTTCAATTAAAAGTGTCTCCCTTCCCTTTGGAGGAACTATCACTCGTGCTCCCCACAATAGGATGTCATCCTGGCTGGTTATTTCATGTCTTCTGTTGAAGTACGGTTTCATTTCATCACATGAATCCTGGGACTCACTACGTAGCACTTGTTCTCATACTTGAGAGAGGACTGGATCTCGACTTGTCCGGTCTCTGATCCATCGAGCAATCTGAGAAATTTAACAGTAAAACAAGTTCCTGTGGAATTGGGATGTGCTCATCATTTTCTTGTAAATACTAAGGGCGTTTGCGATTTGATTGCCAGGCCTATGTACGAACGTGTATACGTATGCTGCCAGAATTAAGGCACTATTAGTATTTCTGTGTCTTCTTTCTTTGTGCCTTCTTCTTTCTGTCATCAAGCAGGGTCTCTTCGAGTTTCTTCTGCTGTTCTTCCAGGTTTTGGCTTAAGACAGCCTGCATTTCTTCAGGTTGTTGAGTCCTTACACACTCCTTTTTCAAAACAGGAACGCTTCCAGCTTCCTTTTGGAGTCTCAGTGGCCAACGTAGGCTGATTTCCCTTAGCCAGTTTCACCCTAGGAGGCTTGGTCCTCTGCCTCTCTATAACAACACTGGTAGCTTTGCCGATTGGCTTCCATAATGGACCCAGCTTATGCCTTTTACTGGAATGTCTTCACCTGTATACACTTTTAGCTTGGCAACTGTTCATTCCAAACTTAATTGATGTTCACCAAGATTCAAATATCCGAAGGTATGTTCCCCAATTGCTGTAGTGGAAGCTCTCATGTCTACTTCCATTTTAGCAGGTTTGCCATTTACTTCCACTGTGACAAATATCCAAATTTCAGATTAAGCAACGAGTAAATGTCAGAATTTGTTGTTTCAGGCTCTCTTGCATTGTAGATTTCATTGGCATCTCCTTTTGTTTACAAGCCTGTTTGAATCTTTCCTTGCACTGCCTCATCATTTCTGTGACAATAGTAGTATTTGATTTTTTTAACTGCCAATCACTAAAAGACTGATTGTTTCCGCCTCTGTTAAAATTCTTCGATTTCTCTGCTAAGTTATTTTTCTTTATTCTTTGGCTAGTAGGGGCTGTTTCCCACTTATTGGCTGAGTCTTGCTTTCTCGTGCCACTTTTGGCTGAGGTTTCCCACCCGATGTGGAGGATGGTGCCATTTTGCGCACCCTGTATAGTTCGTAAGTCTCTTATAGCACTTTCCATGGCCAGCACTATCTCTAGCGCTTTCTTGAAATCCAGATTCACTTCAGACAATAATCTTGTCTGAATAGAGTCACCTTTCACACCACACACTAAACGATCTCTGGGCATGTTGTTCAGAGTCATACCAAACTTACAATGTTCTGTTAGCTGCTTCAAATTTGCCAAGTAGTATGCAATTGTCTCATCTGAGGCTCTGTTTCATGAATTAAAACCTGAACCTCTGCATCATGATTAAGGGCTTGGGTTGATAGTGACCCTTCATGAGGCCCACCAATTCATTGAAAATTTCCAATCTGGGCCACTGGGTGCCATCAAGCTTCGAATCAGATTGTTGGTTTTGCGCCTACAAGTACTCGAGGATCACTCACCTCTTCTCTTCCCACGTAACCTCGTTCGCTTGAAAAAAAGAATATGAGGCATTCTATGTATTAAGACCAATCGTCTGTGGCTGGTTCAAAAGGATCGAGTCTCCCAAAGTGTGGCATTTTGAGAGAGAATAACTTCTTCAATTCTAACGGAGTTTGCTACTTACAATCATTGGGTGAGGTACAATGATGATTTCTTTTTAACTCGATTTCTTCTGCTCAATCCTGTTTTATCCTCAGGGCCAGTTTGTTATAGGGTGGCCGACTTGCACTATTAATGATAGACTTGATCTGCAGACACTTCTTTGGTGGAAACATTGTTTATGTACAATATACGTGTGCTTCAGCTCCAACTCTATCTCTACACTGACTGCTGAGGTAGCCTGCGCTACTCCCCCATCAGTTACTACCAGGTCATGTGATCTTTCCTAACAAGTATTATTCTTACAGATACATTACACACTAAATAAAACCATAATTACTACAGCCTGCCACTCTGAAAAAGACGCATTTATTTCTACTCTCTGTTTCCTATCTGCTAACCAATTCTTAATCCATGCCAATGTATTACCTCTAATCCCATGTGCTTTATTTTTGCACAATAACCTCTTACGTGGGACTTTACCAAAAGCTGTCTTAAAATCCAAATATACCACATCCATTTGTTCTCCCTTAACTATTCTACTAGTTATGTCCTCAAAATACTCCAGTAGGTTTGTCAAACATAATTTCCCTTTCATAAGAACATAAGAAATAGGAGCAGGAGTAGTCCATTTGGCCCCTCAAGCCTGCCCTGCCATTCAATAAGATCATAGCTGATCTGTCCCAGGCCTCAACTCCACTTTCGTGCCAGTTCCTCATAGCCCTCACTCCATTAACTTTGTCTAACCCTGTTGATATTTTCTAAGTGCCTTGTTATCACATCATGTATAATACAGTAGCATTTTCCATTCTACTGATGGTAGGCAAACTGTTCTAATTTGCTCTTTTTTCCCTCAGTCCCTTTTTTAAATAGTGGGGTTACATTTGCCACCCTCCAATTTGCTGGGACTGTTCCAGAATCTACAGAGTTTTGGAAAATGATAACCAATGCATCCATTATTTCCAAAACCATGTCCTTTAGTACCCTGGGATGTAAATTATCAGGTCCTGGGGATTTATTGGCTTTCAGTCCCATTAATTTCTCCAGCACTATTTTTTAGTAATACTAATTTCCTACAATTCCTCCTTCTCACTAGACCCTTGGTTTCCTAGCATTTCTGGGAAGTTATTTGCGTCTCCGTCCGTGAAGACAGAAATAAAGTAGTTGTTTAGTTACTCTGCCATTTCCTTGTTCTTCATTATAAATTCTCCATTTCAGACTATAAAGGACCTACATTTGTCTTCACTAATCTTTTTCTTTTTACATGTTTATAGGAGCTTTTACAGTCTGCATTTTCATTCCTTGCAAGTTTACTCTCATACTCTCTTTTCCCCTCTTAATCAATCTCTTGATCCTCCTATGCTGAATTTTAAACTGCTCCCAATCCTCAGGCTTGCTACTTTTTCTAGCAGCTTTATAGAACTCCTCTTTAGTTCTAATACTATCCTTAATTTCTTTTATTAACCATGGTTGGGCCACTTTTCCTATTGTGTTTTTGTGCCCATATGTCCTGTCGACAAAAAGCAGGACAAATTCAATCTGATCAATTACCACTCATCAACCTTCTCATCAGCGAAGTCTTGGAAGGAATCATTGATAGTGCTATCAAGCAGCACTTACAAACCAACAATCTGCATGGCAGGACCACTCAGCTCAAGAATTTGCTACTTTGGTCAAAACATGGATTAAAGTGCTGAATTCCAGAGGTGAGGTGAGGTAAGTGTGATTGGCCCTGACATCAGAGCAGTATTCGACCAATTGTAGCATCAAGGAGCCCTAGTGAAATTTAAGTCAATGAGAATCAGGGGAGGTAACCTCCACTGGTTAGAGTCATACTTAGCACAAAAAAGATGGTTGTGGTTGTTGGCCAGTTATATCAGCCCCAGGATATTGCTGAAGGAGTTCCCTAGGGTAATGTCCTAGGCCCAACCATCTTCAGCTGCTTCTTCAATGACCTTCCCTCAATCATAAGGTCAGAAATGGGGATGTTGACTGATTGCAGTTTTCAGTACCACTCACAAGTCCTCCAGTACTGCAACAGTTCATGCCAGCATGCAGCAAGATCTGGCCAACACTTAAGCTTGGGGTGATAAATGGCAAGCAACATTCATGCCACAGAAGTGCCAGACAATGACCATCTCCAACAAGATAGAACCTCACCACTTTCCTTTGACATTTAACAGCAGTACTATCTCCCATCATCAATTTCCTAGGGTGACTATTGACCAGAAACTTAACAGGACCAGGCACATATGTGCTTTGACTATCAGAGCAGGTTAGAGGCTGGGTATTTTGCAGTGAATAACTTACCTCCTGACCCCTCAAAGTCAGAGTCCCCAAAGTCCACCATCTACAGGGCAGAAGTCACTTACCTAGCTGAGTTCAGCTCCAACAACATTCAAGAAGATCAACACCATTCAGGACAAAGCAGTTGACTTAATTGACAGCCTACCCATCAACTTAAATATTCACTCTCTCCACCATCGGCACAGTGGCAGCAGTGTGTACCATCTACAAGATGCACTGCAGCAACTTGCCAAGATTTCTTTGACAACAACTTCCAAACCAGTGACTTCTGCCACCGAGAAGAACAAGAACAACAGAAGCATTTGGGCACCACTGCCACTGGGTCAAAATCCTGGAACTCCCTCCCTCACAGCACTGTGGGTGTACCTATACCATATGGGTGCAGCGGTTCAAGAGGGCAGCTCACCACCACCTTCTCAAGGGCAGTTAAGGATGGACAACAAATGCTGGCCTTCCCAGTGAAACTCACAATAATAAATTGGGGGAGGCAGTGGCGTAGTGGTAATGCCACCAGGCTAGTTATCCAGAGGCCCAGGCTAATGCTTGCAGGACACAGGTTTGAATCCCACCAAGGCAGCTGGTGGCATTTAAATTCAGTTAATAAATCTGTAATTAAAAAACTAGTCTCGGTAACAGTGACCATGAAACCATTGTCAATTGTCATAAAAAACCTATCTGGTTTACTAATATTGTTAAGGGAAGGATGTTTGCAGTCCTCACCTGGTCTGGCCTACATGTGACTTCAGATCCATAGCAATGTGGTTGACTCTTAATGCCCTCTAAAACAGCCTTACAAAGTACTCAGTTATATCAAACTGCTACACAGCCTACAAAAGGAATGAAGCCAGAGATATCACTTGGCATTAACCTGGGCACCGGAAACGACAACTGCAAACCCAGCCCTGTCAACCCTGCAAAGTCCTCCTTACTAACATCTGGAGGCTAGTGCCAAAATTGGAAGAGCTGTCTCACAGATTTGGCAAGCAACAGCCTGACATAGTCATACTCATGGAATCACACCTTCCAGACAATGTCCCTGACACAACCATTCCATTCCAATGACAGGGCAGAACCACCACAGGTAGCGGCAGAGTAGTATACTATCCAAAGGGAGCTGCCCTGGGGAGTTTTCAACATCAGCCCTAGACCTCATGAAGCCTCATGGCTTCAGGTCAAACATGAGCAAGGAAACCTCCTGCTGATTTCCACCAACCACTACCGCCCCCCCCACACCCCTTCCACCCCACCTTCGTCAGCTGATGAATCAGTGCTCCTCCATGTTGAACACCACTTTGAGGAAGCTCTGAGGGTGGCAAGGGCACAGAATGTACTGGGTCAGGGACATCAATGTTCATCACCAAAAGTGGCTCGGGAACACCACTACTGCCCAAGCTGGCCGAATCCTAAAGAACATAGCTGCTAGACTGGGTCAGTGGCAAGAGGGGAGGGAAAAAAAAACAAGAGGGAAAAAGCCTACTTGACCTCATCCTCATTAGACTACTCTCGATCATCAGCAATGTGATGGAAGGGATCATCGTCAGAGCTATCAAGCGTCACTTATTCAGCAATAACCTGCTCACTGATGCTCATTTTGGGTTCTGCCAGGGCCACTCAGCTCCTGACCTCATTACAGCCTTAATCCAGACATGGACAAAAGGTCTGAAATCTAGAGGTGCGGTCAGATTGACTGCCCTTGACATCAAGGCAGCATTTGGTCGAGTGTGGCATCAAGGAGCCCTAGCAAAATTGGAGTCAATGGGAATCAGGGGAAAATTTTCCACATGTTGGAGTCATACCTAGCACAAAGGAAGATGGTTGTAGATGTTAGAGGTCAATCATCTGAGTCCCAGGACATCACTGCAGGAGTTCCTCAGGGCAGTGTTCTAGGCCCAATCATCTTCAGCTGTTTCATCAATGATCTTCCTTCCATCATAAGGTCAGAAGTAGGGATGTTCACTGAAGATTGCACAATGTTCAGTGTCATTCCCGACTCCTCAGATACTGAAGCAGTCTATATCCATATGCAGTAAGACCTGGACAATATCCCGGCTTGGGCTGACAAGCGGCAAGTAACACTCTTGCCACACAAGTGCCAGGCAATGAACACCTCCAACAATAGAAAATGTAACCATCTCCCCCTGACATTCAATGGCATTACCATTGCTGAATCCCCCACTATCAACACCCTGGGGGTTACCATTGATCAAAACCTGAAACAGACCAGCCATATAAATACTGTGGTTATAATAGAAGGTCAAAGGCTAGGAATCCTGCAACTCACCTCCTGACTCCCCAAAGCCTGTCCACCACCTACAAGGCTCAAGTCAGGTGTGTAATGGAATACTCCTCACTTGTTGGATGAGTGCAGCTCCCACAACACTCAATAAACCTGGCACCAACCAGCACAAAGCAGCCCATTTAATTACCATCCCATTCACCACTTCCAACATCCACTCCCTCCACCACTGGCACACAATGGCAGCAGTGTGTGCCATCCACAAGATGCACTGCAGCAACTCACCAAGTCTCCTTTAGCAGCACCTCCCAAACCAGTGACCTCTACCAAGGGCAGCAGATGCATGGGAACACCACCACCTACAAGTTCCACTCCAAGCCACACACCATCTGGACTTGGAACTATGGGCAGAATTTTCTGTGCCTGCTGGTGTCAGATGTCATGGTGGGCATGAGCAGTCAATATGGTGGGAAAGCCAAAAATTGGTTTCAAAACATCACAAAACCAGTTTGTGATCGCCTGCTCCACCCATCAATGGCAGGCCACTTTTCCCCGTTGGTCATCAGGAACTTCATTACAATACATCTACAGATCAGTATAAGCCCAGTTTGCCAGAATCATTACCCCCCCCCCCCCCCACCCCCCATCCCACCACCCCCCACCCCACGCTGGATCACCCAAGCACATTGACGTGAATGCAGGTTGGCCTGTTTCACAACAGCATATATAAAGCATGTACCTGGTGAGCTGCTCTTTGTGGGGAACCCAGAGCTAAGTGCACAGTAACGTTGCACAGTGCTTGCGAGGGTCACCTGTTGGACTTCAAGGTTGGGGTGCTGCCCATTCAGGCGAGGGCACGGGCAAGTTGCATTCTCCTGGCTGGCTGAAAGTGCAGTGCCTGGGGCAAGGGCTGACCTGCAGGTTGAGGCAAGTTGATGGCGGTGGCGGGTGCTAAGGGCTGCACTGCAGTTGATGGCACATGCGGGTGGGTGGGAGGGAAGTGGACACACATTAGGGAAACCTTGTATACAGTGACCATTCCTCCACAGCTGAGACAGTTCAGACGCAGCCACATTAATATATTTGGAGTTGGGCCTCCAGCTTACCTGCCCACTCAAGCAAAGCAAAGGCATGAAAGTGCCTCCAAGTTCTCCAGAGCTTTTCACCCCTCAGGACAGACTGCAAACTAATGAACATTTTAGTGGACTGCAGTGCAATTGGATGCCTGCACATATTGTATAATTCCCTTGCTAAAGCTGGCCATGGAGCAGTCACTGGTGTAGGCGTTCACAGCCCCTTGCAACGTCAGCATCCCAGTTTGGACCTGTCTCCTCATAGTTCAAGCTAACAGCGCAGCCTTGCAGTGTGGGTTAGGAGAATGCCTGTGTCTGAGCTGAGAGCACAATCTGCAGACCAGTGAGCAAAGCTGCTGCCAAACAGTCAGGCAGAGTGGGGTGGAGTTAGGTGGGGTTTTGGGCAGCCATGCAGTGCACAAAACTCTGGCCATCCAAGTGGCTGCTGGCACTCTCCAGAATGCATTAAGGGACCTTCAGACTTCCCAAGAGAGGTTCTTAATGCAGCCATGCTAACATAAACATGTCTCCCTTTCATTCTGCAGGAGGGGTACATCAGGAGCATGGAGTCTGGTGAACAAGATGTAGGCCTCATAGTTCACAGGGAGCGGAAATGAAGGAGAAGAGGGCGACAGGTTCACCTGGCTGGGTACAGGGAGGAGCAGCAACTCCAGGAAGAAGGGACGGGTGGGGCTCCTTCACACACCGAAGAGCCACAGCGAGCCATCACTGGTTGATACCTAGCTAGACCTGAGGTCTATAGACGCCACCTTTGATTCATGCAGATGACCAAGAACCAGTATCGCCAAAGATGGTACATGTCTAAGGAAATGGTCAATCACATTTGCCAGTTGCTGCAGGATTTGGCGCCACAGGGACATGGAGGGCATCCAGTGGCTACGAAAGTGATCGCGGCACTTACATTTAATGCCACTGGCTCCTTTCAGGGCTCCACAGGTGACCTCTGTGGGATCTCACAAGCCTCCACCCACAAATGCATCCATGAGGTCACAGACACCATCTTCGTGAGGGCACAAAACTTTGTTCATTTTGCCCAGGACCAGAAAAGCCAGGATGCAAGAGTGGATTTACCCAGATCTTAGGTTTCCCACAGGTGCAGGGTGCCATCGACTGCATTCACGTGCTGCTCAGATCTCCATGGCAATAAATGGTCAAATATGTCAACTGCAAGGGCTTCCACTCGCTGAATGTTCAGCTGGTGTGATACCATCACAAACGCATCCTACAGGTCTGCACATAGTTCCCAGGGACTGTGCATGACTCCTACATTCTCTGTAAGTCTCCGATCCCTGATGTCTTCCAGGGTCCACAGAGGCTGCAGGGATGACTCCTCGGGAACAAGGGCTACCCACAGAGGACGTGGCTGATGACACCTGTGCAGCGATCTCAGACTGCAGCAGAGCGAAGGTATAATGAGGCTCATGCTGCAACTTGCACTTTGGTGGAGCAGACCATCGGAATGCTGAAAATTAGGTTCTGGTGTCTGGACCGGTCTGGCGGAGCCCTGCAATACAGTCAGCAGAGGGTGTCTCACATCGTCATTGCCTGCTGCGCCCTTTACAACCTGGCACTACAATAGGGAGAGGAGCTGACCAAGGAAGAGACGGAGGAGCTGGAGGTCTCCTCCGATGAGAAGCACTTTGATGTGGACGAGGGTGAGGAGGTCCTCAAAGGTGAGGGTGACAGCAATGAGGTCATCACACTGGCCAGATGAGGAAGATGCACTTGGGAGGCCCTCATAGCTGCTAGATTTGTGGAGGATGATGATGACATGCAGTGAGGAGACACCATAGATCCTCACATTGTATCTGTGAACATTTGACTCCTGCCTGGCTGATGGCAGCACACATACCTTCTTTGATAATGCTCCTGTTGTGGAGGTACAGTGGAGGCCCGAATAGTTGCTTGATTCCAGGAGGATGATGACGACATGCAGTGAGGACACTCCACAGATCTTCACATGGCCTCTGTGAGTGTCTGACTCCTGTCTGGCTGAGGGCAGCTCACTTGCGCTCTGTGATCAGGGTCAGTTCATGGAGATGCAGCTGTGAAACTTTAAATGCACCTGATCTTTTGTCAGCCTTCAGTGCCTGACTCCTTCAGGAGCACACTGTCACTGGTCACAGATGCTGACAAGATGAGAAGCCGGACCATCATTTTGGTCTGAAGGCTGCACAAAGCACCAGGAAGGGGCCCTGGACTGAGACATCTGCCTTTATCTTGTGCAGGAACCAAGGTTTCACATTTGAGTGACATGAACACTGCCCATTAGAAAAAGCAGCCATAGGCAGGGAGACATTCTTGGGAGTTTATTTACAATAGTGTACATTAAGTACAAGTGATTCACACCCATACCCAGGCTGTGCAATTAATTCTTCTTAACCTTCCTAACCCTGTTGCCATGTCCTGGTGCTCCCTGGACATCCACAGCGTAGGTGGGGCAGCCTGTTGACTGTTACACCCTGGCTGTGATGTCCTTGACAGGTGTCCTCTGGAGGGCCAAAACCTGGAGGGCCCTGGATTGCTTTGGGGATCCTGTTGTGTGGCAGTGCCCACCCTCCTTGGCCTGTGGAGCCAGAGCTGCTGGGGTCACAGGAAGAGGGGATTCGGATGGGCCAGACACTCCCAGAGTCAACTGGGTGGATGGCCCTAGGTTGTGCTTCTGCTGATCCTCCTCCCTATGGGTGCCCAGGGCCCCTCACTGACTACTTGAGGAGAATGGGAAGCAGGAGTGAGATCGGGTTGCTCCACACCCTTCTCATGTTGACGCTGCTATAGCATCAGAGATGGAGTGCAGCTCCTGCAGCAGTGCAGGCCCGATGTCCTGGACCAAGGTCTCCATAGTGGCCACCATATTATCACTGTTGACCTCGATGCATTGTCATGCCACAGCGCTATCACCTCAGCCTGAAGGCGGACGGACTCCTCCATTGTGCCTTGCAATCTGAGAAATGCAGCAGACGTCCCTTCCTGATATTCCCAAGCTTACCTTTGCAGCTCCAGCAACTGAGATATGACCCAAATCCAGAGGCTCATCATCTGACCCGGACCGAGCAAATTTCTGGCCTCCAGCAGCTCTCCAAGTGCTGGAAACCTGGGAAGACCCTGCTGCCGCCTGCTGTGGATCAGACAGTGTGATGTGCTCACCAGATTGTGACCCCAAGGGTACTCTAGAACTGAGTCACACTGAGGTGCGTGTTTCTGCGCTAATGGGGGGTGTGTGTGAGTGCTGTGACAGGTCTTCAATTAGGGTGTCATCAGATTCTGCCAAGGTGTCTTCGGGGCTTGATTGGAGGCCCCGGGTTGTGGACTCCGTCGGCTGTTTCCCAGAATGGCCTGTGAAAACAAGGAGAGATAATTGTTTCCTGGGAATGCATGATTAATGAGGTGAGATTGGGACAAGACAGTGTTAACAGCCGCCAGTGAGGCTGGTGGGTAAAACATTGTTTTCCGCCCGCTACCGCACTTAGTGCAAATCAGGGACGATTCTGCACTTTATCACTGTTCCTTCACTGTTGCTGGGTCAAAATCCTGGAACTCCATCTTTAACAGCACTGTGGGTCTAACTACACCACATGGACTGCTGCGGTTCAAGAAGGTCAGCTCACCACCACCTCTGTAGGGCAATAAAATATAAAGCCAGCAATGCCCACAAGCCATGAAAGGTTGGAAAAAAAATAAAAGATCTAAATCCCAGCAGACCTTAAAAATGATTGACAATTTTTGTGGGGAATAATTCTGGTGAAGGTACTTAGCAGCAGTTTTGAAATGGTAGTTTTTAAGAATTAATTTTCCCACCTTTTCATGCCTTAAATCTGCCCCACATTGGGCAATAATTCTTCACAGCACACACCGCTGTATTGGGAAGGCTTTGCCAAGATAATAACTGATGGTAGTATGGTGTAAAATGGCAATTAATGTACAGTAGATAAGAATGCTTAGGATGTTGTTTTTGGGAACAATGAATGGCATTTTATTCTTCTGTAATTGTTATGTGGGGGGTGGATCTGAGATTTACTAATATTCAATGAACACCTGCTACACCATTCTTCCTGGCTATTTCTCTGCTCCCTCAATTTTCCTCTTCCCTTCTTCATCCTCCTTCTCTGTGAGAGCAACACTGTTAGCCTCCCCTGTAGCATACTTCCTTCTTTTTACATACTAGGAAGATATTTAGCAGGCAATAATTATGATAAACTTCTTTACTAGGCCTTAAAGCAGCCTCCATCAATGTTTTGGCATTCCAATAGTGTTCTCCAAAGTGTGTCTGGCTGTGGCATGGGCCTCAATGTTTTTACATGTCTACTGCTCTTATATTAAGGCTTTTCAGATAGATCATTAACTATGTCTGCAGAGGATAATTCTGGTCTTCTCAGCAACCACCAGTTCAAAAATAACCTGAACATAGGTTGAAAGGAAGCCCCTCCTGTTCATGGAACCTGTGAGGGCATGAGGAGCCCAGATGCCCACACGCGTTCCATTTATTCTGCTTTGGTTTCTTGAGAATCCTACTATCCAGTGAAAGTACCATGCTCTGCCCAGTTAATGTTTCTGTCTCACGGGTAGGTAATGGTCATATTTCCCCTTGGAAACATAACATCAATAATTAGTTTTATGAATCTGGAAGATAGGCTTCTTACCAGAATTAAACCCCAATGGAATTCAAGGGCCATTGGCAGTGTGGATACAAAATTGGCTAAAGGACAAAAAGAAGAGGAAGGTGTTGAATGATTGTTTATCAGACTGGAGGGAAGTATACAGTGGTATCTGCTTTGGGTCAGTATTAAGACCACTGCTCTTTTCGATATATTTCAATGACCTGGACTTGGGTGTAATTTCAAAGTTTGCAGATGACACAAAACTTTGCGATGTTGTATATAATACAATGGGGAGAATAGTAACAGATGTCAGTTGGACATAGATTGGTAAAATGAGCAGACATGTGGCAGATGTGGTTCAATGGAGAGGAGTGTGAAGTGGTATATATTAGTAGGAAGACTGAGGAGAGGCAGTATAAACTAAATGGTACAATGTTAAAATGAGCGCAAGAGCAGAAAAATCTGGGTATGTATGTAGATAAATCTTTGAAGGTGGCAGGACAAGTTAAGGAGGCTGTTTAAAAAAAGGATGTGGGATCTTTGACTTTATCAATAGAAGAAGGGATTACAAAAGCAAGGAAGTCACGCTAAACCTATATAAAACACTTAGGCCTCAGCTGGAGTTTGTGTTTAATTCTGGGCCATTTAACAGCCGGGGGTGAGCTGGCCAAGCGGAGACTATTTTAGGAAGGATGTCAAGCTTTGGGGTTGAATTTTATGCTGGGGTTGATGGCTTTGCCTGCTTGCAGGAAGGTCAGATGTGAGCCCGCTTCCACTTGGCCAACTCATCCCACAGCTGTTAAATGGCCTGAGACCCTTTAATTGGCAAGAGGCAGAACATCCTTCCCTCATCAGGAGGAAGTCCCGCCTCAGAGAGAGATGTCAGCCAATCAGAGGGCTGGCAGCATTCATGCCCCAAAAGCACCACCAGGAGCAGTAGCTATTTCTGGGACTGCAGCGAGGCTGACAGGAAGACAATCAGCATTGGAACTGGGACGTAAGGTGAACCTGGAGTCTCACCAGGGCCAGGTTGATGGGCCCCAGTGAAGCGGTGAAGGGGTTGGGGAGCATGGTTGGAAAGGCCAATGGGGGGAATGCTGGCTGGTGGTGGTGGTGGTGGTGATCACATCTTGAACGGGGCCTCCGATGGGCACACCCATCAAGGAGGCTAACCCAGCCCAGCACCAAGGCTTGCCAGCTTTAATGTGGCAGCCTTGTGACCAGGCATGGACCTTTCCCACCATGGGTAAAATCTTAGTGGAAGCTTTAGGAGACCTTTAAATGGCCATTAATTGGACACTTAAGGACCTCAAATGTCCCACAGGTAGGTGGGCTGCCTGGCATCTCCCCTGCTGCTGGTAAAACTGCAGGGTGGGCGGATGGTTAGACACTGGGAAGTGTAGTTGGCACAGAACCCAATTTTATAGCCCCCCTCCACCCACTGCTGGCCATCCCATCCATAGGGGTCCATGAAAATTCCAGCCTTTGAATAGGTCCAGAAGAGATTTACCAAAATGGCATCATGGATGAGGTACTTCAGTTATGTGGATAGATTGGAGAGGCTGGATTGTTCTTGTAACAGAGCAGGTTAAGAAGGTTGAGGTGTTCAAAATCATGAGTGGTTCTGGAACAGTAAATAAGGAGAAAACATTTCCTGTGGCAGAAGTTAGGTAAAGGAGGGACACAGATTTAAAATGATTGGCAAAAGAACCAGAACTGGAACGAAGAAACATTTTTCTATAGAGTGAGTTGTTGTGATCGGGAATGCACTACCTCAAAAGGGTGGTGGAAGCAGACTTAATAGTAACAATAGAGAATTGGATAAATGCTTGAATACAGTTATAGAGATATGGGTAAAGAGAAGTGGAGTGAGATTAGTTGAATAGCTCCACCAGAAAGCTGGCACAGGCATAATATGCTGAATGACCCCCTTCTTTGATTCTATGATGACTTCTTTAATGGCTTAGAAGGATCCAATAACATAAACACTGTATGTTGCAATAACCACCTCAGCTATGGGAGGAACAATTCAAGTGGTAGAAATTCTCTGCAGGTCAGCAAGGAATAAAGGGCAAATCTCAGTGAAAACCTCTCTGCTGAAGCGGTGGTAATGAAGGCAAGTCAAGTTACAGCGTCGGCGTTATAAATGCAAGTCCTTGGTTAATGACAAGTACAGATATAATGGGGACATTTTTAACCTAACCCACCTGTTGGGAACTTGATCTCCCACCTGAGATCAGGTGTCATGGTTTTACATGCTGCCTGATTTTACTCTTCATTAACATCAGTAAAAAGCAATATTGTGCGGGCTGTTCCATTTGGTCCTGTGGGTTTCCCTCCTGGCTAGTTAGGCCCTGAGTGTCTGCATTTCATGAGCCTGTCTTTTGGACCTGAAAAATGGCCTATCAGAACTCCAAGGAAATTTCCATCATCAGTATTTTGCTTGCTGCTACTAAAATTACAGCAGCAAGCAACAATGATAAGAGAAAGACTTGTACAAAAAATATATTCATGCAGAAAGTGCCTCTCTCCATCAGAACACAAACCGAGGAAAGGAGGAAAAGGTGAGTAAAAGTAATCACTTCTTCAGAAAAATACTTCAACATTTTCAACAGAAATCTAACTTAAAGAAACTAATTTCAGCAAGCTAGGCCGCAGGATTAGTTATGCACTTAATTGCTTGACAATTTTGACACCTTAAGATCTGTCACCCAGTGAGTCAAGTATATGGCTGTTGTTTAATTAGCCTATGCGGCAGCTCTGCAATTTTGGAATGTATTGCTAGATGTTAGCGAGGAGGACTAGTAGGGTCAATGTGTGAATTTGATGTCTGACACCTGTCACATAGAAATAGGGACAAAGGACTGTGGTTAACCCTTCCAAGTCATTTATCTGAAATTCCACCCTATATCTACCATATGCTGCCATGGCTTGGTTGTTAATACTCTTGCCTCTGACTTCAGCAAAATTATTGAAATGGTGGAGTTTCTGGGTGACATTTGGCTGCAGGAATGGATGGTCGGTGGTCTTTTGTTTGAAAAGACAGAAGAAACTTGTTCTTTGTTAACACTAGCAATGGCAATGGCAGAGACACAATCAATATTTTGCCTCAGTTTTCACGGTGGAGGACACTAGTACAATCCCAATAGGAACAGGTAGTGCAAAGGGTATTGAGACGGAGGAACTTAGAACAATCACCATCAGTAGAGAAAAGGTACTGAGCAAACTATTGGGATTAAAGGGTGACAAGTCCCCAGGACCTGATGGCCTACATCCCAGGGTCTTAAAGGAAGTGGCAGTGGAGATAGTGGATGCATTGGGTATAATATTCCAAAATTCCCTGGATTCCGGAAAGGTTCCAGTGGATTGGAAAAATGCTAATATAACGCCCTTATTCAAAAAGGCGGGGAGGCAGAAAGTAGGAAACTATAGACCAGTTAGTTTAACGTCTGTTGTTGGGAAATTGTTGGAATCCATTATTAAGGAAGTAGTAATGGGGCGTTTGGAAAGTCAAAATGCAATCCATCAGAGTCAGCATGGTTTTATGAAGAGTAAATCGTGTCTGACTAATTTGTTAGAGTTCCTTGAAGATGTGACAAGCAAAGTAGATAATGGGGTTCCTGTAGGTATATCTGGACTTCCAGAAGGCCTTTGATAAGGTGCCACACAAAAGATTAATACACAAGATAAGATCACATGGAGTTAGGTTAATACATTAGCTTGGATAGAGGATTGGCTAATCAACAGAAAGCAGAGAGCTGGGATAAATGGGTCTTTTTCTGGATGAAAATAGGTGAGAAAGTAAGTTGCAATGAAGAAATAAGAAATTTACAAATGGATATGGACAGGTTAGGTGAATGGGCCAAAATTTGAAGTCTAACGTGGGTAAGTGTGAGGTTATCCATTTTGGTCGGAAGCAAAAAGGCAACTTATTACTTAAATGGAGAGAAACTTCAGAATGTTTCAGTGCAGAGGGATCTGCGTGTCCTCGTGCATGAATTGCTAAAAGCTAGTATGCAGGTACAGCAGATAATAAGGAAGGCAGATGGAATTTTGGCATTTATTGCTAAAGGAATAGAGTATAGAAATAGGAAAGTGTTGTTGCAACTGTACAAGGCATTGGTGAGATCACACCTGGAGTACTGTGCACAGTTTTGGTCCCCTTACTTGAGGAAGGATGTAGTTGCATTGGAGGCGGTTCAGAGGAGGTTCACTAGATTGATTTCAGAGAAGCGGGGCTTGTCTTCTGAGGAGAGATTGAGCATTTTAGGCCTATACTCGCTAGAATTTGGAAGGATGAGAGGAGATCTAATTGAGATATATAAGATGCTAAAGGGGATAGACAAAGTAGGTGTGGAGCAGATGTTTCCCCTTGTGGGATATTCTAGAATGAGAGGCCATAGTTTTAGGCAAAGGGGTGGTAGATTTAAATCAGATATGAGGAGGAATTACTTTACTCAAAGGGTTGTGAATCTGTGGAATTCACTACCTCAGAGTGCAGTGGATGCCGGGATACTGAATAAATTTAAGGAGGAGATAGACAGATTTTTAATTAGTAATGGGTTGAAAGGTTATGGGAAGAGGGCGGGAAATTGGAGTTGAGGCCGAAATGAGATCAGCCATGATTGTATTGAATGGCAGGGCAGGCTCAAGGGCTGAATTGCCTACACCTGTTCTTACGTTCTTATGTAGAGATGAAATGAAAGAACTGCCCCATTATAAAGGAAAATTTGAAGCCACTTGCAAACTAACCTAATCGTGCAGTCAAATAGTTGTATTTTTAAATTCCATTCCAGGCTTGAATACTGAAATCAAGGCTGATACTCCAATGCAGTACTGAGGGAATGTTACACTGTTGGAAGTGACATCTTTCAGGTGAGACATTAAACTGAGGCCCCATCTGTCCTCTAGCTGGATGTACCAGGTGCCATTGTGATATATTGAAAAACAGCAGAACAGTTATTCCCAGCGTCCTGTCAAATATTTATCCCACAAGCAATTTCACAAAAACAGATAATCTGGCCATTATCACATTGTTTGTGGGAGCTGGTTTTGCACAAATTGGCTGCAATGGTTCCTACATTAGAATAGTGATAACATTTCAAAGTACTTCATTGGCTATAAAGTGCTTTGAAATGTTAAGTGGCTGTGAAAGGTGCTACATAAATGCTTGGAGGTCAGGACAAAAGAGTGAGATTGACGATGCCAACTCTCTTCACTATAATCCAATTCATGTGCAATTCATGTTCATCACCTTTCAATCATCTGTCATCCATCAACTATCCGTCACAAATCCTGTGGCCATAGCAGCAGGTGTGGATTCACTAGGAGCTGGAGTTATGAACCTGCACACAGGTGGCTCAGGCCACAGGGTCGTTTTTCACTCAAACGAAGAAGAAATGTAACTGGGCAGCCCCTGAGTGACTGAGCAATCCTTTTGGGACCATACTACTCACCTCTTTTGCTCAACTTCTACCACGTGAAATGTTCTTCCCGTAGCTGAGATGGTTATCGCACCATACAGTGTTTATGTTACTGAATCCTTCTAAGCCATTAGTATAAGGAAGGGATAGGAAGATTGCCCTTAACATTGTCTGCTTCATCTCCCTGGCCAGCAGGCCACAACTGGCAGGGATCCTTTCAATACGGTCGTAAGTCAATCTCAAAAAAGAATGCAGAGGTGACACTGGTTACCATTGGTGCATGGAACATGAGAACCTTCATGGAAAACGCAACAGCCAACAGATCTAAGACAAGCACTGCTCTTGTTGGTAGAGAGTTGGCTAGGTACAACGTCCAGATCACTGCCCTCAGCGAGAGGCATCTACCTGAGGAGGGTCAGCTCAAGAAAATTGGTGCAGGGTTCCACATTCTATTGGAGTGGCTGCGGAAAAGAAAAACAGTGCGATGCTGGAGTACGCTTTGCTGTCGTGAACCATCTCATCAGTGAGTTAGCTTGCCTTCCCATGGATGATGATAATCGTTTGGTGCTTAAACTCCTCCACACAGCAGCACCAAGCAAATCTAATCAATGTGTACCTCTACCATGACCAACCCTGATGAAGCTGAGGATAAATTCTGTGATGACCTCCATTCCTTGATTGCTACTGTGCCAAAGCCAGACAAGCTAATCATTCGTAGCAACTTCAATGTAAGAGTTGGTGCAGATCACCAGGCATGGAAAGAAGTTGTCAGAAAAAATAGGGTTGGCAGTTGTAACAGAAATCATCTCCTCGTGCTGAGGATGTGTGCTGAGCATGAGCTCTTAATCACCAACACAGTTTTCCACCTCCCTAATCACAACAAGATGAATTGATGCACCCCCATTCCATGCATTGACATCTAACTGTCACCAACAGGCAGAGGAAACAAGCAGGATGTGAATGTAATGAAAGCTATGTGCAGTGCTAACTGACGGACTGACCACTGTCTTAGCAATTCAAAGCTAACCATCAATGTCTATCCCCCCTGCCAAGATGCTCTCATGGCATGAAGGTCCCGAAGTGTCTCAATGCTTCAAGGCTCAAACAAGCATTCATGAAGGACTCTCTCTCAGAGAAACTCAAGAGTTGCCTGCGTACAGTGAAAATGGGCACTCACTGAATTGAGGATGACTGGGTGACCTTCAGGTGTACTCCACTGCTCTAGAGGCCCTTGGCTCTCGTAAGCATCAAGATTGGCTAAATGAAAACAACAAAGTCATTTAGAAACTTGTATCAGAGGAGAAACATCACCTCTACAGAGTTTACCACAATGACAAATCATCACTCTCCAAGCATGATGTCTACCAAAACATCTGCAGGGCTGTTCAATGCAAGCTCAGGGGGATGTAAGACATTTGGCTGAATCAGAAAGTAGACAAACTTCATCATATGCAGGCCACAAAGACTGAAAAAGATTCTATAACACTCTAAAAATCTGTCCACGGGTCCCAGTCTACTGGTTCATCACCAATCCTTTGTGCTGACAGATCAACAGTGTTTACAGAAAAAGCCCAAATTCTAGAAAGATTGGCAGAGCACTTTAACCACACCCTCAATTGGCCTTCATCCATCAATGAAGAAGCAATCAACAGGCTGCCACAGGTTGACATCAACTTATCTCTTGATAACCCTCCCGCGCTGTTGGCAACGAACACAACCTCCTGTCTAGTGCCAAAACTCCAAGAGCTGATGCTATCCTAGCTGAAGTCTACAAGGCTGGAGGTCAATGCTTGGTCAAGAAGCTCACTGAAATCTTTCAGTCTATGTGGAAGCAAGGAACCATCCCATAAGAATACAAAGTTGCCTCCATTGTCCACCTATACAAGCAGAAAGGAACTCGCCAATCTTGCGACAATCATAGAGGAATCTCATTCCTCTCAAACATTGACAAAATCTTCACCAGGATTGTTCTAAACTGCTTAGTGCAACATGTTGACCAGGATCTGCTGCTGGAGAGTCAGTGTGACTTCAGAAAAGGTTGAAGAAACACTGATATGGTATTTTCAGTTAGGTAGCTCCAGGAGAAATGCCATGAACAAAACTTTACATTACATTTGTTGAGCTGACCAAGGCCATTGACACTGTTAGCCATGAAGTCCATTGGAAGATAATGGAGAAATTCAGCTGCCCTGAGAAGTTCATCACAATGGTTCAAAAGTTCTATAGTGGCACGTTCTCACATGTCCTAGATGATGGTGAGTCTTCTGACAGGACCTGCATGCTAGCACCAACCCTCTTCAGCATGTTTTTCTCCACTATGCCCTCTGATGCCTTTCATGATGGTGATCCTGGCATCAAAATCAGGTATCACATGGACAGGAAACTGTTTGTTCTGAGATGTCTCCAGAGCTGGACATGCAATGTAGCATGGAGTTGTTCTTAATACATGTGCTAACTTTGGCTTTATGATCAGCACAAAGAAAACTTAAGTAACGTACCAGCCTGCTCTAGGAAAAAATGATCTCGAGCCTAAGGTTTCAGTTCATGACCAGAACAAATGAATGGTGGATAAGTCCTCTTATTTCGAGCTAGCACACGATGCATCTGCACCATAATTAGATGATCACAACTGAGTTGGGCTGATCATGTAGGCAGAATGCCTGACGCTCGCTTACCAAAGCGAATCCTCTATGGAGATCTTGAGACTGGGGTGCACTCTGGTGATCAAAGGAAGCGCTACAAAGGAAGAACACCCTGAAGGTGTTTTATGATGTGGACTTTGAGTCCTGGGAGAAGGTTGCTGCACCTAGTGCAACCAAATTAAAAATGGTGCCGCATCCTTCAAAAGCAAGTGCATATCAGCGGCAGAGACAAAATGCAATAAGAAGAATTCCTGGATAAAAACAAAAAACTGCAGATGCTGGAAATCCAAAACAAAAACAGAATTACCTGGAAAAACTCAGCAGCTCTGGCAGCATCGGCGGAGAAGAAAAGAGTTGACATTTCGAGTCCTCATGAGTTCTGTGGAAGAGTCATGAGGACTCAAGACGTCAACTCTTTTCTTCTCCGCCAATGCTGCCAGACCTGCTGAGTTTTTCCAGGTAATTCTGTTTTTGTGTTGAAGAGGAATTCCTGAGCCAGCAACTCGTCCAAAACTCAATCATCTGCAGGATCCTGGCTTATTTACAGAAGAACTTTCTGGGAGCAAATTGGTCTTAACAGTCACCAACGTATCTACCGGAACTCTACCAAACAGCCCAGAAGATGAAGATGGTCAACTTCATCTCAAAGGATGAACAAGACATAAATGCAAATCTTTTTTTATTCTTTTATTCTAAGACTTATCCTTGGCCTCTTCAGTTAGATAAAATTGAGCCACTTTTCCATGGAGATTGTACTCCTAAGGCTAATTCCATAAACTTGAGGTCTCCAAAAATGTTACTGCCCAAATCCTTACTCTAAGCAAGTCCAGTTCATCTATCACCACTGTGCTCACTGACCTACAATATACATGTTTTTGTTATATATCAACATGGATATCATGTATTTTAAAACGCAATCTCTGAAATTTGTTCCCCTTTTCTCTCATTCAAGTGCTGAGGTCAGAATTAAAATATTTATATATTTCTAGATTCTCTGCAAATGTCACTGTGGCTTGGCTGGCAGCACTCTTGCCACTGAATCACAAGGCTCAGGGTTCCATCACAAAAACAGATAATTTGGAGATTATCACATTGCTGTTTGTGGGAGTTAGCTGGGTGCAAATTGGCTGCCATGTTTGCTACAGCACAACAGTGACAACAATTCAAAAGCACTTAATTCGCTGTATAAAATGCTTTGAGATGTCAGATGGTCATGATAATTGCTATATAAATGGAATCTTCTTTTCTTTACCAAGTTGGTGGTAGAGGCAGAAACTTTAAACTCTTTTAAAAAGTACCTGGATCTGCACTTAAAGTGCTGTAAGCTGCAGGGCTATGGGCTGGGTGCAGGAAGGTGGGATTAGAAAGGGAACCTGGGTGTCCTCGAGCTGGCATGGACAAGATGGGCCAAATGGTCTCCTTCTGTGCTGTAACTTTTCTATGGTTCTATATAGGCATCTACAGAAATGACAATAAATATGTAGATGCTGCTTTGAAATAATACCATCAAATTATGTTTACGTGTAATTCATATTTTAACTGAACTGACTGAATAGAAACACTCTCAGACAATCTTAAATAAAGTTCCTATTTCAGTCCTTCTCATAGGGCCTACATAGGGCTTGTCAGAATTACACAGGAATTTCCCGAAGGCAACTGTTGATTAATCTCTACAGGAGAAAACTACAGGAGGCAACTTCAAGAATGTGCTTTGAAGGTTAACAAATTATCTCACATATATCCCTCCAGCTCCATTTCCAGATCTCAGTTGCTCACCTTTTCCTTTCTTTTTAAAATTCCTGTTGATTTCCCTTGCTGGCTTTGCTTTGTAACTGCATCTACTCTTCTATAGCTTTTCTACAATGATCAAAGACCTTACCCTGTGTTTCACTGGAGTAACTTTTAGATCAATGTAAAATATATTTTAAAAACTCTGCCCCTGGAGAAACGTCCCTACTCTTTCTAGCCCCACAAAAGAAGTTTAATTTTTTTTAAGAACTTTATTTTTGGCTTTTTGGGCCTCTTCTGATCTCGATCTTTGCCACTTGTGTCGAACTACTGCTGCTTTCCACTCAGGCTGCCAAGTTAAGGTTGCAACTGGGTCCAGATTATGTTATAGGCACTGAATATAGATATATAAGAAAGGACTCCTGTGTCTTTGGATAAATGTCCTTGTCACCTGCTCAGCTGAGCAGCTTAAAATCTCTAAAAGTCAGCTCACAGAAGCTCCAGAACAGTTATATGGTCTGGGCAATTTTAACTGCCCACCCATCTCATTTCTATCAGAACTTTATTTGTCCCAGTAAAGTTGAGCAGTATGAGGTAACATTCACAAGATCACCAAGGGGAAGCACAACAATAGGTAATAAAAGCACAAATTCCAAAGTCTGAAAAAACGACAGAGTGGAATTTAATGTTGGTGACTGGGAGCCCCACTTAGCAGCTGGAAAACTGGTGGAACCAGCTGGGAACAGTGAGGCCCAATGCCATCACAAGGCAATCAGGTACTTACCTGGGTAGCATTGGGTCTCTTGTCAAAGTAAGCCCTGAGCAGGGCAGAAATCCTGCCTGGGGAGTTGCCAGTGAATCTGAGGCTGGCAGCTCTCCAGTATCAGCTGTGGCAATGAGATCGGTGGCCATTGCCAGTATTGCACCCGGGCCTTCAGGTGATATGGCCAATGGACCCCTGGAGAGATGTGAGTGTGGGCGGGATAGGGGAAGCAGGGACGGGGTCATGGTGAAGGTCGAGGGGTTTTAAAAGCAAGGACGGGGGAGGGGGCTGACTTTCCACTAGTCATCCACCGCCCGACCCCCTACATCCCCACCCACTGCCGGGTGCCCCGAGCAGGCACTGGGTGCACAAGGAACAAAACCTGAAGGGGTTTGCTGGGTAGTCTTTCCAGATGGCGACTTCCCCGCCCACCACTGGTTGAATGCCACTAAAAAATTAAATGTGGCTCCCTTAGGGATAGGGGAAATTATCATGGAAATTAAAGATGACAGAAAAGTTCAACAAATGTTTTGTATCTGTCTTCACTGTAGAAGACACAAAATTCATAACAGATATGGTGGGGAATCAAGGGTCTAACGAGAGTGAGGAATTTAAAGTAATTAATGTTAGTGAAATAAAGTATTAATGGGACTAAATGCTGACAAATCCAGTAGATTTGATGGCTTACTGTATTTTAAAAGAGGTGGCTGCAGAGATAGTGAATGTATTCAGTTTTTAATCCAGAATTTCCTAGATCAGTGCTTCCCAAATTATTTTCCAATGTGACTGTACTTCAATATTTAAAATTTAATGTTACCCCAGACGCAACAAAAACACAACAGCAATAAAGCAGCAGAGCAACATTCAGTATCTAGTTATTAAAGTTTTGTGTATTATAGATCAATATATAATACATCATATAAATACTTTATGAAAATCTGTGTTTTTAAAGTATTTTGTAAGAGGGTTATTATTTTATGTACTCACCAGTCATTTACTTCATTTGAGCCGGTCGAGCTCGTGGATCTTGGCCAGGAAGCAGCAGATAATATTGACATTCAAATTTGCATTCAGCATTACTGATCCATAGCATAATCGTAATGCCAAAGTACAAAAGGCCGTCTTGACATCATTGATTTTAATGTGAGATGAATCAAATAACTTTTAAATTTTCTACTGAGGATTTCAAATGACACAAAATAATATTCACTGCTCCAGAAACTCTGCTGTTTCATTGTGCATTCTTTTACATACAAATGCAACTTTAAAATAAAATGAATTTAATTCACAAAGTATATACCTAACCTGAATGTGGAGCCATTTTCCTTCCAACCCAGAGCCTGGCTTTATGAGGAAAATGGCATAGAACTTAACGGCCAGGATTCTATGGCCCCTCACGCCCAGCGGGATATTACGGTCCCGTTGACTAGAATGGAGATTTAAATGGTTTGCCGCATCCCATCGGGGGGAGACACGCCGCAGCAGAACCGTAAAATCCTATCCAACATGTGACATTTACTGGCCATTTATGTTTCAGCCAAGCTCTCGACATTTCCCAGTGACTGAAGATTCAGTGAAGCCCCTTCCCTACTACTAAAAACACACACACACACACACACACACAGTAATCACCCCTTTCCTGACTCACCTCCCAAACATATATACACACTGTATTCAGTCCCTCTCACCCAATCCCCCCTACACACACACTATAATCAGATTTTCCCACCCTCACCCCCATACATACACACTATAATCAGCCCTTCTCCCCCATCCCAAACACACACACACACACACACACACACCAATCAGCCCTTCTTACCCACCCCCACACACATGTCAGCCAGCCAAAGGGCACTTCAGCTCTGATAGCCTGGACCTGAGCTGGTGTGCGGCCATTCTTAAATTGGCTTGTAGTAATCTGATGTGTAATATATCTTTAAAACCAATGTTGTAATGTAAGATCACATGATCTTGATACCCAATAGCAGAGTAGCGTGGGCTACCTCTGTAATCAGTAGTCTTGAGTTAGAGTCTGAAGAGTAAAGACAGAGTTTTAAGCACACAAGTGTAGCTGCTGAGTTCCCTTTGTAAATAAACAGAATGTGTTTCTTCTAAGAATGGTCCACTGGTCTTCTCTCTCTTGGTACCAGCTTGGTCACCCCGGACCAACGTGCAACACGGATCCTTTAGCTCCAACGAACAAGGGCACTGGATCCAACATGGCTTGAAAAGAAAAAAAATTTCTGAGACCAAAGATGAGCAGGGCAAGGGCAGTGCTGGCGGCTGCCTGGTGCAGGGTGCAATCTCAGAGGAAGGGAGCTCCCGGCCGCTTTCACTGTTTCCGTGACCCCAATTGGGGTTGTGTCTCGTGGTTTGGAAACCACTGTCCTAGATTCCAGAAAGGTTCATTCTGGAATGGATTGGAAACTGGCAAATGCAACCCCTCTAACCAAGAATAGGTGGGAGAAGAGAAATTAAGGAACTATAGATCAGTTAGTATGACATCAGTGCTTAGGAACATAGTACCAAGAGTAGACAATTTAACCTCTCAAACTGTTCCACTATTCAAGGTTGATATGTGACCTAACTTCATATGCCAGCCTTTGCCCCATATCTGTTAATACTTCCTGTTAACAAAAATATTACAACCTCAGACTTAAAGCTAACAATTTGTTACAAGGTTTATGAGATTTTTATGTTTTGGGACTGTGTTTCTAACTTAAGGTAAAATGAGTGAGGTGGGTTGGGGGGGGGGGCGTGGCGGGGGTGGAGGGGTATCATGTGACCTGTTCTGAAGTCTGCCTAACAGCAAGTCTGGGTGGTTTGATTGTTAGAGATTAAAGGGGGCCAGTTTGTTTTACTGGGAAGAAGGTGCAAGGTGTTTACTCTTGGAGACAAAGTCAGCAGTTGTATTAACAGTAGATTCAATGTGAGTCTCCAAAGTCCCAGAAAAGGGATTTTAAAAAAATTATTCTTGAGATGTGGGCGTCACTGGCTAGTCCAGCATTTTTTGCCCTTGAGGGCATTTAAGAGTAAACCACATTGGTGTGGGCCTGAAGTCAAACATAGGCCAGACCAGCAGATTTCCTTCCCTAAAGGGCATTAGGGAACCAGGTGGGTTTTTACAACAATCATTATCACTAGACTTTTAATTCCAGGTTTTTATTGAATTCAAATTCTACCATCTACCATGTTGGGATTCAAACCCAGGTCCCCAGAACATGCCCCAGGACTGTGAATTACCAATCTAGTGACAATACCACTATACCACCACCTCCCCTTGTAAATAGCTGTGCTTTAAACTGACTGTCCAGTTCCAAAACAAAAGAGAGTCAGGCTCTCAAGGATAACTAATCAGCATTTATACCTGGATTCAAGGTCTATGTGATTCACATTGACATAGAAACATATAAACTAGGAGCAGGAGTAGGCCATTCAGCCCTTCGAGCCTGCTCTGCCATTCATTATGATCATGGCTGATCATCCAACTTAATAACTCAATAGCCTTCTCCCGCTTTCTCCCCATACCCTTTGATCCCTTTCGCCCCCAAGAGCAAAATCTAACTCCTTCTTGAAAACATACAATGTTTTGGTCTCAACTACTTTCTGTGGTAATGAATTCCACAGGCTCACCAATCTCTGGGTGAAGAAATTTCTCCTCATCTCAGTCCTAAAAGTCTACCCATATCCCCAGACTGTGACCCTGGTTCTGGACTCCCCCACCATCGGGAACATCCTTCCTGCATCTACCCTGCCTAGTACTGTTAGAATTTTACAGGTTTCTATGAAATCCCCCTTCATTCTTCTGAACTCCAGCGAATATAATCCTAATTGACTCAATCTCTCCTCATATGTCAGTCCCGCCATCCCAGGAATCAGTCTGATAAACCTTTGCTGCACTCCCTCTATAGTAAATACATCCTTCCTCAGATAAGGAGACCAAAACTGCACACAATATTCCAGGTGTGGTCTCACCAAGGCCCTGTACAATTGCAGCAAGACATCCCTATTCCTGTACCTGAATCTTCTGGCTATGAAGGCCGACATACCATTTGCCTTCTTTACCGCCTGCTGCACCTGCATGCTTACCTTCAGCGACTGGTGTACAAGGACACCCAGGTCTCGTTGCACATTCCCCTCTCTCAATTTATAGCCATTCAGATATTAATCTGCCTTCCTGTTTTTGCTACCAAAGTGGATAATCTCCTCACATTTATCTACATTATACTGCATCTGCCATGCTTTTGCCCACTCACTCAGCTTGTCCAAATCACACTGAAGCATCTCTGCATCCACCTCACAGCTCACCCTCCCACCCAGCTTTGTGTCATCTGCAACTTTGGAGATATTATATTTAGTTCCCTCATCTAAATCATAAATATATATTGTGAATAACTGGGTCCCAGCACCAAACCCTGCGGTACCTCACTAGTCACTGCCTGCCATTTGGAAAAAGACCGGTTTATTCCTACTCTTTGTTTCCTGTCTGCCAACCAGTTTTCTATCCATCTCAATACACTACCCCCAATCCCATAGGCTTTAATTTTACATGCCAATCTCTTATTTGAGTCTTTGTCGAAAGCTTTCTGAAAGTCCAAATAAACCACATCCACTGGCATCTCATGAACTCATCTTCATCCTCATGAACTCTTCTAGTTACATCCTCAAAAAGTTCCAGTAGATTTGTCAAGCATGATTTCTCTTTCATAAATCCATGCTGACTCTGTCCGATTCTGCCACTGTTTTCCACATGTTCTGCTATTAAATCTTTTATAATGGACTCTGGAATTTTCTCCACTACCGACATCAGGCTGACTGGTCTATAATTCCCTGTTTTCTCTCTGCCTCCCTTTTTAAATAGTGGGGTTACATTAGCTACCCTCCAATCTGTAGGAACTGTTCCAGAGTCTATAGAATCTTGGACGATGACCACCAATGCATCCATTATTTCTAGAGCCACTTACTTAAGTACTCTGGGATGTAGATTATCAGGCCCCGGGGATTTATTGGCCTTCAATCCCATCAATTTCCCCAACACCATTCCCCTAGTAATACTGATTTCTTTCAGTTCCTCCCTCTCACTAAACCCTGTGTTCCCCAACATTTCTGGTATGTTATTTGTGTCCTCCTTTGTGAAGACAGAACCAAAGTATGTATTTAGTTGGTCAGCCATTTCTTTGTTCCCCATTATAAATTCCCCTGTTTCTGACTGTAAGGGACCTACATTTGCCTTCACCAATCTTTTTCTCTTCACATATCCATAGAAGCTTTTACAGTCAGTGTTTATGTTCCCAGCAAGCTTACTCCTGTACTCTATTTTCCCCTTCTTAATCAATCCCTTGGTCCTCCTTTGCTGAATTCTAAACTGCTCCCAATCCTCAGGTTTGTTGTTTTTTCTGGCCAATTCTTATGCCTCTTCCTTGCATCTAATACTATCTCTAATTTCCCTTGTAAGCCATGGTTTGGCCACCTTTCCTGTTTTACCTTTGCGCCAGACAGGAATAAACAATTGTTGCAGTTCACCCATGCGCCCTTTGAGTGTTTGCCATTGCCTATTCACCGTCATCCCTTCAAGTAATGTTTCCCAGTCCATCATAGCCAAATTGCACCTCATACTATCATAGTTTCCTTTATTAAGATTCAGGACGTAGTCTCAGAATCAACTACGTCACTCTCCATTTTGATGAAGAATTCTATCATATATTATGGTCTCTCATCCCCAAGGGGCCTCGCACAATTAGATTGCCAATTATTCCTTTCTCATTACACAATACCCAGTCGAGGATGGCCTGTTCTCTTGTTGGTTCCACAATCCATTGGTCCAGAAAAACATCCCGTATACACTCCAGGAATTCCTACTCTACGGTATTGTTACTAATTTGATTTGCCCAATCTATATGCATATTAAAGTCACCTATATTTACAGATGCTCCTTTATTACGTGTCTCTAATTTCCTGTTTAATGCCATTCCCAACATCACCACTACAGTTTGGGGGTCTATATACAACTCCCACTAATGTTTTTGCCCCTTAGTGTTTCTCAGATCTACCCATACAGGTTCCACATCGTCGGAGCTAATATCTTTCCTCACTATTGCATTAATTTCCTCTTTAACCAGCAATGCAACTCCATCGCCTTTTCCTTTTTGTCTGTCCTTTCTAAATACTGAATACCCCTGGATGTTCAGTTCCCATCCCTGGTCACCCTGCAGCCATGTCTCCGTAATCCCGACTATATCATAACTGTTTACATCTATTTGCGTGGTTAATTCATCCACTTTATTGAGAATGCTCCTCACATTAAGGCACAAAGCCTTGAGGCTTGTCTTTTTAACATTATTTGTCCCATTCCCACTATTTTTCACTGAGACCCTGTTTGATTCTTGCCCTTAATTTTTCTGACTATCACTTTTCTTATCCTGCTTTCTGTCTTTTGTTCTTGTATTTGATTCCCCTTCCTCTGACTCCTTGCATAGGTTCCCATTCCCCTGCCATTTTAGTTTAAACCCTCCCTAACCACTCTTGCAAATGTTCCCCCTTGGACATCAATCCCGGTCCTGCCCAGGTGTATCCCGTCCAGTTTGTACTGGTCCCACCTCCCCCAGAACCGATCCCAATGCCCTAGGAATCTGAAAACCTCCCCTTCACACCATCACTTCAACCATGTATTCATCCGATATATCCTGCTATTTCTACTCTGACTGGCACGTGGCACTGATAGTAATCCTGAGATCACTACCTTTGAGGTCCTACTTTTCAATTTACTTCCTAACTCCCTATATTCTGCTTTTAGGACCTCATCCCGTTTTTTACCTATGTCGTTTGTACCAGTGTGTACCATGACCACTGGCTGTTCACCCTCCCCCTTCAGAATGTCCTCTAGCTGCTCTGAGACATCTTTGACCCTAGCCCCAGGGAGGTAACATACCATACTGGAGTCTAATTTGCGGCCACAGAAACACCTATCTATTCCCCTTATAATTGAATCCCCTATAACTATTGCTTTCCCACACTTTTTACTCCTTCCCTGTGCAGCAGAGCCAACTGTGGTGCAATGAATTTGGCTGTTGGTGCTTTCCATTCCCCCCCAACAGTATCCAAAGTTGTATATCTGTTTTGCAAGGGAATATCCACAGGAGATTCCTGCACTGCCTGCCTAGTCCTCTTGCTTTGCCTGGTGGGAACCCATTCCCTTCCTGCCTGTGAACTCTTAGCCTGTGGTGTGACCACGTCTCTATATGTGCTATCCACGATACTCTCCACCTTGCGGATGCTCCACAGTGTCCCCAGCTGCCGCTCCAGCTCCAAAAGCTGGGCTTCCAGGAACTGCAGCTGGAAATACTTCCCGCACACATGCTGGCTCCAGGCACTGGCAATGTGCCCGGCTTCCCGCATAGAGCAGGAGGAGCACACCACGCGCTTCTCTTCAACTCCCGACTCCTCTCGCGCTTCTCTTCAACTCCCGACTCCTCTCGCACTTCTCTTCAACTCCCGACTCCTCTCGCGCTTCTCTTCAACTCCCGACTCCTCTCGTACTTCTCTTCAACTCCCGACTTCTCTCGCACTTCTCTTCAACTCCCGACTCCTCTCGCGCTTCTCTTCAACTCCCAACTCCTCTCGCGCTTCTCTTCAACTCCCAACTCCTCTCACGCTCCTTTACAACTCTGACTCCTCTCACGCTTCTCTTCAACTCCTGACTCCTCTTGTATTTCTCCATCTCCCCGCTCCTCTCGCGCTTCTCTTCAACTCCCGACTCCTCTCGCGCTCCTTTTCAACTCCCGACTCCTCTCGCGCTTCTCTTCAACTCCCGACTCCTCTCGCACTCCTTTTCAACTCCCGACTCCTCTCGCGCTTCTCTTCAACTCCCAACTCCTCTCGCGCTTCTCAACTCCCGACTCCTCTCGCGCTTCTCTTCAACTCCCGACTCCTCTGATGCTTCTCTTCAACTCCCGCATCCTCTCGCGCTTGTCTTCAACTCCCGACTCCTCTCGCGCTTCTCAACTCCCAACTCCTCTCGCGCTTCTCTTCAACTCCCGACTCCTCTCGCGCTTCTCTTCAACTCCCGACTCCTCTGATGCTTCTCTTCAAATCCCGCCTCCTCTCGCGCTTCTCTTCAATTCCCGACTCCTCTCGCGCTCCTTTTCAACTCCCGACTCCTCTGACGCTTCTCTTCAATTCCCGCCTCCTCTCGCGCTCCTTTTCAACTCCCGACGCCTCTGACGCTTCTCTTCAACTCCCGACTCCTCTCGCGCTTCTCTTCAACTCCCGACTCCTCTCCCGCTCCTTTTCAACTCCCGACTCCTCTCGCACTTCTCTTCAACTCCTGACTCCTCTCGTACTCCTTTTCAACTCCCGACTCCTCTCGGGCTTCTCTTCAACTCCCGACTCCTGTTGTGTTTCTCTAACTCCCGGCTCCTCTCGCACTTCTCTTCAACTCCCGGCTCCTCTCGTGCTCCTTTTCAACTCCCGACTCCTCTGACGCTCCTCTTCAACTTCCGACTCCTCTCGCGCTTCTCTTCCAATTCTCGACTCCTCTCGCACTCCTTTTCAATTCCCGACTCCTCTGACGCTTCTCTTCAATTCCCGCCTCCTCTCGCGCTCCTTTTCAACTCCCGACGCCTCTGACGCTTCTCTTCAACTCCCGACTCCTCTCGCGCTTCTCTTCAACTCCCGACTCCTCTCACGCTTCTCTTCAACTCCTGACTCCTCTTGTATTTCTCCATCTCCCCGCTCCTCTCGCGCTTCTCTTCAACTCCCGACTCCTCTCACGCTTCTCTTCAACTCCTGACTCCTCTTGTATTTCTCCATCTCCCCGCTCCTCTCGCGCTTCTCTTCAACTCCTGACTCCTCTCGCGCTTCTCTTCAACTTCTGATTCCTCTCGCGCTTCTCTTCAACTCCCAACTCCTCTCGCGCTTCTCTTCAACTCCCGACTCCTCTCGCGCTCCTTTTCAACTCCCAACTCCTCTCGTGCTTCTCTTCAACTCCCGACTCCTCTCGCGCTCCTTTTCAACTCCCGACTCCTCTCGCGCTTCTCTTCAACTCCCGACTCCTCTCGCGCTCCTTTTCAACTCCCGACTCCTCTCGCGCTCCTTTTCAACTCCCGACTCCTCTCGCGCTTCTCTTCAACTCCCGACTCCTGTTGTGTTTCTCTAACTTCCGGACTCCTCTCGCGCTCCTTTTCAGCTCTTGGCTCTTCTCGCTGATTGGTTTTGAGATGGGAAGGGTACAGAAGATGCCATTGTGATATCAGGTTACAGGATTTCCAGAAGAAAGAGAGCAATCAGAGGCCAAAAAAGTCTATGGTTCACCATGCCAGAATGTGAGTGGAAATGCATGTTTGGATTGAAAAGACAAAATTAGGCTGGAAGTTTTGGCTAGCTTTAGCCAGATGGAGAAGTCTCCAGTAATATTCTCTTTGTAAAGGACAGTTCTGGAGGCTAGAAGTTATCAGGCTGAGAAAGGAAAGAAACAGAAGTAAACCCTAAAGAGCTGGGAATCATTTTGGACTGATTTTGGGAGAATTGAATGTCTACTTAAAGAACAGTGTAATGTATGGCTACTATTGCTGCCAAAGCAATACAGACACAGTTGTACTGAGGTGACATCATTGCAAGCAACGGAGATCAAATCTCTACTCACTTCCTCAACCTCAGTGTGATACTTATCCTCTCCATTTAGTTTCTCGTTTCTCTTTAAGCAAAATTCAAACTCGCAGTAATCCTGATGAGAACTGAAACCAACTGTCCCTGTTTTTCAAATAGAGAGTCTGATAAACTGTAGCATCTTCAGGAGAGGAGGAAAAAGGGGAGAGAATTGAATAAAACTATCTTGGTGGTGGGGAGAAAAGAATTCTTAGTTTCATCTTATTATGTATCACAGGAAAACCTGTGTGAAAACCTGCAGAGAAATTACAGCATTGTTCCAAAACAGCAAGACTGCTCCTGTCACTTTTTTTGGCGGAAGAGGAAATCAGGCATTCCGACTTGCGTATCAGCTACTGGCTGATCCCATGCTACCTCCCTTTGTTGTAATAATGCAGCTCTGGTTTTCTTCAAGTGTGTTCTTTTACCACATTTTAAAAAAATGCTTTAAAATTATTTTATTTCGTGCATGTGTGGATATTGGTGGACATCCTTTAGACGTCATGCATTGGCAGGAGACACAGTGGTGATGCATACTTGTGAAGTGTATTTTTTTGGTTGTGCTAAAAATAGGAAGGGGATATTCTGTTCTGTGTTTTAAAGTATAAGCTGCCTACAAAGCTAGTGTTTAGTCATAGAGCTTTTATTCATTTGTTACAACGAACATATTAAAACATGAAATCTTATTGTGTCATCCTTTCTGCTATTAGCTGGAAGTTCGAATTTCTTTTTAAAAGTTATTTCTCTCCAAGGGGATCATAACAAAACAATGTAACATAAATTTCCCTTTGCAGAAGAGAATTTGAAGATGGGGTTGCGAGCCAGTGAAGGTAATATATTTGGATTTTCAAAAGGCACTTGATAAGATGTCACAAGGTTAGGTTTCATGGGGGTAGGAGTTATATATTGCTTTGAATTGAATTGGTAAATGGACAGAGAAGAGAGAGTAGGAATAAACAGATCATTTTCAGGTTGGCAGATTTTAACTAATGGAATGTTGCAAAGATCAGTGCTTGGGCCTCAGCCATTTACAATCTTTTCAATGATTTGGACTAGGGGTCTGACTGTAATGTATCCAAGTTTGCTGATGATACAAAGGTATGTGGAAAAGTAAGCTAAGAGGTGGATGTGAAGAGATACAGACAAGTTAACTGAGGAAAAGAAGATAGCAGATTGAGTATAATGTGGGGAAATGTAAAATTATTGGGTGGACTTTTCCATTGTGGTGTCTAAGGGCAGAATCATCCCAGATTTACGGGCAGGAAAAAGAACCTTTTATCCGCCGGTCCCAATGGCAGCTTTTCACACGCTATCATCCCAATCCCGCCTTATTAATCATGTATTCCCGGGAAACATGCTGTTTCACCGATTCACCCGTCACGCCATCACTTTGCCGTACCCTCACATCCGGCACTATATTTAAAGTGCAGCCACATGCACACTTCTCAGTGCTTCCAGCCCAGGACTGTTGCGCAGAAGACATGACCCTGAAAGGAAAGGAGACAGCAGCCCTTCGATTCAATGATATGCAATGCCTTTTGGAGTCGTGGAGGCCCACCATGATGTTCTCTACCCCCACTTTGGCCGCAGGAGGGGCAGCAACATCACCAACTGAATTGGGAGATGGCAGCAGGGTGGTCAGTGCCGATGCCCTGCAAAAGAGGACAGCCACCCAATGCTGAAAGAGGATGAATGTTCTCCTCCATTCTGCCAGGTTAATTCACTCTGCTCATTACTCTCAACTCACACACTCACAAACCCATCACATATCCACAGGGATCTCACTCACTGCCAGTTCAAGGGACATCACCATTCACCCTCTCACACACACCTTCATCGTCCTCATCCTGTCCACGGGATCACTCACCACCCACACAGGCCGGGCATACTTATCATCTGGCCTAGCAGCGTTCCTGCTTATACACTCCTTCTATATTCATGCAGGATAAGCTGGCATGCAAAAAAAGGGACAGGTCACAGACTGGTGAAGGAATGCCTGACATCAAGGTCCTCACGGATTTTGAAAATAGTGTAATCCAGCTGGCTGGCAGCGATCTGGACCATTCCTGTGCTGATGATGAGGTCGACGGTGCTCAACCAAGTGAGGATACAGCAGTGCAACATCCATTAGACAACCATGCTGTGAGTGATCTGTCCTGTTACGCAGTCCTCTGCCATGTGCTAATTATCTCTCCTAGCTTTCGCAGGCACATCTGGGAAATGGCCGACGGAATCCATGACCAAAACCCTGAAGATATCTCAGAAGAGGAATCTGCTGAAACCTTCATTGAAGACCTGTCACAGTGCTCAACCACACCCTCCAGCAGCGCAGAAACACACACTTCAGGGTGATCCTGAGGCCACCCTAGAACTAAGTCCCAATCTGGTGAGCACATCATGCTGTCTAATCCACAGCAGGCGGAGGCAAGGACTTCCCAGGTTTCCAGCACTCAGAGGACTGCTGGAGACCAGAAATCTGCTGAGTCTGAGTCAGATGAGGAGCCACTGGACTTAGTCATACCTCAGTTGCCGGAGCTGCAAAGGGGACATCAATAAAGGATCTCCGCTGCACTCCTCAGATTGCAAGGCATGAAGGAGGGGTCTATCCACCTTCAGTCTGAGGTGATAGCGCTGGCATGCCAACGCACCAAGGTCAACACTAATAGGTTGGTGGCCACCATAGGGACCTAGTCCATAGTCCAAGGCATCGGTCCTGCACTGCTGTGCGGGCTGAACTCCATCGCTGATGCCATAGCTGTGGCAGTGTATCCATGAGAGGGCTGCGGGGCAGCTCGATCTCACTCCAGCTTCCCTTTCTGCTCAAAGAGTCAGGTGAGGGCCCTCGAGCACCCATAGGGAGGAGGATCAGCAGGTGCATACCCCAGGGCCACCCAACCAGGTGACTCTGGGAGTGTGTGGCCCATTCTAATCCCTTCATCCTGTTACCCCAGCAAATCCAGTTCCACTGGCCGAGGAGGGTGCCACTGCCACACCTCAGGACCCCAAAAGCAATCCAGGGCCACCCAGGTCTTGGGCCTCCAGAGGATGCCTGTCAATGTCATCACAGACAGGGCGTAGCAGTCAGCGGACTACTTCCACTTCGATCCTGTGGATGTCGGGGGAGCGTCAAGATGTGGTGGCAGGGTTAGGAAGATTAAGAAGATGTAATTGCACAGCCTGGGCACATGTGTTAATCACTTGTACATAATGTTAACTTTGTTAATAAACTCCCAAGAATGTCTCCCTGCCTATGGCTCCTTGTTCTGATGAGCTGTGTTTGTGTCACTCAGATGTGAAACCTTGGATCCTGCACAAGATAAAGGCGGATGTCTCTGTTCAGGGCCTCTTCCCTGTGCTTTGTGCATCCTTCCCAGCACACTGATGGTGTGCCTTCACTGTCATTGGTCACATCAGTCATGCCTGCACCTTGATGGGGTTTATCCTTGCTGCCAGGGTGTCCTGGGCTGGCGGCACAGAGCTCCATCATTCTCTCTGTGCACTCCCAGAACCTTTGAGGTGCAGCTGGCCCCCATCTCATCAGCATCTATATCCTTTGACAGTGTGGTCCTGAAGGGTTCAGCTCATGAAGGATACCATAGGACTAGGAGAAGTTAAAATTTCCCCACTGCATATCCATGATATGACCCTGTTCATGAACAGAACATGAACATGCACGGAGCGCAAGTGAGCTGCCATCAGCCAGACAGGTGTCAAGCATTCACAAAAGTTATGTGACGATCTATGGAGTGTCCCCACTGCATGGTGTCATCATCCTCCTGAATGTAACAACTATGGGTATCCACTGCTTCTCCATCACAGAAACCTTATCACAGAGGGTATGTGCGCTGCCATCAGCTGGACAGGAAATATTCATGGATACAATGTGAGGATCCATGGTGTGTCCTCACTGCATATCATCATCATCCTGTATGAATCTAGCAGCTATGGGTGACTCCCGAGTGTGTCTGCCTCATTTGACCAGTGCAATGACCTCATCGCTGTCATCCTTGCCTTCCAGGACCTCCTCACCCTCATCCCCATCGATATCTTCCTCAAAGGAGGAGACGTGAGCTCCTCCATCTCCTCCTCAGCCAGATTCTCTCCCCGTTGCAGCGCCAGATTGTAAAGGGCGCAGCAGGCGACGACGATGTGTGACACCCTCTGTGGACTGTATTGCAGGGCTCCACCAGACTGTTCCAGGCACTGGAACCTCATTTTCAGCATCCCAAAGGTCTGCTCCACCAAGGTGTGAGTTGCTGCATGAGCCTCATTATATCTTCGCTCTGCTGCAGTCTGAGACCGCCGCACGGGTGTCATCAGCCACGGCCTCTGCAGGTAGCCCTTATCCCCGAGGAACCATCCCTGCAGCTCTGTGGACCCTGGAAGATGTCAGGGAGCTGAGACCGACTGAGAATGTAGGAGTCATGCAAACTCTCTGGGAACCATGCGCAGACCTGCACGGTGCGTTTGTGGTGGTCGTGCACCTGCTGAATATTCAGCGTGTGGAAGCCCTTGCATTGATGTAGTTGACTGGTTGTTGCCATGGAGATCTGAGCACCACATGAGTGCAGTCGATGGCACCCAGCACCTGTGGGAAAGCTGAGATCTGGGCAAATCCAACTGCTTTTGCATCATGGCTTTCCTGATTCCAGGTGAAAAGCACAAAGTTGTGTGCCTTCACAAAGATGGTGTCCATGACCTCATGGATGTATTTGTGCATGGAAGCTCGTGATATCCCACAGAGGTCACCTGTGGGGCCCTGAAAGGAGCCACTGGCATAAAAATTGAGTGCCGTGTTTACTTTCACAGCCACTGGCAATGGATGCCCTCCATGTCCCTGTGGCGCTAAATCATATAGCAGGTGGTAGATGTAACTGACCAGTTCTCTAGACATGTGCAGTCTTCAGTTACACTGGTTCTTGGTCATCTGCAGGAAAGAGAAGTGCTGTCTAGCTAGGTGCCTACCAGCAATGGCTCACTGTGGCTCTTCAATGGCGTGCACAGGAGCCCCAACTGGCCCGTCTTCCTGAGGGTGCTGCTCCTGCCTCTGCCCAGCCAGGTACCTCCATCACTGTCTTCTCCTTTGTCTCCGATCTCTGTAAACCATCAGGCGTACAGCTAGGTCACTATGCTCCATGCTCCTGATGTATTCCTCCTGCAGGATGAAAGAGAATGTTGCGTGGGTTAGCATGAGTGCACTAAGAGCCTCTTTTAGTTAAGTCTGGTCAGCATCCCAGAGAGTGCTGACCGCCACTTGGATGGCCAGAGTTTTGTGTGCTGAATGACTGGCCAAAACCCCACCCACCCTTGCTCCACTCCACCTGAATGATTGGCAGCAGTTTTGTCCATTGGACTGCATGCTGTGCTCTCAGCTCAGGTGAAGACATTTTCCTAACCCACACTGCAAGGCTGCATTGTTAGCTTGAACCATGGGGAGACAGGCCCAAACTGGGATGATGACATTGCAAGAGGCTGTGAGCACATCCACCAGTGACTAGCCCATGGCCAGCTTTAGCAATGAGATTGTATAATGTGCCCAGTCATGCAATTGTTCTGCAGTCCACTAAAACGCTCATTAGTTTGCAGCCTGTGCCTGAGGGTTGCAAAGCTCTGGAGCACTTGTTGGCACTTTCACTCCTCTGCGTTGCTTGAGTGAGCAGATAAGCCAGAGGTCCGACTCCAGGCTTGTCAATGCTGCTGTGCCTAAACTACCTCAGCTGTGGAGGAATGGTCACTTTATACAAGATTTCCCTAATGTGTAGCTGCTTCTCTCCCCCAGCACCCGGCACGTGCTTGTGCACTACCATCAACCGCTGTGTAGCCCTTGCCCTAGCACTGCACTGTCAGCCAGCCGGGAAAATATGACTTGCCTGTACCCTCGCCTGAATGGCATCTCATCCCTGAAGTCCAACAGATGACCCTCGCGAGCGCTGTGGTGGCAGGCAGCAAAGTGGGTGTGATTCCTGTTGGACAGATCTTCCACTTCTTAGCTTATTAATTTTGCATCAGCGAGGAGCTCGTCGAATCTTGTGGCTGGGTGGCAGTCGTTTGTCCGCCCCACCGTTACCTCATTGGGTCGCAGGTCCTGGTACCATATTTAAATGGCATCTGCACATACATTTACTCACTGCAGGCCAGGTGTGTGCTGATGGTCTAAATTAGCATGCTGACCAGATGTGCAAAACCATCTGCTCCAATCTTCAATGAGGCCTCTATAGGAGTTCTTGTCCAGGCCGTACAGGAACATGAGAAATAGGAGTACGAATAGGCCCATCAAGACTACTCCACCATTCAATATGATCATGGCTGATCTTGGGCTTCAGCTCTATTTTCCCGCCCATTCCCCATATCCCTTAATTCGCTGAGAGACTAAAAATCTGTCCATCCCAGCCTTAAACTTATTCAACGATGGAGCATCCACAACCCTCTAGGGTAGAGAATTCCAAAGATTCACAACCCTTTGAGTGAGGAAATTTCTCCTCATCTCAGTCCTGAATGATCGGCCCCTGATACTGAGACTGTGTCCCTGTGTTTTAGACTCCCCAAGTAATGGAAGCAGCCTCCATGTCCACCCTGTCAAGCCTCTTCAGAATTTTGTAGGTTTCAATGAGATCGCCTCTCATTCTTCTAAAGTCCATAGAATATAAGCCCAATTTATTTGGCCTCTCATTATAGGACAATCCATCTCCAATGCAAGTCTATCCTTTCTTAAACATGGAGACAAAAACTATACACAGCACTCCAGATGTGGTCTCACCAAAACCCTGTACAACTGTAACAAGTCTTCTTGTACTCCAGTCCCCTTGCAATAAAAACAACATGCCATTTGCCTACCTAATTGCATGGGGCAGGAACAGGCTGACACGATCGGCCTGCCGGGATAGTCCTGTTTGTGGATTTTGGGTAGGAGGTAGAAGCGGGCCGTCTGAGATTGGGAGACTATCAGGTTGGAAGCTGTGGAAGGCAGATCTCCAGAGGAGATGTTCAGTGGTGGGGTCATGGTCCAGGGAGAGGTAGGAGGAAGTGTCTGCAAGTTGATGCTCAGCCTCTGCGAGGTAGAGGTCTCTGCGCCAGAAAACAACAGCACCACTCTTGTCAGCGGATTTGATGACAATGTCAGGGTTGGACTTGAGAGAACGGAGTGCAGCAAGTTCAGAGAGAGACAGGTTAGAGTGGGTGAGAGGAGCAGAGAAATTGAGACGACTAATGTCGCGCTGACAATTCTCAATGAAAAGATCAAGAGAAGGTAAGAATCCAGAGGGAGGGGTCCAGGTGGAGGGAGAATATTGGAATTGGGTAAAAGGATCCATTGAACAAGGAAGAGGACTCCTGCCCAAAGAAATGAGCACGGAGACGAAGCCTGCGGAAGAAGAGTTCAGCATTGTGCTGAGCCCGAAATTCATTGAGATGAGGGCGCAAGGGTATGAAACTAAGTCCTTTGCTGAGCACTGGATGTTCAGCATCGGAGAGGGGACACTTCTTTGTCCTTTTGTCTGTGACATCTTTTGGTTATCTCCACCTATCACTGGCCCTCTATCCAGGTCTACTTGTCCCACCACCCCTTAAACCAGCTTATATTTCACCTCTCTTCTATTTTTGCTTAGTTCTGTTGAAGGGTCATTCGGACTCAAAACGTTAACTATACTACTCTCCACAGATGCTGCCAGACCTGCTGAGTTTTTCCAGGTATTTTTGATTTTGTTTTGGATTTCCAGCATCCTCAGTTTTTTGCTTTTTTTCCCCTTTAAAAAACCTTGTTGACTTGTTCTAATCATACAATACTTTTCTAAGAGCATTGTTAAGACTTCCTTAAAAGATTCCAGCATTTTCCCAACATTTGATGTTAGGCTAACTGTCCTGTAGTTCACTGCTTTCTCTCTCTCTGCCTTCTTGAAAAGTGGTGTAACATTTGCCAACTTCAATCTAGTGAGACCATTCCTGAATGTAAGGAATTTTTAAAAATCATAGGTAGTATATCCACTATCTCCGCAGCTATCTCTTACAGCCCTAGGGTGAAGGCCATCAGGTCTCGGGGATTTGTCAGATTTTAGTCCCTTAAGTTTCTCCAGTAGTTTATCTCTGCTGACATTAATCTCCCTAATTTCCTCACTTGTTTTAGCCCCAGGTTATCATCTATTTCTGGTATGGAACGTGTGTCTTCCATTGTGAAGACAGACACAAAATATTTGTTCAATGTCTCCATCATTTCTTTGTTCCCCATGATAATTCCCCTATCTCTGCTTCTAATGGACCAACATTTACTTTAGCTACTCTCTTCCTTTTTAAATATTTATAGAAGATCTTACAATTTGATTTTATATTTCTGACTAGCTTACTCTCATTCTTTTTTTTCCCCTTTTTATGCACTTTTTAATGGCCCTTTGCTGGGTTCTAAAGCACTCTCAATCTTCAGACTTGCTACTGTTTTTGCAACATTGTAAGCTTCTTCTTTTAATCTAATACCATTCTTAACTTCTAGAGTGAGCCATGGATAGCCAATGGTGAGCTGTTCAAATACCGGAAGGAAACTTGAAACAACTGTCAAAACCCATTTTGTAATTTGTATGTTTTGAGATGCAGGCTTTGAATTTAATAATATTAAGACGACCAAGTCTTGAGAAGGTTTTATAAAACTAAATTAAACATTTATTAATACAATAAAGGTTGTAAACACATACATATGTCTACAAAATTATTACTATAATAACTACAAAAATCCCCTAATTAATCTGACTCCTAGTTATACCTCTGTTAAGGCAACAGTAAAACGCATAGATTTAAACAGACCTCTGGCAAAGCACACTTTGGACAGTCACATTCAAAATGAGTTTCTTTCAGCTCTGGGTCCCTGCAGACAGACTTGAGGCTTACAGATTGGAAGCTTTAGATCTTAGAATCCCTCTCCTTTTTTACCAACAGCCTTCTCTACCTTTATACATATTTTCTTCTTTGAATGTAAATTTTCATTATATTACTAGGTTTTTTTGAACTTTCCCTCTTCTAACAATAAAACCCTTTCATAATGTCAATTTTATTAACAAGCTTTGGAAAAAGTAAACATATTATTTGGCTTCTTCTGGCTAGCTGTAATGTTTTAACCATTCTTTTGAATGGTTTATTTAAAAATGCAAATTGCCCCCTTTATACTTCACCTTGTAATTTATCTAATTAACATTTCAAACCTACTTCCCTTTTATACATTAAAGCCTCTAGACCAGTTGGCTTTAATCCAATTAAGCCACACACATACATACACACACACGGACACAGACACCACTAAGCTCTATTTTAAAATAATTTTCAATAACGTTATAGACATTATTATATCTTCTTGACAACATCCTGCTTACTGAGTTTTTGTTCTTCAATGGAATGTATTTTTGTTGAAAAATTTAAATTGTTTCTTTAATATTTCTCACTGTTCATTTACCTCAATACTTTATAGTCTACTAACCCAATTAACTTGCCAGTTCTCCCCTCATTCCTATGTAATTGGCTTTGTTTATGTTTAAGATTTTTGTTTGCAATTGTAATATATCACTTTCAAACTTAACATGGAATTGAATAGTGTAATGGTCACTATTTCCCAGTGGATCTTATACTATGACAATACTAATTAACCCTGCTTCATTACATAATACCACTGGAGGCTCTCTTTCCAAGGGACAGGAGCAGATGGTCCATCCACCTGACCACGCCGGCCTGGGAAGAGGTTGCCAGGGAGGTCAATGCCCATGGGAAACAAAAAAGGACCATCTTGCAGTGCAGGAAGAAGATGAAAAATCTGATGTGCTCCACCAGGGTAAGTGAACCTTCTCCTTACACTAAACTCATACTCTCATAAGAGCATCGGGCAGTCTAAGGGTTAGACTCCACAGGGATGTCACACACTACCAGCAAATGGGACATCAGCACTGCAGGTCTCCCAGCCACTTTAAGATCACCATCTCATATTAGATCCTTCACAAACAGCGTCTTCATCCTTATTGGGGAGGGCTCAGCACACATATCAAGCATGCATGTTTCTGAACTGCTCTTTCATCTGTAGTGCTCATAGTCAATCCATCTGTTCTTATCCAGGACAAGCTCCCCCATAATTGGCATAAGAGGGCCAAGACCAGAGAGAATACCCCAGAGCTGAGAGCACTCACGTCCCATGAGGTGCAGGTCACAGAGCTGGCTGGTGAGAACAGAAGTCGTTCCTGTGGAAGGCGAGATTGGCCACCCCTGACAAGCCAATGAGGCTACATCCAGTATTCATTGACAACATACAGACAATAATTGTGAGTGTCCTATAGTGTAGATACCTGCCTAGTCAATCACGGATTATCTCTTTCCCAGCTTGTCAGCAAGACAAGGTGAGGGAGAGTCTAGCAAGTTCTTCAGTCTAGCCCCTAGGCCATCTCCGATGAGGAGGCAGAGGATCCATATGATGAAGATCTGTCACTATATACATCTGCACCTTCCATCAGCGCAGATACACACACTTCATTGGGTCCTAGTTCTAGACCAAGCTCGGGGTCACTCTCTGGTGATCACCTCATGGATATGTGTCCATAGCAGATGGACGTAGTGACAACCAAGGTGTTATGACACAACAGTTGGTAAAGGCTGAGTTGTCTAAATCCCAGAGGTAAACTTAAACAACTGTAATAAACTGTATTTTCAATTGGTATGTTTGAGATGCAGCTCTGAATTCAGAAATAAAACCACCAATCCTCAAGAGGTGTTTTGTATAAAGGCAACAATAACCCATAAACTTTAAACAGACACCAGGCAAAGCACATTTGATCTTACGAATTCAAAATAAGGTTCCTTTGCAGACACAGTCCTAGACTTCCAGGCTGTTTAGGTCTTGAATGCCTTTGCCTCACACACACAAACTCCTTTCGGTTTATACCTAGCTTTCCCTTTGAATGTAAATTTTCCTTTGTATTATTGTATTTTTTAATTTTACCTATCCTAAAAATAATCCTTTCATTCCACCAATTTTGTTAGTAATATAAACACATTGCTTAGTGTCTCCCAGTTAGGTGCAAGATTTTACACATTCTTTTGAATGGCTTATTCAATAAATGTAAATGTACTCTTTATCTTCCATCCTTATATTTATCTAATTAACATCTCAAACTACTACACATCAAAGCACCTAGACAACCTGGCTTTAATCCAATTAAGCCACACACAGACACACACATAGGCACAGACCCTACTACAACCCAAATTTAAAAATAAGTTTGAAAAATATTATACACATTAATATCTCTTCATGACATGAGGGGTGGAACTTTCCGAGCTGGCTGGCAGTGGGCACGGTAGATGGAGGGTGCGGAAAATATGGCACGACCTGCTTCATATCGGTGTGAAGGTAGGTCGTGATCGTCCACTCAGCTTGCCGACAGCTGCATTTTCACCATCGGTCAGCAGGGAGCTATTTGTAATACATCAGCATATAATTAAAGGCCATCTCGCCAGGCTCTTGGAACCCTATCGTATCGGTCTGTCCACATCAGCGGGAAAGTACGCTGACGTGTTTCACAACAGCACACAGGCAACACGCACTTGGCGGCCTTCACTTTGGGGCAACTGAGGTGAGTGAGCAGCAGCGTTCTCCACAGCTCACCTGTTGTTTACAGGCCTCAGGAGCACTGGCGGCTGGGGGCAACTGATGTCTGGTTTCAGGGATGACTGCTGTAGGGGGCTGGGGGGGGTGGGGGTGGGGCTGGTGGCGGGGGGGCGCAGGGTGTTAGGGGGAGAGTGCTAGCCAGCCTCGGAGGCGACCGTTGTCGGTGGGGGTGGAGGGTGAGTCATGTGCTGCCCTGGCGCTGCATCCCACGCACCGGCAATCGAGGTGGGGGGGGCAGGGTAAGTGAGGGAAGCGGCCACGCTTTAGGGACACTGTATAAACTGACCAGGCCTCTGCAACTCAGACAGATCAAGTGCAGCCACAGTGATATGACTGGGGTTGGTCTCCTAGCCTGCCTGTCCATGCAAGCAACTCAGAGGCACCAAAGGGCCACCAAGCACTTACCCCCCTTGCCATTGGATTCGGCCTGATCTCGAGATTCCCACAGATGCAGGGTGCGCTTGACTGCGCTCATGTGGTGCTCAGATCTCCATCGCTACACTCCGTGGACTTCATCAACCAGAAGGGCTTCCACTCACTGAACGTACAGCTGGTGTGCGACCACCCAAAATGCATCCTGCAGGTGTGCACACGGTTTCCAGGGAGTGTGCACAACGCTTACATCCTGAGTCGCTCACAAATCCCTGCAGTCTTCCAGGGTCCACAATGTCTGCAGGGATTGCTCCTCAGGGGAAAAAGGCTACCTGCAGGGGCCTTGGCTGATGACACCTGTGTGGTGGCCTCAGAATGCAGCAGGGTGACGCTAAAATGAGGTTCATGCAGCAACTCGCAACTTGGTGGAGCAGACCATCGGGATGCCAAAGATGCAGTTCCGGTGCCTGGGCCGGTCTGGTGGACACCATCATCGTTGTCTGCTGCAACCTTTATAACCTGGCGCTGCAACGGGGAGATGAGCTGGCTGAGGAGGAGATGGAGGAGCTGCACGTCTCCTCCGATGAGGAGGATGCCGACGAGGATGAGGGTGAGGGGATCCTTGGTGGTGATGATGATGAAGGATGACGCTCCCACACTGGCTAGACGAGGCAGGTGCGCTCGGGAAGTCCTTGTAGCTGCTAGATTTGTGGAGAATGATGACAACATGCATTGAGGTGTCTCCATAGATCCTCATATTGCATATGTGAATGTTTGACTCCAGTCTGGCTTATGGCAGCTCTAATACCCTCTGTGAGAATGCTCCTGTCATGGAGATGCAGTGGAGGCCCTAATAGTCACTCGATCGCAGGAGGATGATGACGACATGCAGTGAGGACACTCCATAGATCTTCACATAGCCTCTGAGAATGTCTGATTCCTGTCTGGCCGAGGGCAGCTCGCTTGCACTCCATGATCAGGGTCATCTCAGAGACGCAGCCATGAAACTTTAGATGCATCTGATGCTGTGTCCGCCTTCAGCACCTCAGCCCTTCAGGAGCTGGTACACAGCATCACTGGTCACAGATGCTGGTGTGATGGGGGCCAGCCCCAACTTAAAGGTGCTGAGAGCACACAGAGAGTATGAGAGAACTCTATGGCGCCTGCCCCCTACATTCCGGCAGCAATGACCAGCACCGCTGAGGTGCAGGCATCAGTACCGTTTCCAGGGAGTGTGAGGCTGGACTATCACTGTGGTCTGAAGGCTGCAAAGAGCACAGGGAAGAGGCCTTGGACTCCTGCCTCTTATCTTGTGCAGAAAGGTGTCACACCTGAGTGACACGAACACTGCTCATCAGAACGAGGAGCCATAGGCAGGGTGACATTCCTAGGAGTTTATTGACAATAGTGAACAGTATGTACAGTTGATCAACACCCGTGCCCAGGCTGTGCAACTATTTTTACTTAACTTTCCTAACCCTGTCTTGGTGCTCCTGGACATCCACAGCAGAGGTGGAGGCAGCCTGCTGACTGTGATACCCTGCCTGTGATGACTTTGGCGGGCATCCTCTTGAGAGCTGAGACTTGGAGGGCCCCAGCCTGCTTTCGGGGTCCTGCTGTGTGGCAGTGGCACCCTCCTTGGCCTGTGAAGCTGGAGCTGTTGAGGTCACAGGAAGAGGGGATTTGGATGGGCCGGACACTCCCGGTGTCACCAGGGTGGATGGCCCCAGAGTGTGCACCTGCTGATCCTCCTCCCTATGGGTGCCCGAGAGCCCCTGGCTGACTCTGTGAGGGGAAGAGGTAGCTGGAGTGAGATTGAGCTGCCCAGCGCCAATCTCATGTAGGCTCTGTTGGAGGTCAACTATGGCATCAGCGATGAAGTTAAACCGGCTCAACAGAGCAAGAGTGACATCCTGGACCAAGGTCTCCATGGCAGCTGCCATCCTGCCAGTGTTGACCTTGATGCGTTGCAATGCCGGCGCTATCACCTCAGCCTGAAGACGGACAGACTCCTCCATCATGCCTTGTGATCTGAGGAGTGCAGCGGACATCCCTTCCTGATGTTCTCGAGCTTGCCTTTGCAGCTCCAGTAACTGTGACATGACCCAGTCCAGAGGTTCGTCATCTGACTCGGACTCAGCAACATTCTGGCCTCCAGCTGTCCTCCCAGTGCCAGACACCTGGGAAATCCCTGCCTCTGCCTGCTGTGGATCAGAAAGTGCGATGCACTCACCAGATTGTGATCCCGAGGCTACTCTAAAACTGGGTCCTACCAAGGTGTATGTCTTTTGTGCTGGTGGAGGGTGTGGGTGAGCATTATGACGGGACTTCAGGGAGGGTGCCTTCAGATTCCTTTTCAGAGGTTTCTTCGGGCTTGATTGGAGGCTGTGGATCATGGACTCCTTCAGCTGTTTGGCAAATGTGCCTGTGAAAGCATAGGGAGATAATTAGTGCATGGCAGTGGCCTGTGAAAGAGGACACTTCACTCACAGCATGGTTGTCTGATGGATGTTACACTGCTGGATCCTCACTTGGCAGGGCAGCGCTGACCTCACTGTCAGCACAGGACCAGTCCTGGTCATCGCCAGCCGGCTGGATGGCTCTGTTTTAAAATTCTGTCAGAACATTGATTTCTGGTATCCCTCCACCTGTCTGTGACTTTTCCCTCCTGTTGTGCGCCAGTTTGTCCTGCATGGATAGAGATGGGGAGAGTGTATCAGGACACCTGCCGGGCCAGATGATAAGTATGCCTGGGCTGTGTGGATGATGAGTGGTCCCATGGACGGGATGAGGACAATGAAGGTGTGTGTGAAAGAGTGACTGGTGATGTCCCTTGTAATGGGAGTGAGTGTGGGCCCTGTGGGTGTGTGCTGGGTTTGTGACTCTGTGAGCTGAGAGTGACAAAAAGGGTGAGTTACCCTGGCGGAACGGAGGAGATCATTCATCCTTTTGCAGCACTGGGTGGCTGTCCTCCTCTGCAGGACATTTGCACTGACCACCGCTGCCACTGCCTCCCAAGCCGATTTGGTGACCTTGCTGCCCATCCTGTAGAGATAGAGCACATCCCGTCGGGACTCACAGCATCCAGCAGTTTCTCGAGGGACCTGTCGTTGAAGCAGGGGGCTGCAGTGTTTATGCCTTTGCTTGTCATGTCTCCCAGGCAGCAGTGATGAGCTGGTGGTGATGAGCGTTTTGCTGGCTGCTGCCTTTTAAAGATGGCGGCCGGCGTGATGCAACAGCGGGATGACGGCGGGCAGGCAAATGAGACCCACCCGCCATCGAAACAGCGTATTTCACGGCAGTGAATAAATAATGAGGCAGGCTCAGAACGATACGGCTTGAAAACCAGCCATTTTGATTGGTAGGACTCCATGAATGCGTTCCAGGAATGGCTAGGCAAGAGGGGGACAGGGCACCTCAACCAGCCTCCAGGTGCCCCTTCTTCTCAAGGAATCAGAGACAGGCCCTCGAGCCCCCAAAGGGAGAAGGAGTGCCATCCAGACACCCAGGAGCCATCCATGCAGGAGTCTCCAAAGGTGTCCTGCTACTCCAAAGCCCCTCTGTCTGTGACCCCATCAACTCCAACAGGTCAGGCCAAGGAGGGTGCACCTGCCCAGAGCAAGAGACCCTGAGCAGGCTGGTGCCCTCCAGGCCTCAGGCCTCCAGAGGATGCCAGCCAAAGTCATCTCAGACAACAGGGCATAGCAGTCAGCAGGCTGCCTCCACCTCTGCTGTGGATGTCAGGGCTATACCTAGATATACCAGTTGGGTAAGAAAAATTAAGAAGTTTTGAATGCATACTGGTGGCACAGTTGTTTATTCACTGTATATAATCTGCACTATTGTAAATATATTTTGCTCTTATCCCTCAAAGTCTCAGGTATTGAATGGCTAATCGATGTGACCCAAGGTCTCACATTCATTCTAGGGTTTCAAATAACACTGCCCCCCCCCCAACCAAATTTTCTCCCATCTTGTCCCTCGGTTCCACTAAGTCTCACTCAACCTCATCAGAGCGAATTGCCTTTAGTTCCACATCAGCAAAATGAACAAAGGCCCTTCCTATATGAAATTGATGGTTGGACAATATACATGTAACCCTTGCATCTGAGGCACACATTATGTGACCTCACGAGAATTGTTCGTGGAAGGTTAGCCATTATCCTGATGTTGCCACACTGAAGCCTATTCTTTGTGGAAGTTTATTGAGACCCATGTTGGAGTCTTTTCACCCAAGTGCACTTTGCAATGGCCTTTATTTTATGACTGTGAGGCATTGGTAAAAGGATTATTCATCGTCGAGCACCATAGCCTTTCATGCCTCACTGCTGCGTTATTTCAGCTCCACTTTTAAGCCTGAATCTTCCTCTATTAGTTCCCGCTCTCCCCATGCATGACACTGAGCAATGGAAGCTGGCTCCACTCGGTGACATTTTAAATATCTGCTAGACAGGAATGAGTGTTTGGTGTCAGAGGTGTGTGCTCATCCTGCTGAAGCCGTCCAATTACCTGTGAGGATGTAACTTTGCTCCTGAACAGCTGCCTAATGTTGCTTGACGGAACCTCTCGATGAGGTCACAGAAGGTCAATCGATATGGAATTCATTACTTGACTGCGCAATCAGTGACTTAGGGTTCATAGCAAGGTTTGACCTTTGATAGATGGACAATGTCGAGGACTGTAATTATATGAAGGCAATGCTCCAGCACATCTCCTGAGTGCTAATCAGTTTCTATGAAAGGACTAAGTTATCTTTTACTGCTGCGTCAAAAGTAACTGAGCCATGTCTGTCCCAGATTCCAAAACAATGCAGGACGTAAACTTGGCAGGCTTTCGACGAATGCAGGGTAATGAATGTTTGTCAATAATCACACGATGGTCCTGCTGAACCAATCTATGAGTACAATGCTAGTATAACTTGCAGCTTTGTGCCCATGCAGCAGTTTGACAAATCACTGCATCCTGATGTCTGATGGCATCTTGGGGCTCAGTATCAAGATATGGCCTCTGAATTAATCATGCTTGAGAGCAGTGTTGGAGACATAGTGCTATCGTGGTGTAGCTCTGTCTTCAGATGTCCAAATGCAGCAAAACCTGGACAATATTCAGGCTTGGGCTGACAAGTGGCAAGCAACATTCACGCCACACAAGAATCAGGTAATAATCATCTCTAACAAGAGAGAATCCAACTATCGCCCCTTGATGTTCACTGGCATTACCATCACTGAATCCCCCACTATCAACTTCCTGGGGGTTACCATTGACCAGAAACTGAACTGGATTAACCATATAAATTCTGTGCTACAAGAATAGGTCAGAGGCCAGGAATCGTGCAATGAGTAACTCACCTCCTGACTCCCCAAAGCCTGTCCACAATCCACAAGGCACAAGTCAGGAGAGTGATGGAATACTCCCCACTTACTTGGATGAGTACAGCTCCCACAACACACAAGAAGCTTGACAATGTCCAGGACAAAGCAGCCTGCTTAATTGGCACCACATCCACAAACATTCGCTCCCTCCATCACCAACGCACAATAGCAGCAGTGTGTATCATCTACAAGATGCACTGCAGGAATTCACCCATGACAGCACCTTTCAAACCCATGACCGATACCATCTAGAAGGACAAGGGCAGCAGATAGATGGGAGCACCACCACCTGGAAGTTACCCTCCAAGTTACTCACCACCCTGACTTGGAAATATATCGCCACTCCTTCACTGTCGCTGGGTTAAAATTCTGGAACATCCTTCCTAACACCACTGTGGGTGTATGTACGCCACATGGACTCCAGCAATTCAAGAAGGCAGTTCACCACCACCTTCACAAGGGCAACTACAGATGAGCAGAAAATGCTGGCCCTGTCAGCGAAGCCACATGTCATGAATGAATTAAAAAAAAGATGATCAAGTGATAACCATTGACTAATGTTTTTCCTCTTGGAGCTGCCTTGCTAAGCTGCTGTCACACTGGCATAAGTGCATCAATGTGTGCAATTGCATTTCAGCCTCTTGAAGGCTGCCATGGCCAGTGACTTTTTCACATCATGGTTGAAAGGACTGCACTATGTGTAGTTACTTAAGCAAGTGTGCTAATGAAATGCTTATCCCATTACACAGTAGCCACGTACTCCATAAGCTACTGCACCTTCCAGTGGACCCCATCGTTTGGGCTGAAGGTGACTTATGTTTCCTCCATTATCATTTTGAGATTGATGACCTTTCATGAGCTGTTGAAGATGACAATGAAGTCTTGTTGTCTCCCTTGCATCGAAGTGTGAAGAGAGCTGCACTTGTATTAACTTCTCTTCACTTTCTTCCTCCATGTCTTCTGTGTCGTGTCTGTGCATTGGCATCCTCATGTGGTCCGTCTGAATCCTCGCCCCCTTTAAATTCATCCACTTCAACATCCTCCTTGTGCGAGGAGATGTGTAGCTCCCCCACGCCTCTCTGTGGCAAAGCATCCTCCTTCACAATGCTAGGTTGTGCAGGGTGAAGCAAACAATGATTATGCAGGACAACCTCCTGTGGTGAGTATTGGAGAGCCATGCCGGATTGGTCCAAACACCTGAAACACCTCTTTAATAGGCCAAAAGTCTGTTCTATTAAGGACCTTGTGGCTGAATGTGCAGCATTGTATCTCTCCTCAGATGCACTCTGTGGACATTAAACAGACATCAGCCATGCCTTTAGGTGTACTCCTTTTCATTGAGGAGCTAACCCTCTAAGTGCAAGGTCCCTCAAAGATCTGTGGCACCTGCGAGTGACTCAAGATGTAAGAGTCGTGAGAGCTCCCTGGGTACTTAGCACAAACATTCATGATCTGCTTTCTGTGATCACAGATTAGTTGGATGCTAAGAGAGTGAAATACTTTTTTATTAATGAATCTCACAGGCTGTTGCCAGGGGGTTCTCAAGGCTACATGTGTGCAGTCGATGGCACCCTGCACTTGCAGAAAGCCTGAAATTGCAGCAAATCCCATAGCTCTGATAGCCTGGCTTACTTCATCCATGCTAAACTGCACGTAATGGTGAGCTTTATTGAAAAGGGCATCTGTCGCCTCCCTTCTCCATTTACGTGTGGTCAATTTTGAGATTCCATAGAGGTCCCCAGTGGATCCCTGGAAGGATCCATTGGCAAAAAAATTCAAAGCAGGGTTAACCTTAAGAGCAACCAGCATTGGATGTCCTCCAAGTCCATGCAGCATCAGTTCCTCACAGAGAATGTGGCAAATATGAGCTTTCCCTAGACAAGTGAAGACAGTGGGTGGAATTTATTGTGTCTGCTGGCGTCGGGCACCATGGCAGGTGTGAGTGGACAAAATGGCAGGAAGGCCAAAAATCAGTTTCATGATATTGTGAAACCAGTTTGTTATTGTCTGCTCTGCCCGCCAATGGTGGGCTGCGTTTCCCGCCACCACATGTCAGGAACTTCACTGTAATACATCCATTTATTAGTATAAGCCCAGCTCACTGGAACATTCCCTCATGTCAAACTTACCACTGATGTCAGCAGGAAAACACACAGGTGCAGAACACATCCTGACAAGTGTGACGTGCAGAAGCTGGGACTTGCCATTAGGGCCTTGCTCACATCGCGGACGTCCGAGGAGCAGAAGATGCTGGAGCCTGACAGCAACGGGACCCTGGAGGAATGTGCATCACGTGTTGGGTGGATTCTCATGGACGTGGCTTCGCCATGAAGCAGTTCACGGAAGGTGGAATATCACCATTGAGGGTCTGCTTTGGGACTTCAGTGTCTTGGCCATGGTCTGCTATGGATGATTGTGGAGGGGGTGGAGAGTAAGGTCCAGCTGTTAGTAAGAGAGGAAGGTGTACCAGGGACGATGGGAGAGGAAGGTCTAGGTATGACTGGGAGAGGAAGGTGTATCAGGGTGTGAGGTTGTGGGAGTTGAACCAAGGTATCGAGAGGGGTGAGGTTGAAAGGGAGGGAACATAGGTATCAGAGGGTAATGTTGGGAGAGGGGAGGGAGTAAGGGGGAGGGGGGTAATGTGGGAGAATATGGCAACTGAGGAGGTAGGTGTAAGGGGGGAAGAAAGTATAAGGGAAGGAGTTCAGATGGGGGAAGGACTTCTGGGGGAGGAAGGAGTTCCAAGGGGCACAGGACTTTGGAGAGAAGGAAGGAGTTCCGAGGGGGAAAGGAGTCCGGCAGGGGGAGGAAGGAGTAAGGGGGAGATCCAGGTGAATGTGCAAGGGAGGGCTCTGTGGAGTCAATGACTGCTTCCTGGAGAGTGAAATGAGGGTGGGCATGGTTGGAGGGAATGATGAGAGTGAGAGAGGGCAGACTGAGCAGGTAGGGTGGGAGGGTGCAACAGTATCGGTAGAAGGGATGGCGAGGATGGTTGGTGGGGACTCAGAGACAGGCACGTACCCTGGGGGTGGGAAAGAGGAGGTTGGGGAGGTTAATGTGGATGAGAGTGGGATTTTTGGGAAGGTAGAGAATGTGCACATTCATTTGGACATCTCCGAAGGAAAAAGGTTGTGGCTGGTAGGTTGGGGATGTGGAAGGTGATGCTTGTGATGGGGAAAAAGACATGGGTGACTGGGCCAGGGGAAAGGGCGGGTGAGCTAAAGACGAATGTCACATGCACCATACTTCTAATTCCAAAAATGAATGGAGACTCGTGGTGGGCGGGAACGGTGCTGCATGGGAGTGTGATCAGTGGGTTGTTGGAGATGCCGGTCAGCTCAGATGGACAACTGAAAGTGAACCCCAGCAGGGAGCATTGAAAATACTCAGGTCATTGAGATGAGTGTGATGGAGGAAAGATCCACCTCCATGGGAGAGTGCTTGCACGAGGCTCCAAAAGGCCCTGTCACACACACACACACACACACACACACACACACACACACTTCTCCCTCTAGAATCACTTGTGGGCTGGCTACATGAAGCTGAACTGCTAGCTGGGGGGAGGTGGGGAGGGATACAATGGGAGGACTCCCGAAGCCTGTCATTGAAGCTGAAAGACAGCATTACACATTATTCAGTGAAATTGAATATATTTCCAGATTATAAAGCGACCAAGTGTGTTCACCCAAGCAACCAGTTGTAATCACAATTTCTCAACTTTTCTAGGCGTAACACTTCTAGCTGCTGCCCTGACACCCACAGCAGGGGTGGAGACAGCCTGTGCAATGGTTAGCCCTGTTGTCTCTGATGACTTCAGTGTGGGTCCACTAGAGAGCTGAGGCCTTGGGGACCCCAGCTTGCTTTGGCTAACCTCCTGTGGGCCAGCTGCCTCCGTCTGCGCTGAGAGGACAAGTTTGAGGGGGGGCAGAGTCAAAGGGGAGTCGAAGGGGGAGGACAGCCTCTGAGATTCCTGAATGGATAATCCAGGGCTGTCCAGCTGCCGGTCCTCCTCCCTTCAGGTGCCCGAGGACCCCGGCCTGTCTCCTTGAGGGGAAGGAACACCTGGAGGAATGTCGAGGTGACCCGTTCCCTCTTGCATGGCCACTGCAGGAACTCACTCAGGGCTAACGCAATGGGGTGCAGGTTTGCACACATCTCTTCATTCTACTGGACCAGGGTCTCCATGACATCTGCCATCCTCCCCATGGAGACTTCCGTAAGCGCACATGCGGGCATCACTTCATCAGAGAGCAGGCAGATGCACTCATCCAACTCCGGCGCCACTCTGCTGAGAGCTTCCAACAGCTCTGCGTGATGTTCCCCTGCCTTCTGCTGACTCTCCAGGAGGAGTTGGAAGGCTGAATCCAGAGGCTGATCATCGGATCAGACCTCACAGATGCCTCTTTCCCATGCAGTCCTCTGAGTGCTGGGGAGCTCGGCTGAACCTGTCTCCTCCTCCTGCGGACATGTGTCCGTGCAGTGACCACCAGATGGTGAACCCGTGCCTGTTCTAGATCTAGGTCCTACTGAGGTGTGTGTCCCTGTGCTGGTGGAGGATGTGGGCAAGGGTTGTTGATGGCTCTTCCAGACTGCTGATTTCCAGCTCTTCAATGGAGGAGGTGTCCTCTTGGCTAGAGGTGAGGATGTGAATGGAGTTGAGGGACTGGCTGGCTGAGGGTGTTGGTCGCTTGGCAGAGCTCCCTGTGAACTGAAGTGGAGATAAGTAGTGCATGGCAATAGAGTCAAAAGCAGGGGAGAGAGCCCTCATAGTTGTGTGGAAAGAGGGATGCTGTGGGTGAGGGGCCACTACAGCCCCCGGTCTGGGACCTCTTCCTGCTGATGTGAGCAGGCTTCTTCTGCGTGAAAACTGATGGAGAGAGAGTGAGCAGGACACATGGCACTGTGTGGAATGTTTGTGTGGTGAGTGGAGCCATGGTTGGGATGAGAATGCAACCCCCCAGAGGATATGAGCCTGATGGAGATGTGCGCATGTATTTGAGAGTTAGTGGTGTTGTCCCTTGAGGTGTAAGATCCCTGTGGATGTGTGATGGGGTTGTGAGCGTATGAGTTGAGAGTGATAAGAGTGCATTACCTTAATGGAATGGATGAGACCATTCATTCTGTAGCAGCACTGGGCGGCTGTCCTCTTTTGCAGGGTGTTGTGCTGACCACCGCTGCCACTGCCTTCCATGCTCGTGATGTCCTATACCACCTTACTTGCAGGACTTTTCCCAGAGTGGGAGTATAGGACATCATGGTGGGCCTCCACGGAGTTCAAAAGGCATTCCAGTGCCGCATCACTGAATTGGGGGGCTGCAGTCTTTTTGCCTTTTGGGGCCATGTCTTCTGTGCAGCAGTCCTGGGCTGGAAGCACTGAGAGATGTGCGTGCGACTGCACTTTAAATATGGCACCTGGTGTGAGGAAGCGGCGAAATGACAGCAGGGCAGGTGAATAAGAGGCTGTCTGCCAGACATTTCCTGGGAATTCATGATGAATAAGGCAGGATTTTTTTTCTTATTCATTCATGGAATGTGGGCTTTGCTGGCTGGGCCAGCATTTATTGCCCATCCCTAATTTCCCTTGAGAAGGTGGTGGTGAAGGAGGTGCCTTCTTGAACAGTTGCAGTCCATGTGGTGTAGGTACACCCGCATTCTGTTAGGAAGAGAGTTCTGGAATTTTGACCCAACGACAGTGAAGGAATGGCATTATATTTCCAAGTCAGGATAGTGAGTGACCTGGAGGAGAACTTCCAGGTGGTGGTGTTCCCATCTATCTGCTGCCCTTGTCCTTCTAGATGATAGTGGTTGTGGGCTTGGAAGGTGCTGTCTAAGGAGCCATGGTGAATTCCTGCAGTGCATCTTGTGGATGGTACACACTGCTGCTACTGTGCGTTGGTGGTAGAGGGAGTGAATGTTTGGGGATGTGGTGCCAATCAAGCAGGCCACTTTGTCCTGAACAGTGTCCAGCTTCTTGAGTGTTGTGGGAGCTGCATTCATCCAAGCAAGTGGGGAGTATTCCATCACACTCCTGAATTGTGCCTTGTAGATGGTGGACAGGCTTTGGGGAGCCAGGAGGTGAGTTACCTGTCACACAATTCCTAGCCTCTGACCTGTTCTTGTAGTTGTAATATTTATATGGCTAGTCTAGTTCAGTTTCTGTTGAATAATAACCCCCAGGATGTTGATAGTGGGGGATTCAGTGATGGTAATACCATTGAACATCAAAGGGCGATGGTTGGATTCTCTCTTGTGAGAGATGGTCATTGCCTGACACTTGTGTGGCATGAATGTTACTTGCCACTTGTCAGCCCCAGCCTGGATATTGTCCAGGTCTTGTTGCATTTGTACATGGACTGCTTCAGTATCTGAGGAGTTGCAAATGGTGCCGAACATTGTGCAATCAGCAGCCAACATCCCCACTTCTGACCTTATGATGAAAGGTAGGTCATTAATGAAGCAGCTGAAGATGGTTGGGCCGAGGACACGTTTGGATTGGGATGATATGGCATGAAAAGCTGCCATTGCGGCTGGTGGGTAAAACATTCTTTTTCCTTGCTGATACTGCACTTAGTTCAAATCTGGGATGATTCTGCCCACTGTCTTTTGCTCATCTCCACGTATGAGCTGTGTCTTCTGCAGACCCTTGGCCACACCAAACGTTTTGATAGATTTGGTCCCTCTCCATCAGCATCTGGGTCTTCCTGGAGCCCTGTTGGCTTTTGTTCCTCAGGGCGGGCTTGCCTGAGCTGTGCCAAACAGTGATGGGCCCTTCTTCTCATTCACATCAAGGCTATCAAGAAGGCAGCATTGCCTGCAGCCTGGATTCTCAACTTCTATTTGTTTCTGTGAACTGATAGAATTGAGCAATCAATGTTATTTCCTGTTGATTTATCTTCTTCCATATACAGAGCAGCTATGCATTCTCCAGCCCTTGACTTTCCCTTAGTTTGCACGTTGCATACCAAGGTCACCCCTTGCAGGGTGATATCATCCTGGAGGACAACAGGAGATTGATCTTTCCCCTCAGACATGATTGCGCATTTGTAAGGGTGTTCATTAAGGTCAAAAGACCAAGTCATAGGGTTGAACCACAGTCAGACTTGTGTTGGTTGTCCGCTTGTGGCCTTTACAACAACCATGGATACCCAGTCCACTTTTGCCCTGTCTGCAACATAGTGCCTTAAATGACATGATCAATGCACTGGGAAGATGAAGGCTTGTAGGGCCCTTGCTGCCTCTGCACAGCAGATGTGGCCACTGATTCTTGGAGCATGTATCCATTTTGACATGTCTCTGTGAGGATCAGATGCCAATTAAAACCATCTGCAGTGCAGCACCTAAACTTAATGGGTTGTTGCCTGAATGTGCACCATTAGAAAAGGACCCAAATACATTCATTGTGCATTGGACCCTCGAGTTCAGCACTCAGCTGAGCCATGCCCTCCAAAACAGTTATAGGGTTCCCCTTCTATCAGCCAAGAGTTGCTGTGCTGAACTCCAACCCAACACCCCGAGACCTCTCCTTGACCAATTATTTTCTAGCTTGATTTTTGAACTGCACCATTGGAAGGTAAAGTGGAAAATGGTGCTGCTGACATTTGTGTGGGAGACCAGCTTCCAACTCCCCCTATCACCCACCAAGTCCCTCTCATCCTCCACCATCCTCACCGCCTCCTAATTCCCCTTCCTCCTATCACTATCTAGCACCCACCCCACCCCCCACCACCCGTTACCCTTGAATCCATCATTTTCCATATTGATATTCTTGTTCTCCCCCCTGAACCTTTCAATATTGATGTCCTCATGCCCTTTATTGACCTGATCTCTCCCTTTCTTGAGGCCACATGCAGCCTGGATTTCCAGGACCCCTTTCCATGAGACAATCCAATACCTCATATGACATTTCAGCTTCCAGTTTACAGGATGCAGATGCAGTCTGTTCACTATACCCCCAGCAACTTTACCTCAGCCCTAGGACAGTCTACTCAATATGCCCCAACAGCGTGACCTCAGTCCCAGGAGAGTATGTTCAATACGTCCCTGACAATGTGACCTCAGCCCCAGGACAGTCACTGATTCCTCCTTGGACAGTCTTATAACTCTTGCCTCAGGACAATCTTTAACTATTCCACTCTGTTCCCTGATTTCTCCAACCACCATCTCTGCCTTCGTCTTCCCCCTTCCTGTTCACATTTCGCCAACCCTTACTCCCCTTCACTCCCTCTAGACCTGCTTTTGCCTTCTCCCTCCCGGTTGCTCTTGCCTCCCTTGCCCAGCGTTGGTGCAGCTTCTAATGCAAGCACCTGAATCTCACAGCAACGCTCTTAAAGATAAGTGAAAGCAACGTCTATATACCTCAAAGTCATTGATGAAGTAAAACTTGCCAGGTGCATGCCACTTATATGTAGTCAGGAAGCAGACTGTTCTAATTATCTGCTGCTGGGCACTTAATTTGGGGGGGAAACATGATTCCAGTGAGTTGGCCTTTTAATGAGCATTCATGAGATGCAAATGAATGCAAATGTGCTTCCCAGCATTGGTCAGCAGGAAACGCGGCCCACCTTTAACTCACCATCAAAATCAGGAGAACAAAATTCCAAACTAATTTCCTGCCAGCAGAAAACTGACTTTTGCCATCACGCCAAATTTTGTGCCCCCGTGTGCCACAATCCCCACCGCTGGCAGAAGTGGCAAATTCTACCCATCCACTTTGGAAGGAAGAATAGAAAAGCAGCATGTTTTTTTGCAAAGTGAAAGACTAGTAAATGCTACAATGCAAAATGATTTGGGTGTCCTTGCAATCGAATTACAGAAAACTAACATGCCGGTACAGCCAGCAATTAGGAAGCAAAATAGTATGTCAGTCCTCATTGCAAAGGGTTTAAAATATAAGAGGAAGGAAGTCACACTGCAGTTATATAGAGCTTTGCTGAGACCACACGCGAGTATTGTGTATAGTTTAGGTCTGATTACTCAAGAAAGAATATACTTGCCATGGAAGGGGTGCAATGTTGATTTACTTGATGAGGTCATCCTGTGGAGAGAGACTGAGTAGAATGGGCTTATGTTTTCTGGGGCAAAAACAAAAAAATGCTAGAAAAACCCAGCAGGCCTAACAGCATCTGTGGAGAGAAAAAAAAACAGAGTTAACGTTGTGAGTCTGGACTCAAAACGTTAACTCTGTTTTTTCTCTCTCCACAGATGCTGTTAGACCTGCTGAGTTTTTCCAGCATTTTCTGTTTTTGCTTCGGATTTCCAGCACCTGCATTATTTTGCTTTTATCTTATATTTTTGGGGTTTAGAAGAATGAGAATTGATCTCACTGAAACAGATATAATTCTTAGAGGGCTTGACTCAACTGATTCCTGGGATGAAGGGGTAATTTTATGAGGAAAGGGTGGACAGGTTGGACCTATATCCATTGGAGTTTAGATGATCTTACTGAAGGAAATAAGATCCTGTAAGGACTTGACAAGATTGATGCTGAGAGGATGTTTCCCATTATGGGAGACACCAGAACTATGGGACACAGTTTAAAAATAAGGCATCTCCCGTTTAAGACAAGGATGAAGAGAATTTTTTTTTATCTCAGGGGGCTGTGGAATTGTCTTCTCCAGAGAGCAATGGAGGCAGGGTCATGGAATATTTTAAAGGCTGAGCTAAATACATTCTTGATTGACAAGGGAATCAAAGAGTACAGGGGGTAGACAGAAAAGTGGAATTGAAGCCACAATCAGATCAGCCATGATCTTATCAAATGGCAGAACAGGCTCAATGGGCTAAATGGCCTACTCCTGCTCCTAATTCGCATGTTTGTATCTTCGTCTGACATGCTGTTTCCCCTGGCTGGAGAATATAGTAATAGGGGTTATAGTCTCAATATAAGGGATCAGTATTTACAACTGAGATGCATTCAGATTGTTGTGAATCTTTGGAATTCTCTACCACATGAGGCTGTGGTTGTACTGTTCTGGAGATTGACAGGTTTTCGTACTTTAAGGAGAAAGTGGAGTTGAGGTAGAAGACCATGAATGGTGGAGCACACTTGAGGGGCATTGTGAACTACTGTGCTCCTAGTTCATATCACTTTAAGTTCTTAAATAAGCTGCTTTTACTTCCTGCAGAAGAAATAAGATTAGATTTGAATCTATTATTCTTTAACAATCACCAACTTAACAGATTGAGGAAAATGTTCACCCATTTTACCAAATTAACATCTTGTCCATTGCTACTCAGATACTGACAAAATGGAAACCCTGAAGTAAAGATTTGAGTCATAATTAGATCAATGGAACCTTCATTTCCCAACAAACATAAAAGTTTGACAATGCAAATGCTTATTACCTTTAATGTACCCAAGATGGGAGAGAGACAGGCCTGCAAGAAAGCTATTGCCGTGGAATTTCCTTTTGCTCCTGCAATTTTGATCAGGCGTCAACCCTTTGGATTTTGTTTTCATATGTTGTAACAATTGGTTCACAGCATACTGTAATTAGTAAAAAGATTGTTGCTATGAAAGAGAATATTCAGAGTATATACATTTTCAACCCAGAAACCATAGGACAGTATACTAATTATTACTCACAGCTGGAAGCAAACCACAGAGGATCAGAGTTAACCATCAACCCACATGTTTACCTCTTTCCTAGTTCTTTATATAATTACTTTTTTAACACATGATAAAAGCAGAATATGTTATGAAGACCTGTGGAAAATGAGTAATATCTTGCATACAGTATCGATCACAACTTTATTGTTAATAGTTTGTTCCAGAGCTACCCGGCCAGCCCATTCATAGGATATAAATGATAATCCCATGGGGCTGGATAATGTATACTCAAGATCATCGTCTGTTTCAAGGAATTTTGTTAATCTGATTGTTATATTTTTCTTTAGTATGCATCTGCTGATTGTAGTGCTTTCCTTCAGTCCACTTGTTAGGAATCTTTCTTCTCTTCACTGATCACCCTGAAATACTTAATTTAACATAACCTGTTGATTATGCAGAGAAATTGTTTCTTGTCCATGTTCTTTTGCCTGACTCAAGCATAAACACAGTGGGAAATATGATCATGAATCCCAAATAGGCTGCTGCCTCATTTGCAATAAAGCTGAATTCACAGTAGCATTTTCAGTCAAAAGAGTACTATTTTTTTCAAGTAACACATGATACAAAGGAGCCTGTGGCACAGTATATTCATACACAAGTGCACTGAGCCAAGGAATCTCTAAATGTGGTGTAATATTGTGCTGCAGCTAATTTTTCAATGTTGAGATCTTGAGACTTGTATATTTAAATATGAACTCTTTATTGTTAACCTTTAACTATTTACAGATCCCAGGTTGCTGTCATGAATGGTGTTGTTACCTCCATGCAGGCTGGTTCTAGAGTGTTTTCTCTGGACTATTCTCTCGATCTATTACCATGTGACTCTATATATCATACCATGGGCGAGGCTGTTCTCTACTTTCACCTTAACCCCTGCTCTGCCAAGCACCTTTACGTTACAATGGCAAGCAGGTACATACACCATCATCCAACATCCCCCTTTCTTCCCCAAAGAAAACTTTCCTTTCCACTGGAGTACAGCTATTTTTAATATAATCATTACTTGCTATCCCTGCTCCTCCATCTCAAGTCTCTGATTTTATAAATTCAGATGGTCTTGAGGCTTGACAGTTCTTCCACATCTCTGTCTGTCATTTTTGGAGGAATGGTAGTAACACTCTATGTTTCTGGTACTTGGTTATCTCTATTTGATTCACTTTTTGAGCACCCTCAAGTTGTGTTTGTCTTTATTAACAACTTGTCTGCTTCTTCCAGATACTGTGGGTTTGTTCCATTCCTTCCAAAGGGAATGAGCACTCCATTCATTCCTAGAGTGGACTCGAATTTTCTTACCCCATCGTGTCTGCAGTGTTCTTGCTGAACGTATATGTTTTGCAAGTGGATCCTACATTTCCACTTGTTTCATAATTTCAGCCAAACACTTGTTTGCTGCTTTATTTTCAAATCCTTCTGCAAGCTCTTGAATCTTTTCCTTCTTCCAGTGCCTTGCGCTTCAGCATCAGATTCACATTTTCTGATCTTATTTCTGCCTTTTTTTTTCTGGCTGCAACAGAACTTTGTCCTAGTCCTTCATTTTGGATTCACTGTTTGCCAGGTCTATCTGCAGTGGAGTCTTAACTTGCTTTAGTTCTGTAAGTCTGCTACTCATGGTTTCATTATCTGCTCGCAGTTTGTAATGTTCTACAGATTTTCCTTTCAATGTCTTTACTTTTCCATTCAACTGCTTCTTCATCTCTTCAGTCTGTTTCTTGTGGCTTTTGGCTTCCTCCTGGAATATTGCACATTGCTGAGTCTTCTCTGACAACTGGTTCTTCAGTTTGTTCAGAGTGATGTTGAATTCATTTTCCGTCTCTTCGTAATTTTCCAGAAGACTAAACTTGGACGAAAGGATTCTTATAACACGTGAAAGCCTTTCAACAGGTTTATCTCTTCTTTGAGAAGCTCACTTCCTTCATCTTGAGTTTTCCTGTAATTCAGCAGGGTGTCCTCTAGTGTCTTCTGCTGATTTTTTTCATTTTGCTGTTTAAGACAGTATTCTTTGCTTCATGTTGCTGAATGGCCATGCATTCCTTTTGTATTTGATCTTGAAAAAGACAATCAATTGTTCTTTTAACTGTTTATTTTTCTGTTGACCTCTTGCCAACTCAATCCGGGCTTCAGTGCATTGTTTTGTTGCTACTGATAATTCCAATGCAGCTTTATCTGAAGTAAAATTCAACATCCTTTCTAGCTCTTCATGATTTTCCATGGCTACATATTGATTTTTCAAGGAATCCTTCAGAGTTGCATACCTTTTCTGCCTGCTGTTTTGCCTGGATGTACATCTGATTGCGTTTTCCTAACTTCAGCTTTGATTTGCCAACTGTGAAATTAAGGGCTGTTATTTCCTTCTGGTACCTTTGTGTCATCTCTGAAATGCGTTTGTTCAGATCTCAAACACCTTGGCTGATTGAAGACTTTAATCTATCGCATGTTTTCAAAGGTATAGGCTCAGACTCAGCTTGAATCTTGTGCTTTAAATCTTCCGGTTCAGCTCTGATGCAAGCATTTTCCTGTAGAACAGCTTAAATTACTTGCACATTTTGCTTCTTTTGAGTTACCTCAGATAGCTTTCCTTCATTCATAGCTATTGCTCACTCTGCACTGCCATCTGCCTCCCTTGCTCTGGGGTCTTTTGTTGTCTGTGGCACTTTATTAGGATTTGCCTTCTCTCTGGGGTCTCTTGTTGCCTTCGGCATTTTATTGGGAATGTGTTAGTCCTTCTTCTAGGCTCTGTGCTCTCCCCAACTTGGAGTTTAAAATGTTGTTGAGCATTGATTTATATGTTGTCTGCAGAGTACTTCACCAGAAAATGAACTAAAGACAAATAAAAACTTATCAACCTGCACTTCTTCTGAGCCCTAATTTAATCTTGTAAATCTCCTGTAGACTAAAAGTTGTCTTCTCCAAGACTCCCACTCTTCTGTCTGGTTTAGCTCTTTCCATAGCACAAATATATCTGGCTCTTCTAATTTTCCATCCATGGATGGTTTTTTATTTTGTATTTACTGCTTTAAATAGCATTTCCACTTTAAGACTGTCAGTGAGGTAACCATTCTTTTCACTAGGGCAATCTGTAGCTGTCAGCTTTCTGCACAGAGTTTCCCATGCTTTTTCTGATTTTAGCAGGCTTTCCGGCAATTGTGGCTGCATTTGTTTTTGAACTTCTAAACTTTAAAGGCAGGTTGTTTTGTTCTGTGATTCTTTCCTTTTTTCTGTAGGCCCTCTTTGGGGTTTTAGCAAGTTCATGGTCCAATTGGGGCCTGTTTTTTTTAACTTAAAGCAACAATACTTTTCTCCTCTGCACTGCCTGCCCTTTGTTTTTTTCGTTCAGGTAACTTTCTTTTTTTGAGCAGCTTCTTCTTTACTCTGCTGTTTTTCTTCTTAAACTTTAGGCTCTGCCAGCCAATTTTTACGGGTTTGTTTTTTTTAAAACCTTTGTTTTTTACTTGCAGCTCTCCTTAAGCTGTCCTCTAGATGCTAATTTCTTGGAACCACCACCTATTCTCAAACGAAAGTACAGCTACTTTTTTGTATTTTTGCTCACCATTTTGTGAAATGTGCCACTCAGGTTCTTGCAATTTTCTATAATGGACTTTCATTTTGGTGGATTCCTCACTTCCAAGTCTGTAGTGAAGCTTCTTCATTGTTTTCTTCAAGTTTTCTTCTTAGATATGTGTCTGTCTAGTTAAGCTTCAGTTGCTTTTGGTTTTTCATACCTTTGGGTGCTGTTCTGGGTTCATGCATTTAGCTGCCACCTTTCATGTCACCGCAGGTCACCATGTCAGATTATATTACTATCACTGATGTGATATCTTGTAGAAGTGACCACTGCTGCCAACCATGTTATACTATGCTGATATTCCACCGCTGCCTACCATGTTGTAATATGGTGCGCGGTGGTGTTTCAATGATGATGAGATCTGGAGATTTGTATATTTAAACATGAACTTTTTATTGTTAACCTCTAACTATCTACAGATCCCAGGTTACTGTCATGCATGGTGCTGTTACCTCTATGCAAGCCGGTTCCAGAGTGTTTTCTCTAGACTGTTCTCTCAGCCTATTACCATGTGACTCTATACATCATACTGTGGGTGGGGCTATTCTCCAGTCCCACGTTAACCTTTCCTCTGCTGAGCACCTTTACATGACAATAGCATGTAGGTACTTACAACATCATACAACATGTGTCTACATTGTCAGTTTGAAATCTTGACCTAGTTATCACTCCTGGTTATGCCACCTTCCACAGCCCCACTTAAGAACTTCCTTCCACTGTTTCATTCTGTTCAACCATCATGATATCATGTTTTATTTTTATCAGGTCAGTCAGATTTTCTACTCTCAACTGCAGGACATTTATTCTTAATGCTCTTTCAATTATCCTCAAGATATATGCCTCTGAATCTCTCTGCCATTCCTGCTCATGTCTTTCCCTTTCCCATTTCTAACATGCCTTGGGACACTTTGCTACATTAAAGGCTCAAACGAAATGTGTCATCATTTAATTTACATTGTTTTTCGCTGTCACTTCTATCTCTCTTATTCCTATTACATCTTTGCTTCCGGGAAATGGTTGTTGTTCAGCTTATCCCTTAAAGTGTATGACTCTTTCCTATGTAACTATATAACGTCATATTGCTCTTTGTAAAATTATAAAAGCTGCTGTTAACTCTCAAGTTCTCTAAGCCCTATATTTGTGGACAGTTTCCTTTCACCTTGCTCAATCTGTGACAGTTAAGACTCATACAATGACTTCTTTCTAATTAACTCAGGAATTACCCAATGTTATCCTCTTTCTCTGATCATTTTTTGCATATGAAAGACCTCCTTCTTCATCATCCATTCATTGATGATCGCAGTTCGTGTTTGCTAACATCCTTCAGGCCATACACTCTCAAGCGATCACAGGTAAAACCACCTTCCTTTGTGCTTATTTTTTCAGCTAATGAAGACACCAGCAACCTGAGCATCTTTCTTGTAGACTTAGGAAAGTAATTTGACCAGGTGGGTTTACCACTGTAGCCTCTCAAAGTCACTTCTGTCTCGGGTATATGACTAAACACTTTTAAAACTATCTTTTCCTTCTCTCCTTAGTCTCAAACTTCTGTTTTTCTCCCTCTGATTGTTCATAGTTTTGTATCAAGATAATCTCATCTAAATTATTCTTTCCTAAAACTTCAACATGTTTCCTCACATAGTCTCATATCTTTCTCAGCCTTTTTTTCACCTACAATTTTCAGGCTTTTAAAAGTTTGGTTTCAACTCATCATTACTATCAGATTTAATTCAACTTCTAGGGGCAGAAATATCCCAGTTTGCACTAAGTGGAGTACTGGGCGGGTAAAATGATTTTTTACCCATGGGCCGCAGTGGTGGCTTTTCACACTGTGTTGTCCCAAACCTGCCGCATTAATTATGCATTCCCAGGAAACACACCGTTTCCATGGCAGGCGGGCTCTCATATACCCACCACGCCATCACCTAACCGCTTAAGCACGACAGGCGCCATATTTAAAGTCCAGCCGCACGCACTCCTCTCAGTACTTCCAGCCCAGGATTAGGAGCAGGAGTAGGCCACCAGGCCCTACGAGCCTGCTCTGCCATTCAATAAGTTCATGGCTGATCTGAATGTAAACTCAACCCCACATTCCTGCCTACCCTCAATATCCTTTCACCCCCTTATTAATCAAGAATATATCTAGCTCTGCTTTAAAAATATTCAAAGACTGCTTCCAAAGCCTTTTGAGGGTGAGAGTTTCAAAGAATCACAACCCTCTCTGCTGCAAAGAAGACATGGCCCTGAAAGGCAAAAAGACTGCAGCTCCCAGGTTCAATGACGCGTCCCTCGAGCACCTTTTGGATGTAGTGGAGGCCTGCTGTGATGTCCTCTGCTCCCTCTCTGACTGCAGGATGAGCAGCAACCTCACCACCTGGCTTGGGAGGCACTGGCAGTGGTGGTCAGCACCAATGCCCTGCAAAAGAGGACAGCCGTTACAGGATGAATGGTCTCAGCCATTCCGCCAGGGTAACTCACTCTTCTCACAAACCCATCACACGACCACAGGGATCTCACACCTCAAGGGACAACACCACTAACTCTCACACACACCCTCACATCTCCATCAGGCTCCTATCCTCTGGAGCTCGCATCCTCATCCTGTCCATGGCTCTGCTCACCACACAAACATTCCATATAGTGCAATGTGTCCTGCTCACACTCTCTCCATAAGAGAAGCCTGCTCACATCAGCAGGAAGAGACCACAGACTGGGGGTGGAGTGGCCCACATTAGGGCCCTCACTCACTATGAGGAGTGTGCCATCGCACTGATCAGTGAGGACATGGACTGTGCCTGTGGTGACAATGAGGTCAGTGCTGAACACCCTTATAAGGATCCTGCACCATATTATCACTCTCTCAACGCATCTGTGAATGCTTTCTCCCCTGCTTTTGACATTGCTGACATGCACTACTTATCTCTACTTTGGTTCACAGGGAACTCTGCCAAGTGACCAACAGCCTCAGTCAGCCAGTCCCTCAGCTCCAGCCACGTTCTCAATTCCAGCCAAAAGGACACCTCCTCCATTGAAGAGCAGGAAATAAGCAGGCAGGAAGACCCATCACAGCACTTACCCACACCCTGCACCAGTGCAGAGACACACACCTCAGTGGGACCTAGAGCTAGAGCAGGCTCAGGTTCACAATCTGGTGGTCACTGCACAGACACATGTCCGAAGCAGGAGGAGGCAGGTTCATGCGAGCTCCCCAGCACTCGGAGGACTGCTGGCGATCAGGAAACTGAGTTCCAAGTTAGATGATGAGCCTCTAGATTTGGTCTTCCAACTTTTCCTGGAGTGTCAGTAGAAGGTGTGGGAACTTCACGCAGAGCTGCTGGAAGCCCTCAGCAGAGTGGCACGCGAGTGGGAGGAGTGCGTCCGCCTGTGCTCTGATGAAGTGGTGCCCACATGTGTGTGTATGGAGGTCTCCATGGGGAGGATGGCAGATGCCATGGAGATTCTGGTCCAGCAGAACACAGAGGTGTATGAAGACCTGCACTCCATCGCGGGAGCCATGGATGAGTTCCTACATTGGCAACACGAGAGGGAAATGGGGCACCTTGACATCCCTCCAGGTGCTCCTTCCCCTCAAGGCATCGGGCTGGGGCACCCCTAGGCTCCCGAAGGGAGTAGAAGCGGCAGCTGGACATCCTTGGTTCATCCATTCAGTAATCTCAGAGGCTGTCCTCTCCCTCCAAGCCCCCTTTGCCTGTGAGCCCCTTACCCTCGTCCTCTGTCACTGCAGAGGGGGCAGCTGGCCAGTGAGTTATTCTGGAGGGAGAAGTCTGTGTGTGGCAGGGCCTTTCAGAGCCTCATGCAAGTACTCTCCCACACACACACATCCTTCATGTATCACACTCACCTCAATGTCCTGAGAATTTTCAATGCTACCTGCTGGGGTTCGCATTCAGTTGCCCATCAGAGCTGACCTGCATATCCTCTCACCCAATGTTCACACTCCTAACAGCACCTGATCACGCCCACCATGACTGTTGTTTCACTTTCCATTTAGACAGCATGGTTTGGATTCGATTTTTTAGCCGCTCCCCTGTCTTTTCCCCTCCCCCAGTCACCCATTTCCTTTCCCCAATCACTGTTGACACCCAACCACCCCCCCCCACCACCCCTGCCCCCCCAACCCCACCACCACCCCCTCCGGCATCAGGTGAATGTGCCTGTTCTCTTCTTCCTGAAAATCCCACCCCCATCCACATTCACTTCCCCGACCTCTTCCTGCCCACCCCCAGGGTCCGTGTCTGCTTCTGTGTCCCCAGCAACCACCATCCCTTCCACCACTATTGTCAAATCCTCATCCTCCCACCCTACTGCCTCAGTCTGCCCTCGGTCATTCTCACCAATCCCTCGTTCTATATCCACCCTCAGTATGCTCTCCAAGAAACAGTCATGGACCCATCAGACCCCTCCCTTGCACGTTCACCTGGACATCCCCCACCTGCAGACCCCTTCCCCCCCCCCCCACCGCAGAACACCTTCCCCCACCAGAACCCCTTCCCCTCTCCAGATCCCTTCGCCCTAGGAACCCATTCCCCCCAGAAGCCTTTTCCCCCCATAGACCCTTCCCACCTTCTCCCCCGGGACCTCCTTCCCCCCACTTAGTTTTCCCACCACCCCCCTGCCCAGACTACCCCCTCCGCTTAGTTCTTTAGTTTCTCCCCCTTCCTGACTCCCTCAGACACCCTTACTTCTTTTGTCAACCTTAGTCCTTCCCCACCTCCTGACTCCTTCATCCAGCCTTCCCTCTTTCTCCAGTGTCATTCCTACCTCGAGCCTTACTCATACCCCTTTCCTGACTCCCTCAGATATTGTCACTTCTTCCTCCACCTTTACTCCCTCTCCTCTCCGCACTCCTTTCTCCCCCCCAGACTCCCTTCCCTCTCTGCACTCATGCCTCACCTTGGACTCCTCCCACTCTCTGCACTCCACCCCCCCCGAACTCCTTCCCTTACACCTTCCACCCCCCTTACACCTACTTCCCCAGTTGCCATCTTCTCTCTCATTCACCCCTCCTCCCCCTGTACTCCCTCCCCCTCCCAAACTCACACCTTTGACATCTTCATTCCCCCCAACCTCACCGCCACCCCCCCACCACCACCCCGACACCTTTATTCCCACCCCAACCTCACACCCCCAAAACCTTTTCCCCTCCCAGTCAATCCTGGACCTTCCTCCCCCACTCCCTCAACCATCGTTCACTGTGAGCAACAACAGTGACTTTCCAACTTCTGTGAGCAGCTTTGTAGCAGAGCCATGTCCATGAGAATCCACCCAGCATGGCCATGGATGTTCTTCCATGTTCAGCTGTTTTTGTCAGGAGCACCAATTTGTAAAAGCTTCTCCAGTATCCATTACTGAAGATGTAATTTTCAAGGACAAGAAAAACAGATGTCACCAAGTAGAGAGAATGAAATATAAAAGATCTTGTTGGCTAAAGTGGGAAACTTGGATTCAATCAACATGCTTCTTGTGAACACATTGTTATACTTACTTTTCATCTCACAAAATGTATGAACTCCTGAAATGTTTGTGCAAGCTACCAATTGGAGAGATGGTGTTTCCATTAAATTGCATTGGCTTTTCACATTAAATAGAATCATTGAATGGTTGCTTTGGACAGAGCTGGGACTGAGTTCCTTGCGGGGCATTTTGCTAGTGCTGTTGGGAGGGCTTTAAACTAATTCAGCAGGGATGTGGGAAGCAAGAGAAAATATTAGAGAAGAATACCAGGGTGCACCAAATACTGGGAGGAACAGATAACACTAGTATAGAGAATAGTAAATTAATAGGTGAAGTCGCGATGAGGGAGAAAGTAATAAAATCTATATCAGGGTTACTATTCATGTACGTAAATGCACAAGGTATAGTAATTAAGGCTGGGGAGTTACAGGTGCAGATTGCCATGTGGAAACATGATATTGTGGCGATAGTAGAGACCCGGCTCAAGGAAGAGCAGAACTGCGTGCTAAATATTCCTGGGTACAATGTGTTCAGAGAAAATATAAAAGGAAGGAAAGGAGGAGGGGCAGCTTTATTGGTTAAAGAGAGCATTGCAGTACTGGAGAAAGAGGATGTCCCAGAGCGTTCAAGGACAGAATCAATTTGGTTAGAGCTAAGGAACAGAAAGGGTGCAATTACATTGCTCGGTGTAGTCTATAGACCACCAAATAGTGGGAAGGATATAGGAGAACAAATCTGCAGGGAAATTACAGAGAGATGCAAGCATTATAAAGTCTCTATAATGGAGGACTTTACCCAAATGTAGACTGGGACAGTGGTAGTGGCAGAGAGGGCAAACGTTCCTAGATTGTGTTCAGCAGAATTTTCTACAGCAGTATGTGTCCAGTCCAACAAGAAAAATCACACAGTCTGACCTGGTTCTTGGGAAATGAAGTGGGCCAAGTAGATCAAGTGTCAGTGGGGGAACATTTAGGAAACAGTGATCCTTGTATTGTGTATTTTAGGATGATGATAGAAAAGGACGATAGGCAATCCAGAGTAAGAATAATTACCTGGGCGAGAGCTGACTTCGATGGGGCAAGAACAGAACTGGGTCAGAGAGACTGGAATGAAAGATTGACAGGAAAAACTGTAGTTGAACAATGGGCTACCTTCATAAAAGAATTGGTTCGGGCACAGTCAAGGTATATTCCATCAAAAGGGAAAGGTAGGGCAAACAAATCCAGAGCTCTCTGGATGAAAAAGGAGATTGAAATTAAGATAAAAAAGGTGTGCTAATGAGAGGTGTCAGGCAGAAAATACAATTGAGAACCAAGAGGAATACAGAAGTTTCAGAGCTGAGGTGAAAAAGCATATTAGAGAAGCGAAGAAGGATTATGAGAAATGACTGGCAGGCAACATAAAGGAGAATTCCAATGTCTTCTATAGGCATCTAAATAGTAAAAGGGTGGTAAAAGGAGGAGGAGGGCTGACTAGGGACCGAAAAGGGAACTTACGCATGGACAAAGGGGCCATGACTGAGATATTAAATGAATACTTTTCATTCGTCTTTACCAAGGAGGTAGATGCTACCCAGGCCATGGTGACAGATGAGGAAACTCTGTCAATAGAAGGGTTCAAAACTGATAAGGAGGAAGTGTTGACTAGACTGCTGGTACTTAAAGTTGACAAGGCAACAGGACCGGATGAGATGCATCCAAGGATATTGAAGGAAGTGAGAGCAGAAATTACATTGGCACTGGCCATAATTTTTCAGTCTTCCCTCGACACAGGGGAGGCGCCAGAGGACTGGAGAATTGCAAACATTACACCCTTGTACAAAAAAGGTTGTAAGAATAAGCCCAGCAATTACAGTCCATTCTGTTTATCTTCAGTGGTGGGCAGGATTCTAGAAACAATTAATCGGGATAGAATTAGCAGTCACATGGAAAATATGGGTTGATAAGGAAGAGCCAGCATGGATTTCTAAAGTGGAAATTAATGTTTAACTAACTTGCTGGAGTTTTTTGAAGAGGCAACAGAAAAGCTCAATGAGGGTAATGCTGTTGATGTGGTGTACACGGACTTTCAAAGGGCATTTGATACAGTGCCACACAACAGACTTGTGAGAAAAGTTATTGCTCATGGAATAAAAGGGACAGTAGCAACGTGGATACAAAATTGGCTGAAAATAGAAAGCAGACAGTAATAGTCAATGATATTTTTTGGGCTGGAGGAAGGTTTGTAGTGGAGTCCCCCAGGGGTTTGTATTGGGACGTTTGCTTTTCCTGATATATATTAATGATCTAGATCTTGGTGTGCAGGGGACAATATTAAAGTTTGCGGATGACACGAAGCTTGGGAGTGTTGTGAACTGACAGGAGGACAGTGTGGAACTTCAAGAGGACATAGACAAGTTGGTGGAGTGGGCAGGTATGTGGCAGATGGAGTTCAATGTGGAGAAGTGTCAGGTGACACATTTTGGCAGGAAGAACATGGACAGACAATATAAAATAAGGGGGAAATTTTGAAGGGGGTACAGGAGCAGAAAGACCTGGCGTATATGTGCATAGATCATTGAAGGTGGCAGGACAGATGGAGAGAACAGTTAATAAAGCATATAGCACACTGGGCTTTATTAATAGAGGTATAGAGTACAAAAGCAAGGAGGTTATGCCGAATTTATATAAGATACCCGTTAGACATCAGCTGGAGTATTGTATACAGTTCTGGGTGCCACATTATAGGAAGGATGTGAGAGAGTGCAGAAGACGTTTACAAGAATGATTTCAGGGATGAGAAACTTCAGTTACGAAGTTAGGTTGGAGAGGTTGGGCCTGTTCTCCTCGGAGAGAAGAAGGCTAAGAGAGATTTGATAGAGATGTTCAAAATCATGAGGAGGCTGGACAGAGTAGATCAGGAGAAGCTGTTCCTGCTCGTTAAAGAATCAAGAATGAGAGGGCACAGATTTAAAGTGATTTGCAAAATAAGCAAATGTGATGTGAGAAAAAACTTATTCACATAACGAGTGGGTTGAGTCTGGTATGCACTGCTTGGAAGTGTGATGGAGGCAGGTTCAATCGAGGCATTCAAGAGGACATTAGATGATTATTTGAATAGAAACAATGTGCAAGGGTACTTGGAAAAGGCAGGGCAATGGCACTAGGTCATAATGCTCATTTGGAGAGCCGGTCCAGACATGATGGGCCGAATGGCCTCCCTGTGTGCCATTAAAATTCTGTGATTCCAGCAAAGGAGACCATTTGACCCATCATGTCTGTACTGGCTCACTGAAGGAGCAATTCACCTAGTGCCACTTCCATCTTTTTCCCGTAGCCCTGCAGATTTTTCCTTTTTTGATCATGATCTAATTCCCTCTTGAATGCCTCAATTGAACTTGCTTCCACCACACTTTCAGGGAATGCATTCCAAGTCCTAACCACTCGTTGTGTGAAGAAGTTTTTTCTTATGTCACCATTGCTTTTTTTTTTGCTTCATTCATGGGAAATGGGTGTCAGTGGCTGGGCCAACATTTATTGCCCATCCCTAATTTCCCTTGAGAGCTGAGTGGCTTGCTCAGCCATTTCAGAGGGTATTTAACCACATTGCCATGAGTCTGGAGTCACACTTGGCCTGACCAGGTAAGACAGCAGGCTTCCTTCCCTAAAGGACATTAGTAAACCAGATGAGTTTTCACAACAATCAAATGTGTCATTAGATTTTTAATTCCAGAAGTTTTATTGCATTCAAATTTCACCATCTGCGTGGAGGGATTCAAACCCAGGTCCCCAGGGCATTATCCTGGGTCTGGTGTACTAGTCCAGTGCTAATACCACTACGCCACCATCTCCCTGCTTCTTTTGCCAATTACCTTAAATCTGTGCCCTCTAGTTCTCGATCCTTACACCAATGGGAACAGTTTCTCCCTCTACTCTGTCCAGACCCCTCATGACTCTGAATACCTCTATCAAATCTCCTCTCAACCTTCTCTTCTCCAAGGAGAACAGTGTCAATTTCTCCAGTCTATCTAAGTAACTGACGTCCCTTGTCCCTGTAACCATCTTCAATGCAATTCACCCAAAATCTACCTAACCAGCACAAAAGATCACATTTCAAACACAAATTACATCCAACACAATTAGTGTAAAAAAAACACACCAAAAACTAGCTTTGCCCACAAAACTGGCCACACGCAGTGCTGTTAAGCTTTTTTGGCATTTGATCACTAATAGGCCTTGGTTTAAAAGCTTCTAACAATATTTTTAATTTACTTCTATAGTGACTTATATACACAAACGTAACTAGCAAATAATCTGTATATTTCTTTTAACGTTATTTTCAGATATTTAAAATTGGAATACTCCCAAGTGGTGGACTAGACACAATTAACATTACTTATCTTTTGTGATAAACACAATTTCAGCTGCATTTATAAACCTGCACCAGGTTACCACCCTTAAACATATCAAAGAATTTTTCTTAATGTAAATTTTTCAAACAAAATGATTGATTGTGTTGGTTCATGATACATTTCACATTTGGCAATATGCAAATAAGTTTGAGCAGAAGATTGAGCAAGAAAGACTTTGTAAAACCAGCACAGTTTTCCGCACAATGTGCACCTGCATCACCAATTGTGCCCAAAGCGGAAATGCTTGGGCATGGTGTTTAACAAAGTTTAAAGTTGTATTATAGTGAATACAAAAATACCGAAGTCCTGGGCAGAAGGGATCTCAAAACATACTGGCTGCCAGTCTTGATAATGTTCATCTCTGAGTACTCAAAGTAATGAGAGCCACTTGTTTGAAATCAGTTTAAAGGCATTTAGTTACCATAATAGGCTTGGAGAGCTGCTTGTTTTTATTCTAGGAATCTACAGGCTTCAAGATGATTTGATTGAGCTCCTTAGAATATTTGGCTTGGGTCAATACAGATATTTTATTTCAATAGTTTCGTGAGGATCAGGGACATGCATATATGTTACATAAGCATAAAGCTAGGCTAGCAATCAGTAAACCTTTCTTTTCACAGAGGGTGGTTGACCTTATGAACAAGTTGTTGATTCATGCAGTGAGCGTGGATTTGCTGCACGCTTTCAAGAGAAAATTAAATGGATTCTTAACTCTGGCTGACATCACAACATACAATGCAGATCAGATATTGGATGGTGTGTCTCCCAGATTATTGTGGTCACCTGGTTGATTGGCATCAAAGTGGCATTTCTCAATTTTTGTATTTTCCTGAATAATTCTATGGCTTTATTATTTTTTTCTTTTTACATTTTTCAGGATGGATGCATACATGGGGATGGTGAGGTCATTGTGTCAGGTTGCTTCTTGACTGTATGCTACAGGTTCAATGGAGTAGCTGGTCATATCCTGTTCATTGATTTTGCATGCTCGTAACTAGGAGATGGAATATTGGGTTTGGCTCATTGGCCTCTGCCAGCAGCGGTGGGAGAGGAAGGACATGAGCCTGAAAACACTGCTTGAATGTGGGCATCTTAGCTCTGGGAACAATGGTTTAGAATTTTCTAAGAGATTGCTATAAACATTAAAATAGGTGTTTTGTAATTTATCCTTAGATGTCTCCAATAGATGGTGACAGATATCTTTTTATCTGTATCAGCCTCTTTCTCTGGGGTTGATTTAACCCTTCCGACCTGGTGGAAATTTAACAGCTGATCAATTAAAAACATATATGTTCAAGCATTGTATTGGTGACCGAGCATTGCCCAACTCATGAAATTCAATGTGGACAAAGCAAAATACTGCGGATGCTGGATATCTGAAATAAAAACAGAAGATGCTGTAAATACTTAACAGACTTGACAGCATCTGTGGAGAGAGAAACAGAGAGAGAGAGAAACTAGAGTCTTTTCTCAAGAAAGGTCCTTGACCTGCAAGATTAACTCTATTTCTCTCTCCACAGTTTCACTGCAGAATCTTATTTGATCATTTGGAGATTTGCCTGCTAATAGCACTGCCTCTTTGTTCCTGTTAGAAAGAGCCAGTGGAAATTTAGATATGTTGTGAATTGGGTATGGGAGGTCAGGGGCCTGGGCCCACCAGTAGCACATTTCCTTGGATCAAGCAAAGCCTAATAAAATTGGATCTGTAGTACTCTCTTCCAAGTGGTTCTACATGAAAATTCTCAGAAAGTCCTAATTGGTGGTATGAGCGGACAATATGACGTGATCAGTTTCATGACAGTGTGAAACCAGTTCACGATCATCTGCTCAGCCTGCTAATGACAGGCTGCGTTCTCCATCAGGAACTTCATTATAATACATCAGCATTTCATTATTAGGCCTGCCTGCCAAAATCGTTCTCCGCACCGCCCCCCCTCCAACCACTGGATTGTTCACCCATGTTGGCAGGAAAACACGCTGATATGTTTCACAACAGCACATAAGCAAATTGCACCTGGTGAAATGCATTTCACTGGGGACTTCAAGGTTTGTTTTCCTGCCTTACTTCTAGTCAGCATGCACAGTCATCAGCGCCAGGCTTCACAGACAGCACCACATCACTTTTAGGGGGGCTCACAGCAGGTCTCTACCGACCAGATCAGCCATATGTCGTTAGCTTTTCATTAGCTGCAGGGCAAGGGCTTGCTTGAGAAAGGGGGGGAAATGGCCTCAGGCAAGGGAAGAGGTTGCAGGATGAGAGCTGTACAAGGGAAGGAGGGTATCCTAAGGTGTTTGTGTGGGGGCACATGTTGATCTGTGCAAGTGGCCTCAAGATGGTGAGGGCTGAGGAGGCAGTCTCCAGAGGAGATGAGGCCAGATGGACATGTGAGTGTATGTGAGTGAGAATGGGTGGTGATGTCCCTTGAGCTGGCAGTGAGTGAGATGCCAGATGCCAGTGAATGTGTGATGGGCTTGAGTGTGTGAGTTTAGATAGATGAAATGGTTGCCATACCCTGGGCACACAGTTGAGATCATTCATCCTCTCTCTGTATTGGATGGCCAACCTCTTCTATGCAGCATTGACACTGAGCACTGCCACTGCCCCCCAAACCTGATTGGTAATGCCGCTGCCCATCCTGCAGCCAGAGCAGGGATAGAGGACATTGCTGCGGGCCTCCACGGTGTCCAAATGCCATTACAGTGACGCATCATTAAACCAGGGGGCTGCAGTCTTTTTGCCTTTTGTGGACATCTTCTCTGTGGTAGTCGTGGGCTGGAAGCACTGAAATGTGTCCGTGCAGCTGGACTTTAAATATGGCGCCCGGTGTGATGAAGCAGCGAGGTGATGGCATGGCGGGTGAATGAGAGCCTGACTGCCATCGAAACAGCGTGTTTCCTGGGAATGAATAACTAATGCGGCAGATTTGGGACGATACAGCATGAAAACCCACCATTACTCCTGGTGGGTACTGCTAGCACACTTAGTGGGAATCTGGAAGATTTCACCCAGAGAACATGGACTCTCTGTACTGCCTTCGAATCAGAGTTGTCAAAAGACGGTGTTCAAGTAATTTATCACTGTGGTTGACATCAATAATATAGTAATTTCCGCAGGTAGACAAATAATTTAAACCAATAGCAATTAGTGACAATTGACTTCCTCTCATTGACCATTGATGGTCGGGGAATTTCTTTGCCTCAGGACAAGTTATTTATTGCCATTAGACATTGTTGCTTTACAACAATGATATCTTTTCAGTTGAAGCTTCAGAAATTTAGCATTGTGAAAATCTAAACAAGGAGAATGAAATAAATTGCTTTTATATAGTACCATTCATGTTCTCAGAACATTCCGAAGTGCTTCAACCAAAGTCCAAATGACATCATCAGCCCCCATTTTTGAACACCTGAGGCCTTTATCTGCCTGTGGCGAGCACCTCAACATGTCTCCCAAAAGCTGGGATTTAAATTGCTGGCAGGCAGGAATAAATGGAGTGGTAAGTATTCTGCTTCTATATTAAAACTTACACAGATGAGGTTTAATTTCCGCCAACTCCAGCATGATGCCACCACCAAACACATCTTCCCTTCACCCCCCCGGCAGCATTCCGCAGGGATCGTTCCCTCCGGGACACCCTGGTCCACTCCTCTATCACCACCTACACCTCAACCCCCTCCCACAGCACCTTCCCATGCAATCGCAGAAGGTGCAACACCTGCCCCTTTACTTCCCCCCTCCTCACCGCCCAAGGGCCCAGACACTCCTTTCAAGTGAAGCAGCATTTCACTTGCACTTGCCTCAATTTAGTCTACTGCATTCGTTGCTCCCAATGCGGTTTCCTCTACATTGGAGAGACCAAACACAGACTAGGTGACCGCTTTGCAGAACGCCTTCTGTCTGTCTGCAAGCATCACCCAGACCTCCCTGTCACTTGCCGTTTCAACACTCCACCCTGCTCTCATGCCCACATGTCCGTCCTTGGCCTGCTGCCTTGTTCCAGTGAAGCTCAACGCAAACTGGAGGAACAGCACCTCATCATCCGACTAGGCATTTTACAGCCTTCCGGACTGAATATTGAGTTCAACAATTTTAGATCATGAACTCTGTCCTCCATCCCCACCACTTTTCCAATCCCCCTTTTTTCCAATTATTTATATAGATTTTTCTTTTCCCACCTATTTCCATTATTTTTAAATGTATTTCCATCCATTATTTTATCTCTACCTTTAGCCTATTTCAATCCCTTCCCCCCACCCCACCCCCACTAGGGCTATCTGTACCTTGCTTGTCCTGCTTTCTGACCTTAATTAGCACATTCCTTTAGATAATATCACCACCTTCAACACCTCTTTGTCCTTTTATCTATGACATCTTTTGGTTATCTCCACCTATCACTGGCCCTCTATCCAGCTCTACTTGTCCCACCCACTCTCCCCCCCACCCCCTTAAATGAGCTTATATTTCACCTCTTTTCTATTTTTCCTTAGTTCTGTTGAAGAGTCATACGGACTCGAAATGTTAACTGTGTTCCTCTCCGCAGATGCTGCCAGACCTGCTGAGTTTTTCCAGGTATTTTCATTTTTATTTTTGTTTTAAACCTCACGCATCCCGTTTTCATCAGGCATGGAGAGTTAAAACAGTGGGCTACAGTTTTCTATTCAGCAATGATAACCTATGGGGATTTTCCTCTTTTAATTTTATGCAAAATATCTCAGAGGAGGACAAACAGCTTTCCTGTCTGTTCAGTCGTTAGTAAGACGGAAGTATTGTTTCAGGATCTACAACCTTCAAATGTACTAATGACATAGCAGCATTACAAAACATTCATAGTGCAGAATTCTCACTTGATACAGAAAATTCTGGTGAGACATACTTGAGTTAATTCAATTTATTTTATAACATTGAGGGATTTATGTACTTACAATCAGCATCCTTGCTTCACAGCTCCTTGAGCCCTGCATCAAATTCTAGATGTTGACAGTTCAATTAGCCAATCAGGTTGCAGAACTCTTTGTTGAGTTTCCATTCAGTGTGTTAGAGCTAGGGATGCTGCACATTGATCTTTATCCATTTAAGCACATCTACTAACAACAATTATTTTTCAGTATTCTGCTACCATTCAAAGTTGCTGAAGTGTGTCTTAGATAAATGAGCTCTTCTGCTTGCTGGAAGTGCAACAGCAGAAGGAACTCAGGCAAATGGAAAAGGAGCAGAGATGTGGCACAAACACGGATAAGCTGTGAAACATGGCAGCTGTTAAAATAAAGAGCACAGTGTCTCCTGCCAGCGCAATATGGCCGTCTGTGCATGCGCACTGGTCTGTGCAGATGTCACTCTGTTGTCCCCAGCCTGCCAATTATTCTACAAAAGTGCACCCAAAACGTGAGTTTTGTAGGCAGGAAATGGATGCAGGTCTTAAGATTTTTAATATTTTATAATTATAGCTGAATGGCATAAAAAGTATTAAATAATTACAGTTCCACTAACATTGCTCAAATAGCAAAATTCACCCAGGAGGCAAGAAAAATATTGCTGATGCTGCAACTCGGAAACATAAAACTCCGGGGGCATTCAACACAAGATGCTGCCTGAGTGTCTCCAAGATTCATTAGTTTGCTGCTTTAAATTATCCATTTTATTTTTGCATTAGAATGGTGCAAAGGCTTTTTTTTGACACTGAATGAATTTCAGACCTGCTCTGCTGCTAGTCTGATACAAGGGGCCAGTCTTAAAGATGGGCCACCCCAATTAGTCACGGCAGCGTGGGTCTGTAAAACAATAAACTTGGTGGAGAAACACTTGAAATATGCATATGTGGCATTGGCAGCAAATGTAGCCAATAAAGAATAAAGAGACTTGCATTGATATAGCACTTTTCACAAACATTGGACATCTCAAAGCATCTTACAGTCACTGAAGTACCTTTTCAAGTCACTTATGATATAAGAAACATGGCAACCAATTTGCACTCAGCAAACTCCCACAAACAGCAAAGCGTTGATGGCCAGATAATCTGCTTTTGTGATGTTGATTGAGGGAGAAATGTTGACCAGGATACAGGGGATTGCTCTTCTTTGAAATAATGACGTGGGATCTTTTACATTGACCTGAGGGGGCTGCTGATGGTTTATAAAAGTATGTGCAAACCTTGGTTTAATGTCACATCTGAAAGACAATTGAGAAAATTAAATAAATACTTGCATGCTGTTAATAAATTTTGAAGTTATTTTATTGGTGGCAGCTTGAATTAGTAGCATTCTTACCTCTGGAGCAGATGATTGTGAGTTCAAATTATACTTAAGTAATTTGGCCTGACATCACAGTGAAATCTTGAGAAAATTCTGCATTTTTGCAGTTTGGTGCTAAACTGGCATCAACTGGAAGGGCAGGAAACTGGCACGATCTCGGTAATTTCCCATTGCAAATGACATTGGGCATACACTATGTCCAACCCATTATAGGTGGGACTATTAAAGATAGTTACAAATGATGGGAATATGGCACATTTTTTGTCATATCTGCCTTGGCAACCATGGATGCCAGGAAATGCCATAGTTACTGTTGGCCGCAGAGGATTAAAAAATTCAGGACCACCTTGTTTAGTACAACCAAATGTGCCAAGCCTGGTGGAAGGTTAGTAAAAAAATTGAATTTAAAAGAAATTCTGCCTGCATCATTGGGCACCATTTTCTGCTCCCACCCCACCCAAGGCGATGACCCACCTCCACCACCACGAGCTCTGGGGACCAGGGAATGAGAGGTAGAGGCATGGGGTGAGCTATGGCCCTGTCTCACCACTGCACTCCCTCAGCCTGCTGCTGTAATCATCAGCCAAAACTGACTTTTCAGTGAGTTCCCTCTAATCTCCATGCCCACCAACCCCTAGCCCCCAGCCCCCTTGTGCAGGCTATTGTTCTTTGACATGGAATTTATACCAATCACCACTCAAGTGAAAAAATGAATGAACATACCTAGGAAATTCCCATGTAAATTCCTTTACAAACTATCAACAGCCACAGCTTATTTTCCAAAGAAATATTGGAACATATCCCATGGAATTTCTTGGTCACTGGAGGTAATTTTTCCAACTTCAGATACTTTACTTGCCAAGGGGTCTACCAGAAATTCAAAAGTACACTGATAACTTAAATTGAATTATTTCTACTATCTGAAATGAAGTTATAACTTTTATTAATGTTCCTTGAGATATTTGAACAGAAGGAACGTTTGAAAAAATAAAAATTCCCTTACAGCAGTACACACATTTTTTAATATATGTTTGGCTCTGCGTATTCTAGCACATACAGCATTATTTCTCTCTTTCTCCTTGGACAACACTTAAATTGTCTCTGGGTAAGTTAGTAGCATAAAATGGCATCCAGCCAGTTGTACCCATTAACCTTTGCATCCACCTTATCCTCCATCAAGAATTTTGCTTTTAAAAACTAAGCTCAGAACAAAAGAATTGGTCTAAGGCGAACATACATGTTTGGTGTTCTTGGATATTCTGTGGGATTAATAGAGGCGACGATTGTGCAGGCAGATGCATTGCTCATTTTAACACTGGGGCCTCTTTAACAGTCGATGGGTGGGTTGTCCTCTTGATTGCCTGCAGGATATGTTAGCCCACTCAGTTTCCTGCACATTTACCAACTACTTGAAGTGGGAGATGTACCTTTAAAGCAAGGTTATATCTTGTGTTATCAAGTGGCATTTACTCACCAATAATCTGCCTACAGATGCTCAGTTTGGGTTCCTGCAGGACCACTTGGTTCCAGGACTGATTACATTCTTGGTCTAAACATGTATGCAAGGGCTGAATTCCAGAGGTGAGATGAGAATCACTGTTGTTGACTTCAAGGCAAACATGACACCAAGGAGTTCAAATATGGATCAGGGGAAATCCCTTTAAATTTACCCAAAAATCAGTATTTTTGTTAGTTAAATTGAGTAAATCTTTTGATTGTTGTTGAAACACAATCCTGCACTGGCTAACAATAACCTCATGGGTTATTGATAGGTCAGACTGAAAGTAGTTGAGGATCCAAAGGACAGGCACTTGGAGATCCTGCACAACTTAATGGTGGGATCTCATCAACATTTTGTAATTCTGTTTCCCATCCAGCAACCAACTAGATCGATAGCCTGACTGATAGATGGGAAAAATCGGTGCTGGCAGGAAGCTGCAGTCAGAGATCTCTGGGGGCAATCCCCAGCAATTGGGAGCTAGGTTGGAGAGGTGTGCTTGACAAGAGGGAGGATGAAGGTTTCCTTGAGGGACCTGGAGGATCACTGCTGTAGAGCCATCAGCTCACAGCTTGCTCTCACTACCACATTTCTCAACTCTTGGGAAACATGTGCAGAAATCATCAATTTTAAATTGGGCTTTCAACTGCACTGTGGGAGTCAATTTAAATATGCCAATTAAGTGGCCCAGGGGACATTTGGATGCCTAGTACATGCCACCGTTAAAAAGACAGCAGGAACATGAACAGCGTGTAGTCACTTTCTCGGTACTTAACTCTTCAATCGCCACCCTGACCATCCTGTGTCCATTGGTAGGGGGTTGGGGGTGGGGGTGGGGTGTGCGCAGTGCGGAGAAATGGGGGCCGTTTCATCCAGTGCAATGACTAACACCATTTTTTATTTTGGTTGTTAAATTATACTTAAAGTAGTAAGAATTTAAACCCCAGTGTTGGAGTTTGCAAGGGTGATGTGTCAGCTGGAGTTGTAAGATAACCTGCAGTCATTCTACTGTTCCAGCTGCATTTTATAACTAACACTCAAACTGATCCTATGTTAACATTTAGGTTTCCACTGGATACAACTTAACAAGCAAATTGTTGATGGCAGCAAATTTGTAACAAAAAAAAGGCATTCCCACTGGTTGCTATGTTAACTGTGCAAGGAGTGTCTTTATCAACAACCAGTGATTGTGTTGTTACTTTGTCAGAAAGCTAGCATTGAGTTTTATTTTTAAAATCTGCTGCTTTCAAAATTTGTTTGTAAAATTGTGCTTTTCAAGAAAAAGAAACCTTAGTTTGAATGCAGGATTTTGGATCGACAGATGTTTGTTAGGTAAGGGAATCAAGGGATATGGATCTAAGGAAAATTGAGTTGAGATAAGCTGTGATCTAATTGAATGTGGAGCAGGCTCAAGGGCTTGAATGGCTTACTGTTCTTATATTCCTATGTCAGCTGGGATGTCAGCATTATTAACTAAAAAGACGCAACATAACATTCAATTATGTTGACAGCAGCCAGTTTTTTTTAAATTATAGAAAGTTATTTTGTTTAAAAATTGCAACTCAAGGTCTGAGTAGCACATCATGAAAACTGTCATAGTATGTCACACCTCAATATCCTCAACCACAACTCACTTGTGACTTCAGCAGTTGTAGCTTATTAAATCAGTCAATTCATGCAATACAAATCACACATTACCACCCTTCATCATGTACCTTTGTATAAAGGGTACAGAATAAAAGACTGGAGATGCTGATATTCTTAAGCAAAACCAGAAAATGCTGGAAACACTTAGCAAGTCAGGACAGACAAAAAACTATGCCCAAAATGTTAACATGTGAGGTTAGAGCGACTGCCCTTGACATCAAGGCAGCATCTGACCGAGTGTGGCATCAAGGAGGCTGAGCAAAACTGGAGTCAATAGTAATCACTGGGAGAGGTCCCTGCTGGTTGGAGTCATACCTAGCACAAAGGAAGATGGTTGTGGTTGTTAGAGGCCAATCATCTCAGTTCCAGGACGTCACTGCAGGAGTTCCTCGGGGTAGTGTCCTCGGCCCAAGTGTTTTCAGCTGCTTCATCAATGATCTTCCTTCCATCACAAGGTCAGAAGTGGGGATGTTCGATGATGATTGCACAATGTTCAGCATCAACCTTGACTCTCAGATACCGAAACAGTCCATGTTCAAATGCAGCAAGACCTGGACAATATCCACGCTTGGGCTGACAAGTGGCAAGTAACATTTGCACCACAGAAGTACCAGGCAATGACCATCTCCAACAAGAGAGAATCTAACCGTCACCCCTTGACATTCAATGGCATTACCTTCGCTGAATCCCCCACTATCAACATGGGGGTTACCATTGACCAGAAACTGAACTGGACTAGCCATATAAATACTGTGGCTACAGCAGCAGGTCAGAGGATAGGAATCCTGCGATGAGTAACTAAACTCCTGTCTCCCCAGAGCCTGTCCACAATCTACAAGGCACAAGTCAGGAGTGTGATGGAATACTCCCCATTTGCCTGGATGAGTGCAGCTCCAAAAACTTTCAAGAAGCTTGACACCATCCAGGACAAAGCTGTCCACTTGATTGGTACCCCATCCACAAACATTCACTCCCTCCATTGCCGACACAGAGTGGCAGCAGTGTGTACCATCTACAAGATTCACTGCAGAAACTCATCAAGCCTCCTTAGACAGCACCTTCCAAACCCATGACCATTACCATCTAGAATGACAAGGGTAGCAGATACATGGGAACACCACCACCTGGAAGTTCCCCTCCAAGTCACTCACCATCCTGACTTGGGAATTTTTACCATTCCTTCACTGTCGCTGGGTCAAGATCCTGAAACTCCCTCCCTAACAGCACTGTGGGTGTACCTACACCACGTGGACTGCAGTGGTTCTAAAAGACAGCTCACCACCAGCTTCTCAAGGGCAATAAGGAATGGGTAATAAATGCTGACCAAGCCAGCGACACCCACATCCCATTAATGAATGAAAAATATTCTTCCTTTCTTTACAGGTAATGGCTGACTTACTTAGTGTTTCCAGCATTTTCTGTTTTATTCCCATGCGAAGAATGCCCAAATGATATATTTGTAAGGGAGTGTAGGGGCAGAGTGGGGGGGTTGTGCCTCCCTCAAGGGGCCCCCCTTCCACATCGGGAACCCTCCCTAATGCTCGATCTCTCCATTAAGACCTCCACCTCCCTCTCCCCACTCCCCCAGACTCACTTTTCCTCACTGCCGTGAGGGCCCACTCCCACCCCACCACCCACCCTCCACCAATCCCTCCACTCTTATCAGGCCCTGGGCTCTGGCACTTAGAATCTGGGGGCTGCTTGTAGTCCCGGTCCTGGCCACTGCTGCTGCTGGAGTTGCTGGGATAAAAAGTGGCTGGCAGCTCCCTGAGTGAGGGGCAGAAGTCCTGTTTCCAGCCAATTAATGCTCTTCAGAACATTATCTTTGGGTGGCAGGGAGGGAAACCCAGCACCTGAAAAGTCCTGCCCCATGTTAATACCACTGTAATTCAGTGGTTAATATTTTTAAATGACAATCTGATCCTCCAGAGGTGGTTTCTCATATGAACGCGTTGAAGTTGGAAGGCTGGAGACAGCTTCGTGATGTGCCGTCAATGTTCCCAGTTTTAACCCCACCCGCTCCCAAACGTACGCACTCCTGCACATTAAAATGCAGTCCTTAGATTCAAATTTTACTCATAGTGCCTCCTTATCATTTAAAAGGGGGGGGTAACACAGTGAGTGACAACAATGCTCCTCAGAAAAGACTTAAAAATTGTAACTTGATACTCCAACAGTACCATTAATAGCAGCATTACTGTAATATAGGGCAGAATTTTCCCATCCTGCCCGCGGTGAGTTTCATGGTGGGTGGGAGTGGAGAATCCAGCAGTAGGCAAAAAGTCGGAAATCCACCAGCGTAAAAGCAGTTTGCAATTCTCCCAATGGTGGGTTTATGGCGGGTCGGTTATCACACGGACTAGTGGTGTGAACACCATTTGTGTTTGTTAACATGTCATGGATGCTCATTAAAACAGCTGCTTGCCAGACCTTCCAATCTTCGGTAACGCCAGCGGGAGATTACGTCAGCCTCAAATCCATTTGAAAAGGGGTGGCATGCACAAGGCCGACCTCAGCTCACTGGTAACTTTGAGGTGAGTGGAACATACATAGCCTACCTACCATAGTTCTGTGCCGGTCTTGTTGCGATGAATGCCACACTGCTGGGGCTGTAGGGTTGGTCTCTTCCTGTTCTCTGCCTATATTGTCCCAAAGTACACCACTGTGCTGTGGTAATCATGCAGGCTTCCACTTTCAGAAACCCTTCAACCAGGCAGGGTTGATGAACACGAGAGGGGCAATGGGGAGGGAAGGCTATGGAATGGTAGTCAATGGGAAAGGCAAACACAAAGGGGGCCTTTCTGGGGTCGCCATCTAACTTCTTGTTGGCACAGAAATGAACAGGAGTCTGCTTGGAAGGAAAAAAGGAAGATCTCCTTGTGATGAAAACCACTGAAAGCCAATGGCTTCATTGGTGTTGCTAAAGGGCTACTTAGAACTCAGAAGCTTCACATCACAGTCACTGCATCTCAAGAGTAACACAGGAAAAATGTTGAATTTGTGAATGCAGGCAATAGTGAAGGAGGCACAGCTGTATCATATATGGCATTCTATCAATGAAGGCCTGTCACATGTAATCCAGATTTGACACTCCTAATGGGTTGAAGGGCATCCACTCATTGACCATGAGCAACTGATTGGTCATTAATATGTCACTTCAGAGGTTGGAGCACAGAGCTAGGTTGGGTCACTCATCTTATTTAAACTTTAGCATCCCACGCAAGGCTCAAGGCTGCGATGCCATCTTGGTCACCTCGATGTAGGTGTTACTGTCTCAGGGACAAGGCAGCATCAGCCACTATGCAGGTAGATATGGAAAGACTAGGAACTCTCACAGTTTCCAAACATGTCACCTTCTGAGCTTCACTTTCTTGCCCCTTGAATCATTAATGTCTTCAATGTTTCCGTTTAGAGAGAAGGCAAAAGCACAAATGGATCCAGGGCTTTGTCATGGTTCTAAGGCAATAGATGAGGTGTAGGAGGGAGAAGCGACTCCGTGTGCAGCTCCAGCGGGGAGGACATGGTCTAGGAAAGCCACAGCATGAACAGGAGGGTCAGGAGGAGAGGCTCAGACATCAGGGGCAACTTGCCAGACCTAGGATTTATTGTAAAAGAGTCTCCTATTTACAAATGAGTGAGAGGGAATGCCGTGCACATCTGCACTTTGTCCCAGGCTCTGGTACGTCACATATCCTGCATTCTTCATGAAGACCTGATGCCATGTGGAGTTGGAGGGTATCCCCTGCCAGTGGCTTTAAAGGTGACCACAGCACTCAATTTATTTGCATCTGGTTCTTTCCAAGAATCAACAGGGGACCTGTGCAGCATTTCTCAGTCAGCAACACATCGATGCATAAAGGAGGTCACAGATGCCCTTTACAGGAAGGCCCACCATTATGTCAGGTTTGCTCTCCTGCAGGAATAGCAGCACCTCGGCCCCACATTGCCTACATCTTGATGGTGCCCACCAGGGTGTGTGGCCCTTGAGTGCAGGGCCGAATGCAAGACCTGCTGGACCAAGGTTTCCATGGTAGTTGCCAGCATTCCCCTGGTGACCTCGAGGTGCTCACGTGTCAGAGCCACAACAACAGACAGAACGTGGACGGACTCCTCCATCATTCGCTCTAGTCTGCTGAGCGACTGTTGAGTCTCTGCCTGATGTTCCACCGCCTGTCGTTGAATCTCCAGCATAGATTTGGCGGCTGCTTCCAGAGGCTCATCATCTGAATCTGACTGAGTGGGTGACTGGTCTCCAGCAGACCTCCGAGTGCCAGAGTCCTGGGGTGTCCCTGCTTCCGACTGCTGCAGGGATGTGTCAGTAATGTGTCCCCAAAAAGTGAGGCCGAGCCTAATCTGCAGCTGTGTCCCACCGACGTGTCTCTGAGCTGGTGGAGGGTGGGTGTGAGCGCCATGATGGTTCTTCCAGAGCTTCCTTCTTGGATATAGTCTGTGGGCTCGCACTAGTGCTGGACTGACTTAGGGGCCTCGATCTGCTGGTGCATAGAAAATAGAAAAGAGAATTTCAGTTACTGAGAATGAGCTAGATAAGACTGCATGTCACTCATTGTGAATGTCAGGATTTGATGAAGTAATGGAGCTGTGATCCGCAATGGTTTGCTGGAAGGGGCCAATCTCCCCTTTCCCACAGGAGTGATCCCTGTCCTTCCCAACCAGCTCGACTGCAGCCTCCTCAAACTCACTGGGGGCGATGATATCAGCCACCCCTTCCTTGGTCTGCCATCGTTCATGCCAGTTGTGCCCCTGCTCCTGTATGAAGACGAAAGAAAGGCATGTGATGAGAAGGGATGGAGCAGATGTTGGGTGAGATGCATGTCCCTGTGTGTGGTGAGCCCTCCCCAGGAGGGCCAGAGGATGGAGTGTGAGCAACACGACAGATGGGTGATGTGAAAGTCTCAGTGAGAGAATGAATGGCGGTATGTATCCCTCACTAATGGGGGGGATCCCTGAAGAGAGCCACCATTTGAGTGCTTGAAGCCATGATGAGAGTTTGATATTGGAGGGAGTTGAAGGATGACTCACCCTGGCAGAGTGGATGAGATCATTCATCCTCTTCCTGTACTGGATGGCATTTCTTACGGGTTTGCCAGCCGTGCTCCGCGAAAGCCTCCCAGGCCAGAGAGGTGAGGCTGCTGCGCTTCCTGCAGCCATCACTGGTATAGAGCATTTGCCTGTGCGCCTGCACCCCTCTGATCAAGGCCTGGAAGGCCTGGTGGGTGAAGCGGGGTGCTGCCTTCTTCTTCTGGCTGTAAGACAACCTGGTGGGTTGGAGAGAGTGAGATTATATGTTGGGCTGGCCTATAAATATGGCGCCTGGACCTTCGAACCCGCCAGCTGATGGTGGGTGGACGAATCAGCTCCTGACTCACCAGCTGATTCAGACCGATATGAGCCTGTGCATAATCAATAACCCTCCAAGTGTGGAATCAGGTGTGAGTTCCCACCATTCCGGCCAGCGGGGTGTGCACTGCCTAAACTGCTCGCCACTGCACTTAGTTTCATTAATGGAAAATTCTGCCCATAAATTCAGTAGTGCTGCTGAGCCATTTTAAAGCAGGTGCATTCTTCTTTACATGCAGCCATTTATAACTGCAGGTTTTTTTGCTCATTCAGAAGCACAAGCAGAGGTAAAGAACTGACACCATGAGGAGGGTACTCAATCCCTAGAATTAGGCGCACATCTACATCTTTATCATTGAGTGGATTTCTGTCAAGAGTTCAGTGAGCATCTGAAATGTAACAGACCAATGCCAGTGACATTGAAGTTATCAGCATCATTCACCTTTTGCACCATGGGTATATTTTTAACACAACAGGAGCTATCTTTGGAATTAGCCATTTCTCTTTATTTAAAAGCATTTTCCAAGTGATTGCTGCATTAGTCATGCAGCCAGGTGCATACATCTGATTTCCTTTCATTGCCCAGCAGCAGTAAGCAGCAAATGTAATAAGAACTATGTGGTCTTCTCACTTCCCTCAGGTCCTAGGTGTTATCAATTGTGTTCATGATGTTTTGTATGAATTTTAAAGCCAAGGCATATTAAACAATTGCAAGAGCTTTAATCATCTGAATATTCATCATCTTTTATGATGCTGCCATCACATTGCTGCGTGAAACCATTTTCCCAGGCTCATGCAGCTTTTTATTCCTTCCTGCAGTTGTAATCTTATAAATTCTTTCCTCCTCTCTCACATATCAATTCAAGACTGGTGGTGTTGGTGGGGGTGGGGGGGTTTGGCAGGGGGGTGGGGGGTGGGGGGATGCGAAAAGCAAGCTATTGGAAAATGTCTTTTCTTAGCATGATTTTTTTTTCCAGAGGGATACAACCACATGTAAAAAGTTGTGAACCTTCAGGGAGAATTCCAGCGGGAGACATGACCCAAGTTAAACAAAAATTTTGGGAGATTCAAGAACTGTGTCCCATACTTACCTGCCTCAGTAATTGTGCTTATGTTTCTAAGAGATGAATAGGATACTAATGGTCAATTCTAGCTCTGATGTATCTTCACCAGCTTTGCAGTAACTGCTTAATCTCATATCATGCCTCTCCATTTGGGAAAGTGTACAGGGTGCATAATGCACATTGATATCAGGTTTTTAACTTCTGCTGAGCTTTGCCCAGATGATTTATCGTTCTCATTGGTTACCTGATTTATTTTTCCATAACCCCTTTGAATTGATTTTAATTCTCCCACTATCACCTAAAAGGATTTTAGAAAGATTTCCATTTGGCGTTGTAATTTTCCTGTTTCTACCTTATAACCACACATTCATTTACTTTATTTAAACTCTTCTTGGATCTTATATTTCAGAGTATAACCTGTTACTTTGTGTCTGTAAAGACCTGGGGCAGAATTTTATGCTCGGCTTGCAGGCGCGCCTGACCCACTCAAGCGTAAAATGGCACGCATTGGGCGTGCGTCCTGACATCATCACGCACTCACGTGATATTTCGTTCAGCAGGCATGTGCTGGAGTTCGCAGCGTGCCCACTGATAATTAAAAGATCTATTAAGGCCATTAATAAGTGAATTAAATTTAAATTTATGCTGCCCATCCAACCTTACGGTTGGCAGGCAGGTAAAAAGGCCAAGCGGCCTTTACATTTTTTTTAAAAAACCTCACCCATGAGCCGGACAGAGTGACAGAGTCACATGAGGGGACATGTTTTATTAAATTTTTATTGTCTTTACTAATTTTTTAAATAACCGCTTCAATCTCCCTGAGGCACGGAGCTGCCTCAGGGAAATTGAAGCTGTCTTTTGCGCGCATGTGTGAACTGTGCGCTAGGCCCTGCTCTACCTCCTTCCCCTGCCCGCACAAGCAGCGTTCAAAGCGCTACCACTCGCAATCCACGCAGGGCGGGCCTTAATTTGCCCGCCTGCATGAAATCGCAGTGCGGAGCTGATCGTGGGTGGTGGGCAGCTGCCTGACTGCCCCCGCCAAGCACCCCTGCTAAGGACAAAATCCTACCACTGGCCAATTTGGGACTAATCTTCTGAATTTATTTGTGCAAATTAGGTCCTTATGACTGAATTCATGACTAAGGGCAAGGGAAATTGATAGCATGCTGTTTATTTGTTTTAAGTGAGAGAAAAAGAAGATTAGTGATGGGCTAATAGGGAAGATGGATGGTTCAAGGGATGATGTAGCAGTTTTGAAAGGGAAGTTGAGGAAAAGAAACTGTTAAATGAAGAGGAAGAATCCAGTGGGCAGGGAGTCAAAGGGTCAGGAGGTGGGCCTCAGAAGAACATAAGAAAGAAGGAAAATAGATGTTTCACATGTATAATGGCCAGCATGTTACCGCCCCTCCTACCCGATGGAATATTATCAACATACATACGAAATAGGAACATAAATATGACATTCAGCCCCTCGAGCCTGCTCCGCCATTCAATAAGATCATGGCTGATCTGCTTGTGTTTTGAATTCCACATTCCCATCTATCCCCAATAACCTTTGATTCCTTTGCCTAACAAGGATCTGTTGGCCTCTGCCTTAAAAATATTCAATGACCCCGCCTCCACCACCTCCTGAGGCAGAGTTCTAAAGTCACACAAACTTCAGAAAATAAAAAATCTCCTCATCTCTGTCCTAAAAGGACAGCCCCTAATTTTAAAACAATGGCGCCTAGTTCTGGACTCACCTACAAGAGGAAACATCCTTTCGACATCCACCTTGTCAACACTGTTCAAAGATCTTGTATACTTCAATCAAATTACCCCTCACCCTTCTAAACTCCAGTGGAAACAAGCTCAGTCTGTGTAACCTTTCCTCATAAGACAACCCACTCATTCCAGGTATTAATCTAGTAAACCTCCTCTGAACCCTGTCCAATGCATTTACATCCTTCCTTAAATAAGGAGAACAAAACTGCACACAGCATTTGAGATGTGGTCTCACCAATGCCCTGTATATCTGAAGCATAACATCCTTAATGTTCAATTCCTCTCATAATAAAGGATACAATTCCATTAACCTTCTTAATTACTTGCTGTACCTGCATACTAACTTTTTGTGACTTATGCACTAGAACACCTAGATCCCTCGGCAGCCATTTTCCGGTTAAGTAATACTCCGCTTTTTTATTCTTCCTGCCAAAGTGAACAACTTCACATTTTCTCACATTATACTCCATCTGCCATATTTTTGCTCACTCACTAAGCTATCTACATCAGCCTGCAACCTCCTTATGTCCTCTTCACAAGATTCCTATCTATCTTTGTACCATCTGTAAATTTAGCTATCATCCCTTTGCTCCCCTCATCTAAGTCATACATATAAATTATAAAAGGTTGAGGCCCCAGCACAGAACCCTGTGGGACTCCACTCATCACGTCCTGCCAATCAGAAAAAAACCATTTATGCATGTTGTTTTGTGCCAGCCAGCCAATTTTCTATCCATTCTAATGTTACTCCCTACACTGTGAGTTTTTACTTTCTGTAATAACCTTTGATGTGGCACTTTATCAAATGCATTCTGGAAATAACTACAAAATAATCTCAAATTATGGTCCCACCGAACTGAATGGAAATTTAAATGACTCACTACATCCATCGGGGGGAGACATGCTGCAGCGGGGCCATAAGATTCTGGCCAATTGTCATAGAGTTGATTTTCCAGGCAACTTCTCTTGGTGAAAACATTTAACTTTATTTATAAGACAGCAGCAACAACTACACGTGTGCATCAAACTCCATAACTAAAGAAGAACTCTCTCCTGGAAGTTCCTTGTGCTGCTAACGCATTGGTTTACACAGATCATGTGATCTTACAACACAGGATTAGTCTTAAAGCTACAGTCCTATGTCTATCAAAACTATAATTACGACACCAATGTTATTTTCTCACAATAAAAAACAGAAAATGCTTGAAATTGACTGCAAGCCCATTAACACCAGAAATGAGAAAACAGGTTACATTTTCAAGTAGAAACCATGAATCAGAATTCAAACTGCAAACCTCTACCAGGCTGGACAAAATATGGATGCACCAATGCATTTGCGTAGGAAGGGTCACAAAAGTCATATTTATGAGCCACCCTTAGGGCAGCACTTTGCCCTCAGATGGTGGGCGGGCCCGACCGGCTCGGCAGCGGGCGGACAGCCGACCCCTGCCACTGAAACGGGGCCCGCCACCATTTTGAGTGGGCTGGCCAATTAAGGCCCACCCAGCGGCCTGCCCGACAGCGCTTCCTGTGTGAGGGTGGGGGGGGAGGGATTCCCCATCTGTCAAAGTGCACACTGCTCCCTGAGGCAAAGTCCTGTCTCAGGGAGATTCGTGACAGGTCAGTAAACTCTAAAAATTGAAAAAGAGTAAAATTATTAACATGTCCCCCAATGTCACACAAGATGGAACATGTTAATAATAAACACTTAAAAATTTATTACATTTTTAAAAAACGGACATGAAAATTCATCCCGCCAGTGGATAAAGTTTCATTAATAATCTGGAGCCCACTGGGGCTCCTGGCCTGCCCACCAGCCTTAAGCTTGGACGGACAGGTCTTTAATTATCTTAACTATCCTGTCAATGGCCTCAATTGGCCATTGATAGGTCGGCGGGCAGACAGCTGATTTCGCTGTCTGTCCGCCTTCCTAAAAATTTAAAGGGACCTGGATGACATCAGAGATTCCTCCCAACGTCATCCCGCGTCATTTTCCCCTCGGCGAGCTGGCCCCGCCCCCAAATCGCCGAGGGGAAAATCTTGGCCTTAGTATCATCAGGCCCTTCCCTCAGTTAAAAAAAACACAGAAACCTGAAGGCAACAAATGCAAGCATTGTCTTTAATTCCTCAGTGTTGGTTTCATACAGCACCATAAATGTCATCATCATAAAATATTTACAGGTGCTGGTGAATCAAAGCCATTTCCGCCACCTCCAGTATAATGCCACCACCAAACACATATTCCCCTCCCCTCTCCTTTCAGCACTCTGAAGGAAACATTCCCTCTGGTCCACTTTTCAATTACCCCAAACGCCCTCTCCCCTTCCCATGGTACCTTCACGTGTAAGTGCAGAGGATGCAACACTTCCTTCCTTTTACCTCCTCACTTCCCACCAGCTTGGGCTGCAAACATTCCTTTCAGGTGAAACAGCCATTTATTTGTCCTTCTTTCAATTTAGTATACTCTGTATCTGTTGCTCACAATGTGGTCTCCTCTGCATTGGTGAGACCAAATGAAGATGTGTGACCATTTTGCAGGACACCACCATTCAGTCTGCAAGTGGGGTCCTGAGCTTCCAGTCGCCTGTCATTATAATTCTCTACACCACTCCCACTCTTACCTTGGCCTCCTACACTCTTCTAATGAAGCTCAGCATAGGTCAAGGAACAGCATATCATCTTTTGAATTCAGCATTCCGGACTCAACATTAAGTTTAACAATTTCAGTTCACTAACCACTGGTTCCATTAGTTCAGACACCAGCTGTTGGTGATGACACTGCATGGTCATTTACACCTCCTCAAGACCACCCTTATTTCTTTTAATCACCCATTACCACCCCCTTTGCCTTACACAACCAACCCTAATCTCTCCTGTCCTCCACCCTATCATAAAACTTCCCTCTTGTTCATTCCCCTGCATCCCCCAGAGCTCAGACCTTTTCCCATCCTCTGTACTTCCTTGAAACTTGTTACATCTCTAATTTTTTTTTTAGTTCTGATGAAAGGAAATGAGTCTGTTTCATTTCCCTCTTTACAGACGCTGCCTGACCTACTGAGTATTTCCAGCATTTTCTGTGACTGTCAGATTGGAGAGCAGCACTTCATTCTAATCACATTTTTTGGATGAAATCGTCCCAGATTTACATCAAGTGCTGTAGCGGGTGGGTAATACGGTGTTTTACCCACCGGCCACGATGGTGGGTTTTCACGCTGTATCATCCCAAACCCGCCATATTACTAATGCATTCCCGACGCCATTTCCATGGGGGCAGGCTTTCATTCGCCTGCCATGCCATCACCTCGCCGTTTCATCACACCAGGTGCCATATTTGAAGTCTAGCACACATCTCAGTGATTCCAGCCCACGTTACTGCAGGGAAGATGTACACAAAAGGCAAAAAGACTGCAGCCCCCAGGTTGAATGACGCGTCATTGGAATGCCATTTGGACGCGATGGAGGCCCATCATGATGTCCTCTATCCCCGCTCAGGCCGTAGGATGGGCAGTGGTGTCACCAGTCCAGCGTGGTAGCAGTTGTCAGTGCCAATGCTGCACAGAAGAGGGTGGCCATCCAATGCAGATAAAAGGTGAATGATCTCATCCGTGCAGCCAGGGTATAGCAACCATCTCATTATTCTAAACCCACACACTCAAGCCCATCACACATTCACTGGCATCTCACTTACTGCCTGCTCAAGGGACATCACCACCCATTCTCACACACATCCTCACATGTCCATCTGGCCTCATCTCCTCTGGAGACTGCCTCCTTAGCCCTCATCATTTTGATGCCACTTGTACATGTGCCCTCACACAAACTCTGGATACCCCCCTTCCCCAGTATATCTCTTGTCCTGCTGCCTCTTCCCTTGCCTGAGGCCACTTATTCCCCTCTCCCAAGCAAGGCCTTGCCCTACAGTCATTGAAAAGCCAGCCAGATATGGCTGATCTGGAAGGTAGAGACCCCTCCTAAAAGTGATGCGGTGCTGTCTGTGAAGCCTGGTGCTGATGACGGCGAGTGTTGATTGAAGCAAGGTAGGCAAACAACCTTGAAGCCCAGAGCAAAGTGCAACCTGCCAGTTGCACATCGCATAGGTGCTGTTGTGAAACACTTTGGCGTGTTTTCCTGCCGACATGGGCTGACAATCCAACGTTGGGGGTGGGGGGGAATGCCGGGGGGGAAGTGTCCAGCGGGTTGGCCTTATAATGACATGCTGATGTACTGCAATGAGGCTCCTGACATCCGATGACGCAAAGTGCAACCCCCCATCGGCAGGCTGAGCGGATGATCACAAACTGGTTTCATGCCATTGTAAAACTGATCGCGCCATATTGGCCACTCACACCACCAAACAAATCCGATGCCAGCAGGCACAGAAAATCCGACCTTTGTGTTAGTGAGTCCTTAATCAGTCAATACTTAAGTCAGTGAAGGTTGGACTTGGGGCTCCAGGGCTCCCATAATATCTCACTTCATTTTCAGCTACAATAACATTCTGAAAATAAACAATGAAATTCTCAAAGCCTCATTGTTCCTGCTATTTAGGTTGGAGAATAGAAAATAAAATAGCTTGGTAAATTAACGTTAACTTTAAGTTTCACTTTTTATTTTTACAATTCTGATACTATAAGGGGAGGGTTACAAATACAATTAATGTAATCCCCCTTGTGAGTTTGGAAGATGCTGTCGAAGGAGTCTTGTGAGTTGCTGCAGTGCACCTTGTAGATGGTACACACTGCTACTACTATGCATCAGTGGTGGAGGGGGGTAAATGTTTAAGGTGATGGATGGGGTGCTAATCAAGCAAACTGCTTTACCCTAGTTGGTGTTGAGCTTCATGAGTGTTCTTGGAGCTGCACTCATCCAGGCAAATGGAGAGTATTCCATCACACTCCTTGTGCCTTGCAGATCGTGTTCAGGCTTTGGTGAGTCAGGAGGTGGGTTACTTGCCACAGAATTCCCAGCCTATGACCTAATCTTGCAGCCACAGTATGTATATGGCTGGTCCAGTTCAATTTCTGGTCAATGGTAACCCCCTGGATTTTGACATTGGGAAATTCAGAAATGGTAATGGCTTTAGAGAGGCTGGTGTGGAAAAAGTTTGTCTTAGAGACAGAAGCACCAAATGGATTATTTTACTGGATAAGTGAATTGAGCTGCTGCCTCACACAAATTGCTCTTTAGGTTTCTGTCTTTGGGAATATGCTAGAATCCATTATTAAGGAGGAAGTAGCAGGACATTTAGAAAATAATAATACCATCAGGTAGAGTCAACAAGATTTTATGAAAGGGAAATCATGTTTGACAAAGTTATTAGAGATCTTAGAGGATATGATAAGCACAGTGGATAAAGGGGAACCACTTGATGCAGCGTATTTGGACTTCCAAAAGGCAATTGATAAGGTGCCACATAAAAGGTTACTGCACAAAATAAGAGCTCATGGTGTTGGGGTGATATATTAGCATGGATAGAGAATTGGATAACTAACAGGAAATAGGAAGGCACACTAAAAGGATAATTTTCAAGCTGGCAAACTATAACCAGTGGATTGCCACAGAGATCAGTGCTGGGGCCTCAACTATTTGCGATCTATAGTAATGACTTGGGTAATGGAGCTGAGTGTGTTGTAGTCAAATTTGTTGATGATACAAAGATAGATAAGAAAGCAAGTTGTGAGGAAATACAAAGGGCGGGATTTTGACTACCGAGGTGGATAACTTAATTCGGGAAATTTCCCACTCGCCAGACCAACCTCGGAATCTAAACAAAGAACTCAACAAAGACAACAAATAGATGCTTTATCAGCTGGCCTGTCAATCAAAGTAGTCCAGCATAGATTCTGAGGGGGGTTGATAGGGTAGATGCTGGATGTTCCTCCTCATGGAGAAATTTAGAGCTTGGTGTACAGTTTAAAAATAAGGGGTCTCCCATTTAAGATGGATATGAGGAGGAATTTCTTCTCTCAGAGGATCATTAGCCTTTGGAATTCTTTATTCTAGAGAACAGTGGAGGCTGGGTCATTTAATATGTTTAAGGCTGATTTAGACAGATTTTTGATCTACAAAGGAACCAAGGATTTGGGGGACAGGCAGGAAAATGGAGTTAAGGCAAGAGTCAGATCAGCCATGATCTTATTGAATGGCAGAGCAGGCTTGATGGACCAAATGGCCTACTCCTGCTCCTATTTCTTGTTATCTTATGATTGCTGCTGCACAAATCACATTTATAAATCTATAGCCCTCAAGCTGCATCTGACCCAGAAATGCTTGATGTTTGACACTGCATGCCAAAATTATAAACAACTATCCTCACTTTGATAAGCACTATATCTCAATTCTCCCCCAAAACAACTGCAGTTGGAATACAAGCCTTGAAATTAAAAGCTAATTGAGCATTGCTTTGGATTCTTTGTGGGTTACAAAGAAGTTTACCTACCTGTACTGATTTGGGTAAATACTTCAGTGTCCACATAATGGCCCATTCAATAGGATTGCATTCATTATTGCAAAGCACTTATTAAATGTAATTATTAAAACTCCTCAAATAGCACAGAGAGCCTACACCAGCTGTCATCAAAGCAATTCTGTTGAATGATGCAGCCATCCAAGCAAGCAAAAGTCAGATTCATAAATGAAACTATAGGAGCTATGCCTTAGCAGTTAGAGGGAGAAGGGTGACAATCTATTGGATAGAAAGGAATGTTGATCCCCTTTCCATTCTCTCCCCAGAAATTCCTGACCCATGTCAAAGAACACTGTAACCCCTGCCAATGCAAGATGCCTACCAACTGCCTTCTGCACAGGTGCGTAGCTCTACGCATGCGCAGGAATCCAATGTTGTCACCATGCTGTCCCCAGCCTGCCAGGACCACTTTGTCATGCACTGATGAGACACTGCACACGGGCATGCTGACGGCAGAAGGATCATGCATGCGTGAATTTGAAAATTCAGTGATTATTTAACTGTGAAAAGGGAGATGCCTGCTCTCTCTCTCTCTTTCTCCACCGGCAGGCTCTCCACAAGTTCATGACAGAAGAGGCCACCGAACGGTGCAAGCGAGTTGACAACGGGCACCACACACGGGCACCACGCACAGCCACCATGGAATTTGACAAACTCCGTGGGGAGTCCTCCTGTAGCTCCCTATCCCTGATGCTTTCTTCAGACAAATCTCAACTACAAACCCCTACAAACCTCAATAATCCTACCCAGACATTATACCCTTCCCTATCTTTTCCTCCAACCCCCACACACCTGTGTGATTTGCATGTTACCACAATTCTGGCCTCTTTAGCATTCTTCATTGTTCCTAAATTGGAGCCTGTGTTTTCAGCTCCTAAATCCCTCATGCCTAGAAGTTAACCTCCTTTGGATGAGTGCAAATTGAAACGTTTCACAATTCTGCTCCGAATGCACGTTAAAAGGATGCCACTGTGATGATTTCAGCAGCATCTTTGGTCCTAGCCACTGCCTACTCTGTCGTCATGAAGCAACACACTCGAACTGTCCATGCATGGAGCATGCACACTGTTAGTAGGAAGCACAGCCATCACAGAAAGGCGTAATATGGTCTCTCACATTACCAGGGTACAGGAAGATGTCAGACTGGAAAATAGCTGTGCAGGATACCAACAGAACTGTTTATTTCTCTTCAATACTATGGGCAGATTTGTGGCAGAAATCAGCAAAATCCGATACTGGGTGGGGAAATAGGCATGTGACCAACTGATAGCAATGGTGGCTTTTTCCACCATATCATGTGCCACTTTGTTTAAAAAATTGAGAAGCACAGGTTTTCCGTAAGATCACTGGCAGGGCATCCTCTGATTCCTCTGCTCCGCCGTGACCTCAGGCCTTCAGTAAACTGGGCGCCAAATTTAAAGGCCGCCCCTGCAAAGAGCTAACACTCTTCATGGGAAAAGAAGCTGCTGGGAACTGATGGCTGCCAAAGGGAGGAAACATGTTGCCCCCAGATTTAGCGATGCCTCCCTCAAGTGCCTACTGGACACAGCGGAGGCCTGCCATGATGTCCTCTACCCCTGCTCTGAGTGAAGGACATCAGCCAAGCTGACAAATCCAGCATGGGAGGCGGTGGCAGCAGTGGTCAGCGCCAACGCCCTTTAAAAGAGGATAGCCACCCAGTGCCGAAAGACAATGAATGACCTCCTCTGTTCCTCCAGGGTAAGTGGCTCTTCTCATCACTCTCAACACACACACACGCACACACACGCACACCACACACACACACACACACAAATCCATCCACAGGGATCTCACTCAAGGGACATCACCATTCACTCTCTTACATGCACCTTCATCTACCCTGTGGATCGTGTCCTCATCCCATCCGTGGCACCACTCAGCACCCACACATGCCAGGCATCCTTCTCATCGGGCATGACAGGTGTCCTGCTTACACACTCTCCACCTGTCTTCATGCAGGACAAGCTGGCCCACAACAAAAAGGGAGAAGTCACAGACTGGTGGAGGAATGCCTGACATCAAGGTCCTCAGAGACTTTGAAAATTGAGCCACCCAGCTGGCCGGCGACAATGTGTACCATTCCTGTTGCTGATGATGAGGTCGGCAGCACTAAACCAAATGAAGATTCAGCAGTGCAACATCCACCAGACAACTACACTGTGGGTCAGTTCCCCTGCCATGCATTAATTATCTCTCCTTGCTTTCGTAGGCACATTTGGGAAGTAACTAAGGGGTCCACGAGCCAGGTCCTCAACCCAGCCTCAAGGACACCATGGAAGAGGAATCTGCAGACATCGAAATTGAAGACCTTTCACACCCTCCACCAGTGCAGAGCTGCACACTTTGGTGCGACCTAGTTCTAGGGTCACAATCTGGTGAGCGCATCACACTATCTGATCCACAGCAGGTGGAGGCAGGAACTTCCCAGGTTCTGGCACTCGGAGGACTGCTGGAGGCCAAAAACCTGTTGTGTCCGAATCAGATGACCAGCCTCTGGACTCAGTCATACCTCAGTTGCTGGAGCTGCAAAGGAAAGTTCGGGAACGTTGGGAAGGGATGCCCGCTGCACTCATCAGATTGCAATGCACAATGGAGGAGTCCGTCTGCCTTCAGTCTGATGTGATAGTGTTGGCATACCAAAGTAACAAGGTCAACACTGGAAAGATGGCAGCCACCATGGAGACCTTGGTCCAGGACTCCGGTCCTGCATTGCTGCAGGACCTGCACTCCATTGCTGAGGCACTTGCTGACATCCATCAGTGTCAACATGAGAGGGGGCGCAGGCATCTTGAACTCAGTCCAGCTGTCCCATCCTCTCAAGAATTCAACCAGGGACCATTAGGCACCCATAGGGAAGAGGATCAGCAGGTGCACAACCTGAGGCCATCCATCCAGGTGACTCCAGGAATTTCTGGCCCATCCGAATATTCTCTTCCTGTGACCCCAGCAGCTCCAGCTCCACAGGCCAAGGAGGGTGGCACCACACAGCAGAACCCAAAAAGCAGGCCAGGGCCCTCCAGGTCACACCCGCCAAGGTCATCACAGACAACAAGGCGTAACAGTCAGCAGGTCACTTCCACCTTCACTGTGGATGTCAGGGGAGAACTAAGACATTGTGGCAGGGTTAGAAAGGTCAAGAAGATGTAGTTGCATAACGTGGGCATGGATGTTAATCACCTGTACATAATGTTGACCATTGTAAATATACTCGCAAGAATGTCTCCTTGTCTATAGCTCCTTGTTATGATGAGAAGTCTTCCTGTCATTCAGATGTGAGATGTTTCCTGCACAAAATGAAGGTGCGTGTCACAGTCCAGAGCCTCTCCCCTGTGCAGGGTGTAACCTTCTGAGCACAGTGACCGTCTGGCTTCAAAGTCACTCTCCAGATCAGTGATACCTGCATCTCCATGTGGCTTGTGTTTGCTGCAAGGATCTCGTACCCAAGTGTCACAGGGTTCTGTGGTGTTCTCTGTGTGCTCCCAGCACCTGAGAGGCAGGGCTGCCATCTCGACACCATTCCTGACAAGTGAAGGCGTGGGGCTGAAGGGAACAGGTGATGAAGCCTGTCAAAGGATCAAGGTGTCTTATAGCCCATGTGCCTGCTGTATCTCAGCAGCATTTCCAAGATATGAGCCTCTTCACAAAGCGTGTGTGCACTGCCCTCAGCCAGACAGCGTCAGACATTCCCAGATGCAATGTGAAAATCTCAGGAGTGTTCTCGCTGCATCTCGTCATCATCTTCCTGGAATCTTGCAGTAATGAAGGTCTCACTAGTATGCCTACCTTGCCCGGCCATTGCAATGGCTTCATTGCCTGCACCCTCACCTTCCAGGTCCTCATCACCCTCATGCCCTTCGACTTCCTCCTCATCGGAGGAGACATGCAGCTCTTGCATCTCTTCATCATCCAGGTCCTCCTCCCTTTGCATTGCCAGGTTGTGTAGCATGCAGCAAGCCACTATGCTGCATTACACCCTCTGACGAGTGTACTGGAGTGCTCCACCAGATCTGTCCAGGCACCGGAACTTCATTTTCAGGATGCCAATGGTGTGCTCAACCAAACTCCAGGTTGCGGCATGAACCTCATTGTACCTTCTTTCCCCAGGAGTCTGAGGCCACCGCATGGACATCATCAGCCATGTACTTTGTGGGTAGCCCTTGACCCCAAGAAGCCAACCCTGCATCTTGTGTTGTCCTTGGAAGATGTCAGGGATCAGAGACCTGCTGAGGATGTACAAGTCACACACACTTCTAGGGAATCTTGCATACACCTGCACGATCTGTTTGTTATGGTTACAGACCAGCTGAACATTGAGAGAGTAGAAGCCTTTGCGGTTCACAAACTGGACGGCTTGTTGCCAGGGAGATTTAAGAGCCACATGGGTGCAGTCGATGGCACCCTACATCTGCAGGAATCTGGAAATCTCAGAAAATCCCAATGCTCTTGCTTCCTGGCTTGCCTGATCTCTGTTGAAGTTGACAAAGTTATCTGCCTTGTGTGCAAAAATGGCGTCCATGACACCCTGGATATACTTGTGGGCGGAGGCTTGTGAGATCCTGAACAGGTCCCCAGTGGAACCCTCGAGGGAGCCACGGCCGTAGAATTTGAACACGGCAGTTAATTTAACTGCCTATGGCAGTGGATGCCCTCCAAATCCCTGTGGTGCCAAATCCAGCAGAAGGTGGCATATGCGAGTGACCAGCTCCCTTCACATGCGTAGGTGTCAGTGACACTGTTCTTGTAGATCTGCAGGTAACACACATGCTGTCTACAAAGCCTGGGTCTAGCAATGCGCCTATGAAAGATGCTTCTGTGGGGTTCATCCTTTGTGTGCTATGCCACCCCTTAGTCTTCAGGGTTCTGCTCCTTTCTTTGGCGAGCCAGGCATCTCCATCTCATTAAGATAACAGCAAAACACTACGGGTGCTGGAAATCTGAAACAAAAACAAAAATTGCTGGAAAAACTCAGCAGGCCTGACAGCAACTGTGGAGAGAAAGACAGAGTTAACATTTCGAGCCCGTATGACTCACCTTCAGAATTTCTTCAGACTCTTCTTCAGTTCTGAAGAAGAGTCATACGGACTCGAAATATTAACTCTGTCTTTCTCTCCACAGTTGCTGTCAGGCCTGCTGAGTTTTTCCAGCAATTTTTGTTATCGCCTCCATCGCATTCTTCTCCTTCTTCTCTCCTGCCCATAAGCAATCAGGCAGACGGCGAGATCATCAGACTCTATGTTCCTGATGTTCTCCTCACTGCAGTATCAAAGAGAGAGACACAAGAGTAAGCGATTTTCTCCTAAGGACCATTCTTGGTTCAAGTCATTGCCTGCAGCTGCCTCTCAAGACCTCTTGATGCGTGTTGGAGAGTCCAGGCCATCACATGGATGTTCAGTGTTTAATGCACATGATGACTCACCATGCCCTCACCCAGCACTGCCCCACACCACATGACCGCGTGGCAGCAGCTTTTTGGCATCCTGAATTCTCACCTCAGGTGCAGGCATTTTCCTAACCTGGACTCCAAGGCTTCACGCTTTGCTTGGACCATGAGGGTAACCTTTTAATGTCAACTTTAATGTCAACATAATGCAAGGGACTAGGAGCGCACTCAACTTTCAGTGTTCCGTGGCCGCTTTTCTCAAGAAGATCCTCAAACATGGCCTGTCGCCCAGTAGTTCTGCAGCACCATAGCACTCATTCCAGTTTGAAGTGTGCATGCAAGAGGTTAACAGGAGAGGAGCAATCAATGGCATGGTCAGGAATTAGTGCTGCTTGAATGGGCACATTTGCTTGACTAGTCTGACTCCAGTATGTCATCTGAGCTCAAGATAAACGTTCTCAGCTGCAGATGAGTGCTCACCTTTGGCAGCGTTTTGCCCGGTCATTTTCTTCAATGCCCCCCCACCGCCCACCTCCGGTGTGTGTTTGTGTTCAAACTTCAGTCTGTGCTGCCACGAGCCCCCCTTGCACTGTAGCCCTTACCCCGATCCCCTTCGCTTCAGCTCTGTCGCCCGTAGCGCAAGGTTCCCTTTTCCCCCTTTCCCCTTTGCATTGTAGCCCTTAACCCAAGATACCCTTCTCTTCAGCACTGTTGCCCTTGCCCCAAGGTTCCCTTCTCCCCCTTTGCACTGTGGCCCTTGCCCTGAGGTTCCCTTCCCCCCAGACTTGTAGCTCTTGCTCCGTGGTTCCTTTACACCGGCACTGTCACTTTTGCCCAGCACCACAAGCCAGCCATGAAGAAGCTGTTGTGGAGTCGCCTGTGTCACCCTTCCTTCCGAATCTGCAGAGCTGCTTCCTTGCATTGGGATCATTGCAAGCGCTGCGCAAAGCTGTGTGCACTTACCTCCATGTTTCCTCGAAGTTGAGCTCGTCAGGTGCACGCCTTTTAAAGGCTGCTGTAAACCACACCATCGTAAAATCACACCGATGTGGTGTTTAAATTTGACATGGTGGGGTGGTGATTCCAGTGTGTGGCCACAATAATGAGATGCAAATGCATTCAAATTAAGTTCCTGATGTTCGAGGACGGGAAATTAAGGGGGGGAGGAGACAATCACTTCCTGGGAAATGCACTAGGGCCTTCTTGTGAGATTCTCCGATCTCGCCTCTGAACATGCCTATCACAATCGGGTGCAGAAAATCCCAGCCTACAGTGCACAAGAGTCACTTTTCCTCATAAACAATTTAGCAATACTTGCTAACAGGTGTGAATTTTGTACTACTCTGTATTTCTGGCATTATTCATCATTACCCACAAATAATATAGCCAGAGCTAACACTGATAGTCATGTCCTGGCCATAGGTGGAGTACTAAATGATACATGGCACACTTGGAGACACCCAAAGACAACTAGTGACCTGAAAACATGTCAAAGGGCACAGATTGTCCATGGGACCATACCAAAGAACACCAAACATCCCTGGGCCATTCCAAATCATACAGTAGACTATCACTGCTTCTGGGGCTTTACCAACAGATAGCTAGTACCTCTTGAATCAAGCCAATGGACACTCAGCACCACTGGAACCATGCTCAAAGTTACCCAACTATTCTGAAACCATGCCAAAGGGCTCCTAATCCACTTGAAATCATAATGAAGGGCACCTCTCGGAATCCCATCTAGCATTCAAGGTCTTCAGGGCAGATTGGGTAAGGGGAATTGGCAAGAATATTTTTAAGTGCAGCACGACTATTTTTTGCCAAGAATGCCCTATTTAATTTTTTGTTCAATATCAAGTGATATTGGTGTATAACAGTTTGTGAGCTTAAAGCTTCTGGATTCAACCAGATTAGATATGCACGAGTCAAACTCCAAATTATTTCCCATTTTCAGTGTTTATGAATTTTATTTCCATCAGAAATTCATCAGAAGACAGATATCACCTTGTAATTAGTGATTATGACACCACATTTTACAGATAAATTCTCTTCCACTTTGATATTTTCTATTTTACAAGAGATCATAAATATTCTGCACTTCTGCTCAAAGTAGCATCATAATACAAAATTAAATTCTCAAAGAGCATTTTTGTCAAGGTGATGAAAGAATTAGATGGAATCGTAGAATGACTACTGCACTTTTGGACCTTCGTGTCCATGCCGGCTCTTTGCAAGAGCTGCTCAGGAGTAAAATTCCTTTTGCTGGTTTAGATTTGTTGCATTAACACTGGTTCAAACATTAAATTTGAACCATCTCTTTATTTTGAAACTTGAATTAAGATATTCACCTGTTTTGTTTAAACTGTGTACCGAGAACAGTGCTACATAAGCACCAACCCTGAAAGATATGAGAGTTAATGGGAAATCTAAGAAACAACTAAATGAGTCCTGCTACCAAAGACAAGACAAGCTTGTATGCAGTAGCATTATTATAGGGAGGCATGTACTCCACACCCAATTTTTTTTCCATGCTAAATGGGCTACCAATCTGCTATGACTTCCTTTCATGCTACAAACAGAGACTAATTTTGTCCCCAGTGATTTCAAAATCAATCTGACAGAAAGAGATTTCTTGCAACTCATACAAATTTTTATCTACATTTTTCTCCCTATTCCAGTTAGTTCACATTCATTTTATCATCCTCAGTCCGACAGCTGTATCTCCAGACTGTGTATGAATACACACACACACACACACACAACTCCCTAGATAGTTCAGCTTCTTTGGAAAATCTGAATGCAAATAAGTGCCTCAAGATGTATAGAATGAAAAGGCCAGTAGGCTAAAAAAAAACTGAGTGCTTCCAACAGAGGTTATACGGTTTGTAATATCATGGACTCTCCCCAACTTACCTGATTTCCTGAAGGATGTGAAGCTAAAACTTCTGTTAGAATCAGACTTCTCAAGACTGATGTTTTCTTTTACAAATGGAAGGATTCGGCATGATCTGGAAATGTGGATGCTAACCTGGGATTTATTTTTATAAAGAAGGCCATACGTTCACCTGGGAACTGTAAACAAGCAGGCCTCTCCCAAGAAATCACCCGGCATATATGGTACTTGAGAAGGAGTTGTTTGTGTTGAACTGTAAAGAATTTTAATTAATGAAGCTGGGAGACAGAAAGGCAATCCCATGGGAGAGTGGGGGGAGAAAGCTTAAGTTATGAACCTGCTTGTTTTGATGGCAGTCTTGTTGGAGAATAAGCTGAGGGAAGAAGACTACCTTAACTGGCTCCCTCTCTCTACCTTGCATAAAATTGTGTGTGGCTATCAACCTGTAGCCAGAGAAACCTCATCTGAGTGTACTCATTCTGCATTTGGACCTGCAAAGCTGAGACCAGTGGTGAGAATGTCCAAGCCTCCACCAGCACCACATGAGAGAACTCCAGGTCGACAGCATCAAGACTCTGTGGGCTTGATCCTTTATCTTATAACGCCCAGCCTCCAAAGCCCTTCTCTGCAGAGAGACTCCATCTGTTCGTCCTTTGTTTGTCTGTGTCTGTGTGTTTGCGTGCTGGGGGAATTCTTTAGGAAGAGATAGATAGTTGTACTTTCTGATTACAACTGTGTGTTAACCAGTATTTGCAACTTGTTAAAAGAAGTTTTGTTTTAAAATAAATTAAACCTTCTTAGTTTTTGAAAGAAGCCTGGTCAGAGTCTCTTTTCTTCTTCTATACCAGAAGTATAGTTATACATTTGAGCATTTTGGTGAGAAAATTAAACATTTAAATTAATGGTATGGTCTGTGGAGTAGTGGGCCTTGATGATTCATGCACTCCTCCCATTCTGGTTGTAACACTTCGATAAATATAAAGTAGGCTGAAAGATCTTAGTCTCACAAGTTGCATTCCACAGACCACATTCCCTTTGTCACAGCAGGACAGGAATCGATGCCCCACAGAAAACACAGTCATTGATGTCTATTGGACATCCTTAAGATTTTAATTAATTCCCTGTTCCCAATTCCTTACTAAAGGAACTAATCAAGGCAGGGTCACTGAAGAACCCTAAAATCTGGATCAAACGTGTTCTCCTCAGTGCAAATTAATTTTTGGGAGGGCTTCTCAAAAGGCCTTAGACTTCCTTTAGCATTTGAAAAGGGCTAATGCCTGCATGTTTAAAGTGACCACCAGGGATGTCTGAATATCACCCAAGACAAAATTGCATTGGCAGAATTTCAGGCACCAGATGTAACCCCACAAAATTCAACCTATTGGCTCTGATTTCATGCCCAAAAATGATTCCCCTCCATTGTCTTTATTCTGACATCTTCTGCACATATCCCTTTCCAGTTGTGGAAATTATCCCTTTGCCTTGTCAGAATAGCAACAGCCATTAATAAAACTTGCCCTGTTTATATGTGTAAATAGTGCGCCCCATCTTCCTGATGGTTTAATATTGATTTTGTAATACAATTGATTCCGCTAAAGAAACTATGCAAAACATTAAAGCGTACTACTGTAGGACCTCCTTAAAAATTAACATTTTTCCTTTAATGAGGATTGACGTTTTTTTAATTGAATGAATTAATATGAACATCTGTTTTTTGTTGCTATTACTTTTTTTTATTTAAGTTTAGACAATGACCACTAATGCGGTCATTGGAGAAATATACTGAAGAATTTACTGAGACCAACAGTATAAGTGATTTAGTTAACATACAACCACATGCACATGCACACACGCTTGGGGATGCAGCACCTTGAGTTAATGATGGTATCAACCAATGTTAATTTAGCTCAATTACAGTATCAGAAGCAGTAAATTCTTTAAGACAGTACCCTGGATGGTACAATCAAACTGACTATGTTAAAAACATTTCAAATCAAGACAGAAATATGAAAAATATTTTCAAGTTTATAAAAATTGTTTGTGATAGTTGAACATTTGAAAGGGTCAGAATGATGGTCAGAATCCAAGCCTGAAAATTTACAAGGCAACACATTTTGGCTTGCACAAATGCATTGGACTCTGAACTCCGCTGCTGATTCCATTCAAGTTTTCAGGGACAGAGGGCTGTCCAATGATTTGTCTGGTTACAAAGGGTTGGGGATACATTTAAGCCAAATCCTTGAAAAGCCGTTGGAAAGTCTAGTGTAAGTACCCAGGGCTGAAGAAATATTTCGCTGGCCCATAATCCCTGTAAAAAGCAGATCTGATGAAAACCATTTATAACAAACTGTGTCAATCTTTAGGGTCCAGGCACAATCTCAGTCAGGACCCCCAGATGAGTAAACAGTGACTTAGAAACATTGCCAGAGGCTGAGAGTCAGCTATGCATTTGTCCTTTAGACTTAACAATAACAAAAACTTGTATTTATATAACGCCTTTAAAATAGTAAAATGTCCCAAAGGATTTCACAGAAGCATTACGAAATGAAATTTGACACCGAGCTTTTAAGGAGATTTTAGGGCAGATGGTCATTGAGATAGACTTTAAGGAGGAATGTGAGGTAGAGAGGCAGAGGTTTAAGAAGGGGGATTTCAGAGCTTAGGGGGTTAACACTGAAAGCATGGCTACTGATGGTCGACAGACTAAAATTAGGTATCCTCAAGAGGCCAGAAATGAAGTAGCACAGAGATCTCAGATGTTGTTCCAATGAGAGCAACGTAGATCAGCGAGCACAAGGGTGATAGGTGAACAGAACATAATGTGAGTCAGGATATGTGCAGCAGAGTTTTGGATGGTCTCCTGTTTAATAAGGATAGAAAGTGCTGATGTATAGCCTTGCAAGAGAGAGTAAGGAGATTAAAACATCACTGCTGTAAAAATAATTTTTTGCACAGTATTTTCAAATTTTCTCCCCGGGCTGAATTTTATCAGCCCACTGGGGACGGGCTGAGAGGCGGAAGGCTGGCAAAATAGTACAGGGGGGTGTTGGGGGATGGGGGGGGTACCTAATGTCTTCTCATCTCCATGCCAGCAGTGGGAAAGTTGGCAAATCAGCACCCTGTCGGGAGCTCAATTGAGGGCCATATCTCATCTCCGTGAGCATTCTGCCCATGTCGGAGGGGCACAATGCTGTGTAAGGAGACTTTACAGTGAAGTTAAAAGCAAAAAACTGCGGATGCTGGAAATCCAAAACAAAAACAAAAATACCTGGAAAAACTCAGCAGGTCTGGCAGCATCTGCGGAGAGGAGCGCAGTTAACGTTTCGAGTCCAAATGACCCTCAACAGAACGAGTTGCCAGACCTACTGACTTTACAGTGAAACTTGGCAGTCTTCCAGCAGGCTCCAGGGAGACCCGCTCATTTAGGGATACTCTGTGATCCATGAAAGGGCCCCTCCGGTGACAATGGCAGCCCCAGCAGCAACAGAATCCTTCCCTGTCCCCAGCCTGCCTTGTCCCGGCTACCCCCAGCCCCACTTACCTGTCTTCCAAGTCCCCTGGCCATTCAGACACCTTCTCCCTGATGTTGCAACCTCTGCAATGGTGGCACTGCTGAGGTTGCTGATCTGTGAACCCTCTGATTGGTCTGTCAGCTCTTGGGGGTGGGCCATCATTCTTAATAGAACAGAGGTGTGGTTTCAGCCACTCAGTGGGCTTTGCCAGCTAAATACTGTTCCAGGTTCTGGCATGCACCAAGCAGTGTTGCCTCCCACTTCCAGCCCCGACAATGGGACTTCTGGACTGTTAAGGCTTGTTGAGGTATGGGGTTGTGAGCAATGCCAGCTGTCCACAAGTGCTCATTCATCATTTGAGCCCAAACAATCGACATTTTGACTACCGGGTCAAACACAGTCCTGTTTTTACCTGATGTTTGCACACACAGCAAGGGTCACTGGATATTAATTGGGAATGGGAAATCTTCCTTGGCATGTTTTCCTTTATAGCCGAAAGGTACTGAGGCCATTCATAGAATTCCTGCTGATCCCTGGCTGAAATCAATTAACTAATCTAGATTGATGTTCAAGTCATATGTTTAATACCAAACCATGTGGTGCAGTTTCCCAGTAAGGCATCAGGGCACAAAAACATGGGCCAGGATTTTACAGTTGGCATGTGGGGGCGGGCCCTACATGCATTTGTGTAAAATGACACACGATATTTCGGAAGGCCGGCATGCTATGAGTTCAGAGGCTCACCCACGTTAACTAACGGGCCAGTCAAGACCTTTGAGGCAGCAATTGATTTCCATTTTTCACAGCCCGTGCAATTTTCAGGGCGTCGCATGGGCGCAACGGGCAGGTGGATAGGCCACATTTTCCAAAACCTCATCCACATGCGGGATAAGAGGGGTGAGTAGGCTTGCTAATGTGAGTTGTTAGAACTTTAAATTATTAGTTGCTGCTACTTGCTTGTGTGAACAGGACAACTTCATTTTGCTTCAGAGGTGCTTTGACAGAAAGAACAAGCTTCAGTTCAGGGCTCCGGAGGAGTTATAACACTTGGGGCCTTCCAGGTATCAGACAGCCTTCACTTAGCCTGGGAATGGGGATTGTGGTCTCCGCTGGAGGCACCTCTTTTGAGAAGGAGGAGAGGGCCAGAAGGGGGAAGAGGCCGTGTCCCTATTCAGCCTCCAGGGGAGCAACCTGTGGGAGGAGAGGAACAGGCACAAGGAGCGCAGGACCGACAGGAAGTCGAAAGTGGAAGGGGTCCCAGAAGATGCCACTATCCTGCTACCAGGGTTTACAGGCAGTGAGGCAGCTACCTCAATGTGTTTGAGGTGCAGTGCTGAAGGAGGCTTTGCCTCTCAAGGGTAAGTGACCTCCATCTGTCATATGATTGGGCATGAGATCAGCTCCAACTGTGTGGGCGGACACCCATGCCAGTGGCGCTGAAGGTCACGGTGGCCCTAAATTTCTATGCCTCCAGCTCTTTCCAGATGTCAGTGGGTGACCTTTGTGAAGTCTCCCAATCAGTGTCCACAGTTGTGTCAAGCTGGTGACAGATGCTCTGTTCAGGCATACATTGATTTTCATTCACTACCGCACGGACGAGGCCAGCCAGGCAGAGCAAGCCAGAGGCTTTGCAGTGATTGCTGGGTTCCCCCACATCCAGGGTGCAATTGATTACACACATGTGGCCATCAAGGCGCCAGCAAGTGAGCTGGGTGCCTTCATCAACAGGAAGGGCTTCCACTCCATGAACATGCAGATAGTGTGTGATCACAGGTTGCAGATTCTACAAGTCTGTGCAAGGTACCCAGGCAGCTCCCATGATGCTTACCCCTCAGACACTCCCAGGTGCCGGGGCTCTTCAGTGCTCCAGCCCGGCTGGATGGACGGCTGCTGGGTGACAAGGGCTATCCCCTCAAAAGGTGGCTCATGACGCCTCTCCGCCATCTAAGAACAGGTGAGCAGCTGTACAATAGGAGCCATGCCTCCACATAGGTGGTGGTAGAGAGAACCATCAGTCTTCTCAAGATGCGCTTCCGATCCTGGACCATTCAGGGGGCGCACTCCAGTACTCCCCAGATCGCGTGTCACTGATAGTGGTTGCATGCTGTGCTCTCCATGAACTGGTGCTGGAAAGGGGGGACACAGTGGAGGAAGAAGATGTTGATGCAGCTGCTCTGGCAGCAGACGATGAGTCCAATAGTGAGTCTGAGGTCGAGCACAGTCAGGAGAACGCTGAGGGGCTGGACGCTGACCTGGGCAACCTCCAGGGAGGCTGGGATACCCGGGAGGCTTTGATCCAACGCTTCTTCAGCTAACCTACCAAAGATGAACCAATGCTGCATGTCAGGGCTGCAGGCTCCATACTCAATACCTGAGAGCAACACTTGCTTGGTCAACAACATGCGCTATCTGCCATTTCAATAAAGCTCAATGACAAACAAGTCACTCATAAAATCATGGGATCCCCTTCACCTGCACAACTAATGATGCACTCAAAGGCTTGCTGAAAACAAACACATTTACTGCTTTGTAGTCTGGCATACATAAATCAAAGTAAATGAAAAGGTGTTCAACTCACACCACTTAGAAATAACTTAAAAGTGGGGCAAAAGAAAAACATTGGTTATAAGCCCATATTGTGCCTAAGGTGCTTTACATTTACGTTTGCGGGTGCTATGTCTAGGTGCTCCCCCCTCGCTGGCACCGGCATTGGAGACAGCCCGCTCACTCTGCTGTCCTGTCAGCCTTGATGACCTTGGAAGGGGTCCTCTGGCCCGTGGAGCCTGTGCTGGCCCCGCCTGGGAGGGAGTGGCCAGTGCCATGGCTGGCATCTCCCCCAGTTGCCACAGCCTCATTGGATGCCACAGTCACTGGCAGAAGGGTGGAGGAGCTGCTGCCATGATCTGGAGTGCCCTGAGAAGAGCCCACAGAGACGACAAGCAACTCATGCGCCAACGTTAGGTCACATTGGACCTCCCTGTTCACCATTGATGGGTGGGCACCGAGCTGGGATACTGGGTGCCCAATCCATCTCCCACACTGACACTGACCACCTGAGGTCATTGCCGCTGTGAGGCCTTCAGGTCTGAGCGCATCCCCAGGAACCCTTGATTGTTCTCCTGGAGGAGCCTCTTCATGAGAGTCGCCACTCTCTCCGTGGAGGAGGTAGTGCGCTTGGCCATGAGGGTCATTGCATTGCTCATGCTCTTCATGGACTCCTCCATCACGGAGACCATGGCACGCATTCCCTCATGTATCTCCGCTAGATCATCCCGCACACCCTGCTGGACTTCCAGCATCTGCTGCCTCAGGGACGACTCCAGGGTCACATCATCAGCCACCGACTGAGCATGTTCCTTATCCCCAGCAGTCCTCTGACTGAAGGCACCCTAGGCGTTCTCTGTCTCCAGCTGCACCTCAAGCGAGTGTGAAGTGCCCTCAGCACTATGCACTGAGATACTAACCGATGATCTTATTCCCACCAAGGTACTGGTACCTGCCTGGCTGAGAGGGTGTGACGCTGGTGTGTTCAGATCATCCGTGCCCCGGTCCTTCAGGCTCCTGAGACCGAGGGCGTTCTGGTGAGCCTGAAAGGAATAACAAGGACAAGTGACTAGTTGAAATAGTTACACTGTTAACGTGCATGCCTGGCACCCAGATCAGGATGCCCTCGTCTTTCCATTATCAATGGAGATTCCATGTTGAGGCTCACATCAATATACAGCCAACTGTAGGATGATTGCAATGACAGACGTTCTGACCTCAGTACACTGCACTCTTATGTCCCTGTGGCACCCCAACATCACCGCGGCCGGTTGACCTAAGTGTATGGCACCTCGCCAGCTCCTGTGCCTCCTGCTCATATCTGGTCATGATGAGAAGGCAGGGCTGCCACCCGCCAGTCCGCAGCCGCTCTGTGTTATTGTGAGCAGGCTTCTCCTGAAAGGAGAGAGGAGCATTGATGAGTCCACCCTGTGCCTGCATTACCATTGCAGCCTGGCCAACCCCACCTGAGGAAAACCTTGCTGGATTCAGCCAATTCATGACCCTGGAGTGCAAAACATTCATTCCAAGCAGCCAGGTCTGACCCCTTTGCCCAGATGCTGCCTCCATGATATTTGCCACTCACACTCTAAGAACTCTGAGGTCTGGGGGTGGGGGGGGGGGCGGGTTGCGGGGGCGGGGGGGGAGCATCTCACTGCTGTGCTAAGTGACCCAAACCAACACGGTGCTCACCCTTCCCAATCTCAGGAGGTCATTAAAACGCTTGCAGCATTGCACCCATGTGCACCTCAACACATCGTGGGAGCTGACCAGTGTTGCCACCTCCTCCCAGGCACATTTGGTTAGGTGTGGGGGCCTCCTCCTCCCATCCCTTGAGACAAGGATATCCCGGCATGCTGCCATCCCCTCCAGGAGGGCAGCAAGACACTCGTCAGGAAACCTAAGGGCCGACTGCCCCGGCAGACAGCCCTCCCACCTGCCCTGTTCTCCGACCACGTCCTGCATTGCTGATGTGCGAAGTCAATGGCAGCGTTAGCACAGCTGCCTGCTCCGTTTTTGAATAGGCCCCCGGGTCGCCATTGGACCTGTTGGACGTTGGCCTCCCACCCACGCTTGCCTCTTCCCGTTGACCTCAGGAGACGCGCATTACGCTGAGCGGGCCTTAATTGTCCCGCCCGCAGAAAATGGAGGTGCGCAACCGATCGTGGGCAGCGGTCGGGTTCCTGACTGCTCCCGCCAAGCCCGCCTGACACAGGAAAAACTCTGGCCATGAGGTATCTTTTGAAAGGATGAGTTTGCCATATTCCCTCATTTTCAGGAAAAAGTGAAATACAGCACATTGATTTTAATTATTAAAGGTACCCAGAAGAAGCCCATTTTCCATTGCTGAGTCATTAATTTAGAATTATAACCCGGTGTATATTTTTAGAAAAACATAGGCGCACCATTATTGCCTCAAGGCTATTGATGACTGTCAACAATGAAAGGGTAAAATGTTACAGCATTCTCAGCTGATGCAACCTACTGAAGCTCTAAGTTAATGTTTAATCCATCTTAGACTATCTGTTACAGTTGGCTTGTGTCCAATTTATACCATGTGCTAGAAACGTATAAATATTATTTACAGCAGAGCTGCCTTAAAGTTGCTTCTGCTGTTGGTGAATAATTTATGGAAAACTTCTTATTTCCCACAACACGGAAAGGTTCTTTTGAATATATTTAAAAATAAAGTAATTTATCTCAGTTATTTAAACATCCCCTGCACCCTTCTGTTCTGCTGAAACAAAACAATTTAAAGTCAGACAGGACCAGCTGACCTGAGGTTATAAGGGGCCATGCATTTTAATGGAAACTTCATTTCCAGGGCTATTGTGATTTACATTTCAGCTGCAAATAATCCTGCAGTGTTTCTGTGCCATGGCAAAACTGCTGCAAAAGTCTGAACTATTTAACAGTTTTAAATAGAGTTTGACAATGAGATGCGAGGGGAAAGAGAAAATATTTAACTATTCAGTCTTTGAAAGCCCTTTAAACTAATCCGATTCAACGTTTAATTTATAAAATGTCATTAATAAGCTTTCATGTTAAATTAACATCAAATACTTAGGGGGAGGATAGTGGTACTATTACTGGATTAGTAATAGAGGACCAGGCTAATGATCTGGGGACATAGGTTCATATCCCACAATAGCAGCTGGTGGAATTTAAACTCAATTAATGATTACAGTAATGGTGACCATGACAGCTATCATCAATAGTTGCGAAAATCCATTTGGTTCACTAATGCCTTTTAGGGAAGGAAACCTGCCAACCTTAGGTGCTCAGGCCTACATGTGACTCCAGACCCACAGTAATGTGGTTGACTTGTAACTGCCTTCCTTTCAAGGGAAATCAGGGATGGGCAACAAATGCTGGCCTTACCAGTAATGCCCATGGAAGAATAAAGAAAAAAAATTCATGTAGTATTATAAGACATAGGAGCAGAAATTAGGCCATTCGGCCCATCGAGTCTGCTCCACCATTCAATCATGGCTGATAAGTTTCTCAACCCCATTCTCCCACCTTCTCCCCGTAACCTTTGATCCCCTTACCAATCAAGAGCCTATCTATCTCAGTCTTAAATACATTCAATGACCTGGCCTCCACAGCCTTCTGCGGCAATGAATTCCATAGATTCACCACTCTCTGGCTAAAGAAGTTTCTCCTCATCTCTGTTCTAAAAGGTCTTCCCTTTACTCTGAGGCTGTGCCCTCGGGTCCTAGTCTCTCCTACTAATGGAAACATCTTCCCCACGTCCACTCTATCCAGGCCTTTCAGTATTCTGTAAGTTTCAATCAGATCCCCCCTCATCCTTCTAAACTCCATCGAGTATAGACCCAGAGTCCTCAAATTTTCCTCATATGTTAAGCCTTTCATTCCTGAGTTCGTTCTCGTGAACCTCCTCTGGACCCTCTCCAGGGCCAGAACATCCTTCCTGAGATACGGGGCCCAAAATTGCTCACAATATTCTAAATGTGGTCTGACCAGAGCCTTATAAAGCCTCAGCAGCACATCCCTGCTTTTATATTCTAGTCCTCTCAAAATAAATATTAACATTGCATTTGCCTTCCTATCTACTGACTCAACCTGCAAGTTAACCTTAAGAGGATCTTGGACTAGGACTCCCAAGTCCCTTTGCACTCCAGATTCTGAATTCTTTCCCCATTTAGAAAATAGTCTATGCCTCTATTCTTCCTACCAAAGTGTATGACCTCACACTTCCCCACGTTGTATTCCATCTGCCACTTCTTTGCCCATTCTCCTAACCTGTCCAAATCCTTCTGCAGCCTCTCCACTTCCTCAATACTACCTGTCCCTCCACCAATCTTTGTATCATCTGCAAACTTAGTCAGGATGCCCTCAGTTCCTTCATCTAGATCATTAATGTATAAAGTGAAAAGTTGTGGTCCCAACATTGATCCCTGTGGAACTCCACTAGTCACCAGCCGCCATCCTGAGAAGGACACCCTTATCCCCACTCTCTGCCTCCTGCCAGACAGCCAATCTTCTATCCATGCTAGTACCTTGCCTCTAACACCATGGGCTCTTATCTTACAGAGCAGCCTCCTGTGCGGCACCTTGTCAAAGGCCTTCTGGAAGTCCAAGTAGATAACATCCATTGGCTCTCCTTTCTCTAGCCTACTCATTACCTCCTCAAAGAATTCTAACAGATTTGTCAGGCATGACCTCCCCTTGATGAAAACATGCCGACTTTGCCCTATTTTACCATGCACTTCCAAGTTTTCTGAAATCTCATCCTTAATAATAGACTCTAAAATCTTACCAACGACTGAGGTCAGGCTAATTGGCCTGTAATTTCCCATCTTTTCCCTCACTCCCTTCATAAACAGGGGGGTTACATTAGCGATTTTCCAGTCCTCTGGGACCCTCCCTGACTCCAGTGATTCCTGAAAGATCACCACTAACGCCTCCACTATCTCTTCAGCTATCTCTTTCAGAACTCTGGGGTGTAATCCATCTGGTCCAGGTGATTTATCCACCTTCAGACCTTTCAGTTTTCCTAGCACCTTCTCCTTAGTAATGGCCACCATACTCACCTCTTCCCCCTGACTCTCTTGAACTTTGGAGATGTTACTCATGTCTTCCACTGTGAAGACTGACGCAAAGTACCTATTCAGTTCCTCCACCATTTCTTTGTTCCCCACTACTACTTCTCCAGCGTCATTTTCCAGCGGCCCAATGTCCACTTTTGCCTTTCTCGTACCCTTTACATATCTAAAAAAACTCTTGCAATCTTCTTTTATATTACTGGCTAGTTTACTCTCATATTTAATCTGTTCCCTCCTTATTTCTTTTTTAGTTATCCTCTGTTGGTCTTTGTTGGCTTCCCAATCCCCTGGTTTCCCACTGCTCTTTGCCACATTGTATGCTTTCTCTTTAGCTTTTATGCTGTCCCTGACTTCCCTTGTCAGCCATGGTTGCCTCGTCCTCCCTTTAGTATGCTTCTTCATCTAGGGATGAATTTTTGCTGTGTCTCCCAAATTACTCCCAGAAACTCCTGCCATTGCTGTTCCACTGTCTTTCCTGCTAGGTTCATCTCCCGGTCAATTCTGGCCAGTTCCACCCTCATGCCTCTGTAGTTGCCTTATTCAACTGTAATACCGTTATATCTGATTCCAGCTCTATCCTCTCAAATTGCAGGGTAAATTCTATCATATTATGGTCACTTCCTCCTAAGGGTTCCTTCACCTTAAGCTCCCTTACCAAATCTGCCTCATTCCACATCACTAAATCTAGAATTGCCTGTTCCCTATTGGGCTCCACCACAAGCTGCTCCAAAAAGCCATCTCATAGACATTCTACAAATTCCTTTTCTTGGGACCCACTACCAACCTGATTTTCCCAGTCTACCTGCATATTGAAGTCCCCCATGATCACTGTAACTTTGCCTTTCTTACCCAACTTTTCTATCTCCTGGTGTATCTTGTGCTCCACATCCTGACTACTGTTCAGAGGCCTGTACATAACTCCCATTATGGTTTTTTTACCTTTGCGGATCGTCAACTCTACCCACACAGATTCTACATCATCTGACCCTACGTCATTTCTTGCTATCGATTTAATTTCATTTCTTACTAACAAAGCAACCCCACCCCCTCTGCCAACAAGCTTACTTGGATATTTAGCTCCCAGTTCTGATCCTCTTGCAGCCATGTCTCCTTGATGGCCACCACGTCATACTTGCCAATTTCAATCTGCACCACAAGCTCATTTACCTTATTTTGTATACTGTGTGCATTCAGATATAACACCTTCAATCCTGTATTTCCAGTCCCCTTTCTCATTGTCATTTCTTTATCTGATGTGCTTGAAGTTAGATTCCTAGCCCTTTCCAAACACTATTTTATGTTCTGGAGACTTTAGTATCCTCTCCTAGGCTCTCCTTTCTTTTCAGTTTTTTCATAATTTTCCAAGAACTTGAATCCACCTCGCACACCCCGCCCCCCCACCACCCCGCCCCACCCCCCAACACGCTAGCCTGCTGCTTCGTTTCCCATTAGTCATACTTCTTGGAGTTTTACTTCCCTTCCCCACCACTTTCTAGTTTAAAGTCCTGTTGGCCACCCTATTTACCCTTTTCGCTAGAACATTGGTCCCAGATCGGTTCAGGTGGAGACCGTCCCAACAGTACAGATCCCTCCTGTTCCAGTACTGATGCCTGTGCCCTACGAAATGGAAACCCTCTTTCCCGCACCACTCCTTTAGCCACGTGTATACTTCCCTTATTCTCCTGTCCCTATACCATTTTGCTCATGGCTCGGGTAGTAATCCGGAGATTATAACCCTTGAGGACCTGTTCTTTAATTTAGTACCTAGTTCCTGATAATCCCCAAATGGGTCCTCTTTCCTAGTCTTACCCATGTTATTTTTCCCAACATAGACATAAAAACTAATGGATTCTCCCCCTCCATCTCAACTATCCTTTCAAGTCGGTCAGAGGTGTCCCTCATCCTGGCACCGGGCAGGCAACATACCATGCGGGACTCTTGATCCTGCTTACAAAAGATGCTATAAATTCCCCTAATTATAGAATCCCCTACAACTACCCCTTGTCTTTTTGCTCCCCCCTCTTGAATGGCCTCCTGTGCCACGGTGTCGTGGTCAGCTGGCTCATCCTCCCTAAAGCCCTGTTCCTCATCTACAGAGGGAGAAAGTACCTCACACCTGTTGGACAAGGTCAAGAGATGAGGTGTGGTGACATAAATCAACTATCCAGTATATTCACAAAGTGAAACTATTCTGATGAATGAGCTTGGACAATGGGTATTTAGGGTTATCATAGCTGAGCCTGGTTTTGTCCAGACCAATCCTGGATGCATTCTCAGCAATATGGGGATTGTAGTCAGACAGTATTTTTTTCTCTTCCTGCCTTAGGAGTTGTGAAGCCTTTCTTGAAGCTTCTGCAACCTCTGCTGCTGAAATCAGCAAACTCAGTACAGACCAATAATCAAAGCTTCATAATTCCATACCACATTTTCTATATACCTACTAAGACATTGGACAAACTTTATGGAGTGTATTTATTTCAGCAAGTCCAGTGGGGTTGCTCAATTTAAAATATCAAAGTCCAGGTTGCTAGACAGTTAATGATTAATTTATTGCGATGCATTGTAGTTTGCAATAGAATTTAGTTTTGTATAGGTCTTGGGTTAGGAGGTCTTGTGGCACAGTGGATAGTGTCCTTGCCTCTCAGCCAGCAGCTCCAGATTTCAGTGCCTGATGATCAAAGAAGATGGATTCATAATGTAACCAGGCAGGTTGAGTTCCTCTTTGTGAGACCTACTGAACAGGCATACAAAATGGTGTTCCACTCAGGTTGAGTATCAATTTGTAAATCCTTCCAACATGTGTCAATGGCAGGTGGTAAGAGTGGGAGAGATTCCTGGTCAGCTATCTACAGATGGCAACAGCAAACCATTGTAGTATCTTGCTAAGCATAACCATGAACCAACAAGGAAGCCCATAGTTGCCAATGCGCTTTCAGGATAACTATTAATTAACAATGAATTATTTTGAAATTATCTTTTTGCATGCAGGTTTTATGGATGATATGGTGAATAAAGGTACCACTAAACATACTAGAAACATTATTTTGTCCCTGTGTATGGTAGAATATTTTCATTTTATTTCCTTTGGTGTCCAATATTTTGACATATATCTTTGTGAATTTATTTTGCCTTGTGTATATGTTGGCTTTTCTGACAGAAGTTAATATTCTTCTGATCCACTACAGTAAAGTGGCAAGAATTTAAGGAGGATCATGTGATCCACTGAGATTCAGCACAGTTCCTAGAACTCCGAGCTGATCAAAGTTGATGTTAGATGGTTACATAGAAACTTTCCTACATTGGTAGGTAAGATCAGTAGGGCTGGCAGGCTCAGGAAAAATACAAAAGCAACACCCTGCCACCCTGCACTCCACTTCCACCACCTCCCACCCCCACCCCCGCCCCTGCCACACACACATACATACCCCTTCTCCACAATAAACACACACTCTTCCCCTGCAATACACACACTGAAGAAAGCAGCTGTCACTAGGAATAATGGAATTAAGGTGGGGATCATTAGGGTCTGAAAGTAGCTGGTATCTTACAGAGCTTCCAGCTGTCGATTGCAGAATTGGATAGCCACTGAAATAAATTCTTTACAGCTCAGCTTCTCTAATCTGACAAACTGAGTCAATCTGGTAGAATAAGTTACAGCTGCAGACAAAGATAACGTACAAGCTGTTCTCTTGCTAAGTTACTGTTTTATAATTTCAAATCAAGAAGCTAGTGTGCATAGACAATCTTAAAAACAGATTGTATAGGAAAAGCTTCCATCTCGAATCATCCCCAGAGCAGGAAGAAACAAAGATTAAATAGGCTTCCTTGGAAATATGTTCTTGTGGAACATTGTGTTCTGTGTCTGTTCAGTAAGTCTCACAAAGTGGTTCTGAGCCCTTTATGGTTGAACATTAAATATGCGTTGATAACACATAACAACGTACTGGTATACAGGGTATAGCCCAACCGATGAGCTAACTCCAAACTTGCTTCTACACAGGTCTCTGTCCAGTCCACAACTGACTCTAGTCTCAAGTCATGTGTCACTTTACATCACACTGTCGGTGATACTATTTCCCAGTCCGACATTAACTCTTGCAATGTCAGATACCTTTACACTACGCCTCCCCCAAACCTTTATGCAATATATTTACATTACAATCACACTACCCCTTTTTCCCCATCAAGTCTCTGACTTTATAAAATCAGAAAGTCTGGAGGCTTGATGATTCTTCCATAACTATTTCTAGTCACATTTGGGGGAGTGGTAGTCTCTGTTGATTTGGGCAATCATTGTTGATTTGAAGTTTGAGATGTAATCTATGTTTCTGGCACTTTGCTGCCTTCTACTGATATCTTTTTTCTGCTCCTTGGAGTTGAACTTCTCTTTGTCAACTTCCCATCTGCTCTGCTCAGGGATCACCAGCTTGTCTCATTCTTTCTGGAGAGAGTATTTACTCTGTTCATTTGTGGTAAAAACCCATTTTTTCTTTTTCTGTGTGATCCACTATTTTGAAGGTGTCTCCCCGTCATTTGAATGTTCCTCATCAGTGGCTTCACTTTGCAATTTGATTTTTATCGCAACATTATGTTCTTCCATGTGTCTCTGTGCCTTGCTGAGGTGTGCTCTGGTGAGTTAATGATGGCTGGTTCCTTGCTCCAGCATCGCCTTGCAGCTTTGCACATTGGTTGGAGGTTGCAGTATCTGTTTACAGGTAGTGTGGCAGCAACTGTTGGAGCCTGGGGTTGGGGCTCATTCTTCTGTTGCTGGTCATTTTCCTGTGCGTCTTCCACCCCAGCTACAATGGTAATTATTTGAAGATTTGGTTGTTCTGACCAAAGAGGAGCTTCTGCCTCTGGCAAAGGAATTGGACAAACCGGCGCTTCGACGAATGAAGACATTTCAAAGCTGAAGTCCCAGTCCAGAGACTCTTTACTGGTGGGCCTTTTGGGAGCTTGCAGTTCCGTGTAGTTGATGATAGAGGTTGCCTTGACGTCTTCTGCTATTTTAGGAAGTTTAAGGGAAACACAGGCGTTTCTGCTCAAAAGAGAAAAAGATTAGTTTCCGATGACATACATGACTTTGAATATCTGCTTGTCTCCATAAATAAGTGGTTCTAGAATCATTCCTATGACCAGAAGTCGGATACCTCCGGGCCAATAGAGTGGTGTCTCTGTTGTTCATAGCCAGAAGTCTCTCAGCCCCAGTTGTTGTCTGACAGGACTGTAAAATTGGGTCCCATGTCCAATTTGAAGTTGGTGAGGTGACCACTTACCGAGATATCCACATTCCAAAAAGAGAATCCAGGATCCTTGACCCAAGAAGCATGATTAGTTCTCTTCCTGGTGTAGTATTTCAATCTCATGAATTGGCTTTGGATCCTCTGCCCATCTCTGTATCCTAGCTTTGCATAGCTTTCCGAAGTGTCCCAAGCAGTTGCAGTTGAAACACTGCACTGGGATTGGTGGATGTTGCTGGGTATACATTACTGACATGGTCACCCATCCTCTTGTGGTTGGTTTGGGTACTGCCTTTCTTGACGTGGAGCTTTTCTGTCTCTCTGTTGCTTTACTAGATGGACAGTTGATGTTGCTTTGTACCATGGTTTGCTTTTGCCATGGAATATGGATTGGCACTGTTGGCAGGTTTCAGATTGTCTGACTACTTGGATGGCCTTTTCAAGAGTTAGATCTTCCTTTGCCTGTAGTATGTTTGGAACAGCATCATCAGCCACTCCAACAACAATTCTGTCCCTTATGAGTTCTGACTTAGGGTCACCATAGTCACAGCCTTCAGCCAATCTGTAAGATTCATTTATAAAAGAATCAATCGGTTCTCCAGGCTGCTGGACATATTTGTTAAACTTCGTTCCCTCTAAAATGTTATTGCTTCTTATATTAAAATATGCATTGAATGATTTCAGAACTTATTCAAATTTATCTGAATATTTGTTTATTCTTTGTCTCACAATAATATCATCAGCTATCAGATCTACTGAATGAGGTAGTGTTCAACTTGTTCAACTTATGTCATTTTACCTATTCCGAAGCTATCATGTACCTAAAGAGTTTTTTCACCAAAGTCCCAAATTTAGTGTTTGGTCTGGCCCTTAGATCAGTTCAAATTGATCTGGTAATGTTGATTTGTTGTCCATGGTTGCTTTAAGGTTCAGAGGAGTGCAGCTCTAAATGCTGTGTAGGTTTTTAAGATGGTGCCACGCCTAGCATTTCAAAGAGTCTTCCCGTGCTTGTTGCAGTTCATGCTTGCCCCACCCACCCTCCCCCCCACCCCACCACACAGGCAGTGCTGAGCACTGCCGCTCGCGCTTCATGCTTCCTGACTGCCCCCACCAAGCACCCCTGCCAAGGGCAAAATTCTGCCCTTGGTCTAATGTCGCACAAGGGACAACATCAAATGAGACTCTAAACTATTTTTTTGCTGAACACTCATCCATCACTTCAATGGGAGAATCCATCACAGTGCAGAAACAGGCCATCCGAACCATTTTGCCCGTGTCAGTGTTTATACTTCACAAGAGTTTCTTCCCATTACACCTGCCTTAGCTCAGCCTTTCAGCGCAGCTTTCTATTCCGTTTTCCATCATTTACTTATTTCATTTCCCTTTAAGAGTATCTAAGCTATTTGCCTCAACCACTTACAGCAGAAATTCCACATTTTAACCATTCCCTGAGAAAGAAACTTCTCCTCATTTCTCTTTTGGATTTATTAGTAACTGCCTTGTATTTGGCTGGTAGTTTGGATTCCGCCACAAGTGGAAACATTGGATGGAAACTTGTCCACTTAGCCCTTGCCAGAGCTTTGCCAAGGCTCTTTCACAGAGGCACCGCATTATTATCCTGCCTCTGGGCTTCCCAACCAATTGGGGAAGGCAGGCGGGCCAACGGGTTACAATGGCTTACTTGCATTTGGGTTTTTGAGACTGTAGGTACCACAGGAATGGAGAGACGACTTGGGAAGACTGCTCCTTGGATCTCTCACTCTTACCTGGAGGTTCTGCTCCCATATCTGAGGGATTGCAGTGAGATGAGCTCTCCAAAGAAGAGCAGGAAGGGGGCAACCTCTCCAACTAAGAAGATATGAATGGAAGTGACTGTAGAAGCATGGAGACAAGTTCATTTTTCAATTAAGGATGGCAGGTAGACTCTCAAAGCTGGAGGGCCAACCAGAGACCTTCCAGTTTGAAAGGGTTGCAGCAGGCCTTAATAGAAGGTAAGAAGAGAAAACAGTACCCTCTCTCCAACTTTTTTAAACCTTTGTCGCAATGACCTGCTTATGTCAAAAATTGGTTTTTCATCCACTAGCTCTGGCTGGAAACAAAAATTAAACCTTTAAGAAACAGACTTTTAAACTCACAGACTGAATGGTCTGTGCCTGCTAGTGTCAGGCATGTTTGGTGGTGTAAGCGGACAATATGGCAAGAAGGCCAAAAATTGGTTTCACAACGTTTGTGATCATCCGCTCAGCCCATCGATGGTGGGCCGTGTTTCCCGCCATTGGACATCAGGAATCTCATTGTAATATATCAGCGTTCCATTATAAAGCTAGCCCACTGGGCTCATCCCCGCCACACCCCCACCCCCTGCCCCGCTGAATCGTCTGTCCACGTCGGCGTGATTGCACATCAACCTGTTTCACAACAGCATATAGGGGTGTACTTGCAGGCTGCACTTTGAGGAGAACTCGGAGGTGAATGCACAGTAATGTTGTGGAACACTCACAAGGGATGCCTGTTAGACTTCAATGTTAAGGGGCATTGCTGGGGTGGGGGAAGGCTGTCCTGTGGTTAAATTGACTTTGAGTGGGGGGTGCAAAGGTTGAGGTAGTGCAGTTGAAGGTAGTGCACAAGCATGTGCAGGGTGGGGGGATTGGTGGGCAAAGGAAGCGGCCATGCATTTCAGACCCCTTGTATAAAGTGACCATTCCTCTCCATTTGAGACAGTTCAGACATAGCCACATTGATATGAGTGTTGGTCAGCACTCTCCAGGATGCGTTAAGGGGCCTTCAGACTTAACGAAGAGATGCTCTTAGTGCACCCATGCTAACCCAAACATCTCTCTTTCATCTTGCAAGAGGAGTACATCAGAAGAATGGATCTTGGTGAACTAGCTGTATGCCACGTGGCGTACAGAGAGTGAAGATGACGGAGAAGAGAGTGACTGAGGCTCCTGACTGTGCAGAGGGATGAGTAGCACCTTCTGGAAGGAGGGACTGCTCCCGCACATGCTGCCAAAGAGCCACAGTGAGCTGTCACCAGCCGGCACCTAGCTAGACCCAGGGTCTATAGACGCCACCTTTCATTCCTGCAGATGATCTAAAACCAGTGTCACCAAAGACTGTGCATGCCTAGGGAACTGGTCGCTCACATCTGCCATTTATTGCAGGATTTGGCGCCATGTGGACAAGAAGGGCATCCAATACCAGTGGCTGTGAAAGTGACAGTGGTGCTCAGTTTCTATGCCAGTGGCTTCCTTCAGGGCTCCACAGGTGACCCCTGTGGGATCTCACAAGTCTCCGCCCACAAATGCATCCATGAGGTCATGCATGCCATCTTTGCGAGGGCACACAAATTCGTGTATTTTGCCCAGGACCAGAGGTGTCAGGGTGCAAGAGCGATTGGATTTGCCCAGATCTCGGGTTTCCCTCAGGTGCAAGGGTGCGATCGGCTGCACTCAGGTGGCGCACAGATCTCCATGGCAACAAGCGGTCAACTATGTCAACCGCAAGGGATTCCATTCATTGAATGTGCAGCTGGGGCACAACCACCACAAATGCATCCTACAGGTCTGCGCACGGTTTCCAGGGAGTGTCCATGCCTTCTACATCCTCAGTCGGTCAGAGATCTCTGGTGTCTTCCAGGGTCCACAGAAGCTGCAGGGATGGCTCCTCAGGGACAAGGGCTACCCACAGAGGACGTGGCTGATGACACCCCTGAGGCTTGCCTCAGACTGTAGCAGAGTAAAGGTATGATGAGGCACGTGCTGCAACTCGCAACTTGATGAAGTAAACCATCGGGATGCTGAAACTGAGGTTCCGGTGCCTGGACCGGTCTGATGGAGCCCCGTAATATAGCCCACAGAGGGTGTCATGCGTTGTCGTCACCTGCTGCATCCTTTACAACCTGGCGCTGCAACAGGGAGAGGAGCTGGCTGAGGAGGAGATACAGGGCATCAACCATAATGAAGGTGAGGAGGTCCTCGTAGGCGATGATGACGGCCTTGAGGCCCTCACACTGGCCAGACAAGGCAGGCATGCTCTGAAGGCCCTCATAGCTGCTAGCTTTGTGGAGGGTGATGACGACATGCAATGAGGGGACACCATAGATCCTCGCATTGCATCTGTGAAGGTTTGACCCAGCCTGGCTTATGGCATTGAATGTTAGTTCTGTGATAATGCTCCTGTCATGGAGGCGCAGTGGAGGCCCTAATAGTCACTTAATTGTAGGAGGATGATGGTAACGTGCAGTGAGGGCACTCCATAAAACATCACATAGCCTCTGTGAATATCTGACTCCTGTCTGGCCGAGGACAGCTCGCTTGCGCTCTGTGATCAGGATCATATAATAGAGACGCAGCTATGAGACTTTAAAAGCATCTGATCCTTTGTCTGCCTTCATCACCAGCCCCCTTCAGGAGCACAGCCCCCTGTATCTGTGACCAGTGATGCACACAGCATCTCTGCGATGCCTGCCCATGACATTCTGGCAGCAATGACAAGCACTGTCCATGTGCAGGCATCAGTAATGTGTCCAGGGAGTGTGAAGCCAGACCATCACTTAGGTCTGAAGGCTGCACAAAGCACAGGGAAGAGGCCCTGGACTGAGACACCTGCCTCTTATCTTGTGTAGAAAGGTTTCACATCTGAGTGACATGTACGCTGCTCATCAGAACAAGGAGCCATAGGCAGGGAGACATTCTTGAGAGTTTATTATTATCATTATGTACAAGTGATTAACACCCATGCCCAGGCTGTGCAACTACATCCTATTGCAGCTTGGCTTAAATAGCCAAGTGGTTATGGTACTGGGTTTGTAACCCCAAGATCAAGAGTTCAAATCTCACAATGGCAAACTATGAAACAATGTAACTTCATCTGAAACAGATGGAAACGGGTTTGTACTCGAGAGTGTTACATCTTCTTGCACAGCGCGGAGGGGTTTCCTATACGGGGTGCTACTGCACACCTTTTACTTCCTTGCCCTCGCCCACCGCCCGGACATGCCCTGGTGTGCCTTTTTGCCGTCCAGCGGTGGAGGACCCCGTTGGGAGTGTCCACAGGAGTGTCCTCCCACTTTCCATCGGGGACCTAGGTTGGAGGGTGTTGCATGCAGCAGTCCCCTATAATCATAGGATGTGTCAGTTCACAGACTCCCAGGACACCTGCCCTTTTTGTGGTCTTGTGGAGTCCGTGGACCATGCTTATATAGGGTGTGGGAGGCTGCACTCCCTTTTCAGTTATTTAAAAAACCTTTTATTACTGTTTTGTTTGCACTTCAGCCCCACGCTCCTGATCTACGGACACCCGGTGCGGAAGGGGGTCGGGAAGGAGGAGGACCTCCTCGTGAACCTGCTCCTGGGCCTGGCCAAGTTGGCCATTAACAGGTCCAGGCAGCGGGCGATCAAGGGGGTCGTCCCACCCGATTGTTTGTCCCTCTTCCACGGCTATGTTCGCAGCTAGGTGTCCCTGGAGAGGGAGCACGCGGTGTCTGCCGGCACCTTCGAGGCCTTCCATGCCCGGTGGACACCGCGGGGACTGGGGTGTTTTAACGACCCTGATAATCACATTTTGGTTTAATGTTTGTAAGCTTCCCATAAATGTTGTCTTTGTTTTTGCAGTTTCCCTTTAAGGGACTGCTTTTTACTTTGTCCCTGTTTTATTAATTTAGTTTATTTGGTTGACTCAAAAGAGTTACATCTTCTTAACTTTCCTAACCCTGCCACTACGTTTTGGTGCTCCCCGGACATCCATAGCAGAGGTTGAGGCAGCCGGCTGACTGCTACGCCCTGTCTGTGATGACCTTGGCGGGCGTCCTCTGGAAGGTCGAGCCCAGGGGGGCCCCAGCTTGCATTTAGGTACCTGCTGTGTCCTCGGCCTGTGGAGCTGGAGCTGCTGGGGCCCCAGGAAGAGGGGACTTGGAGTCACCTGGGTGGGTGGCCCCAGGGTGTGCACCTGCTGATCCTCCTCCCTATGGGTGCCCGAGGGCCCCAGGCTGACCCCTTGAGGAGAAGGGGTAGCTGGAGTGAGATCAAGCTGCACCACACCCCTCTCACGTGCGCACTGTTGGAGGCCAACTATGGCATCAACGATGGAGTTGAGCCCGTGCAGCAGTGCAGGAGTGACATCCTGGACCAAAGTCTCAATGGTGGCCGCAACCCTACCAGTGTTGGCCTGCTGCATTGACGTGTCGGCGCTATCACCTCAGCCTGAAGGATGATGACTCCCTTTCATTCTGAGGAGTGCAGCAGGCATTCCTTCCTGATGTTTCTGTGATTGCCTTTGCAGCTCCAGCAACTGTGACATGACCGAGCCCAGAGGCTTATCCCAGGTGTCCTTATGATTCCCATCCTGGGAAGTCCCTGCCACCCCCTGTTGTGCATCAGAAAGTGTGATGCACTCACCAGAATGTGATCCTGAGGCTTCTCTAAAGCTAGGTCCCACCGAGGTGTGTGTCTCTGTGCTGGTGGAGGTTGTGGGTGAGAGCTGAGATGGGACTTCAGGGAGGGTGCCTTCAGATTCCTCTTCAGGGGTTGCTTCAGGGCTTGATTGGAGGCCCTGGATTCGGGACTCCGTCAGATGTTTGGCAGATGTGCCTGTGAAAGCAAGGGGAGATAATTAGTACATGGCAGTGCCCTGTGATAGAGGACACATCACTCACAGCATGGTCGTCTGATGGATGTTGCACTGCTGGATCCTCACTTGGTAGAGCACCGCCGACCTCACCGTCAGCACAGGACCAGTCCAGGTTCTTGCCGACCAGCTGACAGACTCTATTTTCAAAGTCTGTGAGGACCTGGATTTCAGACATTCCTCCACCAGCCTGCGACCTCTCTCTCTTGTTGTGTGCCGGCTTATCTTGCATAAATAAAGATGGAGAGAGTGTAAGCAGGATGCCTGCCAGGGCAGATGATAAATATGGCAAGTGTGGGTGGTGAGTGGACCCACGGATAGGATGAGGACAATGAAGGTGTGTGCGTGAGAGAGTGAATGGTGATGTCCCTTGAACTAGCAGTATTCAAGTGAGGGGCCTGTGGATGTGTGATGGGTTTGTGAGTGTGTGAGTTGAGCGTGATGAGAAGAGTGATTTACCCTGGCAGAACAGAGGAGAACATTCATCCTCTTGTGACACTGGGTGACTGTCCTCTTTTGCAGGGCATTGACACTGACCACCACCTCCCAAGGTTTAGCGGATTAGTGAAGTTGCTGCCCATTCTGCACCAGAATGGGGTTAGAGGACTTCACGGTGAGCCTCCACTGCATCCAAAAGGCACTCGAGGGACACCTCATTGAACCTGGGGGCTGCAGTCTTTTTGCCTTTCGAGGCAATCCTGTCTTCTGTGCAGCAGTCCTGTGCTGGAAGCACTGAGAGGTGTGTGCATGGCTGGACTTTAAATATTGCGCCCAGTGTGATGAAGCGGCGAGGTGATGGCTTGGCGGGCGAATGAGAGCCCGCCTACCATGGGAACAGCATTTTTCTCTGGAATGCAAAATTAATGCAGCGGGTTCGGGACAATACGGTGTGAAAAGCCGCCATCATGGCCAGCAGTTATCCTCACGCTACTGTACTTTGTGCAAATCTGGGACCATTCCGCCCAATGGGGCATGTGGAGGACTCACATATCCTGCCTCATTAACTAGGCATCAATGGCAATCACCTGAGATATTCAATTGTTGGAGCCAAACCATTAAAGGCTAATTGCTTGGACAACGAGACACTGGTTTAAGATAGCTTTCAAGACATGAGCTAATTAAATTACAGTTGGAATACACAGTGATACTTGAGTTATTGGTCAGTTGAAGAAAGTTATAAGCTAACGTCTTCATGTGTTTTAAGCATATGCTCTCTCTGCAGAACTGAACAAACAGCTAAGAAAGATCCTTCCTGCCTCCATCTCCATATAGCTTGCAGGCCTTTTGGTTTTGTCTACTATTGTTGGACTCTGCAGCAGGCAGAGGTTTTAAAGAAAAAACTCAACTCTGCAGCTGCGTCTCAAGAGCAAAAATTCATCCAACTGCAGCTTTAAACTGCCTTGATGCTGAAAGCAGAAAACCACCGGATTCAGCTGAGGCACCAAACTATGGACTGTATACCCTTTTACCCTTTTTTATGCACTCTAATTTGGCCAACCTATCCTTCCTCACTCTGTAATCTGTACAGACTCTGAGTATGTATGTGTGTGAGTGAACATCGATGTGTATTTTATTATTTTACTTAGCTTTATTATACTTAAATCAATCTAACTTTTTTCTTTGTCTGAACTCATGAAAACCTGTCTGGTTCTTTTATTTTAGTGTGTTATTAGTTAAATACTCACTCAATTGGTAAGTATACCCATTTCAAACAAAAAAAAACCGTTGCAGTTAAGCTAAAAGAGGCAAAGTAGGAGGGCCATTTGGCCCCTCCTCACCTGATTGCAACACCTTTAATTAAAAAATGGCTTTGCAGTTAAGCCACACTGGGGTGCTCCAGTGTGCTGTGTCGCTAATCTTGCACTCAGGCAAGGTGGGAGGGCTTTTAAGCAGCTAAACTGGCCCTATCCCTACTTTAATTTCCTTAAAATGTTCAATAGATATATTATTAATTATTTATTTGTAAATTACTTGATTAATTTGATATTGTAATTTCTCCATCTTCCTGATCATTTTAATAACTTCTTTCCTACATTTTTGTATTGTGTTTTTACCTCCTCTTCTTTAGTATCTAAGCACTACTTAAGGCCAATGCTCCAGTGCAGTACAGAGCGGGTGCTGCACTATTGGAGGTCCCATTTTATGGATGAGATGTTAAACTGAGGCCCTGTTGTAGAATCAGAATCCCCTCCAACTTTACTTTATTAAATATAAAAACCCCAAAAGACGTCACTTCATGGACATAAACACTGCAAAACAAACCAAACCTCAACACAGAGGCAGGTTGTACCGCTAGGGGTTAATCATCAAACATGTCAATACTGAAACCAAATCGATACCATGTAAAGATACTGGGACATTCTCATCTCAAAGACACAAAGCAGGTGTAATCAGAGAATCCAATTAAAGAAAATGGGAGATCATCACAGCAAATCGCCCTAGACAACAATCATCACACAAACAAACATCGACAACAACTATGGAGAAATAGGTCTTATCACATGCACGTTATCTTGAAAACCAGAGGCTCCACACTGGAATTGGGCCCATTGTTTCGGTTGTGGAAACAACATCGCGATGAATGGGTTGTCTGAACCAAGGCAGGGCCCAGGCTAAAGAGATTAAGGGGCGCTAAGCACCAAACATCCAAACAGAATGTGCTCCAGAAAATATATTTTGATGCTTATAAACAAGATTTTTAATAAAAAGACCAAGGTTGTGGGGTCTGGCACTGCAGTCACCAAGGAGGATCAGAAACGGTCAAGCTGATTCACGGACTTACAGCTCGCATCGGAACGACCAACCAACCGTGTCGGGAGTTGTAAGTATGAGCCAGGTCCATGGATTTTGGGTCTGAGAATTAAGGATAGCTTTAAGGGTAGTAACTAAATCCTGAAAGGGGGTTTGAGTTGGACCAAGTAAGTTTTGGGCACAGAAATGTGGGATTTTGCCTGTGGTTGTACTTTTCAGTAGAGTTTCATAAATGAGTTTGTGGTTTAGAGTGTTGTGTGGCATCATCACAATAGTTTACAGCTCTTGTATTGGGGCAGTGGAAGTGTTCTGTCAGTAAATAAGTTTGTGGTTGAGCCTAACCCCCTGTGTCCCTATGAGTTTGTCCTTTATTAGATCCTGAAGTCAAGAACCAACAGTAAGGGTAAACGAGCACCAATCGAACCCCTTTCACTATCTGCCCTCTCAGGTGGAGGTAAAAGGTCCCAGGGCACTATTTTGAAGAAGTGCAGGGGAGTTGTCCCCTTGTCCTGACCAATATTTATCTATATTGAGGATCAATCCTGCTCGTACAAGTGTCTGCCTACTGATGGTCTTGGCCTTCTATCCTCAATGCTGTTCTGAGAACTAATGGAAATTATTCTGTTCACTGCATCCTGTAGGCAGGAGTTCTTGACTTATGCAAAGTTCCATCTGCAAAGGAGGGAGTAATGCCATTAGCATTCAGGGTCACCTTGGGACAATTAGTAGCCAGAATCAGGTAGCAGTGGAATGAAGGAAAATGGACCAGACCTATACATATTTTTTTTCAGAAAACTATAACACACTGACTAGGCTCCATTATACTGACTATGTCACTATTAAACGTTGATGACTTTCAGGCATAAACTTAATTTGAAATACAACTACACACGTTAAGGACAACATCTGTTGGACTAACCATTTTTCAAAACTGAATATATTTCACAGTATTTTTAAATCTACTTGACACATTTGATGAAGATATGATGTAGATTTCCAAAAGTTCTGCAGAGGAAGGTGGGAATTCAGAATTAATCTCATTGTTTCAGGCTTGTCAGTGCCTTTTTATCTTGGTACCTGGTACCCACTGTGCAGTCAAAAGTTGGCAGTGATCCCAGCATAGGCAAATTACAGTTCTTTTAACTTTGATAAAATATTGTGCAGATTTGCATTGCACATTATGTCCTCTAAACAAAGGGTGCTGCTGTATTTGTGCATATTTCATTGGGTACTTAAATTTAGACAAGTACACTTGTGAAAATGCAATCAATATGTAACGACGAGTACATATTATGTTGCAGATTTAGGTCAGAGTGGTGCTATCAAAAATATTATTTATAACAATATTGGATACACATTTGTACAAAGCCTGGTTTGTTTGCTTTTAAAGATCAGACATTATGGGTTAAAAAAAATCTGTTCTCCTTAACATCTGTTGATTTCCTGGTTAGATGTCAGATCCTTCATTCTTTTAAAGCTTCCAGACGGCAGCATGCACTTGAGAGGGAAACTGAACAAAAACTCATTCATGCAAAGGATCCTGGAATCAAAAATCAGTTCATGTGCTGAGATGCCTCAGAATAGTGCAAACATGCCAAAGAGAATATTAGTACTTTTTAAATTAACAAAGTTAATCAACAGTGCCCTTCTTCCCTAACTGTCTTAAAGAAATTGCCTCTGACTTGTTAAAGATATTTGTCTTATACAATGAACTCTTCCTAATAAGAAATTATCGGCAAAGAAACGCGGGAAGTACAATATATAGAGCATAATAAGAATGAAGATCACTTGGAATAACTTGTTAAATAGCAAAGCATTCCCTTCCTAGAAGTCTCTGCTTTCTTGTATGACATGACATGACTTGTCCTTTCCTGGGGGTCTTCGTGCTGGGATCACTGCCAACTTTTGACTGCACAGTAGGTATCAGGTACCAAGATAAAAAGGCACTGACAAGCCTGAAACAATGAGATTAACTCTGAATTCCCACCTTCCTCTGCAGAACTTTTGGAAATCTACATCATATCTTCATAAAATGTGTCAAGTAGATTTAAAGTTACTGTGAAATATATTCAATATTGCAATTTAGTCTTAAGGCTAAATCTAAACATGAACTGGCAAGGCAAGTTAAGCCTTCCTCTTTAAACAGTAGTTCCTTATTCTCATACTTAAATAACACTGTGAAAACTGTGCCAGAAATTTGGTTAGAAAGACATCTTCATCTTTCTCTCCCTGACCCCCAGCATCTTTTGTTATCTTCTGCTATCATTTGAACCCTCCACAATTGATTTTAATGAACACTCAGCTCTCATCCTGTGATTTCAAATAGAGTTCACGAAAAGGCACCCCATCTTCGTACTCTCTCTTATTATCATGGCTGATGGTTCCATTTATTTAATAATGGAATTTGCACAACATATTATAAAAGGTTTAATCAAAAAATGTTGAGCATCATTACCTTGGGGCTACAATGGAGGCTTATTGTAGTTTTGCAATTGCAATTCCGGATCACAAAGCTGAAAATATATTGCACAACTTACATTAAAAAAAACTATGTTAATTACATTTTCTATATAACTATTGGTGATTTCCATGTCTACGGTATTGTTTCATGCTGAGCATGGATCCAAATCGGGAACAGTGCAGTGAACTCTTGGCTGTTGCTATGTGATGGTGCAACACTCTAACAGACTCATAAATGCCACCTCACATGGCTGTGGGAAAAGTGTCATAGGCATGAACTTTAGAAAGGCATACACTGAATACTGGTCTGGATAGAGTTCCAAACTCTATCAATAATTAGGCACTGCCATGTAGCCAGCTAGTCAGTAGCATCCAGGGGAACCTGACCATTAATATGGATGAACTAGCCAGACAGTGTCTTGTTAATGCTGCTGAAATTTCCATATCATCAAAAATAATTGGATATGGGCATGAGTGGCATATTCCCACCCACCCAAATTTTTGCTTCCACGAGGAAGGGAGTTTTAAAAGTTTAAAATTCACAGCGCATCAGGAAGCCAAAGGTACTCAGTGGCTGATTGAGGAACCCAGCACTAGGAAGGGGGCACTGAGAGCAATAGCCCTGCCCTTGCTGCCAAACTCCCACCTGTCATCACTCACCAATGATAATCCTCAGCCTCAGTGGATGTCACACTGGTAGTAGCCACCAATTCACCAGTGGCGTTGTCATGAAATAGGCCTGTCAGCCTCTGATTGACTGGCAGCTCTTGGCGGGCGAGACTTCTGCCCCTGGGGTCCTTTATCCCAGGGAAGGCCTGCTGCCCATCACTTAAATGCCTGAGAGGAACTTAATGTGGCAGGTCTCCTCTTAAATTGGTGACACAGGGCTCTGGCTGGCTCTCCAGCCAACGCCCAAGACTTCTGTCACCTGCATTAAAATACCACTCTACTTCTTTCGGGGCAAGCAATCACATACATTTTGCCACCAATGATGGCAATCAGGCTTAGTGGGCATTGTGGCTTTCACTGACCTTTCACATGTGTAGGGCATTATTGACTGCCCTATATGGTAATCAAGTCTCCAGATCATACAGGAGTGTTTGTGAACTGCAGGGGATTCCACTCTATCAGTGTGCAGTTGGTGTGCAACCGCAAAATAACTTTATGCAGGTGGGTGCAAGATATCCAGGGAGCTGCCATGATGCTTTCATTTTGTGCCAGTTCACACTCCCTGAACTCTTCACACTTTAGAACAGACTTTCAAGCTTGCTGTAGGGTGGCAAGGACTACCCACTTAAATCATGATTGATGATACCTATGAAGAGCCCAAGATTTGAGGTCCAAGAATGATAAAATCAAAATCATATAATGGCAAGGCGTGTCATTAGGCTAACTCTCGGAATGGTAAAGATGCAATTCAGGTGGCTCACAGGTCTGGAGGTGTCCCTCAAAAGCACCAGTCAGGGTTTCCAGAATGATAGTGGTGTGCTGCACTCTGCACAACATAGCACAGCAGGGAGGATTGGACCTTCGAGAGGAGCAAAGTACAATGTATAGTGCCTCTTCAGAAGATTAGGAGGAACGTAATGTGGCCATAGTTCAGTTGAAATCATGCCTGGTTGGGAAAACTGGGAAGTCAGGTGTAAATACAGTGGCTGGGTTAAGTAGCCAGCTGACAGACCAGCTCTACTTACATCCGGGTTCCCTGCTGCTGCCAGCTCTGTGAAACCAACTCCCAGCATGTCCCAGATGAAAACTGCCCTTAAAACAAACCAATGTGGTGATTCAGCAGAGACAGCCATCAAGGGAAGACCTTCCATGGAACTGATGACTGAAAGTTAGCTTTAATTGGAATTTTAATAGAATTAGAAAAAAGGAAGGCGGGAATGGAAAAGTAAAAGAACCAAGCACAAGAAGAAAGTTAATAGGTTGAATGATCTACAACCTGCCAAAGGGAAAAGCAGGACACAAGACAATCACATATGAGGAAGAGCATTTTAAATGATCCACACAAAGAGAAACAAATGGACCCAGTCCCCATTGTAACATCCAATTGTTTTTCAAATTTCTCCGGGGTTTTTTGCATTCCAAGAAACTGCACAAAACGGCAACAAAGATGAAATTATATTACTCCAACCTAAAATGTATTAATGAAGTTGCCTATTTCACATGTGTGAAATAGCTTCTAACTCCTGCACCAAAGCCTAGAATAAGTGATGATTGGGCAGCACTGATCCCTGCACAACTCATAATGCCTCATCTGCAGCTGTCTTGGGGCATAGAAGACATGAAAATTGGATGCTTGTCAAACAAACTTCTGTGCCTCAGTTGTCTAATTTTTAGTGGGCTCTCAGCCAAGCTGCCAAACAGTTTCAACTGGGGCAAAATTAACATTGACTCACCTTGATTAAATTCTGTTGTCCAGCTTTGAACAGCATGCTGGTGAGCCTGGAGCAATTCTAAATTATTTTATCTTTTTCTGGGGTAGAAAATTTGTGCATGGCCAGGAATTTCTTCAGACCTGCTCCTGTTCTGTCAGTCTAACTTCATTGGAAATGTGGTGGGAACCCCTTTTACGCTTTCAAACAGGGTCCCTGCCAGACTTACTGCAAAATTATGGCAAAGCTATGGGAAATTCCCAGGTACTATGAATAATTTGAAATGCAAACAGAAAGCAAGCATAAATTGACATCTATGTGTTTAGAAAGTTCAGAGGTATTGGTCTTTTCGTTTTGAAGTTTAGATATGAGGACAATTTGTTTAAAAGTTTGTTTTTTGATTTGTTAGGGTCCTAAAGAGTTAACAATTCTGAGCAGTCACTTTTATTGCAGTTATGTACAGCTGCTAAAAATGCCTCCCATTCAACATGAACTATTCTGTAGGTTACCATGGAAACAGCTCTACAATCTCACACAGCTTTCAACATCATGTCACAAATAATCACTGTAGTTCCACTGGAGAGGAAACATCATTTTAACACTGCACATTTATCACAGGCTGAGGACATGATAAAGCTAAAATTGTGTTTACAGAGTTGTAAGGAGGATGATGAGTCAAGAGAATACACTTGACATGGTATGTTCAAGGAGGTAGTTTTCATCACAGAATATTAAATAAAGCAAATAAGAAAATTAAGTTTAGTAAGAGCTAAGCCCCAGATATTGATTTTATATATGCATTCGTTGTAGATAGCCATTAGGTTCTGATCCAATGCGGAGCATAATATTTAAAATCTTCCTCTAATTAAATTGAGGATAATAGTCAAATGAAACCAAAATTAACAGAAGCACGATAACATGAATTGCTCCTGGCCCTCATAAAAATTGCAGATTGGACTTCCAGAGCTACCATTCAGTGAACCTCACATGCAAGTGCAAGAGCAACTTTGACAAATTATTTGCTAGACCAATGAACAAAAAGCCAGTAGGATATGGCATCTGGAAAAGTGAAAAAGTCAGTTTATTCCATTGACAAACACAAGTATTAGTTTACCATCGAATGGCATTAATGGTTGCTGAATGTTCTGAAGCACAGAGCATTCTGGCTTGTAAATTCCAGAAGCACAATGATGATGCTGAAAGTGTATCAGGCCTAAGCTTCCACCCACCAGGGTTATTTACACATTAGGGCCCACCAGTCCCAGTGTTACCATCATCCATCACCTGCCCCACAATCCTAATAAGATTTTAGAGCAGCATTTGTTACTCCTTTTCTACTCCACAGGTAGAATCAATTACTATTTCAGTACACAATCGTAAGGCCCACTTACAGCCCAGTGCAGTAAGTACACCTGCTTCAGCGGGCATATTTCACTGTCCATTTAGGTGGTGTTGTGAAATTACTGGTGCATCCAGGATCCTGCCAAGATCCCAAAAGCAGCATCAGCATGAGGAAGGGGTTGTTACAGGTGGAATAAGCATCACCAGGAGTTACAGTGGGAATGAGAAAGGGGTGGAGCCTCAGTTTCAACACGTTCTGTACCAACTTCCCTTTCCTCTGCTGCAAGAAGACTAGATGTCAGCCCCACACCAGAACATAACAGTTAGATTCCCACATTATCTGAAGAAAGCCTGTAAGGATGAGTGATTGTCATTTAAAATATTGGGGCTAAAACAGTAACAGTATTTATATTGTGTAACATTTCAGGCTATTTTTATACCTCACACCCTTCCTTTGCTACTTTTCTGGTAGAATGAAAGCAGACATGAAAGAGGGTACATGAGCAATCAGGCGTATTGTAAACATATGCAAATTTGGAAAATATTTTCCTTTGCTGCCCTACAATTATTTGCCAATATTTCCTTCCAGTTAATCAGGGTATGATTCCTTTCTATCTATTTGCTTTCTTTCCAGGCAACATACATTTGTCTTTGATTTTTCTTTCTCTATTCTTACATTGAGCCTAACTACATGCTTAGCAATAACCTGCTCACTGAGGCTCAGTTTGGGTTCTGCCAGGGCTACTCAGCTCCTGACCTCATTACAGCCTTTATTCAAACATGGACAAAAGAGCTAAACTCCAGAGGTGAGGTGAGGTGAGAGTGACTGCCCTTGACATTAAAGCAGCATTTGACCGAGTGTGGCATCAAGGAGCCCTAGCAAAACTGGAGTCAATGGGAATCATGGGGAAAACTCTTCACTGGTTGGAGTCATTCCTAGCACAAAAGAAGATGGTCGTGGTTGTTGGAGGTCAGTCAGCTCAGTTCCAGGATGTAGTAATTATGTTTTTATTTAATGTATAATGTAGCTTTAAGAATAATAAGCGTTAGAAGACATCAAATGCTCTGCAGTAAGCAATAGGAGAGTAGCTACCTCCACAGTCAGTGTAGAGATCAAGTTGGAGTTGAAAGCACACATATAGTTGCTGCTGAATATATTGTAAATAAACTTAATGTTTCCAGCCAAGAAGCAGCTGCAGATCAACTCTATCATTAATAGTACAACTCGGCCACCCTACAACAAACTTGTGATGAAGATGGGATAAAACAGGGTTGAACAGAAGAAATCAAGTTAGAAAGAAACCGGCACTGTACCTCACCCAGTGATTGTAAGTAGCAAGCTCCGTTAGAATTGAAGAAGTTATCCTCTCTCAAAATGCCACAATTTGGGAGGATTGATCCTTTTGAACCAGCCACAGCTAATTGGTCTCAATACATAGAATGCCTCGTGTTCTTTTTTCAAGTGAACAAGATCATAGGGGAAGAGAAGAGGCGAGCAATCCTCTTGAGTACTTATGGGAGCAAAACCTACAGTTTGATTCGAAGTTTAACAGCAGCGATTGCCCCAGATTTGAAGAACTTCGATGAATTAGTGGACCTTTCAACCCAAGTCCTCAGTCATGATGCAGAGGTTCAGGTTTAATTCATGAAATAGAACCCTGGGTGAGACAATTGCATGCTACGTGGCAAATTTGATACAGCAAATGGAACATTGTGAGTTCGGTATGACTCTGAATGCTATGCTCAGAGATCATTTAGTGTGTGGTGTGAAAGATGACACTATTCAGAAAAGATTATTGTCTGAAGTGAATCAGGATTTCAAGAAGGTTCTAGAGATAGTGCTGGCCATGGAAAGCATAGTAAGAAATTCAAAAGCAATGCAGGGTGTGTAAAATGACACCGACCTCCACATGGGAAATCTCAGCTAAAAGTGGCGCGAAAAGTGAGACTCTGCTGACAAGCAGGAAATAGGCCCGCTAGCTGAAGAAAAAATAAAAATAACTTAGCAGCAAAATTGAAGAATAATTTTAATAGAGGTGGAAACAAGCAGTCTTTTAATGATTGGCAGTTTTAAAAAACTGAATGCTACTATTGTCACAGAAATGGACATATGATGAGACAGTGCAAGGAAAGATTCAAGCAGACTTGTAAACAAAAGAAGAAGCCCTATGAAATTTACAATGTAGAAGAGCCTGAAACAACAAATTCTGACATTTGCTCATTGTTTAATCTGAAATTTGGAAAGACAGAACCAATATTTGTCACAGTGAAAGTAAATGGCAAACCTGTTAAAATGGACATAGACACGGGAGATTCCACTACAGTAACTGGGGAGCATATAAGACCATAAGACATAGGAACAGAAGTAGGTCATTGGGCCCATCGAGTCTGCTCCGGCATTCAATGAGATCGGTTGATCTGATAATCCTCAACTCCACTTTCCTGCCTTTTCACCATAACCTTTGATTCCCTTACTGATTAAAAATTTGTCTATCTCAGCCTTGAACATACTTAATGACCCAGCCTCTACAGCCCCCCGTGGTAAAGAATTCCCACAGATTGACTACCTTCTGAGAGAAGAAATTCCTCCTCATCTCAGTTTTAAATGGGCGCTCCCTTACTCTGAGATTATGTCTTCTGGTCCTAGACTCTTCCACAAGGGGAAACAACCTCTCAGCATCTACCCTGTCAAGCCCCCTAAGAATCTTGTATGTTTCAATAAGGTCACTTCTCATTCTTCTAAACTCCAATGAGTACAGGCCCAATCGACTCAACCTCTCCTCATAAGAAAATCCCTCCATCCCAGGATCAACCTAGTGAACCTTCTCTGGACTGCCTCCAATGCTAATATATCTTTCCTTAGTTAAGGCGACAGTATTCTAGGTGTGGTCTAACTAGAGCCTTGTATAGTTTTAGCGAGACTTCCCTATTTTTCCCTCTGAAATAAAGGCCAACATTCCATTTGCCTTCCCTATTACCTGCTGAACTTGTACGCTAGCTTTTTGGGATTCATGCACGAGGACCCCCAAATCCCTCTGTGCTACAGCTTTCTTCAGTCTTTCTCCATTTAAATAATATTCAGGTCCTCTAATCTTCCTGCCAAAGTGCATAACCTCACGCTTTCCCATATTATATTCCATCTGCCACACTTTTGTCCATTCACTTAACCTGTCTATATCCCGCTGTAGACTCTTTGTGTCATCCTCACCACTTGTCTTTGCGCCTACTTTTATGTCATCCACAAATTCGGCAATAGTACATTGATTACCCTCATCTAAGTCATTAATATATATTGTAAATAATTGTGGCCCCAGCACTGATCCCTGTGGCACTCCACTAATTACAGGTTGCCATCTTGAAAATGCCTCCCGTAACCCAACTCTCTGGCCAGAATTTTCCCGTCGGCGATTTGGGGGTGGGGCCCGATCGCTGACAGGAAAATGATGCAGGATGACTTCGGGAGGAACCCCCGACGTCATCCTGTTCCATTTAAATTTTTAGGAAGGCAGGCAATCAGCGAAATCAACCGACCTGTCAATGGCCATTTAAGACCATTGACAGGAATAATTAAGATCATTAAAGACCTGCCCGTCCAACCTTAAGGATGGCAGGCAGGCCAAGAACCCCAGCGGGCTTCTGATAAAACATGAAACCTCATCCACTCGTGAGATGAGGTTTCATGTTCGTGTTTAAAAACTTTAATTAAGTTTCAGTGCTTCTTATTAACATGTCCCATCTTGTGTGACTATCACATGAGGGGGACATGTTAATAACATTTTTATTTTTCTATTTTTAGAGGTTTTGAACCTGTCATTAATCTCCCTGAGACAGCATTTAGTCTCAGGGAGCATGCACGCGCATAAGAGTGCACTTTGACAGTTGGGGATTCCCTCCCCACGCCCCACACAGGAAGCGCATAGCGCTTCCCGTCAGGTAGGCTGCTAGGCTGGCCTTAATTGGCCCGCCCGCTCAAAATGGCGGCGGGCCCTGTTTCGGCGATGGGGTCAGCTGCCCGCCTGCCACCGAGCCGGTGGGGCCCGCCAAGGGCAAAAATCTGCCCTTTGTCTTCTATTAGTTAGCCAATCCTCTATCCATGCTAATACACTACCTCCAATGCCATGGGCTCTTATGTTATTATGTGGCCTCATGTGTGGTATCTTATCAAACGCCTTTTGGAAATCGAAATATATTACATCTACTGGTTCCCCTTTATCTATCCTGCTTGTTATCTCCTCAAAGAATTCTGATCAATTTGTCAGGCATGATTTCCCTCCCATGAAGCCATGCTAACTCTGGTTGATTAGATTATGCATTTCTAAATGCTGTGCTTTATAATAGACTCAACATAGACTTTTTGAATAAGGGTGTTAGATTGGCAGTTTTCCAATCCTCTGGGATTTTTCCAGAATCCAAGGGCTCTTGGAAGATTACTACCAGTGCACCCACTATTTCTGCAGCTATTTCCTTTAATATCCTAGGATGCAACCCACCAGGCCCAGGGGACCTATCAGCCTTTAGTTCCATTAGTTTCTCTAGTACTCTTTCTCTAGTGATAGTTATTGTATTTACTTCTTCCCCTGCTTTTGCCCCATGATTATTTCGTATTTTTGGTATGCTATTAGTGTCTTCTACTGTGAAGACTGATGCAAAGTATTTATTCAATTCCTCTGCCATTTCCTGGTTCCCCATTATTATTTCCCCAGCCTCATTCTCTAAGGGGCTTATGTTCACTTTGACCTCTCTCTTCCTTTTTATATATTTAAAGAAGCTCTTACTGTCCAATTTTATATTACTTGCTAGTTTCTCCTCAAAGTTTATTTTCTCCCCTTTATTTGTCATCTTCTGTTGTTCTCTAAAACTTTCCCAATCCTCTGGCTTACCACTAATCTTTGCCACATTGTATGTTTTTTCTTTCAATTTGATACCATCTTTAACTTCCTTGGTTAACCATTGTTGGTTTATCCCCTTCTTACAATCCTTCTTTTTCACTGGGATACATCTTTTTTGTGAGTTATGAACTATTTTCTTAAATGTCTGTCATTGTTCATCAATCTTTTTTCTGCTAAAGTCCTTTCCCAGTCCACTCCAGCCAACTCTGCCCTCATTCCTTTGTAATTACCCTTACTGAAGTTTAGCACATATATCTTCAGATATTTGGATAATGGTGAACATTAATTAAGCTCAGAACAAACAGCAACCAAGTTAAAAACTTATACAGGTGAAGACATTCAAACAAAAGGCATAAGCAGCGTCCATTATGGAACCAATCAGCAAAGCTACCAGTGTTTGAGATGAGGTGAGCAACCTTTGAAGAGAAAAAGAAAACCAATTGAAAGAACTTCACACATGACAAGATTCCCTCAGGTTAAATGTTGTACCTCTGGAAAAGTAGGAAGAGAAACAGAAAGAATTCAGCACTTCTCTGAACAAACAGAAGAATGAGTTGGCAGGAAAAACACAATAATGTTCAATTTTCCAGGAGGCAGCAAACAAATACAAAAAAGTGACAGAAGAACTGAAGAATCAGCTAAATGAAGCCAAAGATGCTTTGGAAACAAAAGTCACATAATTTTCCAAGAAGCAGACAGATAATGCAGTTTTGGGAGACTCAGCCACTGAGCTCAGACAAGTTGAGCTGGCATCTGAGAGAAGTCTGGCCAATAGTGAAGTCACAAAGAAGGCCGAGATTAAAGTCTGTGCTAGAAAGAAGAAGGCACAAAGAAAGAAGATACAGAAGTACTAATTGGGCCTTAATTCTGGCAATCAAATCGTAAACACCCTTAGTATTTACAAGAAAATGATGAGCACATCCCAATTCCACAGGAACTTGTTTTACTGTTAAATTTCTCAGATTCCTTACTGGTATGTGCTCGATGGATCAGAGACTGGACAAGTTGGGATCCAGTCCTCTCTCAAGTATGAGAACAAGTGCTATGTGGTTAGTCCCAGGACTCATGTGATGAAATGAAACTGTACTTCAACAGAAGACATGAAATAACCAGCCAGGATGACATCCTATTGTGGGGAGCACGAGTGATACTTCCTCCAAAGGGAAGGGACACACTTTTAATTGAAATACATCGTACCCGTCCAAGAATTCCCTGAATGAATACCATAGCACGCAGCTATCTATGGTGGTCTGGGATGGGTGGTGAAATAGAGAGTTTAGTAAAGCACTGTGTGCAATGTCAGCAACTGCAAAAGTTGCCAGTGACAGCTCCATTACACCCATGGGAGTGGCCAGGTAGTCCCTGGGTGAGGTTACACATTGACTACATTGGGCTTTTCCTGGGAACAATGTTTCTGCTCATTGTCGATGCCCATTCAAAATGGTTGGATGTATATGAAGTGAAGTCACCAATGTCGGGCACTACAATTGAGAACTACATCAGAGTTTTGCCATTCACAGACACTGGAAGTAGTTGTTTCTGATAATGGCACAGCATTTAAGAATGCTGAGTTTCAATGGTTTACCAGCCTCAACGGTATCACTCATGTGAAAACTGTACCATACCATGCTTCCTCAAACAGATTGGCTGAAAGAGCAGTTGGAACGTTCAAGGCAGGCATGAAAAAGGTAACTGGTGATTCCTTGGCAACCAAGCTAGCACGTTTTCTTTTTCATTACAGGACTACCCTTCACACAACAACAGGTACCACACTTGCAGAGTTATTGTTGAGATGCCGTCTCTGGACGAGATTGAGCTTAATAACGCCAAATTTAGAGGGGAAGATGGAAAGGAGTCAGGGAAGTCAGAAAACTAGACACAATGGGTATAGTCATGAGAGGAAATTTACCATGGGAGAGCTGGTGTAAGTGAAAAACTTTGGGGAAGGATTAAAGTGGTTACCGGGTGAAATAAGTGCGGTGACTGGACCTCTATCTTACTATGTGGAAGTGGAAGGCCGGATCATCTGTAAGCATGTGGACTATTTAAGGAAGAGAGAGACAAATCATCAACATATGGCTCCATCAGTGACCATGACCAGGCCTGCGTTTCCTGTTGAGGGTACTTAGCCCAGGACTGACAAGTCTGATGCTCCTGTAAGAGTTAAGGATACAGAACTGTAAGTGCCCACGGAAGCACCTGGTTTTCAGGCAACTTTGGAAAAGGAGGTTCCTGACAAAGAATTTGAAGTTGTGGAGCTGCAACATTCCATAAGTACCAGGAAACCACCTGAAAGACTGAACTTGTAAATTCCTTACCCAGTGCAAATGTTGTGTTGTCTTGAAAAAAATGTACTTGTAAATATAATATATATAGCTGAGTTAAAGGGGAAGGAATGTAGTATTTATGGTTTTATTTAGTGTGTAATGTACCTCTAAGAATAATACGTGTTAGGAAAGATCAATGATCTGTGGTAACTAATTGGAGAGAAGCACGGGCTACCTCCACAGTCATTGTGGAGATAGAGTTGGAGTTGAAAGCACACATTTAATTGCTGCTGAGTATATTCTAAATAAACTTAATGTTTCCACCAAATAAATGTCTGCAGATCAACTCTATCACTAATAGCACAAGTTGGCCACCCTACAACACAGGACATCACTGCAGGAGTTCTTCAGGGTAGTGCCTTAGGCCAACCGTCTTCAGCTGCTTTACCAATGACCTTCCTTCTATCATATGGTCAGATGCGGGGATGTACGCTGATGATTGCACAATGTTCAGCACTATTTGTGACTCCTCAGATACTGAAGCAGTCCATGTTCAAATGCAGCAAGACCTGGACAATATCCAAGCTTGGGCTGATAAGTGGCAAGTAGCATTCACGCAACACAAGTGCCAGGCAATGACCATTTCCAACAAGGGAGAATCCAACCATCTCCCCTTGACATTCAATGGCATTACCATCACTGAATCTCTCAAATATCAACATCCTGGGGGTTACCATTGGCCAGAAATTGAAATGGACCAGCCATATAAATACTGTGGCTACAAGAGCAGGTCAGAGGCTATGAATCCTGGGGCAAGTAACTCACTTCCTGCCTCCCCAAAGCCAGTCCACCACCTAGAAGGCACAAGTCAGGAGTGTGATGGAATACTCTCCATTTGCCTGGATGAGTGCAACTCCAGCTACTCTCAAGAAGATTGACACCATGCTGAGCAAAGCAGCCCACTTGATTGACACCCCATCCATAAACATTCACTCCCTCCTCCACAAACACACAGTGGTAGCACTGTTTACCATCTACAAGATGCATTGCAGGAACTCAACAAGCCTCCTTGGACAGCACCGTCTAGAAGGACAAGGGCAGCAGATACATGAGAACACCACCCCTGAAAGTTCTCCTCAAAGTCACTCACCACCCTGACATGGAAATATATCGTCGTTCCTTCACTGTCGCTGGGTCAAAATCCTGGAACTCACTCCCTAACAGCACTGTGGGTGTACCTACACCAGATGGACTACAGCGGTTTAAGAAGGCAGCTCACCACCCCCTTCTCAAGGGCAACTAGGGATGGGCAATAAATGCTGGTCTAGCCAGCGATGCCCACATCCCTTGAAGAATCAAAAAAATATTGTGGCCACAGCCTTCCAAATGTTCACCTATCTTTAGGCTGCCTTTTTTCTCTACTGTATCACCCAGAATCAGGCTAAGCAGTCTAAGAGAGCACACCACTCAATTCTTATAACACAGAGCCATCGGAAGCTCTGTACAGTTCTAACAAAGTTAAGAAGTTTTGTGGGAACTCAAGGGACTATAGAAAATTAGCTATTGATTTGAAACAAATAGCTACATGGCGGTGATGCATGCTGCCCCAAAAAATGCTTACATGATCAGAAATAAAATGATTGCAACTGCTTACAATCTGCTGTGTAAGAGAACCAGCCTATGCTTTAATCCTTCCAGTCTGAGAGTGCTTTGTGCTGTTTCTTATACTCAGAATTAAGAAACAAAAATGTGTGTATTCAGACAAAGTATTTTAGCACAAGCTAGTTAATTTATTATAAATCAGTAAGAAGGAGCCCTTTAAATTTATCATGCATGTTAGTATATTATAGAAAATAATGTATATATAGAGGATTGATGCCATTTTCATGTCATGAAACTGCTTCTGGACTTCCTTCCAGGCCCTCATTCTACTGAATGCTAAGACCACTTGGTCTGTTTTATATTATCACATCCTTTGTGCAAAGCATAATCTACTATCTGCGACATGAAAAAGATAAAAAAAATTTCCTCTTATCCACGTCGCAGTTAATCACCACCCAATTTTCCTCTTATGGAACTGGATGACACTTGTAGAGAAATTTTCCAACTATGAATGTAAATCAATGGAAATAGATCAAGCTGTATTACAGGCCTGCAGTGCAGAGATGACTATTTAATACCCAAGTGGAAAAGAGGCTTATATTGCGCAATTTTCTTCCTGCAATATACCACCTACTGTTCTTGTAATGTCACAGGCATTCAACATGATTTTATGAACTGGAAAACAAATCATAATTGCAATATTTAACTTTTATTTTGTTCACGAACAGCTGTAACATTCCCTGCTTACACCAGAAAAGTGGTAAATTAGTTGTTTGAGATCTATGAAAGAAACACTGGGTGGAATCTTCTGGTCACGTCAGAAGTGAGAAGAATGGCAGCAGGGGGACTTAATTTGGCGTGAGGCCAAAAATCAGTTTCCTGATGTTGGGATGAACTGTAAGAATTTTGATCTCAGGATTTTAAAGGCAGCTTAAAGGCAGGTCAAGATTCCTGATGAACAATGTCAGGAAGGCCTTTTGCATTAGCAGGTCATGCATGCTCATTAAAAGACAACCTTGCCGGAATTAAGTCCAAATTAAAGCTCCTTGCCAGCAAGAAATTAAAACATTCACTTTTACGACTGAACATGAGTGGTGTTCACCTGGCGAGGCAGACTTCTTCCATGACTTTGAGTTGAGTACACGCTGCTTTCATGTTCTCAGGGGCCACTCAAACTTGATACTTATCAAGTGCCAGTAGCATAGGCTGCCTGGAGGCTGGAAGGTGGGTTGGGAGTAGGGTGGAAGGCCGGAGCAGAGGCTGGAAATGGGAGGCATGCTAATGGGGGAAGGAGAGAGGCTGTCCAGGTGTCCTTTAAATATGGCACCCAGACCTTTGACCCCATAGCAGTGGAGAGGGTGAATTCCTGCCACCCCCTGCCAGGAGATGTGCCATATTCCACATGGATGCATAAGTAATGAGCTAAACTGCATAAGATTGCGTGTGGTTAACCATCCCGCCCCTCCCCCCAATGGAAAACACTGATTTCTGCTCTGGCCACCAAACTTAGACTTCAGAACGAGAGATTCCGCCCGTTATTACTGGTGCATTGTAATTGACCAGTTTTCTGTCAAACCTACTATCAAATTCATGCTTTGTGAAGTTGCCTGAAGGAAAATTACCATCAGCTGCAATTTCAGAAGAAAAGAAAAACAAATTGTAACATTGAAGAATGTCCTCCTTCATGACCACTGAGGGCAGGGAGATTCATGTGAGGATGATACAACTTGTCTGGACAGAGGTTGCAGAATCAGTCAATGCAACATACACAAGCAAAGAACAGTTACAGAGTGTAGAAAGTGGTTCAGTGATTTCACAAAGGTGGCCAAAGTGTGTCAAGACATCTGAGCCAATACATATCGTCTACCACAAACAAAGCTGTCATTCATCTCTTGATCCTTCATGCTGTCCCTCTCTCTCTGTCTCTCTGTATTTGGGTATCAGGAGAACTCACTCCTATGAAAAACATTTACAAACACTCAGCCACCACCTTTAATCCTCAGCCATACTCTCAACTCACTTTCTTGCCATCGTACTTAATCCATCTCGTACCAACAAAACTACTCCACCACCCGTTCCTTCCTGCCCGTCCTTTCAAAAAATCATATACCCCTGAATGTTTCATTCCCAGCTTTGATCTCCTTGTAACTATGTCTCCATAATGGCTATCAGATAATATCCATTAACCTCTATTTGTGCTATTAATTCAATTATCTTGTTCCGAATACTACATTACAATGTGCATATTAAGAGCCATTAATTTTCCCTTTTTACCATTTTTCCCCCTTTGACCCTATTTGCTGTTTTTTTTATTATGTTCGTACAAGCTGTCCCTTCCTTTCACACTCTGGCTATCATTACCTGAATAGCTGCCCTGCAAGGCTGCCATATCCTTTTGCTTTGTAAGCCTACATACCCCCTCTCCAGCACCTTCCCCCCCTCTATTTAGTTTAAAGCCCTCGCGAAAGCCCTAGTTAGACAATTCGCTGGGACATAGGTCCCAGCACAGATCAAGTGAAACCCATTCCTCCGTAACAACTCCGTAACAACTCCCTTCTACCCCAGTACTGACGCTAGTGCCCCATGAATTGAAACCCATTCCTCCCATATCAATCTCTGAGCCACACATTTAACTCTTTGACTTTATTTATCCTATGCCAGTTTGCCCGTGGCTCAGGTAGCAATCCTGAGATTATTACCTTGGAGGTTCAGCTTTTTAATTTAGCTCCTAACTGTTCAAATCCTTTCAGCAGGACCTCCTTTCTAGTTCTGTCAATGTTATTGGTACCAACATGGACAACGACAACTGGATCCCTCCCCTTCCACTCCAAGTTCCTCTCCAGCCCTCAGGAGATGTCCTTAAACCTGACACTGGGTAAGCAACACAGCCTTCGGGACTCAAGCTCACGGCTGCGGAGAACAGTATCCATTCCCCCTAATTATACTGTCCCCTACCACTACTACATTCCCATTTCATGCCCCCACTTGAATGGCTCCCTGCACCACTATGCCATAGTCAGTTCACTCATCCTCCCTGCGGTCCCCACTTCCATCCACACAGCTTGCAAGAACCTCTTAACTGTTGGACAATTGCAGGGCCAAAGCTCCTCGAATGCTACCCCATGGGTCCCCATACCTGCTTCACCTGCAGTCACACCCTCCTGTCCCTGATCACATACCAAATTTGAAGAACATAACCTGAGAGGTGTGATCACCTCCTGGAGCAAAATGTCCAGGTAACTTTTCCCCTCCCTAATGTGGGGCAATGTCTGCTGTTTGGATTCCAGCTCCTCAACTCGGATCCGCAGTTTCTACAGCTGCAAACGTTTATTGCAATGTTTGTTTTGGATCACCTTGGTGCCCAGCAGCTCCGCATGCTGCAGCAGCAACACATCACCCATCCTACCATCACTATCATGTTTCATTTACTTATTAATTAATTACTCTCAAATCCCTGCTCTTTATGCTTGAAGAATCCCCCACCCTTTACACTTCATTGTAATTCGTTTTTTTTATACACCAGTATCAATCTTATACTTAACAAGCTATTTTTAAGAAAAAGAGAGACAAAAAGACTAGAGACCTAAACAGAAACTAAAGACCTTACTTTTACTTTAAAGACTAGAAATACTCAACAATCCTACTCACCAATCAGCTGCTTTCCCTGTACTCACGTCACGTTGCGGTTCATAATGTCACTCCATCGCTGGTCTCACTGTAGGTAGACCTCTCAATCCCTGCCTTTTATCCTCTACCATTCACTTCTTGCTCAAAATATACTATTTTGAGCCTTAGAAATAGAATGAACGTTAATCACTTACCAGGTACTCACCAATTAACCAGCTTCTTCTTCTGTAGCAGAGCAAGAATCAATTCCTGGAGGTTAAAAAGATTTAGGCAAAGGCAACAAACACCTCTTTCCCATCCTCCGCTTAACTCCCTGAAGCGCTGTATGGATCTGGGTATCCTAGTGCCTCACTCACAAAAGGCTAGTACGCAGGTACAACAAGTAATTAGGAAAGCTAATGGAATGTTATCATTTATTGCGAGGGGAATTGAATACAAAAGTAGGGAGGTTATGCTTCAATTGTACAGGGCACTAGTGAGACCTCATTTAGAGTATTGTGTACAATATTGGTCACCTTATTTAAACAAGGATGAAAATGCGTTGGAAGCAGGTCAGCGAAAGTTCACCTGACCAATACCTGGAATGGGTGGGTTGTCTTTTGAGGAAAAGTTGGGCAGCCTAGGCTTGTATCCGCTGGAGTTTAGAAGAGTAAGAGGCAACTTGACTGAAACATTTAAGATCCTGAGGGGTCTTGACAGGGTGGATGTGGATGTGGAGAGGCTGTTTCCTCTTGTGGAAGAATCTAGAACTAGAGGTCACTATTTAAAAATAAGGGGTTGCCCCATTTAAAACAGAGATAAGGTGAAATTTTTTCACTCAAAGGGTTGTAAGTCTTTGGAACTCTTCCTGAAAAGGTGGTGGAAGCAGAGTCTTTGAATATTTTTAAGGCAAAGGTGAATAGATTCTTGGTAAGAAAGTGGGTGATAGATTATTGTGGGTAGGTGGGATGCAAATTTCAAGTTTCCATCATATCAACCATGATCTTATTAAATGGTGGAGCAGGCTCAAGGGGCTGAATGGCCTACTCCTGCTTCTTGTTCATATGTTAGCAACAGGATGCAGGTCCAAGCACACACCCAACAGCCACTAAGTGTTCTGCTGGACCTGGGTCTCCATTGCAGTTGCCAACCTCTCCATGGGGGAAGCCATGTGCTCGCATGCCAGAGCCATGACAGAACTCATTGCTGAGTGGATTCCTCCACCAATTGCTACCAGATGTTCCGCTGCCTGTCTCTGTGTCTCCAGCAGGTAACTTGAAGCCGTGCCCAGGGGCATGACATCAGCATGGGGCTTATCCATGGGCAATCTCCAACTGTTAGGAACTTCAGCTGTCACGTCCTCCATCAGCTGCTGCGACATGTTTGTGATATGACCCCGAGGCTAATCACGAACATATTTCCTCCATTGTGACTGTCTCTATGCTAGTGGAGTGTTCTGTCCCATCATCCTCAGAGCTGGAGCTCTGGCAGATTGCGGGCAACACGTCTCCTGACTGTGAGAATCTGTATAGAGAACACAAAGAATTAGCTTGAGGTTATGCACAATCCCATTTCCCAGTGCAGTGTCACACACATTGTGATAAGAGGTACGTGTATCTTTAAGGATGCATATCTTAAACTGTTGTCAATCATTATCCACCTCAACAGCATGTGATGTATTAGCTCCTTGAGTTGTATTCAGTCTGCAGCAGCAGATGGTAGGAGTCAGATGCATACACTTAGCCTCCTGGTTAACCCTATATGTATATAGTCTTATCTTCAAATAAAGAACCTACATTATTCTTTCACCAATCTTTGTTGTGTGATTGGTACTTTTACGGAGAAGAGAAGAACATAACAATGTGTAACTCAGCATGCCCAGTTCTCGACACCAGATTGGAGACATTCTTACTCTGTTGAGACATTCTCACTCTGGTCTTGCCATCAGTAGCTGAGAGTCTGCCCTGCTCCCCGGCCTGTTCAGCCACCTCCTCTTCGTATGACACCTGGAAATTCAACCTCTTGAGGCCTCGGCAGGATTGGCAACGTCCTGCCTGCACCCCCCACCGCCCCCCCGCCGAAAAACTGAATGGGCCCTTCGACTGTGCATACCGAATTGGTTTGTCACCACGAGATTGCATCCCACTTCCAAACGGAAGTCCCACTCACTTGTAGACACTTCGTCCTACAAAAGGATTTCGCCCAAACTGTCCATATTTCAGGAAAAGACACATTCTATGAATGCCTGGATCAGCCTCTCATTTGGTTGCTTTTGTGTCCTCATCCTCTTCCACAGCATAACACAACAATAAAGATGTTCCATGAAGAAATGTGCTAAACAGTATTTTGAGCAGAGCTGATTAAGAGTAGCAGCAAAAGCCTTCACTTACATGCAAATGTTCTTTAAAGAATACTATGCAGAGGGAAAACTACCAATGAGTTAACTAATGTCCTCCTCCATGTTATATTGGCCCCTGGGATACGTGTTACAGATTCTGCCACCATATTTATAGTGGTGTTAATTACATGGGGTTGGTTTCAAATGGAAATGAAGGACCATGGGTGAGAGAAGTTTGCCAGAGTCCTGTCATCCCATTTACATGCAGAGATAACTACATTTGACATACCTTAAAAGGGGCTGGTAGCTTCTTGGCAGGAAAATATAGATGCAGTTCCGGAGACAAGATTTGAGGTTATAACTTTGAGGATCTGTTCTGTTGTTTTTAACACCCCAAATCAACCAAAACATGGGGGGAATGGGTGTCTAACTGAGAGGAGAATCCCATGGTATTGTTCTTTTATTCTCTGGGTCAACATTTTCCATATAAAGTGATCTAGCATGTGCCAGTAGAAATATTTAAATTATTTCCTGATATAGAAAAAGGTAAATTCCACGATCATCCATAAGAGCACTACAGTAATGCCATATGAAGTTAAATGGTTTTGTCACACACATTGGAGTTAGCAGCAATGTTAGGTTAAAAAGAATTAAATTGCTTTATTATGCAATATAATGCATCAGTGATGTTTAAATATTAATATTATATTGAAAATTTTGCCATGTATTAAAAATGAAATGAAATGCATTCACCTAAGTCTACTTGCAAAAATTAAAGCTGATTCACTATTTGACTTATAGCACTTGCAGCACTTAAATTTGAAAATATTAGAATATGGCTGAATTACTTAAGCTAATCAGTTCTGCTGTCTCTAGTTGGTTAAGTTAGTATCTAATTCACCCGAAGTAATAATTTATTGCCCTGTTAAACCTATATTAGAATATTTAGAGCAGTTTTAAACTGACTTTATTCCCATCATTAAAGCAAGTTTGGTAACTATAGGGCCTAAAGAGTTTCATGGAAAATAGTTTCAGACCCATTTGAATTAGGTGTCAATGTGTAGGAGAAAGTGATTGGAAGAAAGAAATTTCAATCATATAACATCTTGGGACATCCTTTAGTTTTACTTTGATAGTTACAGTAGTTGGGACAGGTTAATGGTGTGGTTCAAAGGAAATGTGTAATCCCATTACCAGCAGCTTTGAAGGTATTGATGAATTTTAAATAAAAGCAAAAGCGCTGAAAAAACACTGGAAAGGTCTGGAAGAAGAGTTCCAAAGAAGAGCCATATTAGATGCAAAATGTTCACTCTGTTTCTCTCTCCACAGATGCAGCCAGACCTGCTGAGTTTTTCCAGCACTTTCTGTTTTTATTTCAGATCTCCAGCATCCGCAGTATTTTGTTTTTATTTGACTAATAAATTTTACTTCATTCTGATAAAGGGAGTGATTTTTTGACTTACAGCCAGAAAGCACAATCCATGGATTCCAACTGTATTTATAGGTAACATGCTCTGGAGTTATGCAGCACATTAATGCCAATTTTTGTGGCATACTGTTTTGACACAGCAGTTGGTAAAGGCTGAGTTATTTAAAATCCCAGAGGAAAACTTTAAACAACTGTCATAAACTACATCTTCAATTGGTAGATCTGAGATGCAGCTCTGAATTCAGAAATGAAACCCACCAAGCCTCAGGAGGTTTTTTATATAAACTAAATTAAACATTTATTAATTTAACAACAAATTTAAACACATGCAAATTACTACCATAATGACTATTAAACAAATCCCCAAATTAATCACTCCTCGGTAATCTTCCCTAAGGCAACAATAACCCATAGACTTAAACAGACCCCAGGCAAAGCACATTTTATCTTACAAATTCAAAATGAAGTTCCTTTCAATTTGTTTCCTTTGTACAGTTGTAGGCTTACAGGTGTCTTAGATCTCACATGCCTCTGACTCACACACAAAACTCTTTTCTGTATATACTTAGCCTCCCCTTTGAATACAAATTCTCACTGTATCACCAGGCCCTTTGATCTCCACCTCTTCTGACAATAAAACCCCTTTCATAGTACCAGTTTTATTAGTAATATAAGCATATTGCTTGGTGTCTCCTAGCTAGGTGCATGATTTCACCCCCAGCTTTTATATGGTTTATTCAACAAAATGCAAATGTACTCTTTACCTTAACTCCCTTACTGTTTAACATCTCAAAACTATTGTACATCAAAGCACCCAGGCTAGTTGGCTTTAATCCAATTAAGACAAACATACTCACACCCACAGACACAGATCCTACTACAAGTCCAATTTAAAATAATTTTCAATAATATTATATACATTAATATCTTCATGACACATGTCCAATTAAATTCTGCAGCAAGATTCTATGGCATATTACCAAGTGCACTCCACATATTTATGTCCAGAGAAAAATGTGTAAGAACAGCAATAAATGTATTAGCAAAAACAAATTTGGAGAACAGTAAGCGATTTATAAACTTACAGGATCTGACAAGGAGGAAAGGAGATGGAGGTGTGAGTAGAATAGAAGCTGATATAGCAACCAGCAACACTTAGCTTGGCCACCCTTGACAGATCATTGAACCACTTCTTACACTTCTGGCCATTCTAAAAATGATGGCCTGAGTGCCCAAGAGTCAGTCCTTTCTTGTCTGTTCCTTACTGATAAATGTTTATTCAAATGAATTCTAAATTTAAGTTGTGCAGCTTAAGCATTCAAGGTTTTCAGGCAATGGGCAGAATTGTCTTAGATTTGGACTAAGTGTAGTAGTGGATGGATGAATGGCGTTTTACCCGCCGGTCGCAATGGCAGCTTCTCAAACCGTATCATCAAACCCGCCACATTAATTATGCATTCCAGGGAAGCACGCTGTTTCCAAAGTGGGCAGGCTTTTATTCGCCCACCACGCCATCACCTCGCCACTTCATCACGCTGGGCATCATATTTAAAGTTCAGCCATGTGCACACCTCTCAGTGCTTCCAGCCCACAACTGCCACAAGGAAGACAAGATGGCCGCGAAAGGCAAAAAGAATGCAGCCTCTCCCCAGCAGCCCCCCCACCCCTCCCCCACTCCCGCTTTTGTTTGGCAGCCCCTCAAGCACCTTTTGAACGGAGGCCCACCATGGTGTCCTTGATCCCTTCTCTGGCCGCAGGAGGGGCAGTGGCATCACCAATCCGGCTTGGGATGTGGCGGCAGCCGTGGTCAGCGCCAATGCCCTGCAAAAAAGGACAGCCACTCAATGCAGAAATAGGATGAATGATCTCCTCCATTTCGCCAGGGTAAGTTACTCTCCTCATCACTCTCAACTCACACACTTACAAATCCATCACACATCCATAGGCCCTCACTCATTGCCAGTGAAAGGGACAACACCATTCACTCTTTCACAAACACCTTCAATGTCCTCATCCCATCCATGGGACTGCTCAGCACCTGCACAGGCCAGGCACACCTGTCATCTGGCCTGGTAGGCGTCCTGCTTACTTTCTCCATCTCTATTCATGAAGGACAAGCTGACACACAACAAGAGAGAGAGGTCGTTTACCGGTGGAGGAACACCTGACATCAAGGTCCTCACGGACTTCAAAAATAGAGCCATCCAGGTGGCCAGCGAGTATCTGGACTGTTCCTGCTCTGACAGGGAGGTCGGCGGTGCTCTACCAAGTGAGGATTCAGCAGTGAAACATCCATCAGACAACCATGCTGTGAGTGATGTGCTCTGTTTCACAGCCACTGCCATATAATAATTATCTCCCCTTGCTTTCACAGGTACATCTGGGAAACTGACAAGAAAGACCATGACTCAGGGCCCCCACTCAAGCCCCGAGGGAAGTTCAGAAGAGGAATCTGCTGAAACCCTCCCTGAAGTCCCGTCACAGTGCTCACCCACACCCTCCACCAGTGCAGAGACACAAACCTTGGTGGGACCTAGCTTTAGAGTAGCTTTAGGATCACAATCTGGTGAGCACATTGCACTTTCTGATCCACAGCACGTGGAGGCAGGGACTTTCCAGGTCCTCAACACTCAGAGGACTGCTGGGGGCCAGGATTCTGCTAAGTCTGAGTCAGATGATGAGCCTCTGACTCAGTCATGCCACAGTTGCTGGAGGTGCAAAGGCAAGCTCGGGAACATCAGCAAGGGATGTCTGCTGCACTCCCCAGATTGCAAGGCACGATAGAGGGGTCCGTCCACCTTCAGGCTGATGTGATAGCGCTGGCATGCCAATGCACTGAGGTCAACACTGGTAGGAAGGCGGCCACCATGGAGACCTTGGTCCAGGACGTCACTCCTGCACTGCTGCGCGGGATGAACTCCATCTCCAACACCATAGTTGCACCCCAACACCTTGTACATGAGAGGGGTGCAGGGCAGCCTGATCTCACTCCAGTTACCCCTTCACCTCAAAGCCAGGGGCCTTCGGGCACCCATAGGGAGGAGAAGCAACAGGTGCACACATGGAGCCATCATCTAGGTGACTCCAGGAGTGTCTGGCCCATCAGAATCCCCTCTTCCTGTGACCCAAGCAGCTCCAGCTCCACAGGCCAAGGAAGGTGCCACTGCCACAGATCTGCCTTCCAGGTCTTGGCCCGCTAAGGTCATCACAGACAAGACTGGAGTCAAACACTCACAGATGCAATGTGAGGATCTATGGTGTCTCCTCACTGCATGTCATCATCATTCCCTCCACAAGTCTAGCATACTGAGGGCCTCCCGAGTGTGCCTGCCTTGTCTGGCCAGTGCAGGAGCCTCATTGCCATCATCGTCAGCTTTGAGGACCTCCTCACCCTCATCACTGTTGATGTCCTCCTCATCGGAGGAGACCTCCAGCTCCTCTATATCCCCCTCAGCCAGCTCCTCTCCCCGTTGCAGCGCCAGGTTGTAAAGGACGCAGCAGGCAACGATGATGCATGACACCCTCTGTGGACTGTATTGCAGGGCTCCACCAGACTGGTCCAGGCACCAGAACCTCATTTTCAGCAACTTCATCAAGTTGCGAGCTGTAGCATGAACCTCATTGTACCTTCGCTCTGCTGCAGTCTGAGGCCGCCACAAGGATGTCATCAGCCACGTCCTCTGCGGGTAGCCCTTGTCCCCAAGGAGCCAACCCTGCAGCCTCTGTGGACCCTGGAAGATGTCAGGGATCTGTGACTGACTGAGAATGTAGGAGTCATGGACACTCCTTGGAAACCGTGTGCAGACCTGCAAGATGCATTTGTGATCGTTGCACACCAGCTGCGCATTCAGCAAATGGAAGCTCTTGTGGTTGACATAGTTTACCCCTTGTTGTGAGAGAGATCTGAGCCCCACGTGAGTGCAGTCAATTGCACCCTGCTGCTGTGAGAAACTCGAGATCTGGACAAATCCAATTGCTCTTGGATCCTGGGTTTCTTGGTCCCATGTGAAATGCTAAAAGTTACGTGCCCTGGCAAAGATGGCATCCGTGACCTTATGGATGCATTTGTGGGTGGCGGCTTGTGATATCCCATGGAGGTCACCTGTGGAGCTCTGAAAGGAGCCAGTGGCATAAAAATATGTGCCACAGTCACTTTCACAACCACTGTCAGTGGATGCCCTCCATGTCCCTGTGGCGCCAAATCCCGCAGCAAATGTGACCAACCAGTTTGCTAGACATGCACAGTCTTCAGCGACACTGGTTTTTGTTCACCTGCAGGAATGAAAGGCGGCATCTATAGACCCTGGGTCTAGCTAGGCGCCAACCAATGACGTCTTGCTGTGGCTCTTCAGTGGCATGTGTGGGATCCCCAGCTGCCCCTTCTTCCTGAGGCTGCTGTTCCTCCCTCTGTGCAGCCAGGCACCTGCATTGCTCTCTCCTCCATCGTCTTTGCTCTCTGTAAGCCACAAGGCATACAGCTAGCTCACCAGTTTCCATGCTCCTGATGTACTCCTCCTGCAGGATGAGAGACATGGGCGGTTTAGCTTGGGTGTACTAAGAACCTCTCTTGGTTAAGTATGAAGTTCCCTTTATGCATCCTGGAGAGTGCTGGACACCACTTGGATGGCCAGAGGTTAGTGAGCTACATGGATGCCCGAAACCCCACCTTCCTCTGCCTCTTGCCCTTTGACTGCTGTGCTCTCAGCTCAGGCACAAGTAAACTCCTAACCCGCAAGGCTGCACTGTTAGCTTGAAGCATTGGGAAGACTGGTCCAAACCAGGATGATGACATTGTAAGGGACTGTGAGCGACTCCACCAGTGACTGCTCATGGCCAGCTTTAGCAAGGAAATTGTACAATGTGTCCAGTCGTCCAACTATTCCACAGTCCACTAAAACATTCATTAGTTTGCAGACTGTGCCCAAGGGGTGAAAAGCTCTGGAACACTTTGTGGCACATTGATGCCTTTGCATTGCAGGAGTGGAGAGATAAGTTAGAGGCCCGACTCCATGCATATCAATGTGGCTGTGCCTGAACTGTCTCAAATGCGGAGGAATGGTCACTTCATACAAGGCGTAAATGCGTGGCTGCTTCTCAACCCACCCAACCCGCATGTGCTTATGCACTATCTTCAACCGCAGGGCAGCCCTTGCCTCCCCACCCACTCCTCCAATGTGCCTCAACCGCAGAGCAGTCCTTGCCTCCACCCCCAAGTTGCCTGAACTTCAGGAAAGCCCTTGCATCCCCCCCCCAACAACGCGTCTCAGCCTTGCAGTCCAACAGGTGACCCGGGCAAGCGCTGCACAATGTTACTGTGCATTCACCTCCAAGTTCCACTCAAAGTGCAGCCCGCCAAGTGCGTGCCTTATATATGCCTTTGTGAAACACACCGGTATGCAATCACGTCGACGTGGGTGGACGATCCAGCATGGGGGTTTGATTCCAGCAGGCTGGCCTTATGATGATATGTAGATGTATTACAATGAAGCTCCCAATATTCAATGGTGGGAAACGTAGCCCGCCATCGATGAGCTGAGCAAACCATCACAACGTCGTGAAACCAATTTCTGGCCTTCTTGCCATATTGTCCACTCATGCCACTGAGCATGCCTAATGCCAGTGGGCACAGAAGACTCCACCCAACGATTTTCTCTCTTGCTGACACATTGTAGTTTTTGACCAAACTGGCTAGTCATGTATCTAGGAATGAACCAGGGACTGAAAGAGATAATATCCATCTCCTGTCTCATTTCTTTTAGCAGGATCATGGTGCAGAGGGTCAAAGTTCCTGGTGGATTTTCCTGCCATTTGTCCTTATTACAATGAATTCTGGACATCACCTAGTGAAGAATAGTGATAGACTCAAGGTAGCATTGATATGGCCCAATTTCTGTAAAGAAAGTTACAGGGCTTATTGCCAGAAGCTTTATTCACCTTCAGGGCTCTCCTGCCCTTTTCAGACCCTTCACCTCCTCTTTGATGCTACAATAGTGGCTCCACTGTAGCTTTATTTTCCAGCCCAAGCAGGAGTAGGCTCCATCAATGGGGATCCCACCCAGAACTCACCCTGCATGGCAAATGACCTCAACCAGGGGAATCGAGTCAGGGTTCCAGTAGTCTAAGGTGAAGTGTGAAATCTTGGCCCATTGTGACACCACAGCGAAGAGGGGAAACCAACCCGGGTTTCATTTTGCAACTGCTTATCATTGTGTTTCCATGTTTGCTCCATTTCAGGTAATGTCCAAAGAACGGTATATTCCAAAGTACATCACTGATTTGATTAGAAACTTCAATTTCCACCTTGACAATTCAACAGGAAGAAGGTAAAATCGATCTCCATTGCCAGTCAGGCTGTCACAATCTTATTGGTCACTAATGGACTCAGTTTGCTTGTCTGTGCTACAAATAGATGTATTACTTATTTATGTTTAACATTAACTTTAACATTGTCTGATCATGTGACAGCACTCAACAAAGCACCATGTCTTACCACTATTTGGCCTGCTTCCAAGTTTAATTTAATTGGTGTCTTAAAAGAAATTTAAAGTAAAGGATTTGGTTGTGTGACAGGACTAATTGTAGCATTGCCAGTTTAATCAAATGTAATGGAATGGATAGAAAATCATATGTGACTGAACAAAAATACTCTTTACATGTAAATTCCCAATATCAACATGCCCTTTAGTAGGTATGCAGCCCCTGCCCATTTGTTTTGAAATGCCTGCTTTAATATTTTTGTCTTTAACAAACATGAACAACGTCATTCAAAACAGTTTCTTTGTGTTTGTCTTTAACAAATATTACTTTAATACCTTTAGAGTGATACGTTACTGTTCACTAAGAATAATTTGGTTTAAATCCAATACAAACAGATGATAAATTTTTGAGTTAATTTCTTTTCTTTCTGCCCTTTAATATTCACACAAATTGTTATCCTATTTCAGCAAGGAGAGCAGTACACAAGAAATGCCTGTTTTTCAAAAAGCATTGCATTAATGGATTGTGATATAAATATAATTGTATTGATACTTTTAAAAAATAACAAAAACTTGCATTTATATAGCACATTTAACATAGTAAAATCTCCCAAGGACCATTATCAAACAAAATTTGACACTGAGTCACCGAAGGCAATATTATCAAAATGATCAAATGCTTGGTCAAAGGGGTAGGTTTTAAGGAATGTCTTAAAGAGGAAGGAGAGAAAGAGAGGTAAACAGGTTCAGGGAGTGAAGTCTTGAGCTTAAGACCTCAGCAGTTGAAGGCTTGGCTGCCAATGGTGAAGTGAGTAAAATCGAGGATGCACAAGAGGCTAACGCTGGAGGAGTGCAGATGGCACGGATGGTTGTGGGACTGGAGGAGGTTACAGAGATAGGGAAGGGCAAGGCCATGGAAGGATTTGAAAACAAGTTTGAGCATGCTAAAATCAAGATATCACTCTACTGAGACCTAATGTAGGTTAGAGGGCACAGGGGTGATGGCTGAACAGGACTTGGTGTGAGTTAGGATATGAATAGTGAGAGTTTTGGATGACCTTACATTTATGGACAGTGGAAAGTGATATGCCAGCTAGGAGTGCGTAGGAATTGCCAAGTCTAGAAATAACAAAGGCATGGATAAGTGCAGATGATAAGATGATAAGGCAGGGGCAGAGTCGGGCACTGTTACATAGATGAAAGTAGGTGATCTTTGTGATGTCGCAGATATGTGGTCAGATGCTCATCTCCGGGTTAAATACAAACAAGATTGCAAGAAATCAGGTTCAGACAGTTGCCAGGGAAAAGGAAAGAGTCGGTGGCTAGGAAACAGAGTTTGTGATGAGGACCGCAGACAATGGTTGTTGCCTTACCAATATTTAGTCAAAGAAAAATTTTGCTCATCCAGGGCTGGGTGTTGGACAAGCAGTACATTGTCTATTTGAATAATTTATGGAGATCGATCTCATTGTGATAATTATTACTGCTTACTTTTAAATGGATTAGCATTTGTGTTATTATAGTGCATAGAGGAATAAATGCAAAGCTCTAATGGATGCAATATATATGCAACGCACAATGAGGAATACAACACATTTATTTTTATTATGCTGCCACAAACCTGACATACCACTGTAGAGCAGTATCTAGATGGATAGATTGCACAGATGTATAATGATCACAACTTGGCTCAATGAAGAATTGGTCAAATTATTCAAATTTACCACCTGAATAAACAGAAATGAGTCACTGATCCATTGAAGATGAACATGACTTACTACACCAGTGTCAATAAAGGGCACAAAGCAGTAACTAAACAAAGATCACACAAGAAATCATATTACACTGATCCTGAACTAATGTGTCAGTGCAAATGGAAAATTGGTTTCATTGGCACTCAACTGTCATTGTCAGAGATACATCAACATATCTCAGTCACCACTCTGTAAAATGTCAAAAGGGTTTCTCAATGTACTGTAAAGGGTTAAAAGCTATTATGCTAATAGCTAGAGTGCATCATCAGTGGTGTTAGATGATGTCAGACCACATGTAACTAGAACCTGAGGGAAGAAGCTTATAATGGAATCCTACTGAAGTCCATCTCTGTAAATAGTGTAAATAGTCAATAAATGTTCACTCCTTTGCAACAGCATGGTTTCCAGCTCTCTTCTGTCAAAGGCTACCAGAGCCCGGTCATGATAATAATACATGATGGCAGCGGTTTATGAACCATTTGCTAAGGACCTCAGCTGATGCCAATAAAGGCAGGAAAAGTGAAGGCTGTTGGCCCACAGAGCACACTCGAGAAATGCCCGGAGGAGCATTCAGAGCAACTAATCACTATTGGAGTCCCACAACAGCCAACCAGAAGTACAAAGAACTTTGGAGAAAGTCTGCCCAAGCCCCTGGACCTTCTGGAGGGCCTCGACCAAGTTGTGCACCGGAGAAACGGGCAGCGCCAATTCAGTTGATACTGGACTGCCTCCAGACTCGCTCAGAAACTAGATAAGGTTCAGGTCAGTGTTCTCTGTGCAATTGGCAACTGTGTCGACAACATCTTAAGAAGACAGAGATTGATGAAGAAACCTCTAAGTATGAAGAAGTCATCAAAGCCTTCAATTCCTACTTTGGCTATGGTGCAATACTATAATACACTGCGCAAAATTCAACCAGCACAGCCAGGAATCTGGAGAGAATATTGATTCTTTTGTAAATAACCTGTATCACTTAGCAGATAACCGTGAGTATGGGACATTGACAGAGGTGCTCATCAGAGACCACGTCATAGTGGCGGGGCGGGTCGAAGTTCACAAGTGAAAAAGTGAAAATCCTTCCTGCATTCACCAGACTAATAGACAGTAGCAATATGTAGGATTTCACTGACTCCAGCCACTGAAATCTACTGGTCATCAAGAACTGTATCCACAGCTTTGTCAGGCTTCTTATAGTCCAGAGACAATTTAGCTTTGTCTAAAGCCGTATAGTTAGCCTGACAGACTGAACTTTGCAAGTAAAGAAGGCTATTCATCTGGGGTGATAGGGAGTCTTCCTGGGGGCCAACTCAGTCCAATTCATGAACTATAGCACTATCAGCATGCCCCCCATTAAAACAAAGCCAGTATGGCATCATTGTTCCATGTCCACATTGTGGCAGAAAAGAACCTCATTGGTGCAAAGCTTGCCCAGGCATTAACACAAAGTGCTGCTCCTGCCACAAGCTGGGGCATTTTAAACTAGCAGCAGGAAAATTCCATTTTCAGGTCAAAAAGTTAGAGAGAGACCAATCAGATCAAGTAGTATCCAGAAAATAGAAGATATTGAGGAACATGAAGTGCCTTTCTTGGGTAAAGTTGCAAACTCTAAGGACACCTTTTGGACTGCAGACATCATGGTCAATGGCCACAAAACCAATTTTAAGTTGGATATTGGTGCAAGAGTGTCCATTCTGTCTGATATGGTACCATGGCTGAAGCCTGAATTTCTCCATCTATGACTCCACTGCACGGTCCAGGGGGCACTTTACTCAAGGTGCAAGGTAGGTGACTGCCACACCTCGCCATAGGGGAAGAGAAATTACAGAAATTCTCTGTTATCCCAAATCAGGGATGTTCATTACTGAGCCAGATAGCCTGCTCAGATTTACAAGGTAGAAGAGCTGAACAACTAGGATAAACCAAATAAGTAATAAAAGAGAATTGCTGAAATTGTTTACAGATCTGGGGAAGCTCCACAAGGCTTACCGCATTACTTTAAAGCCAAATGCCAAGCTGGTGTGTTTGTTTACCCCATGAAAGGTCCCCCACCCTCTCTTGAAAAAGGTGAAGCAAGAAACCAACTCCATGCTACACCAGGGAGCGACATTGCCAGTAACACTGCAAACTTCTTAATGGTCCGGCATGGGACCTGTACCTAAGACTAATGGCTCACTTCGCATTTGTGTGGACCTCGCACATTTGAACAATGGCGTAGAGAGAGAAGTCCACCGCATGATGTTGGGCAATGAAAGCTTGGCAAGATTGTGAGGAACTCAGTTTTTAATAAAGATGATGCCAATAAGGGCATCTGGCTGCTCCCGTTAGACAAGGAGTCAAAATTGTTAACCCCATTTATCACAGCCTTCGGCCGGTATTGTTTTAACCCCCTACCGTTTGGAATTGTCTCAGTACCTGAGATCATTCAACGTACCATGACTGACACTTTGGAAGAGCTGAATGAAGTTATCTGCCATATGGATGATATTCTCAATCATGGATCCATCATGGAAGAGCACGATGCCAGGGTGTGAATGGTGTTACGATGTTTACAGACCACAGGCCTCATACTTAATCATAAATACAAGTTCTCTAAACCCAAAATCAACTTTTAATTCACATTGTTGACCCATCTGGCATCCAAGCCAACCCTCAGAAAACTGCAGTCATCAATAATTTCCCAGCACCCCTTAAGATTACAGAACCTCAATGCTTTATGAACATGGTTAATCAGCTGGGTAAGTTCCTGCCCAATCTTGCGCACATCAATGAACCATTACAACAACTCCTGTAGCAGGATCTGGCCTGGTTCTGGGACGGACACCAGCAGAAGGCATTCGATACAATCAGGGACATGCTCATGTCCACAAAAATACTGGCTCATTATGACCCAGACCTACCCACCATACTCGCGGCTGATGGATTGTCTATTGACCTAGGGACCATATTGTTCCAAATTCAGCAAGACAGTTCTCACAGACCAGTATATTATGCCTCCTAGGCACTGGCTGAAACAGAGCAGTGGTACACTGTCATTGAAAAATCTGGCCATCACATGGGCTTTCAAAAAGTTCTTGGATTATGTCCTGGAATACAAATTTGTGATCCAGACCACCCATAAGCCACTAGGTACTCCGCTCAACACCAAGGGATTGGTGAAGATACCACCCTGCATTCAAAGGTTTCAATTACAGCTCATGAGGTTTGATGCCAAAATAGAATACATCCAGGGTAAGCACCAGACCACAGCTGATGCATTGTCTCACATTCCTGACAGGAAACCAGCATAAAGTCCTATGTCTCCTTGTCTACTAGATCCCTTCTGCTGACCACCCAGAAACTAGTAGAAATTTGAGCAGCCTAGAAAGCTGATGCTGAGTATGCACAGATACGGGAGTACTGTACTACTGGATGGCCTGTACATTCCTAACAATTGTATTCTGAAGCAGTACTTCAAACAGCATCATCAGCTTATCGTCATGAATGACCTGTTTTCTACAATGATTGGATTGTCATTCCCAGGGTCCTCAGGCTAGACATTCTCCAATGGCTGCACCAGGGACACCTGGGTATCACCAAGTGCAGGGCCAGAACCCACAATTCAGTCTGGTGGCCAGGTATCTCCAAAACAACTCATGATTTCCAATTGTATTACATGTACCATCCATAGACAAGACCACCAGGAACCACTGATTGCTTCCTCCTTCCCATCCCGATGGTGGGACCACCTCAGCATGGACCTTTTTGTCTGCAAAAGTAAAATCTTTCTTCTCATCATGGATTATTACTCTTGCTAGATTGAGGTCAAATGGTTACACGGGCCCACCTTGGCAGCAGTTATTACCATGCTCAAAGAAATTTTTTGCCACACATGGCATCCCCAATTTGGTTGTCTCTGATAATGGTCTCCAGTTTGTCAATGACTACTTCATATGCTTCACAGAGACATACAGTTTTGTCCACATCACCAGTTCGCCTAGGTACCAACAGACAAATGATGAGGATGAAAGAGGGGTCCGTACCATTAAATCCTTAGTGAACCTGGCCTTACTGAGTTACCAGTCTACACCACTGCAGAACTGTCTGGCTCCATTAGAACTCTTAATGGGTAGGAGATTATGTACACAGCTCCTGAGTCTCCCATATACCCTCCGACCATGCCTCAAGGCACCAGAGATTGAAAAGGTTGAAAGAAAAAGAGGACCACTACAGGGCACATCAGGCCCTGAGATACAACCATCGCCACCTAGTGCAGGATTTACCAACACTCTCACCAGGGCAGTCTGTCTGAGTTCAAAACCAGAACCCACCTGGCCACGTTTTGAGTCAGTCCATTCATCCACACTCCTACCTGCTGCACACTGACCACGACATCTGCCGGCAGAACAAATCCGCTCTGGTATGTACCAATAGACAGCCTCTACAAGAGTGGATAAACCACCCTGAATGGGCAGCTCTAGAGAAGCCCTACTGTGTTCGGCAGAGCATGTGTCAAGATGTGTGGCGGTCTGCTACATACTGCTCAACTTGTCCAACATGAGTTGACTGCTCTTGCCACCACAATGAGTAGCTGAGGAAGAGGAAGTAGAAGAAGAAGAGGGGGAAGACATACCTAGAAAGCCCCTTTCTGTCCAGGCTTTCCATGAAAAACTCATCTAACTGCGATACAAGTAACTGTAACCCCCCACTTCTCCGTTCAACAACAATCCAACACCTCACCTTCCGTTAGTCTTTGACAATCACAGAGTCCACTTGACCATCATACAAAATAAAAGCTACCATATTAGAAACATTCCACAACAAATTTATAAGTGAAATCATGCCATCACTCATCTGCATTTCCTTAGAGTCTGTCATCCATGAGCTTTTGCCTGGCCTAGTGCTTCCCCAGTGGTTTCAGGGTTCCACCATCTGAAGGATTCTCGGCTTTCATAATATATTGATGTAAAAAATGGCTATCTTATCCGGTTGAAAAATAATTTATTTTCTCTACAAAAATTTACAATTACAAACTTTTCTTTAATATTAATTCAGAACAATACTGGGAATCCATATAATGCAATAAGTTTGTTGCTTATTTGACTTAGCAGCAGCGCTAGAAAAATATCATTAAGGTTTTATACTAGGAACTCTACCATGTACTTTTTAAAGAGCTGGAAGTGTTGCCTTAAGTCTCTTAATGGTAATGAAACAGTGACTTTCAGCACTGATGATATAATGCCGTTGGAGCATAAAGTCTCATGGGTTAATTGGATGTGCCCTCTAAAATTGGTCAAATTGCTGTTTTGAGTTGTCTTCAGAAATTACATATCTCTGTGCTAAGCCCATATAGAAATGTACAAAGCCGTGCTGGTATTGTGAAAAATGCCTGCTGCCTAGCCTGCATTCTTCTGCCTGGCAGTAATTGGGTGGTGAAATTATCACTCTAATATTCCCTGCAAAATATGATCTTACTGTTTTTACATGCATCATATGAATCATCATACAAATTGCACAAAATTTATATCAGCTGTCTCCATATCTGCTATTGTGCTTGCTTATACTGCATGCTCAGCAGAAGAATAAAAATAACTTTTAAAAATCCATGTTGATTGCACCTTTTTTTTGGTTTGCTGATTGCGTTCCTTCAGTGTTCTGGATTGCTCTGCTAGCTTTCCAGCAGTACACAGAGATTTTATCACATAACATTCACAAGAATGCACATTTTGAACAATGGATTCAGAGGAAAGTATAAAACTGCAGAATATTAGCACAGCTATGTGAATATTTTAATTTTATATTATACAAAATCTATGACCTAACCAATGCAAAATGTATTCAATAATTGATAACCCAAATTAAATATGACCACATTCTGCATCATAAGTTGTCTCCATGGCTCCTGCACTAAGTGACTTGATTTCTATGCAGCAGGTTTTTACATTTTTGACTGGAAAGGTTTAAGTGTTGTTTTGAAATTTCTCCAAGCTAAATGCTGTATTGATATTAACATAATGCATATACTTGAGATGTTATGGTCTATCTAGCTGGAATATGTTATTCACAAATATTTTTTTAAGTATAGCCATTTTGAATCTGATGTCAGAGCTGCGAAATTCCTGTTAGTATTATTGTTTATACCGGCAGGGATTGTGTGGTTGAGTTCATGAACACACATGCTTCCTGCCTGCTCAGTACAGCTTTTGGAACTTCTGGGGACATCTTAGCAGACAGAGCGGTTTCTTGCGCCAGAGTCTAACATGTAAACCTGGCCATTAAAGGTATTTAAGTAGACAGTCAACATTGCCAAACTAATTGGCCACTCTTTCAATGCATTAGTTTCACCTAAAATTGCAATGAACATCTAAGGTCATTCTGGCATCTCATGTTGGGAATGAAAGCAACCTTTTGTTTTACAAAGAACTAAAGATATATGGCTTAAGCACTGCATTCGTGGTTTAGACAGGAGAGAGAACTAAGAATATTTTTAAGTGATATTTATCATGCTTATGTCTCAATGTAATAAGAACCAGTTATTTCAATTGCAGCCATACTAATCTACAAATTTATATATAAACTTGCAGTTAACTGGGACCAAAGCTATAGCATCATAATGCATTACCTTATTTAATATTAATTGTTAAGTTTTATTGTAAATTTATACTTTTAACAATATGTCACAGATATTAGTTGGATCCTGGGGCCCTCAATTTCCCTGGGCTTTGAACTGCCAAGAATCTGCATGTGAGCCAGCTATAACCGGGATTATGGCAATTGATGGTAATTGCCTCTTTAGGCTACCTCCTCCCATGCCTGCTGCAAAAGGCACTTCTGAGGGGTAGATGTTTGCCCCTTGAAGTGGGTGCCTTTTCTCTCTGAGTCATTGATGGAAGGATTTGCAGCACATGACCAGTCAAACCAGGCTTACTTAGTCAGTAATCCTCAAATCTATGCAGTATTGGCAACGGTCAGCTAACTTTGTTTCCCCATCATTATTTCAAGCATTTTCCTGTCTGTTAACTGCAATGAGCATCTAAGTTAAAGATTTAGTGCTGTTCTTTGTCATTCACTGGCCCAGCATGTGGGAGAGATTTACTTTAGCCCACCAACCACATCCAGGCAAATAAGTGTAAAACAATGCTCTCATTGAAAACTCTCAGAAACCAACTAAGTTTGCTGTGATGAGCAGATAAACAGGAATTTTGGGTGGAATTTTCTACTTCATGTGGTGGCAGGTGGGTTTCCCGGTGCATTTCCTACTGGGCGGTGGGGTGGGAACCCACACCCAATTTCACGCTCGGAAGCTAATTAATTGTGCATTGGTGAGTAGCTCACATGAATCAGATGGCGGGGCAGGCACTGATTTGCCAGCCCTGCCATTACCTAATGGGGTCGAAGGTCCGCGGACCATATTTAAACACCACCCAAACACACATGTTTCTCTCAGCAGGCCAGCTGTGTGCAGGAAACTTCAACATATGGCCGCACTCAAGAAAAATGCTGCACCAAGGTTCAGCAATGACTCCCTCAAGGCACTCATCCATGGAGTCCGCCAGCACTGGAGTGTCCTCTATCCGAGGGATGGCTCCAGGAGGCCCATCAGCCTCACCTTGCCAGCCTGGGAGGCAGTTGCAAGAGAGGTCAGCTCGTTGGACACCTGCCCAAGAAACACCATCCAATGTAGGAAGAGGATGAACCTTCAGCTCGCTCCAATCTCACACTCTCATTATGGCATTATACACTCAAAGGGTTACACTGCTCAGGGATCTCACACAATGTTAGGCGGAGACACATCAGCACTGATTGTCTCACGGACACTTTAACATCACAAGCATCCCATTTATCGTATTGCGCAAACTCCATCCTCAGCCCTTACTGGAGGATGCATGCATAATTCCCAACCTCTGATCCCTCCCTTCTCATCACATTCCATCCATTTGTCTTATGCAGGCCAAGCCAAGCTTGCCCACAACAAGAAGGAGAGATCCCAGACTGATTGAGGGATGGCCAATATCCTGGAGATCCCCAAATTCGAGGAGGAAACTGCCGAGTTGGCAGGGGAGGGCTGGGATTTCTCCTATGCTGAAGATGAGATCGGCCTCTCCCAGCAAGCCAATATGAATGAGCCCTCCATGGGTTGGTCACATCTTGACATTCACAGTGAATTCAGCCTGTTCATGAACTAAATCTATCTTCTCTCTCCTACAGGCAGCTGCAGGTCTAGACAGACCAGCACAGGCTACATAAGTCCCAGCCCACTTTAGAGGAGGATGATAAGGTTCCAATTGGAGAATACCCATCATTGCACCTCCACCAGTGCAGAGATACGCACCTCAGTGGGTTATAGTTCAGATTAGGCTCAGGGTCACTTTCTGGAGAACATCTCATAGACATGTCTTCACAGCAAGTGGAGGCAGTGACAGCCCAGGTGTCTGACACTCAGAGGACTGCTGAAGATCAGGCACTCACTGAGTCTGAGATGTTTTAAATTCATTTAGTGATGTGGGTATCACTAGCTAAGCCAGCATTTATTGCCCAACCCTAATTGCCCTTGAAAAGGTGGTGGTGAGTTGCCTTCTTGAACCGCTGCAGTTCCTGTGGTGTAGGTACATCCACAGTGCTGTTAGGGAGGGAGTTCCTGGAATTTGATCCAGCAACAGTGAAGGAACGGCAATATATTTCCAAGTCAGGGTGGTGAGTGGCTTGGAGGGGAACTTCCAGGTGGTGGCGTTTCCATGTAGCTTCTGCCTTTGTCCTTCTAGATGGTAGTGGTCAAGTATTTGGAAGGTGCTGTCCAAGGAGCCTTGCATCTTATAGATGGTACACACTGCTGCTACAAGTTAGTTAGTGGTGGAGGAAGTGAATGGTTGTGGATGTGGTGCCAATCAAGCGGGCTGCTCTGCTTTGTTGTGGATGGTGTCAAGCTTCTTGAGTGTTGTTGTAGCTGCACTCATCTAGTTAAGTGGGGAGTAATCCATCACACTCCTGACCTGTGCCTTGTAGATGGTGGACAGGCTTTGGGGATTCAGGAGGTGAGTTAGTCACTGCAGAATTCCTAGGTCAGAACCTGCTCTTGTAGTCACAGTTTTTAGATGGCTAGTCAAGATCAACTCTGGTCAATGGTAACCCCCCCCAGGATGTTGATAGGCATGAGCCTCTGGAAACAGCCATCTCTAACATGCTGGAGATGCAATGACAGACAGCAAAAAATCAGGTAGTGTTGCAAGAAGCAGTCAACAGACTAGAGTGAAGGATGGAGGAGTCCATCTGCGTTCTGTCTGATGTCGTGGTTCTGACATGCGAGTGTCTTGAGGTCTCCATGGGAAGGATGTTAGCTGCCTTGAAGACCTTGGTCCAGTAGATCCTGCCGGATTTGCACTTGGACCTGCGCTCCATCACCATAAGCATTGGTGGGATCCAATAGTGGCTAGGTGATGGGGCTGGGGCACCTTGACCTCCCTCCAGGTGCCCCTTCACCTCAGGTAGTAAGCCAGGGGTCTTTGGGCACTCACATGGAGGTGGACCAGCAGCTGGTGACCCAGGGACATTCAGCCAGGTGACTCCGAGAGAATCCAGCCAATCCCAATCCCCTCTGCCTGTGACCCTCATCACCTCCAGCTGAATAGGTCATGGAGTGTTCACTTGCCCCACAGCAGGGGACCCAAAGCAGGGCATTGCCCTCCAGGTCTCGGCGCTCTAAAGGACGCCCACCAAAGTCATCAAAGACAACAGGGGGTAGTAGACAGAAGGCTGCCTCCACCTCTACTGTGGATGTCGGGGATGCACCAAAACATAGTGGGAGGGTTAAAAAAATTAAGGGACTTTGACCTCACTTCTGGGTCACGGGTGTTCAATCACTGCACCTTTGTAAATACATTTGCTGTTCATGAGAACGGTGTCATCATTTGAAAGCATTGTGCGTGTGTATCTATGAGTCCTCTTATTACAAAGATGATCCATGTTCCCATTCAGTGATCGTCTCCCTTTGTGAGCCTCACATTAATGGGGTGTGCAGCTGAGCCATGAACGTTACTCGACCCTTGTGTTATGTCGGGGATAAATGTCAAACTCTTTACTATAAGTATTTGCAAAATGCGTTAGTAACCTCTACTCCTTACAAGACAACAAGGAGTTAGGTGTGTTCACTCCCCTTGGAGGGTTAGCTGTAATTGTTTCTCAAAATGAGAAGACTGTCTTCATTGGTAGTGCCAAAGGACAAGACCTGTAGCCATGATGCTCTCTCCAACCATGCACGCACCTCAGTGCCCACTGAAAGTTTCTCATTAAGGTGGTGATGACTGCATCAAGTCCTTTGATGCAGTGTTTGCATTGCTGTACCAAGTTTCACTTTGCTGAGCGCATGGATACAGGGTTCGCCGCTGACCTTTCCAAAGATTAGGGCCTGGTAAATCACGAGGGTTGAAGGTACAAGTCCAAATACTGAACTTGTTCTCTATGTTGCTGGTTGTAAAGGCCTTTCAGGGCACTGGCATGGCACTCAGGGACAGAAGGAATGTAGCCGTGTCCTGCTGCCTGCACCTTACTCCACTTGAAATCTTGTGGCTATCAGTGTGGCACAGGCACATCTTCCACATCGTGCCTCTTCAATGCTATCCTCACATGGAAGCTAACCCTCATCTCTCTCTTCAGTTTCCTGCCCTTCCTGCTCTTCATCACCTGAGGAGCTCTCAGCCTCTACCATGTCTCCCTCTGGCAAGGGATCTCCTCTTCGAAGCGCCGAGTTGTGAAGGGCACAACAGACAACACTCACTGTGGAGAGTACTGCAGAGCCCCATCTGAGCAGTCAAAACATCGGAAGCGCATATTCAGGACGCCAGTGGTCTGCTCGATGATGGATCATGTCGAGCTATGTGCTGCCTTGTATCTCTCCTCTGAGGCACTCTGAGGATAATGCACAGGCGTCATGAGTCATTGTTTCAGCAAGTACCCCTTATCCCCAAGCAGCCAACCCTGTCTCGATTGAAGCCTTTCAAATATGTGAGGCTCCTGGGAATGACTCGGGATGCTTGAGTCATGGGAACTCCCAGGGTACCTGGCACAAATGTGCATAATGTTACTTCTGATGATCACATCCAGTTGAACGTTCAGGGAGTGGAACCTTTTCCTGTTAATGAACATCAGGGGCTGCTGCCATGGAGATCTTAAAGCCACCTGTGTGCAATCGATTGCATCCTGTACTCTAGGGAAGCCTGAGATAGCTGCAAAACCCAGAAATCTAGCAGCCTGGCCAGCTTCATCGAGCGTGAACTTCACATAATTATGAGCCTAATTGTAGAGGACATCTGTCACCTTCTTGATACATTTATGTGTTGAGGACTGTGAGATGCTGTATAGGTCCCTGTGGACCCCTGGAACGATCCGCAGGCAAAACAACTGAGCAAGAGGGTGACCTTCAGGGACACTGGCAGGGAATGTCCTCTTAGTCCATAGGGTTTTCGATCCTCCCGCAGAATGTGACAGGTATGATCCACCACATCCCTTGACAAGCACAGACAGGCGCGGCATTGACTGATACTCATCTCCAGGTAAGAAAGTCTTCTTCACCTGTCACTGCATGAATCATCTCCATGGGATGGGTCTAACATCCTCATCCTCTGCTTCTTGCTGGGGCTCACCTGGACCATGGACCTGAGGCAGGCCTCCTCTCGAAGCTGGACTAGGCAGTGCTGGACCCTTCCCCTCCTCCTCAATCAGATCACTGCCATCAAGAAGGTAGCATTGAGCACAGGCTCCATTATTCAATCCTCCTTCTCCCTGTGGACTGATAAGTGCAACAGATTAATGAACACTGAACATAGTAGACCTCCAAATCGCTAACAGAAAGTCAATGCCATGCCCCAGAGATGCCCCAGCTACACTGCTAGCTTTTTGCTGATACAATCTTGCAGCTGAGGCACAAACTCACAGATCTTGGTGACCAAGATGCCAACCCTGATACTTGACATCTCAATCCCACAGAGGTTGGAAGGGGTTTGGACACATTCATGAAATATGCCATCTGATCAATGGTACTCCTGCAATCATTGATCTGGTATACTGATTAAGCTCACAGCAATGAATGGATGCCCTTTGGCCCGATATCCATGCCAGTTGAAGGAAGCATATTAGAGGCTTTGATTAATGATCTGGTAGATATGCAGCAGCTGTGCTTCCTTAACATTTGCCCGCATCTTCTATTCTTACGTACCTCCCTGTTAATGTTCAAATGAAGCGACTGTATTGTGAAGCAAATGACTCCTGCAGACTCTCATTGTAGCTCACCAAATGGCAGCTCCAATTGCACCTTCTCAAGGAACTTTTCCTCTTTTCTCTCAACTCTGACTATTTCAAAGTTGAGACTCTAAGCAGTCTGAGGGTATGACCTCAAAGAGCTCCTTAATCCAGCCATGGGCTCCTCCCACATTGTCTCAGATACCTCCCATGCAGATTCTTTTCCAGTTTCAATTTTAAACTGCATACTAACTTTGGGGTTTCAATATGGTGGTGCTTCATTTTTATTTTGAGACTAGCATCAACCCTCCCCCTGTCAGTCTTCGGGTCCCTCCAATTTCCCTGGAAGCTCATGACGTGCAGGCAGCCCTCTCTCTGGTGATTCTCCAGCCTCCCCCTGTAACCCTGGATCCCATTGTCATTGTGGTGGACATTCCAGCCCTCCCCCTGAACCCATCACTGTTGATGTCCTCATGCCTCATGCGGATCCCACCCCTCCCCTCTTAAGGCCATGTGCATGGTCACATACAGAGGAGAATCCCCCTAGGAGACCTTCAAGTACCCCCCGCCCCTTATTACAGGCTGCAGATACCTTCCCAAACAATGACCATTCCACCTGCAGCCCAGTACCGAGCCTGAGAAGCCCATCGCCACTGACTATAAGACAATGAACACGCCTTGCTCACCAAGCTGTGCCTTATCCCAATTGGCCCCACAGGCTTTGTGGGACTACAATGTGTGTGCCATGCTGAGCCCTGTATCATACCCTACAAAGCCTCAGAACAGCCTTTAATCTCTTACACTGACTACGAGATCCACAAAGCCCCAGGACTGCCATTAATCCCTCACTCTGACCTCTTGGCCCCAGACCAGGGACGATAACTGTCTTTCAATAAGCCCTCACATTCTTTCATGCCTGATCACAACACAGTCTCCCTTCTGCCCCCACCATCCACTTCATGAGTCTCTATGCAACCCATCCCTCTTGTGCCTCACTAACACAACACCCTCCCCCCACACCATCATTCCGGAGTATGCGCACAACCCCTCCCATTCAGACAGTTCAATTCCCATCCACCCACTTCTGTGTCTGCGTTCTAATCTTCCATGCCAGGCTCCAGCTTCCCCATCCTCAGTCTGCCCTCTGCCGTGCATTGTCCCCCCCACCCCACCCCAATTCCAACACCACAATACCCCATTGACCTCCATGTCTCCGTCATCCTTCCCCCCTCCAACACCACCCTATCATTGGCCCCCTTATCTCTGTCATCCTTGCCCCCCTTTCCAACCCGCCATACCCCAGTGACCTCCCCCCCCCCCCCAAGTCTGCACCATCCTTCCCCCAACCTCAGTTTCTCTGTTTCAGAGTGCAAGCCTGCCTGAGAGCCATTGTACACACTGAGTGCTGTCCTCCTGGAGTACGGAGTCACGCACTGTGAGCAGACCAACCTTACACCTTACCAGTGTGGCGTTACACTGCCATTGCAGAGAAACTGGAGCAGTGCTGTTGCAGGTAGGCTTTGAATGTTGCACTCACCTCGAAGTCAGGAGCGAAGTGAGGGCCGACAACTGCAGGCACTTATTTCCAAACGTGATTCAGACCAATCTAATTTCCCGCTGACATGGCACAAGATTGGGAAGGGGAACATGATTCTGGCGAGTGGCATTTTTAATGAGCTTTCACGAAATGCGTGCAAATGGTGTTCCCAACATGGATCAGCAGGAAATCCGAATGGCCACCAGCGATGAAAATGATGAGGGGAAAATTCTGAACTGATTTCCCACTGGCAGAAATCCAATTTTTGGCCTCTCTGAATTTTCCTCTCCCAACCACCATGAAACCTGCTCCTGGCAGGGCCAGAAAATTCCACCTTTCATGTCAGAGCCGAGGGCCAGAACTTTCTAGAGTGTGATTTGAGGGTGGGGCCCGCTCGCCAACGGGAAAATGACGTCGGCAGGAACCCTCGATGCCGTTCCGGTCCATTTAAATTTTCAGGAAGGCGGGCGGACAGCGAAATCAGCTGTCCACCCGCTGACCTGTCAATGGCCGATTGAGGCCATTGACAGAATAATTAAGATCATTAAAGACCTGCCCGTCCAACCTTAAGGCTGGTGAGCAGGCCAGGAGCCCCAGCGGGCTTCTGATAAAACATGAAACCTCATCCACTGGCGGGATGAGGTTTCATGTTCGTGTTTAAAAACTTTAATAAAGTTTCAGTGCTTCTTATTAACATGTCCCATCTCGTGTGACATTATCACATGAGGGGGACATGTTAATAGTGTTTTTATTTTTCTATTTTTAGAGGTTTTGAACCTGTCACTAATCTCCCTGAGACAGCACTTAGTCTCAGGGAGCAGAGCGCATGCGTGAAAGAGTGCACTTTGACAGTTGGGGATTCCCTTCCCCACCCCCCCGTACAGGGAGCGCATAGCGCTTCCCATTGGGCAGGCCACTGGGCGGGCTTTAATTGGCCCGCCCACTGAAAATGGCGGCGGTCCCCATTTTGGCGGCAGGAGTCAGCTGTCCGCCCACCACCAAGCCAGTGGGGCCCGCCCACCAAGGGCAAAATTCTGCCCTAGGTGTATTTTGCAAGAAGCTTTATGCACAAATAATAAATCACTGAAAGCAATTGTGATTTTAAAGAAGAAATAATATCTGAGGATCCACAGTGTATGGTCCACCCAACTGTACTGATATTGATCAACCTCACCAGCAGTCCTATATTAGTGCCTCTGGACCCAATCTGGAAGGTCAAGAGGGGTACCCTGACATTTGGGCAGTCCAGGGTCTCCATAAATTTTGATGAAGGTCTGTGCCCTGGAGAGAACACTTAGAGTTGACCACTACAACGCAAACCATCATCTCACAAGATGGAAAAGTCTAATCCAACCCATCTACACCTCCATCTCTAACCAGGATGATCTCTGCTACTTCCATGAGCAGTGCTGCAACCAGTCCATATCTACTAACACCCTTTTTCAATTGAATGAATTTCTTTCTCTCTTTAACTGCATCATTTTGTCAAAAGACAGGGCTGAAGCATTTGCAACCATCTTCAGCTAGAAGTGCCAAGTGGATAATCCATCATGGCCTCCTCCTGAGGTCCCCAGCATCACAGATGGCCAGTCTTCAGCCAATTCAATCCACTCCATATTGTAATTCACTCATGATATCAAGAAACGGCTGAAGGCACTGATACTGCCAAGGCTATGGAGCCTGAGAACATTCAACAAACAATATGGAAGATATGTGCTCCAGAACCAGCGGCACCCCTAGCCAAGCTGTTCCAGTACAGCTGCAACACTTGCAACTACCCAACAATGTGGAAAATTGCCCAGGTATGTCCTGTACATAAAAAGCACAACAAATCCAACCCAGCCAATTATCACCTTATCAGTCTACTCTCAATCATCAGCAAACTGATGGAAGGGGTCGTCAACAGTGCTATCAAGCGGCACTTACTCAGCACTGCCCAGTGACATTCACTTTGGGTTCTGCCAGGGCCACTCAGATCCTGACCTCATTACAGCCTTGGTCCAAACATGGACAAAAAAGCTGAACTCAAAAGATGAAGTGAGAGTGACTGCCCTTGACACCAAGGCAGCATTTGACTGAGATAAAAATGGAAAATGCTGGAAAAACTCAGCAGGTCTGACAGCATATGTGGAGATAGAAAGTGAGTTAATGTTTTGAGTCTGTATGACCAAGGGTCATATAGCTGTCAGACCTGCTGAGTTTTTTCAGCATTTTATATTTATATTTCAGATTTCCAGCATCTGCAGCATTTTGCTTTTAGCATTTGACTGAGTGTGGCATCAGGGAGCCCTAGGAAAACTGGAATCAATGGGAATCAGGGGGAAAACTCTCCATTGATTGGAGTCACCTAGCACAAGAAAGATGGTTGTGGTTGTTGGGGGTCAATCATCTCAGCTCCAGGACATTGCTGTAGGGTTCCTCAAGGTAGTGTCCTAGGCTCAACCATCTTCACCTACTTCATCAATGACCTTCCCTCTATCATAAGGTCAGAAGTGCGGATGTTTGCTGACAAATGCACAATGGTCAGCACTGTTCACACTCCCTCAGATACTGAAGCAGTCCATGTCCATATGCAGCAGGACCTGGACAATATCCAGGCTTGGGCTGATAAGTGGCAAGTAACATTCGCACCACACAAATGCCTGATCATGACCATCTCCAACAAGAGGAGAATCTAACCATATGCCACTTGATGTTCAATGGCATTACCATCACTGAATTCCCTACTATCAACATCCTGGAGGTTATCATTGACCAGAAACTGAACTGGACTAGCCATATAAATACTGTGGCTACAAGAGCAGGTTGGGGGCTGGGAATTCTGCGGTGACTAACTCACCTCCTGAATCCCCGAAGCCTGTCCACCATCTACAAGGCACAGGTCAGGAGTGTGATGGAATACTCTCCACTTGCCTGGACGGGTGCAGCTCCCACAACACTCAAAAAGCTTGACAACATCCAAGCCAAAGCAGTTCACTTGATTGGCACCCCTTCCACAAACATTCACTTCCTCCACCGCCGACACACAGTGGCAGCAGTGTGTACCATCTAGAAGAAGCACTGCAAGAACTCACCAAGGCTCCTTCGACAGCACTTTCCAAACCTGTGATCTCTACCATCGAGAAGGACAAGGGTAACAGGTACATGGGAACACTACAACCTGCAAATTCCCCTCCAAGCCACACACCATCCTGACTTGGAAATATATTGCCATTCCTTCACTGTCACTGGGTCAAAGCCCTGAAACTCCCTTCCTAACAGCACTGTGGGTGTTCCTACACTACATGGGCTACAGCAGTTCAAGAAGGCAGCTCACCACCACCTTCTCAAGGGGAATTATGGTGGGCAATAAATGCTGGCCCAGCCAGTGAAATCTACACCCCTTGAAAGAAAACATTTTTAAAAAAATTCCAGATAAGTGGTCTTGCCTATGAACCTAAATTGTTTTCAGCTGTGCCTTTTTTTATATGGAGCACTTTTTGTGTTGGTACCGTAGACTCATAGATGTTTACAGTTCAGAAGCAGGCCATTCGGCCCATCGTGTCCACACAGGTCAACAAAGAACTCACTACACTAATCCCATTTTCCAGCACTTGGCCCATAGCCCTGAAGGCAATGGCAACACAAGTGAATATCTAAATACTGCTTAAATGTTACAAGCCTTTCTGACTCAACCACCCTTTCAGGCATTGAGTTCCAGACTCCCACCACCCTCTGGGTGAAAAGATATCTGCTCAACTCCTCTCTTAGCCTTCTACCACTTACCTTAAATCTATGCCCCCTGTTTATTGACCCACTTAGGCCCATTCCTTGAATAGACCTAAAAGAGATTATCTAGTCATGTATCTCATTGCTGTTGATGAGATCTTTTGGTATGTGAAGTGGTGGCTACATTATAACTTGCTGTGCTGGGACATTTCTGAGGAAATATAAGGTTCTTCTTTAAATGCAAGTTCTTTCTTTCTCTATTTGCTGAATCACAAAAATCACTTATATCAAATCCCATATTGTTGTCTACTATGCCCTTACCCTAGCTCATCTGCTACTAAAATTTAATCCTGCTTATCCAGATCTGACTATTCCAAAATTCTCTTGCCTGGACTCCCATTTTCTGGCATCCTTAAACTTCATCTTATCTAAAACTCTGCTGTTCACATCATGCTTTATCTAACTCCAGCTTCCACTGAGCCTTCAATCCTATCCTTGCTGATCTACATTGGTTCCTAGTCCCCCAATGACTTACATTCAAAATTCTGATCCTCACATTTAAGGCCTTTCATGGCCAAACTCCTCCATTTCTCTGCAACCCCCTCCAGCATTATGTCCCTCACTGAACTCTCCTCCATCTGTTATAACTTCCTCGCACCCTTCGCACCACCATTGGTAGCGGTGTCTTAAGCTGCCTAGGTCCCACTCTCAGGAATACTTTTCAAAATCCCTTTGCATCTCCACCTCCATTTCCTCTTTTAAGACCCTACTTAAAACCCACACCTTTATTCAAGCTTTTGTTCATCCCTCCTAACATTTCCTTCATTGGCTCAGTATCCATTTTTTTAAATTATTTTTCCATGAAGGACTTCTGGGCATCTTTCTATTTTGTAGATGCTACATTAATGAAAATTGTTGTTGTTTAGTCCTAAAATGCTTGCAATCACTGCAATTTGCAATCCCTCTTCAACAGGCACCCAAAATGTTTTGATAGTAGACATGGGTATCCACCCAGAAATTCCAGCAGTCTCAGACTCCCAGCACCCTGGCAGAGTATATATAAAGCATCAGGATAGCAGATATTTAGCTCCAGTTTGTTTAAATTAATTATTAGCTGCAGTATTCTTATTATATTAATATTATGTTTCTGAGACTTAAAATAGTGATACTACCTCAGAGATAAAGGAAGAGGTGCCATAGCATTTTCATGTTCACAGTCAACCAAAGGGTAATAATTTAGACTCCCAGTAGTCTGTCCTGCTATTGTCAAGTTTAGGTACGATAATAATGATGGGGGAAAAGCTAAAAGGGAAGTCAGGCTCTTTCCTAGTGTGCTGAGCAAGGAAAATAGGCAGTGAATAATTGTGTTAATGTAAACATTTTGGCCCCTAGGTTCCATTGGGTTGCAATAATCCCAACGTTTATACCTGGACTCTGCACAAAGATGTCCTCCAGCGTTAACTCAGCTGGAGTTTATGGGGGTATAGAGAGGGCATCTCATTTGATGGACATGGCAGGTGCAAACATTTTTGTTGGTGCTTCCCTGTCATGCATAGTAGAAACTCTAGAACCCAGCCTCACATGGGAGTCAGATTGTCCAGGTATCCCCTTCCAACACTTCATCACTGTTCCTACAGACCCCAGGGAAAGGGACAATCTGCCCAAATCTTTTAAGTAAAATTCCAGATATTTTGTGAGTCAAGGCCCTTGATTGGGACTGACCTGATCACACCAGTGGAGCTCACGTATGCCTATGAGTGGACTGGTATGACTCCACTGACTCTGTTTACTCACCATCATTACAAATGCCAGGTACCAAATGAAGTTCAGGAGCCTGAACTCGCAGTTTAGGGAGTTACCTCTCCTACCCTTCATTTGTCCCAAAATGGTTGACGGAACTTTTTCCCATTACACAGCATAGAGAAAACCTCCATAAACAGAAGAAACTTGCAGCTAAATCAATAATTGGTTGTCACTAACAGCTTAATAAGCAGAGACATTTTTAATCCATTAATAGAAACATGAAAGACACTGAAATTCCACAGGGGTACCATTGATCTCCTGCTGTAACTCAGGCAGGCGACTGGTGGCATCGCTATGAACTTCAGGGCTTTTCATTTTTTCATCAAAAACTCAAAAATGTCTCTCTTTATTAAACATGACAAGGATTGCTGTAAGCTGTTAGTGACAATGTATTAAGAAATTATGTTAATTATACCCAATTAATGTATATGTAAATTTGGACACTTAAAATGTAATGGTCAACATTAGCCATAACATGTATGTTCAGGCTTTGTGAAACGTGTTATACAATATGACCAGCAAAGTCTTGACCCCAGGAAATAGGATACTGTGTTTTACATAAAGCGCACATATTTAGATTATGTATATGCAAATGTTAGATGTGTGAAGGTGGTTTTGGAAAAGCATTAGCCTACTAAATTAAACATAGGTAAAATTCTATTTCACTTCTCAAAACCTAACTTTTTACATTGCTATTTTTTCAATTTAAGTCAAGCTGTTTTACTTAGTTTTCTTGTAGGCAATTGTGTCCAACTTAAATATAGATGAGCATGCATGAACAGCAAATAATGCACAATTCTGGCTGTGCTGCTTTTTTGAAGTGCTGGCAATCTGAGTGTTGCTATTTTTAGTATCTACAAAAACCTAAGTTCAACAACAGTGAGAAAATCTATGCAAATCAATGTATAATTTTGTTAAAAATTTATATTTCTTGTCAGACTGGGGGCGATGCTGGCATAGCTAACTTCATTTGTGCCTCCCTAACTGCCCTGAGAATGTGGTAACTCAGGATGATGTGTGACTCGGAGTGGGGCTTGCAGATGCTGGTGTCCTCATGATATTATATTCTTGATCTTTTCCTTTCTGGTCAAGGACAGGGACTTGGTGAGTTCATGCAGTGTGTCCAGTAGATAAAACATTAGTCAAGAGGATGGATATTGAGGCCAGGATGGCGTCAAGCTTCTTGTATATTGTTGCAGCTGATCCACACAAATGGTGAATAATTCATCACCCTCTTCACTTTAGGAACAGGAATAGACCATTCAGCCCATTGAGCCTGCTCCACCATTCAATTAGCTCATGGGAGATCATCTACCTCAATGCCACTTTCCCGCACTATCTCCAGATCCCTTGATATAATTAGTCTCCAGAAATCTTCCTGTCTTGATCATGCTCAATGATTGAGCTTCCACCACCCTCTGGGGTAGAGAATTCCAAAGATTCACCAACCTCGGAGTGAAGAAATTCCTCCTGATCTCAATCTTAAATGGCCCACTGGTTCTAGATTCACCAGCCAGGGGAACCACCTTCTCTACACCCAGCTTGTCACACTGTAAGAATTGTGTAAGTTTCAATGAGATCAGCCCTCATTCTTTGAAACTCCAGGGAATACAGACCTAACCTCCTCAATCTCTCCTCATAAAACAATCCTGCCATCCCAGGGATTAATCTGGTGAAACTCCGTTGCACTCCCTCTATGGCAATACATCCTTCCTTAGATAAAGGGACAAAAGCTGTGCACAGTACTCCAAGCGAAGTCTCACCAAAGCTCTATATAACTTCATCAAGGCATCCTTACTTAAATCCCCTTTCAATGAAGGCCAACATACCATTTGCCTTCCTAATGCTTGCTGCTCCTGCATGCTTTTAGTGACTCATGAGCAAGGACACCCAGGTCCCTTTGGACACCTGCACTGCCCAATTTCTCATCATTAAAGAAATATTCTGCCTTTCTGTTTTTTTTCTACCAATGCGAATAACTTAACACTTATTCACATTATATTCTACCTCCCATGTTCTAGCCCATTCACTTAGCCTGTCCAAGTCCTCTTGAATCCTCCTTGCATCCTCCTCACAATTTACATTGCCACCCAGTTTGGTGTCATCAGCAAATTTGGAAATATTATACTTGGTCTTTACATCCAAATCATTTATATGGATTGTGAACAGCTGTAGACCTATCACTGATCCTGTAGGACTGCACTAACAACAGGCTGCCATCCTGAGGATGAACCATTTATTCCTACTGTCTGTTTTCTGTCTGTTAACCAATTTTCAGTCCATACCAGCACATTTCCCCCAATCCCATGCGCTCTATTTTTATTTACTAACCTCCTGTGTGGGACCTTATCAAAACCCTTCAGAAAATCCAAATACACCACTTCCATGGGTTGTCCTTTATCTATGCTGCAAATAACATCCACAAAAAACTACAACAAGTTTGTGAAACATGATTTTCCTTTCCTAAATCCATGTTGACTCTGCCCAATTTTACCATTCTTTTCTAAATGTCCAGTTGTTAGCGTAGCAGCCTGATGTTAGTGCAGTACTGCAGGATTAGTTCTAGGTCTACAGCTGTTCACAATCCAGATAAATGTTTGGATGTAGAGACCAATTGTAATATTTCCAAATTTGCTGATGACACTAAACTGGATTGGAATGTAAGTTGTGAGGAGGATGCAAGGAGGATTCAAGAGGACTTGGACAGGTTAAATGAATGGGCTAGAACATGGGAGATGGAATATAATGTGAATAAGTGTGAAGTTATTCACTCTGGTAGAAAAAAACAGAAAGGCAGAATATTTCTTTATAATCCTTTATAATAGATTCTAACATTTTCCCTAATACTGACATCAAACTAACAGGTCTGCAGTTCTCCATTCTCCCTCTTCCTGCTTTCTTAATTAGTGGGGTTACATTTGCTACTTTCCTGTCTGCAAGAACCTTTCCAGAATCAGAATTTTGGAAGAAAACCACCAATGTATCCAATATCTCTCTAGCCGCCTCCTTCAACACTCTGGGGTGAAGCTCATCTGTTCCAGAGGATTTATCAACTTCAACCTCTTTACTACCTCTTTACTAATACTAATTTCTTTTAGTTCCTCAGTTTCACAAGTCCCTTGGTCATCTAGTATTTCTGGGAGATTTTCTGTATCTTCTTCTGTGAGGACAGACACAAAGTTACTGTTTAATTTCTCCGCCATTCCCCTGTTTTCCATTATAAATTCTCCTGCCCCACCTCTAATGGGCCCACATTTGTCCTAGCTAACCTTTTCCTTTTCACATACCTAAAAAAGCTTTTACCGTCCGCCTTTATGTTCCTCGCTAGTTTGCATTCATATTCTCTTTTCCCTTTCTTAATCAGTTTCTTGGTTCTCCTTTTCTGGGCTCTAAAAATTGCTCCCAATCCTCAGGTTTACCACTTTTTCTGGCATCCTTATAAGCAACTTCCTTTGATCTAATGCAATCTTTAACTTCTTTCCTTAACCACAGTTGATTTCTCTGACCTTTGGGTGTTTGTGCCTTAGAGGAATGTATATCTGTCGCAGACCATGTTGTATTCCTTTAAATACTAGCCATTGCCTGACGACCGCTAAATCTTTTAGTGTACCTTCCCAATTTACTATAGCCAACTTGCCCCTCACACCTTTATAATTTCCTTTATTCAGATTTAAGACCCTAGTTTCAAAATGAACAATATCGCATTCAAACTTACTGTGAAATTATTTCATATTATATCACTATTTCCCAAAGGCTCCTTTACAGCAAGGCTATTAATTAAACCTTTCTCATTACACAACACTAAACTCAAAATAGCCCAATCCCTAGTTGACTCTTCAATGTACTGCTCCAGAAACCCATATCCTACAGACTCCAGGAGTTCCTCCTCCAGAGCATTAGCGCTGATTTAGTTAACCCAGTCTATGACCAGAATTTTGCCCTCAATGAATGGACTTGGCAGGGGTGAGCAGGAACGGACAGAAAGCCGACCACTGCCCACGATCTGGCCGTAACTGCGATTTCATGCTAGCAGGTCAATTAAGGCCTGCCCAGCATGAAACACGTGCTGCAAGGCCTCAGCGCTGCCTGTGTAGAGGGTGGAGGGCAAGCGTGCAATTTCACACAGAAGGGTGGGTGCACACAGGAAAAGCTTAGGGAGATGAAGATTTTTGAAAATATAAAGGAAAGAATTCAAAAATGTTAAAAACATGTCCCCTCATATGACTCTGTCACGTTAACAGGGACATGTTATGAATGAAATTTAAACATTTTTATTTAATTTTTATTTGCTGTTGGAAACCACATCCCGCCCATGGATGAGGTTTACTAAAACACTCAAAGGCCGCTTGGCCCTTTCGCCTGCCCGCCAACTGTAGGGTTGGACGGGCAGCGAAAAATTGAACTTAATTATTATTTTACTGATCTTAATAGGCCACATAATTGTTGGTGGGCGTGCTGCTGACTCCCACACGTGCCTGCCAACCAAAATATTGCGCAAGTGCATGATAATGTCGGGAAACTTGCCCGGCATCATCGCACATCATTTTACATTCGTTCAGGTTGGGTGAGCGGCCTGTGTGTAAATTGGAGTTGCCCATTATTACCATGTTACCCATGTTACATGCATCTCTAATTTCCTGATCTATACCATGCCCAATATTACCACTCCAGTTTAGTGACCTATAGAGAACTCCCATCAATGTTTGCCACCCCTTGCCATTTCTTAGCTCCACGTAAACTGATTTTACATCTTGATCCTTCAATCTAAGGTCCGCTGTTACCAATCTACTGATCTTGACCCTTATTAAGAGTGCTATCCCACCTCTTTTTCCTTTTTGCCTATCCCTCCCAAATACTGAATACCCTTAGATATTCTGTTCCCAATCTTGGTCACCCTGTAGCCATGTCTCCATAAAGGCAATTAAATCATACCAATAACCTCAATTTGTGCCTTCAAATCATCAACGTTTTTGTGAATGCTATGTACATTCAGATAGAGTGCCTTTAATTCTGCTTTGTAGATTTTGAAGAAGCTTTGGGATGATCAAGAATTGAGTCACTCAAAACAATAAATTGCTTTTATAAATTGATTTAATCCTGAAAAGCATCTCAAAATTATGAGATGTAAGGAAAAAGATTAAACCGTGAACCTACTCATCACCCTATTCCCTGCTCTTGTAATTATGTTGTTGATATGGCTGGTCCTGTATTTTAAAGTTTCTGGACATTAGTCACTACCTTAGGTTGATGGCAAGAGACTTGACAATGATGATAAAATTGAAGGTCAGGGAGGGTGATTGGGTCTTTTCTTATAGATGATCATTGATGTTCATGGGCATGTTAACTTCCAATTGTTAACTTAAGCCTGGATGTTGTCCAGGTGTTGTTATAGACTGACACAGGTTGCTTCATTATTGGAGGAGTTGTGAATGAAGCTAAAAACTGTTGAACCTTTCCTAACCTTATGATGGAGGGACGGCAATTAGTAAAGCAACTGTAGATGTTTGGACCAAGGTTGCTACCCTGAGGAAATCCATTAGCAACATCCTGTAGCTGCAATGATTGGTCTCCAACAATTCTTGTCTTCATTTGTATAAGATATGACAATGGAGGGTTTGATCTGCATTAAGCTCAGTTTTACAAGAGCCCCTTGTGCTATACCGCAACCATTTCAGAGCAATCACTGCCATCAAAAAGGAGTCTGCCAGTGCCTCTGAGGAAGGTTGGGCAATGCTGTAGCAGGATCGCCACTACAGTGTCCAAAGAATTGGTGAGGGGTCTTCAAGAGACAGAACAGCCCCAAATATAGCATGAGTTACAGCGTTGTAGACCTTGGCAGAGACCAGAGTTGACAAAGTTAAGTACCTGGAAGCCAGATTGGAGAGAAATGAAGCCTCTTTCTCCTCTATCCTCTCTTTCTGTTTGCAGACATCAGGATCATTAGTGCCATTGCCTGGAACTAGCACTACCTTCCAATAGGCAGGCTCGGGTAGCAGCATTAAAAGAAGAAGACTGGAAATAAATGGGATAGGAGGTCAAGTAGTGCACTCTGCTGACATTTACATTGCAATGAATAGGGAAAGAGTGTCCAACAATGGATATGGAGGAGGGAAATTTAGACCAGGCTGAAAATGGGGTGGTGGTCCTTACCACATAATTTTAGCCCCTTTCCACTAATATCCCATCCAGAATCTCACAGGATAATACTGGAAAATTTAGCCACTTAAGTATGCATTCGAGGTTCTGGAACAGCTGGCCATTCACCATTATTTAGATCTGGCAGACTTATTCAGCCTGCAATAGCCTAGGTCAGTGGCAGAGTGCCTCATAAACATCTCCTCTGGCTCTGGTGCATATATTAGACCCTTCCAGGACATACAGACCTTCATCCCAAACTACAGCACCAAAATCCAAGTGTCTTTGATCAGATACAACTGTATTGCAGGCGTACCTCAACTTTCAGGGTTAAAGTTAAGGAAGGGCGGACTAATTTTTGTCACACTTACATCCAGGATGTGAGGGATCATTTTCTCCATCCAGCATACTAGATCATAAGTGCAAAATGAGACTGATGATGTAACGCATCATAATTCTTATTATTCTCATCCCCAATTAAACATCATTTCTGTTGTTATAACTTACAGACAAAAGGAGTAGACCTGGCTAGATGAAATGATCCAATGAAAAGTGTTTAATAAAAGAGTACCTGGACAAAATTTGCTCATAGCTCGGGGATGCCAGCCAATTTGGGAATTTTTGTTTTGCTTTGTGGAGCACTTCAATCTTCCAAAATAAAGATTTTCTTATCATCAGCACATTTTTTGACTGCCACCTACAGTTAGAGATATAAACCAAGCAGCCTCTAAGTTTCGTGATTCTTCTATTTGCAATGTTAGTGGAGGACAAGGAGAAGAAAAAGTACAGAAGATATCAAAGGGAGTGAGGCAATATCAAAGAGGATAATACAAACCCACAGGCACCATAATTAGTATCTAAGCCATGGGGATCTCACAAAGGATTTAGTGGTGATCTGTATCTTTGTCCTGGATGATCTAAGTACTTTTTGTACAGACCTGCAGTTCATCTTAATTAATAAACGGAACAGCTCTGTCAGTGGCTGTCAAAGTCAGTACACTTCTCAACTTTTATGCCACTGATTTCTTCTGAGATATAACCAGGGACTTTTTAAAATTGATCGGCTTGCTGCCTGAACATACAAGTTCAACTGGTAATAGGGAATGCAAATGGAATGTTGGCCTTTATTTCAAAGGGAATGGAGTATAAAAATAGGGAAGTCTTGCTAAAACTATGCAAGGCACTAGTTAGACCATACCTAGAATACTGTGAACAGTTTTGGTCCCCTGATCTAAGGAAAGATAAATTGGTATTGAAGGCAGTCCAGAGAAGATTCACGAGATTAATTCTAAGTATGAAGGGATCTTCTAATGAGGAAAGGTTGAGTAGTTTGGGACTGTACTCTTTGGAGTTTAGTAGAATGAGAGGTGACCTTATTGAAACATATAAGATTCTTAGGGGTGCTTGACAGGGTAAATGCTGAGAGGTTGTTTCCCCTTGTGGGAGAGATAGGCCCTGAGGGCATAACCTCAGAGTAAGGGGTTGCCAATTTAAGACAGAGATGAGGAGGAATTTCTTCTCTCAAAGGGTAGTGAATCTGTGGAATTCTTTACCGCAGAGGGCAGTAGAAGTTCGGTCATTAAGTATATTCAAGGCTGAGATAGGCAGATTTTTAATCAGTAAGGGAATCAAGGATTATGGGGAAAAGGCAGGAAAGTGGAATTGAGAATTGTCAGATGAGCCATGATCTCACTGAATGGTGGAGCAGATTCGATTCTATCATGTTTCTTCAAAAGTATTGAGATGACTTTTGTGCAACAAGGCTTAAGACCCCACCTCAACTCACCAGCTCAACATTGCTACAACTGGTGTCATTCATTTCTATATGATCACTGAGTGAACTCTAAGGCTTCTGAAAGTTTTGCTGTATCAATAGACCTGGCACTGGAGTATGTGCCCAAGCAGATTTCTCATGCTGTGTCTGCACAAGTTTGCTATTCAGAACAAATCTTAAATTAAAGACCAGTAGGAGATTGGTTTGGATGCAGCGGAGCTGAGGATCCTGGATCTCACCTTCAATGAGGATCGATACTCAGAGGATTTTTTAAGGCTAGCTACACGATGACATCTTAGGCAGATTATTAGTAATGCATTCTTCTCAGCTTAAAATGGTATCCTTGAAAACTTCCATTACTATATCCCAAGGTCCCCAGCCTTCCTGATAACATAGTCATCCCATACTTGAGTATCTATCATCCTGCTCCATTAATAAAAATGTCAAACCAGCCTTGCAATACTTGATATGCTCATCAAACAACTAAACCAAATTAAAGTGCCCTTAGGACTGAGGCAACCATCATCTAATGACAAATGAGTCCTGGAAAGGCCTTGCTGGAGGCTGCATCTTTTGTTAAACTGAATGACTAGCTTGGTCTTGGCATTCTTGGCTGGTGGCCTGATAAACAGCAGCTACTTGTAAGATAGTTCCAGGCATCTCCATGCCTACTGGGCTGTGGTTTACAGGTCTAATGCTTTCCTTCAGATGCAGAAAACCTGAGAGAACGACTCCTGCAAGCTGGTCCTAAATGAAATTAGGGCTCTCTCTCGAGTTCATCCCTCAGGGCCCCCAGGGCCCATAAGGAGGACATACTAATATCCTGGAACATTTCTGTGAGGGCAGGATACTTACAGACACCAATGAAGAGCCCACATTCTCTGTTGATAATTTCAAAGAGGAAAATATTCCTATATATTGCCACCTTTAAGGCCAATGGACTCTGTGATGAACTATCTCCTACACATAGCCAGAAAGTGTTTTGTACTAGCTTGCCAGCATTAACTGGGTGCAGGGAACAATCCCTGTGCTGGAACAAATTGGCCCAAGGCACGCCTGATATTGGACCGAGGACCTTATTTTCACTAGGCTGGCAAGATGCAACCATTTACTGGGCAATCAGGGAGATTTCTGTAAAGAGGATTTCAATTGTGGGTCATTGCGTCAACAGTAGTGGCCCTCAGGTAGGTCCTGGGAAAAGACTGGAAGCCATCAGGAGAGAGGGGTGCAATTAGAAGAGGGGCATAAAGAGCATAAAAAATAAATTGTTAGAATTGTTTGATTAGACCTGGTTTCCATAATACAGTTGATCACTCTACAATTGCTTGCATTGCCAAATCAGTCTTTTAAACTTTAAATCCTCCCCTCAAGCTTTAAGTAACATTAGTGCCAAGGGCGTACAGACAACTATTGCACCCAGCACTGATTGGATGCAAATCCAACAATTTACAAAAACAAAGATTAAACAATTCTCTTTTAAACAAAATCTATGCCCTAGCCATGAGCGTAGATTTGCTCCATCATCCTTTGAGGCAGATTACTGTCAGGAGACACCAAAAAGAAACATTTTGCAAAATAATTAAGGCACTGGACACTTAAAAATAGTATCTTGACACTCTCATTTGTCACAATGACAAATACTTTGCATTTGTGATGTTTTAAATGCACGCTAACTTCCTTAAATTATATAATTTTGGAATATGAATCGGAAACAGATAAAATGCCTTGCAATATTTTAGGCAGCATCAAGAAACTGACAGAATGAAAATATCATGAAGGTGATGGTTGTGGGGAGGGGTGAGGGTATATGTAATTTCTTCACAGTGAGCGGAAACCACAATTATGCTGACAGGGATGATGTATGCACCCTCCAATGTCATCTTCCTTATATTAAGTATGCTATATTGTAGTAGGAATGCTTTATCTGATCCCTGTGGGGCTTTCATTCCTCCCATCCTGGAAAAGGGGCAGAGGAAGTTAAATTCAACTTTGACAAAGGTGCCAAACAGGTGATATCAGATGTAAAGCAAAATCAATCAGGGTGGAAAACTGAAATCCTCTCCTCAAAAACTGAAATCTAATCTGAACTTTTCTCACTAAGTGAAAAACACCCCCTTCCACCTCTCAACCTACTTCCTTCTGTGTCTGCCCCTAGAAAAAACTCTCTTCTAATTCACATTTAGCCACACTCAAAATCCCAACTGCCTAGCCTTTGGCCTTTCATTCAGCACAACATTTCTGCAGCTATTGATCTGCTCAGCCTTACACTCACCCTCACCTTTGATGCCCTAGTCTCCTTTAAAATCATTCTTTCTCACCCTAAACATTCCACCTGGTACAGCTCTCATCTCAGTTCCCTTAAGTCCAAGTGATGCCAACTGGATATGGTGGACAACTAGTTTAACCGTTCACTGCCAGATCTGGCTGGATCATATAAATCATAATTGGGTTCTACCCTCAAATGCTAAAACTGCTCCCTTTTCCAGGATCATTATGGAATGCAAAGATAATCACTAGCTTCTTTTCCCTTCTGCAAACAATTCTCTTCGACCCCTCCTCCCTGCCTCCTCCAACCTCACCTCCAACAACGAATGGGAGGTGCCTTTGTCACTAAAAGTGAGACCATTGGATTAGCTGCCTCTGCTGATTTCCTCCCTTGCCTTAGCCCACTAGGCCAAACTTCCTCTAAGGATAATCATTTCCCTAACCTTGAACTTGCATCTTTTTCTCTCCCATCTCCCCCCCACCCCCCCCACCGCCCCCCCACCCCACCCCCACCCCCGCCATGTCCTCTCCGAGTTCATCTTGTCTATGAGACCAAACTCCTGCTCTCTCGACCCTATTCCCACTAAATAACTGAGCGTCCAACTTCCCATCCTGGATCCCATGTTAGTTGATATTATTAACAGTACTCTTTCCTTGGGTACTGTCCCCCTCTTCTTCAAATTTGCCAATATCACTCCTCTCCTCAAAAACCAAACACTGACCTTCCATCCTTGCAAACTACTGGCCCATCTCCAACCTCCCCTTTCTCTCCAAATTCCTTGAGTGTGTTGTTATCTCCAAAGCCTGTGCCATCTTTTCTGGAATTCCATGTTTGAATCCCTCCAATGTTCCCATTCCTGTCAGAATAACAAAATGGCTCTTATCAAAGCCATAAATGACATCCTCTATGACTCTGACAAAGGTAAACTATCTCTCCTCATTTTTCTCAAATTTTGACACAGTTGACCACACCATCTGCCTCCAATGCCATCCAGCTGGATGGGACTATATTGCTGGGTTCCATTCTTATCTACCCAGTTGCAGTCAGTGCATCACCTTATTTATTCTTTCATGGCAAGACCAGCATTTGCCCAACCCTACTGAGTGGCTTGCTAGGTAATTTCAGAGGGCAGTTAAGTGTCAACCACATTACTAAGGACCTGGAATCACATGTAGGCCAGACCAAGTAAAGACAGTAGATTTCCTTCCCTAAAGGGGATTAGTGAACCATTTGGGTTTTTACAATAACCAATAACAGTTTCATGGTCACCATTACTGAGATTAGCTTTTGATTCCATATTTTATTATTTGAACTTAAATTTCACCAGCTGCCATGATGGGATTTGACCCCACATCATTATCCTGGGCCTTTGAATTACTGGTTCAGGGGCATTACCGCAATGCCACCCTCTCAACCGCAATGACTTCTCTTCCTGCTCCCGCATTGCTAACTCTGGTGTCCCCTGAGGATCTATCCTTGACCCCATCCTATTTCTCATCTACATGTTGTCCCTTGACGACATCATCTGAAAACGTAGCATCAGTTTTCACATATAGGTTGATGACACCTAGCTTTATCTCATTTCCACCTGTCTCTGAATCACTTCACTCTCTCCAATTTTCTGACCGTTTGCCCAACATAAACAGAAATTTCCAAAAACTCAATACAGTAAGTCCCCATTCAACAATGCCTGGTTTTACATTGTTTCACTTTAATCAGTTAATGGGGCCTATATTCTCGTTTAGTGTCACGAATTTCATTTTAAAGTCATTTCGCACTGGTCTGACGAAGGGCCTTGTGACCCAATCGGTGTCATTTTGGATTGGCTTTTCCCACTCTATAACCCTTTCTCTCACTGCCAGCCCTCCAACTTGAGGACTCTCCCACTCCCTAACCCACTCCCACGCTGCCGACACTCTGATTTTCAACCTCTCCCGCTCCCTAACCCACCCTCTCACTGATCCTTCATCTGCCAACAACCACCCCCACCCCCCCACACACCACTTCCTTCTCCTGAACCCTTACTGTGAGTGAGGGTACTGGAGATGAGCAACAAGAGGCAAGAGGAGCAGTTTTGAAGCCATTGTCTTCAGCTCCCATCACAAACTTAGTTCCCTAGTCACTGATTCCACACATTTCCCTGGCAACTGTCTGAGGCTGAGCCAAACTGTTCACAACCTTGGTGCCATAGTTGACCAAAGATGAGTTTCCAGCCACATATCCAGTCCATCAGTAAAACTGCCTATTTGCACCTCCATAAAATTGCCTGACTTTGCCACTGCGTCAGCTCATCTGCTGCTGAAAGACCTATCATGTTATATTACCTCTAGATGCAAATATTCCAAATACACTCCTGGCTGTCCTCACACGTTCTATCCTCCATAAACTTGAGAGTATCCAGAAACTCTGCTACCTGTGTCCTGACCCACACCAGGGCCTGAAGTTTACTTTTAGTGGGCGCACCCAATCGGCGGGCCCGGGAACAGTCGGGAAATGGATCGCCGACTGCGATCAGCCCCCGACCACAATTTCACGCTAGCTGGTCAATTAACGGCCAGCCAGCATGAAACAAGTGCTGAAATGCTCAGCGCCGCCAGGGTGGGGGCGGGAAGAGGGCGGGTGATGATATTTCCGCGGGCATGGTTAAGCACTGCGGGAAAGCTCCCTGAAGACAGACAGCTGCCCCAGGGAGCTACAGACCTGAAAATGCTGAAAAAGAAGTTTTAAAAGCTGAAGAAAGTGTCTATGCATCATAATCAATCACCTGAAAATATAACTGATAAAAAATTATTTTTATTTTATTTCAGCAGGGAAATTTCATTCCGCCCTTGGATGAGGTTTGATGAAAAATGCAAAGTCCGCCTGGATGATTCACCCGTCCGCCAACCATAAAATCAGAGTCAATTGCGCAGATAAAGGGCTTACTTGCCCTCTTAAAAGTCAGAAGCGCGCCTGCTGAGCGAGGGGACGATGACATTGGGCGTCACCTGGAATCTTCTCTTGCGATTTTACGCCTGGTCGGGTCGGGCACGTGCCTGTCTGCGGGACATAAAATTCTGCTCCAGGTCCTACTCGCCCATTATCCTTGCGCTCACTGGCTCCGGTTAAGCCATATCATGATTTTAAAATTCTCATCCTTATTTTTCCCTCCATAGCCTCATCCCTCCCTACCTCTGCAATTTCCTCCGTTCCACAACCCTCCAGGATATCTGCACTTGTCTGATTCTGGCCTCTTGAGCATCCCAATCTTAATCACTACACCGCTATTGGCACACCTTCAGCCGCCTGGGTATTAAACTCTGGAATTACCTTCCTAAACTTCTTGCCTTTCTACCTCTTTTTCCCCCCTTTAAGACAGTCCTTAAAAGTTACCTCTTCCACCAGCTTTTCGTCACCCGTCCTAATATCTCCTAAAGTGATGGCTGGGTTACAAGTTTTGTTTGCTAACAGTCCTGTGAAGCATCCTGAGAAAGTTGATGTTATTTTGATTCCTCAGTTTTCCACCCAGTTTTTCTCAGTGCCCTTGAGGATTTTATGCCCAGGCTTGCTATAAATTAAACATCATTTCCTGATATATCTTGTCATTTTTATGCTTTTGAACTTGCTGACTCCCTGCATCATGAGCATTGACTTGGTTTTTTCAGATTAATAGAATTGTAGACTGATTAATCCAACCTTGTGTCCAAAATCATCAGAGGAATCTTACAGAACCATAGTCCATGCCCCTGAAAGTGGAAATCGGATCAAAGATACTTTTATTTTTCCCAGGGCTCTGCAAAAGTTGCTATGGCTTGAACCCCTGATTAACATTTCTTAATTCAGGTTAAAATAAGCATTGCTGCCACCGCAGTTCATGGAGCAGATTTATTTTATTGTTAGGTCCTTTTAGTTGAAGGAAAGATAGAAAATGAAATTTACTTGAAGAAATGAAACCTACCTTCAATGCTTTGAAATGGTTACATGTAATTATGTATTCTATATGTATTATGTATATATATCATATATGTAAACATGCACAAAAACCCAAAAAAGAAGAAAAGCATGCTTAGATTCTTTGCATCTGTGAAGCTATGAGGAATCTGTCAAACACTTTCATTAATTTATGCTTTAATCAGCTAAACCTACCAATGCTTCATAGTCTTTAATGTTATCTTCTACACAGAAATGCTGCTGTTTTTCTGATTCTGCTGTGGACCTCCTTAAAGTGTAGCTTTTTCACAAATATGTATTAAAGACGCATGTAACCTTACTGCCCTCAGAAAATGTAAACATTATTACCAAAATATAGTATAAGAATTTTAATTTTCTCAATCATTCATACATCAGGATTTAGACATTATGAAGTCAAAGTGAAAATCACTTCAATAAAAGCACAAAGTACTGGGATACCCTGAAGGTCTGTTAGCCTATGGCCTTTTTATTCATTCATGGGAAATGGCATCACTGGCTACACCAGCATTTATTGATTGCCCTTGAGAAGGTTATGGGAAGCTTGAACTGCTGAATTCCATGTAGCATAGGTACACCCTCTGTGCTGTTAGGGAGGGAATTCCAGGATTTTGACTCAGCGACAATGAAGGGATGGCGATATAGTTCCAAGTCAGGATGATGTGTAGCTTGGAGGGGAAATTGCAGGTGCGTGGTGTTCCCATCTATCTACTGCCCTTGTCCTTCGAGATTGTAGTAGTTGTGGGTTTGGAAGGTGCCCTCTAAAGAGCCTTGGTGATTTCCTGCAGTGCATCTTACAGATGATACACACTGCTGCTACTGTGCATTGGTGGTGGAAGGAGTGAATGTTTGAAGATGGGATTCCAGTCAGGTGGACAGCTTTCTCCTGGATGTTGTCGACCTTCTTAAGTGTTGTTGGAGCTTTACTCATCCAGGCAAGTGGAGAGTTTTCCATCACACTCCTGACTTGTGCCTTGTAGACAATGGGCAGGTTTTGGGGAGTCAGGAGGTGAGTTACTCACCGCAGGATTCCTAGGCTTTGACCTGCTCTTGTAGCCACAGCTTTTATATGGCTAGTCCAGTTCAGTTTCTGGTCAATGATAACCCTCCTGTGCTAAGTATGACTCCGACCAGAGGAGAGTTTTCCCCATGATTCCTATTGACTCGTTTTGCTAGGGTTCCTTGATGCCAAACTTGGTCAAATGCTGCCTTGATATCAAGCGGAATCACGCTTACCTCATCTCGGAAGTTCAGCTCTTTTGTCCATGTTTGAACCAAGCCTGTAATGAGGTCAGGAGTTGAGTGGCCCTGGTGGAACCCAAACTGAGCAACAATAAGCAGGTTATTGCTAAGCAAGTGCCGCTTGATAGCACTTCCAAGCCTTCTATTACTTTACTGATGATCAAGAGAGACTGATAGGGCGGTAATTGGCTGGGTTGGATTTGTCCTGCTTTTGTTAACAGGACATACCTGGGCAATTTTGCACATTGCCAGGTAGGTGCCAGTGTTGCAGCTGTACTGGAACAACTTGGCTTGGGGCAAGGCAAGTTCTGGAGCACAAGTCTTCAATACTGTTGCTGGAACATCGTCAGGGCCCATAGCCTTTGCAGCATCCAGTGCCTTCTGCTGTTTCTTGATATCACGTGGAGTGAATTGAATTGGCTGAAGACTGACATCTGTGATGCTGGGAACCTCCAGAGGAAACCGAGATGGATCATCCACTCGGCACTTGTGGCTGGAGATTGTTGCAAATGCATCAGCCTTATCTTTTGCACTAATTTGCTGGGTTCCCCCATCATTGAGGATGGGATATTTGTGAAGCCTCCTCCTCCAATGGGTGGTTTAATTGTCCACCACCATTCATGACTGAAAGTGGCAGAACTGAGGAGCTTAGATCTGATATGTTGGTTGTGGGATCACTTAGTTCTGTCTATCACTTGCTGCTTATGGGCATGAAGGTAGTCCTGTGTTGTAGCTTCACCAAGTTGACACCTCATTTTTAGGTATGCCTGGTGCTGCTCCTGGCATGCCCTCCTGCATTCTTCATTGAACCAGGATTGATCCCCTGGCTTGGTTGTAGTAGTAGAGTGGGTGATATGATTGAGTACCATTCTGCTCCAAGCCACTCTTGGTGGTGGACATTGGGGCCCCTCCACCAGAACACATTCTGCACCCTTGCCACCCTTAGTGCATCCTCCAAGTGGTGTTCAACATGGAGGAGCATTGATTCATCAGCTGAGGCAGGGCGTTACCGAGTAATCAGCAGGAGATTTCCTTGCCCATGTTCAATCTGATGCCATGAGACTTCATGGGGTCCAGAGTTGCTGTTGAGGACTCCGTCCCGACTGTATACCACTGTGCCGCCACCATGCTAGGCCTCTCCTGCCAGTGAGACAGGCCATACCCAGGGATGGTGATGGTGGTATCTGGGACATTACCTGTAAGGTATGATTCTGTGAGGATGTCAGGCTGTTGCTTGATAAGTCTATGAGACAGCTCTCCCAATTTTGGCACTAGCCCCCGGATGTTGGTAAGGAAGACTTCTCAAGGTCAAAATGGCTGAGTTTGGCATCATCATTTCCGATGCCTAGATCAATGCCTCATGGTTCATTCGGTTTCATTCCTTTTAGGCTTTTTAGCAGTTTCGTACAACTGAGTGGCTTGTTAGCTAGGGCATTTAAGAGTCAACCACATTGCTGTGGGCCTGGGGTCACATGTAGGCCAGACCAGGTAAGGATGGCAGATTTCCTTCTTTAAAGGGCAATAGTGAGCCAGATGGGCTTTTATGGCAGCTGACAATGGTCATCATTAGACTTGTAATTCCAGGCTTTTATTGGATATAAATTTCACCATCTGCCATGTGGGATTCAAACCCAGGTCCAGAGAATTATGCTGGGTCTCTGGATTATTAGTCCAGTGGCAATACCACTACACCACCGCTTAATGCAAGTTTCAGTACCCCTCCCTGAAATTTAGCTGTTCCATACAAAGTTGGCACTGGGTCACGAGCATTCAAGATAAACATGTCTTCATGCAGGCTAACCAACAGTCCTTAAAGTGGAGCTCTTAACTTTAAAGCAATCCAATAGACAGTTGCCAGTCGCCATTTGGCCCCTCCATCCAAATCGCTCCCTCCCTATACCAATCATCCCCTTCCATTCCCATTCACCCACGTCATATTTAAATTGAGCCTCTCTCTTCCTTACAACCCTCAGAAAAATTCAGGAAGCTCATGCCTACAACACCTTTGGCTCAGAGACACAACATGCAAAGGAGCCCAGCTGTACTGAGGGTGATCCCAGGAAGAGTCAGGGAAACTCAGGAGAAATTTTAAAGCACAAAAATGGTGTAAATTACTTTAACCTGAGTATCGTGGAATAATACAGCACAAAAGGGGAACATGTGGCCCATTGTGTCTGCACTAACTCTTTTGAAGAGAAATCTAATTAGTCCCAGTCCCAAGCTCCTACCCCTGTTCCTGCATTTTTCCTCCTTTATCAAATTCCCTTTTGAAGGCTACGATTGAATCTGTATCCACCATCCAATCAGTCAGTGCAATCAAAATCCAAACCACTCATTGCAATAAAAGTTTTCCCTCAAGTTGCCTTTGGTTCTTTTGCCAATCACCTTAAATCTCTGCCTTCTGGTAATTAACTTTTCAGACTATGGAAGCCGTTTCTCTTTTTTTATTCAATTTAAACTCTTCCTGATTTCAAAAGCCTGTATCAAATTTCCTGTAAGCTTTCTCTGCTGTAAAGAGAACAACCCCAGTTTCTCTAGCCTATCCACAGGTAGGATTTTCCAGTCCCTTCCTGCCTGAAGTCAATGGACCTTTTGCTGGTCTGTCAAACTTTCTGCTCTGGGCAGGGTAGGAATGTACATTCCACATAACTATAACCTCTCATCCCTGGAACCAGTGTAGTAAATCCTCAGTGAACTTAATTCCTACACTGTCCAGTGTTATTAATGCACCAAAAACAGTTAGTAAATTCACACACAGGCTATGCTTTGTCAAAAATTGTGTGTGCAAATCAAGTCACTCGTTCAGCAGATATTATAAAAGATTTGGTGCCCCTAGTCAAGCTGTTCCAGTACAACTACAACACTGGCAACTACCCAGCAATGTGAAAATTGCCCAGGTATGTTCTGTACACAAAAGGCAGAACAAATCCAACCCGGCCAATTACTACCCCATCAGTCTACTCTCCAACATCAGTAAAGTGATGGAAGGGGTCATCAACAGTGCTATCAAGCGACACTTGCTTAGTAATAACCAGCTAATTGACACTCAGTTTGGGTTCCACAGGGGCCACTCAGCTTTTGACCTCATTACAGCCTTGGTTCAAACATGGGAAAAAGAGATGAGCATCAGAGGTGAGGTGAGATTGACTGCCCTTGACATCAAGGCAGCATTTGACTGAGTGTGGCATCAAAGAGTGCTTGTAAAACTAGAGTCAGTGGGAATCAGGGTGAAAATTTTCTGCTGGTTGGAGTCACACTTAGCACAACAGAAGGTGGTTATGCGTGTTGGAGCTCAATCATCTCAGCTACAGGACATCACTGCAGGAGTTCCTCAGGGTAGTGTCCGAGGCTCAACCATCTTCAGTTGCTTCAGCAATGACTTTCCTTCCATAAAAAGGTCAGAAATGGGATTTTCATGGATGATTGCATAATGTTCAGCACCATTCGGAACTCAGATACTGAAGCGGTCCATGTCCAAATGCAGTAAACCTGGATAATATTCAAGCTTGGGCTGACAAGTGGCAAGTAACATTCGCACCACACAAGTGCCAGGCAATGACCATCTCCAGCAAGAGAGAATCTAACCATCACCCTTGATATTTAATGGCATTACCATCACTGAATCCACCATTATCAACATCCTGGTGTTACCATTGACCAGAAACTGAACTGAACCAGCCATATAAATACTGTGGTTACAAGAGCAGGCCAGAGACTAAGAATCGTGCAATGAGTAACTCACCTCCTGACTCCCCAAAGCCTGTCTATCATTTACAAGGCACAAGTCTGGGGTGTGATGAAATACTCTCCACTTGCCTGGATGAGTAAAGTTCCAATAACACTCAAGAAGCTTGACACCATCCAGGCAAAGCAGTCCACTTGATTGGCATCCCATCCACAAACATTCTTTCCCTCCACCGTTGATGAACATGGCAACAGTGTGCACCATCTACAAGATGCACTGCAGGAACTCACCAAGGCTCCTTAGACAGCACCTTCCAAACCCAAGACCACTCCAATCTAGAAGGACAAGGACAGTAGATACATGGGAACACCACCACCTGGAAGTTCCCCTCCAAGCCATTCACGATCCTGGCTTGGAAATATATCGCCGTCCCTTCACTGTTGCTGGGTCAAAATCCTGGAACTCCCTCATTAACAGCACTATGGGTGCACCTACACCACATGGACTGCAGCGGTTCAAGAAGGCACTTCCTTCTCACCACCTTCTCAACGTCAATTAGAGATGGGTAATAAATGCTGGCCCAGCCAGCGACACCCAAATCATGTAACTGAATTAAGAAAAGTTGGTCATGCCTGGTTTAGCTAGCGCTCTCCATATAAATGTTGGCAGAATAAGGATATTACTCTGTGATGTCAACAGAACCAAAGCAAAAGCAGAAACAAACAGTTCAGCTAACAGGTGCAGAGGAGGAGCCTCGGAGATAAGTGACACATCTGCATCCCTCTCAGTCGGAGATGGAGAGTCAGGAAACTTAATGAAACCGGTGGCAGAATTACAAATATCTTCTCGATACACATATGCTGACTTAATTTAATCAATAACTAAACTATGAGTAGACTGAATGTAGTATATTCAAGACTGTGACTTTGCCATGACTAAAATTTATTCCTATCTTAAGTTTTCTAGGCCATATAGACACAGACGTTAAGTGTTGAGGGACATCCATGAGGAAAATTCCTCAGAGGACTTCAAACACTGGTAGCAGGGACATCTGTGGAGAATCCATTAGGGGGCTGGAATTCTCCTCCACCTCTGCACAGCTGGACTAAGATACTGAACCCCATGGGCCATCTTTTTTGTATTATTTCCTGGTATATGAGAAAGCTGGCATGGCCAACATTTGTTGCCCATTCCTAATTGCACTTTTTGACCTTGCTGCAGTCCGTCTAGTGTAGGTACACCCACAATGCTGTTAGGAAGAAAGATGTTGAGAAGGAGAATGCAAGAGGTCAGATACTGACAGACATGCCACTCAAACTCTCTGTAACAGCAGAGAGGCTGGAGTAGTGCAATTCAATTGCTCGTGGATTGGAGAGAATGTCTGCCATGGAGAGAATGACTGCCTCCATGAAGTTCCAAGCACAGATCCCAAATGAGTCCATGCAGAGACTTTACAGACTTTGGATGCAATATATTTGCTACCTTAAACAGGATGACAGATACATTATCCTTGGCCTTACAACACATCACTGATCTCCAACAATCTGGTGTGCAAGAGTTCTATCTATTCTTTAAAAAGTTTTATTCATTCATTCACAGGATATATGTATCACTGTGAAGGCCAGCATTTATTGCTAACAATAAATGCCTTTGCAAAGGCAGTGATGAACCTTCTTCTTGGACCATTGGAATTCACGTGTTCAAGGCACTCTTACGGTGCTGTAAAGGAGAGAGTTCCAGCGTGGTAGGAGTGTTGGCGCTGGCCCAGTAGCGGGATGATGATGAAAGGGGACATGGAAGTGGGGACTCCACACAAAGTGTCCCCACTTCTCACCCGTTTCCCTAACCCCACACCCTCACCGCACTCCAGCCAGCACCCAACATGCTGCCTCATCTTCCAATGGCTAATTCTGCCCCTGCAAAGGTATAGGGTGGAGCATATTTTGGTGGGGACCTCAGGGCTCCCAAAACCCAAAAGGGCCTAGGCACAATGCACTTTATAGTCAGGTGGTGGGAGTGGACCACAGCATTTCACTTGTTATGTTTCACACCAGGTGAACCTTTGCAACATTAGGGAATCCTTAGCATCGCAGACAGCAATTTAAGTGGCTGGTCTGACGATGGTTCATCCTCCTCTTCCTCCATGTTCTGCTCATCCAAAGGAGAGCAATGTGCCCATTCATCATCCTCAACTGCAAACCTCCCTCCTGTGCTATGCTGATTCCACTGCAGCATGTTGTTGGCTGCCATGGATGGTAATGATTTTCTTCATCTGATGTGCTGTCAAACACATCCAAGGTGCCTCCATCCTGAGGTTTGAAAAAAGCTGTATCCACACAGGCACTGTCTGTCAAACATTTGCTGGAGGGAACTGAGACAGCAGCTGCAGTAAGTGAGCTTTACTTCTTTTCTGAGTTTTGGTTTTGTAACTCTTTCGTGTACAAACATGTTTCCATCTAGTTCCTAGTCAGATGAAGTTACGTTGTTTCATAGTTTGCCATTGTGAGATTTGAACTCTTGATCTTGGGGTTCCAAACCCAGTACCATAACCACTTGGCTATTTAGGCCAAGCCCATTTGCTACATTGTTTCATAGTTTGCCATTGTGAGATTTGAACTCTTGATCTTGGGGTTCCAAACCCAGTACCATAACCACTTGGCTATTTAGGCCAAGTTTTAAATCCTACCAGCTATTGTGGTGAGGGTGATGCTGTGTAACTCTTTCGAGTACAAACACATTTCCATCTGTTCCTATTCAGATGAAGTTACATTGTTTCATAGTTTGCCATTGTGAGATTTGAACTCTTGATCTTGGGGTTACAAACCCAGTACCATAACCACTTGGCTATTTAGACCAAGCCAGTGCACGAAGATGTAACTCTTTCGAGTACAAACCAGTTTCCATCTGTTTCAGATGAAGTTACATTGTTTCATAGTTTGCCATTGTGAGATTTGAACTCTTGATCTTGAGGTTACAAGCCCAGTACCATAACCACTTGGCTATTTAGGCTAAGCGGTGATGCTGTGTAACTCTTTCGAGTATAAACACGTTTCCATCTGTTCCTATTCAGATGAACTTACATTGCTTCATAGTTTGCCATTGTGAGATTTGAACTCTTGATCTTGGGGTTCTAAACCCAGTACCATAACCACATGGATATTTAGGCCAAGTTTTAAATTCTACCAGCTATTGTGGTGAGGGTGATGCTGTGTAACTCTTTCGAGTACAAACACGTTTCCATCTGTTCCTATTCAGATGAAGTTACATTGTTTCATAGTTTGCCATTGTGAGATTTGAACTCTTGATTTTGGGGTTAAAAACCCAGTACCATAACCACTTGGCTATTTAGGCCAATCTCCAAGATGTAACTCTTTCGAGTACAAACCCCTTTCCATCTGTTTCAGATGAAGTTACATTGTTTCATAGTTTACCATTGTGAGATTTGAACTCTTGATCTTGGGGTTACAAACCCAGTACCATAACCACTTGGCTATTTAGGCCAAGCCAATGCAAGAAAATGTAACTCTTTCAAGTACAAACCAGTTTCCATCTGTTTCAGATGAAGTTACATTGTTTCATAGCTTGCCATTGTGAGATTTGAACTCTTGATCTTGAGGTTATAAGCCCAGTACCATAACCATTTGGCTATTTAGGCCAAGCGGTGATATATTTAAGGAGGGCTTGTACTTAAGGCCCATTCAAAACTTTGTACTAGGTGTAACTCTTTCAAGTACAAACATGTTTCTATCTGTTTCAGATGAAGTTACATTGTTTCATAGTTTGCCATTGTAAGATTTGAACTCTTGATCTTGGGGTTCTAAACCCAGTACCATAACCACATGGATATTTAGGCCAAGTTTTAAATTCTACCAGCTATTGTGGTGAGGGTGATGCTGTGTAACTCTTTCGAGTACAAACACGTTTCCATCTGTTCCTACTCAGATGAAGTTACATTGTTTCATCGTTTGCCATTGTGAGATTTGAACTCTTGATTTTGGGGTTAAAAACCCAGTACCATAACCACTTGGCTATTTAGGCCAATCTCCAAGATGTAACTCTTTCGAGTACAAACCCCTTTCCATCTGTTTCAGATGAAGTCACATTGTTTCATAGTTTGCCATTGTGAGATTTGAACTCTTGATACTCTTTCGAGTACAAACCTGTTTCCATCTGTTTCAGATGAAGTCACATTGTTCCATAGTTTGCCATTGTGAGATTTGAACTCTTGATACTCTTTTTGAGTAAACCTGTTTCCATCTGTTTCAGATGAAGTTACATTGTTTCATAGTTTGCCATTGTGAGATTTGAACTCTTGATCTTGGGGTTACAAACCCAGTACCATAACCACTTGGCTATTTAGGCCAAGCCAATGCAAGAAAATGTAACTCTTTCAAGTACAAACCAGTTTCCATCTGCTTCAGATGAAGTTACATTGTTTCATAGCTTGCCATTGTGAGATTTGAACTCTTGATTTTGGGGTTAAAAACCCAGTACCATAACCACTTGGCTATTTAGGCCAATCTCCAAGATGTAACTCTTTCGAGTACAAACCCCTTTCCATCTGTTTCAGATGAAGTCACATTGTTTCATAGTTTACCATTGTGAGATTTGAACTCTTGATCTTGGGGTTACAAACCCAGTACCATAACCACTTGGCTATTTAGGCCAAGCCAATGCAAGAAAATGTAACTCTTTCAAGTACAAACCAGTTTCCATCTGTTTCAGATGAAGTTACATTGTTTCATAGCTTGCCATTGTGAGATTTGAACTCTTGATCTTGAGGTTATAAGCCCAGTACCATAACCATTTGGCTATTTAGGCCAAGCGGTGATATATTTAAGGAGGGCTTGTACTTAAGGCCCATTCAAAACTTTGTACTAGGTGTAACTCTTTCAAGTACAAACATGTTTCTATCTGTTTCAGATGAAGTTACATTGTTTCATAGTTTGCCATTGTAAGATTTGAACTCTTGATCTTGGGGTTCTAAACCCAGTACCATAACCACATGGATATTTAGGCCAAGTTTTAAATTCTACCAGCTATTGTGGTGAGGGTGATGCTGTGTAACTCTTTCGAGTACAAACACGTTTCCATCTGTTCCTACTCAGATGAAGTTACATTGTTTCATCGTTTGCCATTGTGAGATTTGAACTCTTGATTTTGGGGTTAAAAACCCAGTACCATAACCACTTGGCTATTTAGGCCAATCTCCAAGATGTAACTCTTTCGAGTACAAACCCCTTTCCATCTGTTTCAGATGAAGTCACATTGTTTCATAGTTTGCCATTGTGAGATTTGAACTCTTGATACTCTTTCGAGTACAAACCTGTTTCCATCTGTTTCAGATGAAGTCACATTGTTCCATAGTTTGCCATTGTGAGATTTGAACTCTTGATACTCTTTTTGAGTAAACCTGTTTCCATCTGTTTCAGATGAAGTTACATTGTTTCATAGTTTGCCATTGTGAGATTTGAACTCTTGATCTTGGGGTTACAAACCCAGTACCATAACCACTTGGCTATTTAGGCCAAGCCAATGCAAGAAAATGTAACTCTTTCAAGTACAAACCAGTTTCCATCTGCTTCAGATGAAGTTACATTGTTTCATAGCTTGCCATTGTGAGATTTGAACTCTTGATACTCTTTCGAGTACAAACCTGTTTCCATCTGTTTCAGATGAAGTTACATGTTTCACAGTTTGCCATTGTGAGATTTGAACTCTTGATCTCAGGGTTACAAACCCAGTACCATAACCACTTGGCTATTTAGGCCAAGCCAATGCAAGAAAATGTAACTCTTTCAAGTACAAACCAGTTTCCATCTGCTTCAGATGAAGTTACATTGTTTCATAGCTTGCCATTGTGAGATTTGAACTCTTGATCTTGAGGTTATAAGCCCAGTACCATAACCATTTGGCTATTTAGGCCAAGCGGTGATGATGCCCTTCATGAAGTACCACATAATTGACTTGTTAGCAAATCAAAGCCCAAGCAATTAAAGGGACAGTCACAGTCTCGAAAAAAATTGGCTTACGGACAGAAAATGGAGACTAGTGTTGAACATTTGTTTTTCAGGCTGGAGGGTGGTATACACAGGGCTTGTCTTAGCATGTATATTCATGACCAAGACTTGGGTAAACAGGCCATAATTTCAAAGTTTGCAGATGACACAAAATTCAGCAATGCAGCAATGAATGAAAAGGATAGTAACATACTTCAAGATTTCAGACTGGTGAATTGGGTATAAACATGGCAGATGAAATTTGATGTAGAGAAGTGTGAAGGGATTTGTTTTGGTAGAAAGAATGAGGAGAGATTAATATAAACTGATATAATTTTAAAGGGGTGCCAAACAGACAGACCTGTGATGTACGTATACAATTCTTTGAAGATAGCAGAACAAGTTGAGAAGGCTTTTGAAAAAGTATATGGGATCCTTGACTTTAACAATAGAGGGATAGAGTACAAAAGAAAGGATGTCATACTAAACCTTCATAAAACACTGATAAGGCCTCAGCTAAAGTATAGCGTTCAATTCTAGGAACCCCTTTTAAGAAGGATGTCAAGACCTTGGAGAGGCTGAAGAAGGGAGAAGCAGGATAAGTGGGTTTGTGGCTTTGCCAGGAAAGTGCAATTCCCAATGGTGCACTCATTTGGGTCACCCATATCAATGGGGAGAGTTAAGGAATCATAAGGGCTACTATTCACTTAATATGTAGTTGGTGCGCAATCATGCAGAGTACATCATTTTGGTGAATGTTTGCTATCCTGGCAGTATCATTCTGAAGCAGACTGTTGTCCCTGCCATCTTCATGCTTCCAAGAACAACCAGAGGGTGACTGCTTGAGGAAAAAGGGTATCTCCCTTGAACATATAGATGTGATCTCTCCATCACTCGATCCAGTAAGGGCAACGTGCGTATAACTGGAACCATAAGGAACATCAGGGAGCAGGCTGCTGACATGCTGAAGCAACACCTCTGATACCTGGTCCACAAGGAGGAGCGGGAGAGTGTCCTAGAGTACAAACTGCACCAAGTGTTCAAGTTGGTGGTGGTCCGCTGTACCCTGCATAACATCACCAGCATGAGGGTTCAGCCATTGCCACCAAGATTCCGGAGGCCACCTTAGGAAGAGGAGGCATGGAGTGTACATCCTGAATCCCTTCACTCTGGATGACTGCCCGAGACTGCCTGCGCAGACTCCAGTTCCCAAAGAAGAACTTCCCTTTATCATTATGGATCCACTATTCCCCACCGTTACACCCATCTGAGACTCCCCATCACAATGTCACATTAACCAACATCCTAAAATAAAAGCCATCAATAACAGACTTTCCATAGCAACTTTCTCTAAAAATACATGCAAATATCCCATTTACTCATATGCATTTCCTTTGTGCCTGTCTTGAGGATGCCTCTGCCTAGCCTAGTGGTCCTACATGAGGTTGGGGGAGGCGGGTGTTGGGGGGGGTAGCTATGCTGGTGGTGGTGGAGACTTAGGCATGGGGCTGGTAAATGCTACCACATGAATGCATCTGTAGATCATAGGGTGCCCATAAAAGAGGTCTACGCCCCCACAACGGAGCCCACTGGGAGGCTACCAAGATTCACATGGCAGTCTCCCCACATGTCGGGTGTGGGCTTTCCCAATGTGGGCAAAATCCATGGAAATGGGAAGTGAGAAATAATTGGCCACTTAAGTGACTCAATTGTCCATTAGCTGGTGATCACCATTAGCAACATGGCATTGGCAGAAGAAAGAAACAGGCAGCCTCTCCTGATACTTTCCCCCAACACTTTGGTAGTACTCCCTCATCCCAGCCCATCCCCAAACGGTCCAGAAAATTCCAGGCCTGCGGATGGCCTTCTAGGGTGACCTTGAATAGCTCTGGGCCTTGAGGGTCCAGCTTCAAGTTGCAACACCTTGACATGAGCTGCAACATTCTTGGCTGACTGACAGGCAACAGCAAGAGCACTGGCAGATTGGCAGGGACAAGCACAAATGCTGTCATCCTGAGAGAGGACAACAGCTTCATGCTCCCCAGAGCAATTGTTCACTGATCCTCTCATAGGCCGGACTTCAACAATCCTAGTAATTTGTTTGAGTACAGATTGCTTTATTGCTGTGAGAGTCTTTGAGCACTGAGATCCACAGCTGTGATGGCAGTAGTTTCAACCTGCATGGCAGCAAGTATGGATCTCATGATCTCCATCTGTACTTCCACTGATGTACCGAGACACTGAGTAGCTTTCACCTCTGCTGCAGTGGAAGCTGTGAAAGCAGCCAGCAGATTGGCAGATCCGCAATTGCAGTCATGGAGTTGGCCACTACTTCCATACTGGAAAGGATGCGCTCCAAGTTCTGAACTACGCCTTGTGCCACGTTGAAGCTGAATTTCCTGATGCTCCTTATGTTACAATCCTCATAGAAACCAATAACATGAAAAGAAAGACATCCTGAAATGACCCCGATGAAATGAACCGATGGAAAAGATTTCATCTTTCAAAGCATTTACTAAACAGACAAACCCCCAAAATCAACATAAAATTAATCAAGCGTTAATAATCAAAGGAGAATGTGTAAGGTTACAGGGATAAGGCAGGGGAGTGGGGCTAGGTGGAATGCTCTTTCAAAGAGCCAGTGCAGACTTGATGGGCTGAATGGCCTCCTTCTGCACTGTAAAGATACTGTGATAATGTGAACTGATATTTCACTTGAAATAGTGAAGTTTACTTTAATAGTTGATACAATTGTCCCAGAGCTAAGACCTCACTCTATATTTTTACAAAAATTATATCATCATGGTGAATTTATACTTTTTTTTAAAAACTGGACAACGGCTTTAAAATGACTGAAGCCATGACTGGCTATGACTCAAACAAAAGGAGCTTCCTGGTATTCAGAACAGCTGCCACCTTGTTATCTCTGGAGAGACGCTAATGACACTTGTGACTGCAGAGATCAAACCCAAGGGAATTGTACAAAGACAATTTATATTTCCAAGGCCAAGACCCGGCCAATGGAGATGACAGTCTGATAGACAGTTTGATAGGACAAAGGACCCCAAAACCTCTTTTGAAATTATTAATGGTTGAAACGTTAATCATCTCAAGAATCCAGACAAAGAAATATACATCCTTTGTCCAAACAAAAGTAGAGAAGTCACATCACATGACCTCGCCTAGCTTGGAGAACCAGTTACTCTGTCTTGTGGAGCTGCAAAGCAGATTGCCACCATCCATCAACCAAGCAGCAGCTCAGAAAAGGGGCTCTGTGTAGGTTTGAATGTCTGGCCCCCATTTACACTGTTTCTATTGGAGGTTCTGAAATTCTGTACCATCGCCTGCAAGACTAATTCACCTTTGCTTGCCCATCTCATCATGAAAGTCATCTCTACTGGAAAAGTGAGTTATCCAGCATCAGCTTTCAACCTACCAACTCTGTGAAAGAAAAACCCTGGATTCTGGACACTGGACTTATGTGAAACTCTTTCTTTCTCTGTCCCTCTTTTACTGTATGAATGTACTGGGGCTATATAGAGACATGCCCCATCAGCACCTCCCTCCAGCACCCGCCCCCCCCCACCACCCCTAACGTTGAGTGTGTGTGCAAATAAACTAACCCCCTGATTTTACCTTAACTCCAGTTTGCTAATGGAAATTGGATCACACCCAAACTGAGGGACTGGGAAATACGCCGTCACTTAAAAAAGGGGGAAATCAAAATAAAAACCTCTTTCTGTTTATGGACGAATGGTGAAAGGAGAAATCAGGGCTGTTTAAATTAAACATTCTCTTATCCATAACACAACAAAGATACATCTCGCAAAAGTACGAGCATTCCCTTTCAGCATGTCTGGCATTATGTAACTGCCCAGTTCCTTAATATCCTGTACTTTAATCATGCAGGGGAAATCAGGAGTCCTATCTGACAACAGCTTTCACCCCCACCTCCCCCTGCAAATTTCATGGGTACCATCATTATCAGCAAGGCACAATTCTACAAACCCTCTCTCCCACAAGCCATGACAATCCTGATGGTGTAGCTTTTAAAAGTTCCTTTTCAATCAACCAACCAATAACACCCAGTTCACAGTTTAGCCATTTCCGGCAAAGCATCTAGCTCTTTAGCATCGCTGAGCTATTGCCACAGTTTTCCAGGTTTTAGACATTTTTAGCCAGATTGCTCATTGCCTTCTTGAGCTCCTGATTCCTTTACTGCCAAAACAGAAAAACTAACCTCTTCTTCAGAGAGATTTGCTTCTTCTCCAAAAAAGATCCTGTGCATTCTGCTGCTGACCACAAGCTGTAACCCAAAACTCCCAATTGCCTTTTTTAACCTAGGTTTCATCCACATAGCAATGTCAGCCAGATTCTAACTTCTCTGAAATGAGGTCATGGCCAGGAAATCCAATTATACCCACCTTTCCAAAATTCTCTTTACTTTCACTTCAGTTTATAGGGATAGCTTACAAATATAAGATTTTTGCAAAGTACAGTGTTTGTTACACTTGATGGTGAAAGGAGGCTGTCTATCAGACTTACCAATGCACCATGTATCTCAGTGTGCACGTTCATCAGTGTTCTTCTGTATGCCTTCCCATTAAGGTCCTCACCTGAGTCCTCTGAAATCAAACTCATCAGCAACCTCACCCTCTAGTGAGCTGGCACATGTACTATCCTTTCCTGCTGTCTTGGCTGCAGCCCATTTGTGCCAAGTGACTCACTACAGAGTCATAGAGTTATACAGCACAGAAACAGGCCAGTCAGCCCATCGTGTCTGTGCTGTCCATCAAGCATCTATCTATTCTAATCCCATTTTCCAGCACTTGGTCCATAGCCCTGTATGCTATAGCATTTCAAGTGCTCATCTAAATACTTCTCAAATGTTGTGATGGTTCCTCTACCACCCCATCGGGCAGTGTGTTCCAGATTCACCCTCTGGGTGAAAAATATTTTCCTCAAATCCCCTCTAAATCTCCTGCCCCTTACTTAAATCAATGCCCCCTGGTTATTGACACCTCCGTTAAGCAGAAAAGTTTCTTCCTGTCTATCCTATCTATGGCCCTCATAATTTTGTTTACCTCTATCAAGTCCCCCCTCAGCCTTCTCTACTCTAAGGAAAACAAACCTTGCCTAGTCTGTCTTCATAGCTGAAATGCTCCAGCCCAGGCAACATCCTGGTGAATCTCCTCTGCACCACCTCCAGTGCAATCACATCTTTCCTATAGTGTGGTGGCCAGAACTGCACACAGTACTCCAGCTGTGGCCTAACAAGTGTTTTATACAGCTCCAACATAACCTCCCTGCTCTTATATTCTATGCCTCGGCTAATAAAGCAAGTATCCTATATGCCTTATCTACCTGTGCTGCTGCCTTCAGGGATCTATGGACATGCACACCAAGGTCTCTCTGATTCCCTGTACTTCCTAGGGTCCTATCATTTATTGTTTATTCCCTTGCCGTGTTAGACCTCCCAAAATGCATCACCTCACAATTCGCAGGATTAAATTCCATTTGCCATTGCTCTGCCCATATTACCAGCCCATCTATATTATTCTGTAATCTAAGGCTTGCCTCCTCACTATTTGCCAATCCTGACTCAAACTGGCCACTAGCATTTGTTCTGTGCCAACAAATGAGCTGATGGCTGCAGGTGTTCAATCAGGTAATGGTGCTTTTTCTTTGGAGGACTGGCGCAGCTTGTTTTCTCCCATCTGGGCTGCTGTGACTGGGTAAGTGGAGATTCTTGGATATCTGAAATCATTAAATCAAAAGGGGAACTTGGGGGGTGGCGGGTGCTGAATAGGGTGTAAAGCAAGAGGTTCATGGTCACCACATCTGCAACTTGCACTTATTGCTACACAGCAGGATGAGGTTCAGGTATGAATTGTGAAGGGCAATAAGACAGTAACATACCATTATCCTAATGCTGTGTGCCAAAAGCTCTGTTGCAGCCAACGCCATGAAGCAGAGCACCATCGCCTATGTTGGGGGTTGAAGGTGAACCTGGTCCCCACCAGTAGTCTGCTGATCCCTTCTATTTCATGCCCTCTCGTGCTTAAAGAAAGAAGAAAGAATGTCAATGATTGTGTTGCACTGTGTTTGGGTGATGTGCCTGCCATACTGAAAACTGGAGTTGTGTAGAAGCTGTGGGAGATGGGTGTGACATTGGCAGCATTGTTATGTATGTGAGGGTGAAGTACGTGAATGTAAGGTCTGAGTCCTGAGTACTAGAGAGTGCTGATGGGTGAATGATGGGGTCTGAGAAGTGTGAGAGGTTGGTGGTGTGGCGGGTAGGAGGTGTCAAGTGAAAAATGGATTCACTGACCTTGATTATTCCCATGAGGTCATTAAACAACTTCTGGCACTGCTGGCAGGTCCTCAGGACAGACTCCAGGAAATGACCTCCTTGGCAACCGGCTCCCAGTCCCTTTGGAAAGCGGTCTTTGAAGGGCTCTGGCTGCCTGTGGAAACAAAGCATCTCTTCTCCTACTCTATGACTGAGCCTTCTGCTGCATCTGTGAACCATGGAGCCTTCACTCGACCCTGCTGCTTTATTTCCATTCTCTCCATTTGCAGTACTGACAGTCAGCAACAGAGTGTAGCTTCCCTTTAAGAGGAACACTTTCTTTAAGAGCTGGAGGCTAGGCAGAACATGTGCTAGTCTCATATGCTGTTAGGCCACTGTGTGTGCAGTAAGCCAGAGACATGGATCTTACTGGGTTGCACACATGAATCAGCAGAAAGTTTCTATGCTCCCTGCCTCAATGGGAACTGGTGCAGGCAGATTGTGAATTGTAAACCACCCCCCAGGCCCCCTGCTTGCCCCATGCCTGAAAATGAACTTAACAAATTTTCCTCCATCTCATCTCTATTTTTCCTTGATGGATACTTTTCAGTTGCTAATTTTAAAAGTCCAGCTTCTTGCATGTTTGAAAGTTAATTTTGTGTATTTTTGACCCTTACAGATGTGTTAGTGACCTTGCCAGCATTTTCATGCCCCTCATGTTTCATGTTGTCCAATACTGTTTATTAATTGTGGAAAATAATGAGATCTTTTTGAACCAGGTTTTAACTCTGTATAAAATATAAATAGTCCTGCTGCAATACCGAACTACAGAAAAATTAGCAAAATGTGTAGAAAAATAAAGTGGAGGAAGAGAAGAAATTCTATTGAAGCATACAGTGTTCATTATAATGATATAGATGTAGTTAAACCAGATTATTAATTTAATAAATTAAACAAGGAAAGTAGAGCCAGATGACATAAAGGGAAAACAGTGAAAAATAAATTTAGAAACCAGGAAATATTTCTTCAATCAAATTGATAAATGTTAAATGTTTGGAATAATCACACATGGAAGATAATAGGGGCACAATTGTTGAAGTTATTGAAAGTATAATTAATTGTCAAGATGGGAGAAATCTTGCTATAGCACTAGTCACATTTACGTTGCTACAAAGTGACTTGTGCTTGCCAGCAATGTCAATATGGCAGTTTAGTTCTGTAGTCAGAGCACAGGTCTGAATTTGTAAAACATTAAAATAGAAGAATTGAAACTCCTACCAATTGGAATTTAAAACATGATTTTTAAATTTGCATGTAGCAATATAATTCTGGTCACCCATAGCAGCAGGACATCAGATGAATGCCTATTAATGCAACTCAGCAACAAATTGTATTGAAGATGCTGTCTTTCTGTGTGCCAGTAGCACTTTGTGTTGAACAAAGCTTTTATCTTAAGTTTCCACTTTTACTTTCAATGCTTGATGTTGGAATAATTGGCAACCATTGACTTTCTAAGTGAGTGAGCACTGATTTTGGTCCTTCATTCACGTATCCTGGGTAATGTTGCTCATGTTTGTAGCAGCACAACTCTTCCGTATATTTGCTACATTGATACTTTTTTATTTTGTTGTTGCTTGTCAAACTTTGTTGCTCAATTTCAAATGCAGTCCTGAGTTAATGTGAAATCTCTGCACTGATCTTAAGACTCAGGTTTCAAGTGAGTTCTTGATCATATGACTACTGGAAGGTCATCAATCTGAAATGTTAACACCACGGATGCTGTCAGACCTGTTGAGCATTTCCAGCACTTTATGTTTTTGTGGTAATTGTAAGTTGAACCATTTCTTAATGATATGGGGATCATGTGACTGTACAGACGAATCAGCCCTTAGCGTGGAGAATCTTAGGGGCAGAGTTTTTAGCCTTGGTCTTGGGACAAGCATGTAGCCTCATCAGCAGTCTGTGAATAAGGTTTATTGTTTCTTACAAGAAACCAGCCCTGCATGCCAAGTTTATTACATTTGGCGATGAGGATAAATAACGCCAACACCAGCACCTCACCTCACAACTGTAAGTATTTCAATTTTTTAAGGGAAAAAAGAAAAGAAGTATATTCACCAGCAATGCCTCTCTTTGGCACAATTGACCTGTACAACTCATCTATTGAGGACTAGAGTCAATACATTGAGCGATTAGGTTTCTACTTTGTGGCTAATGAAATAACGATGGAGGGGAAACAGAAGGCAGTTCTCCTAAGTACCTGCTGGAGCAAAATCTGTAGTTTGATGGCTCCAAAAACGCCAAATTCCAGATCCTTCGCTGAGCTAGTTGACCTCATGAAGGCACATTTCAGCTTAAGCCCTCGGTGATCATGCAAAGATTCAAGTTTAACTCTCGAGTAAGGTACCCCAGTAAGTCAATTGCAATGTACATTGCGAAGTTAAAACAGTTGCACTGTAACTTTGGTGTATTTTGCACATGTCACGAGATCATTTGATGCGCGGCGTAAATGATGACACCATTCAGCACCTTTTGATTGCAGAAGTTGAGATAGGCCTGAAGCGCGCCATGGAGATAGCGCTAGCAATGGAGAGTGCGGAGAGGGACTCACAGGCTTTGCAGAGTGTGCAACATGGCTCCGTTCTACGGTTAGGGCAGGAACCTGCCACCGGGTGTAGCACAAAGCTAAGGGAGGCTACTGCGAAGCGGGACACGGTCCCTACCAGTAGAAAAATAAAAAGAAACACTGGAAGCAGCTCACCAGTAACCCTGAAGTTAAAGTGTTACCGTTGTGGGGGAAATCACACGTCCAAAGTCTGTAGGTTTAAAGAGGTTGAATGCCACTACTGCCACAAAAAAAGGACATGTTGGTAAACAGTGCAGGACTAGATCAAGACAGCCATTCAGACAGCAGATCAAGTTAAATGAAGTACATGGTATGGATGAGTCAGAAGTTACTGAGGCTGACATTTATTCCCTACACAATGTGAAGGCCAGGAAAACTGAACCAATCACTGTTACACTTCAAGTAAATGGAAAGCCTTTGCTCATGGAGGTTGACATAGGAGCATCAACCACAGTGATGGGAGAACACATCTTTAAATACCTCAGAGAAGATACCCAGCTATTGAGTTTGGAGAAAACTGCTGCTCAGTTAAAAACATATATAGGAGAAGCAATACAGATGAAAGACATCACCTCTGTACCTGTATCATGCAAACAACAGGCAGCTCAGCTACCAATAATTGTTGTAACAGGAGATGGTTCTGGGCTGTGATTGGCTGAAGGAAATCAAACTAAACTGGTCAGAAATTGTTTAGGTTCAGACAAGAAGAAATCCTGAGCTAACAAGGGAATATGATGGTGTGTTTTGGAATGAGGTAGGAGAACCAAAGGACCTTCACAGGAAGCAAGAATCCCTCAGGTCAGAGTTGGTTCCACGGGAAAATCATGAAAAGAGGCTAAACAAATGCAGTGCCATTACCTCAAGAGGTAAGTACTTGTGTTGAATTTTCTGGACTCTTCACCAGTCTGCGCGAAACAGATAAAGAATTGGACATATCGGGAACCAAGAAAAAATATTAGAGAGGAATACCAGGGTTCACAAAATACTGGGAGGAACAGATAGCACTAGTATAGAGAATACTAAGTTAATAGATAAAATCGGGGTAAGGGAGAAAGTAACAAAATCTAAATCAGGGTTACTATGCATGTATGTGAATGCACCAAGTATGGTAAATTAGATTGGGGAGTTACAGGCGCAGATTGCCATGTAGAAATATGATGTTGTGGCGAAAGCAGAAACCTGCCTCAAGGAAGGGCAGAACTGGGTGTTAAATATTCCCTGGTACAAGGTGTTCAGAAGAGATGGGAAAGGAAGGAAAGAAGAAGGGGCGGTGGTATTGAGCCGACTACGATGGGCCAAGAACGGAGCTGGGCCAGATATACTGGAACAAAAGATTGGCAGGAAAAACTGTAGTTGAACAATGGCTACCTTCAAAAAAGAATTGGTTCAGGCATAGTCAAGGTATATTCCATCGAAAGGGAAAGGTAGGGCAAACAAATCCGGAGCTCCCTGGATGAAAAGGGAGCTTGAAATTAAGACAAAGAAGAAAAAGTGTGCTAATGAGAGGTGTCAAGTAGAAAATACAATTGAGAACCAAGAGGAATACAGAAGTTTCAGAGGGGAGATGACAAAGCATATTAAAGAAGCGAAGAGGGATTATGAGAAAAGACTGGCAGCCAACATTGGAGAGGTTGAGGCCACTCTCCTTGGAGAGAAGAAGGCTGAGGAGAGTCCATAAGACCATAAGATGTAAGAGCAGAAGTAGGCCATTCAGCCCATGAAGTCTGCTCCACCATTCAATGAGATCATGGATGATCTGATAATCCTCAGCTGCACTTTCCTGCCTTTTCTCCATAACTCTTGATTCCATTACTGATTAAAAATCTGTCTGTCTCAGCCTTGAATATATTTAACAATGCAGCCTCTACAGCCCTCTGTAGTAAAGAATTCCACAGATTGTCAGACAATAGTACTGCTTTCACTAGCACTGAATTCCAAAGATTTGTGAGCCTAAATGGGATTAGACACGTCAGAACAGGACCGTATCATCCTTCATCCAATGAGTCAGCAGAAAGAGCAGCACAAACCTTTAAAACAAGCATGAAGAAACCATCAGAGTAAACATTAGAACAAGACCTTTATCTTATTAAGTAGAAGTGGAAAACAGGATTATTAGGAAACACGTGAATCATCTCAGAAGTCAAGAAACCCTCCAACAACCAGTTAATCCACCTGAAATCGAAGTCAAAACTTCAACCCCTGAGGTGCCAGATCGACAAAGAATAGACATACCAGATGTCTCTGTTGAAGTAAATAATCCTGAATTGCCATTGTGTAGGGATGTCCCTGAAGCTGCAGTTCCTGTTCACGTCGATCCAACAGAAGACCCTCCAGTTGTAGAGTTGCATCATTCTATCCAAATCTGAAAACTGCCTCAAAGACTAAATTTATATTGGCATGAACTGCTTTTAATTGTATATAATATGGGTCAAGATGTTATTGTGAATAAGAGGAAAAAACAAAATTAAAGGGAGAGGAATGTAGTAACTGTAAGTTGAACCATTTCTTACTGTTATGGGGATCATGTGACTGTACAGATGAGTCAGCCCTAAGCGCAGGGAATCTTAGGGGCAGAGTTTTTAGCCTTCGTCATGGAACAAGCACGTAGCCTCACCAGGTGTCTGTAGATAAAGTTTACTGTTTCTTACAAGAAACCAGTTTATTACAGTTTTTATTTCAAATTTCCAGCATTCAGAGTATTTTGCTTTTGCACCTATTCGTATGATACAGATTGATGCAAATAGACAATTTGAGGGATTGAGGGTCATGTGACAGTACCACCACAATAAGCAAACATGATTCCCCAAATCAGCCAATAGTGCAACAGCCTATCTAAAAAGTTAGCTTTAACCTGAAAAGGTTAACCTTTGTTGGTAACTCTAACTTGAACATATGAGTTTGAGTAAAATAACTTTGTTAACATGCAAAATCAATTATTGAAGATACGTTGAACCATTCTACCAGATAGCAGATAATGCCAGTTTGGGGTAGGATTGGGAAGTTGGGCAGAGCTCCAATTGGCTAGATACCTGGTCAAATTGCAATAATTGGAATTTCCTGCCAACCAAGAGTGTTTTTGCACAAAAAGTAGGAGAGCAACAATTAAATGATAAATTTACTGTTAATATCGATGGCACTTTCCAATCTTCTCTCTGGGAATACTTTGAATATTCAGCTAGACCATAAGACCATAAGGTGTAGGAGCAGAAGTAGGCCATTCGGCCCATCAAGTCTGATCCGCCATTCAATGAGATCAAGGCTGATCTGATAATCCTCAGCTCCACCTTCCTGCCTTTTCCCCATAACTCTTGATTCCCTTACTGATTGAAAATCTGTCTATCTCAGCCTTGAATATACTTAGTGACCCAACCTCTACAGCCCTCTGTGGTAAGGAATTCCACAGATTAACTACCCTCTAAGAGAAGAAATTCCTCCTCATCTCTGTTTTATATGGGCGCTCCCTTACTCTGAGATTATGCCCTCTGGTCCTAGATTCTCTCACAAGGGGAATCAACCTCTCAGCATCTACCCTGTCAAGCCCCCTAAGAAACGTATATGTTTCAATAAGGTAACCTCTCATTCTCCTAAATTCCAATGAATACAGGCTCAACCTACTCAACCTCTCCCCATAAGAAAATCCTTCCATTTTCCCACATTATATTCCATCTGCCAAGTTTTTACCCACTCACTTAACCTGTCTATATCCCTCTGTCGGCTACTTGTGTCATCCTCACCACTTGCCTTAATTTAGCTCCTAACTGTTCAAATTCTTTCAGCAGAACCTCCTTTCTAGTCCTATCAATGTCATTGGTACCAACATGGATGATGACATCTGGATCCCTCCCCTCCCATTCCAAGTTCCTCTCCAGCCCTGAGGAGATGTCCTTAACCCTGGAACCGGGTAGGCAACACAGCCTTCGGAACTCATGCTCACGGCTGCAAAGAACAGTATCTATCCCCCTAATTATACTGTCCCCCAACCACTACTACATTCCCATTTCCTCCCCCAACTTGAATGGCTCCCTGTACCACGGTGCTGTGGTCAGTTCGCTCATCCTCCCTGAAGTCCCTGCTCTCGTCCACACAGCTTGCAAGAACCTTGTAACTGTTGGACAGTTGCAGGGCCAAGGCTCCTCAAACACTACCCCCTGGGCCCCCATACCTGTCTCACCTGAGGTCACACCTCCTGTCCCTGATCACAGACCAAATTTAAATTAACTAATCTGAGGGGTGAGACTGCCTCCTGGAGCAAAGTGTCCAGGTAGCTTTCCCCCTCCCTGATGTGATGCAGTGTCTGCAGTTTGGACTCCAGCTCCTTAACTCGAATCCAGAGTTCCTCGAGTTGCAAACACTTGGTACAGATATGTTCGCTCTGGATCACCTTGGTGTCCAGCAACTCCCACATGCCGCAGCAGCAACACATCAGCCGTCCTGCCATCACTATCGTATTTTACTCCATTAAATAATTAATTACTCTAGTATCCCCATTCTTTACACTTTATTGTAATGATTTTTTATGCACAACAGTATCAATCTTGTACTTAACAAGCTATCTTTAAGAAAAAGAGAACAAAAGACCAGAGATCGAAACACAAACTATAGACCTTACTTCACTTTAAAGACTAAAAATACTTACCAATCCTGCTCACCAATCAGCTGCTGTCCATGCTCTTTTCCCTCTTGCGCTCTTTAATGGTTTCACACTCTTCTCTCACTTTCTCATTGTTAAAGGCCCCATTCCTCTCACACATGGTCCCTGTAAATGCTCACACTGTTTCTCCCACACTCGCTCCGTGTAAATGGCCCCGCTGTTTCTCTCACGCTCTCATTGTAAATAGCCCCGCTGTTTCTCTCTCACTGTAAATGACAGTTCTGCTTCTCTCACAGTCTCCTCACTGTAAATGGCCCCACAATTTCTCTTGCACTCTCTCGCTGTAAATTACCACACCGTTTCTCTCCCAATCTCTCACTGTAAATGGTACTAACTGATACTAGTAAATGGGCAACACAAATCCAGTATTCTGCTGATCATTTACTAAGTGAAATCTTAAACCTGTAATTTGTTTTGCTGCCATCCATATCCTTAATTCTTAATATGGGAATTGATATGTCTATTCATTTGTGGTTTGTGTTTCTACAGGTGGAAGAAGAGGATGCAATGAGGAACACAATGCAGATTCACTTGTATCAGAGATAAGCTATTCTCCAGGTCTCTATGCTCTGGATGTTACTGAGCTCCATCACAGTCTCCTACTCCTTAACACTAAGAGTGGAATCATCCCAGGTTAACAGTAAGTGTGGTAGTGGGTGGGTAAAACATTGTTTTGTCCAGCAGCTGCAATAGTGGATTATTATGCCGTATTGTCCCAAACTCGCCACATTATTTATGCATCCCTGCATGTTTCCCATTTCATTCGCCCGCCCGCCATCACCTGGTAGCTTCATCACACCAGGCTCCAGATTTAAAGTCCAGTCACAAGCACACATATCAGTGCTTCCAGGTCACGACTGCTGCACAGAAGATAGGATGGCTCTGAAAGGCAAAAATACTGCAGCCCCCTGCATCAGCGACACATCTCTGGAATGCCTTTTGAACGCAGTGGAGTCCTGCAGGGAGGTCCCATACGCCACTCTGGCCGCAGGATGGGCTGTCACCAACCAGGCTTGGAAGGCGGTGACAGTGGTGGTCAGCACCAGCGCCCTTCAAAAGAGGACACCCACCCAGTGCCACAAAAGGATGAATGATCTCTTTTGTTCCACGAGGGTAAGTCACTCTTCTCATCACTCTCAACTCACACACTCACAAACCCATCACACATCCACAGGACCCTCACTCACTGCCAGTTCAAGACGCATCACCATTCACTCTCTCACACACATTCTCATTGTCCTCATCCCATCCATGGGACCACTCACCACCCACAGACACCAGGCATGCTTATCATCTAGCCTGACAGGCGTCCTGCTTACACTCTGACTCCGAGAGTGTCCGGCCCATCCGAATCTACCTTTCCTGTGACTTCAGCAGCTCCAGCTCCACAGGCCTAGGGGGATGCCACTGCCACACAGCAGGACTCCGAAAGCAGGCTGGACCCTCCAAATCTCGGCCCTCCAGAGGATGCCTGCCAAGGTTATCACAGGCAGGGCATTGCAGTCAACAGGCTGCCTCCACTCCGCTATGGATGTCAGGAGAACACCAACATGTAGCAACAGGGTTAGGAATGTTAAGAAGAATTAGTTTTACAGTCTGGGCATGGGTGTTAATTACTTGTACACAATGTTCACTATTGTCAATTAACTCCCAAGAATGTCTCCCTGCCTATGGCTCCTTGTTCTGATGAGCAGTGTTCATGTCACTCAGGTGTGAAACCTTTCTGCACAAGATAAAGGCAGGTGTCTCAGTCCAGGGCCTCTTCCCTGTGCTCTGTGCAGCCTTCAGACCACAGTGATGGTCTGGCCTCACACTACTGGAAACATTACTGATGCCTGCACCTCGGTGGTGCTGGTCATTGCTGCCAGAATGTAATGGGCAGGCGCCGCAGAGAACTCTCATTCTCTCAGTGAATTCTCAGCATCTTTAAGCTGGGGCTGACCCCCAGCTCTTCAGCATCTGTGACCAGTAATGATGTGCCTCTGAAGGGCTCTGTTGCTAAAGGCGGACAAAGGATCAGCTGCTTCTAAAGTTTCATGGCTGCATCTCTATGATGTGGCCCTGATCACAGAGCGCAAGTGAGCTGGCCTTGGACAGACAGGATTCAGACATTCTCAAAGGCTATGTGAAGATTTATCAGCGTCCTCACTGCATGTCGTCATTATCCTCCACAAATCTGGCAGCAATGAGGGCCTCCCGAGAGCACCTGCCTCATCTAGCTCATCAGCGTCACCTCTGAGGTCTTCCTCACCCTCATTTGGGTCAGCGTACTCCTCAACAGTGGAGACCTCCAACTCCTCCATCTCCTCCTCTGCCAGCTCACCTTCTCATTGCAGCGCCAGGTTGTAAAGGGCGCAGCAGGCAACGACATAGTGTGACACCCTCTGCAGACTGTATTGCAGGGCTCCACCAGACTGGTCCAGGCACTGGAACCTCATGTTCAACATCCCGATGGTCTGCTTCACCAAAATGCGAGCTGTGGCATGAGCCTCATTATACCATCACTCTGCTGCAGTCTGAGGCCGCCGCACAGGTATCATCAGCCACGTCCTTTATGGAAAGACTTTGTCTATGAGGAGCCATCCCTGCAGTTTCTGTGGACCCTGGAAGACATCAGGGATCTGTGAGTGACCAAGGATATAGGAGTCATGCAACTTCCCTGGAAACTGTACGCAGTCCTGCAGGATGCGTTTCTGGTGGTCACACACCAGCTGCATGTTCAGCAAATGGAAGTTGATGTAGTTTACCGCGCGTGTTGCGATGGAGATCTGAGCACCACACCCTGAAACTGTAGGAAACCTGAGATCTGGGTGAATCCAATGGCTCTTGCATCCTGGCTGTCCTGGTCCTAGACGAAATGCACAAAGTTGTGTGCCCTGACAAAGATGGCATCCATGACCTCATGGATGCACCTGTGGGTGCAAGCTTGTGAGATCCCATAGATGTCACCTGTGGAGCCCTGAAATGAGCCATTGGCATAGAAATTGAGCACTGTGCTCACTTTCAGGGCCACTAGCAGTGGTTGCCCTCTATGTCCCCATCCTGCAGTAGCTCGAAGATGAGAGTGACCAGTTCCCTAGACATGCACAGTCTTCGGCGACACTGTTTCTCAGTCATCTGCAGGAATGACAGGCGGCGAATATAGACCCTGGGTCTAGCTAGGCCTCGACCAGTGATGGCTCATTGTGGCGTGTGCGGGGACCTCAGCGACCCCTTCTTCCAGAGGGTGCTTCTCCTCCCTCTGCGCAGCCAGGAGCCTCAGTTGCTCTCTCCTCCATCGTGTCCACTCTCTGTCGGCCATCAGGCATACTGTTAGTTCACCAGGTTTCATGATCCTGATGTAGTCCTCCTGCAGGGTGGAAGAGGGAGTCATGTGGTTAGCATGGGTGTACTAAGACCTGTCCTGGTTAAATGTGAAGGCCCCTCAATGATTCCCTTAGAGTGCTGGCCACCACATGGATGGTCACAAGTCACCTCAGCGGCAGGGCTGCCCTTAACCTCAACACCCCCAGCGCCCCTCAAACTTGAAGTCCGACAGACGACCCTAGGAAGGGCTGCACAATGTTACTGTATACTCACCTCCATTTCCCCTCAAAGTGCAGCCTGCCAAATGCACTTCACATATGAGCTGTTGTAAAACATATCGGCATGTTTTCCTGCCAATGTGGATGGGCGATCTAGCAGGGTGTGGGGCGGGGGGCAGGCGATTCCAGCGGACAGGCCGAATAATTATATGCTGATGTATTACAATGAGGTTCCCGACGTCCAATGGCAGGAAGTGCAGCCCGCCATCGCCGTGCTGAGCGGTCGATCGCAAACTGCTTTCACACCATCATAAAACTGATCGCACCTATTGTCCACTCCTGCCACCGAACACGCACGATGCCAGTGGGCATGGAAAATTCTGCCCTAAATCACAGTATACTTCAAAATGTTGGGAAAATATGCAAAATGTGTCTTGGGGAGGGATGTCTCTATTTGCCCCAGGAAAGAAATTGGGCATCATCAGAGTTCATTTCTTCCATCAAAAAATTCTGAATTCACCACTCCAAAAAATAACGCTTTTTCTACTTTAGTGTTCCCCTTCCATTTCAATATTGGGTGCATCTGCAGCTTAAGTTCACATGCCACGACACTTCCCCTTAATTTGCTTGGAAAAAGATGGATTAATTAAGGAAAGCCAACATGGCTTTGTTGAGTGCAAATAGTGTTTAAATAATTTGAATGAGTTTTTGAAGAGGTAACAGCGAAGTTTGATGAGGATAATGTAGTTTATGTGGTGTATATAGACTTCCAAAACTGAATTTACAAAGCACCACATAACAAGCTTGCCAGCAAAGTTGAAGCCTGTGGAATAAAAGGCATAGTGGCAGCACGGATATAAAGTTGGCTGAGTAACAAGAAACAGAGAGCAGTGATGAAGAGTTGTTTTTGGACTGCAGGAAGGTATACAGTGGGGATCCCCAGAGGTTGGTATTATGATGACTGCTTTTCCTGATTTATATTAATGTCCTACACTTGGATGTTACGAGCACAATTTTAAAATTTGCAGATGACACAAACTTGGAATTATTGTGAACTGTGAGAAGGATAATGATAGGCTTCAAGAGAACATAGACAAGCTGGTAGAATGGGTGGACACATGGTAGCTGCAATTTAGTGCAGAGGTATGCAGTGATACATTTTTTTAAGGAAAAACGAGATAAGGCTACGTAAAATATACAATTCCAAAGATGGTGCAGGAGCAGGGCGATTTGGGGGCTGTATGTACACAAATCGTTGAAGGTGGCAGGACAGGTTGAGAAAGTGGTTAATAAAGCAAATGGGATCCTGGGCTTTATAAATAGAAGCACAGAGTATGGTGTACCTTTATAAAACACTGGTTTGGCCTCAACAGGAGTATTATATTCAATTCTGGGCACCGCACTTTAGGAAGAATTGAAGGTATTTGATACGGTGAGAATAAATTTATGAGAATTGCTCTAGGAATTAAAGACTTCCGTTACGTGGATAGATTGGCAAAGCTGGGACTGTTTTCCTTAGAGGAGAGAAGCTTGAGTGCAGATTTGATAGAGATGTTCAAAATCATCTGGGGTCTGGACAGCATTGACTGAGAAACAGTTCCCACTGGCGGAGGAGTCAAGAATCAGAGGACACCGATTTAAGGTGATGGTAAAAAAATGAGAGGTGGCATGAGGGGAAACCTTTTTATACAGCAAGTGATTAGGGTCTGGAATTAATTGCCTGAGTGAGTGTTGGAGGCAGATTCAAACATGATTTTCAAAGGGGAATTGGATAATTATCTGAAGAGAAAACATTTGCAGGGTTACAGGGAAAAGGTGGGATAGAGCCAGCATGAACACCATGGGTCCAATACCCTCCAGAAGGTAACCATTCTACAATGCCTGAATCAGTCTTTGGGCAATTTGCTTATGCAATTCAGAAGTCCAGCACCTGTTTCTGCTTCTACTTTGGTTGTGTCAGCATCACAGACTAATATCTGTATTCCACCAACATTTTCTGGGTAGCGCTAGCTAAACCAGTCCTGACCTGCTGAAATGGTAGTCCTGATAATGAAAACTTTTGAATGGAAATAACCTAAATGTGGGTCTCAAAGATTTCAGGTGATGGGGCTATGATTATTTCCTTTGACAAATTGTCCCATTGTGGGGTTGTCATGGGGAAGAAAGATTGTTGAGATTCTATCTTGGAAACTTTAGTCTTTGTTAGTCTACCTTGTGTTTTGTTATTGCTGGAGGGCAGCAGTACCTGTTTCTGTCAATTCCCACCAGCCCATTCCATATTTTATAGAACAGTCAGTCTATTTTTCTCCTTCCTTTGCTGTAGTGATTCCCATTCCAAATCTTTGATCAAGGATGTGACACTGGTGTATTTCCCATAATGAAACCTGTTTGAAAAACTGGATTGGACACAAGCACAGTCTGCATCGAGCATGCTGCAGTCAGTTTGTTCAGACTCTTGGCAGCCAAACCAGCAGTTCCAAAAGGACTTCAATACAAATAAAAATCAGGAGAGATACCAAATAGGCTGCTGACTTGTTATTACCTTTTTCACATTGTGGAAACTAAAGGTCTACCCCAGAGTGTGTTTTGTTGTATTGTTTGCTGTGGTGTGCACTGTGTGATGTTGTGTGGTGTGGCAATTCTTTGCTTTGTGTTGTATTGTGTGGTGATGGGGTGTTGCTACATTGGTTCTGCACATTGCTACATTATTACATATTTTATGACATTTCAGCTCTGAGCCCGGTTCTGCCAAAAATGAATTATCTTATGTCTTGATTTTTGGCATCGCGTTAAATTTTGAAATCAACAATATAGGCCCGGTTCATAAGCCCCAGCAAAGCTGCACGCACTTGAATGTCATGCTAAAATGCAAGGTGAGCCAATTTGCAAAACTTTGTTGTGCTCCTGGCACACAGCACTAACTGGGAGTGCCATGAGGTCATGCAGGTTGAGGTCTCTGCTGACTGTAGATCTTAGAGCATCTTGCTGCATTCTCTTAAAAATGTCCTGCTACTCAGAAATGCTGGAGGCAAAACTGCACAATTCGCACACTGTTTTAAAGATCCAGCTGCAGGGAGTTTGCATCATAGCAGCAGGGGTAGTAGTGGTCGAAAATATAAGAGCAGTCTTATTTGTGACCTGAAAACAGGGCAGGTGAGTAACTTTCCAGAGTAAGTGTGCTGACACATGACTTGATTTACTTCCAATCTACCTTCACTGCTTTTCAAATTAAATTTGGTGTATTGTCACACACAGAAAAAACAGTGCACTCTGCCAACTATTTGCATACTTCGTACATGCACAGGCATGCTTACGTTGCATTAGGGCACTTTGTAATGTGGCTATATCAATGTTTCAACCCGTGTCCCTAGTTATATGCCCATGATTTAATTTGAAGTAATATTTTGGGAATTTTTTTCTCCATTCTTAATAATCTTATATACCTCTACAAGGTTACCCCTCAGATGCCTCCTTTCCAAGCTGAAAATAACATAGGGCAGAATTTTCCATTCTGAAGACTAAGTTCGAGGGTGGGCAGGAAATTCGGCATGATTGTCGCTGCGTGGAGGGGTAAGTGAGCACACGTGATCTTCCGCTCATCAGTTATGTAACCATGACGAGCTCAGAGAATCTCGTGGAGGGGCAGGCAGGAAGTCACATGGTCTGCTGTTACCTCGAAGGTCCATTTTATTCATTCATGGGATTTCATGACATTTCAGCTCTGAGCCCGGTTCTGCCAGAAATGAATTATCTTATGTCTTGATTTTTGGCATCGCGTTAACTTTTGAAATCAACAATATAGGTCCGGTTCATAAGCCCCAGCAAAGCTGCACGCACTTGAATGTCATGCTAAAATGCAAGGTGAGCCAATTTGCAAAACTTTGTCGCTGTCTCGGCCAGCATTTATTGCCCATCCCTAATTGCCCTTCAGAAGGTGGTGGTGAGCTGCCTTCTTGAAACGCAGCCGTCCATGTGGTGTAGGTATACCCACAGTGCTGTTAGAGAGTGAGTTCCAGGACTTTGACCCAGCGACAGTGAAGGAATGGCAATAAATTTCCAAGTCAGAATGGTGAGTGGCTTGGAGGAGAAGTTCGAGGTGGTGGTGTTCCCATGTGTCTACTGCCCTTGTTCTTCTAGACGGTAGCAGTTACAGGTTTGGAAGGTGCTGTCTATGGAGGCTTGGTGAGTTTCTGCAGTGCATCAAAGTTTGTGGATGGGGTGCCAATCAAGCGAGCTACTATTTCCTGGATGGTGTCAAGCTTCTTGAGTGTTGTGGGAGATGCACTCATCCAGGCAAGTGGAGAGTATTCCATCACACTCCTGACTTGTGCCCTGTAGTTGGTGGACAGGCTTTGGGGAGTCAGGAGGTGAGTTACTCTCCGCAGGATTCCTAGCCTCTGACCTGCTCTTGTATCAACAGTATTTGTGTGGCTAGTCCAATTCAGTTTCTGGTCAATGGTAAACCCCAGGATGTTAATAGTGGAGTATTCAGCAATGGTAATGCCATTGAATGATAGCTAGATTCTCTCATGTTGGAGATAGTCATTGCCTGGCACTTGTGTGGCATGAATGTCACTTGCCGCTTGTCAGTCTAAGCCTGGATATTGTCCAGGTCTTGCTCATTTGGACATGGACTGATTCAGTATCTGAAGAGTCACAAATGTTGCTGAAAATTGTGCAATCATCAGCGAACATCCCCACTTCTGACCTTATGATGGAAGGAAGGTCATTGATGAAGCAGCTGAAGATGGTTGGGCCTAGGATACTACCCTGAGGAACTCTTGCAGTGATGTCCTGGAACTGAGATGTTTGACCTCCAACAACCACAACCATCTTCCTTTGTACTAGGTATGATCCAACCAATGGAGCATTTTCTCCCTGATTCCCATTGACTTCAGTTTTGCTAGGGCTCCCGGATGCCACACTCGGTCAAATGCTGCCTTGATGTCAAGGGCAGTCACTCTCACCTCACCTCTTGAGCTCAGCTCTTTTGTCCATGTTTGAACCAAAGCTGTAATAAGTTCAGGAGCTGAGTGACCCTGCCGGAACCCTAACTGAGCTTCAGTGAGCAGGTTATTGCTAAGCAAGTGCCACTTGGTAGCACTGTTGATGGTCCCTTCCATCACTTTACTGATGTTGGAGAGTAGAATGATGGGGTGGTAATTGGCCAGGTTGGATTTGTCCTGCTTCTTATGGACAGGACATACCTGGATAATTTTCCACATTGCCAGGTAAATATCAGTGTTGTAGCTGTACTAGAACAGCTTGGCTAGGGGCACTGCAAGTTCTGCAGCACAAGTCTCCAATACTATTGCCGGAATATTGTCAAGGCACATAACCTTTTCAGTATACAGTGCCTTCAGACATTTCTTGATATCACATGGAGTAAATCGAATTGGCTGCAGACAGACATCTGTGATGCTAGGGAACCCGAGAGGAGGCCAAGATGGATCATCCACTCAGCACCTCTCACTGAAGATTGTTACAAATGCTTCAGCCTTATCTTTTGTACAGATGTGCTGGGCTCTCCCATCATTGAGGATGGGGATATTTGTGGAGCCTCCTCTTCCAGTGAGTTGTTAATTGTCCACCACCATTCATGACTGCATGTGGCAGGACTGCAGAGCTTAGATCTGATCCGTTTGTTGTGGAAAAACTTAGCTCTGCTAATGCTTGCTGCTTATGCTGTTTGGCATGCAAGTAGTCCTGTGTTGTTGCTTCACCAGGTCTCCACAAGGACTGTGTGTTGGTCGCTCCTACCAATACTGTCATGGAGAGATGCAGCAGGCAGGTTGGTGAGGATGATGTCAAGTATGTTTTTCTCTCTTGTTGGTTCCCTCATCTGCCGCAGAACCAGTCTAGCAGCTATGTCATTTAGGACTCAGCCAGCTTGGTCAGTGGTGGTGCTACTGAGCCACTCTTGGTGATGGACATTGAAGCCCCCCACACAGAGTACTTTCTGTGCCCTTGTCATCCTCAGCGCTTCCTCCAAGTGGTGTTCAACATGAAGAAGTACTGATTCTTCAGCTGAGGGCAGACAGTACGTGGCACCATATTTAAAAGGCACCCAGCCAGACATTCACTCATTGCAGGCCAGGAGTTACAGATTATTCCTACTGAGTCCTTGTGACTGCAGCTCATTCTGGAGAAACTGGTAGATATGAGCAACCACATCCCAGGACATATGAAGACACCTCCGCATTGCCTTTTGCTCATCTCATCTCAGGCCCTTGTTTCTCCTGGCTCTGTGCCAACCTGCAATGGGCCCTCCTTCTCCTCATCTGGATGAGACCCATTACCTTGGCAGCATAGAAAGATAAACTGCATGATCCCTTGACAACAATGACCACTCACCGGAGAGGAGAAGGTTTAGAGTCGTGAATTGGCTGTCATCCACCAGCCGTACCTCTTTGTGACATCCACCTCCCTCTCTCCCTTCGTCCCTTCCTCTGACTGCAACCAATGACAAATGGCACAGAATGAATGGCAGCTCCACACATTGCTAGGATTGCAAACTTATGAGACCCATGAGTTGGGGACAATCCTGCTGCAACGCAGGCTTAATCTTCAAGAAGAGAACACAAGTGAGCAACTTTGAAATCCAGATGCCTCATAATTATTAGAGTGTCCCTTTATTTGGCCACATATGCTGACCTTGAACTCCACCCACCCAAAAAGGCCAACTTCCCACCTCAAGGGATCTCACTGACTGACTAAATGTGTGGTCAAGGTCAGTTTGGAAAAATGGTGCATGCCCCCTTTCAAATTCACTCTACCACCTTCTACCCTTCCTTTGGCACTCATCAATTTCTCCCCATCACCATAGTCCCACCCAATATCACTGTTCCTCTCCCCTCTAACACCCTTGAACCTCCCCCCATTATCTTGGATCTGATCACGATCCACCTCCACATGCCTATCCTCCCCTCAGAGCCAACACCTGTTACCACACCTATGCCTACCCTGAACCTACCCCTCCCTCCTCTCACCAGTACCCTGAGTTCTACCCTCAGGACCCCAACATTAACACAACCAAGGTGGGCTTTTAATGAACTTGCATGAGATGCTCATGAATGCAGATAGAGTTGCCAATATTGTTTGTCAGGAAGTTCGACCTGCCTTTAGCCCACTTTGAAAGTCATGAGAACAAAACTTCAACAGCTTATCCCGCCTTTGGGAAACGGATTTTTTGCCTCTTGCCAAATTAAGTGCCCCTGCCCACCACGAATCTCACTACTGGTGGGAGCAGAAAATTTTGTCCAAAGTCCACCCAGTCTTTCTTCACAACCAAGATCACTGGCACTGAGCATTAGTTAGTAGCTGTTCCTTGCAATGCCTTCAGCATTTAAATGTCTCTTTTGTTACTTGGCAACCAGAACTGGTAACCATATCCAATATGCAATATGACCAGAGCACTATACAGTGTGATCATTACCTCCTCTGCCTTATATTTTACTAGTTTTGGTATGTAATTCAACTCCGGAGCCTCATATAAATTGCTTCAGGTGGGAAGCAGCAGGAAGTTGCTCACCGACACAAAGTAGATCACAGGACCAGATTCCTGGGGTATCTCATGGGGGTCCTGGTTTTAGGAAAGAGGGGATTTCCTAGGCAGGGGAGTTCTGAGCTTTCCTTGTGATATGTTTTATTTTTGTTTTCTTTGAAAACTTCTGTTCATTAAATTAAAAATAGTAGTGATGGAAAATATGGATCTTTGACTGACAGGCAAAAATCATCCAACTGGAAAACGAAGAGTCTTTTTGCTTTCCAGTTTGCATGGGGAGGCATGAGGAAGGGTCTGTTGGATAATCAACAGCAGGAGCAGGGTGGCAGGGCAGTTACACACAGGAGCTCATATGATGAAACATCCAGGAATACGTCCAATCTGAGTTAGTAACTCTACCCAGAGGAGTGAGAAAAATACTTTTCTCAGCATCTTTTGGGGTTGATCCTCTTCTGTTCTGGTTCAGCCTGGTTTGCTCACTCAAGCCTGAGTTAAAATTGCAATCGTCACTCAATGGCATCCTGGGCCTGACATTAATATGGAAAGAAGATGATATCCTTGAGCCTATTAAAAACATGTACAACGAGATCCAGGCATTCCAGCAAGCTTCACTTCTTTCATGACTTTGAGGTCCATAGATGTTGCTTTCTCCATCTTGGGGATCTTGCATAACTTCACTCATACGAATGCTGTTAGCAAACACTGCACCAAGACTGGACAAGGGAGGCAGGCAAAGGTGAGAAGGTTGGTGGGGTGGGGGGGTGGGGGTGTTGGTGGGAGTAGGGTGGAAGGGTGGAGTGAAGGCTGGGCAGGGAAGGCAAAGTGGGGAGAATGCCCAGAAAGTTGAGGGGTTGGGGGGCGCTAGGAGGGGTGCAATGTCAGTGGAAGGTGGGGGAGAATGTCCGGGGAAGGAGGAGGTGAGAGTGCCCACAGATCTCACTGTCCATGATTCCAGCAGGTAAGCAATCTGGGAAGTTTTAACTGGCCATTGATCTTATTTATGCTAGATAAGTATAGTTACAATGGGCCCTATATCTACTAAGACGCCAAAATCTCTTTCAGATCTATCCATAGCTATTTTGCTGCCATCCATAGAGTATGTGCATCATATATTTTTCATCCTATTTGTATAACTTTAATTTTGTCTATATTAAATTTCATCTGTTAAAGTTGTACCCACTACATATTTTGTCCAACTCATTCTGTAAGTTCTGAGTTACTTCCTCCAATTCCATTGGCCCTCCTGATTTAATATCAGCTGCAATTTCTGACCACATTGCACTGACACACTTCCTTTCTGTAAGTGCAAGTTGCACACAATAGCAAGGAGCAAGCATGATGGGGGGCTATGTGCTGTCCTAATTTGAAGAGTGGGTCATGGACATCATGGACAGGGGAGCGTCAGGAATGTACTGTCTCAAGAGGCTAGAGAATAGGTCCTACAAGGTTTTAAACCATTTTTCCCTTCTGCCCTTCTCACATAATTTTCATCATTACATGATGTATGACAAATTGCTACTGCTTTCAGGGCCAACCATCTGTCTCTGCTTACCCATGCTATTAAATACTCTAGTCACTTTCTTCCAGTTCAGCCCTCCAGAGGAAGAAGAAAGCAGGAATCATCACTCAAGCTTACACGCAGAGATCAGCTCAGAGACTGGACTTGTATACAGTTCACTGGGTAGACAGGGGCTTCTTCAGGTGGAGCTGCACCTAACATCAGCAAAGAAGGTCAGGAGGATAGGATGGCCCAGCAAGCTGCTTATCAAAAGGTCAGTTTGCACCCTAGTCCTGCTGCACAAGGTAAAGGTGAATATTTGGAGGAGCCAACATATATAAAAATGGTAGCAATGCACAGGGACTTTCTAAGTAAATTGGACTACCTCCCAGCAAGCTAGGAAACAATGTTGGAGAACATGAGAGTTCAATTCCAACTTGCACAGTGTGGAGACCATGCAGTCAAACATGGAGCAATTGATCAGCAATACCTGGATGACCCTGGGATTTAAAATTTAGAGGCCAATTTCCACAATGCAACTGATTATGGAGCACTTGATTACAAGGTAGAAACCAAAATATTTAGGCATTGTAGTTTACAAAAATGTTTCCAGTCTTATCCATAGACTTATGGGCAATTTTTCACCTGTTATTTCCTCCCTTACTGTTGAAGCAGGTGTCACAGCTGAAATATAAATGGTGTATAAATGGTATGACTCAACAAAGTAGGGCAGGGTCATGGGCACAACAAGTGAGTGGGCAGGAGTCCACAGTTATGTTTCTTATCTATTTTGACAGGTCCTTGAAAAAAGTCTGAGTACATAGAAAAGTTTATAATCGCTACAGAAGGTCCTTGGGAAAACATCCTAGTTCTAACTATCTTCAGCTGCTTCATCAGCAATTTTCAATTCATCATAATATCAGGAGTGGGGCGTTTGCTGGTGATTTGTTGTTCTCCTGAGAGAAGAGAAGGCGAAGTGGAGGTTTGATAGAGAAGCTCTTTCCAATAGCTGAAGAGTTGATAACCAGAGAGTACAGATTTAAGTTGATTGACAAAAGAATCCAAAAGGACATGAGGAAGTGCTTTTCTACACAATCAGTGATTAGGATTTGGAACCCACTGCTTGACAAGGTATTGAATGCAGATTCAATAGTAGCCTTCAAGAGAAAATTAAATAAATACTTCAAGGCAAAAAAATTGCATGGGTATGGAAAAATAAACAAGCTTGTGGGGCTAACTAGATTTTTCTTCAGTATAGCCAGTGTAGACTTGATGAGCCAAAGACCTCCTTCCGCGCTGCTGCATTTTTCTATAATTTCAGTATTCAGCTCCATTTACAACTCCGCAGAAAATGAAACAGCCCAGGTGAACCCACAGCAAGACTCAAATAACATCAAGGCTTGGTCTAGCAACTGAAGGGTAACAAATGCCAAATAATTGCCATTTAATGATAAACTGAACAAAAAAAAGCTCAGTCTTCCCCTCTAATCTTCAATGCACACACCTCCATCATCAATGTGTTAATGGTATCATCGACAAAAGCTTTACTGGACCAGCCATATCAAAACCATGTCTACAAGATCAGGGTATAGGCTGGGTAACCTGCAACAAACAGCTCAACTCTTGACACTTCAAAACTTATCCCCCATCTACAAAGGTTGTTAAGAATGAAATCCCTCCACCATGACTTCTATTATCTGGATGGGAGCAGCTACAACAACAATCAAAGCTTTACACCATTGAGGACACAGCAGTTTGTTTGATCAGGGCCACTGGCACTGGATTGTATAAGAACCCTTCCACCACTAGTGCACTGTGTCTATAATAAGTAGAATGTTCTGTAGCAAGTCACAAAGGATACTTCAACAGCATCCTCCTCCCCAGTGACTTCTATCACGGAGAAGATAGGTTGTGGGAGCAATATCACCTCCAGATTTCTCTCTAATTCACAGGCCATCATGATTTTGGCATACATCCCTGTTCCTTTATCATTTGTAGGATGATATCCTGGCATTTCCTAAGTAACACCATTGTGGGTGCACCAACACTACAAAGACGGCAATGACTGAAGAAGTCTTACTGTCACCTTCTCATAGTAACTAGGAATGTGCAAATTATTCACCTTGCCAATGTTCTACCATATACAGAGAACAAATTAAAAAATAAAAATCACTAATCTGCATTAGGTCACACTTATTGTTCAAAACGTTCATGTCCTGTTTCAGGCTCTTAGTGATAGTGGAGAGGGGAAAGCTGTATAGAGATACTAAAACAATTCCTGGACACAGGTGTACCAGATTCTAGGATATGCCAAAGAAGATTGAGTTAATATTTTTTACCCAAGAGAGTTAACAGGGTCAATGAAACTTGTGGAATTAACATGGGAACACCACCACCTGGAAGTTCCCTCCAAGCCACTCATCATCCTGACTTGGAAATATATCACCGTTGCTTCACTGTTGCTTGGTCATAATCCTGGAGTCCCTTCCTAACAGTACTGTGGGAGAAACTGCACCACATGGATTGCAGCAGTTCAAGAAGGCAGCTCACCGCCACCTTCTTAAGAGCAATTAGGGATGGGCAATAAATGCTGACCCAGCCAGCGACACCTACAACCTGTAAATGAATTTTTAAAACTAATTTGTACAACACAAATTAATAAGTTACTGATCAAATAGATTCAAAATAATTGCGAAAGAAAATATTACAAATAATTTGCCACCCTGGTAATAAGCAAATGCAAAATAAATTGCTTCAAAATCTCATTATTAGAATAAATACAAACTGATTCAAGTAGTAAGATATGCCGATAAAAAGATAATGAGATGAAGTTTTGATGGGAATAACAATTCTAAATAGGAAAAGTTGGTATAAAATATGAAAACTTGCCCCCAGGAAAATTTTGTTTCAGAATTCAACTAAATAACTGTAACACATTTTAGTCAATGATCGGATTAATAAAGAAATAAATTAATACCATATGACAGCATTCGAGGCCCTTTGCTCTAGACTTCAAGGAAATATGATTGAAGTTCTTAACATAATGCTTAAATTAGATTCAGTTCACATGAGTGAGCTATCTGAGTTAGATAGGTCAGAGAGGATCAAGGGACATGAGTATAGGTTATGTAAGCATACAACTGGGTGAGATGTCTGAAATGTATTTCTTTTCATAGTCTTCAACCTATGAAACCTATGGTTGCCAGATTCACTGCAAAGATTCAAAAAGGATCTGGACAACATCCTGAAAATGGTGGAGGTAACTATATTTAGAAGGGAAGTTCATTGAGGCATGTGTCTCCCTGTCTCCTCCTGTAACATTTTTTTATTGCATTTGGATGTTAGGCAGGAATAACACTGTTTTTCCTATGATTTTTTGGCTCTCTCAGAGGATTGCGTGGTCAGTGGCTGGATGGGGGCGGGGGGAGGGCTGATGAGAGTGATGATGTGGAAACGTTGCACACGGCAGTAAGGGACAAGCTTAATTTCCCAGAATGGCCTTTTCCTGTCTTTTGCATTTGTATTTTGTAATATAAAGGTCACTTCTGTGATTCAAGTAATATCTGGGACCCCAGAGCAGTGAACCCCTGAAACCGTGTTTCTTTTCTGTTTTCATCCTTTACTGGGGCACAATATCCAAAACAACTTGAATTTTTATAGTTTTTTTAAAAAGGAAAACGTTCCAATATGCTCCACAGGTAGCCATTGGGAATGGTACTAAGCCAGGGCAAGCCATTCAAACGTCCATTGACTTCGACGGGACCGTAAAATACCGCCGGCGTAAAATTCTGCCCTATGTTTCAATGAGTTCATCTCTCATCCATCTAAACTCCAGAGAATATGGGCTAAATTTGCTCAGCTTCTCATCAAAGGACTGCCCTTTCATCCCAGAGACCAATCTAGTGAATCTTCACTGTACTGTCTTCAGTGCAAGTAAATCCTAATCTAAATATGGAGACTAAAACTGCACATAGTGTTCCAGGTGCAGCAAGGTCTGTAGCAAGACTTCTTTATTCCTATACTCCTTTGCAATAAAAGCCAACATGCCATTTGTCTTCCTAATTGCTTCAATGTGCCTGCATACTAACTTTCTGAGTTCCTTGCACAAACATACCCAAGTCTCTTTGAACATCAACATTTGTAAGTTTCACACATATTAAAATATATTCTGCTTCTCTATTCTTACAACCATAGCAAATAGCCTCATACTATCTCACATTATACTCCATGTACTATCTTGTCCACTCACTTAACCTGTCTATATCTCTTTCAGTCTCTCTGTTTTCTCACAACTGTAAGGATTCCCCTTTTCCCTCAGAGGCCCTCCCAACACTCAAGTTCATGACACCAGATTCACAAGGGCATGGCTTGAACAGGATGACCAGCGAGACAAGTTTCCTCTGATTATTCACAATTGCTTTATTGAATCACCCACAACCCCACAGTACAAAACCCAAAATTTAAAATAACCTATTACCAGTACCTGACACAAAGTTACCACGACTTAGTTAAAACTTACAAAAACACAGGCAAAACACCACATTCTGTCCTGAAACCTTAAGAAAAAAAGCCCTCAGACCAAAATCACCAAGATACTGAAACAAGTTATAAGGTATTGGCAAAAAAAACCCACCAAGTTTTCGCCCTAAACCTTCACAAAATCCTCAAATCGATATCACTTCGATTTGACTGAGACTTACAATCCCCAATATGGCTGGTCTGTCCAGTGTTGACTGCAGGCCTGAGTCAAGGTGACCAAACTCGACCCTTCTTCTGATTGCAGCCCAAAACTTTCAGGCCAGTAGCACCACGATATGGCTGAAAACACTTACAATTTCCAACACGGCTGATCTGTCCGGTAATGACTATAGACCTGAGTTGAGGTGACCAAATTCGACCCTTCTCCCGACTGCAGCTCAGATACTCAGATCTACTCTGGTTTTATAATAAGTTAACTCAGACATGTCAAAACATATTTCCTGTTGTCCCAGTGTCCACTTAGTTGATACCACACAAAGTCCAGACAAATGTCATCAGCTCCTGCTGGTTGAAATAATACAGGGTTTTCCATGGAAGTTGCATCCAGATAAATATTATCATTTCTCATTGTATGAGCAATCCTCCTGCTTTCTGAGGTGGCACAGTAACAGCACAGTACTCCAACGTTAATTAAGGTTTGAATAACCCTGTTCTAGTGTTATTGTCTGTGGTGGTTGAGTAATTCCTTGAGTGTATTGTATTGATGATATGCCCTTTGTGCCATTGTATTGGGTAATCAGACTTCTGCATCACATTAGTCAATGTCCAAACCCTTTTGATGAGTCACTGTGTTTTCACTAAATGTCCAAAATAACCCCTTGCTGCCCAGCCCTGTACTGCTAACTGCAACTTATCTTTTTGAAATTTATACTTCCCATCATGAAGTCAAAACATGTTTATGGGTTTGAAATTATGTTCCATAAATTTCCCAGTTGGAGGGGATTTCAATCCTACATCTCCCCCCTTTAATATCTCTTTTATATGAATCTTTTATATGAATTTTATATGAATCTTCCACCGTGATGAGATATTGCAGATCTCAGCCAAACCTTACATTTTTACAGAATCTATACATTTAAATCCATCAGCCCAAATCTACCTTTAAATACTAAGATAAAGACAAAATACTGTGGATGCTAGAAACCTGAAACAAAAACAAAAAGCACTGGAAAAACTCAGCAGGGCCGACAGCATCTGTGCAGAGAAAGACAGAGTCAACGTTTCGAGTCCATACGACTCTCTTTCTCTCCATGGATTCTGTCAGACCTGCTGAGTTTTTCCAGCACTTTTTGTACTTGCTTCCCCCTTTAAATAACCCTTCCAACTTCACCTGTTTTGCCTTGTGTTTTAATTTACATGATAGTATAAGTAGATATAACACCATAACTAATCATACAATTACTAATACATGTGATACAATTCAAATCCAGTGATGGGAGGCTTCGATATTGAGATCAATAGCCCACCACAGCAGGGTAGTTATCATCCTGATCTCATCCCTTATTTTACTATTCTCCTGTTGGAGAGTATTATAATGTTTTTGTGAAAGCTTTTACCAGTTTTGTTAAACACTCAGGAATGGCAGGATATCATACCCAAAATGAGATATTACTGATAGGTCACATGTCTTTTTCCAACCATGGGTGACTGTAAGTATTTCCTCCTCCTTAACTAACTAAGTTACGTACATATTTATCGAAGCAGTTACCCATTTTACAACATCCCTTATCTTTCTTTGCAATTGCATATAATCATACAGACATCTAGCTTTCTTACATCTTCTCAAATCACACAGTAAATATAATACAATAATGAATTGCACAATAACAAAAAATGAGGAGCAATACAGATCCAGGAATGGATCTGAATATCACTTCCAAAATCCATCCCTAGTATCACTGATCTCTCTGGGGTGAGACAGCTTATCCATTGTAACTTGAATGTGATCTCTGAATATTATCAGTTTAGATTGATACCCCTTTCGGTATGACACTCCAGACCTGCAGATGACCTCACTCAATATCATTAAAAATTACATCATGCATGGTCTTAAAAGATCCTCCAGCTTTCCCTTTATCAGTATCCATCTCGTGATTTCCCACTCAAGGGTCTTGCAATTCCAGTGCTTTTCACATCTCAGAATTGTCCTAAATCCAAATAACAGTGTTGTTGGGCAGACAGATTTCTTGTAATACTTAATTCACTTCTTCCTCAAAAGAAACCTTTTTTCATATCCATAGAAACCACCTAGATGGTCTGTGTATGTTGTTTTGTTTTCCTAGAATCCATTTGAATTTCAGATCATTTTCCCTCAAAATGTTTAGAGTACCAATCCATATGAATTAAAATTAATTCCTCAATTCCAATTTCTTGTGCCCAGACTTATTCGGTTTGAAAAGTCTGATGCTCATTGGTCAATGCGTTAACATCAGATTTCCCACACTCAAGAACTTTGTTTGGGAAATCACCAATGGCCTGAATGGGTTAAGGCCAAATTCCTCTTAGTTTTCATTTTATTTTTAAAAAAGGTCTTTAGTTCATGACTATTTTGTCAAAACCACTACAGATCTTTTTACTTGCAGTTTACCTGTAAGAAAAACACAAAAAATACATTTTGCTCGGAGCAAAATGGGTTAATTTGTCCAAACATATCTGACAATTGAGAAACTTGAATATTTTATAATGCCCAATACAAATAACTTTTAAAGAAACAGCTTCTGTTTCTAGGTTTTGAATTCTCATGATATCTTTTATACACTTGCTCAGATTTCTTAACTTTCCCCTCAAACAGCATGTTAAATTACCCTTCCAATTGTTTAAAATTCCAAGCTCTCTTTTTTTCTTTCCCTTACTTTTGACAGTCTAAACTCAAGTTCCAATTAGCAGTATCCGATCTCAAAATTTTCCCTTTTCTAGGGACAAAATTCCCAAATCCTTAAACTTTGTGACAAGTTTCTAACCTAAAACCAATCCAATTAGGATTAGCCATGATCACTTCAAATATCTCAAATTCCAATCAACCTTACCAAACACTAAAAATACCTCACTCTCACATGTGTGAATTCGTATCCAGATTAAAATTCCCACATATTTATCAAAATACCCTGGAGTCATGATACTGGCCAGTAATCATGACTCCAGGTTCAAACATTGAAGATTTTACTTCACTAATTACACTTCCCTTTTCAGATAGATATCACAGCTTCAGGAGAAATTTTAAAACATACTCATATTCACGCAAAATCTTTATCTCACACACATTCTCTCACAATATTACAATTTGTGAAACACATTAGACAACCAACTGTTTGAAAACCACATTCAAAAACAGACTGTAAGTGGCAAAGCAACCTTTAAGGGCCACAGGCATTGCCTTGCAGACACACATAGAAATCAAAGGGACAAAAGACCCAGGGCAGAATTTTCCCAGAATTGCACTAAGTGCAGTAGCAGGCGGGTAAAATGGAGTCCTACCCGCCAACAAAAATGGCGGGTTTTCACACCGTATCTTCCAGAGCCCACCTTGTTATTTATTCATTCCTGAGAAACATGCCATTTCCATGACGGGCAGTCTCTCACTCACCTGCTCGCCATCACCCCACTGTTGCTTCACGCCAGCCGCCATCTTTAAAAGGCAGCCGCCAGCAAAGCACTCATCACCACCAGCTCACCACCGCTGCCTGGGACACATGGCCAACAAAGGCAAAAAGACTGCAGCCCACCGCTTCAATGGCGGGTCCCTCATGCGACTGCTGGATGCCGTGGAGACCCACCGGGATGTGCTCTGCCCCCACTCTGGCCGCAGGATAGGCAGCAAAGTCACCACCCCTGCTTGGGAGGCGTTGGCAGCAGTGGTCAGCACAAACGCCCTGCAGAGGAGAACACCCAGTGCCGCAAAAGAATGAATGATCTCCTCCATTCCACCAGGATAAGTCACTCTTTTCATCATCCCAACTCAAGCACTCACAAACCTATCACACACCCACAGGGCCCTCACTCACTGCCAGTGCAAGGGACATCACTATTCATCTTTCACACACACCATCATTGTCATCAGCCTGTCCACGGGACCACTTACCACCCACACAGGCCAGGCATACTTATCATCTGGCCCAGCAGGAGTCCTGATACACTCTCCCCATCTCTATCCATGCAAGACAAACTGGCGCACAACAGGAGGGAAAGGTCGCAGACATGTGAAGGGGTGCCAAGATACTGAAACAAGTTACAAGGTATTGGCAAAAAAAAAACAAGTTTTCGTCCTAAACTTTCACAAAGCCCTCAGACCAATATCGCTACGATTTGGCTGAAACTTACAATCCCCATCATGGCAGGTCTGCCAGTATTGACTGCAGGCCTGAGTCAAGGTGACCAAACTCGACCCTTCTTCCAACTGCAGCCCAGATACTCAGGTCTGCTCTGTTTTTATAATAATTTAACATAGGCGTGTCAAAACATATTTCCCGCTGTTCCAATGTCCATTTAATTGGTTCCACGCAAAGTCCAGGCAAATGTCATCAGCTCCTGCTGGCTGAAACAATGCAGGGTTTTCCATAGAAGATGTATCCAGACGAATATTGACTTCTTATTGTTTGAGCGATTCTCCTGCTGTTTGAAGTGGCACAGTAACAGCACAGTAACAGCACCTGGCTCCAAAGTTAATGTGGGTTTGAATGACCCTGTTCCAGTAATATTGTCTGAGGTAGTTGAATAATTCCTTGAGTGTATTGTATGATGAAACATCCTTTGTGCCACTGTATTGGGTAATCAGACTTCTTGATCACATTAGTCAATGTCCAAACCCTTTTGATGAGTCACTGTGTTTTCACTAAATGTCCGAATTAACCACTTGCTGCCCAACCCTGTGCTGCTGACTGCAGCTTATATTTTTGAAATTTATAGTTCCAATCATTTAGGTCATATAGAGAAATCAAATGATGGGAGGAGGCAAGTTTGGAATAAAAAGATCATCTTCAGGTTAATTTCCTTGGAAGGAATTTGAATGATTTATAACAAAGATAAGTCACTAGTATTCCTGAAGCTTCATTTTATTCAGATAAATCCACTGGCAAAGACTTGTCTCCCAAGTGGCAACGTTCTGTTCAAAGGATCATGCCAGTTGATGAAAGTACAACAAATACCAATTGATTTTTTTTTAATCAGTATACAATTGGTCAATACATGTCCATGGGTTTGAAATTATGTTCTATAAATTTCCCAGTTGGAGGGGGTTTTGATCCTATACAACTTACATTTCCACCTAGCTTTGTATTGTCAGCAAAACTATTAGAGTTAAAGTAATAGAGTTTTGGACATGTTGGAAATTATGAAGAGGAGAACTTGAGAAGCCAGCAAGTAGGACCTTGAAATAGCTTGAACTTGGAAGTGACAAACATGTGTACAGGTGTTTCAGTAAAGTGTAGATGTAGAAGTGATCAGTCTCGGGATTTAATAAAGTATGGACTACATGCTTTAACTCAGAACAAAATATTGCTCCAAGATTCTGGACAATCAAGTTCAGCCTGACAAAGTGTCCATGGAGGAGATGCAACCAATGGCAAGGGATCAAGATTCGAATTGGGGCCAAAGACAATGGTTTCAGTCTTCCCAATGTTGATTTAGAAGAGGCTGTGGCAATATCCTGACAGGACAAGTAGTTGATGAATCAAGAGTGGTAATGGCAAGATAACATTGAATGCCATTAGAAGCAGACCTGTGGAGCCAACCCCTTGCTTATGGATAGTGTTACTAAAGCGCTATAAATAGGTCTACAAAAGGTCAGAGTCAAGGATACATCCTTGGGGGCACTCCAGAGATGACAGTGCAAGGGAAAAAAGAAAATCTTGGTTGGATATGCAGTGGATGCATGGAAGAGTTATCCCATGGAGCTGAGTGATAAAGGAAAGATGTTGGAGGAGGTTGCCATGATCAATGCAGGCAAAAGATTCATCTTGGAGAATAAGTAGGGATAATGCTCCTAAATCAGAGTTACAAAGTATGTTCATTCATGCCATTCGCAGGGGCTGCTTTGGTGCTGAGAGATGGAAGAAACAACAGATAGATTCAAACAGGGGTGTTTTAGAGAGAGAAAGGCACAGAGCTAGGAGGCAACAATACATTCAAGGACATTAGAGATGGGGCAATAATTGGACAGGATGGAAGGGTTAAGACTAGTTTATTTAAGGAGGGAATGATGATGGCAGTATTGAAGAGGATGGGATGGTGCCTGATAAAAGGGAACCAATGCCAGTGTTAGATGACATGGGAGCCAAGAAAGGGAGTTGACTGAGCAGAAATTGAATGTTGAGGTGATCAAGAAAGCAAGTCGTGGCTCTCATGATGGTGGATGTGTTACAACTTTTAGACTGAGACAAATATTTCATGATAAATCCAAAATCTGTACTGTTTTATGTCATAGAAATATGTATATTCTTGCAAAATAAGAATGATTTTGAAGTTTTATGTGTTTCTCCAAAATCATTTAATTTTCAGTCTCTTTGTGAAGTAATCATATTGTGAACAAAAGCACTGGAAATAAATTGCTTTGGGATGGTGAAGGTATAATTAACAAACAAATTACAATTAAAGTTGTTAACAGAAGCCTTGACGTAAGAACAGATTGAAAGTGATGTTCAGATAGCAGAAATATTTATAGTCAGTCAACAGTATAAATGATCCTGATAGTTGGTGCAGTAGTTTACAAATGACCTTTGTTAAAAAATGTAACTGTGACACTCATTTTGTACTTTAGAGGCTAACCAGATAATCAATCAGGTTCAATACAGACAAAAATGGGAGAATTTTAAAGAAACTTAAAAACAAAACACAATCTATTTTTCATTTGAAAGGATGCAGATTCCTGAAATAAACACCACTTATTGGTGTTGTGAAAGTTTTATTTAAAGTATTTCAGATCGGTATTCAAAGAAAACAAAAAGGCTCAGGTACAACCAAAGCCAAAATATTAGGCAAAATTTTGTTGCATCATAGGGGGTCTTTCCTGCAGCTGGAGAGTTGGCGAGAGACCCACACTACCTCTTATCGGGAAGGCCCGCCAAACCACAAGCCAATCAGGCAGTGACGGGCCTTCCCCTGGAATCAAGGCCCTGGGGGCAGAAGGCTCATCTAGTGAGGGCTGCCAGCCAATCAGTGCCACTGAGAGGCTGTGGCTGCTGCCAGAAGGACAGGCACCAGAGTGCCAGGATCATGGAGCAACCCAAGCTACAGGTAAGTAATGTGGGGGTGGGGGGTGTGGATTTTTCCTGGATGGGGGTTGATGGGAAAGGGGTGCATTTGGGTTGGCAGCAAGGGCAGGGAGGGTGGCACTCAGCTGGCCCCCCCCCCCACTTTCCCGAAGTCCCTTGCTCGACGGACCTGTCACCTCATGGGTGACAAACTAGCCACACAGTTTTAGCCATCCTGCATGCCACATGATGACATGCTGCCCATCATTGGGCTAATACCAATGGTGGCGGGATGAGAACCTTAAGTGGTCATTAATTGGCCATGTAAGAGCCACAATAGGTGTCTCAATGGAACTTAATTCTGGTGGAGATACGAAAACGGCAGTGTTCCAGTACGCCACTATCCTGCCTAATTACATGCTCTTCCTCCCCCAAGCTCATCACCAGGGAGAGCAGAAGATTCGGTCCACTGTGCACAATTTTGGCAAACCTAGAGTAGTGTGGGTAATTTTTGTCTCCATATTTAAGGAAAAATATATTTGCATTGGAGCTGGTAAAGCAAAGGTTCACTAGATTGGTCTCTGGGATGAGAGCGCTGAGTAAATTAGGTCCATATTGTCTGGAGTTTAGAAGAATAAGAGGTGTCCTCATTTAAACATTTAAGATTATGAAGGGTCTTGACATGGTAGACACTGAGGCATTGTTTCTCCATGGTTGGGAAATCTAGAACATAAGAGCACAGTCTCAGGATAAGTGTGTGATTATTTACATATGAAAATATATACATAAAAACAAATTAGGAGCAGGAGTAAGCCATTTGATCCAGTGAGCCTGCTACGCCATTCAATAAGATCGTGGCTGATCTGATTGTAACCTCAACGCCACATTCCCGCCTACCCGCAGTAACCTTTCACTCCATTGCTTATCAAAAATCTATCTTAAAAATATTCAAAGACCCTGTTCCAAAAACTCATTACTCTCTGAGAGAAATACATTTCTTCTCATCTCTGTCTTAAATGAATAAATGCCCTTATTTTTAAATAGTGACCCCCCTAGTACCAGATTCTATCACAAGAAGAAACATCCTTTCCACATCTGCTTTGTCAAGACCTCTCAGGATCCTATATGCTTCAATCAAGTCACCTCTTACTCTTATAAACTCCTACAGATACAAGCTTAGAATGTCCAACCTTTCCTCATAAGACACACTTCCATTCCAGGTATTAGTCAATTATACCTTCTCTGAACTGCTTCCAATGCATTTACATCCTTCCTTAAATAAGAAGACCAGTACTGTTCACAGTATTCCAGATGTGTATAATTGAAGCATAGCCTCTCTACCTTTGTATTCAATTCCCCTTGCAATAAACAATAACATTCTATTAGTTTTCCCAATTACTTGCTGTACCTGAGTACGAACCTTTTGTGATTCAAGTACTAGGACACCCAGATCCTGCTGCATCTCAGAATTCTGCAATCTCTCACCATTTAGATAACATGCTCCATTTTTATTCTTCTTGTCAAAATGGACAATTTCACATTTTCCTACATTATACTCCTTTTGCCAGATGTTTGCCCACTCACTTAACATATCTATTCTCCTTGTAGCCTCCTTATGTCCTCTTCATAACTTACTTTCCTACATATCTTTCTGTCATCAGCAAATTTAGCAACAAACCTTCGGATCCTTCATCCAAGTCATTTATATAAATTGTAAAAAGTTGAGGTCATAGTACTGATCTCTGTGGTACACCACTCATTACAGAAAATGACCCATTTATTCCTACTCTCTGTTTCCTGTTAGCTAGCGAATCTTCTATCCATGCCAATACATTACTCACTACACCATGAGCTTTTATATTCTGCAAAAACCTTTGATATGGCGCTTTATCAAACCTTCTAGAAATCTAAGTACAGTACATCCACAGCATGTTATTTCTTCAAATTTGTTAAATTTGTTAAACATGATTTTCCTCTCTCATTTTGACTCTGCCTGATTACCTTGAATTTTTCTAAGTGCGCTGCTATAATGTCTTTAATAATAGTTTCTAACATTTTCCCTATGACAGATGTTAAATTAGATGTTAATCTAACTGGTTTGTAGTTTCCTGCTTTCTGTCTCCCTCCCTTTTTGAATTAAGGACTTTTATTTGCTATTTTCCAATCTAATGGAACCTTCCGCGAATCTAGGGAATTTTGAAAAATTAAAACCAACCCATTAACTATCTCACGAGCCACTCCTTTTATGGCCCTAGGATGAAGTCCATCATGAGCTGGGGACTCATCAGTCTGCAGCTCCATCAAATTGCTCAGTACCACTTCCCAGGTGATTGTAATTTTCTGAGGTTCCTCCCTTTTTTCCCTTTCTGGATTTACAGCTTATTTCTGGATGTTACTACAGTGAAGAAAGATGGAAATTACCTGTTCAATTCATCTGCCATCTCTTTATTTTATCTATAGGACCAAAACTCACAGTGTTAACTCCTTTCTTTTTTAAATATCTATAGAAACTCTTACTATCTGTTTTTATATGTATAGCTAGTTTTCTCTTGTACCTTAATTTTTTTCCTCCTTATTAATATTTTAGTCATTTTTTGCTGTTTTTTATATTCTGTTCAATCTTCTGGCCTGCCACCCATCCTTGCACAATTATATGCTTTTTATTTACTATCTTTAACTTCTTTAGTTAACCACGGTTGGTCGGCTCTCCCCTTGGAATTTTTCTTTCTCGTTGGACTGTATCTATTCTGTGTATTCTGAAATATCCCCTTAAATGTCTGCCACTGCACCTCTGTGGACTATCTCTTCACCTAATTTGCCAGTTCACTTTAGCTAGCTCTGCTTTCATGCTGTCATAATTGCCCTTATTTAAATTTAAACTACTAATCTTGGACCCACTCTTCTCTCCCTCAAACTGAATGCAAAATTCAAACATATTATGATCACTGCTACCTAGGGATGCCTTCACCATGAGGTCATTAATAAATCTTATTTCATTGCACAATACTGGTCTCGTATAGCCTGCTCTCTAGTTGGCTCCAGAATGTGCTGTTCCAAGGAACTATCCCAAAGGCTATCTATGAACTCCTCATCCAGGCTACCTTTGCCCATCTGATTTTTCCAGTCTATATGTAGATTAAAATCCCCCTTGATAATCATCATACCTTTCTGACAATCTTCCATAATTTCTTCCTTTGTACTCCTACTGTCTGGTTACTGTTAGGGGGCCTGTACACCACTCCCACAAGTGACTTCTTGCCTTTATCATTTCTCATCTCTACACAAACCATTTCTATATCCTGGTTTCCTGAACTTAGGTCATCCCTCTCTATTGTGCTAATACCATCATTAATTAACAGAGCCACTCCTCCACCTTTTTCTAGCTTCCTGTCCTTCCTAAATGTCATGTACACTTCAATATTCAGGTTCCAATCTATGTCATCCTGCAGCTTTGTCTCTTTAGAACTGAGATGAGGAGAAATTTATTCACTCAAAGGGTTGTGAATCTTTGAAACTCTCTACCCAGAGGGCTGTGGATTCATCATCATTGCATATATTTAATGCTGGGATAGATAGATTTTTGGTTTCTCAGGGAATCAATGGATATGGGGAGCAGATGGGAAAGTGGAGTAGCCCAAGGTCAGCCATGATCATATTGAATGGCGGAGCAGGCTCAACGGGCCGCATGGTCTTCTCCTGCTCCTATTTCTTCTGTTCGTATGTTCTTAAATTAATTCCCAGTAAGGAGTGAATGTGCAGTGTTATGCATTACTCAACCTAACAATTCAAAAACCACTTAAATATTTACAGAAAATGCTTTGGTCTTTTTCAGTGCACCAGCAGGATTCAGAATAATAGATTAAAATGCTTACTTTCTAACATTTAATTTACTCTTATCAAGCGGCCATGCATTCTGCTAAACATCTTAAAGACTATTTGGACCATTGCTTAGGTACAATTCCCTTTGTCGATTTCTACAAAAACATGGAATATTTCAATTTACATGTTCAGACTCTTCAAAATGAAGTAGATTTTATCATCCCTGTCAACTAAAATTGATCACAAATCATCAATCATGTTAAAACCACTCCTTTTTTTTCTATTGCTGTAACTCAAACTTCACCCCTTAGCCAAAACTAACAATATTAAAATTTGTCCCTCAAAAGCCTTCTTGCCTGGTTGGAAAGGTCTAAACTTACTGGAGTTCTTTGGAAAGGTAGGGTATCCTTTTGGAGAGGTAAAGCGCCCTCTTAGATATGGTTGGGACACCTTTGGGAGAGGTCAGGTGCCCTTTGAGAGAGATCAGGTGCCCTAAGGGATTGTTAAAAGTAAACACAAATGTGCATAAAAATTTCATAAACCCGTTGCGACTGTAAAGGTCATTGGAACTGTCAAGAAAGCTGTCAAGAGAACTGTCAAAGGAGCTGTCAAGAGATCTGCCAAGAGAACTGTAAAAGCAAGCTGTCAAAGGGATCTGTCAAGCTGTCATAGTTTTAAATCTCCTGCCCTTTAAATATTTGAAAAAAATTCTCTGCAATGTTAAAAAAAATCAGTGCTTGCTATTTCGCCCTGTCTGTTGACATAAGTCTGAGGGCTACCATTATATGATTAGTGTTGTATGACTGATTTTACAACCTATCATTATCCAATCAGGATGCTTGTCAGTTCAAAGTTTGCTTGACAGCTTATAAAAGTACTTGAAGTGGGACTATGGATACAAATGCTTGTTTTATAAGGAATTAAAGGAAATTAAATGTAATGAATGGGTTTTTATCAATGAGAGTGTTTTTGCTTTTATAGTGAATTCATCAGTAGGCACTTAAGAGCTTTATCTAATCTCAGCATGGGTCCTGAGATTTGCCCATGGTGGATACTGGGTGAGTTGGTATGGAGGGATTAAGGGCAAAGGGTAGTGATGGGGCATGGGTTAGCATGAACTGGCACTAAATTGGCATAGGGGTTATAAAGGGCTATGGGGATGATTGGGGGGCATGGGTGGGAAGGGAGGATATGAGGAGCCATGGGACTGAGTAGAGGGGCATAGGGTGACATGGATGGTTTGAGCAACTGTGGGGATGGATAGAGAGGCATAAGTTGGCATGGAGGGTATGAGGAGCCATGGAGGACTTGGTGGGAGCATGAGGTGTCGTTAGCTGGTATGCTAAGTGTGTGAGGTGTGAAGGATGAGGGGAGTGCTGGAGCAAAGTCTGAGGAACTCCTGGACTTGCTTGTAACAAAGATTGAGATGACTTGTTCAGTTGCTTGCCCTTTTATGTTTTCCCATCAAGCCATGCCACCACCAGGGTCCTCCTGCCCCGGCCCTGAACCTCTCCCTCTAGATTTTACCTCATGCTATCTCATCCTTGAGACCAGTCAACCACTCTCTTAAACCCATTCTCATTAAACTGTTGACTATCCAACTTCCCACCTAGCCCCCATGTTAGATGATATTGTAACTGATTCCCTCTTCTATTCCCAGTCTCCCTTCTCAACCAATGAAGGAAATATGTCCGATTGGCAAGCCAAACTTATGGTCCTCTGGATCAGAATCCATCATTCTCCTTCTCCCCTTCATTAGACTCCTTGCACATTGCATTTTACGTGATTCTAATATCTAAATATACTTTCATACATGTGTTGCTATCATACCCCATAATTCCCTGCTAATGAATGACCATGGTTTTTTGAAAGAATAAGCTAGTAGACTGTGTTAAACAGCATCACAGTTATTCCCATAGGAACACCATTCAAGTAGTAATCTGTAACTATTTAATGATAATGGCTGCAGTTTAAGACTTGAAATTAGCACTGAAAATAATCTGCAATTTGGGGTTATACTTTAATTAAATTATTATCTTATTGAAACCCCTCCAACATATGTTCCATGACTCTGCTGTGTGTGCCAGTTACTATGTTCCAGACAGCATGCTGATTGTACATTGTACATTTAGTTGCATCAGGTGAGTGTATAATTAATATCCATTGAAATGCCAGTATCCTGGCCTCTAGCTGAAAGGTAACAGCATTGGTCCTTGTCAGTTTATTTAATAACATATCTAGTGCATACATGATACCATCTAATGTTTCATGCGCTGAAGTTTTTATCAGTTTCTAAACATTAAGCAGGTTACTATAGTCCAGTGTTTTGTGTGATTCAAAATGGTATATTTTAGAACAATGTATGGTATGGAAAATGTCAGTTTTTGGATTTAAAATTTTTAAATACTGTTGAGGTCCTCAAAGGGTTAACATAGTAGTCTAACTGGCTTTGAGATAATTAGAAATGAGACAAATAAGTCTTAAATGTATTTGAATAAGTGTTATTTCAATTCCTATATTTTGGAGGATTGTGTAACTCATTTTGCATTCTAGACAGCATCTAAATTCTCTCAGAATCTTTCATTCATTTGATTTCTCAAGGACAGAAGGAATGAGCACTTAAGAGAAATTTGAGTTGATTCAGGAGAACCAACATGGATTTGCAAGTGTAGGTCAGGTCTAATGAACTTAACTGAATTTTTTAAGCAAGTAACTAAAGTAAGAGAAGGAGAATGTATATGGATGTAGTTTTTGTAGATTTCCGGAAGGCATTCAATATTTTTTAAAAATTCATTCTTGAGGTGTGAGAGCCACTGGCAAGGCCAGCATTTATTGCCCATCCCTAATAGTCCTTGGGCAAGGTTTGACATAAGAGATTGTCACTCTAACACTCATGGGACAGGATTTTCCCATTGGCTTGCAGGGGCCCCACATGTCCGCATGTAAAATGACGCGTGGTGATGTCAGGTGAGCATCCTCTCATCACCACGCACCATTGCAATATCTTGTTGGGTGGGTACGCAATGATATCTGCTGCGCTCCCGCCATTAATTAATGGGCCATTTAAGGCCCCTTACTCACCAATCGACACCGACTTTTCGGCGCCCGTGCAATCTTCAGGTCGGCGCATGGGCACAACAGGCAGGCGGTAGGACACATTTGTATAAACCTCATCCATGGGCGGAATAAGAGGGCTCACTGGGGTCACAAGTATGCTCTCTCAAGTTTTGATTTTTCAAAGTTATTGGAACTTTCCTGTGTGATCTGCAATATTTCAAAACGCATACCAGCTTCTTTGTCTGGACTCTTAACCTTCATGTCAGCACTCTGCAGCAAGGAATCTATTTTGGGCCTACAGGTTTCAGGAAGCCTTCCCTTAGCCTGGGAATGGGAGCTGAACTGTCTACTGAAGGCACCTCCTCTGAGGAGGAAGGGAGGGCTAGAAGGGGGAGGAGGCCAGGAATGCACATTCAGTTTCCAGGGGAGCCACCTTTGGAAGGACAGGCACAGGCACAAGGGGCGCAGTGCCAATAGGTAGACCAAGACGGAAAGGGCCGACTGCTGGCGCCTTGGACACTCTCTGACTCTGTTATCCTTCCAGAATGCAACAAGTCATTGAAGCACTTGCAACACTGGATCTAGGTGCACCACACCACGTCGCAGGAGCTCACCACCTCTGCCACCTCCTCTCAAGCATGTTTCATTTTGTGGGAGGGCCTCCCCCTCCCTTCCTGCGGAACCAGCATCTCCCGCCGTTCTGCCACCTCCTCGAGGAGGGCAGCAAGGCAGTCATCGGAAAAACGAGGGGGACACTAGCCCCCTGCCCTGCCCTCCGGCCTGGCCTGCCCTGATGGCCTCCCCTCCGGACTTGCATCACCTCCATTGCCTCTCAGCAGAGCCCTTCACCCAGCCATTGCGAGCAGCCTTTCCAAGGCTGCCAGCCCTTCTTTTATACAGGATGCCAGGTCGCCATTGGGCCCGGCTGGCTGAGCACGCCCACCGCTGCCCGCCTACTCCCACTATGCACGCGAGTCATGGAGTATGCTGGGCAGGCCTTATTTGGCCCACCCGTGAAAAACGGCGGCATGGACCCGATCACAGGCGGCAATCATGTCCGCTCCCCCCCACACTCCCAACCAGCCTGAAAACTGAAGGCAAATTATTGGCCTGGTGAGGGCATTGGCTCAGCAGTTGAAGCTAGAGTAAGAATAATGGTTATGGACTTCAATTGGAAGGAAGTGACGAGTGGTGATCTCATAAGGATCTGTACTGGGGCGTTATCATAATAATATTAAAAATGTAAATGTTTATTAATGACTTCTATAACCCAATGAAAACCATAAATCCAAAATTTGCCAATGACACAAAGATTGGTGGTACATTAAGTAGTGTAGACAGGAGCATTAAATTTCAAACAGGCATTGATAAATTAAGTGAGTGGCAAACTGTGGCAGATGGATTTCAATTCAAGTGCGGGACCGTACATTTTTTGACCAAAATGGATATATCAAATATTTTTTAAATGGTCAAAAGCTAGGAACAATGGCGGCCCAATGAGATTTTGGGGACAAACGGCACAAATCACTAAATTGTAATCGTCAGGTACAAAATATATTTAAAAGGGCTAATGGAACGTTAGTTTTGTAACTAGAGGGCTAGGGGCTATAATATAAAGGTAGGGGGCAGTGGTTGCTGCGGCTACATAAAGCTGTGGTTAGACCATATCTGGAGTACAACTTACAGGTCTGGGCACTGCACATTAGAAAGGATATAAAGGCCTTGGAAGGAGTGCAGGGCAGAGTCACAGGAGTGTTACCATGGCCTCATGGATTAGATTATAAAGAGTGATTACACAAACTGGGTTTATATTCCCTGGAATATAGGAAGTTAAGAGGTGATTTGAAAGAGGCTTATTAAGATTTAAAAATGAATTAATAGTGTAGATGAAGCAAAACTTCTTCTGCTGGTGGGGGACAAGGGATATATATATATATTCAAGTCAGGCTATTAAGGAGACAAGTTAGGAAACATTTCATCATACAAAGCATAGTCAGAGTTTGGAACTTTCCCCTACAAAAGCAATTGATACTAACTTAATAATTTTAACTCTGGGATATGTAAATGTGTTTTCAGCTAAGTGAATTAGGGACATTAAACTAATTAGGGTGGTTAGAGTTTGATTGTTTCATAGCTTCACACATTTCTCCCCCCCTGGGGAATATTTGGAAGGATTTGCAAGCTGATTATCAACCTCATGAACAGCTCTTCCATAGCCAATAAGTTCTGCAGTAGGACTTGAACCCAGAGCTTCTAGCTCAAAGACCAGGGCACTACCTACTGAGCCACAGGACCACCACTGAATGGAATTAGGTTGCAGGTCAACCATGATCACCTTGAATGGCAGAATAGGCTCGATGGGCTAAGTGTCCTACTTATTTTCCTTTGTCTACATATCCAGTTTTTATTTAATTCATTCACGGGATGTGGGCTTTGCTAGCTGGGCCAACATTTATTGCCCATCCCTAGTTGCCCTTGAGAAGATGGTGGTGAGCTGCCTTCTTGAACCGCTGCAGTCCATGTGGTGTAGTACACCCACAGAGCTGCTGGAGGGGGAGTTCCAGGATTTTGACCCAGTGACAGTGAAGGGATGAGGATATATTTCCAAGTCAGGATAGTGAGTGATTCGGAGGGGGACTTTAGGTGGTGGTGTTCCCATGTATCTACTGCCCTTGTCCTTCTGGATGGTTGTGGTCATGGGTTTGGAAAGTGCTGTTGAAAGAGCCTTGGGTGAATTCCTGCAGTGCATCTTGTAGATGGTGCACACTGCTGTTCCTGTGCGTCAGTGGTGGAGGGAGTGAATGTTTGTGGATGCGGTGCCAATCAGGCGGGCTGCTTTATCCTGGACTTCTTTGAGTGTTGTGGGAGCTGCACTCATCCAGGCAAGTGGGGAGTATTCCATTACACTCCTGACTTGTGTCTTGTAGATTGTGAACAGGCTTTGGGAGTCAGAAGGTGACTTACTCGTTGCACTATTCCTAGCCTCTGACCTGCTCTTGTAACCACAGTATTTATATGACTAGTCCATTTCAGTTTCTGTTCAATGGTAAGCCCCCCAGAATGTTAATAGTGGAGGATTCAGTAATAGTAATACCATTGAACATCAAGGAGCGATGGTTGGATTCTCTTTTGTTGGAGATGTTCATTACCTGACACTTGTGTGGAATGAATGTTACTCGCCACTTGTCATCCCAAGCCTTGATATTGTTCAGGTCTTGCTACATTTGGACGTGGACTGCTTCAGTATCTGAGGAATCATGAATGGTGGTGAATGTTGTGCAATCATCAGCAAACATCCCCACTTCTGACCTTATGATGGAAGGAATGTCATTGATGAAGCAACTGAAGATGGTTGGGCCAAGGACACTACCCTGAGGAACGCCTGCAGTGGTGTCCTGGAGCTGATATGACTGATCTCCAACAACCACAACCATTTTCCCTTGTGCTAGGTATGACTCCAACCAGCAGAGAGTTTTCCCCCTGATTCCCATTGTCCCCAATTTTGCTAGTTCCATCCCTCTGTTCAGCCATCCCATTCCCCAGCCTATTTGGCTGTCATTGTCAGCTGTCAATTCCAGGATTTGGCAATGCAATGCCCTGCTCTTGATCTCCAGTGAAAGAAAGCAAATAAATGCTCATTGGAACACTGCTATTTTATCCTTGTAACCTGCTCAAGGGTTCTTATATTGATAATGGGACTATTGCGTCATAAAGCTCTTCCAACAATCCTACTGATGCAGAAGATGTCCCACTTTCTAATAGCTTCCCCATATTTTATTCTGCTGGAGAATAAACTGTGGTCCATTTTGTGACTGATAAATGGTAATAATAAGGTAGTTCAGGGAACTGAGCAGGGGTGCATGGAGTGAGCTGGTCAGAATGGGAAATGACAAGAACCCCCAGGGGAATAGGAGGGATTAAGAAGTCAGAAGCATAGAGGTTATTTCTTTCAAGTTCCCAAGCTATCTGTGCCCACACTTCCAGATTTTCCTCCTAAAAAGTCAGCTTTAAAATTTCTAATTGTGTTTTATCAATGAGCCCTAAGCCCAAAAAAGTCCTAAGGCCAAATTAGCGATTTTGGTGGGGAACAAAACTGATAGTAACAAATAAGGCATTCATTATAAACTATGTTGCCTCCAATTGTCCTCAGCCCGGTTGCACAAAGGATGGCCGATCGATTAGTGCCTGTATTACACTGCATCTGGAATGTACAGAAGTCTGGATTTTTAGTGAGAAGAAAATTAACTCAACTATTATGTTCCCATCCATAGAATTAAACAGTCTGCTGGCATTCATGTTTATGCTCACGCATGAAGAATTGTCACCTGGGCAAGGTACTGGAGGGTGTCAATGCCTGTGGAACCAAACTACTGCACAAGTCATCCATTGGGACTGATACAAAATTGGCTTACGAGAAGAGAAGGATGTAAAATTATGTCAGTTCTTTTTACCTTGATTTTTCTCAGGGATTATTTTTGTAAATGTTATTTCATAATTGTTTCCTTACTTATCAATTTTTGGGACAGTAACTATGATAAATTCTAAATGATTTTTTGGGTACTCAGACTGAGAAGATAACTGTGATAGCATCATAGAATCATACAGCAGAGAGAGAGACTATTCGGCTCATCATACTTGACACTGCTCTTTGATGGAGCTATCTAATTAGTTCCATTCCCCTGTTCTTTCCCCAAAACTTTTAAATCTATCTGTTTTTAAGTATATCCAAATCTCTTTTGAAAGTCACAAATAAATTTGCTTCCACCATCTTTTCAGATAGAGAATTAAAGATCATACTTACTCATGCATAAAAGAAAGTCTCCTTATTTTCCCCTGGATTTTTTGCCAAATACATTAAATCTGTGTCCTCTATTTACCATGCTTCCTGCCCATGCAATCAGTTTCTTCCTATCTATTCTAAGAAAACCTCTCATAATTTTGAACATCTCTATTAAATCCCCTAATCTACTCCGCTTTAAGGAGAATAATCTCAGCTTCTCTAATTCCTCTACATAACTGAAGCCCTGTACTCCTGGTACCATTCTGGTAAATCCTTGTCCAAGGCCTTGTCATCCTTTCTTAAATGTGGTGCCTAGAAATAAAGGGGGGAATTCTAATCTCCAAGAACAAGTGGGTTGGCAGCAAGTTGGGTAGGGGGGTGGTTTAAAAAGTTTTAGAGCAGGAACGCAAGCTGGCTCCAACGTGCTCACTTCCCAATTTAACAAAGGTATGTTTAAATACCAGCAAGAAACATACTCGACAAAGGGATTTCATAATTGGATGTGGGCTCAGGAAACTGACCAGGAAAACTGACGACTTTGAACGGGGTACTTAAACTTGTCATTGTCCCATCTGAATAAAAGCTCATTTATTGCAGTTGCTGTTTCGGTACCCTCTGGCAAATGTTAAGCAGAGAGCATTTGTGAGTATACAGCATTTTTTAATCTTTGAGGCTTTCAGATTGACAAGGTCAGGATAGGAAACCTCGTTGGATACGTTTAACAACATATCATAAGAGGAAGACCATCACCATCCACATCAGCAACAACATGCTGTGATGGGGTCAGCACAAGCATGGGAGAGAGGTGCACAGGAGAGGAGCTGAGGTCACAGGAGAGACCATCTCTGCGGCAGTCAGGAAAAGACCCATAATTTTAATTTTATTTGTTCCTGGGGTGTGAACATCACTGGCAAGGCCAGCATTTGTTGCTTTCCCTAATTGCCCTTGAGAACATGGTGGTGAGCCACCTTCTTCAACCACTGCAGTTCATATGGTGTAGGTATCCACACACAGCTGGCAGGAAGGGAATTCCATATTTTTGACCCGGCAACAATGAAGTAACAACAATATAGTTCCAGGTGTGTGGCTTGGAGAGGAACTTGCATGTGGTGATCTCCCATGCATCTGCTGACTTTGTTCTTCTAAGTAGTAAATACTGCAGGCTTAGAAGATGCTGTTGAAGGAGCCTTGGTGAGTTCCTGCAGTGCATCTTGTAGATAGTACACACTGTTGCCACTATACGCCAGTGATGGAGGGAGTGAATGTTTAAGGTGGTGATGAGGTGTCAAGGGGGTTGCTTTGCTTTGGATGTTGTTGAGATTCTCAAGTGTTGTTGGAGCTTCACCTATCCAAGGAGGTGGAGAGAATTCCGTCACACTCCTGAATTGTGCATTGTAGATGGTGGACAGGCTTTGGGGAATCAGGAGATAGGTTATTCGCTACAGAACTCCAAGCCTCTGACCTGTTCTTGTAGCCACAGCATTTATATGGTTGTCCAGTTAGTTTCTGGTCAATGGTAACCTCCAGAATGTTGATGGTGGGATTTCAGCAATAGTAAAGCCATTGAATGTCAAGATGAGATAGATTCTCTTTTGTTGGAGATGGTCATTGCCTGGCACTTGTGTGACAAAAATCTTTCTTGCCACTTATCAGCCCAAGCCTGATTGTTGTGCAGATCTTGCTGCAAGAGGGCACAAACTGCTCCAGAATAGGAACAAAATGTGAATCATCCACAGAATAATTTCAGTTTACTACTATGTGGCAAAGGCTCTGGAATGGATAGTATTGAATTATCTTAAAATATGTTTTTTTTGCTGCACGACTCAGTGAAGAGGCACTGCAGATGCATCAATTGGGAACCAACATTTCTAAACTTACACTTTACAAAGATCAAATTTGCCAGTTTATGCCTGATCAAATCAAAAACTGTCTTCTAAATTACATGTTCTAAATAGGCCAAAACAAAAGAATATCACAGCTGACAAACTGAGAGGCTGGATAATGTAATTATTTGGTTTCTGCCTTGCAGCAAGATCCTTTAAGCATCTATATAAGAATTGCACTACTGCTACTAATTATGCAATGGTATTTGGCAACTCTACTGAGTTTTCTAGTACTGAACATAATGTTCTTCAGAAAGCAGCAGCATAGATTTAGATGCTAAATTGGTTATTTTTCAAAGCAAAATGGCAACTTCATGGGCCATATGATCTATATCCATCTTTTATTTCTCCAGGACCAAAAACCAATTTACTATCTATCACTTTGTCAATTCTCCAGAGTTATCTAGGATCTAGTAATGAGGTCAGGACATGAGATCAAAGACCCCCAGTAGAAATGCTAGGCATATGTCTTTATTATGGATGGATGCCTTCAATAGATAAGTCTCTGGAGAAAACTGGAGGAATTTTGGGTCTTTAACATCAGTTCCCAGTGCCTACCATTACCTTCCACATAGCAGTCCAAGAAGCAGCAGCAACTGAGGCAGAAAAAGGGAAAATCCACTGGGGAGTGGGGGTATTCTGATCCTGCTGCACAGCAATGTTATTTCAGGAGCTGGGCAGGGAAGGAGCAGCCAATGGCAGTCCCAATGGGGGCAAGAGAGGAGAATTGCAGTTGAGACAATGAGCGTGAGGCCTTACCACCTACATTTTCAACATTCTCCACTGGATGGTAGAGAAAGATTCCATCCACACTAGAGTAAGATAATTACACAAAAGCACATCTTCTAATATTCATGGTATTCAACATTGGTATCAGTCAGACAGAAGGCAGAATATTCCACACAGTGGGATGAAGAAAACAAAAAAGGAGTAGAATTCTGCAGTGTAATATAGAAGGGAAAATATTTAAATACATATATACATTTTTAAAGATACAGAATTACCCACAAAGTGGTTCAGTAGCAAGCTGTCAAAATGCATCATACAGATTGATTGATGAGTTGACATGACAGTCTCTGCTGGAATTCAGACTGAAAACTATTTCAAAGCTGTCTTAGATCATTTATTTTATTTATTTTGATGCCCTTCTGGAGAATGAGATGTTTTTTTCTCTCTCTTCTGCATTCTTCCTCAATTTCCTTCCATAAATGTAGCTTCAATTCCAGCCACCAAGGAACCAACCCCTCTATGATTAAGATGCTTAGTGTTTACTGTATTCGCTTTCCAACCAGATGATGTTGTGTTTGAAAGTGAGGGCTACCTGTCACTTGATTCCACTTAGTGCAGAGAAAGATTGTTTTAGTAGTTCTCAAGTGGACAATTATGTCAAACATATCTAACATCAAGGAGAGAGGAAATCTCTTTATTTCTCAGCTGAGTGACCTGTTGTTTGATTGTAGAAACCATGGACAAGAATCTGGATCTTTCTAACTGAGGAAAATCAAGTATACATAAAAGGCATTATAGTAATGGGAAGTGAACAAATGAGTAAGCTTTCTGAATTTCCTGGAGCAAAGGGTGACATTCCAACTCGCTACACCAATTATAGTTGTCTTGAATTCAATCCAAAAAAGATTTAGATTTTTTGTTTTTGCTTTAATGTTAAAGTTCAATATTTTGATCTATTTTTGTTGGGTCTTGATTTACATGCAAAAGATGAGCAGCACCTATGTGTATATTGTTCTCTTACAACCTTATCAAATTATAGTAAAACTGAACTTTGCTACAGCTAATGAATCTCCAAGAGGATTACATTTCAAAGGTATAAGTGTCTCTGGAGATTTGAGGTACTTTAAGGAGTTGGGGTACTTCCCTGAAAGCACTCCTCCTGCATAGCTACTGGTTGAATTCCTGGATATTGCTAGGCTATATATTGATGTGGACATCTGTACGGCCTTATGAAACTGGTGTGTATTCTTTTCCAGCAGACTTAGAGATTAATTGGTTTGTTTTCAAACCTTTGCTACCCATTTCTTAACTTGCAGCAAGTCCTGTTACCCTATCATCCCTGTGCTTGCTTGACCTATATTGGCTCCCAACATCTTGATTTTAAAATTCTCATCCATGTTTTCAAATCCCAACATGGCCTTGCCCTTCCATATCTCTGTAATCTCCTCAAACCCCACAACCCTCCAAGATATCTGTGCTTCTCTAATTCTGGCCTCTTGTGCATTCCCACTCACAATTGCTCCACCATTGGTGGGCAGATTGTTGTCCATGGTTTCTAAAATTAAATAACAGGTCACTCAGCCGAGAAATAAAGGGATTTCCTCTCTCCTTGAGGTTAGATATGTTTGACATAATTGTCCAGTTAAGAACTAGTAAAACAATCTTTCTCTGCAGCAAGTGGAATTAAGTGACAGGTAGCTCTTAAATCCAAACACAATGTCATCTGGTTGGAAAGTGAATACAGTAAACAGTAAGCAACCTAGCCACAGAGGGGTTGGTTCCTTTGTGAACCCAAGCTCTGAAATTCCCTCCCTTCCTTTCCCTCTTTCTACCTTGTTTTCCTCCTTTAAGGCCCTTCTTAAAATCTACCTTTTTAACTAAGCTTTTAGTCTTCATGACTTAATATCTCCTTATGTGGCTTGGAGTCATACTTCTTTCATAATTCTCCTGTGACATGTCTTGGGATGTTTCATTCCATTAAAGATGCTTTATAAATAAGTTGTCGATGCTGTTGTTGTTCACCTGTATATGTCAAAATTTGTAAATGATAGCAAAATGCAGAGAATGGCTAACTCTGGGGAAGAATGCAGTATAATACAAGAAGGCACTGGAAAACTTTCAGACAGGGCAGTTAAGTGGAAACGAACTTTAATGTAGAACTATGGGTATGCAGGTCACAATTACAAAATTTACAGATGACAGGAAACCTGGAAATATTGTGAACTGACACATGGCAGCTGAAATTTAATGTAGAAAATGTGAAATGATACATTTAAGAGGAAGCACAAACTGCTGAAGATGGCAGGGAAGGTTGAGAAAGCAATTAATAAGGCTTAGAGATGCTGGAATTTATAAATAGAGACATAGAGCAGAATAATACAGTCCCTTGCCTGCAGGTTTGCAAGTGGGGGGGCCCATAAGATACTCTAGTGGCCTTCCCACCGCCTCCTCCCAGCCCTCACCCTGCTCAGGCCTCAGGTGGGAAGAGTGTGGTGAATCCCTCAAGGGCCCCCTTTCCACATTGGATGACCCACAACCCTAAGATCTGCCCGTGTGGGTGCTCCCTGCCCCCTGCCTCTCCATCAAGACCCCACCCTGCTTTCTGCATACCCCAGGCCTCACCTCCCTTTCCCACCCTGAGACCACACCCTGCTGCCACTCCACCTTCTCATACTTATTTGATCCTGGGATCTGGGGACTGCCTGTAATCCCAGCCCTGGCCACTGCTGCCACTGGCGCTGCTGGGACTACACATTGCTGGGACTACAATCAGGTTAGCCAGCAGCTCAATGAGGCAGGACTTCCACCTGAGTAAGGGACAGAGATCCTGTTTCCAGCCTTCTTTGGAAATATAATCAGCTGCGGGGCTGCTGTGATCAGCTAGAATGCTATCCCCGCTGACTCTTTTGGTGGCATCCGATAAAACATATCCATAGAGTACAAAAGCAAAGACATTAGAGTGGACCTTTACAAAACATTGGTTGAAGCTCAACTGGAGCATTGTGTCCAATTCTGGGCAGCACACTAGACCGAATATGAAGGAATTAAAGATGGGAGAGAAAATATTTACGAGAATGGCTCCAGGGATGAGGGACTTTGTTACAAGGATAGATTGAAGAAGCTTGTGTTGTTCCCCTTAGAGAAGACAAGGTTGAAAGGAGATTTGACAGAAGTGTTCAAAATAATAAGGGGTCTATGTCATTACAACCACAAATTACTTATGGAAATATTGAATATTTTAAGGAAGACTTGTGTGTTTTTAAAGGAATACAAGAAAGGACACTGAGCAAAAGATGGCGGAAACTGTAAAGTGACCACTTTCTGGAAAAATGACTCTATGACTGTAACAAATTGGGGGCTCGGTGTCGAGATACTTTCCATGGACGAAACAAAAGATTTAGGGTGGGGAAAGTAAATTGTTCCTTTGAACCAATTTTTAAAAGCCGCAAAAAATGTTTTCTTGTGTGTCCCCCTACTAAAGTGTCAAAATGTCCACATTTGATGCCAGTGTTTTTACAGATGGAAGGGAAGTTAGTTATGAAAAGTTAACAGTTCTGACCCTCAGAGAGTTTGAAGAGCTAGGCATTTAGGATTAAAATTTTGCCCGAAAGCCAGAAAACCCAAAATTTTAAAACAGGTGGTCAATGGTCTACAAGTGGAAATTGAGGACAGTGAAACAGATAAAGCAGCAAGAGAGAGATTAAAATTGGAGCAGCAGAAATTAGAATTTTAGGAAAGAGAAAAGGAAAGGGAGAGAGAGAAAGAGGAAAGTGAAAGGGAAGGAGAGAAAGCGGAAAGGGAAAGAGAGAAAGAGGAAAAACAGGAAAGGGCACAGAGAGAAGAGAGAGAACTTCAGGACAGAGAGAGAGAGAGTTTAAACTAAAACAGCTCAAACTGAGGAGCAGAAATCCTACTGTGTCCCTTGAAAACACCACTTGCTCAGACTTAAGGGCAGAGGGAATCCAGTTAGCTCATTTAATCCTTAAGTTTGATGAAGTCGAGGTGGAAGACTTCTTTATCTCTTTCAAGTGATTAGCACAGCAGTTAAAGTGGCCAGTCCAACATTGGTCCCCACTACTGCAAAGTAAGCTTTCAGGAAAAGCTTACGACGTTCACTCCCTCTTGCCTCAGAAAGGTGCCACTGACTATGAAGCAGCAAAATGGGCTATTTTAAGTGTGTACCTGTTAGTGCTGGATGAGTATCGTCAGAAATTCTGGACCCTCAGGAAATGGCCTAACCAGGCATACCTGGAATTTGAAAGGCTTAAGCAGCTTGCAGGAACTTAAAACAGGAACAACTTATGAAAACCACCATGAAATAATTCTCCTTGAGGAGTTTAAAAACTCCATACCCTTCCCAATAAGATCACACCTAGAGGGACAGAGGGTAACAGGAGCAAAGCAGGAAGCCACACTGGCTGATGATTATGAGCTGATCCACAAAACCTTGTCCTGGAAGAGACGCTCCCCTAGTCACCCCAACCAACTGGAAAGGATAGAGCTGGAGCGAGTGATAGGAAACTGAGCACCCATGGGAAAGAGGAAAATGCCGGGAGACCTCCTCAGGACAGAAAGGAAGATGCTGAGCTGAAAAATGAGGCCAAGAAGCCCATATGTTTTAACTGCCGACAGGTAGTTAAGGCCAACTGCTGGGGGTTACGGGAAAAACCAGTTGATTTATCAGGGTACACACACCTCGTGCAGAGAATGGGAGTCAGTCAGAAAGCAAAGCAGACTAGACTATGGTTCTGTCTGCAGCTGCAAATCCATGTAGATGTACTCCTGAGTGTGCAGATGAGGTAAAACAAATACCTGAGCATTACAAGGATTTTGTATCCGAAGGAAGGGTGGCCATATTTCCCTAGGGTAAGGCAAGTAAGCTTATAGCGATACTGAGGGAATACAGGTGCCACACAAACTCTACTTCTGGGAAAAGACATGGCCTTTCCACCAGAAAGTGCAGTAAGAGCCAAGGTTTTGATAAAGCACCCCACAGTGTGTTTCCCTGCGGCAGGGCTGCCAAGTCATTGAGATCTCCATTCACATCAGTGGGACTGGAAGATCCTGCCAGCATGAGGGATTGGAAAATTCTGGCTGGGGATTGAAGGAGGGTACATGCCCATCCCTTTATATCGGGTGCATCTGGAGTGCGACCTTATGTCAGGACCATGGGTTTCGTCCCCAGTTTGCCTGTGGATGGGGTCGACCTGCACCTCGGTAATGGCCTGGTGGGATCAAAGGTTATAGAATCCCCAGTGGTCTCAGAGAGGCCACCTGACATCAGGGAGACAGACCAACTGCAGGAGAAATTGCTCGGCATTTTCCCTGAGCGTGTGGTAATGTGGTCTATAGCCAGGCAAGCTCCATCAGTGGAGGCTGAAGTAGCACCATAGACAGAAGACCCTATGGTCTGACTATCTGAGGCCTTTTTCAGGGGTCTAGGAGACCACAAGGAGGTAATAAATAGATTTTCCTTGGTAGCGGCCCAGCAAGCTGACCCACTTTTAGAAACATTAGCTCAGACTGCCCAGAAGCTGAGGCAGAAGCAGTCCCTGAATGCTACTACATTAAAAATGAGGTGCTAATGAGAAAATGGAGACCCCCTCATAGACCTGTAAACAAGGAGTGGACAGTGATCCACCAGGTAGTGGTGCCGCCGAGGTACCATAGGGAAATATTATGGCTAGCTCATGAAATTCTGATGGCTGGGCATGTCACTATATGCAAAACCCAAGCCCGCATCAGCCAGCAACTTTACTGGCCACATCTCCACAGAGATACAGTAGATTAACTACCAAAAAATGGAGCTTAGCAGGAAAAGCTGGAGCTCCCCAGTTGTGTTCATGCCCAAGCCAGGCGCTTCCACAAGGTTCTGCATTGACTACCAAAAAGTTAATACAGTGACCAGAGCTGACTCTACCCGATACCTCGCCTGGAAGACTGCATTGACAGGGTAGGTAAAGCAGTCTACATTACAAAGATAGATTTACTCAAGGGATACTGACAGTTCCCTTGACTGTCCGCCTTTGTAACTCTGGATGGATTATCCCAATGTTATAATCATGCCATTTGGACTCAGAAATGCCCCAGCCACCTTCCTACAGCTGATGAACCAGGTAGTGGCAGGCTTATCCAATTGCATAGTGTACCCAGATTAAAGACCAGCCAGCGTGAAAGGCGCGCTGAAAAGCTCAGCGCTGCCGGGAGGGGGGCAGGAAGAGGGTGAGCGCTGAAGTCAGTGCAGGCGTGGGGGAGTTTGGAAAGAAAGCTCCCTGAAGACAGTGAGTTGCCTCGGGGAGCTGACGAAATTAAAATCAATAAAAACAGAATTTAAAACGTGGAAAAAATGTCCACGCATCAGAACGAGTCACCTTTGCGTAGACGTTATAAAAATTCTGTGCATAGATTTTTTAAAATTTAATTACGATAACCTCATCTCACCCTTGAATGAGGCTTCCTGAAAAATGCAAAGGCCGCCTGGCCCATTCGCCCACCTGCCAACCATAATGTTGGAACGGCAGTGAAAAATCCCTGTTAATTGATACTTTAGTGGCCTGAATAGGCCTCTTAATTGTCAGTGGGCGCACTGCCGACTCTTGCACATGTCCGCCGTCCGAAATATCGTGTGAGTGCGCAATGACATCGGGGCGCTTGTCCAATGTCATCGCGCCTTATTTCACGTTCGAGCGTGTCAGACGCGTGCTCGCACGCCAAGCAGAAAATTCACTCCTTGGAAATAGTTCTCCATCGGTCCCAGCAGCATCACAAAGGTGCCAGTGGCCACTACCAGGACTGCAGTAAATGAGAAGCTAGGTACCCAGATCAGGTAGACCCGGTGGGCTGGGAGGCTTTGGGTAGGTTAGGGAGAGGAGTGTGGGAGGGAGCGGGTTTATCAGAGGGAGCGAGTAGAAAGGAAGGGGAGTTTCGACGTTAGGGGGGCCACCCTGTGGTCGGGGAAGGGCAGCCCCCAAAGTGCAAACCCTTCCTTCCTGCCCTTTAACCATCTCAGTCAGGCTGCCAATGCCAACCATTTTGTGGCATGTGCAGTGTCTTATCAGGGTCAATTGGCTTCATAATAAGCCTAACTGACCCTTAAGTACTTGTTTAAATATGGCAGGGAAACTGTCAATTTTGGTGCCCACCCACCCTTGGTATTATCAGGGTGAGCTTTGGGTGGGCAGGAGGTGATGGGGTGGCCACCCAACCTTTTGTACATGACTCCCCTCCACTGGGGACATGTAAAATTCAGCCCTTAGAGAGACCTATATGAATGAGCTCTATGAAGTCATAAATGGGGATGTTTCCACTTGTGGGAAAATCCAAAACTAAATGCAAGATAATTCCTAAGGAGTCCAATAGGGAAATAAAAAGAAATTTCTTTACTCAGAGAGTGCATAGAATGTGGAACTTGCTACCACAGGAAGTTATTGAGGCAAATAGTTTAGATGCTTTCAAAAGGAAGCCACACATATATATTAGAGAGAAGGAAATAAAAAAGATAGGCTGAAAGGTTGACACAAGGTAGATAGTGTAGAGAAGGCTCATGTGAAGCATAAACATCAACACAAATAATATGGGCCAAATAGCCTGTTCCTTGTGCTATATACTCCATGTAATTCTATGTTATATCTGAATCCTCTCTATAAATTATTGCCTCCAATTCACCCATTTTGTTTTGCGTAATTGATGTACCAACATCTTAAAATGTTTTTATTTATTGTTGCTATATTTTTGCTTATAATAGTTATATTACCCTTATGCCCATGATTATATGATCTCTGGCCATTTGTATTTTCCTTATTCCCTCATTTAGCTTGTTCTTTACTCTCTTTTCCTAATTCTTTTTATCATTAGATTACTGTATTTTCTAGCAGGCCTATCCCCCCACATTATTAGTTTAAAGAATTATCCACTACTTCAGATACCTTATTCGATTGAACCTTGGTTCCAACCTGTTTGAGGTGCAGCCAATCCCAAGTCAAGTCTGAGTGTGGTGACTGAGAATGAGAAACTAAAAGTAAGCAGGAAGCTTGTGGCTGCTGCAGACAGTATAAAGCATTGAATAAAACGCCTGGACAGGCACAGAAACTGGTGTCGTCTCTGAGGCATAAAACACAACATTGAGTACTTTGTATCAGTTGTACAGGAGCAGCATCTGCTAGAACTCCCTTACTACTCTCCTATGCTCCCCTTACCTGACTGACTGACAGTCACACTCACTACTTCCTGCACCTGTGCCTTTCTTTAGCGTATACTTAGACTCTAGTGTAAATTGTCCAGTGTTCCTCCTCCTCCCTCATTGTTTGGAGTATCTCTAGCTTGGAGTTCAGCTCAGTGACACTGAGCTGCAGTGTCAAGAGGCAGAAATTTTCCTTTCAGATGTGCAGTCTGGGCAGACTCCTTGTCATCCAACTCCCACATATAAAATCCTAACATGTTGGATGGAAAGGAGCTGGATGAAGAAGACTCATTTGTGCAGACAAGAAGGAATTTACTCTTTCAATGGAATTGGTATAAACCAGCAAATATGGAAGAGCTGCTTTAATTACCAAAAAAGAATAATTAACGGATTTGAGGTGCAGCTGAGAATAATTAATACAAATTGATAATAGAAAACTGATTCAGATAATGCTATTAACAGTGTTTTATTAAATTCCTCCTATCTCTTCCATACATTTGAGATATTTGCACCAAATATTCCACTGGCAATACTTTGTTGACTTTCTGAGATGTCATAGTCCGGCTCTGTACAACCTTTTCGCAAGGGTGTGGAGGAGTCGGGGTGTGGAGGAGTGGGGGTGGGGGTGTTGGGAGGACTGGGGGTTGGGAGGTGTGGGGTTGGGGAGGTGGGGAGGAGTGATGGTGGTGGGGGGTGGGGAGGAGTGGGGGTGGGGAGGTGGGCAGGAGTGGGATTTGGGGGGCAGGGGGGATGGGGAGGAGTGGGGGTGGGGGGTGGGCAGGAGTGGGGGTGGGGGTGTGGGGAGGAGTGGGGGTGGGGTGGTGGGCAGGAGTGGGGATGGAGGAGGTGGGGAAGAGTGGGGGTTGGGGGTGTTGGGAGGAGTGGGGGTGGGGAGGAGTGGTGGGGGGTGGGCAGGAGTGGGTGTGGGGGAGTGGGGAGAAGTGGGAGTTGAGGTGTTGGGAGGAGTGGGTGTTGGTGTTGTGGGGTGTTGGGAGGAGTGGGGGTTGGGGTGTTGGGAGGAGTGGGGGTGGGGAGGAGTGGGGGTTGGGGTGTAGGGAGGAGTGGGGTTGGGGTTGGGGGGTGTTGGGAGGAGTGGGGGTGGGGAGGAGTGGACGTTGGGGATGTTGGGAGGAGTGGGGTTGGGGTTGGGGGGTGTTGGGAGGAGTGGGGGTTGGGGGTGTTGGGAGGAGTGGGGTTGGGGAGGTGTGGGGGTTGGGGGTGTTGGGAGGAGTGGGGGTGGGGAGGAGTGGCGGTTGGGGGTGTTGGGAGGCACATTTCAATTTTTTCTCATACTCTGGAGGCCTAATGAGCAAATTTCAGAAAGATGAGGTTTGGCACAACATTAAACATGAATTAGTTTTTAAAAAATGACATGAAATAAACAACTTGTTGAGCAAAAAATTTCACAACAATAAATTGATTATTTATTACTCTTATTTAAACTTAAGACAACAATTCATGTGTGAAAGGGTGAGTGTGTGTGTGTCCAGCTCATTCTCAGTCTCAGATGCTGAATTACTCACCTTCACCACTGTGAGAGTGGGTGAAGATGCCTTTTGGTGTGTAGGGATGAGAGTGAATGAGAACCCTGAGACTGGGAGTGAACCAAACCCCTCCCTCTTACATATCCCCCCGTATCTCTCTCCATCTCTCTCTGTCTCACACACACACTCACTCAACCTCTCCCTCTCTCACATACACACACACTCATGCTCTCTCTCTCTCTCACATACACACACCCTCTCACACACACACACACACACACACACACACTTTCTCACTCTCCCCCACACACACACACTCACCCTCTCTCCCTCTCTCACATACAGGCATGCTCAACCTCTCTCTCTCTCTCTCACGCACACACATACATACACACATACATACACACCCTTTCTCACTCTCTCACACACAAACACATACACCTTCTTTCTCTCTTACACACATTCTCCCTCTCTCTTATACACACACACGCTCAACTTCTCTCTCTCTCTCACACACACACACACACACACACACACTCGCAACCTCTCTCTCACAGACACACACACAAAAACACTCTCTCTTCTCTCTCACACACACAAATCCACTCTTACATATACACACACACACCCTCTCACTCACACACACACTCACCCTCTCTCTCTCGCACACACACACACACACACACACTCACTCTCTCTCTCTCTCTCACATACAGACTCACCCTCTCTCTCTCACATACACATTCGCCGTCCCTCTCTCTCAGACACACACACACTCACTCACTCTCTCACACACACTCTCACTCTCTCTTACCCTCACATACACACTCACACACACTCAGCCTCTCTCTGGCTCTCTCACACATTCTCACCCTCTCTGTCACACACAGACTCACCCTCTCTCTCTCACATACACACACATGCACACACTCGCCCTCTCTCTCTCACACACACACACTCACACATTCACCCTTTCTCCCTCTCTCTCTCAGGCACACACACACTCACCTTTTCTCTCTCACACACACAAACACACTCATCCTCTCTCTCCCGCACACATACACATGCTCACCCTCTCTCTCACTTTCTCAGACACACAGATAATCATCCTCTCTCTCTGTCAGACACACACACATTCACTCTCTCTCTGTCAGACACACACACACACACACATCCTCACTCACTGACCCACCCAGCCTCACCACTGACCCACTCACAGTCACTCACCCACTGGCCAACCCACCCTCACTTAATCACTCACCCACCCTCATACTGACTTACTTACCCGCACTCACTAAATCGACTGCAGGGGTGGGGGAGGTGTGATGAGAGTGGAAGAGAAGCTTGAAGTGAGGCCTGAGGCCTCGCGGCACCTGAACACGGGTGCCCGCTGAGGGGAGCGCTGAGAATTGTTTGAACGTAGGGAGGAACCAGGGGAATGCGAGGCGAAACCTGGGAATGCAACCAGACCCAGGAGAATGTGGGGAGAACTGGGGCAATGCGGCTGGAGCTGGGAGAACACAGGAAGAACTGGGAGAATGTGGCTGGAGCCGCGCCAAAGCACCATAGGCCAAGGGGGAAAGTATGCCTCATGCTTGTGCTCCAGAGTTGCCAGTGTTCACTTTTCCTTCAATCACAGCCTGTTTCTCTTCCATGTTTGCTGCTGATAGTCTCGCTATTGAATCTATCAACAGCAAACGCGGGAGAGAAACAGGCCGTGATTGGAGGAGCGTTCCCTGCAAAAATCTTCAAACTCACTGACCCGTCCTACCAGCATTTTCAACAAATGCTGCAGGGGCCACATGAAGGGGCTTCGGGTCACAGGTTGAACAAACCTGTTATAGTCCATTACTTTGACTCTTCTTTGCATGTTGGAGTTAATTTGTTTTGAAAAAAATCAACTTTGGATTTATTGCTGAGAAAAGAGACATGCTGTCAAACCTTTTCATCTTGCACTCATCAGGACAGATGCAGGAATATCAAATTTCAAAGCAAACAATAATTTATATTGCATGAGAAAAGAGTGCTGATTTGGCAAGTGAACTTTGATTGGTTGAAGTGTTGCACCAGGGAATAGTTATCCCCCAAGTTTTTGTTTAAATTCAAAACAGACTAGACTGATTGGTGGAGGCATTGCCATAGGGAATGCATCAGAGAACAGTTGCCCCCACCCCCCCATAGTTTTGTTTAATTGAAAAAGGCACAATGCCTTCGGATTTGGTAAATTGTCTTGCTAAAATGAACAATTTAGCATATATACAATATAGTAACTAATGCACTTCAGTTGCCGTGGCAAGTTTTGTCTTCTTAATGCCTCAGGTGAGGGCAGTAAAAGGCAGGTTGTATGACATTACCACCATACTAAATGGAATAAATTCAAAATAGATCCAGCAGCTCAAAACTCATGGGGTGCTGTGGGCTATCATCAGCAGAATTGCAATCAACCACAACTTGCAAACTCATGGCTAGAGACATCCCTCACTCAACTATTACCATCAAACCAGGGGACTAACCCTGGATCAATGAGCAGTGCAGGACAGCATGCCAGGAATAGCACCAGGCATACCTAAAAATGAGGTGAAGCTACAACACAAGACTGCATGCATACTATACAGCTGAAACATAGACAGAGCTGAGCGATCCCACAACCAATGGATCAGATCAAAGTTCCCTAGTCCTGCCACATCCAGAATGGTGCTAGGACAATTAACAACTAACCAGGTAGAAGGTTCCACAGATATCCCCATCCTCAATGGTAGGGGTACCCAAGACATCAGTGCAAGTATTTTCAACCAACTTGAGTCAGATGTGCTGAGTGGGTGATTCATCTTACCCTCCTACTGAAATCCCCGACATCACAGATGCCAGTCTTCAGCTAATTTGATTCACTCCATGTGATATCAACAGCTGAAGGCACTGGGTGCAGCAGAGATAATGGGCCCTGACAACATTCCAGATGTAATACTGAAGACTTGTGCTCCAGAGCTAGCTGCACCCCTAGCAATGCTATTCCAATACAGTTACAACACTGGTATATACCCAGCAACATAGAAAATTGCCTGGATATGTCCTGTCCACAAAAAGCAGGACAAATCCAACCTGGCTAATTACCACCCCGCCAGTCTACTTTCAATCATCAACAAAGTGACGGAAGGTGCCATTGACACTGCTATCAAGCAGAACATACACAGCTCACTGATCTTTAATCTGACTTCTCCCAGAGCCCCTTGGCTCCTGACCTTGTAGGCTTAGTCCAAACATGGACAAAGGAGAAGAACTCAAGAGGTGAGATGAGAATGACTGCCCTTCAATCAAGGCAGCATTTGACCAAATGTCGCATCAAAGATCCCTAGCAAAACTGGAGCCAATTGGAATCGGGGGGTGGGGAAACTCTCCACTGGTTGGTGTCATACCTAATATGGAGCATAAGAAACCAGAGCACCATCAATCCTACTCCTCCACTTAACACGTTCATTGGCTTCAATGCCACTTTCCTGCTTGTCCTCCATATCGCTTGAGGCCCTGAAAGACCAAACATCTAATTTAGCCTTAAATGTATTCAAAGATGGGGCATCCACATCCCTATGAGATAGAGAATTCCAAAGATTCATGGCCTTTTGAGTGAAGACATTTCTTATCATCTCAGTCTTAAATGATTGGCTCCTTATCCTGAGACTGTGCCCCTGTGTTCTGGATAGACAGCAGAAACAATCGCTCCATGTCAACCCTGTGAATTTCCTGCAGAACCTTGTTTCTTTCATTGAGACCCAGAGAATGTAAGTCCTTCCATCATAGTATGATGATCTTTGACCTGGAAACAGTACAGTAAGGAAACTTTGTAATTTCTTTAAAAGGTCTGTAGAAACTGCAATTGTTTTTTATGAATGCTTGAAAAGGACTTTTAAGAATTTGCATCAACTGTAAAGGGATCAGTTGTATATTTCTTGGATGACATAATCTGTGTGACCTGGCGACCCTTGACCTGAAAGCAGTACGAACAGGAAGGAAGTTAAGAAAGAAGCCTGTGGCTCACAGACATAAAGCAGAGGAGCTGGAGTGTGAAGGTGATCAATACATGGTGCAAGTATAAAGACAAAGCAGACAGAGACAGAAGGAGGAATACAGGGAATTCTTGTGAGGGGAAGAAGCAAGTCACTCTGAGGAAGAGGTCGGTTTTTCTGTTTGGCATGAAGGAAGACAGGAACTTTTGGGTGTACTGTGCACGCTAGCTGAAAAGGTCTAAAACCTAGAAAGCTGTGTGAATAGCTCAGAGATGCTAAAGACCTGGGTATTTTTCCAGATCTACTGATTCATGAACCAGGGTGTTATTGGTTGGTCAATTGAAAAGGAACTTTGGAAAGCTATACCAACAGGACTGTCATGACCCAATGATAATCTTACCCATGGAAATCAAAGGTGAAAGCTGTTTTGGCTAAGACTTTTAACTTAGCCTGTGAGAACAGCATTTTGTGGAACTGTGTAGATACGTAATGCCACATTTGTGTGGGGAGTGATGCAAGTGCTTGTGGTTGTGTAACTTTATTGTATCGACTAGTTGAAGTGAAATTTACTTTTTTATTTTAAGTATTATATCTCTGTTAATTCATGTGTAATTTACATTGATTATGATTCTTGTTAAAGTAAAAATTACAAAAAGTGGAACCTTGTTGGTAATTTCCTCCTTTGGGGGTCATTTAGTAAATTTGGTTATTTTGGTTTATGGTTTCCCAATGAGGATCATATCAAAAGGATAACCCTCTTATGCCAGAGACCAATCTAGCAAACCTTTGCTGTTCTGCCTCCAATGCAAGTATATCCTTCCTTGATATTGAGACTAAAACTGTGCACAGTATTCAAAGTGTGTTTCGCCAAAGCCCTATTCAGTTGTAGCAGTTCTTCTTTATTCTTGTACTTCAACCACCTTGCAATAAGGCAAACATGCCATTGCCTTCCTAATTGCTTCCTGTAACCCTAACTTTCTGTGTTCCTTACACGAGTACACAAAAGTACCTTTAAATAAGCTTCCCGCCTTTGAAAAAAAATTCTGCTTTTCATGCAAATGTCGTACCCTAGGTTCAATGATGCCTTCCTGCATATTCTGCTGGAAGCTGTGAGGAGTAGGATGGCCATACTATTCCCCAGCGATGAGAGGAGAAAGCCTGCAGCAGAAACCAAGAAGGCTTGTTTAAAGGTGTAGAGGAGGTGCAGAGCAGGAATATTTTGCCACGTTCTGGACGCAGTGTGGGAAACAATTTAAATAACCCAAGCAGGTCAGGAGAGTCAAGTAATGTGGCACATTCACCTATATGGGCATGAACATCACCCTAACCCTCTCACACGGATATGAAAATCACCCTAACTCTCCCTTCTCAAGCCTATCTATTTATGCACTTCCACATATATCCATCTATCCATTCACCATCCTCACTCACACTCATCTTTATACAATTTAAAGTCTCTCCTGCATGATTGGCCTCACCAAATGCACTCCATCCATTGGTTCAACATATTACTTTATATTCATAGGTCTGTTCTTTCTTCCTCACAGGAGAAGAAAGCACAGAATACCAGGGAGAGGTAGAAAGCCAGAACTGGCCCTCCACAAATCTTGCAATTCACAAGCATGAGAAGGTGGCGATGAAGATCAGCAGAGTCTTGGTGTTCCTCACTGTAGATGATGGGAGATGGGAGTCTTCCCTCTATCTGGTGACGGAATTAAGTATCAGAGCGCCACATGTCATACAACACTCAGACATGTTGACTTGATTTCAACAGTGACTGAAATGTGATCATCTTCAGAATGATAAGTTGCAACATTTTTACCTTGATAGTACTCATTCATAAATTTTACCTCCAACAGGGCCCTCAGGAATGCAGCAAGTGTTGGTGAATATTGTCAATGACAATTCTTTTGAGGGTGCATTGTTACAGGATTCATGCAGACCATGCACCAGCTCAGATATTTACACTTTGTGGGACCAGTTGGAGAAATAATTGGGTTCTTATCTAGTGATTCTCACTTCAAAGGTGACCAAGAGCAGATGATGGAATCAGGACAGTTCACCTAGAATGTTGCAGGACATTCCGAGCTCTGCTCAGCTGGTCACCATTCCTGTATCCAGGAGGCCATCAATGAAGAAGGTTAGTCATTGGCCATCAGCAAACAACATGTGATGTACTGACAGGCATTGAAGCCACACTGTCAATGATTACAGAGCAATTGGAGGAGTTTGCCTCAACATGACTGGTGTCATGACAGCGGATCATAGCCCAAATTACTTATGGACATATTGAACTTTTAAGTAAGGTATGTGGGTATGTAGGGAAATGGTATTGGGGAAATTGATGGGGTTGAAGGCTGATAAATCCCCAGGGCCTGGTAATCTACATCCCAGAGTACTTAAGGAAGTAGCCCTAGAAATAGTGGATGCATTGGTGGTCATCTTCCGAGATTCTATAGACACTGGAACAGTTCCTACAGATTGCAAGGTAACTAATGTAACCACACTATTTAAAAAGGGAGGCAGAGAAAAAGCAGTGAATTATAGATCAGTCAGCCTGACGTCGGTAGTGGGGAAAATTCTAGAGTCCATTATAAAAGTTGAATAGCTGAACACGTGGAAAACAGTGGCAGAATCAGACAGAGGCAGCATTGGATTTATGAAAGGGAAATCATGCTTGATAAATCTACTAAAATTTTTCAAGGATGTAACTAGTAGAGTTGACGAGTGGGAGCCAGCGGATGTGGTTTATTTGGACTTTCAGAAGGCTTTCGACAAAGTCCCACATAAGAGATTGGCGTATAAAATTAAAGCGCATGGGATTGGGGGTAGTGTATTGAGATGGATAGAAAACTGGTTGGCAGACAGGAACCAAAGAGTAGGAATAAACGGGTCTTTTCCAAATGGCAGGCAGTGATAATGGGGTACTGCAGGGATTGGTGTTGGGACCCCAGTTATTCACAATATATATTAATGACTTAGATGAGGGAATTAAATGTAATATCTCCAAATTTGCAGATGACACAAAGTTGGGTGGGAGGGTGAGCTGTGAGGAGGATGCAGAGATGCTTCAGTGTGATTTGGACAAGCTGAATGAGTGGGAAAATGCATGGCAGATGCAGTATAATGTGGATAAATGTGAAGTTATCCATTTTGGTAGCAAAAGCAGGAAGGCAGATTATTATCTGAATGGCTATAAATTGAGAGGGGGGAATGTGCAACAAGACCTGGGTGTCCTTGTACGCCAGTCGCTGAAGGTAAGCATGCAGGTGCAGCAGGTGGTAAAGAAGGCAAATGGTATGTTGGCCTTCATAGCCAGAGGATTCGAGTACAGGAATAGAGATGTCTTGCTGCAATTGTATAGAGCTTTCGTGAGACCACACCTGGAATATTGTATGCAGTTTTGGTCTCCTTATCTGAGGAAGGATGTACTTGCTATAGAGGGAGTGCAGCGAAGGTTTACCCGACTGATTCCTGGGATGGCAGGACTGACTTTTGAGGAGAGATTGAGTCGATAAGGATTATATTCGTTGGAGTTCAGAAGAATGAGGGGGTATCTCATTGAAACCTATAAAATTTTAACAGGACTAGACAGGGTAGATGCAGGAAGGATGTTCCCATTGGTGGGGGGAGTCCAGAACCAGGGGTTACAGTCTGAGGATATGGGGTAGACCATTTAGGACTGAGATGAGGAGAAATTTCTTCACCCAGAGAGTGGTGAGCCTGTGGAATTCGTTACCACAGAAAGTAGTTGAGACCAAAACATATATGTTTTCAAGAAGGAGTTAGATATAGCTCTTGGGGAGAAAGGGATCAAAGGGGATGGGGAGAAAGCAGGAACGGGCTATTGAGTTGGATGATCAAAATGAATGGCAGCAGGCTCGAAGGGCCGGATGGTCTAAGCCTGCTCCCAGTCTCTATGTGTTTTTAAAAATATAAAAACATATAAGCAAAAGCTGGCTGAGACTGTAAAGTAACCACTTGCTGGAAAATTCCTATGTAGATTACACTTGACCAACTAGTCCAGAGAACAGAATGTCATATCTAAAAAGGTGCTAAGGCCTACTTCAAACATAGACACTTCAAAGGAAAAGATGCAATGCAAAAATTGAACTGTAATCTCCTGTAGTTGCAGAGATAATGAAGGCTGATTACCATCTTTGCAGAAACCATCTCCTGTGAGTTATATCCCAGACAGTGGACATGATGTGAGTTGAAATGATAGCAGATCTGGGCGAAAGACATGCTTGTTTTTTTCCCTTCCAGGAATACACAAGAAAAGGGGTTAAAAAGCCAACTGCAACCCTAGTTCTGTGTGCTAGTTTGGCATTCCAGGCCTAGTGTATGAAGGTGTGCTGTGAAGTTCACAGCTGAAGAACATTAACTAGGCACCCCTACCCTTGGTTCTTGAGGGTAAAAAGGTCCTCTCTAATTGCTGGAAGCAAGTCACAGGTCAGCAAAATCCACCGTCAAAAAGGAAACAGGACAACTTCTTTCAGCTAACCTGCAGAACCAAGAATTCCCAAAACAACTGCTCAACTGCCCAAAGTCAGCTCTACTGAAATCATCCAACTTAACAGCTGCAACGTTTTATCATTTACTCCTCATGGACCAGCCAAAGACTGATTCGTATATCTTTTTAACTTTTAATTCTGGACTAATTTCTCATTTCTAATCTGTATGTATGTGTGTTGCATTTTTTTTTCTCACACTTTAGTAACTAACTGAAGAAAGCCTGGTTAAATTGGCTCCTTTTAAAATATAACTACATTTGGACTGGGAAAAGGTATCCATGAAGGAAGGGATTCTTTTTTAAAATAACTTTGTTGTGACCAACCGACGTGGTTGAATAAACAAAGTGAGCCAATTTATTCCTCCTCACCCGGGAGCATACAATTTGGGGTATCTCATCCAGGATCATAACAAATTGAGGGAACCTCACCCGGGGTCCTGTCATAAGACTGGGTTTCTGTCCTAGGTGAGTATGTTGATGTTGTTTTCCATGGATAAAGTAACTAGCTGCACGAAGCATCAGATGTGACAATCAAACAAGTGCATGCAGGCCTTGAACAAGGACTTGGAGACTTTGGACGCCAGCCTAAATAGGATGACCAATACCCTTGCCTTTTTATTTCATCGTCCTACTAATCTGCAGCAAAGTGTTCTCCAGCCTAGTGGTTTTAAGGAAGTTTGGCTGGGCTATGAGAGAAATGATGGTAAAAGAAGACATGGACATGGAAACTCCACTAAAAATGCTTCACTTTTTATCTGTTGCTTCCCTCCCTCAGTCAGAGTCCAATATGTTGCTCGTGTCCTGATGGTTGAGTCTGCCTTTGCACAGGTACAGATGAAGCAGTCTTTGGAGGCCTGTCATAGGCTCCAAAACATAGAGGACATCAGCCAAGAGCATTTCAGCAGTCAGAGCCGAGATCTGAGCAGCCTGCCTCTACCTCTGCTCAAGGCACAGAGGTCGCATAGTGTAGAAGTGCTAGGAAAAAAAGGATTAAAGATTTGTAGTGGTACGCTCACAGATGCCTTAGACACTATTATATTGTTATGTTTCTGTTCTTTACTAGAAGAGCATAAATATAATTCTTTTGCAACACCTCCCATCTAGCCCATTCTTGGTTCACTGTCTGACAAGTGGTCTTTTCTGAAAGGGAAAAAAGGGATGCTTAGATGTTTGCAGGACTTTTTTGTGCTAGTGGCACTGGGGTTGAGGGCAGGTAGGATGCCAAAAGTGATTTTTTTTCCTGTAGTTATGAGGTGGGTGCAGTAAGGAACATATCTTTTTATTTCTGTTGGACTGCTGTAAAGAACATATCTTTTTATTTTCTGTTGGACTGTGGATTAGAATTACAATGGCTGCAATTTAAAGGACGTGTCCACTGGAACTGGGTGAGAGATATATACAATGTTGCAGTCCTGGAACAGAATGTGCCATGAATGAAAAGATGGTGCCTGAAAGGAATCCTGGACCAAGGGAGCTTCCTGACAACAGCATTTTAATTGGCTCCTGACCACATGACCAGGGTTTTGTGTGAGAGCAGTGCAGAAAGCCCTTGGCCTGCAACAAGAAAACATCTAAAATCTCTTTTCCTCATATCTCTATAACCTGCTCTCTCTCTCTCAGGAAACCCCTGTAAAAAGGAAATGGGGAAAACCACTGTTATAGACATTGAAAAGCAAGTTCTCAACCAGTGAACTAAATGCTGAAAGTGCTGGAAGACCACTGTGTCATCAACAAGAACTGAAAGGAATATGGAAGACATCAATCAAAATCAACCCATCGAGTCCTGAACCCTGGATTGGTGCTATTGAACTGTTTTATCCCACCCTTAAAATCCATGTTTTGTGTGCCTTATGTGTGTGTGTGTGTGTGTGTGTGTTTGTATGTGTGTATAGGGATTTAAGAAGGGGGTAGAATTTAAGTTATAGTGTTAGCAGTTAGCAGATCACATTTCTTTCTTTTGCCACTAGTTAAAGACAATTTGCTCAATAAACAGTTATTTATTTAAGTTTACAAACCTGGTGCTCGTATTCTATTAACTTAAATTAAACAGTTAGGTAGAATTGGGGCAATCTGGTGGTTTGGTCAAACTTTTCACATCTGTCATGGCTCAGGGAACAGTGGGGCTTGGTATTACAACGCACTATCCCCAGTGGGTCGTGAAAATGCACTGATGGAACCAAAGTAAAGCTTGCAATAACTAAGGCATCCTGGATATGCCAGACAGCAACGTGCCTTATTGCCCATATCACTTTCTTCTTTCTCATCTTGGTTCTCCTTCTCCCCCTCCTCAAATCCTCTGAAGAGTCTTTGTGCTTTGGTTTTCCTGCAAGCTCAAATCTTGCTGCTGGATGATGTTGTGCAGAGACACCGATTGCTGCATACTGAAGGGCTCTTCCAGGTCAGTCCAGGCAACTGAAGCACATCTTCAGTATGACAATAATTTGTTCCATGACACATCTGGTGCTGATATGACATTGAATGTTTTGCACCTGGGCCTCATTCCTCAGGTATCTGAGAGGTGTCATCAGCCACATTTTAAGTGGGTATTCCTTGTCTCTGAGAAACCAGATGGTAACTTTGCTTCTAGGTGCAAAGACATCAGGGATGATGAACTGCTGCAGGACAACACCACCATGGCAGCTGCTCAGGAATCTTGCACATGCCTGCATAAAGATATTTTTGGGCTGCACACCATCTCCGCACCAGCCGTTGTGGCTGATAAATACTCCTGCATGATCTATGGGTGCCAGCACCTGTGGGAAATCAGTCAGAGCTGCAAACTAGAGCACCCACTCATTCTGACAGGTATCAATGCAGACACACAAACATAGAAAGATTCATGTCAAGAATGAGGCCAGCCATTCAGCTCACCATGTCCATGCCAGCTGAAAAAGAGCCATCCAGCCTAATTCCCCCTTTCAGCTCTTGGTTCCATAGTCCTGTAGGCTACAGCACATCAAGTGCTCATCTAAGTGTTTATTCAATGTGATGAAGGTTCAGTCTTTACCATCATTTCAGGAGGTAATTTCCAGACACCCGCCACCAACTGGGTAAAACAATTCCTCCTTAAGTCTCCTCTAATCTTTTTACCAATTACTTTAATTCTATTCCCCTAGATATTCACCTCTCTGCAAACAGAAATAGCTGCTTCCTATCCATTCTATCTAAGCCCCTCATAATTTTATACACATCAATTAAATCTCCCCTTTGCTTAAAATAAATCAACCCATGTCTATCCAATCTTTCCTCATAGTTAAAATTCCCCATTCCTGGCAACATTGTCTTAAAACTGCTCTGTACCCTCTCCAGTGTGATCACATCCTTTCTGTTATGCGGTGACAAGAACTGTATGCTGTACTCCAGCTGTGCTTTAACTAGTGTTTCATACAGTTCCAGCATAAACTCCCTGCTCTTAGTTTCTAGGCCTAGCCAATAAAGGATAGTATCCTCTATGCTGTCCATTTTACATTAATTACCTGCCCTGCCTTCATCAGGAATCAGTGGACATGCACTCCAAGATTCCTCCGTTCTGCTATCCTTCTCAGAATCTGACCAACAAAGTTGACATAATTGGCAATTCTGGCGAACAAGCAATCAGTCACCTGCCTCACGCACTTGTGTTCCTCCAACAATGAGATCTACAAATGTATCTAGCAGATCCTAAGCAAAAATGTTAAGAATAGTGGTGACTTTGATAGCCACTGGAAAAGCATGGGTATCAGATTCGGCTGGTAGCAGGTCTTGTTGCGGCAGGCAGCAAATGTCTGCCACCACCTGACACGGCACACTAAGTATCCTGACATACTGCCTATCCTCTTCCTGTACACCACGTGTGCCATGTATGGCCTCCTCTGAGCTGCACCTCTCTATGCTGCCCTCTCTGCTACTCCACCCTTTCCCTGGAGTTAAATGTCTGTGTGGTACTGTAAATGGATATCTTCGCTGGCTGTTGGTCCAATCTAAGGCAGCATAAACAATATATCAGACTTCCAAACTGTAGCTCAGACCTCCAAAGTGCAGTTGAAACCTTAATAGTTTGTAAAGTAACCTTTCAACGAATGTACTGTGAATAAACTGTTATGATGTGGCAGGTGATATGGGCAAGGCAGACAAAATCCACAAGGGAAACTTGGCCATGTTATCACAATGGTTTTGCAATTTGTATTTATTACGAGAAGACTAGTGCACAGCATTCAGAAGTAGTGAGTCCACTAATAACTTTAGGGGCAAGATTTTACATGTTGGTGAGCGGGGGCGGGGCCTGCTCCCCGATGCATAAAATGATGCGCGGTGATGTCAGAGGGAACTCCCGAAGTCACTGCGCTCCATTTAAATTTTCAGGAAGGTTGGGGTGCAGCGAAATCAGCTGCGCGCCCGCCAACCTGTCGATGGCCAATTGAGGCCATTGACAGAGGCTATTAAGTAATTAAAGGACCTGCCGTCCAACCTTAAGGTTGGCGGGCAGGCCAGGAGCTCTGGCACGAATTGAAAACAGCATGAAACCTCATCCACCGGCAGGATGAGGTTTCATGTAGGTTTTTTAAAATTTTAATTAAGTTTTTCTGAAAATTATGGACATGTCCCAAATCATGTGACATTGTCACATGAAGGAACATGTTAGGGAAATTTTATTTTTCAATTTTTATCTTCTTGACATTTACAGCTGATCTCCCTGAGGCTGCACTTAGCCTCAAGGAGATGAATGTGATCTTTCTTGCGCATGCGCAAAAGAGCACACTCTCAGCTTTGGGAATCCCCCCGCCCGCACAGAAGAGCATAGGCGCTTCTGTGCGGACATCACGCTGGGCGGACCTTAATTGGCCCACCCACATAAAATGGCACTGCGCCCTCAATCGGTGGGGGAAATTCAGCCCTAGAGATTTTAACAATTAAATTAGAACTTTTATTAACAAAAGAAAAGAAATCAAACATAGACATAAGATTACAGCTACTTGATATAACAAATCCCAAAATTCCTAATAGACCTGGCTCCCAACTTTAAGGCAACGGTCCAAAATAGATTTTAAATTTAAATAAGCAAACCAACAAGTCACCGCCTACTCCACAATGGAATTCCAAAAGCTTTTAACACAGCTTTAGTTACTAGACACAACAGATTTCTGCAAAAGTGGCTAGAGGCTTTTCCCCAAGGCTGTTTTACATGGTGTACCTTTCAGGATGTTACATGGCCACCCCTACATAGCCTTCCATCCCTCTTTATATATGTTTTCTTCCTTTAATGTGTAAAATCCCATTGTTCTACATGTCTTTGGAAATTTACTTTTTCCATAATATAAAAATCTTTCGTGTTGCCAATATGATCAGTACCTTTGGGGAAAAGAAACATACTACTTGGCCTTGCTTATCATGTTAGATGTAAACTTCCTACCATTCCTTTGAAAATCAAACAACCCCTTCACTTATCTAAAAATGCAAATTTCATTCACGCCTTATCTGTGGAACCCACATCCTCGCTTGTCCATCTCCAATTCAAAAGTCTGCTTTAAATCTAACTCTTTTGATAATTTCAACTTTGAAGGCTATCTGGCTCTAATTTAATTAAATCATTCACACAGACAGGGCAGAATTTTACGGCCCAGTTTCAGCGGAGACAGGGACGTAAAATGTAGTGGGCTGTTATAAATCCCATTGACAACACCGGGAACATAAAATCCCGCTGTCATAAAATTCTTCCCACAGGGTCATCCACGCTCACACCCACAAACCTACAATAATATTATGAAAAATATTATAGTTTCAAAAGAGAACTCTTTCCCACTAGCCGGTAAGAATGAATGTGCGTGTGTGTGCTACCCACTGTGCCACAAGATCTCCAAGAATAAATGTCAAGTATTTATTGGCATATGTCCCTAAAATTGATTCAGCTCCTCAACTGCCACTATGTTCTTGCCTTGCTATCAGCGACGAGTTCCAGGAAGCCTGGGAAATCCACGAACCCATGTTCAAAAATCTAGGTCAATATCTTTTTAATTGAAGAACCTAAAAATGCATATTGGGAACCTGCCTCTCCAGAGGTGGCCCAATGTGCCCCCTTCTCTGGGCAATCTTCCTGGAGGCAGGTTGTCACCTGCTAAGGCAACCTGCCAGGCAGCAGCAGGTAGCCAATCTGCATAACTAACTGCCCATTTGTGGGCTGATTGAAGATGCTGCCAGAAATTATTCCTTACTGAGGACCAAACCCAGCAGGTTCCTGGAGGTGGCTGGCCTGGAAACTCCCTGTTTTAACATCGCACCACTAGAGCCATGGCCATTAGTGAGCCACAGCTGCTGCTACTGGCCATCCTATGGATGTGCTGCCCATCCATAGGGGTGACCTCGCAGCTATGGCCACTATTTATTTAATTGTCCTTTAACATTCAATGGCATTGCAATCGCTGAATCCCCCACTATCAACATCCTGGGGTTACCATTGACCAGAGACTGAACTGGACTAGCTATATAAATACTATGGCTACAAGGGCAGGTTAGAAGCTAGGAATCCTGTGGTAAGTAACTCACCTCCTGTCTCCCCAACACCTGTCCACCATCTACAAAGCACAAGTCAGGAATGTGATGGAATACTCCCCACTTGCCTGGATGAGTGCAGCTCCAGCAACACTCAAGAAGCTTGACACCGTCCAGGACAAGGCAGCCTGCTTGATTGGCACCCATTCCACAAACATTCACTCCCTTTACCACCGTGGACAGTAGCAGTACCATCTACAAAATGTATTGCAGGAACTCACCAAGGCTCCTTAGGCAGCGCCTTCCAAACCCACGACCACTACTATCTAGAAGGACAAAGGGCAGCATATCCGTGGGAACACGACCACCTGGAAGTTGCCCTCCAAGCCACTCACCATCCTGACTTGGAAATATATCACCGTTCCTTCATTGTCACTGAGTCAAAATCCTGGAACTCCCTCCCCAACAGCACTGTGGGTGTACATACACCACAGGGACTGCAGCAGTTCAAGAAGGCAGCTCATCACCACCTTTTCAAGGGCAATTATGAATGGGCGATAATTGCTGGCCCAGCCAGTGATATCTACATTCCATAAATAAATTTTAAAAAATTAAGTTTAACAAATCTTTAGAGCATGCTTAAAGTTAGAGGCATTAACGCATTCTCTTTCCAACAGTGGCAGAAACCACCTCTTGCGGTGGGGCTGCCTTCCTTCCAAAGCTGAAGGCCTTCTGATTCAGCCTGCAGCCTTAGGATACAACCTGCTTGCCTCTTAATTGGTTGCATCCAGGAAGATCTCCCAGACAGCGCCCTGACAGGCAGAGCAGGGTGAGGCAAAAACAAAAATAGCTGGAGAAACTCAGCAGGTCTGACAGCATCTGCGGAGAGAAAGACAATTAACATTTCAAGTCCAAATGACTCTTCATCAAAGATCTTTGAAGAAGAGTCATTTGGACTCGAAACGTTAACTGTCTTCCTCCCCGCAGATGCAGTCAGACCTGCTGAGTTTTTCCAGCTATTTTTGTTTTTGTTTCAAATTTCCAGCATCTGCAGTATTTTGCTTTTATCTTCAAGCAGGGTGAGGGCCTGGAAATGTTACCAACTCACACTCAGCCTAAGGGCAGAAGATTCCACCCGCAGTTTCAAAACATTCAAATTGTAATGTATCAAATAGTGGAAAATCACCCACTTAGATTTTAGCATAGTTCTAAAAACCATTTTCCCGTTGTTACTGCCAGTAGATATATGACTCTTATAAAATGTCTTATTACTTAATTCCCTGATGTCAAACTGATTTATTTGCATGATTGCATTTAATGGTGCAACTTACAGCCAGGAGTAAATAAAAACATGCAAAACAGTAAATCATGTACAAGCATTGAACTGGTAATTGGGTGTTAATATAATAAATTAATAATTTAAGAAAATAGCTTAGATGAAATAAAAATTCTGCCAGTAATACATATCCCTCATTTAGCTATGTGCATGAAACAAATGAGTAGCAATCTTTTGGAGGTGGTGGAAGCAGGTACGATAGTGGTGTCCAAGAGGCAGCTTGATAAATACATGAATAGGATGGGAATTGAGGGATACGGACTCCAGAAATGCAAAATGTTTTAGTTGACGGGCAATATGATCGGCGCAGGCTTGGAGGGCCGAAGGGCCTGTTCCTGTGCTGTACTTTTCTTTGTTCTTTGTTCTTTGTTTTGTGGCTTAATTATTTTCAAAAAATATTCTGGTGTGAAGTGGTATTTACCATTTATTTCTCTTTGTATATCCCTGTTCTTCCATTCATAAGAATAGAATCATCTATTCCTGAACCCATCTAGGTTCAGGAGTTCATAACAACTGCTATCAATGCTTCTTGAATTGGCTGACAAAAGGCAGAATAATACTCTTCAACAATTCCCCTTCCATAACGAAAAAAATGGCAAGTACACTACTATCATGAAGTATTTCATCTTCTAACCTGGTCAATAACTGGTGAAATCTGTCATCTGAGAACACTTGAATAAGAATGTCAGCTGAAGATGATGTCTACACCTGTAGCTTCTGGTTTCAGGACACACTGCTCCAACACTAGATCTATTGGTCTGCTTATGAAGCTGAAACTAAACTAATTTATTGATAAAGTATAAGACCATTTATCATGTGCAATATTTTATTGCATTTACAGGGAGAATTTGAATCAGCAGTCAACAAGTTAAAAGAACAAAAAATGCTAGTGTGTTGGGAAGCCGGCAGGAACTTGCCACCTTCTGCATTTAACTCACCTTTGTTAGTGGGAAACCCTTGTGAGACATTTGAGTATGTTAAAAGAACAGATTGTTGTATGTCTGTGACACCCTGCAAACCAATTTGCACATGGTGTCTGCAGCAATGATGACAGCAGTCTGAGCTTGCTCGACAGCAAGCTGAGCTTCAATGTGAGCAAAACAAACCTCTCATGACTTTAGTCTGAGCTTTCACTGCAATATTCAGGCATAGGGTGGTTTCTGATTGTGCTGCAATATGAGCTGAGATGTCAGCCACCAGACACTGCATCATGATTGGGTCCGTAAGTGTCCTCAAGGAGTTGGCCACTATTTCCACACTAGAAAGAATGGGCTTCAAGCTCTGAGCAAAGCCCTCTGTCATGTTGATGCCGAACTCCTTCATACTCCTTGATGTTGACCATAGACTTTCTGGCAAGCCTACTAGTGCACCAAGCTTTTCATTGTGCCTGCCCATCAACCTTTTTCTATAGGCAACCCCATCAAAGTCCTCATCTGAGTCCTCTGCAGCAGAATCCATGTCCAACCTGGCACTACAGTGAGCTGTACATGGCTGCAACCACTTGAGCCCAGTGTCTCATCACATGCAGAACCCACCAATCAGCTACTCTCTAAAGTACACATAGGGCTGGATTTTACAGGCTGCCATGGTCCCCATCTCACTAGCTAAAATGTTTGAGCCCACCAAGGCATGGGACAGCAGTCCCACATCAATTAAACGGCCAGTTGGCCATTAAGTGAGTTGAGGCAGGACTTCTACCCCTCAGGAACAGGAAGTCCCACCTTTGACAGCTGACAGCCAGTCAGAGAGCTGATGGCCAATCAGACAGGTGCAGCTCTCCAGTACTGGCAGCGCCACAGGGAGCAGTGACCACTGCTGGTACTATGCGCGGGGCTTGAGGAGGCGATCACTGATTGATTGGAACTTGATAAGTATGGTCATGGCAATGGCGCGTGTGGGGGCTGGGGTGGTTGGAGAGGCTAGGGGTAAAGGGAACCTGGGTGGAATAACACCTTGGGGGACCCTAAGGGCCACTGGAGCTCATTAATGAGGGATCCCTTTTGTTGCTGGGCTGGGCACTTGGCATGGGCCTTTCTTGCCTCCTTAAGACCTGGCAATGAGGGGATAGGTCCCTTAAGTGGGCAGCAAACCCATATAATCCAGTCCATAATGTCAGTGTCTTAACTGGTGGCTATGAAGAAATCACTGACCTTGGCCATGGTATGAAGTAATTTTCCTATGGCACTACATCCAGGTCCTTGGGATACACACTGCTTGCATTTACTTCAACAGCCATTTGTTATTGCCTTTTCAGAGTCTGTCTGGTGGGATCCAACCCTGTGGATAGAGGACATCTTTTTATCATCTCAACCTCCAGCATTGCAGCCTCCAGTGCTATGCCAGAGAACCTTGTGCATACTCTCTATTCTGTTGCACCATTAGTCAGTGTTATTCATAGAAACACAGAAAAGTTATGGTGCAAAAAGGGGCCATTCAGCCCATTGTGTCTTCACCAGCCAAAAAAGAGAAGAAGAAATGTCTTCCCTATACACTTCCAGCTTCTGCTCCAGCCGGAATGCACTTTCCATTTAAAGAATGAAAGTTGACTTTAAATGGTTCAAGCCTTGCAGGGAGTTAGGCCCCCTACTGAGGCGTACAACCACTCAGCTACATTTTGAGCACTAGGCTACATGCAGTTGTCATGTAAATCAGCAGGCAGCATGAAATTTGCATAGGAATGAACAGGCATGGGTTAATCACACGTCGCGATTCTCTCATACATTTTTAGGTGCTATTCAATTTTGCCCACAACGTTTATCAGCCAGGATCCTGAACAATGATTCCAATAGTTAGTTGTAGTTCTGCTGAGCTAAAACATATTCAATGACCATAACTATGATGATGCAACAGGGGGTTATAAGCCTTAGTGTCACAGGCAGAATTTATGTTTTTTTTTACCGCCCATGATCAATATGTTTGTATTCAAGAGGTGAGTTTTTCTTACCCCCAGGTTCAGTGCCCAATTAAATAATTCCACTAGCAAGCTTGTGAATTTAAAAATAACAAAGGTAATTTATTCTTACTCACCCCAAATTAAATGTGATGTCTCTCGCACAATGATTATATAGAATGAAGGTAATGTACTGTTACAGATTATAATTATGTCAGTCTCTGATTTATGTTCTCCAGCTCCCACATTGCAGGCCTATAAACTAAAGGATTCTCAGCAGAGTGTGATGTTTCTTGTAGTTGAATTTCTGGCAAGTTGGTTCTCAAGTGAACTTTAACTGGAACAGGTTGGGAGTCCTTCTCCTGGGTGGGTTGTTCCTCTTTTCAAAGTTTTGCTGTTAATTGCCTTGGCTGCTTGCTGATTTGCATCTAGTTTGATGGTTTTTGGTGTCTACAAGCAACTTCTTGCTGGTTTTAAAAACGGACTGCAAACATGGCTGTCTCATCATGTGACCTTTTACAAGTTCAAAGTCCTTTTCCAAATAAGATGGGTAGTTTAGGTTGATTGTACATCGTATTGTGGGTTTTATACCTTTAGAGCTTGAGAAAGCCAGTTTCTTTGTGTTTGAATGGCCCATTCAATTTTGGATTAGTTTCAGGAAAGAGCATCAATCCAACTCAGTCTGGAATGTTCCTTTTGTTCCCTCTTGAGACTGTGGAGTGGTTTCAAACCTCAGAAGAAGTCAGGTGACCCTCAGGCAGCCATCTTTTGCAGCCTTTTCTGTTCGATTTTAAAATATGAAAATTAGTTTAAAGTTCACAATATACTGGGGCATGACATTAGGAGTATGGCAATTGACAAATTGTCATTTAGAAAATCATCATATTAATCAACATTCACATCCATTATGCTAACAGATTAATACAACATAGACCCCATTCAGGGTTCCTGTCCAGTGCAGGGAGGAAGGGGAGTCATTGAGACAGATCTCACATTCTTCTTTCAATAAAATAATAGTGAATTGCCCATTTTTCAGGATAATTAGCAAGCCAGTTATGAAATCGTTGTGCATAACTTTGAAACATAATTCCTGAGAACACAATTTTTAGCAACAATACAAGCTAACAGAAATGATCTATTAAAACTTTTCAGGTGGCTAACACGCCACCTATTATACATGTTGGAGTAAATGACAAAATGTTTATTAATCCAGCTGACAAGCATACAAGGAGGTGGCTGGATAACAAGTAAGGAAAGCAACTTAACGACAAGGCTGGTTACTTCTGCAATTAGCATATTTTTGGTGGATAGGGCAGTCTAGATGTGCAGAGGAAGCTCAAGAGTGATAACATGTCAACGATTTTCTAACCATTCATTTTAACAGGCAGCATGCACCCAAATTTCTCCTCGACAGGGCACAAATTTGTAAATTACTTCCACTGTCTTAGTAGGTCTGCAAACGTTGCTTTACTTCAAGAAATAATAGCACAGAATACTACAGACATAATAGGAAGTGAGTGGAGCTGTTAAAAATATTGCCAAAGCATCGTACGGATACAAAGAAACGTTAGCAATGATGTAGCAAAAAAGGTGCCCACTTTCTCCATGTACTAAAAATGAATCTTGTTAAATTTAAAATAGGGTTATGCAAATTACCATGTCTCAGTCTTCAGTGCTTTTATGTTCAAAGAAAAAAAGTAGCACACAGCAGGGAGGCACAACATAGAACAGCTAGTGAAACCCCTCACATCAAAAGATTCATTTTGTGTGTATGTTGATTATTTGAGATGGAGAGTTCAGAAGGTATTGGGACTTGAGATTAGAGGGCAGAAAAAATGGTCTGTATTACATTGGCTACATATTCTACCATCTATGAAATATGTCAATTCAACTTGCCCATATACACTGATTGCACATAATAGTGCATGAAACGGAAATACAGATCCAAATGGATAGTAATAATTATGTACTCATCAAATCCCATCTGCTCTTTCTACAGGGAAAGGAGAACCCATTAGATTACGAGGTGCACATGAACGCCATTAGATGCCAACTGTGATCACCCCATTTGAAGAGGGAACAGCAAAAATTCATACATCATGAGAAAAGTAAATTATGATTATGATGATGAAACATTGAGCACTAGCGAACAAGGCTTGCAGTAATGACAATTGATGGAGTACCTGAAGGTGCAATTTTCTGAATGCCTCCACTGGAAAACCTTAGAAGACTTGCTTCCAAAGGCCATTACAGCAATAGCACCATACTGCAGTCATTTCTTTTCCTGCACATTACATTGGAACATGTTGTAGGTAATGTGGGGGAGCCCAGTAACTAGATGTGCAATACTACCTGTCATATAAGCAATGTCATAGAACACCAGAAGCATCCACTGAATTTGCTATTGTTAGCATATGCCAGCACCAGCAGCATCTGTGGTAGACACCTCAGTTACTTGCACCTCAAGCACTGAAGGAGTATCTCGTGTGAATGCACTTATCGCACTTCTACAATGGAAGTTTTGAAGGTACAAGTTCCAAGATGCAGTCATGCCTGCTTCAACTTATTTAGAGAATCATTACAAAAACCATGATAAAGGAATTCAAAAACCAAACAAAATTTTAGGACTTAATACTCACACAGATTGATGGGCATTGTATGGTGGTGCTTTTCAGCAAAGGCTTGCATGGAGTAGCAGAAGAACAGCAAAGCTCTGCACAAGTGACAGCTGGCTCAGAGATCAATAACCCCTTAGCATGAACAAGGTTATTCCCAAAGCTGATGCAGGCTCGTCAAGTATGTATCAATGTGGAGCATAGTGGTAGCAGATTCCTGCAGGTAGTGTTCAATAATATCTTTAAGAAATGTATGACAGATTGGGGCAGCCCAGAATTTAATCATGAGCCAGAAGAAATCTTTTGTCTCTGAACTCAGCATTGATGATAGGATATTTTACTAATTTCAGCAAAGCAAGTGATGTACACAACACAACTGTCCCTTGTGTGATTGTATTTACATATTCTGTTTTAGGATAACTCTCTGCTGGTTTTGCAATAAATGTTTAGAAAACACCCAATAAGTGTTATAAAATGTAAACCGCATTTGTTAAAAAAAAGTATTGAACATATTGATTCTTATTTGTAATCTTTATCTTGAATTGGTGGCTCAGGTTCAGGAGGTTCTACAAAGGAGTGTGACTGCAATATAAGACTTAAAGAAACACTGATTTAATAACTGTCACTTCAGAATCAAGACTCACAGCAACAGCCAACTTATTAGTCCAGGTATACTCTATGATGATTGGGGCTTTATACAGTTCAGTATTGGGAATTACTAATACTTAGTTATACATAGAGAAATGAAAATTATTTTCAAGTAATGCACATTTAATCGACTTCCACCACAAACAAACACACAGAGGAACACTTTAATTGTTACCTGGACTATCACAACTCAAACTTGTAATTAACTAGAGCAGTTTGTAGCTGAAGGAAAACTCTGATGAGAATTTACCAGAACAACTATTACTGTATGTTATGGACTTGATTTTCCAGACAGGTTTTTCATAAGAAACAGTGAACTTTATTCACAGGTCTTCAGCAGCAGTTACATGTTTCTATCAAGAACCACAACTAAGCACAAAAACTCCACCCTAAGGTTCCCCACACCAAGGGCTGATTCGTTCAAACTGTCACGTGATACTACATAGTGCAATAAGTCTTAAATCTACAGTCACTAGATTCCTTAAAGCTACGGTCACTACATTCCTCCCCCTTTAATTTTTTTTTGCGATTTGTATTTACGGGAACAACTACATTCATGACATTACAAATATATACCCCTGTGTTTTCAGGTGATCCAGCCCTCCACTTCTACGTGGTACGACAACAGTCCGGTCACAGAAACTATTATACCAGGTAACCAACTCGATCCACCACTGGAGTTTCAGACAAATACTGTTTCACCGACATTAAATTCTCGCTCTTGACTATGCAAATCATGAGTCACTTTTTGATTCCCTTGACTGTTCTCTACCTTCCTCTCCAAATTGGGAAGTACCTTGATTAATCTTATATGAAGGCGGCACTTCATAAGTAATTCTGAAGGAGTAGTGTGGGAGGTCATTCATTGTCTTTTCTGAACTATCTAAAACTTTGTCTTCTTCTGTCTACCACAAAGTTTAATCTCGTCATTTTGACTTCACAGTCCGCCAGACTTCTCTCAGGCAAAATCTCAGTTTGGTTCAGTACAGGGGTTCACCCACCCATTGCTTTATCACCCACTTGCATTTTGGAAAGTTCCACAACTTTTCCTTCTAATGCCCCTTTTGTTTCACTCAGCTGATTCTTCAGCTCTTCTGTCTCCTGCTTGAATCTTTTGGCTTCTTCCTGGAACCTTGAACATTGCTTCATCTTCTCTGCTAACTGGTACTTCAGTTTGTTCAGAGTGACGTTAAATTCATTCTGCTTCTCTTCGTAATTTTTTAGAAGTATAAACTTTGACCTGAGGGATCCTTGTAGTGTGTGAAAGGCTTTCAACAGGTTTTCCTTTTCTTTGCAAAACTCACTTGCTTCATCTTGAGTTCTGTAATTCAGAAGAGACTCCTTGAGTTTATTCTGCTATTCTTCATGCTGCTGTTTTAAGAAAGTTTTCATTTCCTCAGGCTGCAGAATGATTACACACTCCTTTTGCATCCTGTGACTCTCCAGCCTCATTCTGAAGTACCTTGCCTTCTTCCTTTTCCAACTCAAGAACTCTTCTGGCTTCCTTTTGAAATCTAACTGGCCAGTCAAGGTTAATTTCCCTCAACCAATCATGACTTAAAAGGGTTGGTCCTTCACCTGCCGTTACAATCAGAGGGAGCAGTGCTCCCTGGTGCTTATAATAAACAGGCACAGTGGTAATACCCTTCACTTGTATGGCTTCACCAGTATACATTTATAATTTGGCTGAAGTCTGCTCCTTATTCAATTGTTGAGTACCCTTGTTTAAGTATTTTTTTTTATCCATTCATGGGATGTGGGTATCGCTGGCTGGGCTAGCATTTATTGTCTATCCCTAGTTGCCCTTGAAAAGGGTGGTGAGCTGCCTTCTTGAACGTAGGTACACTGACAGTGCTTTAGGAAAGGAGTTCCAGGATTTTGACCCAGCGACAGGGAAGGAATGGCGATATATTTCCAAGTCAGGATGGTGAGTGACTTGGAGAGGGATTTCCAGGTGGCAGTGTTCCCATGTATCTGCTGCCCTTGTCCTTCTAGATAGTAGTGGTCGTGGGTTTGGAAGGTGCTGTTGAAGGATCCTTGGTGAATTCCTGCAGTGCATCTTGTAGATGGTACACACTGCTGCTACTGTGCATCGGCAGTGGAGGGAGTGAATGTTTGTGGATGTGCTGCCAGTCAAGTGGGCTGCTTTGTCTTGGACGAAAAGAAGCTTCTTGAATGTTGTTGGAGCTGCACTCATCCAGGCAAGTGCCACTTGATAGCACTGCTGATGACCCCTTCCATTACTTTACTGACAATCGAGAGTAGACTGATGGGGAAGTAATTGGCCAGGTTGGATTTGTCCTGTTTTTTGTGTTCAGGACATACCTGGGCAATTTTCCACATAGCCGGGTAGATGCCAGTGTTGGAGCTGTACTGGAACAGCTTGGCTAGGAGCGCGGAAAGTTCTGGAGCACAACTCTTCAATACTATTGCCAGAATATTTTCAGGTCCCATAGCCTTTGAAGTATCCAGTGCCTTTAGCTGTTTCTTGATATCACATGAAGTGAATCGAATTGACTGAAGACTGGCATCTATGATGCCAGCTTCCGAAGGAGGCTGAGATGGATCATCAACTCGGCACTTCTGGCTGAAGATTGTAGCAAATGCTTCAGCCTTATCTTTTGCACTGATGTGCTGGTCTCCTCCATCATTGAGGATGGGAATATATGTGGAGCCTCCTCCTCCAGTGAAACTGAATGTGGCAGGACTGAAGAGCTTATATCTGATCCGTCGGTTGTGGGATCACCTTAGCCCTATCTATTACTTGCTGCTTATGCTGTTTGGCACACAAGTAGTCCTGTGTTATAGCTTCACCAGGTTAACACCTCATTTTACATATGCCTGTTGCTGCTCCTGGCATGCCCTCCTGCACTCTTCATTGAACCAGGGTTGATCCCCTGGCTTGATGGTAATGGTAGAGTGGGGGATACATTGGGCCATGAGATTACAGATTGTGTTCGAGTACAATTCTGCTGCTGTTGATGGCTCACAGCACCTCGCGGATGCCCAGTCTTCAGTTGCTAGATCTGTTCAAAGTCTATCCCATTTAGCACAGTGGTAATGCCACATAACACAAAGGAGGGTAACCTCTATGTAAAGGCAGGACTTCACCTCCACAATGACTGTGCGGTGGTCACTCCTATCAATACTGTCATGGATGCATCAATGGCAGGCAGGTTAGTGAGGATGAGGTCGAGTATGTTTTTCCCTCTGCTGGTTCCCTCACCATCTGCCGCAGTCCCAGTCTGGCAGCTATGCCCATTAGGACTCAACCAGCTGAGTCAATAGTGGTGCTACTGAGCCACTCTTGGTGATGGACATTGAAGTCCCGCACTCAGAGTACATTCTGTGCCCTTGCCACCCTCAGTGCTTCCTCCAGGTGGTGTTCAACATGGAGAACTGATTCACCAGCTGAGGGAGGGTGGTTCATGGTAATCAACAGGATGTTTCCTTGCCCATGTTTGACATGATGCCATGAGATTTCATGGGGTGCAGAGTCGATATTGAGGACTCCCAGGGCAACTCCCATCCAACTGTATACCACTGCGCCACCACCGCTGCTGTGCCTGTCCTGCCTTTGGGATAGGACGTACCCAGAGATGGTGATAGTGGTGTTTGGGACATTATCTGTGAGGTATGATTCCGTGAGGATGACTATGTCAGGCTGTTGCTTGACTAGTCTGTGAGACAGCTGTCCAAATTCTCACACCGGCCCCCAGATGTTAGTAAGGAGGACTTTGCAGGGTCGACAGGGCTGAGATTGCCGTTTTCGGTTCCGGTGCCTAGGTCGATGCCGGGTGGTCTGTCCAGTTTCATTCCTTTTTTGTGACTTTGTAGTGGTTTGTTACAATTGAGTGGCTTGCTAGGCCATTTCAGAGGGCATGTAAGAGTCAACCACATTGCTGTGGGTCTGGAGTCACGTGTAGGCCAGACCAGGTGAGGATGACAGATTTCCTTCCCTAAGGGGCATTAGTGAGCCAGATGGGTTTTGACAACAATGGTTCCATGGTCATCGTTAGACTTTTAATTCCAGGTTTTTATTGAATTCAAATTCCACCATCTGCCGTGGCAGGATTCGAACCTGGGTCCCCAGAGCATTACCCTGGGTTTCTGGATTACTAGCCCAGCGACAATACCACTACAATGGTTGATGCACCGGTGTCTACTTCCATAATCAAAGGTTTTCTATTGACCTGCAGAATAACAGTGATTGGCTCTGTTTTCCCTACTTCCACATTAAATAGAGAATAAACATCAGAATTAGTGGTTTCTGGTTCTTCCACATAATGTACTTTGATCACTTTAGTTTGCTGCCTGGGAGTCTGTCTCAATCTTGCTTTACATTGCCTCAGTATGTGCCCTCTTTTATGATAATAATTGCGCTCCACTTCTTTAATGTGGCAAGTTTCAGGTATAAGGTTACTTTCACATCAGTAACAATTCGTTTTCCGATTTGCTGCTGAGCTGTCACCTGTATATTTTTAAAATTTTCGGGTGGCAGGGACTGTCTCCCACTTCGCGGCTAACTCCCAGGTTTTTTGCACCACACCCGGCTGTCTGTTCCCGCCCCAATGGAAAAATGCGTCATTTTGTACAAACTGTAAGGCCTGCAAATTCCGTTCAGTGTTTTCCATTGCAAGCATTGTTTCCAATGCTCTTTTAAAATCAATATTTACTTCAGCTAATAACCGTCATTGAATGACATTATCGTGCACACCACAGACCAAACGATCCCTTAACATACTGTTTAGGGTCTCCCCGAAATCACAGTGTTCAGTTAGCTGTTTCAACTTCACTATGTATGTTGCTATGATCTCCCCTAGGGCTCTTACTTTCAAAGTAAATTTGAACTTTTGCATGATTATAGAGGGTTTGGGTTGAAAGTGACCCTTTGCGAGGTCTACCAACTTGTTGAAGGTCTTTAAATCAGGATAATTCTAGGCAATCAAACTATGGATTAAGTGATGTTTTACTCCCGCAGACTCTTAGGAGAATTGCTTTCCTTTTTTCCTCCGCCGTTACTTTGTTTGCTTGGAAAAAGAAACCAAGGTGTTCTCTATATTGACTCCAATCCTCTGTGGATGAGTCGAAGGGGTCAATCTTGCCAAAAAGTGGCATACCTGGTGAGTTTATCTTCTCTTTCTTCTGTTTAAAACAAGATAGTCACATTCACTGGGTGAGGGAGAGCACCAGAACCAATTTATCCTCATCGCCAGTTGTTATGGACTTGGTTTTCCAGGCAGGTTTCTCAGAAGAATCAGTGAGCTTTATTTACAGAGCTTCAGCAGCAGCTACATGCTTCCATCAAGAGCCACAACTCGACACAAAAACTCTACCCTTAAGGTCCCCCATGCTTAAGGCTGATTCGTTCACATTGTCACATGATACTACACAGTACAATAAGTCTTAAGGCTACAGTCACTGCATTCCTTAAACCTACATTTACTACACCATGATATCTTTATAGGGCAGAAAACAGTGTGCAGCACATAAAGATCAAAGTACCCAACTGAAACTAGTTTATTCTGGTTTGCCTATATATAAATACACACACAAATGGCCACAAGAGGGTGCTATTACACTATTACAACTTCTTGACTTATCCATAATAATACGCAGTTTGTTGGCTATCTGGGCTGTTATATCGGTCAGTTTAATGGGTGCGTCTGTTGGTTTAAGACTTTCCTCCTTTATTCCAGGCTTCTACAAATGGACCAAAAATTGTTATATTGTTATATTTATATGAACTGTTATACTTATATTTATCAAAACTGTTATATACACTTGGTATCTTAATGTGACAATAAAATGTTACAATAAGGGGTGCATCTGTCAGTGGATTTATTTGGTGGGCAGTGCCTGCATTTAGTTGTTGGTGCCATTTTCAACTGGGAAGAAGGTGAATAGTGGAAACGAAATTTTTTTAACGGGATTAGATGCATGACAAATTTGTAGAAGTGTTGTTTCAGGGAAGTGGTTGATCATTTTTAAACATTAATTCCATTTATTGCAATAAACTGAGATATGTGAGCATCATACACAGGGGGACCAATTTAGTTTTTAGCACCAATTTAGACTGGAACAGAAGTATCTGGTGGAAATGAATTATTTTTTAACACGATTAGATGCATGACAAATTTGTAAAAGTGTTATTTCAAGGAAACGGTTGATAACTGCAAATTTCTTAAAATCTAATTCCGTTTATTGCATTAAACTAAACTTTGAGATATGTGAATGTCGTCCGCATGGGGCACATTTATTTTTTGGCACCATTTTAAATTGGGACAGAGGGGAGTGGTGGAAATGAAGAGTTTTTTTTAGTGGGATGAGATGCATGACAAATTTGAAAAACTGTTGGGCAGAATTTTCCATTCTGGAGACCAAATGCAGTGGCGGGTGGGATAAGTGGCACGTTTCCTGCTTGTACACTTGGAACCTCATTAATTACACATTGGCGAGCCACTCTCCGAATCACATGGTGGGGCAGGCAATGATTCATCCACCCCACCAACACCTTATGGGGTCTAAGGTCCTGGCACCATATTTAAACGTCACCCAAACACATATATTCACTCTCTGCAGCCCAGCTGTGTGGTCTGCACATTCTGAGATGGCCCCCAGGAAAAAGAAGTCATGTCACCCCTAGGTTCAGCCATGACTCCCTGGTGACTCTCCTCAACATCATATGCAAATGCCGTGATGTCCTCTTCCCGAGGGACAGAACCAGGAGGCCCACCAACCTCACCTCACCGGTCTGGGAGGGGCTCACAATGGAGGTCTGTGCTGCTGGGACCTAAAAAAGAAATGCCCTGCGGTGCAGGAAGAAGATGAATGATCTAATCCACTCCAAAAGGGTAAGTCAATCTTTTGCTCACTCCAAACCCACACTCTCATAATGACATCAGACACTCAAAGCAGGGATCTCATGCAGTATTGGCGAAGGCGACATCAGCACTGAATGTCTCATGCACACTTTAACATCACCACCATCTCATCTATCATCTTGCGCAAACAGCATCTTCAGCCCTTACTGGGAAAGGCTTAGCATACACAGCAGGCATGCATGCTTCCCAACCTCTCCTCCATCTCTTCTCATCACTTTCCATTCATTTGTCTTCATGCAGACAAAGCTGGCCCACAACAGGATGGAGAGATTCCCAGATGGGAGGAGGGACAATAGACATCCAGGAACTCACTCCCTTCAAGGAGGAGACAGCTGAATTGGCAAGGGAGGGCAGAGGTCGCTCCTGTATCAACCTAGTATGAATGACTGACATGCAATGTTGTATTCTGCCTGCTTGTGAACTAAAGCTATCTTCTCTCTCTTACAGGCACCAGCAGGCCCAGACCCAGGTCCAGCAGACCATCAGCCCCAGCCCCCAGTCCTCCTCAGATGAGAATCCATTCAATGAAGACCCATCACTGTGTTCACCTGCAGACTGCACCAGCACAGAGACACACACGTTAGTGGGTCCTACATCTAGACTAGGCTCAGGGTCATTTTCTGGAGAACACCTCACTGGCACACCTCCACAGCCCAGGTCTCTGGCACTTGGAGGACTGCTGGAGAACAGGCACCTGTTGAGTCTGAATCAGAGGATAAGCCTCTGGAAACAGTCATTGCCCACATGCTGGAGATGCAAAGACATGCAGCAGAATATCAGGCAGAGTTGTAAGGGGCAGTCAACAGAAAGAGCACAGAATGGAGGATTCCAACTGCGTTATGTCTGATGTCATGGCTCCGACTTGCAAGCACCTCAAGGTCACCATGGGAAGGGTGGCAGCCACCTTGGAGACTTTGGTCCACCAGGTTCTGTCAGATTTGCACTTGGACTTGCACGCCATCATTCTAGCCATAGGTGGGATCCATCAGTAAATAGGTGAGAGGGAAATGGGACACCTCGACCTTCTTCTAGGTGCCCTTTCTCCTCAAGGAGTCAAGCAGGGGTCTTCAGGCACCTAAAAGGAGGAGGACCATCAGCTAGACACACCAGGGCCATCTATCCAGGAGTCTCCAAGACTATCCAGCCACTCCCAAACCCACCTTCCTGTGACCCCATCAGCTCCAGCTTCACTGGCCGAGGAGGGTGCCCCACAGCAGGAGGCCCAAAGCAGGCCGGGGCTTTCCAGGCCCGAGACATCCAGAGGATGACCGCTGTAGTCATCTCAGACAACAGGGCATAGCAGTCAGCAGACTGCCTCCACGTCTGCTGCAGATATCAGAGATGCACCTAAACGTAGTGGTAGGTTATGAAAATTAAGAAATACTGAGAGCACAATGGTGGCACGAGTGTTCACTCGCTGTATATATCATGCACCTTTATAAATATATTTTGAGTACATGATAATGGTCTCATCGTGTGAATGCCTCTTGCATTTGAATCTATGTGCCCTCTTATTGTGAGGGTGACCCAAGCTCCCACTCTGTGATCACTACCCTTTGTGTGCCTCAGATTCGTGTGATGTTTAGCAGCCTCATGTTAGTCTCTCACCCCTTGTGTCATGTAAGGGAGAAGTTTCAAGCCACATCCTGAAAGTGACAGCACAAGAAGATTTGATCATTTAAGCCTTGCAACACACCATAGAGTTATGTGTGCTCAGGTGAATTGGACTATTAACTGGAATGTTGTATCATCAACCCTGAAGTGTGTTCATTGTGAGTGTGAAAGCACATGGACCTGGAGCCATTATGGTCTCCACAACCATATACAAATCTCTGTGGCTGATGAAAGTATCTCCTTCAGGTGACAATGACTGCACAATGTGCAGTTGATGCTGGCTGCACACTGTTGTGCTGCCCTTCACCTTGCACACCTGCTCTATGCAGCTTTGGGTGCTGACCTTTCCAAGACTGAAGCCTTTGTGATCATTCAGGGTTACAGGTCCAAGGCCGAAGGCTGACCTTGTTGCAATGTCACTGCTTGTAAAGGCCTTTTTGATCAATGGCATGGCACGAAGGGAGAGGAGAAATATGCTTGGGTCCCCTTGCCTGGATCCTACTGAAGCCTTGTGGTTATCAGTGTGCCACAGGAACATCTTGTTTGTCCTGCCGCTGCAATGGCATCCTCACGTGGGAGTTGACCATGATTGCCGTCCTCAGGTTCCTGCCCTTCCAAGTCCTCCTCCTCCGAAGAAATCTTTGCCTCCTCCATGTCTCCCTGTGGTAAGTGATCTCTCTTTTGAAGCACCAGGTTTTGCAGGGCACAACAGACCATGATGATGTGGGACACTCTCTTTGGATAGTACTGCAGAGCCCCACCTGAACAGTCCATACAATGGATGTGCATCTTCAGTATGCCAATGGTTTGCTCAATGATGGGCCTTGTCACAGAGAGGGCTGTGTTGTATCTCTCCTCTGAGGCACTTTGAGGATGATGCATGGGTATCATGAACCATTTCTTCAGCGGATACCCCTTATCACCCAGTAGCCAACCCTGTAGGTGCTGTGTCCTTTGAATATCTGTGGCACCTGGGAAAGAATCAGGATGTAGGAGTCATAGGAACTCCCAATGTACCTGGCACAAACGTGCATGACCTGCTTCTGATGATCACACATGAACTGAATGTTGATGAAGTGGAGCCATTTCCAGTTAATGAAGGTCATGATGCCAGGGAGCTCTTAAAGTTACATGTGTGCAATTGATTGCACCCTGCTCTCTTGGGAAGCTGGAGATCACCACAAGTCTCAGAAATCTAGCAGCCTATATAGCTTCATCTGTCGTGAACTTTACATGATAATCAGCCTTACTGTAGACGGCATCCATCACCTCCTTTATACATTTATGTGTTGAGGACTGAGAGATGCTGCATAGGTCCCCTGCAGATCCCTGGAATGAGCTGCTTGCAAAACAATTGAGAGCGGTGATGTACTTCAGGGGCACTGGCAGGGAATGTCCTACCAGTCCACGTGGCGTCAGATCCCCCCACAGAATGTGGCTGATATGAGCCACCACATCTCTTGTCAAACATAGACGTGTGCGGCACTGTCACTTGCTCATCTCCAAATAGGAGAGGCCATATACCCTTGGTCGTGCCAGTCGCCCCTCAACCTCTAGATCTTCTTGGTGCACCCCTGGACCATGCACCTCAAGCTGGGGCTCTTCTCTAAGTTGTACCAGATGGCAGCGGGCCCTTCTTCTCCTCCTCAATCTGAGCACTGCAATCAGGAAGGCAGCACTGACCACAGCCTCCATTCTGCAATCTTCCTGCTTCCTGTGGACAGGTAGAACAAAGAGATGAATGTAGCCAATAATTACAGACCTCCCACTCCAAGCCAGAAAGCCACTGTCATGCCCTTGGGCTGTGCTTGTGCTACCTCCCTTTCCCTGTTCCAGCCTTGTAGGTGAGGCGCTCCAGCACCAATCATAGGTGTCTAGGAAGTCGCTCCAACAACTTGACATTTCAATGCCATATAGGATAGAAGAGGGTTGAGCATTTTGAGCATCACTAAAAGCCTAACTTGGATTTGAGATTATCTCTGCCTTGCACTTTTGATTGTATGCCTTGTGTGCTGTGACCTATGTCAAATGGGCAATGCGATTTGCAGAGTTTGCTAGAGCTTCCTGCACATATCCAGCAGATGTGCTCCCTTAATAGCTGGCTGTCTCCCTTCCCTTTTCTCATTCCTCTGATGGTTAAGTGCTCAATGAGACAATATCTAGTGTGACCCCAATGCCTAGTGTAGTCTCGCTTAAAAGCACACCATGAGTTATTAGTTCCAGCTCTAACTTTTCAAAAAATTCTTCATGAATTCTATCAGCTGAGCCATTATCTCCATGTTGAAATTCTATTAAGTATGAGGTTTCCCCCTGAAAAAGCCCCGGAGTCCAGCTGCAGACTCCTCCCACACTGCCTCAGATTCTTCCTTTGTCAATTTTTTTCTAGTTTCATTTTTAAAGTGCATCATTGATTTGGGGCCTCAACATGGTGGTGCTGCACTTCTACTTCCAGATCAGCTCCAACCCTCTTCGTCACTGTTCACATCCCTCTAATCATCCTGGAACTTCACGATGTGCAGGTAGACCTCCATCCATTCACTCTCCAGCCTCCACCAGTAACCCTGGATTCTGCCTTGTTTTTTATTTCAAGAATGCGGACAGACCGTCAACATAAAGGTATCTGCACTAACTGAATCCTATCAAGATATGTTCCAACATGTGCTATCTGACCTTCAACTCCCACGTCAGGTGACCCCACATCTAGTACAGAGTACCGCATAGTATCTAATACTAGAGTCCACTACCACAATCAACTATTATCATGATATTTCCCTTTTTTTAAAAAAAACTTTTATACAACTCATGTACACAGAGTCTCTTATCTATTCTTTTCACTCTGTTTTGATCAGTCTGTTTTGTCTTTTACTCATTTCTGTATCTCTGGATTTTTTACAACCATTCCACTGGATGTTCCGAATGGTGACAGAGGTGATTTTGAAGGACAAGGGGCCTGCTCCAGCTCTGTGCCACTATCACCCCTTGGATAGTTTTCAGGACCCTCAGGCTTTGTCTAGCTATCTGTGGCTTCACTGTTGCATTCTGGTCTTTGATCATCAGCTACACTTTCTGCTTCAGAGCAGGGTTGCGTTTCATTTGTTTTCCACAAGTATTTTCAGTTTCTTCTGTACTGTTGTCAGTTTGGAGTCTGCACTATGTAAGATCTTGATTCTCCTGTGATTTCTGTGACAACAGCAGGATTCTAGATCCCTTCATGCTGAATCCTCACTGTCTCTCCCATGTTCAGGTCAGGCAGACGTCAGGCCCTTCAATCAAAGTACTGTTTCTGCTTCAGCTGTCTCAATTTGAGCAGATCCTGCACACTGTAGCTTACTGGCTGTGGAATTAACAGTTGGGGCACAGTTGGAAGCTTAGTTCTTAGTCTTCTCCCCACCAGGAGCTGGGCTTGGAGATGATCCAATGCCCTCTAATGGAGTATCCCAGAAATCCAGCAGAGCCAGGTAGGGATCTCTTCCGTCCGCCTTTGCCTTCTTCAACAGGTGTTTTAAGGTCTGCCCGGCACGTTCCACCATTCCGTTGGATTGTGAATATTTGGGACTTGATGTAATGTGGCAAAACTCCCAGCCCTGTGCAAATTTGTGAAACTCAGTGTCTGAGAATTGTGGACTGTTATCTGAGATGAGTACTTCAGGTATGCCATGGCAAGCAAAAATTGATTTTAAATGATTTATTACAGTGATGCTCTTAATATCATTTCACAGCAACACAGACTCAAAAACATTGAGTAATAATCTATTGCTAGTAGGTACTCACTGTTGTCAATGCGAACAAGTCCACTCCAATTTTCCGCCAGGGCCTCTCTAAAGTGGTTCTTTTTGTTGCGATTTACTGTATTTTTGGCACACTGCACAGGCATTCACCATTTACCCACTTTATGCTCCCATTCCAGGCCAATACATTACCTCTCGAGCTCTTCTCCTGCATGTTTCTATGCCAAGGTGAATCATGTACGCGCTGCAGCAATTCTTTCCTCAGTTTTGCAGGAACTATGATCTTTTCTCCTTTGAAAAGTATTCCTTCTGCTACATGAAGTTCCTCACGAAATATCCAGTACTCTTGTACAATAGAAGGGATTCCGCTCCAACGTGTGGGCCAGGCAGTTTGCACAATCCACTGCTGTTTTCTCAGGATGGCATCGTTCTTGGTCGCTTCCCTGATCTTATCCAATTTGGTTACAGCCACAGGAAAGTTCTTTGTCAGCATGTGAACCTGTGCTTCCGTTTCTTTATCCTCTTCCTCCGTGATGGGTAGGTATGCAGGTGAAAGAGTGTCTGCAATGTACATTTCCTTGCACAGTTTGCATTTAACTCTGACCTTGTACTTCTGCAGATGCATTAGTAATCTTTTGATTCTTGGTGCTGCGTTTCAGTCCTTGCATTTGAAGCGTATGCCACTGATGCCTCATTTTGCAAGAGCCTTTGAAGCATCCACTGAGATCTTGATAAGCTGACTGACATTGTAATACTTTAACACTGGTGCCTGGGTCAGTGTTCTCTTCAAACTGGTCAAAGCTTCCTGGTGACTCCATTTTCAGTGCCATTCCACATCATTTTGCAGACGTTCTCTGAGATGCGCTGTCAGGTCTGACATATTCGGAATGAATTTCCCAAGATAGGTCACCATTCCCAAAAACCTCTCCAAGCTTTTCTTATGTTGTGGCGGTGGCATGTTCACAACAATTTTGATTTTACTCGGGTCCGGCTTCAGTCCCTCACTTGTTAGCACATGTCCCAAGTATTTAATTTTATGAAGATCTATTTTGCACTTTGCCTTCTTCAACTTGTTCCTTTCTCTAGCTTTAGCCAGCACCTGCCCCAGTCTGTGGACGTGTTCTGCTCATGAGGCTCCCCAGACCAGCACATCATTGATACAGGTTTCCATGCCCTCTAAACCTTCAAATAGCTGCTTCGCTGTTCTGTGGAACACCTCTGGAGCTGAATTAATACCAAAAGGTAAGCATAAAAACCTGTATCACCCGTATAGTGTGTTGAAGGTACAGAGATAGGAGCTGCGTTCATTCAACTTGACCTGCCAGAAGCCTGAATTCGCATCCAATACTGAATAGTATTTAGCATCAGCTAGCTTACACATGATCTTTTCTGCTGTAGGCAGCTGATAATGATCTCTTTGTGCAGTCTGGTTTAGGTCTCTGGGATCCAGACAGACTCACAGATCCCCATCTGATTTTTCTACAATTAAAATTAGATTAACTCACTTTGTCGGTTCTTCAATTTTCCTGACGATGTGAAGTTTCTCCATTCTGTTGCACTCAGCTTTCAGTCAGTCTCTCAGCATCACTGGTATTTTCCTGGGCGGGTGCATTTTGGGTGTCACAATTTCATCAATCTTGATGGTGTGTTTTCTTTTTAAGCAGCCAATCCCCTGGAAGGCATCTTTATACTCACTCAGGATATCATCAGTGGTGACAGTCATTATTCTATTGATTAGCTTTAGATTTTCACCAGCTTTGATTCCAAGAATGGGTTTTGCATCAGTTTTCACCACTATGAATGGAAGCGCTTGAGACTGTTTTTTGTAGTCCACTTTAAGTGTGCACATGCCTTCTACTGCAATTTTTTCACCTGCATACTTAGGCAGCTTCACTTTTGTTTTAGTTAGCTTTTTCTTTTGCTTATCTTAAGCTACACGCATATGGGAATGACATTTGCTTGTGCACCTGTGTCAAGTTTGAAATTCATCATCATGTTGGCAATTTTGAAATCACCCTTCCATTCGTCTTCTTTGGAAGTTGTTGTTACTGCACCAAAGAAAAGTTCAGTTTCAGTGTCTGTGCCAATCATCTGCACTTTCTTCAATTTACACATTAGCAAAGTGATTTAGTTTATCACAGTTCTTAGGGTGGACAACTTCTTGGTAAATGCTCTGTTCCACATCGGCTGCATTTAAATGTTTTAATAGCAGTTTTGTTCTTTTTACCTTCAGACTGCCTATTTGTTCTTTCCCAGGGCTGTTTCTGTTTAACTGCACCTAACTGCTTGACGTAATACAGCTTATCACCTTATGGCTTCTGTTTAACCTGGCATTTTTTTGTCTCTGCAGCTCGTCAGATATTTATTGTTTTCTCCAGAGTGAGATCAACTTCTCTCAAAAGCCATTCTCTCGGAGTGTCATTTGCGATCCCACAAATTATTCTATTTTGGATGAGTGATCCTTCAAGCTCTCCAAATTCACACAGCTCAGTCATGTACTGACTAATGTTGTCACTGCCTTGCATGCACATAAAAAATCAGTATCTTTCATAGGTGATATTTTTCTTAGGGCTGCAGTAGGCTTCAAATTTTTCCATTATTTTTTTCAAGTCATTTTGTTTCTCATCGCTTTTGAAACATGAATGTGTTATAGACTTTGAGGGCTTCTTCCCCTGCTACATGAAGAAAGATGGAAGACTGTATCTGAGGGTCTTCTTTATCACTGCCCATCACTGTGAAGTACAGCTCAAATCGCTGCTGGAACCTCCTCCAGTTTTCAGCGAGATTGCCCTCCAAACTGAGCTGTGATGGTGATTTCAGAACCTCCATTGTTGCATTTAGTTTTCTCCTGACACCAGGTCTTGTTTTTTTGTTTCAATGATGCACACAGGCCTTTGACATTGTGGCTGAGCTAACTTTATTGATAACATATTTTCCTAACATGAACACATATCTGCACTAACTGAATTCTATCAAGACAGGTTCCAACATGTGCTATCTGACTTTCAATCTCCAGGTCGGGTTACCCCGTATCCAGTACAGAGTAGCATATAGTATCTACTACTGGAGTCCACTACCACAAACAACTATTATCATGACAGAGTCCATTGTAATTATTGTGAACATTTCTTCTCACTCCCCTGAACACATCACTGTGGACGTCGCCATGCCCCATGTGGACCTCACACCTCACCTTCCTGAGGCTGTCTGCATGGGCACATTAAAGAGGTGCCCACACCTCCCACTCATGAGAGCTTTGAGTACACCCCCTGCAATTATTACATTTTCCCCATTTACAAGCTGCGGATGCCTCCCCTGACCAAAGCTTTGCCATCTGCAGTAAACACAATTGTTTTCCATTCTCCATGTCTAATTTCATCTATGCTTTTTTTCATTGAAGATTTGCTCAACAATAGAAGTATCCCACTGGAGACCACATCAGTACTGATGAACAGATTGATCCCAGTTATCTTGCATGGGAGGACTACTTTTCTGGAAGACGCTAGCGTGTTGTCATCACTAAACCTAAAGCACGTGGAGCTTCCATACTCCTTAACCTTCTGCCGATCTACCTCATTGAAAGATTCCAGATAGAAATTAAGCCAAACCACCCATTTGTGGTGCAAGTACAACCACCATCCAGCACCGCGCAGTTGAATGAATAAGCAAACCAAACATTCATCACCAGATTCAAACTGCCAGTGTCCAACACAATTCGTTCATGGCAGTCACCATCATCATTCTTGTGTCGGAATTATCTGTTTCATGCACTGCTTCAAAAACATGATTCTTTCGCTGAGGGCAATTCATTGTATAATGATACTTAGAATCGCACCAATAAATCATTCCCCGTGCATTTCTTAGGTTCAAGAGCCTACGGTCACCACCCACTTTTTGTCTCAATTCTCAAATTGGCTAAAAGTATGACTGTCTTCAGACTGCCTATCAACTTATGAACAACCCCATCTTTGTACTGAAATCTGCATCTAATATTTTGGCATTACCAAACTTCGGTAACCATGAAGTCTTCCATCCTTTGCTTTACAGCAGAGTTGTCTGTATTTGATAGAAATGTAGCTGGAAATGACAGCTTTCCCCCCAATTTTTTTTTAGGGCAGCAGCCACCTGATCTAGGAGCGTGTCTTTTTTATGAAATTGAACCCCAATCAAAAACCAAAAGTCTGTGAACATGAGAAATGCATGCACAGCCCAGTAACTTGAAAATCAATACAGACTCCGGGATTTCAAGGTTAAACTTTTTCAGTCTCTTATACCACTTATCAAAGTCCATAATATACTCTTCCATGGACTGATCATCTGTTTTCTTAAATCTATTAAAAGTTGACTGTACTCATATGCTTTCAACAAATCATTCTTTTTGTAAATCTTATCCAAAATATTGTAATAGAAGGGTTAATCCCTCTTCATTGTCTAAGTCATCCACATCCAATTCTAAAATCATTTACTCCTAATCTTATATTTTGCAGGTAATGACAAAGCCAAGGCCCTACCTGGCTTCCTTCAGGGTAATGAGGTAACCCGTATCCACATTTCAACTTAATTTTTCTATTGCTGACATAGTCCAACCTCCGAAAAAGCTGGTGGATATTGTCATGAAATCCATTGACCTTTGGGTCCCTGAGTGCTAAATTAGCAGTCTGTGGAGATTATAACATTTAACATGCAGAATGTTCCAATGCTGGTTACATTGGTTCCTGCCTAGTAACAAGGGTGGACCCTCTTGCAGTGTTGTGATAGGTCACCAGATCAGTTCAAGGGTCAATGAATAGCTCTCCTTGAGGCAGTCAGTTTGAGGCAGTCTGCCAGCCAACAAGTATCACAAGACAAAAGGGACAGAAACAGGTCCCAGTTTTAAGTTAAAAGAAAGGAACAGAGAAACAGGCTATACCTTAAAGAGCTGCAGGGATCACACTTTAAGTAAAGAGGGCCATTGGAGCAAAGGTACTCCTTTGGAGCAGTGGTGTTCTGCTTGGCATGGTCATAGATCTGAGAGTGCACTTGTAGCTAGTGTTAGTGTGCACTCGGGAATCCGGGGAAAAGGAATCTCAGAAGGCAAGGTTGAACCCATGTGAGGTGGGCCATCATTAAAGCCATCCAAGTGGGAGCGAATTCCAAGGCAGGATCTTCAAATGTGGAGATTGGAAACCCTCATGAGAAAGACAAAGTTTCAATGAGATTTTTTGGCTCACAATGTGACAAGCATCAGGCAGGGTTGTTGAGAAATCCATGGAATCAGATTTAGTTGCATCTGTCATTTATTGTGTGGTGTGTTCCACCACAGTTCACTTGTTAATTCACATGTACCTCATACTTACCCTGAATGTTAGGGTATAAGATAAATATTTGTAAATTGTTTTATCTTTCTGAACCTGTATAGTAAAGTTTATTTTTGCTTGTCAAAACTCGTGGAATCTTGCAAATTTATTCACTTGGTAAGCATCTTGTATTTCAAACTTTATCCACTATAAACAAGGTGTTATTGATCCCTAATCAGATCTCCACAATCGCCCACCATGTCCTGTGGTCTGGCCAAGGGCCATAACACTAGTAAAAACCTAAGATTTTGCATCTCCTTCCCCCATTCTGTTACAGGTTGTCAGGAACAGTACGCTTCTTTTTCTCACAGAGGATAGAGACAAAAACGTCTTATTCAACAACCAGTCACCGGAGCTTAATAAAGGCAAAATACTGCGGATGCTGGAAATCTGAAACAAAAACAAAAAGTGCTGGTAAAACTCAGCAGATCTAACAGCATCTGTGGAGAGAGAGACAGAGATAACGTTTCAAGTCCGTATGGGTCTTCTTCAGATCTAAAGGGAGGTAGAGATGTGGTGAAATATATATTGATTAAAGGGGGTGCAACCATTGAAGCTGGATAGTAGGCCAGTGATAGGTGGAGGCAAAGGAAAGATGGCAAAAGATGTCATAAACAAAAGGTTGAAATGCAGACTGGGTGACCACTTTGAGAAACACCTTCGGTCTGTCCACAAGCATGACGCAGACCTTCCTGTCATTTGCCATTTTAACACCCCATCCTGATCTCATGCCCACATGTCCATCCTTGGCCTGCTGCAATGTTCCAGTGAAGCCCAACGCAAACTGAAGGAACAGTACCTCATCTTTTGATTAGGCACTTTACAGCCTTCCAGACTTAACACTGAGTTCAACAACTTCAAACCATGAACTCTCTCCTCCATTCCCACCCCCCTTTTCATCCCCTTTTTTCCATATTCATTTCTACTTTTAAAATTTTTATTAATTTTTTTCCACTTATTTTCATTGTTATTATTTTTTAAATTTATTTCCATTTTCATTCATTGTTTCATCCCCAGCTTTTAGCCTATTTTCAATCTTTCTTCCCACCACCATCCACTCTCCCCACCCCACCCCCACTAGGGCCATCTGTCACTTTCCAGAGTGCTTAGCCTGGTCCGGCCATTATCACATTTTACTTTCTTAATATCACCATTAGCACCTCATTTAGCCAGTATCACCACCATTCACGATTCTTTGATCTTTTGTTTATGACATCTTTTGCCATCTCTCCTTTGCCTCCACCTATCGCTGGCCTTCTATCCAGCTTCACTGGTTCCATCCCCCTTAATCAGTATATATTTTACCACATCTTTGCCTCCCTTTAGATCTGAAGAAGAGCCATATGGACTTGAAACGTTATCTCTGTCTTTCTCTCTCCACAAGTGCTGTTATACCTGCTGAGTTTTTCCAGCATTTTTTGTTTTCGCACCAGAGCTTAATGTTCATCCTCTGCCACCATGTTAAACTCAATATTTGTATTTTGAGGAAAGACTGAGTCTGAAGCCAGCTTGTATATTAAGACAGATTTATTCCCAAACCTACAAAGTAAAGATACAGACTCTTACCCCCAAGCAACCAGTGTGAACACCTTTCTATACTTTTGTAATGAAGCCCTAAAACTTCCCCAGTTGGGAACAGTTCCTTTTGGTTACCAACGTAAAGCATGTACTCTATTGCAGCATGATTCCAACAGTCCATTGTGCCATCTGCATTTGAGCTGCTTTGACAAATTAGAAGACGGCTGCTGGGTGACAAGAGCTGTCTGATGATTACATGGCTTATGCCTCATGTTTTTGATGTGCAACACATGCACTCATGTGCAGTGTGCATACAATAAAAGCCATGATGCCCCACAATATGTGACAGAGTAGAGCTTTGGTGTGTGGAAACAATGCTACTCCTACCTGGACTTCTCTGGAGAAGCCATGCAGTACTTGGCAGAGCTGGTGTCAAGATTCATGGTTGCGTACTGACAACTGCATAATGCAGTTGTCCAACTTTCAGTGGAGGTGACTGCATGTGGCCTTGGTGGATGTCCCCAAGCAGCTCTAGGCCTAGAAGGGCCTGAGCCATGAAGGACCATCGCAGCATAGGCTGGCTGACAAGGTCACTAGTGGAATAGCAGCAGTAAGAGGAAGAGTGCTATCATCCTGAAAAAAAGGACAACAGATTCATGCTCCATGGAGCCACTGACACTCACACAGGGTGCAGCCTCAGTAATCCTAGTAATATTTTGGAGGATAGATTGCTGGACTGCTGTGACACTCTGCAAGCCCCTTTGCATACTGGTATCTGTAGCCATGATGGCAGCTAAGTTTGTGTTATGATATTAGTCTGAGCTTCCACTGTAGCACCCGGAGATTGGATGGCTTCTGATTCTGCTGCAATGGGTGCTAAAAATTCTGCCATCAGATGCTGCATCCTGGTTAGGTCTTCCTCTTTAAGCAATCTAATGGAGTTGTCCATCACTTCAATACAGGAAAGGATGGTCTCCGAGTTCTGCACAAAGCCCTGAGCTAAGTTGGTTCAGGATACCTCCATGCTCCTTGGCATTGACTGCCAACCTTTCCACCAGGCTTTCCAGTGCCAAACATTTGGTTATGTACACCAATTTCCCCTTTAATCTCTGTTTGCTGTTCGTAGCCTGCTTATTTCATTGCGTGGTCCCTTCAAGGTTGATGTGCAGCAGCACATGCACCGATCTTAAAGGGACACTGCTTTTGGGCAGCTTTGTTTGTTTTCTGTGCAGCACATTCTCAATTGCTGAGTGGCCATGCTCACGTGCAGCTTAGAGGGGCCATTGATGTACACCCATCAGCAATCTTCTATAGTCTTCCCCATCAGAGTGCTCATCTGAATCCTCTACAGCAGAATTTGTGTAGGACCTCAAGCTCTGGCCCACACTACCCTTGCCCCCTGCCCAGGCTGCAGACCACTCATGCCTGACATCTTACCACATACATATACTACCATTAATCTTGCATCTAACATACACATAATGTCAGTGTACGAGCTGGTGCCTGCAAGAGGGATGGCATTTCCTCCTTATCAGTGTATTCGTGTTCTTTTGCTCTTTCTCCTCCATCATTGCCTAGTCACGTTACAGTTCCAGGGTATTCAAAAGTTGAAAGGTACAAGGGTAAAGTTGTGGAGAGGAGATCCCTTTAGGAATTGCCACCATGATGTTGTGGAGCGGCTTGTGCACTCTGACGATCCCTTGAGCGATGCCATTGGGAGGTCCTTGCTCCTGGTAGAACCACCAAAGTGGGTAAGATCAGGGGGAGATGTCAGACAAAATGCGGTCCAAAAAGTCCTCAACAGCAGAAGAGGCGAAGGAAGTCTGTGCATCTTACCAGCTGTGAAGACAGAAGAAGGCTGCGGCTGCGAGGTGGTCCAGGTCATTGTGGTTCAACACATCATTGAAATCTGACCACCTACCCATCCAGACTGTTTGGCAATGATGGTGCAACTCAGTCCCCACATTAAACAGTCACACACAGACTTCTTCCAGGGTCCGTTTGCCAAGTTCTGTGGTGATGGAGAATTGACGACAGGGACAGGGTTGTGAACCTGCAAGTCCCTAGTCAAGAATCTGCATACAGGCAACAGATGTATGAATGTTGTTGGACACCTCTGTTAAGGCGGAAGTGTCTTTGGGCAGCAGAATCTGTGCCTGAGCAGTTGTCTTCAGGATGCTCTCTACTCATCCCAAATGGGGAAGGGGCAAGAAAAAGTGTACCAAAAATAGGCGGTCCTACTTTCTCCTGGCTGGTGAACCAGCAGGATCAGCATCTTCGTGGTCAAAGAAAGAAAACTTTAAATTTTGTAACTTGGAATGTTAGAACACTTATCGATAATATCAAGAGTGACAATATCATTCTTGACATTAAAGTAAGAAAACTGTATCATTTGAACTATCAAGACTCCTAATTGACATTGCTGCCCTCAGTGAGACCTGAAGCAGAAGGAACAAGCAGGGGGATACACTTTCTACTGGAAAGGAAAGACTGACAGTGACCAACATGCCAATGGAGATAGTTTTGCCATCCGGAAAAGAATCTTGGATGCATCGCCTGAACTCCCCAATTATATTGCATAGTAAGACAACAGTGTTGGTGAGGAGAGGAGGGGAAACAAAAGGTCCATGCTTACACTGTCTGTAGCTTCTAAGTCAGAAGAAATAGTAGGATGATGGGGAAAGTAGGATGTGAGAAGGAGGATTATGTACAAGGATATTGTAATTTTCTATCATTCCAGCTACGCCATTAGTCATGGCCTCAGCAATAGCTGCTCTAATAATGGCGACCACCATCTTTTCCATGAGGGTAAGGACATGCCCGCATGCCTGCAAGCTCTGCCTGCCAACATACTCTTCAAGAGGAAGGGTACAATAATGTGTCAATGAGTGTGAGGATATGTGTTAGCTGATGTGGTTGTTGTAATTGAATGGCTGGTAGCCTGTCCAAGCTATGAGAGGTGGATGTGAGGCTTGCAGCAGTTCTAACTTTGTGACTGTGAGGTAAAGTTGTGAATTTTAAGTATAAGTTCTGATTGATAGATTGCTGTCAGTTGAGTGATGGGGGTATGATGCAACGAAGTGCTTGAGGCTAATGTTACAGTTGGTGGATTATGATATTTGATTATCCATTCACTGACCTTAGCCACTTATGTGAGGCCACTGGACTTTTTGTGGCACTGCATCCAAGTCCTCAGGGCTTGACTTCTATTATTGCCTTCTGAGACTTTGGGCCCAATTTTAACTCTATGTAACTGAATGGGTTTTAAATGAGTTAAAATTGTGCCCTTTGTTTGGAAGGCCTTCTGACCCACTATGCATAGAACACATCTGTCCTCCTCTGCACCTTCTTGACCAAGACCTCCAGTGTGCTGTCAGAAAATCTTGGAGCCTACCTTCTCCCATGTTGTGCTACTCTTGTGTCTAACTCAGGTTAGAATCAGTAGAAAGACTTTGAGCACCTGCTCTAACTACAATGCACCTCCCCTTTAAGAGATGCAGGCTGGCTTTACATGGTACAGGCTAGCTTTTAAGTGCTTGTTATGTACAAAAATTTTCCAGAGGGGGGACATATTGTTACCATTTTATAATCTATGCCAACAGTGAAAATTTGACCAATTCCAACTTTCTTCCAATTGTTATAATTTCACTCTTAACAGCTGTTTAACTAGAATAACTATCAACTTCAGCTCACAAAGACCCACAAAAGCAAATGTTGATGAGTGAGGTCAGTGCACGTATCCAATTCATCTTTCCATAGAAATATTAATCTAGAATTTACTGTAAAAATAACATTAAGGCTAACAGTGCTCACTATTATTTATTTACAAATTAGATAGCAACTTCAGGCGAGTGTGGCTATACAGTTAAATGTGAAAATCTTGAATGACTCCAGAATATTTGTCTCCATTATCATTCCCAGAAATTGATCACTTTTTGTGTGAAGTGGTCCTTCCTAGTTGCGGTGCATTATTGTTTCTCATCCTCCTCGACCTCTCTATAACCTTTGATACAGTTGACCACACAATCCTGTTCAAACTGTGTTAGCTACTCCTGATTTTGGATCTCCTGTTCAGGCATGCAGCCACTCAACAGTGCAGTTTGTGCTGCCTGCATGCCATGATCATGTCAATTCGCAGGCAGCACAAAGTTGGTGATCTCCCCGCATCGGAAGCATCAGGAGAGGGTTAACCTCGCATCACAATCCCTGCAAAACAAAAACAGAATTACCTGGAAAAACTCAGCAGGTCTGGCAGCATCGGCAGAGAAGAAAAGAACAGCATCCGCAGTTTTTTGTTTTTATCACAATCCCTGCACCTGTTTTGGGAGCTATCGAATTTAACACCTGGAGAATTTACAAAAAATGGTGCTGATCAAGGAAAGCACAATACAACTGTTTCATGTGCATAGATATAGGTGGGCCACAGATAAAACTTTAGATTCACAAGACTTTATGTTCTATTATGCCTTGCTGTGTTAATGCACAAGACATACACATTCATTCACACCATTTCCACTACGGGACATGAATGACATTAGATGAACTCCTCGCTTACCTATATAAAACCTCTATTTCCTGCCTTTATTGGACAAAAGTGTTCTCATTACAAAATGAGTTGGCCTCATATGTAAGGGTCTGCACTACTTATAAACCATTTGCACGTTAATTTTAACTGTCACACCATACTTGTCTCATGTTATGGTGGTAACTGAATGCTTCCGCTACAACATGCTTGGGACAAATATTTGTTCACAATTCATATCTTTTTAACTATCCATTATTTATTATAGTTCTCTTACCTTGCTGAGTCTTCAGTATTTGAAGAGGATGGTTGGCCATGTCAATGGTTATAGAGTTCGAGGAGGATGAAAAATAATAATGCACTACAGCCAGGAAGGATCACTTCACACAAAAAGTAATCAATCTCTGGAAAGGGTAGTGGAGCCAAAAATTCTAGAGTCATTCAAGATTTTCACATTTAACTGTGCATTGCACTCGCCTGAAGTTGCTATCCAAATACGAATAAATAACAGTGAGCACTAGTAGCCTCAATGTTATTTTTACAGTAAATTCTGGACTAATGCTTCTATGGAAAGATGAATCGAATAGAGTCACTGACCTCATTCATCAACATTTGCCTGTGTGGGTCTTTGTGAGCTGAAGTTGATACTTATAATAGTTAAACAGCACTTGAGTGAAATTAGTATGATTGGAGGAAAGTTAGAATGACCAAATCTTCACTGTTGACATAAATGATAAAATGGTAAAAATATCTCCCCCCTTCCTGAAAAACATAGGGAATTTTCCCAAGAGAAATGTTCGTTTTACACTAAAAATAGCGCTATTAATACTTAAGCAAAATCGGAAAATACATCTGCTAACTATAGAATCATAGAATAGTAAAGTGCAGAAGGAGGCCATTTGGTCCATTACGTGTGCACCAACTCTTTTGAAAAGCAATCCAGTTGGTCTCATTCCTACGATGTTTCCCCATATACCTGCAATTTTTCTCTCCTTCAGGTATTTACCCAATTCCCTTTTGATGGCCACATTGACCCTGTATCCACCACTCAATCAGGCTGTGCACATTGCATAAAAATGTTTATCCTCATACAGCCTCCGGTTCCTTTGCCAATCACCTTAAATCTGTGCCTTCTCGTTATTGACCTATCAGTTATTGCAAATAATTGCTCTTTACTTATTTTCTTATGATTTTAAACACCTCTATCAAATTTCCTCTTAGACTTAGAATTCCATTCCATTCTCCCAGTTTCTTCATCTCTGTTGCATCTGGTCTGATGATATAACCTTCCATACCAACGCCTCTGATATGTCCTTTTTTGTCTTCAACTGAGGGCTCCCCCCCCTCCATGGTTGACAGCGCCTTTGACTGTGTCTGACCTATTTCCTATACTTCTGCTCCCAGCCTTGCCCTCCCTCCCAGGGCTACTATAGAGTTCCTCTTGTCCTCACCTTCCACCCTGTATTCAACAGATCTTTCTCCACCATTTCCGCCACCTCCAGTATGATGCTACCACCAAATACATCTTCCCTACCCTCCTCTTTTAGCATTCCAGAGAGACTTTTCTCTCTGCATCACCCAGATCCATTTCTCTTTCATCCCCAACACCCCATCCCCTTCCCATGGCACCTTTCCATGTAAGCAGAGGAGATGTAACATCTGTCCTTTTACCTCCTCTCTCCTCACTGTCCAAGGCCCCAAACACTCCTCCTTTGTACATGTTTTTATTTCAATTTAGTATGCTGTATTTGTTACTCATGACGCAGTCTCCTCTAATCTGGGGAGACCAAACACAGAACGGGTGACCACTTTGTGGAACACTTCCACTCATTCAGCAAGCATGACCCAATCTTCCAGCTATTTGTCATTTTAATGCACCACCATGTTGTCATGCTGACATCATTGTGCTCGTCCTATTACTGTGTTCCAGTGAAGCTAAACAGAAGCTCGAGCAAAAGTAACTCATCTTTTTGGCACTTTACAGCCTTCTGGACTCAACAATTTCAGAGTAGACTGTCTTCTCCCCCCCATTTTGTCTCATTTTCTTTGTAGGTTTCAGTCTTATGCTTGACAAATTTGCTGGAATTTTTCGAGGATGTAACTAGTAGAGTTGATGAGGGGGAGCCAGTGGATGTGGTTTATTTGGACTTTCAGAAGGCTTTCGACAAAGTCCCACATAAGGGATTGGCATGTAAGATTAAAATGCATGGGCTTGGGGGTAGTGTATTGAGATGGATAGAAAACTGGTTCGCAGACAGGAAACAAAGAATAGGAATAAACGGGTCTTTTTCCGAATGGCAGGCATTGACTAGTGGGGTACCGTAGAGATCGGTGCTGGGACTCCAGTTATTCATATTAATGACTTAGATGAGGGAACTAAATGTAATATCTCCAAATTTGCAGATCACACAAAGCTGGGTGGGAGGGTGAGCTGTGAGGTGGATGCAGAGATGCTTCAGTGTGATTTGGACAAGCTGAGGGAGTGGGCAAATGCATGGCAGCTGCAGTATAATGTGGATAAATGTGAGGTTATCCACTTTGGTAGAAAAATAGGAAGGCACATTATTATCTGAATGGCTATAAATTGAGAGAGGGGAATGTGCAACGAGACCTGGGTGTCCTCGTACACCAGTCGCTGAAGATAAGTATGCAGGTGCAGCAGGCGGTAAAGAAGGCAAATGGTATGTCGGCCTTCATAGCCAGAGGATTCAGGTACAGGAACAGAGATGTCTTGCTGCAAATGTACAGGGCCTTGGTGAAACCACACCTGGAAAATTGTATGCAGTTTTGGTCTCCTTATCTGAGGAAGGATGTATTTGCTATAGAGGGAGTGCAGCAAAGGTTTACGAGACTGATTCCTGGGATGACAGGACTGAAGTATGAGGAGAGATTGAGTTGGTTAGGATTATATTAGCTGGAGTTCTGAAGAATGAGGAGGGATCTCATAGAAAGCTATAAAATTCTAACGGACTAGACAGGGTAGATGCAGGAAGGATGTTCCCTATGGTGGGGGAGTCCAGAACCAGGGGTCACAGTGTGAGGATACAAGGTAGGCCATTTAGGACTGAGATGAGGAAAAATTTCTTCACCCAGAGAGTGGTGATCCTGTGGAATTCGTTACCACAGAAAGTAGTTGAAGACAAAACATTGTATGTTTTCAGGATGGTGTTAGATATAGCTCTTGGGGCAAAAGGGATCAAAGGAAATGGGGAGAAAACGGGAGCAAGCTATTGAGTTGGATGATCAGCCATGATCATGATGAATGGCGGAGCAGGCTCAAAGGGCCGAATGGCCTATTCCTGCTCCTAGTTTCTATGTTTCTATGTTAACCTTGGTTTTCTCGTTTTTGCTTTCAGACAGCAGCTGTTCATTGTTCTGCCATTTAGACCTTCTCTGGACTCATCTTTTGTTTCTTAACTTATCCCATTGTCAACTCTTTTGTCATTTAATGTCCCATCTTCTGACTGATCATAGATCTTCCCTTTTGTTTTTTTCCACCGTCCCCTGTTTCACCTCCTTAAAAGCAATTACATTGCTGAGGTTTCCCATTTCTGACAAAAGGTCACAACTTGAAACAATAACTCTTGTTTCTCTCTTCATAGATGCTGCCAGACCTGTGGAGTATCTCCAGCATTTTCTGTTTTTATTCCTCCTAGACTTCTTTGTTATAAGGATTCTCTAGCTTATCCTAACTGTAATCCCTCATCCCCATCTTCTTTTCTGTATCCTTTCCAAAGCTTTTACGTTCTTCTTAAACTGTGGTGCCTAGAGTTGAATGCAATAATTTGCCAGAGCTGAACTAGTGTTTTATTTAGGTTTAGTATCACCTCCTGGCTTTGTACTCTATATCTCCATTTAGAAAGCCCAGGATTCCATGTTTTATTAACCGTTTTGTTAGCCTCCTAACACCTTCAAAGATTTGTGCACAAACTTCCTCAGGTCTCTCTGTTCTTGCATTCTTTCAAAATGTATCTTGTATTGTCTTTCCTCAATCTTCCTACCAAAATGTATCACCTCACACTTCTCTGCATTGAATTTTATTTGCAATGTGTCCACCCATTCCACCAGCTTGTCCATGCCCTCTTGAAGTCTATTACTATCTTCCTTACTGTTTACTATACTTACAAATTTTGCATCATTTGCTAATTTCAAATTGTGCCCTGTATTCCAAAATTCAAATTATTTTTGTAAAACAAAAGCAACAATGGTCCTAAGTACTGATTCTTGGGGAGTCCTGCTGTATGACTTCCACCAGTCCAAAAAAATAGCCGTTCGTCACAAGTCTCTATTTTCTATCTCTTTGTCAATTTTGTATCCATGTTTCTACTGCCCCCTTTATCCCATGAGCTTCAATTTTGCTCACAGGCCTAATATGTAATACTTTATCAAATGCTTTTGAAAGTCCATGTACAGCATCAACTGGACTGCCCTCACCTACCCTCTCTGTTATCTCATCCAAACGTCAATTAAATTAGTCAAATCCAATTTGCATTTAATAAATCTGCACTGGCTCTCATTTACTAGTCCAGGCGTGTCCACCGTGGCAGTTAATTTTCTCCTATATTATTGTTTCAAAAAGCTTCCCTACCACTGACATTAAACTAACTGGTCTGTCATTGCCAGGTTCATCCTTTTTCCCTTTTTGAACAGGCTGTAATATTTGCAATTCTCTAATCATCTGGCACCACCTCTGTATTTAAGGAGGATTGATCAGCAACTCTGCAATATCTGCCCTTACTTCTTTCAGCAACCTAGGATACATCTCATCTATCCAATTTTAGTGTTGCCAGCCTTACTAATAACCCCTCTTTGTCTATTTTTATCTTATCTATAACACAGCAACCTTCTATTTTACCATAGCTTTGGCAAAGACCACTTCCTTGGTAAACGCTGATGCAAAGTATTCATTTAGTTCCCCAGCCATGCATTTTGCTGCTATGAATAGATCTTCTTTATGCCTGTAGAAGGCATTTGGATTCCCTTTTATGTTAGCCACCAATCTATTTGCATACTTTTTGTTTGCCCTTCTTATTTCCTTTTTCACTTCACCTCTGTACTTTTTATGTTCAGCCTGATTCACCCTTGGATTATCAAGCTGTCAGTTATCATATGCCCTCTTTTTCTGCTTCACCCTATTGTCTATTTGCTTCATCATCCAGACAGCTCTAGATTTGACTGCCCTACCTTTCCCAGTTGTAAGAATGTAACTAGATGGCATCTGAACCTTCTGCTTTTCAAAAGGTTCTCCGTTACATTTCTGCTTGTCAGTCTTTGATTCCAATTTACTCGGAATATATCCCTCCTCAATTCATTAAAATTAGCTCTCCTCCAGTTAAGCATTTTTTGTTCTTCTCCATAAGTAAGTTAAACTTTACAATACTATGATCACTATTTCTAAAATGCTTTCTGACTATGGCATTTTCCATTTGGTCCACCTCATTCCCCAGGAGTAGATCCAACAACGCCTCCTTCCTCATTGGGCAAGAGAAATACTGATCAACAAAATTGTCCTGAACATACTTCAGAAATTCCCCACCTTCTCTGTCCTTAACAGAATCACTGCCCCTTTCAACACTGGGGTAGTTAAAGTCCCCCATCATCACTACTCTAAGGTTCTTGTACCTCATAGTAGCTTCTTTTAAAATCTGCTTCTTTAACTCTTTCCTACTATTTGATGGCCTATAAAACAACCATGTCGCATAACTCCTTGGTTGTTTCTCAAATTCAACCAAATATTTCCTACCTTTGATCTACCAAGCACATTCTCTCTTTCTAATAGAGCAATATTTTCCTAGTTCAAAATTGCTACCCCGCCTTCATTTTATCCTTCCCTATCTTTCCTGAATATCTTGTATCCAGGAATATTAAGCATACAATCTACCCTTTTTAGAGACAAGTCTCAATTATCACCACTACATTTTATTCCCAAATGACTATTTGCAACTGCAGCTCAGCAACTTTATTAACTACACATTCTGCATTTACACACAGGCACACTAAATCCAACTTAGACTTCTTTCTTAAGATAAAAGCAAAATACTGCGGATGCTGGGAATCTGAAACAAAAACCGAAAATGCTGGAAAATCTCAGCGGGCCTGACAGCATCTGTGAAGAGAGAAAAACAAAGTTAACATTTCCAGTCCATATGACCCTGAAGAGAAGTGGAAATGTGATGAAATTTATACTGTTTATGGGGGGGGGGGGGCGGTGGCAGGGCAGGTGGAGCTGGACAGAAGGCCAACGATAGATGGGGACAAAGGAGGGATTCACAAAGATGTCATAAACTAAGGGACAAAGGATTGTTAATGGTAGTGGTTAGTGCTAAAAAATGTGCTGGTAGTGGCATAAATGTAAGAAAGAACAATGTGATCATAGCAGAATAAGGATAGCATTGTGTGAAAGAACAACATGGAACAAGTAACAGATGGCCCTGTAGGGGATGGGGTGGAGGAAAGGGGGCAGCGGTGGGATAAAAAAGGATAGAAAATTGAATTAAAAAGGGGATGAAACTACAGATAAATGAATAAAAATAAAAATAAAATAAGTGGCTGAAGAATAAAAATGAATGTGGAAGAAAGGGGATTAAAAAAGGGGGTGAGGATTGAGAAGAGAGTTTTATGGTCTGAAGTTGTTGAATTCAATGTTAAGTCCAGGAGTCTGTAAGATGCTTAATCGGAATATGAGATGCTGTTCCTCCGGTTGGCGCTGGGCTTCACTGGAACATTGCAGCTGGCCAAGGATCAGCATGAGAGCAGGGTGGTGTGTTGAAATGGCAAGCAACCGAAAGGTCTGGGTCATGCTTGCAGACAGAGTGGACGTGTTCTGCAAAGAGGAGACCACATTGGGAGCAGCGGATTCAGTAGACAAAAATGAAGAAGGTACAAGTGAGGTGCTGCTTCACCTGAAAGGAATGTTTGGGCCCTTGGATGGTGAGGAGGGAGGAGGTAAAGGGGCAGGTGTTGCACTTTCTGCGATGCATGGGAAGGTGTTGTGAGATGGGGATGAAGTGTTGGGGGTGATGGAGGAATGGATCAGGGTGTCCTAGACGGAATAGCCCCTATGGAATGCTGACAGGAGGACTGAGGGGAAGATGTGTTTGGTGGTGGCATCATGCTGGAGTTGGTGGAAATGGCGGAGGATGATCCTTTGAATGCAGAGGCTGGTGGAGTGAAAAGTGTGGACCAGGGGAACCCTATCATGGTTCTGGGGAGGAGGGGAAGGTGTGAGGGTAGAGGCACGGGAGATGGGTCGTACACAGCTGAGGGCCCTGTCAACCACAGTGAGGCGGAGGTCTCGGTTAGGGAAAAAGGAAGACATGCCAGAAGCGCCATTTTGGAAAGTGGCACCATCAGAGCAGATACAATGGAGGTGAAGGAACTGAGAGAATGGCATGGAGTCCTTACATGGGGGGGGGGGGGGGTTGCTGAGTAGGACTGGAACAAGAAATGTTCCACAAACCCCATAAAGAGACAAGCATAGCTGAGACCCAAGCAGATACCCATAGCCACAGCTTTTATTTGGAGGAAATAGAAATGCTTCTTTCTATTTTCTATGATGTCACCTAATTTTGCATTATTTCTAACTTTAACTTTGTCAAGAAGATATAATAATGTCTATAATGTTATTGGAAATTATTTTAAAATAGAGTTCTAGCAGTGTCTGTGTCTATGTGTGTGTGTCTTAATTGGATTAAAGCCAGCTGGTCTAGAGGCTTTGATGTATAGAAGAGAAGTAGGTTTGAAACGGTAATTAGATAAACATTGGGAAGTTACAAGGTGAAGTGTAAAGGGTGCAATTTGCATTTTTAAATAAGCCATTCAAAAGAATGGGTGAAATATTACATCTAGCCAGAAGAAGCCAAACAATGTATTTACTTTTTCCAGAGCTAATTAATAAAATTGGTGCTATTAAAGGGTTTTATTGTTAGAAGAGGTGAAGTTCAAAGAACCTGGTGATACAATGAGAATTTGCAGTCAATGAGGGAAATATGTATAAAAGAAGAGAAGGCTGCTGGTAAAAAAATTAGGGATTCTGAGATCTAAAGCCTCCAGCCTATGAGCCTCAAGCTGCTGTCTTCAAGGACCCAGAGCTGAAAGAAACTAATTTTGAATGCGAATGTCCAGAGTGTGCTTTGCCAGGGGTCTGTTTAAATATATGGGCAGGATTTTCCCATTGGCGAGTGGGGGCCAGGCCCACTTGCCGAAGAATAAAATGACACGCAGTGACGTCAGGCAGAACTCCTGATGTCACCGCACCCCATTTAAATTTTCCGGTAGGCGGGGGCGCAGCAAAATCAGCTGTGGCCAATTGAGGCCATTGACAGAGTTATTTAGCTAACTAATGGACCTGCCTGTTCAACCTTAAGTTGGCGGGCAGGCCAGGAGTCCTGGCGGGAATAAGAAAAAGCATGAAACCTCATCCACAGGCGGGATGAGGTTTCACGTAGGCTTTTAAAAATGTTATTAAAGTTGTTGTAAAAGTTATGGACATGTCCCAAATCCTGTGACAGTGTCACATGAGGGGACATGTCAGGATTTTTTTTTTCTCTATTTTTAATATTTGTCACAGAACAGCCGATCTCCCTGAGGCAGCACTTGGCCTCAGGGAGATGAGTGTGCTCTTTCGTGTGCATGTGCGAAAGAGCGCACTCTCGATTTAGGGATTCCCCCCCACCCCCGACCACATAGGGAGCACATAGCGCTTCCATGTGGACATCACGCTGGGCAGGCTTTAACTGCCCCACCCACGTAAAATGGCACCACGCCTACAATTTAACTTCGCCCCAACAGGGAGAAAACCCTGCCCTATGTGTTTTATCGTTGCCTTAACGGAGGTGTAACTGAGGGTCAGATTAATTAGGGGATATTTTGAAGTTATTATTGTAGTGATTTGTAGGCATATGTACGTGCTTACAATCTTTTCATCAATAAATGTTTAATTTAGTTTTATAAAAACCTCTTGAGACTCGGTGGTCTCATTATAACTGAATTAAAAGCCTGCATCTCGAAACATACAAATTGCAAAACTTGGTTATGATAGTTGTTTCAAGTTTCCCTCTGGAATTTGAACAATGCAGCATTTACCATCAGCTGTCATAATAATTGGGGGCTCTTTGCGGGATATATTTGAAATTCCTTGATTTTTGGGGATTGGTGAATCTTAAGATTACAAGTACCAGAAGTACTTTGAATTCAGGAGTTGTTGTGAGGTATTTTTGAAGTGGTGAGACTGCAAAAATGGCTGTAACCATGGTGAAATCTTTTTTGGAAGTAGAAGGTACACCTCTGATTGGGTTACAGAAGGTATCCAAGAATAAGTTAAGAGTTGGCAGATAAGTTACAATTGGAGCTACCTGCGGGGGCTAGGAAAGCAGATATAATTGAAGTGATGGCGCAACATTTGAATTTGGAACTGATACCTGACACTAGTGAGTCACAGCTGGAGATAGTGAGACTTCAGTTAGAAATAAAGAAGCTTGAACTTGAACGAGAAAAGGAAATGAAAAAGCTTGAGCTAGAGGCAGCAGGAAAGGAAAGGACATTTCAAAGGGAACAAGCAGCAAGGCAGGAGAAATAAAGGAAACTGGAACTGGAATTCCAGGCAAGAGAGAAGGATATAGAAAGAGAGGCAAGGGAAAGAGAGAAGGAAAGAGAAAGGGCATACCAGTTTAAAAGGCAGTACACCAGGGATAACTCCCCTGCTGTTCTTTAAAATGCCATGAGATCTTTTATTTACAGCTGAGGGGGCAGTCAAAGTCTTGATTTAATATTTCATCCAAGAGACAGCAAATCCAGCAGGACAGCATTCTCTAAGTACTTAAGTTGTGGAGTAGGACTTGAAGCTGTAGCGTTCTGACTCGGAGGTGAAACTGTACCAACTGAGACACAATGGTCACTGTGATAGCAAAACAATTTACTGTCTTGGATAATTAAGAGCTAAATTTGTGGAGCATCTATGTGTTACAATGATGATTTTCTCCAATTGACATTTAAAATTATTTGTTGCAGTGGATGTGTTATTAGCTGACTTGCTGAAATGTACAACGTGCATTTTATTCTTCCGAGTCATATCTAATATGACTTCTGTCACTGCAAAATATGCAGTCCCCCAAACAACAAACGTCACCAGGGGCTGAAGTTCCACTCCCTTTGTCTTACAGCACTGAAGTTAGGATGGCTGTCAGCAACAATACTGTGAGGGAAAAAGCATATAAATACTTGAGTCTAAATCTGAAAGTCAGCTGACTTTCAGCATTCCCCTTCCAATGGTAGCGCCACTATCTTCCTAGCACCTTCCATGTCACAAGAAAAAGATATGTAACTCACTTGGGAAAGACATATAACAAAATTGATTTCCTTTTGCAACAAACTGCAGCAGAGTAGCAGATTTTGGTGCAACTGCAGTTTTTCTGAATGTGCCTCAAAACAATTTACCTTTGTTTCGGAAATGCAACTAAAATTACATTGCAGAGTAATTTTAAGAACCTATGTTGCCACAAGGTGAGGCTCCATGCCAGCTGAGGAATTGTAAAATCATCTCATATCATTAAATCATTTGAGGTTCAGAGCTACTCAATAATTAGAGAATAATGGGTATTTGAGAGTAGTTCCAAGACAATAATGTAACCAACAAGTGAAGATGACATCATAAGCCATAAGATCAAAGCTTGAGTGCTTAATAGCAATCATTTAAAACCTAAAATTAAATTACAACCTTGAACCAACTCCAGGACATAAGGGCCTATAAGTCTGACCATGCCCAGTTTCAGACATGCAGGGGCAGGGCACTGCACACACTTGTTACTGTTGCAGCACACAATATTTGTGCTGCCTGCTCACTTTAATCATGCAGGCTTGCAGCCAGTGCTATCCATGCTACTCATTAGCTGCATGATTGTACGGTGGCCAGATATCAGGTGTCTATGCCACCATATAAATGCAGCTGGCGCCTCTTAAAGGAAAAATGGACTTTAGCTACAGGCTTAGCTTAGTGGTAGCGATCTTGCCAAGAGTTCAGAAGGCTCTGGATTTAGGTCCCACTCTAAGCACTTGCGCTCAAATCCAGGCAGACATTTAAGAGCAATAATGAGAGGGCATTGCATTATTGGAGATATCCTCTTTCATTTGAGATGTTAAACTCAGCAGCGGTTCAAGGATGATGTCTACGCGGGGTTGAAAGTTTCTGCCACGGGCCTTCATGTTCCTGACCAGACCAATTGTTGACTCACAGGTTTTTAGGTACATTGAACAGGATGTCCCATGAGGTAGTGAGATCAGGAGTGCTTCCTTTTCTTTCCTTCTCTACCCCCACTCTGCCTCAATATTAAGATACTGCGACTTAAAGCATGATGCAGTTTGATGAGCAAGCACCTCCCAGTAATTAATGTCAATGCTGTCGCCTTCAAGGAGAGCTTCAGAGTATCTTGGGAGCATTTTCTTTGGCCTCTCCTGAAACATTGGCCCTTTGAGTGTTGAGAAAACAGGAGGAACTTTTCAGCTTTTCAACTATCTGGACACAGTGTCCAGTCGATTGAAGTTGATTTTGCAGTTTTGCCTGAATGCTTGTGGAGCCGTCTTCAAGAAGGACATTAGCATTTGCTCGACGGTTCTCCCATTGATTCTGGAGGATGCGACTGTGTCGCTGATACACAGTCCAAGTCCCATTGCAGTACAAGAGCGTGGTGATGGCAACTGCTCTCTGCTCTATGGCCCAGATTTTCATGGTAAAAATCCCAGAAATGGACAAAAATTCTAAATCTCACCCCCAAACACAGTATGTTTCATTTCACAGGAGCGGGAGTGGGGTTGGACCAGGATTTATGCTTGCGTGGTTTACGGAGGCAGCTGGCCATTTATCACGAGCTAGCTCCACTGAAGTGGAATTTTGGTGGGTCAATAGTGCAAAATCCAAAGTGTGCAGATTAAAACAGGTAACAGGAGGTCAGAACTTGATGGATTAATTTGGATAGCCAGGGTACCCCTTTGGAGAGCTAAGGTACCCCTTTGGATAAAGTCTTAGGACAACTTTGGGAGAGGTAAGACAGCCTTTGAGGTGTTAAAAGTGAACATGATTATGCACTTTTAACGCAAACCCATTTAGAACTGTCAAGCTGTCAAGAAACTGTTAAACAACTATCCAGCTGTCAAAACTGTCATTGTCAAACAACTGTCCAGCTGTCAAAGAACTGTCAAGCTGTCAAAGAGCTGTCAGTCTGTCAAAGAACTGTCAAGATGACAAAAAAACTGTCCAGCTGTCAAAGAACTGTCTAGCTGTCACGGTACTGTCAAAGCTGTCAAAGAACTGACAAGCTGTCAAAGGATTGTCCAGCTATCAAAGAGCTGTCCAGCTGTGACAGAACTGTCAAGTTGTCAATGACTTGTCAAGCTGTCTGTCAAGAAACTATCATATGTTTCCGAACATTACTGTGGAATACTTTAAAGCAGGCTTATGTGTGTATGTGTATGGTTCTATGTGTGGGGCTAATTTAATTAAACTAAAGACAATTAGACTACAAGGTTTAAATTATAAAAAGGAGTTAGGTGTAAAACAGGCATTTGAAAGGGAGATGAATAAGAAGGTGAGATCTCAGCAGAGACGGTGTGAATGAAATCCGCACTTTTAGGGAAGTGGAGAAGTGTTTAATTTTCAAAGGGACATGGAAAATGTTTACAACTGGCAAATTAAGTAAGGCAAAGTGATTACGTTTATTGTTCTCTAAAGTGCTGGGCATAATGATAACATAAAATATTTTTATATTATGTGAAAAGTAACTTCTAAAGGCAAGTTGAAACAATAGGATTTACAGATCAAAAAGGGAGAAATATAATTAAAGAAGGATGGAAGGCTGTGTGAGCTGTGGCTGTGTGAGAACTTGAAATGTGCGTCATGTGAAACAGATTTGGAGAAAAAGCCTCTAGCCACCATGCAGAATTTTGCTGCCTCAGTAACCAAAGTTGTATTGAAAGCCTTTGGAATTCCATTGTCCAGTGGGTGCTGGTGGTAATATTGCTGCATGACTATAAATTTAAAATCTATTCAGACTGTTGCCTTAAAGGGGGTGTGTTGTTGGGAATCTGGTTAAGTAGAAAATTTTGGAACTGTTATAACTGTGTAACTGTAAGTTTGTGTGGGGAGGGAAACTCCGAACATTAAATGATATAATTCACAGTCTGTGCTGTCCCCTCTTTCCGCCCTCCCCCGCTGAGTTTCATCACTTGACCTTGATAGCTCACGTGATACGATTGCAGTTCTCCTTTCTGCATGTTCACTCTTGAGAGTTTCTATGAGTTGCAAAATTTCAAGTTTGCTTTCTTTGATCACAAAGATGATGATCCTGCAGGGTCTGGTCTCCCAGCCAGGAGAAAATGGGACAGTCCATTTTTAGGGCACCTTTTCTAGCCCATCCCTATTTGGGCTGAGTAAAGGGTATCCTAAAGAGGACTGCTTAATCACAGATGATGCTCCCAAAAGACATTTCCGTCCCAAGGTGTTCAATGGCCTTCATGCATCCGTTGCCTCTGTGCAGATTCTTATCTAGGGTCTCCCAGGTTCTATAGCCCTGGCCGGTCGCCAATTCTCCATCAGCACAGAACTTGGCAAATGGACCCTGGTAGAACTTGAAAGTGACTTTGTTTAATGTGGGGACCTCGGGGTCACATCATTGTCCACATGACCTTATTGGTGGCCAGATTTCAGCGAGATGTCAAACCACGATGACTGAGATCCACCTTGCTATTGCAGCCTTCTTCTGCCAACACAGCCTGTGAGCACACCTTTGCCTGTTCTGCAGCTGAGACGCAGCCCAGGTAGATAATAGGACTCTTAGTCCCAGGGTCATGGTCAAGCATCACATGGCATGTTAAACTAAATCCCCATCTGCCATATCAGATTGATGTAAGATAACTTGGAATTACTCAAAGAAGAGCAGAGGAGCTCATTGAGCCTTCTAAGCCTGGCCAACATTTGTTGCTGAACCAATGCCACCAAAGCAGATTAAGTGGAAGACATGTTGGACGTTATGGGCAGGAGGTAAGTCACAGCCTTGGCAAGGAACATCACTAAAATAGATAATGTGCAGGGTTTTTCACACCATGCCCACCTTTTTCTAAGATCTCAGCCATGGATAGTGGATAGCATTCTCACCTCTGAATCAGATGGTCATGGGTTCAAGTTCAATTCCAGGGATTTGAGTATATAATCCAGGTTGACAGTTCAGCACAGTACTGAGGGAGTGCTGCATTGTCTGACATTGACCTTCTAGTAGAAAAATTAAACCAGTGACCAGCCTATCTTCTCAGGTGGATGTAAAACATCCCATGACAGGGGTATTCTCTCTAATGTCCTGCTTTATATTAATCCCTCAATCAACAAACAAATTATCTAGTAATTAGAAAATTGGCTAACCCAAAAACAAGTGTAAGGATTTCAGTACTTAATTAACCACGCCTGTTGGTAAATTGGTAAACAGTAAATTAGTTCTGCCTGCTCTTTTAAATTATTTCTGCATTCAGGCAGCACTCGCCCCATTCTTTTTTGGCAGCATGCGTCAGCAGGGGTCTGATATTGCAAGTGGTTAGCACGACGTAAAGGCAGCCTGCACCTCTTAAAGGGGAAATGCATTGTGGCTCCAAGAAGGAGTGAATTTTTTTCAAGTCACTCTGTGCTGTGATATCTTGAGCAACAGATGAACATGCGAGGGAGTGAGTACCCAAGTTTTCAGACAATTCACTGTATGTCGATCAGGAAGAGGTGGAAAAAAGGAGAGACATCCTGTATCTGCAGGAGAACAGGAGGGCCTCAAGACATGTGGGACTGTATTTAGTCCTACTGTTGCAGCACCCACCAGTGGGCTCAGAAGTCATGAGATCTGGCACAGATCCATGACAGTCAGCTGAATCTGACAATGTGGCAGCAAGCTCATGAATGTGGGTGAGGCACATTGCTGCCAGATCACAGGGTGGGGGCAACTCGGAAAGCCCACATCATCTTATAGTCATGCAGGAGATCATGCCATACTTAAAGGGCAGTCAGCCCTGTGTCAAAAGTTGGAAATTGTCTCACAGGCTTTTTAAGAAAGCTTTATGGTTTAAATCTCCAACATCTGAATTTATGTTGCTCCAGCACAAAAAGACATTCCAAAGTCAAGGGAGAAGATTCATAGATACAAACATATGAATTAGGAGCAGGAGTGGGCTACTTGGCCCCTTAGGCCTGTTGTGCCATTCAGTAAGATCATGGCTGATCTAAATTGTGACCTCAACCCCACATTCCCACCCACACCCAATAACATTTCACCCCCTTGCCTAATAAGAACCTATCTACCTCTGCCTTAAAAATATTCAGACTCTGCTTTCACCACCTTTTGAGGAAGAAATTTCCCAAGGTTCATGACTCTCTGAGTGAAAAAAATTCTCCTCATCTCTTAAATGGGTGATCCCTTATTTTTAAACAGTGACCCCTGGTTCTAGATTCTCCCAAAAGAAAAAACATCTTTTCCACATCCACCCTGTCCAGACCATTCAGGATCCTATGTTTTAATCAAGTCATCTCTTGTTCTTCTAAACTCCAGTGGATATGAGCCTAACCTGTCCAACCTTTCCTCATAAAACAGCCCACCCATTCCAAGTGTTAGTCTAGTAAACCTTCTCTGAACTGCTTCCAACACATTTACATCCTTCGTTAAATAAGGAGACCAATACTGTACACAGTACTCCAGATATGGTCTCACTAATGCCCTGTATAACAGAAGCACAACCTCTTTGCTTTAGTATTCAATTACCCTCGCAATAAACAATAACAGTTTATTAGCTTTCCTAATTACTTGCTGTACCTGCATACTAAAGTTTTGTGACTCATGCACAAGGACACCCAGATCCCTCTCCATCTCAGAGCTCTGCAATCTCGCACCACTTAATATGCTTCTTTTTTATTCTTCTGCCAAAATGGACAATTTTACATTTTCCCACATTATATTCCATTTTCCAGATCTTTGCCCACTCACTTAACCTATCTATATCCCCTTGCAGCCTCCTTATGCATTCTTCACAATTTACTTTCCTATCTATCTTTGCGTCATCAGCAAATTTAGCAACCATAGTCCCTTCATCCAAGTCATTAACATAAATTGTAAAAAGTCAAGGCACTGATCCCTGTGGCACACCACTCATTACATCTTACCAATCAGAAAATGACTCATATATGCCTAGTCTGTGTTTTCTGTTAGCTAGCCAATCTTCTATTCATGCCAATATGTTATCCGCTACACCATGAGCTTTTATTTTCTGAAATAACCTTTGATGTGGCACCTCATCAAATGCCTTCTGGAAATTTAAGGACAGTGCATCCTCTGCCATCACACAAAATCATTCAGTGGCATCAACAGGTTCAACTGAGGTCTGAGATGTCACAGTTCAGCCAGCACATCCCCTCCAGCACTTGAGCATATAGAAGGACAAGGATGATGATCACCATGCTGCCACTACCTCTTCCTTTCCTTGCAGGCAGCCCCCTAACTGTCCTCCCCTTAGGGGCTCAGATCTGTGATGCTACTTTAAAAGATGACCACTCTGCACCTCAGTGGGCTGCCCCTTTGAATTTTTGTCCCAGTATTTCTAGATTCTGAATTTTCTGCCTGAGGCTCCAACCTTCAGAGTGCCAGATCAGCAAGTTTTTACATGGAGAAAATGTCTCCAAGATCAATCCAGTGTCCTGTGAGTCAGTCTCCTGGAAGTCCAAAGAACCTCACACTGAGTCAAGGAAGCCACATGTAAGACACCAGCCGAGATTTTCCGTGCCCTCCGCATCTGGCGTGTTTGGTGCCCTGAACGGACAATATGACGAGAAGGCCAATAATCGGTTTCACAACGTCATGAAACCAGTTTGCGATTGTCTGCTCAGCTCGCTGATGGCGGGCTGCATTTCTTGCCTTTGGAAGGTAAGAACCTCATTGTAATACATCAGCATATCATTATAAGGGCAGCCCACCGGACTCATTCCCCCCTCCTCCATGCTGGACCGTCCGCCAGCCAACATCTTTCACAATAGCATATATAAGGCATGCACTTGGCAGGCTGCTCTTTGCTTGGGACTTCAAAGTTTGTTTGCCTACCTTGCTTCGATCAGCACTAGTAGTCATCAGAGCAAGGCTTCACAGACAGCACCACATCACCTTTAGGGGAGCCCAAGGGTAGATCTCTACTTACCAAATCAGCTGTATGTGGGTGGCTTTTCAATGGCTGCAGGGCAAGGTCTTGCTTGGGGAAAGGGGAAAAGTGGCCTCAAACAAGGGAAGAGGCTGCAAGACGAGAGCTATACTGGGGAAGGACTGTATCCCAGGGTGTGTGTGGGGGCACATGTTGACCTGTGCAAGTGGCCTCAAGATCGTGAGGGCTGAGGAGGCAGTCTCCAGAGGACATGTGAGGATATGTGTGTGAGAATATTGGTGATGTCCCTTGAGCTAGCAGTAAGTGAGATGCCAGTGAATGTGTGATAGCCTTGAGTGTGAGTTTAGAGTGATGAGATGGTTGCCATATCCTGGCTGCACGGATGAGATCATTCATCCTCTATCAGCATTGGGTGGCCAGACTCTTCTGTGCAACATTGGCACTGATCACCACTGCCATCGCCTACCATGCTAGAATGGTAATGTAGCTGCCCCTCTTGCAGCCAAAGCAGGTCTCCACGGCATCCAAAAGGTGCTTGAGAGCTGCAGCTTTCTTGCCTTTCAGGACCATGTCTTCTTTGCTGCAGTCCTGACTGGAAGCACTGAGTGCAACTGTACTTTAAATGCAGTAACTGACATAACGAAGCGGAGAGGTGATGGCGAGGAAGGCGAATGAGACCCCGCCCACCATGGAAACGACATGTTTCCCGGGAATGCATAATTAACGCAGCAGGTTTGGGATGATACGGTGTGAAAAGCTGCCATTGCGGCCAGCAGGTAAAACCTTGTTTTACCCACCCGCTGCCGCACTTAGTACAAATCTGGGACCAATCTGCCCACCATCTTTCAATGGGCTGTTTACTTAAGGCAAAAGAGACACTTGTGAGTTTCACTATATCAGGCAGGGAGGATTAAACCATATCAAATTGCATTTAAATTATATGCAAGTGGGCAATCAAGCTCACTAAAGGGCGAGTTTCCCGTTTTGTTACCTTCCCACCACTGATTTAATCGTTTACAGTTTTCCTGCTACTAGGAATCTGACATGTGGCCTTCTGCGCAATTCTGTGCCCACCCACCATCTTGCCTGCTCCAGCAGACTCCACAAAATCCAGCCCATGGTTCAGTGGCAATAGGAACAAGTAATGAAGGAGGTCAATGCCAGGTGCATTGTTCCAATAACATGAATGCAGTGCAGGAAGGAGTGCAACCATCTGACATAAGCTGTCAAAGTGAGTGAGCTCATATACAAATGGCATATCCTAAAAACTGCACCACTAATCTCATCCACTGCTCAATTCGCCACACCCTCATCACCCACCCTATCAACGATCTCTATCAATCAGGACTCATGCCTAAAATTCTTATGTTTTACTGCACCCTCACACTCTCAGCACTGTTGCAAGCCTCATACCCACACCTCACAGCTCAAACACAGAGGCAGCTGTTCAGCCATGACAACTACATCATCAACTATATTGCAGGGCATTCACTGAGACACTGCCCTTTCTCTTGCAGGAGTTGGTGGCATATCAAAGGAAGCAGCAGGAAAGAATTGAAGGAGGACACATGTACCTGCATGTTTCAACCCCCATAGGGGACCAAGTGCTGGCCATCATTTGAGGAGGCATCGCTGAGGTCACGGCCACTGTCAGGGCTGGAGGGATTGATGATGAGGGTCTCTGCATACTTAATCCCCCTTCTCTAATCCAACATCTCTTCTGATTCACAAGCTTCAGACCATGCGCTTCTTACTTTCGCCTCTCTCTCACTGCAACCCCAACTTTGTCCCTTTTCTTTTCAGATTCCCTAGTGCTGAAATCTTCCCAGTCAGTGGAGAAAGAGGAAGAATACAGTAAATGTGAAGAGACACTGTCACTATAACTTAGACCCACTGCCAGTAGCTTAGAGACTGATACTGCATGTTTTTTAGAGGCTAGAAAAGGGCAAGGTTCAACATTAATTCTGCTGCAGAGGAGTCAGAGGACTGCGGTGGGCAAGGCTACAGAAGGAAGCTGATGCGTGTACATAACCAAATGTTTGGTGCACTAGAGCGTCTGCCAGTAGGTTCGGGATCAATGTCAAGGAGAATGGAGGAGCCCAGCACCAATTTGATACAGGGCTTTGCACAGAGCTTGAAGCCTATTTTTTCCAACATGGAAATGGTCACCTCCATTAGCACATCTGCGGAGCCCACCAAGATGCTGCACCTTATGGCCAATGTCACAGGTTTCACTGCAGCACAATTAGTTTTGATCAAAATCTGAGTGGTGCAGGAAACTCAGCTTGCTGCCATCATGGCTCTGGACACCACTGTTCAAAAGGGCTTCCAGGGCCTCTCAGAAAACCATCAATCTGTTCTCCAACAGATCAGTAGGAATGCTGAAACACCACCCCAAGAGAGGGGCAGTGGTTCAATGGAGCACAACCCATCTGTTTTCTCCCAGGATTACAGTATTCCCGACTCCTAACCCTGCCACTTTACCAGTGGCCTTGCTGTTGCCTATTAACCAGCCAGTCCAGAGGCTAAGGCCCAGGCTGGGATCGTATAGCCTGACGTCAGGCCCTCTATGCCCAGAGCTATTCAAGGTCATCTGCTGTCTCCTCAATTGAAGATCAGCAACTTTTCACCACACATGCTACAGACAATAGGGAAGTAACTCATCGCAGCTCTAGGAATGAGAAAATCATATTCCAGTTCATATTGAAGACAGGCACTAATTGATTGCATAAGGGTAATTAGGCTACTTTTGTATGCATATGTTTGAATTTATAAATATGGATTAGAATGTGCATTTTCTGGTGATTTTTTTGTTGAATATTCAGTGACAGATAAAAGATAAAGAGCATGGGACTGTTAGCGATTGGAGAGGTGTGGTTAAGGTGATTCATACTGCTTATGAATTATTTGATCACATAGAGCCCGGGCAGAAGAGATCTATCCACCTTGTAGCCTCCATTTCTCTTTGTATTCATCTAGTTCCTGTTACACTACCTCCTTTTCCACTTCCTCCTTTTTCTTCTCTTTCTTGTGCTCCTGCTCCTTATCTGATAGATAGTGGTAAGGGCTGTTCCCTCATAATGACCAGTTTGGGCAACATGTTGCATACTATCACAAATCTTTATATCCATTTACTGAGTACTGCAGGACTCTTTTGCTCAGTGGCCAGCCATTGACTGTCTTTGAAAAGTCAACAGAAAGTGATCTGATTCCAAAAACACATACAATTTCACCAGCAGCCAGGAGAATTAATCCAGCAACTAATCTGTGCCTAGTTCATGATCCCTTTAATTGTGTTGATGAGGATCTTTTATTTTATTTAACATGTGTTCAGCTGGGTGAGGTTAAGATAGGGCCTAGGCTGGAGCATGGAGTTTGAAAATGAAGCATTGTAATCAAATCAAAGCACACTGATTGTGTCTGCTCTAAATACTGCCAATGGTCATTAGGTGTGCATGTGCAAACTCCTTTAACAAGATGGTGCCTGCGCACTTCCATTGGAAATGCACATGTGCAAGTGAGACCTTATTTTTGAGCTTTTAGATGCCTCTTGGCGTGTAAAAATGGGAGCTATAAAGCCCAATTTCTGCCTCATTGTCACATTGTTGTTTGCAGAATCTTGTGCATGATTTAATTGCCGTGTTTCCTACATTACAACAGCAACCTTCAAAAGTACACCATTGGTTGTAAAGCACTTTTGGACATTCTGGGGTTATGATAGGATCTATAAAAATGCAACTTCATTCTTTCTTTTATTGATAACACCAGGAAAGTGTTGGTCTACTGTGAACAGGGAAATGCAGTTGAAGTCATCTGTTGCAAGCTGAAAGAAGCCTGGGACATTTAAGTTGAGGGTTACAATGACCTTGACAGCCACAGGTGGCGCTATTCATTCCAGGGTTCAAGGCTCAAGTTGTGCACGTGACATAGCTTGATTATTGCCCCCCAGGTGAAGTGAAAGTGATACTGCTTCTGAGTAAAGCTGAAGCAAGAGAATTGCTCCCTATTTACCTACTGTCAGTATGGCTTTCTGCCAGTGCCCTCTAACTCCGTCTTGTGGCTGCTGCTTCTTTGTGATGGCTGCATTGCTGCTGCCCCACATCCTCCAGCCCTGATGGCAGTCCTATGAGACCACCCATGACTGCAGCCAAACTATCTGAGAGGCAGCTAACAAAAATCTTGTTCTCAGCAGTCAAAGTGACACATCAAAAAATACCCAGAACTTAACTAGCAACCTGAAGTGAGACACTGGCAAATGACCTATAACTACTGCATGATTCCCATAAATATCAATTGTAAAGGTGCCTTCCTGATAGTTAGCACCAAACTGTGCTGTGCATGTACATATGGCAAGTCAAGTACTAGGGCATTTAAATACAGGTGCTACAAGAAATGTAGGACCCTCGTTTAAATAAAATATTCCAGCCATTAAATAATCTGAACATGTGTTCCTGGTGCAAGGACATCCACCATTATGGCGGCTGGCATACTTCCATCTGGAAATGCATCCATGTTTCCTAACACTATATTGGGACCTTAATAGGCCAGTTTGTGCCCAAGATTCACACACTGTGTGGCCAACTCACAAAGAACAAAGGAAAGTATAGCACAGGAACAGGTCCTTTGGCCCTCCAAGCCTGCGCTGATCATATTGCCTGTCAAACTAAATCATTTTGCACTTCCGGAGTCCGTATCCCTCTATTCCCATCTTATTCATGTATTTGTCAAGCTGCCTTTTAAACACCACTATCGTACATGCTTCCACCACCACCTCTGGCAGCAAATTCCAGGCACTCACTACCCTCTGTGTAAAAAACTTGCTCCGCACATCTCCTTTAAAGTTTTCTCCTCTCACCTTAAATCTATGTCCCCAAGTAATTGACTCTTCCACCCTGGGAAAAAGTTTCTGACTATCTACTCTGTCCATGCTACTCATAATTTTGTAAACTTCTATCAAGTCACCCCTCAATCTCTGTTGCTCCAGTGAGAACAACCCGAGTTTCTCCAACCTCTCCTCATAGCTAATAACCTCCAGACCCAGCAGCAACCTGGTAAACCTCCTCTGCACCCTCTCCAACACCTCCATATCCTTCTGGTAATGTAGTGATCAGAATTGCTCGCATTATTCCAAGTATGGCCTAACCAAGGTTCTATACAGCTGCAGCATGACTTCCCAGCTTTTATACTCAATACCCCTGCCGATGAAGGCAAATATGCCATATGCCTTCCTGACTACCTTATCCACCTGCATTGCCACTTTCAATGACCTGTGGACCTGTACACCCAGATCCTCTGCCCATTGATGCACTTAAGGGTTCTGCCATTTACTGTATAATTCCTACCAGTATTAGACCTTCCAAAATGCATTACCTCGCATTTGTCCGGATTAAACTCCATCTGCCATTTCTCCGCCCAAGTCTCCAACCGATCTATATCCCATTGTATCTTTTGACAATCCTCTTCACTATCTGCAACTCCTCCAAACTTAGTGTCGTCTGCAAACTTACAGTTACATTTTCTTCCAAATTGTTTATGTATACTACAAACAGCAAAGGTCAGTACTGATCCCTGCGTAACACCACTAGTCACAGCTCTCCATTCAGAAAAGCACCCTTCCACTGCTACCCTTTGATTTCTATGACTAAGCCAATTCTGTATCCAACTTGCCAGCTCACCTCTGATCCCGTGTGACTTCACCTTCTGTACCAGTCTGCCGTGAGGGACCTTGTCAAAGGGCTTACTGAAATCCATGTAGATAATATCCACTGCCCTTCCATCGTCGATCATCTTTGTCACTTCCTCGAAAAACTCGATCAAGTTAGTGAGACACGACCTCCCCTTCACAAAACCATGCTGCCTCTCACTAATACACCCATTTGCTTCCAAATAGTAGTAAATCCTATCATGAAGAATCTTCTCCAATAACTTCCCTACCACTGACGTAAGGCTCACTGGCCTGTAATTTCCTGGATTATCCCTGCTACCCTTCTTAAACAATGGAACAATATTGGCTATTCTCCAGTCCTATGGGGCCTTACCCATAGCCAGTGAGGATACAAAGATTTCTGTCAAGGCCCCAGCTGGCCCTGGGGACTTATCCACCTTAATATTCTTCAACACGTCTAACACCTCCTCTTTTTTGATCTCAACATGATCCAGGCTATCTGCACACTCTTCCCTAGACAAATCGACTGCTAAGTCCTTCTCTTTGGTGAATACTGATGAGAAGTGCCCACTTAGTATCTCTCCCATATCTTCTGTCTCCACACACAGATTCCCACCTCTGGCCCTGGGTGGGCCTACCCTTTCCCTGGCTACCCTCTTGCTTTTTACATATGTATAAAAGGCCTTGGGATTTTCCTTAATCCTGGTTGTCAATGACTTTTCATGACGCCTTTTAGCCCTCCTAACTCCTTGCTTAAGTTTCTTCCTACTTTCTTTATATTCTCCACGGGCTTCATCTGTTCCCAACCTTCTAGCCCTTACGAATGCTTCCCTTTTCTTTTTCACTAATCTCACAATATCCTTCGTTATCCAAGGTTCCTGAAACTTGCCATACTTCTCCTTCATCCTAGCAGGAACATGCCGGTCCTGAATTCTTATCAACTGACGTTTGAAAACCTCCCTCGTGTCAGTTGTTGGTTTGCCTTCAAACACCCGCCTCCGGTCTCAATTCCTCAATTCCTGCCTAATATTGTTATAATTAGCTTTTCCCCAATTAAGCACCTTAACCCAAGGACTCCTGTTATCCTTATCCACTAGTACCTTGAAACTTACTGAATTATGGTCACTTTTACCGAAATGCTCCCCTCCTGAAACTTCGACCACCTGGCCGGGTTCATTCCCTAATACCAGGTCCATTATTGCCCCTTCCCTAGTTGGACTATCTGCATATTGTCTCAGGAAGCCCTCCTGGATGCATCTTACAAATTCTGCACCATCGAAACCCCTAGCACTACGTGATTCCCAGTCAATATAGTGAAAGTTAAAATCACCCACCACAACAATCCTATCGCTTTTACATCTTTCCAAAATCTGCCTACATAACTGTTCCTCAATCTCCAGCTGGCAATTGGGAGGCCCCAACATTGTGACTGCACCCTTCCTATTCCAGAGCTCTACCCATATTGCCTCGCTGCATGAGCCCTCCGAGGTGTCCTCCTGTCGTACAGCTATGATATTCTCCTTAACCAGCAGTGCAACTCCCCCACCTCTTCTACATCGCTCTCTATCCTGCCTGAAACACCTAAATCCTGGAACATTTATCTGCCGATCCTGTCCATCCTTCAACCAAGTCTCTGTAATAGCAATAACATCATAGTCCCATGTACTAATCCAAGTTCTAAGCTCATCTGCCTTGCCTGTTATACTTTTCGCAATAAAACAAATGCAGTTCAGACCCCCAGTCCCATTGTGTTCAGTAATTTCTCCCTGCCTTCTCTTTCTCTTAGTCCTACTGGCCATATTCACTAGTTCCCAGTCATTTATTTCACCCACTGACCTATCGCTCTGGTTCCCACCCCCTGCCATACTAGCTTAAACCCTCCCGAGTGACACTAGCAAACCTCACTTGGCCATATTGTTTTCATCCTTTACAATAAGCACCGACAGTTCAATAGTATGGGCAGTGTTTTGGGTTCATTTTTATGCTAGTGTCTTCCATCAACAGAATCGGTGTCGGTCACAACATGTTCACTGAAAGATTTGTGATGTTATGCCATGAATACAAGTATATTGAGACATAATTTGCAATTGGTTGTGAGAAGATACTAAAGGTTTGTACCTTTTGTATCTAATTTGTATAAGAAAACAATAGTCATAACAATTTTTTAAAGAATCATTATGGGGTTATTGTAAATTTTAAAAATATACACTGCTGAAGAGAAAACTTCCAAGTAACTAAATTTGAAATAGATGTGGTCAGACATTCTCTGGATGTTTTATATCGCACAAAAACAAGGACTTAGTCTTTTATGAATTCCTGATAAATTTTCATAAGATTTTTATGTTCTTCCTTCCATTCCCCAGGGTGTAATTTCAGCAGCAGCATATAAAAATAAAGAGATAGTGTTTGCCAATTCTTTTTAAAAAGGAACCACACCTTTGAGCCCCTGATGTTTTCACAGGTTATAGAACTAACAGTTGACATGTAAGTATCACTATATTAAAATTCCAAAACTGCTTGGCTGATTAACTTCAGCAACCATGCGGTATGAGCAATTATGAGTAATTATGATGGACAGGCATTGAAACTGACTGCAAATAAATCCAAACTGAAAGGGTTCCAGTGGGTGAAGCTCAAATAGAGATTCATTTAGATTAATTTTAGGTTCCAATTTCTCTTTTATCGAATGGTGAAACAACAACTTGGAACTCAACCAGAACAAAAAGTTGCAATCAGAAAAAAATATGACAGGCACAGAGGGTTGACTTGTCAGGTGCACAAGTTAGCTTGAGAAATTGTATTGTGCATCTAATGGACAACACATTTCCATAGGCCAACTGCCACTGAGTTAGGGTAGGAAGTGGCTTTTCAGTTATACAATTAAAAATGTGTAGCATATTTTTATCTTTCAAAAAGTAAAATTCTTTTTGCAAGATGTTAACCTACTTGGTACTCACACAGCTATGATTCCTTTTTTGTTTTAATTAATTTCATGTGTTGCTTATTTAAGATCAGGGTGAACTTATCCCAAACAAATAGGAGCAATCCTGAGTCACATCTTTTGAGACTTCTTTCCTTTCAGGTATCTTATATCTTTAGTTTTTCTCTAATAGACTATTCTATAATACAGGAGAAGTTTGTCCTGCTGACTGTTATTCCAGTATACTTCACTAAAATAATTCAGATAGAAGATACCAGACAAAATTAGCTAATCTTAATCTGACTGACAGTACCGAGATTTTCCACCTTGGCAGGGCTGAAGTACAAGTTGGGCTTATGACCTGACAAAGATCCATTTTTGACCATTATTAATTTTTTTTAAAGAAAAATTGGGCCCTTTTTTCCAGGCTGTGTGGGGATGGAGGAGCCACTTCCATTATAATGTGCAATGCATCACTTTGCGAACAATTCCACAGGTCCTGGCAACACAATTAATTTTTGGGTATCCACCGCCATCATAACAACACTGGTGCCAAGGACTAATAGAAGTACTTGATGTTGGGCGAAATTTTCCGAGACCACTGCTGTCGGGCATGTGGTATCATGCGTGGAAGATACGACGCGACCTGCTTCACAACGGTGTGAAGGCAGGTCGCAATCGTCTGCTCAGCCCACCAGCGGTGGGTAGTGTTTCCCGCCATCGGTCGGCGGGGAGGTAATTGCAATACATGAGCATATAATTAAAAGGCCATCTGGCCAGGCTCTTGGAACCCTGACATATCATCCGTCCAAGTCAGCGGGAAAGCACGCTGACGTGTTTCACAACAGCACGCAGGTGATGTGCATGTGACGACCTTCACTTTGGGAGAACTGAGGTAAGTGAGCAGCAGTGTTCTCCACAGGTTGCCTGTTGTTTACAGGCCTCAGGGGTGCCGGGGAGGTGGGGGAGGGGGTGGGCAGGGGCAACTGAGTCCTGGCCCGGGAGGCGACTGCTGAGGGGGAGAGGGTATCCGGGGGCAAGTGCTGGCCAGCCTCGGAGGCTACCGTTGTCATTGCAGGAAGAGGTCAAGTGCTGCCTTGGCACTGCATCCTGCGCACAGGCAATCGAGGTGGGGGGCAGGGTAAACAAGGGAAGTGGCCGTGCATTAGGGACAACTGTATAAACCGACCATGCCTCTACAACTGAGGCTGATCAGGCGCAGCCACTGTGATATGATTGTGGTCCAGCTCCTAGCCTGCCTACCCATGCAAGCAACACAGAGGCACCAAAGAGCCACCAAGCATTCCACACCTTACCCCCACACCCACACATCCACCACACCGGCACAGACTTCGCGTCCACCACCACTTTATTAGAACATGAAGCAGTTGGACTGCACACTTTGTACAATCTCCTCGCCAGTGTGGCCATGTAGCAGTCACTGCTGGAGACGGTCACAGCCCCTTGCAATCTCTGCATCACCGTTTAGACCAGTGGTCGCCATGTTGCAGGCTGACAGGGCAGCCATGTAGCAGTCATCTCTGGCCATCCGAGGAGTGATCAGCACTCTCCAGGAAGCATTAAGGGGTGGTCACACAGGGCCAGGAAAAGTGCTAAGTACAGCCATGATAACCACGTCTCTCTCTTTCATGCTGCAGGAGGACCACGTTAGGATCCTGGATCATGGTGACCTAGCTGTATGCTTGATGGCCTACCGAGACCATAGAAGACAGAGGAGAGGGTGACTGAGGCGCCTAGCCACACAAAGGCTAGAGCAGCAAATTCATGAGGAAGGGACAGCAGGGGCTCCCGCACATGCTGCCCAGGGCAACGGTGAACCGTGGCTGGTAGGCGCCTAGCGACACCCAGGGTCTATAGGCGCTGCCTGCCATTTCTGCAGATGACTAAGGACCAGTGTCGCTGATGACTGCGCATGTCTGGGGACCTGGTGGCTCACATCTGCCACTACTGCAGGATTTGGCGCCAAGGGGACATGGAGCCACTGCCAGTGGCTGTGAAAATGACCACAGTGCTCAATTTCTATGCCAATGGCTCCTTTCAGGGCTCCACAGATGAACTTTGTGGGATTTCACAATCTGCCACCCACAACTGCATCCATGAGGTCACGGATGCCACCTTCTCCATGGCACACAGCTTTGTGCATTTCGCCCAGGACTGGGACAGCCAGGATGCAAGGACCATTGGATTTGCCCTGGTCTAGGGATTCCCACAGGTGCAGGGTGCGATTGACTGCACTAATGTGGCGCTTAGGTCTCAGTCGTTACATGCGGTGGACCTCATCAACTGCAAAGGCTTCCACTCACTGAACGTACAGCTGGTATGCGACCACCAGAAATGCATCCCGCAGGTGTGAGCATGGATTCCAGGGAGTGTGTTTGGCGCCTACATCCTGAGTCGCCCACAAATCCCTGTAGTCTTCCAGGATCCACAGAGGCTGCAGGGTTGGTTACTTGGGGACAAAGGCTACCTGCAGAGGCCAGGACTCATGACATTCTTGCAGCGGCCTCAGACTGCAGTACAGTGATGCTATAAGGAGAATCATGCAGCAGCTCGCAACTTTCTGGAGCAGACCATCGGAATGCTGAAGATGCGGTTCCGGTGCCTGGACCGGTCTGGTGGAGCCCTGCAATACAGTTCATAGTGGGTGTCACCATCGTTGTCACCTGCTGTGCCCTTTACAACCTAGCGCTGCAATGGGAAGAAGATCTGGCTGAGGAGGAGATGGAGGAGATGCGTGTCTCCTCCGATGAGGAAGATGCCGATGGGGATGAGGGTGAGGGCTTTCTCGATGGTGAAGATGATAGGGATGAGGATCTCACACTGGCAAGACGTGGCAGGCACGTTCGGGAGGCCCTCATAGATACCAGGAGGTAGCTATGTGGAGGATGATGATGACAGGCAGTGAGATGTCCCCATAGATCCTCACATCGCAGTTGTGACTCCAGTCTAGCTTATGACAGTGCCAATACCCTCTGTGTGAATGCTCCTGTCATGGAGATGCAGTGGAGGCCCTAATAGTCGCTCGATCGCAGGAGGATGATGACATCATGCAGTGAGGACACTCCATTCATCTTTACAAAGCCTCTGAGAATGTCTGACTCCTGTCTGGCCGAGGGCAGCTCGCTAGCAATCTGTGATCAGGGCCATCTCAGGGATGCAGCCATGAAACTTTAGACGCATCTGATGCTGTGTCTGCCTTCAGCACCTCAGCCCTTCAGGAGCTGGTGCACAGCATCACTGGTTGCAGACGCTGGTGTGAAGGAGGCCAAACCCGCCTTAAAGGTGCTGAGAGCACAGAGAGAGTAAGAAAGAACTCTGTGGTGCCTTCTCACTACTTTCTGGCAGCACCGCCAAGATGAAGACATCAGTAATGTTTCCAGAGAGTGTCAGGCTGGACCATTACTGTGGTCTGAAGGCTGCACAGAGCACAGGAAAGAGGCCCTGGACTGAGACACCTGCCTTTTATCTTGTGCAGAAAGTTTTCTCTTCTGAGTGACAAGAACACTGCTCATTAGAATAAGGAGCCACAGGCAGGGTGACGTTCTTGGGAATTTATTGACAATAGTGAACATTATGTACAAGTGACCAACACTCGTGCCCAGGCAACTACCTGCCTAACTATTTGCCTAACTACTTGTGCAACTACTTTTGCCTAACTTTCCTAACCCTTGGTGCCCCCCCCTCCACCCCCCCCCCCGGACATCCACAGCAGAGTTAGAGGCAGCCTATTGACTGTGACACCATGTCTGTGATGACTTTGGCGGGCGTCCTCTTGACGGCTGAGACCTGGAGGGCCCCAGCCTGCTTTCAGGGTCCGGCTGTGTGGCAGTGGCACCCTCCTTGGCCTGTGAAGCTGGAGCTGTGGAGGTCACAGGAAGATGGGATTCGGATAGGCCAGTTACTCCCAGACTCACCTGGGTGGATCGCCCCGGAGAGTGCACCTGCTGATCCTCATTCCTATGGGTGCCTGAGGGCCCCTGGCTGACTCTGTGAGCGGAAGGGGTAGCTGGAGTGAGATCGAGCTGCCCAGCACCCCTCTCGCATACACACTGTTGAAGGCCAGCTATGGCATCAGTGATGGAGTTAAGCATGCGCAGCAATGCAGTAGTGACTTCCTAGATCAAGGTCCCCTTGGCAGCCACTGTCCTACCAGAGTTGACCTCGGTGTAATGCTGGCGCTGTCACCACAGCCTGAAGATGGATGGACTCCTCCATCGTGCCTTGCAATCTGAGGAGTGCAGCAGAGATCCCTTCCTGTTGTTCCCTAGCTTGCCTTTGCAGCTGCAGCAACTGTGACATGACCTAGTCCAGAGGCTGGTCATCTGATAAAAGCAACATACTGGGGATGCTGGAAAGCTGAAACAAAAACAGAAAATGCTGGAAAAACTCAATTAACTTTCTAAGTTTAACTCAGAGTGCAAAGTGTAAAATTTTCACATACCGTCACCTTCCACATGGAAAATCTGATGATAATGTGGTGGAAGCCAAAAATGTCTGCTGGAACCCAAATGAGCTCCACTCACCACCATCTCTGCACGCAGCAAGTAGGTAAGAATTGGACTGCAACTGCCCCAGCGAGGGAGAGGCAAGGAAATCCCAGTCAGGGTGGTGAGGCAACAACAGGTCTCCTACGGCATGCCTGCTGAATTTCAGACAGTACTGCAAAGAAAATTCTCCCCAAGTCACTTGGGAATCTAGGCTTCTGCCAAAGAGTTGTCTGAAAGCACATCAGCTGCCCATCCTCCTGGCAGGACAAAATATGTTTTGCAGAGCAACTTAAAAAGATTGAGAAAATTGCAAATACAATGCAATACTTTTGTGTGAGTGAAGTGAAGACTCGAGCAGAGATACATCTACTCCTCCTGATCCTGCAAAGGAAAGTCTCTGACTTGCATCTTGGGCCTTTTCAGCCTCGTGACAGGTGCCAATTTGCTTTTACTAGGCAAGGAACACACAGCAAATTTCCCAATGAGGACTGGGTTAAAATGCATTCAGTGTCTTACTGATGAAATAAATTCATGAAGCCCCCATCTGCTTTACGTGGGTTTTCAACTGTAGATAGATCCTTATGATCAGATTATGATCAACTTCCTCAGTCTTAACTTTCCACCTGCCCAATCTTTGCGGTGAGATAGGATTAAAGTTACCTCCATAGGCATTAAAAAAAAGACAGATCCAGGGCCTAGTAATGATTAACACTTTTAACTAGTGGTGACTCTGCAGGCAACATAATTAAAGTAAGAAGTTAAATAAAAGTTAAAAATGTGCTCAAAGTTTTATTTTTTGATTGACTTTATGGAATTAATAAAGTATAGAGCACCTTTTGCACACCAAAGACCCCAGGTTATTGACACTAGTCCCATCAGAATTTATTCAAAAAAGAATGTGTTTGGCTAAATAGTTGGATTTTAAGGAGCAGATTTTAACCTACTTGCCCAAATAAAATTAGGTAATTGGGAAGTTGAAAACAAGCGGATTACTTGCCTGCTCAACTCTTTCCTACCTGCAATATTAAGTTACAAGGTTCTACATGTAGATGATGTACTCATCTAAAGGCGTAAGCCTCATGAATTTATGCAAATTGAGATCTATTATCTCAACAGGACATTTTGCTTTCTTATGTTACAGTTCTGAATTTTAAAGGATACAAGTAGAATATCCCAGCCTGTTCATCTTTTCTATTGTGAGGAATCCGTCTTTGGAAAAATTGAAGGACATTCAATTTTGGACCTTCTTCTTCCTGAGTTACTTTTAAAAGTTTGTAATATTAATTTGGGCTGTGACGATGCCATTCTTCAAGAAACTACGGGTCAAGATAGATGTCCAGCAGAGAACCCCTGGAGAGGGAAGAGATACTTTGTATATCTAAGTTAACAAAGAACTGCTGTTGCCAGCCTAATGACTCTTGCTGATTGGTCAAAAACACCTGGCCTAAAAATTCTTAGTTTTTAAAAACTCTCAGGTAGAGTGTGTGGGTGTGCCTCTGAAGCAAGCTAAAAGGAAAAGACTCTTTCGCTCCCTCTCCCTGCCCTAACTTTGTGTTAAACCTTCCTCAGGGACGTCTCATTGGAATAAATAATCTTTTTTTTGAAAGTCTGCAAAGTTGTGATAAGTAAGAGACATCAAGGACAGTTTCACCAACAAATGCGTCTTAAAGAACTTCCAGTTGAATTCTGTTTGATCAACAGCATTGAGATCTCTTCGAATTTTATCCTTTTAAAAGAAATGCTCCCATCTTCCAACCTCTGCAGGGGGCTGTTTGTTTTGTTCTCTTTTGTGTTTGTGTGTGAGTGTATGGGGGTTTGAACATCTGTTATTAAAAAAGGGAAAAATCATTACACTCTTAACTACAACTTGTACATTAACCAGTTTTATAACTTGTTTTAAAAAAGAAGTTTATTATATAATAAATCAATTTTTTTTAGTTTACCAAAAAAAACCAGATTAGAGTTTTTTAATGCTGGGAGTAACAGTGTCAAAGGTAAATAATTGGCCAGTTTTGTGAGTGAATTAAAGATTTAAACTTATTGTTGCAACCTGTGGAGAAGTGGGGCTAGAATTAACTGCACAATTCTCCCATCACAGTCCGTAATGCTATCCCGATCACAATAGAGGCTTGACAAAACCTCACTAATGGGTTATGTTATGGAAGTTAGTCCAGGTTTAGTATTTCTAACAGAGTTAGCAAATGTAAATTATTTTTGGACTAGAGGAGGTGTAAATTAAAAATTTTGTATTCATTTTCCACTGCTGCCTAACTTAGTTTTAATAAACTTGATATATAATCAATGGCCTAAGTCACATTTTCTAATAATATATTCATTCTTATGATGTCTAAAGACAAGGAGATGCCTTGTGTCAATTCAGTGGAAATCACAGTGGTAAAGATTTTTGGCTCACCATAGGGCCAAGATATTGTGCAGATGAGAACACTTTTGTTTGTAAGAGGGCACAGGCACAGGATAGTATTTGCCACTAAGAACATGAAAAACATCTGATAGAATAGCAAAGATTTTGCAATTTTTTTTCCTCCCAAAAGTGAATGAAACAGCATTTTGACACACCACTTTTACGTCCTACACTATTCAACCCTAACAAATTGTCTCCCTTGGGATTTTCATGGTTCTAGCAGTTTAAGAGTCATCACATACCACAGTTGATCATCTCCCTCAGTTGTTACAAACCCAGATGATGTTAATACTGGACAAGTCAGATCCAAGAGTGAAACCTGGCTTGATGCATCCTAACTTTTATGTTTTTTTTAGAAACCGTGGAAATAATGTCCTGAACAAATTCACAGGAGTTTGCTGATGAATTTTTAACACAAAGGCTAAAACATTTATTAAACAACAGAAATGAATTATATTACACTAGACAAAAAGGCTGGAAAGATCTCAATACAAACACAAGAAAATAATTAAAATCAAAAATAAAAATACCTGGAAAAACTCAGCAGGTCTGGCAGCATCTGTGGAGATGAGCACAGTTAACGTTTCGAGTCCACATGACTTCAACAGAACAAAGGAAAAATAGAAAAGGGGTGAAATATAAGCTGGTTTAAGGGGGGGGTGGGGGTGGGACAAGAAGAACTGGATACAGGGCCAGTGATAAGTGGCGATAACCAAAAGATGTCACAGACAAAAGGACATAGAGGTGTTGAAGGTGGTGATATTATCTAAAGGAATGTGCTAATTAAGCGTAGAAAGCAGGACGAGCAAGGTACAGATAGCCCTAGTGGGGGTGGGGTGAAGGAATCGAAAAAGGCTAAAAGGTAGAGATAAAACAATGGATGGAAATACATTTAAAAATAATGGAAATAGGTGGGAAAAGAAAAATCTATATAAATTATTGGAAAAAACAAAAAGGAGGGGGAAAATCGGAAAGGGGGTGGGGATGGAGGAGAGAGTTCATTATCTAAAATTGTTGAACTCAATATTCAGTCCGGAAGGCAGTAAAGTGCCTAGTCAGAAGATGAGGTACTGTTCCTCCAGTTTGCGTTGAGCTTCACTAGAACAATGCAGCAAGCCAAGGATGGACATGTGGGCATGAGAGCAGGGTGGAGTGTTGAAATGATTGGAAAAAACAAAAAGGAGGGAAAAGATGTTGAAGAGTCATGCGGATTCGAAACGTTAACCGTACTCCTCTCCACAGATGCTGCCAGACCTGCTGAGTTTTTCCAGGTATTTTTGTTTTTGTTTTTGTTTTGGATTTCCAGCGTCTGCAGTTTTTAGCTTTTATCTAAAATGATTCAAATATTCACTATTCCTTCACTCCAGCTATCTCATTACAGACACATACAAACTCAGAAAGATAAGACAATTCACCATATCTGTCTTATACTCTGACATTCAGGGTAAGTATGCAGAACATGTGAGCCAACTGAAGAACTGTGGAAAGACACATCACTCAAAAGTAAATGATAGATGCGACCAAAGCAGATTCTATGGATTTCTCAAAAAACACTGTGAGCCAACTGGTGTCACTGAAACTCTGGCTGGATTTTTATGGACCCCTCATGGCAGGGACAGGGCTGTAAAATGTGATGAGTCATTCTAAACTCCATTGACTTTGGTGGGACCATAAAACCTGCTGCCGTAAAATCATGCCCTCTGTCTTTCTCACAAGGGTTTCCAATCTCCACTTTCAAAGAACTCACCTTGGAAATCTCTCCAAATGTTGCTCCCACTTGGATGACTTCAACAAGTATCCACCTCCAGGTTTGGATCTCGCTTCTGAGATTCCTTTGCTCTGGATCTCTGCGTACATTCAAGCTTCACCATCCAAGCACACTTTCAGATCTATGGTTGTGTCAAGCAGAACCCACTGCCCCAAAAGACCCACAGTAAGGATACACCACCTGTTGGCTGTCTCCTAAGACTTTCTGGGCTTCTCTTGATCCAATTTTGCTTCAAATCTGCTCCCTGTCTTTAATTTGGAGCCTATTTCTCTGCTCTTTACTTTTAACTTTATTTAACGGGACCTTTTTTCATATTCCTGTCCTTGTCCCTTAATTTGGGACTTTCTTCTGGGACATCTTTCTGCCCCACTCTCTGGTTTGGGACTTTCTTCTTAGTATGGGACCTTCTCCCTGTCCCCCTCCTGTGTCCAGCTCTCTGGGACACACTCTCTGCAATGGCGCTCCACTTTAGCTCATCTGACCTGTCTTTTCGTGCTGTTTCACTTTTCTTCCTCTTATTCTTTTGCACATGCGAGCAGGCCCGGGTCCTACCCTGAAAAAACTGAACTGCACATATGAGCAGGGCCATTTCCTGGCCTGAAGATGTGGAAGACACCAACTGCACATGTGCAGCCATTTCCAAGCTGGCACATGGATGAATTCAATGAACTGCTCATGCATCGTAGAGTCAGAGTCATAGAAGTCTACAGTACAGAAAAAAACCCTTCGGCCCATCCAGTCTGTGCCGGTCAAACATGTACCTAACTATTCTAATCCCATTTTTCAGCACTAGACCCATAGCCTTGTATGCCATGGGATCGCAAGTGCACATCCAAATACTTCTTAAATGTTATGAGGGTTTCTGCCTCTAGCACCCTTTCAAGCGGTAAGTTCCAGATTCACACCCTCTGGGTGAAAAAGTTCTTCCTCATATCCCCTCTAAACCTCCTGCCCCTTACCTTAAATCTATACCCTCTGGCTATTGATCCCTCCGCAAAGGGGAAAGATTATTTCCTGTCTACACTGTCTACGCCCCTCATAATTTTATACACCTCAATCATGTCCCCCCCTCAATCTCCCCTGCTCCAGGGAAAATAACCCCAGTCTATCCATTATCTCCTCATAACTAAAACTCTCCAGCCCAGGCAACATTCTGGTAAATCTCCTCTGCACTCTCTCTAGTGCAATCACATCCTTCCTATAATGCGGATTCCAGAACTGCACGCAATACTCTAGCTGTGGCCTAACCAGTGTTTTATACAGTTCCAGCATAACCTCCCTGCTCTTATATTCTATGCCTCAACTAATAAAGGCAAGTATCCCATATGCCTTCTTAACCACCTTATCTACCTGTTCCACTACATTAAGGGATCAGTGGACATGCACACCAAGGTCCCTCTGATCCTTGGTACGTCCCAGCATCCTACCGTTCATCGTGTATTCCCGTTCCTTGTTTGTCCTACCCAAGTGCATCACCTCACACTTATCCAGATTAAATTCCATTAGCCACTGATCAGCCCATCTAATCAGCCCGTCTATATTCTACTGTAATGTAAGGCTATCCTCCTCACTATTTACCACCCCACCAATTTTCATGTCATCCATGAACTTACTGATCAACCCTCCTACGTTCAAGTTTAAATCGTTTATGTATACCATAAACAACAAGGGACCCAACACCCAATCCCCGTGCAGCCATCTCACAGCTGGTGCATGTGCACGAGACAAGAAAACAGACAAAGTCTCGAACCGCATATGTGGGGCCAGTTCCCGGCCAGTACATGCGCAGACGTCCTGAGGCCCACTGGGAACTGGATCTCCCAAAGTCCCAATCTAAACTCAAGGTAAATGAGTTCATTACACAATGCTTATCCTTACATACCTGAATCCTATTCCATCTAATATTTTCTTAAAGATGGCAACATGTATAACAGTAATTGCTTTTACTGAGAAACCTGTTCTACCTAACTTGTGGGGAAAGTTTATGAGTTAAAGCCTGGGATTGTCCATGCCTGCCAGCACCGGGTGTTCGATGGCATGAGCACACAATATTCCGCGATCAGTTTCACAACAGCATGAAACCAATTTGCAATCATCCGCTCAGCCCACTGATGACAGACTGCGTTTCCTGCCAAGAGACGTCCGGAACCTCATTGTAATCTATCAGCGCATCATGAGAAGGCCAGCCTGCCAGACTCATCCTTACCAGCTGGATTGTCCGCCTACATCGGCGGGAAAACACGCCGTTTCACAACAGCACCTAAGCGGCATGAGGGCTGCATTTCACTCGGAACTTTGGTTTGTTTGCCTACCTTGCTTCGGTCAGCATTCACAGTCATCAGCGCCAGGCTTCACAGGCAGCACCACATCACCTTTAGGGGGACTCACAGGTAGGACTCTACCTAGCAGATCAACCATATGTGGGTGGCTTTTCAATGGCTGCAGGGCAAGGACTTGCATGGGGGTGGGGAAGAACTGGCCTCAGGCAACGGAAGAGGCTGCAGGACGAGAGCTGTATTGGGGAAGGAGGGTATCTCAGGGTATGTGTTGGGGCACATGTTGATCTGTGCAAGTGGCTCACGGTAGTGAGGGCTGAGGAGGCAGTCTCCAGAGGAGATGAGACCAGATGGACATGTGAGGGTGTGTGTCTGAGAATGGGTGGTGATGTCCCTTGAGCTGGCAGTGAGTGAGATGCCAGCGAATGTGTGATGGATTTGAGTGTGTGAGTTTAGAGAGATGAGATGATTGCCATACCCTGGCTGCAAGGATGAGATCATTCATCCTCTACTTGCATTGGATGGCCAACCTCTTCTGTGCAATATTGGCACTGATCATCACTGCCACCACCTACCATGCTGGACTGGTTCCACTGCCCGGACATCATGGCTGGCCTCCCAGGCATCCAAATGGCATTCCTGTGACCTGTCATTAAAACTGGGGTTTGCAGTCTTTTTGCCTTTCGTGGACATCTTCCCTGCAATATTCGTGGGCTGGAAGCACTGAGCTGTGGTAGGTATGGCTGGACTTTAAATATGGTGCCTGGTGTGATGAAGCAGCGAGGTAATGGGGGGTGGGCGAATGAGGGCCCACCCACCATCTAAACGGCATTTTTCACAGGGATGCATAAATAATGTGGCGGGTTTGGGACGATACAGTGTGAAAACCTGCCATCTTAGTGAAAATCTGGGATGATTCCATGCAAAATCTTTTTTAAGGCCTGTTAATTTTATACATATTTACTATAATCTTATAATTAAAATGTCAATTCTGCTCAGCTGGTAGCACTCTCAGCTTGAGTCTGAAGGTTCTAGGTTCAAACATTGCTCCAGGACTGGAGCACAATTTAGGCTGACACTTTGGTATTGCATTGTATTAAGAGCGGTACATTGTTGGAGATGTTGCTGTCTGAATGAAACATTAAACTGAAGCCCTATCTCCTTATTTAGGGCTTTAAAGATCCTGTAGCACTTATTGAAGAAAAACGAGGAGGGACTAATTTTTGTCTTTAGCTCTAAGAGTGGAATTGTCCCAGATTTGCACAAAACGTGGTAGTGGGCGGGAAAATGTCATTTTACAAATTTTCGCGCCATATCATCCCATTCCCACCTCATTATTTATGCAGCCACAGGAAACACACCATCTCACTGACAGACAGCCTCCAATTTGCCCACCATGCCGTTACCTCGCTACTCCCTCATGCAGAGAACCATATTTAAATTGCAGGCAAGTGCACACTTCTCAATGTTTGCAGCCCAGGACTGCTCTGGTGAAGACATGGCCCAAAAGCCAAGGGGAGTGCAGCCCCCTGACTCAGTGACATCCCTGGGACATCTACTGGATGCCATGGAGGCCTACCACAATGCCCTTTACCTCCGATCTGGCCGCAGGAGGCCCATGAGTTTCACCACTCCAGCTTGGGAGGCAGTGGCAGAGATGGTCAGTGCCAACGCTGTACACAAGAGGTCGGCCATCCAGTGCAGAAAACGGATGAATGATCTCACCCCTGCCACCAGGGTAAGGCAACTCTTCGCTCATACACTCACAAGGCCATTCCACATTTAGTCATTTCACTCACTGCCAGCATCACCACTCACTCTCTCACACACTCCCTCACATCTCCATCTGGCCTCATCTCCTCTGGAGGCCTCCTCAGCCCTCACCCTCTTGAGGTGACTTGCACAGATCAATATGTGCCCCCACACACACCCTGGAATACCCCCTTTCCCCAGTACAGCCCTCATTCTGCAGCCTTTTCCCTTGCCTGAGGCCACTTTTCCCCCCTCCCCAAGCAAGGCCTAGCCCTGCAGCCATTGAAAAGCCACTTTATGGCTGGTCTGATAGGTAGACACCTTCCCATAATCCCCCTAAAAGGGATGTGGTGCTGCCTGCGAAGCCTGGCGCTGATGAGTGCGAATGCTACCTTAAGCAAGGTAGGCAAACAAACCTCGAAGTCCCAAGCAAAATACAGCTCACCAGGTGCATATCACTTATGTACAGTTGTAAAACACAACTTCATGATTCCCGGATAATCCAACATGGGGATGATTCTAGCAAGCAAGGTGTATAATGAGATGCAAGTATAATGAGATGAGTATTTCGGCGGCGGCAGGAAACTGCCATTGATGGGTTTCACGATGGCATGAAACCAATTTTTGGCCTGCTCACCATATTGTCCTCCCCTGCCCACTATGATGCCTGACGCCAAAGGGGCCTGAAAATTCCGGCCTAAGTCAGCTTTAATTTAAGAACTGCTTGAGTCTTAAGTGCTAGAAGCACACAATTTTCTGGGCTAACCCAATTTAAAATTATTCCCAACACCAAGTGAAAGATGAAATGGATTTAGCAATAGCACCATTCAGAGAAGAGAAGAATTGTTCGCAATTCAAATTCAAATTGACAGGAATAATTAAAATGAAGTATTATAAAGAAGGGGGAGGGAAATTTTGAAAGTTTTTAGAGAACATTGAGAACATTAAAATACATCTCAATGCACCAGTAGTTTATTCCAAAATTGAAAGGGCAAAGATTAAGAACTTGAGAGCACAAGAAATAGCAGCAGGAGGAGGCCATTTCAGCCCCTCAAGACTGGTCCACCATTCAATAAGATCATAGGCTGATCTGAATGTGCCTTACCTCTGCTTTCCTGCCTTCCCCTGACTTCCTTGAATAGCCCAACCAAACTGAATGTAAAGGAACCTGCAGGTGCAAGCATGAATCTATAGCCAACTGACAATGCAACCCAGCACATGCTATCCTTTTTGATGGCTGCTGAAGTGATGCTGCCAAAGATGCTTGTGAGCACCTTCCTCCTGCAGGACTATCCAAAAGGCCAACAAGAAAATCCAAGGCATGCCTGACTTCTACGTGCTTGTACTTGTGCAAGATGTTTACCGTATGATAGCTGCAGGTGTCAATACAATGCAGCTTGGCATCTGACCTGCCTCCTGTTTTGTTGACCCTATTCCAACTAAACTACTGACCACCAAACTTCCCTTCTGGTTTCCATATTAGCCAACATTGTTAATGGTTCTCACTCCTTAGGTTCTGTCCTTCCTTCCATTCTGTTGTAAACACCCCTCTCCTTAAAAAGACAACACTTGACTCCTCCATCCTTGCAAACTACTGCCCCATCTCCATCCTAAAACTGTCTGAGGCTGAACCAGACTGTTCGTTAGTTTGGTGTCATATTTGGTGAGTTTTCAACCACATACCGCACTGTCACTAAGAACCCAATTTCCACCTCCATAACATCGCCCATCTTTATACCTTCTTCTGCTACTGACATCTGCATTCATACCTTTGTTACCACCAGACTTGACTATTCTAATATAAAAGCAAAGAACTGTGGATGCTGGAAATCCAAAACAAAAACAGAAACAAAAATACCTGGAAAAGCTCAGCAGGTCTGGCAGCATCGGTGGAGAAGAGCACAGTTGACGTTTTGAGTCCTCATGAAGGATCATGAAGACTCGAAATGTCAACTGTGCTTTTCTCCACTGATGCTGCCAGACCTGCTGAGTTTTTCCAGGTATTTTTGACTATTCTAATGCAATGCTGGCTGGTCTCCCACATTCTACTCCCTGTAATCTTGAGTTTGTCCAAAACTCTGCTGCCCCTGTCCTAACTTGCAGCAAATCCTGTTCACCTTTCACCTCTGTGCTTGTTGGCCTACACTGACTCCTGGTTAAGCAATACCTCAATTTTTAATTTTCATCTATGAATTATATCCCTCAATGGCCTGGCCCATCCCCATTTCTGTAATCTTCTCCAGCTCTACAATCCTCCGAGATACCTGTGTTCCTCTAACTCTAGCCTCCATGAGCACCCCTAATTTTAATGTTTAAGGTTTACTAGACTAATACCTGGAATAGGAGGGTTGTCTTATGAGGAAAGTTGGACAGGCTAGGCTTGTTTTGCTGGAGTTTAAAAGAGTAAGGGGTGATTTGAATGAAACATATAAGATCCTGAGGTATCTTGTTAGGGTGTATGTGGAAAGGATGTTTCCTCGTGTGGGAGAATTTCAAACTAGGGGTCACTGTTCACTGTTTAAAAATAAAGGGTCACCCAATCATGACAGAGACGAGGAGAAATTATGACTCTCAGACGGTTGTCAGTCTTTGGAGCTTTATTCCTCAAAAGGTGGTGGAAGCAGAGTCTTCTGGGGTTATCAGGGGTAGGTGGAAATGTGGAGTTGTGGTTACAATCAGATCTTATTCAACGGTGGAGCAGGCTTGACGGGCTGAGTGGCCTACTCCTGCTCCTAATTCATATGTTTGTATGTAATTGCTCTATCATTGATGGTTGTGCCTTCAGTTGCCTATGCCCTAAGCCCTGGAATTCCCTCCCTAAACTTTCCACCTTCCTATCTCACTTTTCTTCTTTAAGATACTCCTTAAAATCTAAGGTTTTGATCATCTGTCCTAATATCTCCTTATGTGTCTTAGTATCATATTTTGTTTACTTTAAAGGCACTGTATAAATACAAGTTGTTGTTAACAATCTGCTGACAGACACTGAGAGTCATTCCAAAGTAGGTTTGTTAGAGTTTGCAGAAATCTTTGGCGGCATTTTGGAAGTTGGATTTAAACAGTCAATGCTAGCTGATAACTTGGCATGCTTCATTTTGTGTAGTAATGTGTAAAGTCAGATATGTGATCGGATTGCTTCTGAAGAACCTTCCAGGATAACAGCTGGACAGGCCTTCAAAACGATGTCCATGGGTCTGTTGCTGCAACTTCTGAGAAAATAAACCCCAACCAACACAGCAGAAGGCATGTTATCTCTCCTTGCAGATGTGGGAGGGTGGATGCATGTGAGAGGATGCACAACCTGACCTGCATGCATTCCTCTGCCGATCCTACTCTTCCTCCAAGCATGTCAGATCCAAGTTCTCCAGTGATAAAGCCTCTGGCACCAACAAATAAACTGAAGAGAAAACAAATGTCAACTGGAGTAAAGGTTTATTATAGTCTAAGTTTCAGCAATTAAAAAATGCCAAAAAATACAAGAAAGGCTATTAAAGGGCTTAAAAATCAAGCAGCTTTAAAATCCATGGAACTTTTAAAGGCCTTTCCCTTGCTTCATTTTTGACAAGTTTCCATGAGTATGCCAGGTACTTGGTGCCCAGCCCAGGGATGCAAGATGGCAGTGCACTTTTTATAATGCCTGATCATATGGGAGTTCTGCAAATTACCCAATGATCCACCTCCCCAGAAAATTCAATAATGCTTCTAAGTTGTCAGGACTAAATCCCACTCCATTTCTCAACTGTTGCCACCCTATTATTGATCACAAAATAAAGAGACAAAAATCCTCCATGAGCTTTCTTGGTATCCTGGTCAACATTCTCAACACCACCATAATTGGTATTTGTGAGATTGTGCGAAGTGTAAAGTGACTTCCATGTATGCCTACACAATTTACATAAGGTCAAAGTAATTCAATATATATGAAGAGTTTTGTAACATTTCTGAGAGGTGTGACAAGGAGAAATGTAAATGTAATTTATTCTAAATCATAATTTTCCATCTACGTTATCCATTCTTTAAGATGCCTCTCTTTAATCTTTTTTGAAAACAAACTTAGTTCTTTGAATATGTGTCTTTTTCAGAAAACAAAAGCCTCAGGTCATTATAAATGCACATTCCTCTTTGCAATAGATATGCAAGAGTGCCAAAGAGAAATTTGCTTGCTATCAATTTGTTTCTCATTTTCATGATTTAGTCAATGCCAAATCAATGATGCCCTTTTTACTGTCACCATCATATATGGTGCAATTAACATCCCTTGTGGTAGTAAAGTATGAGCAACATTGAAAATGGGCTGTCAAATGTATATCATTGTCAGTCCTGAAAATATCAAATCAATAATTCTGTCAAGAGGGTTTGACCATCATGTAGTCCACTGACATTTCTTCTATAAGGGCACCAGCCTCTCTTGAGTTATAACAGTCAGCTCAGTAATAACATCTGATCCATGCTGAAGCAAATCAATTGTAAAGATGGCTGTAAAAGTTGGTTGAAGAGTAGAGATTTTCAAGAAGTTTGACTTTACAGATCACAGTCAACTGATTGTACTTAAAGAAGCTTGTACGAACCAAGTTCTGATGAAAGATTAATGGCCTGAAACATAACTCTGTTTCCCCCTTCGTACAGAAGCTGCCTACCTGGTGAGTGTTTTGGGCATTTTCTACTGTTATTTGCTTCAGCTAGATTCTGTATGGAAGGCTTCAGAGAAAAACTCACATCTTGCTCAGGCTCAGCACAGTCCAAAGCTACAGAATTTACTGGAGTGTATAAAGCTGGACTATTCATTACTAGAATCCATCCTGCACAATGCTGAAGTAAGAAATGTATTTGGAATATTAGTCTTCTCTATATGCATTAGACTTGAAACCAGATGTGTTATAAACCATTACGGGAGTACTGTGTTTGTGCTTGGAAAGGGATAGCAGTATATATTTCTTTATCATTATGCCAATAATGGCATGTTGCAACGTATTTTATATTATTGCATTGCACTGTATATTTGTAAAGAATAAAACATATTTACCAAACACTTTTTCTTGAAGATAATTGCCTTTGATCTAAGATCACAATAATTGTGGCAGGCACAAAACCATTTTTTTGTCTGAACATCTTGCATGAATTCAAAAGGGCATGGAGTACTCTACCAGCAAGTTTTGCACCCTATTTCTGATAGTGTCATCAGCTTGAAGGAGGTTTAAAAGTGTGTTAACTTTCAGCTTTAGTATTGTTAACAGTATACATAAGGCAATAAGAAAGAGTGGATATTATGTTATTTATTCTCAGCCACCAACAACGGACAGGTGTTCTATATTCACTATGGTTGTCTCTAGCTATACCTGTGCTATGCTACATAACAACCTGTGTCAGCTGTGGTTTAGTAATAGTATTCTCACCTCTGAGTCCAGAAGGTTGTGGGTTTAAATCCCACTCTAGAAACTTGAGCCTATAACCTAGACTGATACTCCAGTGCAGAACTGGGAGTGTGCTGCATTGTTGGAGGTAGTAGGCTAGAAATTTGGATATCTCTATTTTCAGACACGAGGGCTGTAACTCGTGGTATACCCATACTAGCCCTGATGGAGGTTGGGAGCATGTGATTTTGGGCCTCCTACCTCATTTCCATGATTGTATCAGACAGATCAGCTTCTGTGCTGTATGTAAGGCTTCAGAGCACACTGTATCAATGTTTTTTGCATATCACAAAGGGCCAACAAAGTGATGTGAGTAAGCCATATGCTCCAGGTAGCCTTCCACTTTTATACGCACAGTCCCTGTAAAAGGTAAACTGTATTAATGGAGGGAAGACACAGACTCTATAAAAGGTAAACTGTATTAATGGAGGGAAGGCTACGGCAAAATCACAATGGAAGACATAAGTTGAACGGAGATGTCACAATGTGCCAGGGAGATATTCAATTCATTGATGCTTCATGGAAGCACTGGTGACACAAGTAGAAAGCAAGAAAAATGCCATGGGAGGTAAGGGGATGAGGCCAGATTGCAAAGGTGGTTAATGTCTAGTGTGTGGGATCAGAAACCTGGCAGCAGTGCTGAAAAAAATGTAATTCCCTCATTCAGGTGGTCAAGGAGAGTGAATGACTCTGCTTATTGCCGTTCACACTGTTCAATATACCACACCCTTATCACTCATCCAACAGCACGTCCTAGCACTCAGGATTCACCCCTGACATCCTTATACCACACCTTACCCACAATCATTTTACAATTTTGCCAGCGGTACACAGACCTCTCCGTGCCTCCACAAATTAATTACTTTTTGAAATTCATTCATGGGATGTGGGCTACGCTGGCTGGACCAGCATTTATTGCCCATCCCTAGTTGCTCTTGAGAAGGTGGTGGTGAGCTGCCTTCTTGAACCGCTGCAGTCCATGTGGTGCAGGTACACCCACAGTCATGTTAGGAAGGGAGTTCCAGGACTTTGACTCAGTGACAGTGAAGGAACGGCAATATATTTCCGAGTCAGCATGGTGACTGACTTGGAGGAGGATTTCCAGGTGGTGTTCCCATCTTTCTGTTGCCCTTGTCCTTCTAGATGGTAGCGGTTGAGGGTTTGGAAGGTGTTCTCTAAGGAGCCTTGGTGAATGGCTGCAGTTCATCTTGTGGATGGTACACACTGCTGCTACTTTGCGTCGTTGGTGAAGGGAGTGAATGTTTGTGAATGCGGTGCCAATCAAGCGGACTGCTTTGTCCTGGATGGTGTCCAGCTTCTTCAGTGTTGTGGGACCCGCACTCATCCAGGCAAGTGGAGAGTATTCCATCACACTCCTGATTTGTGCCTTGTAGATGGTGGACAGGCTTTGGGGAGTCAGGGGGTGAGTTACTCATTGTATGATTTCCAGCCTCTGAACTGCTCTTGTAGCCACAGTATTTATATGGCTAGTCCAGTTTAGGTTCTGGACAATGGTAACCCCCAGAATGTTGATAGTGGAGGATTCAGTGATGGTAATGCCATTGAACATCAAGAGGTGATGGTTGGGTTCTCTCTTGTTGGAGATGATCATTGCCTGACACTTTTGTGGCGCGAATGTTGCTTGCCACTTGTCTGCCCAAGCCTGGATATTGTCCAGGTCTTGCTGCATTTGGACATGGACTGCTTCAGTATCTGAGGAGTAGCAAATGGTCCTGAACATTGTGCAATCATCAGCGAACATCCCCACTTCTGACCTTATGATGGAAGGAAGGTCATTGATGAAGATGGTTGGGCCTAGGACACTACCCTGAGGAACTCCTGCAGTGATGTCCTGGAGCTGAGATGACTGACCTGAAACAACCACAACCATCTTCCTTTGTGCTAGGTATGACTCCAACAGGTGGAGAGTTTTCCCCTTGATCCCCATTGACTCCAGTTTTGATACGGCTCCTTGATGCCACACTCGGTCAAATGCTGCCTTGATGTCGAGGGCAGTCAATCTCACCTCACCTCGGGAGTTCAGTCCATGTTTGAACCAAGGCTGTAATGAGGTCAGGAACTGAGTGGCCCTGACGGAAACCAAACTGGGTGCTAGTGAGCAAGTTATTGCTAAGCAAGTGCCGCTTGATAGCCCTGTTGATGACCCCTTCCATTACTTTACTGATGATTGAGAGTAGGCTGATGGGGCTGTAATTGGCCAGGTTGGATTTGTCCTTTATGTGTACAGGACATATCTGGACAATTTTCCACATAGCCGGGTAGATGCCAGTGTCACAGCTGTACTGGAACAGCTTGGTTAGAGGGATGGCAAGTTCTGGAGCACAAGTCTTCAGTACTATTGCCAGAATATTGTCAGGGCACATAGCCTTTGCAGTATCCAGTGCCTTCAGCCATTTCTTGACATCATGTGGAGTGAATCGAATTGGTTGAAGACTGACATCTGTGATGCTGGGGACCTCCGGAGGAGGTTGAGATGGATCATCCACTCGGCACTTCTAACTGAAGATTGTTGCGAATGCTTCAGCCTTATCTTTTGCACTGCTGTGCTGGGTTCCTCAATCATTGAAGATGGGGATACTTGTGAAGGCTCCTCCTCCAGTGAGTTGTTTAATTGTCCACCACCATTTACGACTGGATGTGGCAGAACTGCAGAGCTTAGATCTGATCCGTTGGTTGTGGGATCACTTAGTTCTCATTACCACTTGTTGTTTGTGCTGTTTGGCACGCAAGTAGTGGTACAACTTCACCAGGTTGACACTTCATTTTTAGGTATGCCTGGTACTGCTCCTGCTACACTCTTCATTAAACCAGGATTGATGCCCTGGCTTGATGGTAATGGTAGACTGGGGGATATCCCAGGCCATGAGGTTACAGATTGTGTTTGAGTACAATTCTGCTGCTGCTGATGGCCCACAATGCCTCATGGATGCCCAGTCTTTAGTTGCTAGATCTATTCGAAATCTATCCCATTTAGCACGATGGTAATGCAACACAACATGATGGAGGTTATCCTCAATGTGAAGGTCATCTCCACAATGACTTTGTGGTGGTCACTCCAACTGATACTGTCACGGACAGATGCACCTGCAGCAGGCAGGTTGGTGAGGATGAGGTCAAGTATGTTTTTCCCTCTTGTTGGTTCCCTCACCATCTGCCACAGACCCTGTCTAGCAGCTATGTCATTTAAGACTCAGCCAGCTTGCTCAGTAGTGGTGTTACTGAGTCACTCTTGGTAATGGACATTGAAGTCCCCCACCCAGAATACATTCTGTACCCTTGCCACCCTCAGTGCTTCCTCAACTTGGAGAAGCAGTGGTTCATCAGCTGAGAGAGGGCAATATGTGGTAATTAGCAGGAGGTTTCCTTGCCCAAGTTTGACCTGATGCCATGAGACTTCATGGGGTCCTGAGATGATGTTGAGAACTCCCAGGGCAACTCCCTCCCACCACTGTGCCGCCACCTCTCCTGGGTCTGTTCTGCCGGTGGGACTAGACGTAACCAGGGATGGTGATGGTGGAGTGTGGGACATTATCTGTAAGGTATGATTCTGTGAATATGGCTATGTCAGACTGTTGCTTGACTAATTTGTGAGACAGCTTTCCCAATTTTGGCATTAACCCCCAGATGTTAGTAAGGAGGACTTTGCAGGGTTGACAGGGCTGCGATTGCCATTGTTGTTTCCGGTGCCTAGGTTGGTGCTGGGTGGTCCGTCCAGTTTCATTCCTTTTTCGAGACTTTGAAGAAGTTTTTTTAACAACAGAGTGGCTTGCTAGGCCATTTAAGAGTCAACCACATTGCTCTGGGGTCACATGTAGGCAAGACCAGTTAAGGACGATAGATGTCCTTCCCTAAAGGGCATTAGTGAACCAGATGGGTTTTTACAACAATCAACAATGGTTTCATACTCATCATTAGACTTTTAATTCCAGATTTTTTTCTTGAATTCAAATTCCACCATCTGCTGTGGTGGGATTCAAACCCAGGTTCCCAGAGCATTACCCAGGTCTCTGGATTACTAGGCCAGGGGCAAAAACACTACGCCATCGCCTCCCCCTACTCAGCCAAGAGATAAGCACCCAAGCACAGTGATGCACAATCACTGACATTTTGCTCTATCTCTTTCAGGAGAAGGTGGCTCACAACAAAAGGGAAATTCAGGGGACCTGTGAAAGTCAAGCATGCCTGCAAACCCTCAGTGCCCTTGAGGGGATGGAGCAATGAATATGAAGATGCCAGAGACAGTGGTACCTGGTGCCACTGAGGACACTATAGATTATGGTAAGTTGCTACCTTTTGCACCTTTGCACTTACCTCTCGCCCTCATCCTGAAGATGCTACAAAATAGAAATTGCAGGTGGTGCGATTGTGTAGCTCCTGCTTTCCTACCCCTTCCCACTCCCTCACCCAACCCTCTCCTTGTGCATTTGTGCTTCCAAACAGTCAAAAAGTAATGCCTGGTCAGCCTCCAAAGAGTCATGAGGAAGAGGAGGCACCATCATTTGACCTTACACTCACAGCCACCAGCTCAGATACTTGCACTATGCAAACTTTAGACGCTAGTGCATGTGGTAGGGCATCAAGCATGAGTGGGCTGCAGCCATGCCAGGGGTGTGAGACAAGTTCTGCTGCAGGTGACTTATATGAGGATCTACTGCAGTAGACTGCAGGAAAATGCAAATGACGATGCTCATTGAGATGCTTGGTGTATTGGCAGGCCTGCCAGGTAACCTCCACTCACTTGCAAGGAGCGTGGAGGATTCTGGTTCCAGTGTAGCACAGGGCATTGTGCAAACCTTGGAGCCCATCCTTTATACGTTGGAAGTGGTAAGTAACTCCGTACAGTACCACCAGACTGATCCATAATGGAGTATCTGGTGACCACTGTCTCAGCTTTCACTGCAGCACTGGCCTCCCTACATCTCACTGCATGAGGTTCGCAGTTCCTACCATGCAGGCTCAGACTACTGCCATCATGGGTGTGGATCTCAGTGCTCAGAGAGGCTTGAAGGCTCTTAGTGTAGTCCAGAACCCTGAACTCTACCAGGATTGCTGAGGTTGTGCACCCATGAGAGTGCACTGTCACTGTGAAGCACAAACCTGCAGGAAGACAAACCTCTCTCAGGAGGACACTGCCACTCCACCTTGCTGTGGCCTCTCAGCCAGCCAGTCCAGATTGCCAGCCATGTCAAGGATGTGCATTCCAAAGCCAGGTCCTCAAGGCCCAAAACTATTCAAGGGCTTCCTGCAAGGCCATCTACAGTTCCCCATGAAAAATCAGCAGCCTTCCATTAGCCATGCTGCAACCACTGGAATAGTACTGCACAAGAGCACTAGGCCAGGCAATAGCACCTGCAAGACAGATACGAAAGAGATGCACAAAAGTCAATAGTTCTGCTTTTTTGGTATTTTTAATATGATGCTGGATAAAGTTATGGAATGAAGGATTTTGCTGTTGACCTTTATTGATTGCTCATGGCCAAGGGGACTTTGCGATGGGGTGTCAAATATAGATGGAAGGTTGAGAAACGGTGGGTCCATGTTGGGATGGGGAGGTTCCTTTTAATTGAAGCGATGTCTTACAATATTGAGTCTCTCACTGTCCAGTTGCAGGTGGTTGATGTGGCCTCCTTGCCGCTTCTTCCTCCCAAGGTGGCCTCCAGAACCCAAGAGGTAGTAGCTGGGCCCTTAGAGCACCTAGGATGTGGAGGATGCAGCATACAAACACAAATATGAGCACCCTCTCTGGTATGTACTGCAGAGCTCTCCCTTAGCAATCTTTGCAGAGAAATTGTTGCTGGAGGAAGTGATAGCTTACTCTATAATGTTGCAGGTCTCGCCATGGTTCTCATTGAAGGTCCTCTGACCTCCTGTGTTGAGACTGCAGAAGGAGATCATGAGCCATTTTGGAGGGGGTAGCCTTCATTGCCAAGAACCCATCCTTCAGTGCATCTTGAGGACTCAAAGACAGCAGGCTGTGTGGACTGGCACAGGATAAATGTGTTGTGGGTGCTGCAAGGATAGCAGGCATTCACCAAGATGAACTACTTGGTATGATTGCACACCAACTGCACATTCAGAGAATGGCACCTCTTGCAGATGTGAGGGGCCTGAAGAACCGCATGCACCATCAGTAAGTCCACTATCCTGGTGAATCCACGTGTCCTTTAATTATGGTGTTTCCTCTTCAGGAAAAGAAGATGAGGTTTGGTCTCCTCTTTTCCAGTGTCTCCATGATCTCCAAGATGTACCTGTGAATGTCAGCTGTGAGATGCAACTTATGTCATCTGCTCCTGCCTGGAAGGATGGCAATCGTCACGGTCACTGGGAAGCCCTGCTTTGAGCCTCTAGTGGTAATTGTGAAGGGGGTAGCACAACAGTGGCAACCTTCTTAGTGAAGTATAACCTCCTCATACAAGCTAAGTAGAATTGGTGGCCTTTGAACACATTTTGTCAGGAAAGCCCTCCATGGAGTTTCTTCTTTCTTCTCCCTCCTCACATAGCTTCCCTCTGCTTCCTCCTCTTCAAGTTCTGGTCACACTGCAGATCTTGAGGTACTGCAACAACTGTCCCCATACCTGAGTAAGGCACTGGTCTTTCTTCCTTTACTATTTGCAGCAAATATCTTAGAATAGCTCCAGCAAATCATCACAGTGCTTCCAGAAACTTTGCATTTGTAAAAGTAAGTCATTTTTACCTCACATGGAACTTGTTGAGTGGCCATTTAAATAATTCCAGAACAGGGCCCAGTTTGCTTCATAATGCTTCATTCATGAGTGATTAATATAGATGCTGCCTGCGTATGTGTTGACCAAATCTGGGATTCTGGTATTGCATCAGCTGAATGACATTATGATAGTGTCCATTCAAGGTGTTCAATCACACACAGATGTATCACTTGTTCCATTTTAATGTAGCAACTCTGGGAGGAATGTGCAGGAAGCAGCTAGTGGCACACCCCGCACATACTTTAAATTCACTTATGGGATGTGGGCGTTGCTGGCTAGGCCAGCGTTTATTGCCCATCCATAATTGCCCTGGAGAAGGTGGTGGTGAGCTGCCTTCTTGAACCGCTGCAGTCCACGTGGTGCAGCTACACCCACAATGCTGTTAGGAAGTGAGTTCCAGGATTTTGACCCAGCGACAATGAAAGAAAGGTGATATATTTCCATGTCAAGATGATGAGTGTCTTGGAGGGGAACTTCCAGGTGGTGGTGTTCCCATCTTTCTGCAGCCCTTATTCTTCTAGATGGTAGTGGTCGTGAGTTTGGAAGGTACTGTCTAAGGATCCTTGGCGAGTTTCTGCATCTTGCAGATGGTACACACGGCTGCCACTTATCATTGGTAGTGGAGGCAGTGAATGTTTCTGGAAGGAGTGCCAATCAATGGGCTGCTTTGTTCTAGATGGTGTCAAGCTCCTTGAGTGTTGTGGAACTGCATTCATCCAAGCAAGTGGAGACCATTCCATCATACACCTGACTTGTGCCTTGTAGGTAGTGGACAGGCCTGTGGGGAGTCAGGAGGTGAGTTACTCACCACAGGATTCCTAGCCTCTCATCTGCTCTTGTAGCCACAGTATTTATGTGGCTAGCCCAGTTCAGTTTATGGTCAATGGTAACAATGTTGTTAGTGGGGTTTCAGCGATGGTAATGCCATTGAATATCAAGGGACAATGGTTAGATATTCTCTTGTTGGAGATGGTCATTGCCTGGCACTTGCGTGGAGCGAATGTTACTTGCCACTTGTCAGTCCAAGCCTGGATATTGTCCAGGTCTTGCTGCATTTGGACATGGACTGCTTCAGTATCTGAGGAGTCAAGAATGGTGCTCAACATTGTGCAATCATCAGCAAACCTTCCCACTTCTGACCTTATGATGGAAGGAAGGTCATTGATGAAGCAGCTGAAGATCTTGGGCCTAGGACACCACCCTGAAGATCTCCGGCAGGGATGTCCTGGAACTGATATGATTGACCTCCAACAAACACACCCATCTTTCTTTGTGCTAGGTATGACTACCACCAGTGGAGAGTTTTTCCCCCTGATTCCGATTGACTCCAGTTTTACTAGGGCTCCTTGATGCTGCATTCGTTCAAATGCTGCCTTGATGTTAAGAGCAGTCACTCTCACCTCATCTCTTGAGTTCAGCGCTTGTGTCCATGTTTGAACCAAGGTTGTAATGAGGTCAGACGTTGGATGACCCTGGCAGAACCCAAACTGAGCATCAGTGAGCAAGTTATTGCTAAGCAAGTATATTTGATAGTACTGTTGATGACCCCTTTATTGATGATCGAGAGTGGACTGATGGGGCAGTAATTGGTCAGTATAGATTTGTCCTGCTTTTTGTGTACTGGGCATATCTGGGCAATTTTCCACATTGCCGGGTAGATGCCAGTGTTGTAGCTGTACCGGAACAGCTTGGCTAGAGGCACGGCAAGTTCTGGAGCACTAGACTTCAGTTCTAATGCCGGAATATTGTCAGAGCCCTTTGCTGTATCCAGTTCCTTCAGCCGTTTCTTGATATCACGTGGAGTTAATCAAAATGGCTGAAGACTGGCATCTGTGATGCTGGAGACCTCTGGAGAAGGCTGAGATGGATCATTTACTTGGCACTTCTGGCCGAAGATCATTGCAAATGCTTCAGCCTTAGCTTTTGCACTGATGTACTCAGCTCCTCCATCATTGAGGATGGTGATATTTGTGCAGCCTCCTCCTCCAGTGAATTGTTTAATTGTCCGCCATCATTCACAACTGGATGTGGCAGGACCGTAGAGTTTAGATATGACCCGTTGGTTGTAGGACCACTTAGCTCTGTCTATCATTTGCTGCTAAAGCTGCTTGGCATGCAAGTAGTGTTGTAACTTCACCAGGTTGACACCTTATTTTTAGGCATGCCTGTTGCTGATCCTGCATAGGGTCTGAAGTCCCTCCAGACTGTATACCACTGTGCCACCACCTCTGCTGGGTCTGTCCTGCTGGTGGATCAGGACATACCCATGGATGGTGATGGTGGTGACTAGGACATGATCTGTAAGACATGATTCCATGAGTATGACTATGTCAGGCTGTTGCTTGACCAGTCTGTGAGACAGCCGTCCCAATTTTGGTACAAGCCCCCAGATTTAGTAAGGAGGACTTTGCTGGGTGAACAGGGCAGAGTTTGCCATTTTCATTTCCAGTGCCTAGGTCAATGTCGCTCATTTTCATTCCTTTTTATTGACATTTTAGCTGTTTGATACAACTGATTGGCCATTTCAGAGGGCATTTAAGAGTCAACCACATTACCGCGGATCTGGAGTCACATGTAGTTCAGACCAGGTGAGGACAGCAGTCAATGTTCTAGTGACAATACCACTACGCCATCGTCTAACGGTACTTTGCAATTCAATTTCACACCCTGTCTTTCACATGAGATGAGGTCCCACAAGATATCACATAATACTATTTTAAAGTGCTGGGGAGTTTACCCAGGCATCCTGGCCAATATATATCCGTTAAGTAACATCACTAAAAATAGATCATCTTGTCATTATCACAATGTAGTTTGTGGGCCAATTGGCTGCTGATGATGATTATACAGATGGGTGGGCGAGGCATGAAGGGATTTAAACACATGAGATTTTTAAAGCTGAGGCATAGGGGAACGAGCAGATATTGGTCAACAGAGATGGGATGAGTGGGACGAAGCAAGCAGCAGAGTTTTGGAAGAGCGGACATTGATGAGGCCTGGAATATGGAGGCTGGCAAGACAGCATTGGTATCATGAAATAGGCAGATGACAAAGGCACGGAAGAGGAGGTCAGTAGCAGATGGGTTTACAGTACTATCTTCAACTGGATCTGCAATCGCTCCCGCTCATTCGCCAACAGTGTGCAACGCAATAAATCGTTTCAAAATGTAAAATATGTAGTCAAACTAAGTTTTCCATTTACATGCACGAGAACGGTGTCTTTCTTTCGGGCTAAAAAATTACCTAACCGCTGACAAGGTGCAAGTTGACAACCTAAGCAGCAAAAACCAAGCGCGCGCACTGCGCAGGTGCTATAGGCATTCCGGTTGACGCATGCGCAGTGTTGGGCCAGGATGGGCTGGTTTGCAGCTGCAGCGCATGCTCAGAGTTTACCTACTCCCGATCAGCTCGGTGCTGACGCAGCCAGAGTGCGGGCAGCAAAAGGAGCGGGCACTGATTGGTGGTTTGAGCTCCGACCAACCGCCGCCGCCGCCTGAAAGCGAGCGGCGCACCGACAGGGGACGGGCCGATATCAACAGCAACACTGCGGGTCTGGGAGAAGTGCTAATATGGTTTAAAGAACGCCGGCTGTGATATATATATATTTTAAAAAAACCTTCCTTTCATTGCGAATAATTCCCGGGGCTTGGCCTGGGTTTCCAGGGAGCAGTTACATCCCGAGAGCAGAAGCCTTGGACTGTGGATTATCGGGTTTTTCAGCCAGTGAGAAAGAGAAGGTGGGGTCGCCAGAAGGAGAGCAGCGCCGAGCGGAGCCGAGCAGCCTGCTTTACCCGGCTGCTTCACTATCAATCAGTCTTTTCGTTTCATTGGCGTTGTCTGGAAAATTTCATTTTTTTTCTGTTTTGTGTTGAATTCCTTAACTGATCTACAAGGGAAACGGTTTTTTTTATCGAATTCACCGATTGGAGAGTTTTTTTCTACTTTGAAATCCCATTCTCAAAATTCTGATTTTAATTATCGACTATGGCCGACGACGACGTCCTGTTTGAAGATGTATATGAGCTGTGTGAAGTGATTGGCAAGTAAGTGTGTTTCATATATGTATATTTAAGTGGAAAATAAAACTGCAGCCAGAATGTGATGGGTTGTGGTTTCATTCGTGGGTTTACAGGACAGGCCCTCCCTTTTCTAGTGGATTACAGGATAAGGCCGAGACAGGATTTATTTAGTTTTTTTTGCATAACCGCTAAAATAACTCTGAAAATTAATTTAAACAAATAAAATTTAGAAATCAAAGCTATGCGTTCAGAAATCAATATTCATTTTCTACCTTTTAATGTAAAAGTGGTACAGCCGGTTGTAGATATTATTTACTCCTTTAATGTATGAACAGAAATTTAAATATCGATACCGTTGCTATGGTTGTAGTCTTTTGCATCTGAATGATACAGTGACTTCTTTTGAAGGCGCGTGCATCAGGCATTTATCTTCCCGGGAAATAGTAAGAGTAGCTTCGGTTGTTTCCCGCAAAACCCAGAATTAGCAGTGTCACCTGCATTAGTGTGCTATATTGTAATTCGATTCAGAAAGATTATTGTTTGTTAGCGTCGTACATTTTCTTAAACTGAATTTAAGATGCATTTTCGTTGTAGTGAGGGCAAAAAGGTTCTAGTGAAGTAGTAATTCCAATAGTGATTTTTCTATTACATTGGCATAATAGTTTGTAATTTATCAGCAGATTTTCATTGTTCATTTAAAATGTTTATCCATGCTGTCAATGTCCTCCTTGCAGGTTGGGTCATTCCGTTATTTCTATTGATTATTCAAAAATAGCACTGTAGGATATGGAGTATGCATGTGTATTACTATAATACTCATTTTCGTATCTCATTTTATTTGTTTAGAAACTTATTGAGAAATATTTACTTTTAACCATGCCCAAATGGTGGAATTGTTTTCTATTTTCCTTGGCCTACTCGGAGAGATGTAAAATGTTTTCAGTACTGTTATGTAATCAGAATGGCGGATATTTTCAAAAATCCATAATTGAAAGTAAATGATCAAATTTTGTTTCTTTTGATCTCATCTTGGGGGAAAAAAACATTTTTTACCACCAGCCTCTTTTATTTTTTATTATGTAGTTCAAGGGGTGTTATTGCCTCTTACATATAATCTGTAAAGATTTCCTGTCCCAAGTAAATTGCACTAAAGGCCCTCCAATGCACTGTGTCTAAACACCTGGAAGGGTCAAGCTACTTCATGAAAGTTTTTTTTTAAAGTGATCTTGTATGTTTTATTTAAAAATATATGTAATTTGAACCATAACTGAGTTGTTCAGCTGTGAAAGTAATTCATGTCTATAATTTCATCTGAATTTCTAAATTTTATTTTATGGCATATGTAGTAGTAGCCTTTTTGATTTGTTTGCCGTTCCAGAAGTGTCTGCTATGACTTTCTTCTGAAGATATTGTCGTGTGTGTGAGTAGTTGAGAGGGTACCATCATAGATATATAAATATTTTGATATGGTCATGTCTTGACAAGAAGCAATGATAACTGGAATATTTTTGAAACTGTGTTCCTGTGAAATGACATGGGCAAATATAATTTATAAATATACAATAAAACAAATTTGTGATCATATTACTTCGATTTGATAGTTGAGACCATATTCACAATAAAGTTGTTTTCCTTTATAGTTTTACTTGAAATTGCATTTCATTGTGTGGTACTGAGTTAAACCGCATTAATCAGTTTTACAGTAATTAATATAGGTAGGGAAATGGGAAGGATTGTAAAATTCTCATCCTTGTGTTCAAATCCCTCATGGTCTTTCAATTTCTGTAGCCTCCTCTAGCTCTCCAACCCTCAGGGAAATATGTGTTCTGTGAACTTTGGCCTCTTGTGCATTCCCTACTTCTCTCATCTCACCATTGGCAAGTATGCCTTCAGCCGCCTGGACCCTGAGCTCAAATTTCCTCGCTAAAGCTCTTTGCATCTCCAACACACTCTCCTCTCAAAACTCTGCGACTAAATTTTTGGTCACCTATGCTAATGTCTTTGACTGTTTTTTGTCACAATCATATTCCTATGAAATGCTTTGGAAAACTTTTCTATGTTAAAGCTGTTACATGAACGCATTTGTTGAGAAGGTGATTTTTTTGTCAAAACTCTTATTTCAAACCTTTAACGTGTTGACCTTTTGAAGGACTTTCAATCATGTTTGGTAAAAAGTACATAGAAAAGGTTGTCAAATCAATTAATAATCAGCAGTGAAAGCTCTGGAACCCTTCAAGAGGAAGTTGGTTTCTGTGATGGGGGACAGTAGGTATGTATAGAAAGATAACATAGTTGGTTTGAAAGGTCTGTCGTGTCCAAACTCATTCTTGTTGCTTGTTAACTATAATAACATTTTGGAATTTGGATTTTTTTAAAAATAAGTGCCCATTTTGTAGTAAAAGTGGGAAATACTCAGCAAGTCAGGCAGCATCTGTGGAGGAAGAGGCAGAGTTAACTTTTCAGGTCAATGCCCTATCACCAGAACTTGGAAAAGTTAAAAATGTAAGCGTTTTGTTGTAATGGGCTTCTATTTTTTTCACATTGGTTCCTTTTTTAAAAAATTAAAAAACCTTGTAACTATACCATTACACCAGATAAAATGAACATATAAAATTAGACATTATTAATTTTTTGTTTACTTTGAGCCTGACTTGACACTCTTGACAGCAATCTGTGGTGCTAAACTCTAGTTAATCCTTCTGAAATGTTATTCTAAATAATATACAAGTGGAATAACTCGCTATTTCTCCTCACCTCCCCCATCCCCAAACTTGCAGTTAAATGTTTTACTTTGGATTTTATTCATTTTTTTAAATAAAAGACAAAAGCTTATTTAAAAGACTTAATCATAATGCTCATAAAGCTCCTTGGAAATTTGTAGTAGACATGTTTTACTAATTTTCATGGAGTCAGCTTCCAGATGTAGTCTGAAGAGAAATTTGGAGAGGGAATTCAACAGCAGAGGACCTGGATAGCAAAAGGAACAGCTACCAATAGCGGAATGAAGGAAATGGAGATGCAGTCAAGAGACTGGAGTAGGAAGAACATAGTAGTTCAATAAGCACAGAGTGATGGATCAGTGAGATTTCATGCAGGCTAGTTTTTTGGATACTGAGAAAGTTAAGGGATGTGAGGAAGGTGGAACTGAGGTAGAAGGTCAACCATGATTGTGTAGAATGGTAGAACAGGCTCAATAGGTGAAATGGCCTACTCTGGCACCAATTTCTTATAGGCATAACGTTTTGGGCTGACCTGATGTTTATGGAGGATTGGAGGTTGGCTGTGAATTCCTTGGTACACTGAGTTTGGAGGTAACATAAGTATGGATGTGGATGAGGTGGGCAATATCACGTGTACGTGGGTGATCTTTGTGATTATAGATTACTTGCAATAGCCTGCTCACTGACACTCAGTTTGGGTTGCACCAGAGCCATCTAAACATGGTCAAAAGAGCTGAACTCTAGGTGAGATAAGAGTAATTGCCTTTGACATCAAGACAACATTTGATTGAGTATGGCGTCAAGGAGCCGTAGCAAAACTGGAGTCAACAGGAATAAGGGGGAAAATTCCCCACTGGTTGAAGTCATACCACAAAGGAAGATGACTGTGGTTGTTGAACGTCAAACATCTCGATTCCAGGACATCACTGCAAGAGTTCTTCAGTGTTAGTGTCCTAGGCCCAACCATCTTCAGCTGCTTCATCAATGACTTTCTCTCCGTGATAAGGCCAGAAGTGGGGATGTTTGCTGATAAGAATATTCACCAATTGCAGCTCCTCAGATACTGGAGCAGTTGGTGCCCAAATGCAGGAAGACCTGGACAACATGCAGACTTGGGCTGATAAATGGCAAGTAACATTTGTGCCACACAAGTGTCAAGCAATGACCACCTCCAACAAGAGAGAATCCAACCACCTCCCCTTGACATTTAGTTGCTGAATCTCCCCGATCAACATTCTGATCCAAAACTGGACCAGCCATATTAGTACTGTGGCTACAAGAGCAGGTCAAGAGGCTGGGAATTCTGCAATGAATAACTCACCACCTAACTCCCCAAAGCCTGCCCATCATCTACAAGGCAGAAGTCGGGAGTGTGATCAAATACTCTGCACTTGCCTGAATGAGTGCAGCTGTAACAACACTCATTTAATACCTGCACTGTCCAGTGTGTACCACCTACAAGATGTACTGCAGCAACTCACCAAGGCATCTTCGACAGTACCTTGCAAATGCACAATCTCTACCACCTAGAAGGGCGAGGGCAGCAGCTGCATGGGAACACCACCACCTACAAGTTCCTCTCCAAGCCATATAGTGTTCTGACTTGGGACTATATCGCCATTCCTTCACTGTTGCTGGATCAAAATCCTGGAATTCCCCCCCCCCTTCCCTAACAACACTGTGGGTTTTTTAGCACCACATGGGCTGCAACAGTTCAAGAAGGTGGCTCACCACCACCATCTCAAGGACAATTAGGGATGGAAAATAAATGCTGGTCTAGTCAGTGGTGCCCAAATCCCATGAAATCATTTTTTAAAAAATTCTATGGAGTTGGAAACTTGGCTCAGGGTCAAGTAGAATTCTGAGGTTGTGAATAGTGGTTCAACTTATGATGGGAGAGTTGGAATTCATGGTGAGGAGATGGAATCACTGGTGAGGTTTGGGGCTTGTGGTGGGACATAAAAGATGGTTTGACAGCAGCAAGTAGATGGGGGGAACAAAGATCCTTGTGGGGGTGGGGGAGTGTTGTGTGTGGACTTCAGAAGTATGAGTTGGAAGGAGAAATCATTACTGGGGATGTTCTGGCTGTGACCTGAATTGGTATAAGTGGGGCTTAGTAACAACAAAGGCATTGGAGATAGATAATGTGGTCAATTGTGACAGGTTGCAGAGATTGAGAAGGACATGGGATAATAAACCATAGTTGATTGCAGAGGGAGCCATTTATGACTTTGGTTCGGGGCACCACTGTGTTGTAGCAGGAGTGAAAACTTAATTGGACGGATTCAAACTGGAGTTGTAAGATGGGCAAGGATGGGAGGTGACAATTTGTTCAGGGACTGGGGAGAGGAAATGGCAGGTGACTGGTTGTTTGCAAGGACAGAGTCGGAGGTTTTTTGAGTATGGGAGGATGGTGGATTTAAAAAGGAGGGAACAATACCTGAAGAAAGGGAATCATTTGCAATGTCGCCTATGCATTGGGGTCAGGGGGGATGTTGGGTGGTCAGCAGATAATGGGATGACGTCAAGGAAGTGGGCAATTGGTCTCTTGGACAAGATCTTGAATAGACCCTGAGGGTTGATAGAGAAACTAGAGTAAGACATGGATCATTGGTGGTTGAGTTTGCAGAGTGGGGGCCTACAGCAGATGCAGTTGAACAGATGATCTCAATCTTGGAGAGAGAGGCCTCTGATCACTTTTGTCATGAAGATATATTAATATCTATAATGGAATTTTTTTTTATAAATCAAGTTTAGTTGTGTCTGTGTATGTGTGTCTTAATTGGATTAAAGCCAGCTGGCCTAAAGGCTTTGATGTATGGAAAGAAGTAGGTTTGAAATGGTAATTAGATAAACATGGGGAAGTTTAGAAACATAGGGGTCAAGGGGGCAATTTGCATTTTTAAATAAACCATTCAAAAGAATGGATGAGATCTTGCACCTAGGTAGATAATGCCAAGCAGCGTGTTTATTCTTTTCAGTTTACTAATAAAATTGGTGGAATGAAACAATGTTATTAGAACAGGTAAAATTAAAAGCCAAGTGATTCAAAGAGGAAAATATGTATAAAGGAGATTGTGGGTAAGGTCGAGGCATTTGAAGATGCCTCAAGTGTGAGAAGCCTCAGCCTGCTGTCTGCAAGGACCTAGAGCTGAAAGAAACTCATTTTGAATGGGACTGTCCAGGTTCTGCTTTGCCAGGTGTCTCTTTTGAATCTGAGATTTAGCGTTGTTTGACTCAGTCAGATTAATTAGGGATTTTTTGTTATTATAGTAATTTTGTAGACGTACGTATGTGTTTACAATCTATCTTGTATTAATAAATGTTTAATTTAGTTTTATAAAAACCCTAGAGACTCGATCTTATTACTACTGAATCCAAAGCCTGCATCTCAACATACAAATTGCAAAAATGGGTTATGCCAGTTGTTTCAAGTTTCCCTCTGGGATTTGAACAACTCAGCCTTTACCAGTGGCTGTGCCATTATAATTGGGGGCTCTTTTGCAGGATATATTTATAATTCCTTTCTTTTGGAATTGGTAAATCTTAAGGCTACGAGTACGAGAAGCACTTTGAATTCAGGAGTTGGTGTGAGGTATTTTTGAAGTGGTGAGACTGCAAAAAATGGCTGTATCTGTGGCTAAATATTTTTGGAAGTAGAAGATATAACTTTGGGTTACAGAAAGTATCCAAGAGTAAGTTAACAGAGTTGGTGGATAAATTACGATTGGGGTTACCTGCGGGGGCTAGGAAATCAGACATAATTGAAATAATAGCATTTGAAATTGGAAGGAATACCTGAGAGAGAATTTTCCAAGGGGTGGTTCATTGGAATGGGCTCAAATTCAGTTGCAAATGAAAATGATTGAATTAGAAGAAAAAGGAAGAGGGCATTCCAAAGGGGAAAGGCAGGAGAGATGAAAGAAAACAGGATAAGGAGTTAGAAATTATGAAGATAGAGAAGGAGGAAAGAGAAAAAAGAGGGAGAGGATTGTTGGCAGTTAGAGACTCCAGAAGGTGAGGAAGGATTTATCTCGAGTAGAACCCAGTCAGGAGATGTTTAAATTTGTACAAGCTCTTCCAAAGTTTGAGGAAAAAAATATTGAAGCATTCTTTATTTCATTTGAGATGATAGCTAAACAGATGAAATGGCCACAGGAGAACTGGAGAACATGAGGTATATGCTTCACTGTCTGAAGGAGTATCGGTGAATTATGATGTGTTAAAAAACGCTATTTTGAGTGCATATGAGTTGGTTCCTGAAGCATTCAGGCTGAAATTTTGGAATATGATAAAAGGGCCTGGGCAAACTTTTTTGTTGAGTTTATAGAGTAAAACAAAGTAATTTTGACCGCTGGATACGAGCATTAAAGATAGAGGCAATGTATGCAGCTCTTAGAGAGGTCATTCTTTTGGAAGAGTTTAAAGATTCAATTCCTTCAGTAGCGAGGGGAACAGAGGGTTGGTTTTGTAAGACAAGCAGCAGAGATAGTTGATGATTGAGTTAGTGCATAGAGCTAAATCTTTTTTGTCACCCTTTTTTAAATCAGGGAAGGATAGAAAGTGGAAGGTGAAAGGAAGGTAGGTAGTCAGGGAAGAGAAGGAGTAGGTGGCAGTTCCCAGGAAGTTTTTTCTCAATGAAAAGGAAGGCGCTGAGGGTAGGAGTGACATTCACAAGTGTTTTCATTGTAATAAAGTAGGGCACACAAAGTCAGTGTGTTGGAAATTGCAGGGAAAATCTGGAATTTTTGGGCTGCAGAAAAGTTCTAGAAGTCAAAGGACAGAGTTCTGAGGTTCAGGTACAGGAGAAACCATGGTTTGTGTACAGGTGAAATGGGGAGAATCAGTGATAGGTAAAGAATTGGGAATGTGTTCACAGTTTACCGAAGGGAGTTCTGAGGAGCAGGTTGCAGAAATGTTTAAAGATTTTGTGTGTGAAGGGAAACTCAAATGTATAGGGTAGAGTAGGTAAAGATGTTAATATTTAGAGACACGGGCTAGTCAATCCTTAATGTTGTGGGATAATATTTGTTGTTCAGAGGGAGTCTTGCAGGAACAGGTGATGTGAGATTAATGGAGATGCTAAATCTATTCCATTGTGGAAGGTCAATTTTAAAGAGTAAGTGGAAAACTGGCAAAGTGACTCGGGCTGGTGCAAAAATTGCCCATTACAAGGGTTCAGCTTATTCCGGGTAATGATATAGCTGGATCACATGTGGTTGATGCTTATGGCATTTGAGAAGCCTGTAGAAGTGTTTTCAAAAGAGGTGTTACAGGAGGAGCATCCTGGATTGTTTCCTGATTGTGTGATAACGAGATCACAGGCACACAGGTTGAAAAGAGAAAGGCAGGAAGGAAGTGTTGAAATCCAATTAGCAGGCACTGTGTTTGATAACATTGTTCAGAAAGAGACAGGAGAGGACAAATCGGCTGGAATGTTTAATTCAAGGCAGTTAATTAAGTTGTAGTAGGATGATTTGCAATTAAAACAGTTATATCAGAAAGATTACTCGGAAACAGGCAAAATGTATTCCAGAATGTTATTTTCTTAAGGGTGATATTTTAATGAGAAAATGGAGGCCAGATCATGTCTCAGCAAATGAAAGGTGGAGGGAGGTACATCAGATTATTATCCCATTACAGTATAGAAATGGGATTCTGAGGATTGCTCATGAAATTCCAATGAGGGGACATTTAGGAATTAGAAAGACACACAAAAAGTACAGAAACATTTTTATTGACCAGGATTGCATAGGGATGTAGTCAACTTCTATATAACATGTTATACATGTCAGTGATCGGGAAACCACAAGCAATGATTTAAGACGGCGCCTTTAATCCTAATACCAGCATTTGAAGAACCTTTTACTAGGGTCATGATTGATTGATTAGACCTTAAGACTAAAAGTGGAAATCAGTACTTACAATAATGGGATGTGCCTACCAGATTTCCTGAAGCGATACATTTGAAGAAATATTACAACTAAGAAGATTGTGGAAGAGTTAACTAAATTTTTTTACAAGACATGGTTTACCTAAAGAAATAAAATTTGAACCCTGATCTGATTGTATGTTACAGCTGTTTAAGGAAGTAATGAACAGTTTGGGGATAAAACAGGTTAAGTCAACAGCTTATCATCCTGAGTCACGAAGGACTTTGGAAAGATGGCATCAAACTTTAAAAACTATGATGAGAGCGTACTACCAGGATTATCCACAGGATTGGGGTAGGGGAATTCCATGCTTGTTATTTGCTAATAGAGACGTTCCTAATGCATCGACTGCTTTTAGCCATTTTGAACTAGTTTATGGTCATAAGGCAAGGGGACCACTAAAATTGATTATGAGAAATCGGTGAGTCAAAATCCAGAAACCACTCTCCTGGATTATGTGTCAAACTTGAGAAAGAGATTAGACAGAGCATGTGAGTTGGCTAGGGAACATTTAAAGCTATCACAGCAAGTGATGAAAGTGAAGACAGATAAAGCTAAAGCTCAGTTTTATTGCTGGAGAGAAAGTGCTAGTTCTGTTACCAGTACTGGGGGACGTATTAAAGGCAAGGTTTAGTGGGCCTTACAGGATTGAAAAGAAATTGGGTGAAGTAAATTATTTAATAAATACTCCAGATAGAAGAAAGAAGTGGGTGTGTCATGTAAGGATACTTAAAAATATTTTGACAGAGAAGAGGACCAAAAGAAGCTATTAGTGGTAGTAGATAATGAGAAAGAAGATTCTGAAATTGATTTTCCTCTAAACAAATTGCATAATGAGGGGGTACTTGAAAACATAAATGTAATATTGAGTTACCTTCCAGACAAGGGTCAAAGTGATTTGGAAAAACTATTACAGTTATGCAAAGCTATTTGTAGAAATAAGTTGGGGAGGGCAGATTTAGCTATACAGGATGCCTCTGACATTTAATCTTTGCTAAGGCAGCATCCTTATAGATTAAATCCGGCAAAGTTATCACAAGTACAGAAAAATTGATTTCATGCTTCAAAATGATATCGAGTCTAGTTGCAGTAACTGGAGTTTGCTCATTGTATTGGCACTGAAACCGGATGGAGAACACAGACTGTGTGGACTATCGAAAGGTGAATGCGATGACAAAAGCAAATTCATATCTTATACCACGGTTGGAAGATTGTCCCACTTTCTCAATACAATCAAAATTTATCAGTAATGTTGACTTGCTAAAGGGATATTGGCAAGAATAGTTATTGGAGGGAGATATTGGCTTTTGTGACACCAAATGGGCTGAGTTTAAAGTTGGTATGAAGAATGCACCTGCGACATTTCAAAGATTGACAAAGTAATTGAAGGTCTAGGCAATTGTGCTGTTTATATTGATGACTTAATAGTTTTCAGTCAGATGTGGGATGAACATTTTACAGCATCTGGAAGAATTATTTACTCGATTACAAAAAGTAAATTTGGTGATGAACTTGGCTGAAAGTGAATTTGAAAAAGCGCAAGTTACGTATCTAGGTCATACCTTTGGACATGGTAAGGTGCTCCAAGGGATGTGAAAGTCAAGGCTATCGCGGATTTTCCAGTGCTTACAACAAAGTGAGAAGTTTTGAGATTTCTGGGCATGAGTGGGTTTTACTGGAAATTTGTACCAAATTTTAGCAGTGTGGTTGCTCCACTGACTGAACTATTAAAAAAGAACAAAAAGCTTTGATGGACGCAGGAGTGTCAGAAAGCATTTGATCGTTTGAAAACTGTATTAACTACGACACCAGTTTTGGCAGTACCCAATTACGCCAAGCAATTTAAGTTGGCCGTTGACACAAGCGACATAGGCATTAAGGCTGTACTGTTACAAGAAGATGACACCGGAATTGAAAAACCGATGGGGTATTTTTCACCAAAGTTGAATGCACAACAAAGAGGATATTCAATGATTGAAAAGGAGATGTAGGGTTTCATGTTAGCATCATAGCATTTTGAAACCTGTGGCAAATAATTCACCGAAAACAATTGTTTATACAGACCACAATCCTTTAAAATTTCTGGACAAATTTCAGGACAGAAGTTAAAGGCTATTCAGATGGAGATGATTACTGCACCCATTTAATCTACAGATTCTACATGTTGCTGGTAGAGAAAATCTGATTGCAGATGCGTTATCAAGAGTTTCAAGCTTAAAGGGAAAATTGGACATTTTAAAACCTGGACACTGAACTGGAATGATTTCTGCTGATACCAAGGATTTGTGTATATAATGTAAATGCTTGCATCTGGTAGTGTAATAAGTGTAAAAATGAAGCTACCTTTTAAAATGTTCATTTTTTAATAAGGAGGGAGATGATATTAATGTCTATAATGTTATTAGAAATTATTTTTTAACATAGTGTGTGTCTTAATTGGATTAAGGCCAGCTGGCCTAGAGGCTTTGATGTATAGAAAGAAGTAGATTTGAAATGGTAATTAGAAAAACAAGGGGAAGTTTAGAAACATAGGTGTCAAGGGGGCAATTTACAAATTTAAGTACACCATTCTAAAGAACGGGTGGAATCTTGCACCTAGCCAGAAGACGCTAAACAATTTTTTTTTTCAGTTTGCTAATAAAATTGATGGAATGAAAGGATGTTATTGTTAGAGGTAAAATTAAAAGCCCAGTGATGCAATGGAAAATGTCCATTCAAAGAGGAAGATATGTATAAAGGAGAAAGGATATTTCTGTGTAATGTAGAGGTTTTTTAAGATCCATCAAGTGTGAGAAGCCTCAAGCGGTTGTCTGCAAGGACCCAGAGCTAAAAGAAACCCATTTTGAATGTGACTGCCCAGATTGTGCTTTGTAGGCGTCTCTTTGAACGTATGAGATTTACTGTTGCCTTAAGTGGGGTCTGACTGAGAGTCAGATTAATTAGGGAATTTTTGGAGTTACTATAGTAATTTTGTATGTATATGTTTACAATCTTTCTGGTAATAAATGTTTCATTTAGTTTTATAAAAATCTCTTGAGAATGTGGTCTTATCACTACTGAATTCAAAGCCTACATCATGAAACATACAAATTGCAAAAATGGGTTATGCCAGTTGCTTCAAGCTTCTGTCTGGGATTTGAACAACTTAGCCTTTACCAGTGGCTGTGTCATAATACCTTTGAACATGTTGGAGGTGAAGTAGGCAGCAGGGGAGGGGAGTTTAAGGAGACAGAGGCCATGGGATTTCATTTGCTGTCCAGAGTTAACGTTTCAAGTCCATAGGGCTCTTCAGAGGAAGAGGCTTACGGACTCATATGGATTTGAAACGTTAACTCAGTTTCTCTTTCCACAGATGCCGCCAGAGCTGCTGAGTTTTTCAGCATTTTCTGTTTTTATTTCAGATTTCCAGCTTTTATCTAAGGCCTGATGGAGCTTGATTTGGTCAAATAAAATCTGGAGGTGGATGATTAAACTAATTGTGCACTAGATTGCTCAATTCTACACTCTTGAGAGACCAAAGGTTACAGCCATATCATGTGAAATGATCAGAGTGTGGGAGAGATGCTTTTACTGGGCATAGAAGCTTCAAAGCTAGAGCAGAGGGAGTGGTTAGGTGGATAGGCACCTGTGTAGCCGGCGACTGGAAGATCAAAGGCTAGATAGTAAGGAATTTGAAAGAGCAGTTGTAAATGGCTTGGGCATATAAAGAAGGAAGTGGAGTTTGAAAGTGGTAGAAGGATATGGCTGATAAAAGAAATGATCAGGTCTGTGATTGGGAGTAGCAAAGTCATATGAGCTGGCAAATTTGAGGGGCTGGCGATGCATGAGGTAGGAGAATTTATATGGAGGAAGAAATTGAGGCAGGACAGTGAAATTAGAGAGCTAGTAAGCTGAGCTGGGACAGAGTTTGAAATCACCAAGGATAACAATGCAGAGGCGGAGGGAGGATATCTGAATGAGAAACTTGGGTGAGGCATTTTTTCAAAAGGGAGGATTTTAAAATGGAGGCTGGAGAGGTGGAACAAAGTGAAGTGCTCAAAGGAGGTGACACATCTGAAGAGTGGCGGTAAGAAACTTGGTACTAAAGAAACTTGAGCTTTACGTTTTCAAAGAAGGTGGCCTCACTACCAAGTGGAGTGGTTGAAATGGATATAATTAGTGCATTCAAGGGAAGGCTATATGCGGGAGCAGTGAAGAGAGATATAGGGGCAGGACAGGGAGTGGGAGGAAGTTCATGAGAGGTATAAAAACTGACATTGACCAGTTAGATCAAATGGCCCTTTCCTGTACCACAGATCTGTCAGATTAGTTGGGAGTACTAGACAAAAACAATATTTGGAAATTGTGTACTAGGTTACATATTTAGCAAGCAGTTTTGACAGGGAACATTTGTTGGCATTGAAAATTGATGGATGGATAAATCATTCTGTTCAGCAAAATAGTTATTTTACCATGCAAGGATTGTAAAACAAGGGACACTATATTCAATTTTCAGCTTTGTGCAGGTTTGTCTAATTTTTAATCATTGATGCTGAATGCATTTTGGTGTAGTAGCTACTGGAATCATAAATAATCATAATTGTCAAAGGCTTTTTTCAAGGAATCAGAGATTAATGTAGAACCAAAATTAAACTAAGATGGGAGAATTGAGGTACAGAGGAAAGAATTTTTATTTGCTAAGTTGGAGAAACTTCATAAACACGTGGCTATTCTGTCCATTGTGCCTGTGTTAATTCTAGCCCCATGTCAGAGCAATCTACTGCAATCCTCTTGTACCCTTTAATTTTTTTCTATATAATCATCTGAAACCATCTTAAATGCCATGATTGATGTTTTCAGAAGCCACTTATAACCCATATTTTAGTAACAATTTGCACAAAAAATCCTTCAAAACAGCGTTTTTAATCTTTGATTTCATGAGCTTATGTCCCGTGGTAACTTACTTACTGACCAGTGATCACCACTTACCCTGTCAAACAGGTTCAAGTTTTGAAGGTGACCTTCCACGACGACCCCTCGCCCCCCCCCCTCCCGCAACCTTAAATGTTTTAAGCTCTTAACAAACACTCAATTTTCAAATGTCTCATTGTAATTATATCCACTGGTCCCAGGTATCATGTGTTCTGCCCTGTTCCCCCATGCTATTAAAAATGTTACTATTTGGGATATATACCATCATCTTTTTTCCAAAATGTGCTCCTTTACAGTTATTTGCATTTGCAGCTTATCTTGCCACTTTTATTTCTTTGACTTGTAATTTCCTGTATTCTTCATTGCAATTTGCCATGCTGTCTAATTGGATAACTATTTTATCTATGCCCATATCTCCATCATATTTGTGTATGGAATGCCACTAGCTTCATCTTTCCTATCCAGGAAATTCATTTTTCCTGTCCTTTGCTTTTATTCTTCCTACATCCTTTATCCAGGTTGTTATTAGTATCTTAATTTTTGCAAAAGGTCTTTATTATATGTTTAGCAAACACCTTTTGAACGTCCATATGCACCACACTGCTTTTCATAATTATTGATCTTGTGGTGTGACTTGGTGGGCAAAAAAGTTAAGAAATGTCTGTTCCTGCATTGTTTTTTTTTACTGGTCCTGTGCTTTTTCTCATTTCTTTCACTTTTACTTTTTCCTCTTGCTTTCTTTTCTTTGTACCCTCTGTCATGGTATCACTCTCTTTCACTCTTTCTGACCCTTGTAATTCTTGCCTGTTTGTCCTATCTGTGTATTTTTTCCATTCTTTTCGCATGCCTCAGGCTTGCTAATTATGTGATTTTATTCAATTGTTAGCTTTTACCATTTAGATCAGAACTGGATAGAGTTTACAGGATGCCGTGGCCTTTTTGCCAAAGGCCAGTCTGGCTATTAATCATTAAAAATTCCTGGTGAATTTTCTCTCTCTCTCTCTCTCCCCCTAAAATACGTTTGCACTAGGGTTTTTTTTTTGATCGGGATGGGATGGAAAGGTTTTCTATTTTTGAGGTTCACAGCAGATTGAATACCCTTTTCTCTCTGGAAATGTTCAGAAAGGCCAGCAATTTCTTTGAACAAAAAATTATTTTATGAGTGCAGTAGCATGTAGTTATGTTACTGGACTAGTGATCCAGAGACATAAGATCAAATCCCACTATAGCTGCTGGGGAATTTTAAATTCAATTTAAATAAACCTGGGGTAAAAATCCAGTATCAATAATCATGACCATAAAACTGCAACTGAACCCCATCTGGTTCACTAAATTTCTTTCTTGGAAGGAAATCTGCTGCCCTTGCTCATATGGCCCACAAGTGACCCCAAACTCTCAGCAATGTGGTTGACTCTTATTGGCTCCTTAAACGGCCTAGCAAGCTTTTCTACTTCCTTCATTACTATGACAGCAGAGCTAATGCAGTGCCACTAGGAGTCTTCCCTCCCTTTTCAAGTTGAGGGAAAGAGGGTGTTTTGATCTGGGGCATGTTATGTAAACCTCCAGTAAAGAGGCCCAGCTTGTTGCTTTCCAGTTATATGAAGATGGGAAATCATCTACACTTGTTGACTTCATATAGATGCATATCTGGCAGATGGAATGATATACACCCTTTTTTTCATTCTCCAACACCCTCCTTGCAATGATGCGTAGCATTTGTGAGACATACATCAGTCAACATGATATGAGGGGAAAAATGGCGGTGTACTTTCAACTGGCTCCAAGTTCTACAAGAATAGTGACTCAACCAATGGCAATTTAAGACACGTCAGGTTCGCCATGAACTGGGAGTCTGACTTCACTACCAACAAAACACTTGAAAAATGTAGTATGCTGCTGTTTAAAAAAAAACTCTGCCAGAAGACTCGACATATTATATCCTATGTGATCAAAGTACACAATTGCAACAATATATAAACTTGTATAAATTTAATTAAACGTTTTAAAGCCTGCGCAAAATATATGTTTCCCTAAACAACAGTCACTACACTTCATCAGTACTACTTTGGCTGTAAAGTACTTTGGCACATCCTGAGGTCAGGACAGGTTATATAAATGCAGGTTCAAATGGCCTTATTTTAAAAACTGGTCTTTTTTTTAATAGTCTTCCTTCCTTTCCTTTCCAAAGAAGAAAATAAAGTGTGACTGGCAAGCCACAATGCAAGGTTTAGATATGATATGAATAGGAATGATATCAAGACTAGATGTTGGACAAACAGGTTGGCACAGAGGCATTGGATGATTCAAAATAAGAACTGAACTATGAAGGTGAGGTGTTGAAGGAAGATCGTGTCATTGACTACAGCATGGTCAAGGTTGACGAGAGGGTTAAAGCACAGTAATTATAACAGAAACTGGGGATTGGAGAGATTGAGTCACACTTGATGGAGAGGTGGACTTGTATCATGAAAACAGCAACATGTTTATGGACCTTGAAGAGGAAGAGAAGATTTGAGGTAGCATGCTAGTTAGCCAGGGTATCAGTTTGAGGGTGCACGATTTTGAGAGGAAGCGAGGTGGACAGTATCTGAGAAGAAGGAGTCTTTATAATATTGGCTACTGTGGAACCACGTAAGGAAGTTCAGAAATCAGGAATTAAGTGGGAATTCGTTTGGAGGAGTAGGAGCTAGGTCATGCAGATGAAATGAACTTGGAGTGGGTAAGTGATAGTGTGGAGGGGTTAGGCTGGGGATGGGACTGGGACTGTGTTGTGCTTAGGTTTGGAGGGAATGAAATAAACAGACAACTGAACAGAGCATTATCTCTACTTTAGAGGTATCTGACTTAGCCCCTCACACAGGTTAGAAGTGAAAGCAGAGGGGGCACAAGCAAAAGACTTAAGAACGTGGCAGCTGAGGAAAGGAGCCAGGCTTTTCTTTGCTTTTTGTGATTGCCTGAGATTAGTGGGACATCTTAGCAGAGGAGCTCAAGACTGGTAGAGCTTGATGTGTTTGAGCTAGGTCGAGATGGATGGCCAAGATTGTGAGCAAGTTGCCACATGAACATAGTGAAAGTGAAAAAATCACTATGCTAGGAGAGAGTTTTGCTGAGGTCAAGGGCATCAAGATGGAGGTGAAAGATTGGTTGTATGTTGTAGAGGTATCATGGTGAATAGAAGACCAAAAACTACGCATTGCATTGTTCAAGATTGTGGTTCTAAATAACTTGGGAGAGTTTTTCCTCGGGGCAATGCAGAAGAAAGTGATGTTGAAATAAAATGTAAGGCAATGTAGGTGGTGAGAAATACAAGGAAGTGGGTAAGGAGAACTTGTCAGTGGTCATGGGAGCAGACACTAACGGATATTGTTCTTTGATTGTGTACCACAATTCACAAAACCCAAAATACCACTGGTCTCTTTAAATTAATCAATTTATCCCACAGGCCTATTTCGGGGACTATGTGCTTAGTACAACATTGGCATTACTGTTCATTAATAAAATCTTTGTAGAGAAAGGATAGTGATGATCTACAGTGAATTTGGAGGTAGAAGAATGCAGATGATAGTGCACTTGCTTTGCTGGAGAAGCTGGTGAGCTGCAGTATTGACTCTTGCACACTCTAAACCTCTAAAACAAACAATGATGTCAAGCGTCTTTTGTGGTACCTGTGGAATTATTAAAAACTTGACACATATCGAAATACTGTAACCTGAAATCTACACTGAAAGATTGTAATGAAATGCTCTTTACCTGTGCTTTGTATCTCAAAACATGACAAAATAAAGATAGCAATCAGATCCTAGATTTTGATCTAGAAAGGAACAAAAGGGAGAAATTAAAATATTCAATGTGTAAAATGCTGACCACCAAATCGAGTATCACTAATCATTTTGTTAATGTTACTTTAAGCCAAATTTAAATCCTACATCCACATTTATAATTTTAGCTAGAATTCTAATTGAAACAAATAATGCAGGTTTACTAAGCAAGGGCTAGAAGTTACAATAACAACTTTCATTTATGTATTAAATGAATGTATTAAAATGTCCCAAAGGAGTGTAGTAAGGCAAAATTTGACATTGAGCCAAAGACATAGTTACATATAGCCAAGGGTTTGGTCAAAGAGGTATATTTTACGGAGGGTCTTGAAAGAAGAGAGAGTTGGAGAGGTTTAGTGAATGAATTCCAGAGCTTAGGGCTTAGACACTTGAAGCCACAGCCATCTTTCGGTAGGGTGAAGGAAGTGAGAAATGGGCAAAAGTACAGAGCCGGAGGTGCGGAGGAGGTTACAAAGATGGAAAGTAAATAAGTCTGTAGAGGGAATTGAACACTAGGATGGGAATTTTAAATTTGAGGCATCTGATGACCGGGATCCAAAGTAGTTCAGTGACCACAGGTGTAATGGGTGATCGGAACTTAGCGTGAGTCAGGATGCAGGCAGCAGAACTTTGGATGAATTGATTTTTACAGAGGAGGTGGAACATGGGAGATAAACAGAGCTTTGGAATAGCAGAGTCTGATGTTAACGAAAGTATGTATGAGCTTTTCAGCAGCAGATGGGCTAAGGCAGCGAGGGAGATAAATGATGCTATTGAGTTGTAAGTAGGTGGACTTGTTGATAGAGGATTTGAGGTCAGAAGCTCAGCTCAGGATGTGATAGGTCACGAAGATTATGAACAGCCTCGTTCAAAAAGAAAGAAAAGCTTGCATTAATATAGCGCTGCCACCAGATGTCTCAATGTGCTTTACGGCCAAAGAAGTACTTTTTGAAGTGTAGCCACTGTTGTGGCGTAGGCAAAAGTTGTATCGGTTTCAGGCAATGATCAGGGAGAGATGGAATTGGTGGCTTGGGATTGAAGTCGGTGGAAACCGAAGACCAATGGTTTCAATCTTTTCAATATTTAATTGGAAGAAATTTCTGCTTGTCCAACACTGAAATTTTGAAAAAAGTATGGCCAATTAGATGCATAAAGGGATTGAGAGTAGTGGTGGTGAGGTGGAGCTGGATGTCATCAGCATATATGTAAAATCTGACAATATGTTGTCAGGTGATGTTGCTGAGGCCCAGCATGTAGATGAAGAATAGGCATGCACCAAGGATAAATCCTTGGGAGACTTCAAAGGTAATGGAATGGGAGAATGAATGAAGCCATTGCTAGAGATTCTCTGGCTATGGATACAGTTGTAAACTGACTAGAACACTCCAATCTGTAAAGTTCCCTGACTAAACAGTTAACTGATTTTTGAGTAATTCAGAAATCACTTCAATCAGTTTGACTTTGTGGCCTCAAAGGGACACTGCTGTATTGCAGTAGAATAATACAATGTATATTTCGTAATATCATGCTCTGTTTCTTGTAAAGTGTATTCGATTTTGCTTTGAGCAGTTCCCTGAGAAAACCGTTAGAGTTTAAAAATATTTATTGAATATTATCTAGAAATACTCATCATAAAATGATGGTAACTTGTGTCCATATTTTTGTAGTAAACCCCAAGTCAGTGTGGCCAAAATACTCATCAATTTAACCTGGGCGAGATGGCATACATCTTACTGAGGATGAAGAAGACCAGGGGTAAGGTCCTGTGGACCTGGAAGCATGCACATTGACAATCTTAGTTTAATTGGGGACCTGGAAGCATGCACATTGACAATCTTTGTTTAATTATGTTGACTCATCTGATAGCCCAGTTAATCTGACTTTAATAAAGAAAATATATTGTAAAGGATAGGAAAATAGGCAACTTGCATAGCAATAATTTAAACATTCAGTGATATATATGGGGAAGATTGTACCTGGAGAGCTTTTTGAATCTTTCAAGAACTTTGCTCAAGTGAATAGAGAAACTCACTATAATGTAGCTTGCACAGACTTTCAGAAAGCTTTCAACAAAGTTCCACATGAAATGCTCCCAAATAAGCTTGAAGCCTCAAAAATTAAGAATAGAACGTGATTGGGTGAACATATTTTATTCTTTTTTAAATAAAGGAAATGTGATTTATTTCTGAAATGGACTTGCTGAGGTGAGCATACTGAGTGTCATCTTGTTGGGATTAGTGCTTGGATCCCAGTTGCTTTTAATCTTCATTAATGACTTTTATACCAAAGTTAACTGCAAGATTGTCAAATTTGCTGAAAGGTTTCAGATAAGGGGAGCAGTAGAGATGGAAGATGCTGTTAGTGATTTGCAGAAAGATTGAGTTTGGTTCTAACTGGATAACAATATAAACAGAAGCAGTTTTTTACTCAGAGCAATCCAGAACTAATCATACTGTCCCACTTTCCCCATAGCCTTCTATAGTTGACAAATCAAATTTAATGCTGATAAATGTAGAATATTGCATTGCAGTCCGAAAACCTGTGTGAATAAATATAGGAAGAGTTAATTTGAAGCAGTATGGTAAGGTTTAAGACTATTTGTGGTGAGTAGATTCATCAGTTTCAACATCCAGACATTATCACAAAGCAATTATAAAAGCTGTCTGGATTTTGAGGTCATATACTATTTTCTAGCTATAACATTCTATAATGCTAGGATTTTATACTAGTTGGACTGTATTTGGAGAACTGAAAACATCACCATGACAGATACCAAGTATAAACAAATGAGCAATGACTTAGAAAGTTAAAGCACGTCAAGGGCTATAGTTTTGAAAAATGTAAAGTAAGCCCTCAAAGATATGTAAAATATTAAATGGTGTAGAAAAAGTAAACCCAACAGATTACTTTAAATACAACAAGAAAATAGGACCACACAACATAAACGTAAATGGCATTTAGATTTAAAACCAGTGTATTATTAGGAAGAAGAGCTTTGCTATTTAAACAGTGATAAATGTCTGGAATAATTTGTGAAACAAAGTAATGGCAAAAGAAACATCAAGACTGTTCCAAATGGAATCTCTGTTAAGAGAAGAGTTATGGTACTAGGCGGATAATGTTTGATGTCCCAAATGTCCTTTTATTTACCTTTGACCTATGGTCTTGTGTGAATTTATAGACTCAGTAAAAGTTAGTCGGATGTGCAAAAAGCCTCTTGTGGCTAACTCATGGACTGACGGCATTAGCATGCAATGATGATGGATTCTCATGTCACTTTGACAGATCAGTGCTCAGCAAGCACACCAGTTGTTCACTGTCGAGGTTGTTATCATTCTCATGTGATGTTCAGCCAAATCTTGATTTGCAGATCCGATCGCAAATATTATATATGAAGCCACTATTGGAGAGGTGGGTGGAGGTAATGGCTCTGGCATGCTTGCTTATCCTATAGGGACCTGACTCTGTTCTCTTCAAATGTTGAAATTGCTTGACGATAGAGACTCTTCCATTTGGATCTGTCCAAGGTTGTTTGTTCCCACGTAGTGGAGTCCAGCTTGCAGGCTCTGAGATTTGCTTTCAGAATGTGTTTGAATCTAAGTTTGGTACGTCTTATTATGTGGACTCCTGTGGCTGTTAATACCATCTTTGATATGTGGGAATCCTTCATTTGAACCACATGACAAACCCAACAAAGTTGAGCCCTGTTGGAGCATGCTCTCAATACCAAGTATGAGGCACCTTGCAAGAAATTTTAAGCTTTAGGGATTTTGCCCTGCTGCTTGACATTGCAGTGAAGATGGAATGCACCTAGTTGCTTTATGTGACACTGTTAAGTTGTCCATGCCTCACGACCATAGAGAAGTGATGTGAGAACCACTGCCTGGTAGACTTTGATCTTTGTTTTGCGATAAACTTCTGATCCTTGGCCAGACTCTGAAGTTGTTGGTAAGACCCAGTTAGGGGCAATAACATTTTGTTAAAGTAGAGGAAGTATGAGATTCAGGACACTTGTCCAGTGAATAAAGCCACAAGATTACATTGGTTTTGAATAAACAAAAATAAACTTGACCATACGAGGTCAGAAAGATAAAACAATTTACAATATCTAACATTCACGGTTAATAGGAGGTACATGTGAATCAACAAACAAACTGTGGTTGAACACACCACACTACACAAATAGCAGATGCGGCCACAATGGAGTCCATAGATTTCTCAACTATCCACCCAGACGTCAGTAAAAACACGGAGTTAACCAATCTCACTGAAACTCAGTCTTTCTCATGAGGAATTCCAGTCTTCACCTTCAAAGATCTAATCTGGGAATTCTCTCAAAGTGGCTCCAACTATGATGACATTGACAATGGCTCACCTTGTAGGATTTCAATCTCGTCTCCCGAGATTCCAGTCCCCTGGATTTCCGAGTGTACACTCAAGCACTAGCTCTCAGGTGCAATTTCAGCTCTTTAGCCACACCGAGCAGAACACTACTGCTCCAAATGGGTACCTTTGCCCCAATGGCCTGCACATGGAGTCACCAACCTTCAGCTGCCTCCTTCACTTAGTCTCCTCCCCTCAGCCTTTTTCCCTGTTTGAGTCTGTTTCTTAGTTCTATTTTTAACTGAACTGGGACCTTTTTTCTGTCCCTGTCCCCTCACTGGGATTCTTCTTTTGGGAGCTTTCCCTTTGGGACCTCTCCCTGCCCCCTGCCTAAGACACTTGCCTGCAATAGCGCGCTACTCCCAGTCACCAGATCCGTTTTCCCGGTCTGCACATGTGCAAAAGCTCCATTGTCTGTTGGGAGTTGAAGTTCCCAACCTCCTCTCTCAACGTTAAGTTTGACTTTCATAACGAACACCATGCTCTTTTCAAAGCCTGTGGGTGAGCCTGCTGAAAGCTGAACTTGCTTTTGCCAGGTGATGGATGATTGAATCATCTAAGGTGGTGGTGTTGGAGGGGATAGTCCCATGATTGCAGAACCTCTGAACTGACTTGAGGGGCGTGTATTTAACTTAAAGACTTTTCCTTTAGAATGGCATAGAGATTGTCACCAAAAAAAATCAATTCTAGGAAATATTAACTTTGTGTAAATGACTTTTTTTAATGACCATCTGATTTAGCTATCCTTAATAGATATTTTGGCCCGGATCTTCCGAGGAGTGTCAGTCGTTGTCGGATTACCACTCTGCTTGAAAATTCCCTTGGCTTGATGCTGCTCCACGTTTCTTCCAGGACTTTGAGTCCAGCTTTTCCAGAAACGCAGAGCACAGTGTCCATTAGGGAACTCAAAGTGGAGTAGAGTAGGGGGAAGACAAGATGTGCCTCCTTTTTGCGGCTCTAGCTTCCGTATGGTAGGTTTAAATGTCCAGTCGTTCATGAATGGATGTATGTGTGAGTGAATGAATGATCAGGGTGGGTAGGCGGATAGAGGTGGAAAGATGATAGGCGGGTGAGGTGAGCAAGTGGGTAGGGCGGTTGAGGTGGATAGATATTTGGCTCTGGTTGTGGGGAGGTAAGGTGGTCGGTTGGAGTAATTGGGTCAGGTTGGGGGGAGCAGGGTAGGGTGGCTGGAAGGAGTAGTTGGATTAGATCAGGGAATTGAGTAGTGTGATTGGGAGGGTTAGTTGGGTCATCTTGGGCCGGGGTGGGGGGCTAGTTGGGAGGAGAAGTGAGTAGGGGGATGGTAATTGGGTCGGGTCAAGGTTATGGGGAGTGGAGGTCATTGTGGGTGATTGCAGGGAAGTCCACTCTGAAGTTAACCCAAGTGTTAGACTAGGTTTTAATCTGTCTAACATGTCCTGGGTAAGTACATCCGAACTGTTCCAAATCTCCAACTCTAGTTCAGAGTCGGTAACATGAACGGTCCTGGGGAGCAGTACAATTGTCCATTGGAACTTGAAACTTCCTGAGCAATTTCCACGTAGGTCTGAGCATCGGCACTTGTACAGGATCCCAATGCACATCTTTGGTCATTTGTTAGGTCTGACAATCTGGAGATAAGACGGTTTGGCCCATTGTTACAATCCCTGAAGAGACGGATGACTTTTAGGAAGAAATTTGAATCCCTAATGGCTAACTTAAAGGAATTGCATGACAAGACTTCAAGTTTTAAGACTTTTATTGCAACACACAAGCTGGAAGCAACATTGACTAAACACTATTTCAGTGAGCAACTTACACTCTCATCTACAGAAAATAACTCCCTTTTACTTCTAACACAACTGAGAATTCCAATCTATAGCTATACGTTACACCACACTCCCTGTGGAATTACAGTCTTCATAGCAAATGTTCCACAGTTGCTTCTAGCTTCCAATGGGTTCACGTTTCCCTGTTTTGCCGAGTAGTAACTTTGACAGTCTCCAGGCACTTCCCTCAGTTTTCAGAGAGCTTCCAATCCACTAGCAGCAGTAAAGCCTGCTCAAAAGATGCCTCTTCCTCCCCCACACCCCGGCCATGCCAGGAAGAATCTGCTGGTTTCCTTAGTTAGCTGTGGGATGTGTCTCTTCGACTAGAGACTGTCTCCCTCCAACATCTTGCTTCAGTAGATCACAGACAACTAGCAGCATTTTCTGTCTGCTGACCATAGGGCCATCCTTTTCTTCTTTTTTACCTCTTCTTCCCAAAAGCAAGGAGATGGAAAGTTTGTTAACTGTCAGCGCAGCTTGCCTTTGTTCCAAATTGTGAGAACTACGCCTTGCTCAACTTAGTCTCTTGACTTGGGCCCCTCTTGTTACTGTAGCAACTGAGCCAGACTTGGTGTCGGACAGAATTGATTACAGATCATATTAGTTCCTAATGTCACCCTAGATTAAAGATGCACACTCTGTGAGGTAGGACTGATAGATGCTTTGCAAGGTCTTTTGCCCTGGCTATGTGGTTCGTGGAGGGAAAAGTTGGAGAACCGCTGAACTAAGTTGACTTCATGGCTATGTTTCATGACGAGCAATTAACAGCACTGGAATTTGAGGTTTTGACACCTTGCAGTGGATCAAAATAGTCTGTGGTACAGGATATTTCTTATACAGCTTTTTGTCATTTCCTCATTGTAAAACATTTATTCACAAGAACCAAAGCAGTGGAGCAACTTATTGTTATGATCCTTGGTTTTTGGTCAAATTTAGAGTCGCACTACTCTAGAGCTTCCATTTAATGAAACTCTGCTTATATGAAGGAGCAGCTGATGGTTGTGGCATTGCTAGAATTCAGTAAAACCTCTGTTGTGGAAGCCATTCTATGTCAAATGGTAATGCTTTCCTGACCTGATAGTACATTTGCAGCTTCAAATCTTTGAGTCGCATAGATGCCAGCAGATGGAAGCAGCAGATAGATGGGAGCACCGCCACCTGAAAGTCCCCTCCAGGTCAGTCACCATCCTGACTTGGAAATATATTGCTGTTCCTTCACTGCCGCTGGGTCAAAACCCTGGAACTCCCTTCCTAACAGCACTATGGGTGTACCTACACCACATGGACTGCATTAGTTCAAGAAGGCAGCTCACCACTGCCTTCTCAAGGGCAACTAGGGATGGGCAATAAATGCTGGCCCAGCCAGTGAAGTATGGATCCCATGAATGAATTTTTTAAAAGTTGCAGTTTTCATTTGCCAGATCATTAACATTTAAACCACTGAATGTTCACATTGCTATTTTAAACCTGTATAGCAGTGACATTTATGCCCTTTTGTACCTGGAGGTTGGTGCTACATTAATTTGAGAATGGTCATACCTATGTTATGTGCACATTTGTGTTGGCTATATACATGTACCAACATTATTTTTTCTAACTTTTAAATGCTCTGAGTGAAACTTGGATCTTGCCAAGTAACCTTCTTTACATTATAATTTCCTATATGTGCCCTGTGGTCTTTCTAATGTGGGCCTCCAAAGTTTTATGCCACTCTTGGCTTATAACAGGATAATTGTATGGCGTTTGAAAATTAAGAATTGGGGTCATGTGGCAACTTCCTATATGAAGCAAGGTCTCCTCCATTCTGTCAACATTTTCTTAACAAATGCTGGAAGAAACTAGTTAGGCCTTTTCTCCAAACTTGTTTTCCTATTTGAATAAGTTCTTGGCTTTCTTGCTGTGGCAAGAAATGAAAGGTAAAGTAACCAGTGGTACAAAAAATAGACAACCCCATCCCCAATTTGTCATTTTTACTTTTGGAGTATGAAGCTTTCAAATTTGTTGGAAAATGAAATGAAATTGTATGTGATTATCTGAAGTTGTGTTCTTATGTTTATTTTAAACTGTAAAGGTGCATGTTTCTTCTGACTTCCACTGAGGAAACATTAGTACTCTTGTTCCTAGCTTTATCATAAACACTCCTGTCATTTACTTACTCCCAAATTAGTGAGTGCTGTTTTGAGTAATACTCTTATTTATGGTAGTACTAAAGACTAGTACTGCCTTGTGAACAAATGTATTTCATTTACCAAGTGATTTTAAATAGCCTTTGAATTTGTATTCCTAATCAAATCTTAAACCAAATGTTTCACTTCTGCCAGAAATCTTAGGCAAAAACTAGCACAAGTGTGCAGGGGCTGTTTCCTTTTTGCAAATGACATCACAATTAGGAGCAGGAGTTTAGGCCATTCAGGCCCTTCGAGCACACTCCACCATTAAGTAAGATCATGGCTGTTGTCCTACCGCAACTCCACCTTCCTGCAAAATCCCCATAGTTTATAATTCCTTTACTATCCTCAAATATCCCTCTCTCCCTCTTTGCTCGTCTGTCTTTTCCCTTTTTTCCTTGAATATACTCAATGACTGAATATCCACAGCTCTCAAGTAGAGAATTCCAAAGATTCATAACCCTTTTGAGTGTAGAAAGTTCCCCGGTCTCTGTTTTGAATCGCTGAACCCTTATTCTGAAACTCTGTACCCTAGTTTATAGATTCTCCAGACAGGGGAAACACCCTCTCAGCATCTATCCTGCTAAGCTTCTTGAGAATTTTGTATGTTTCAATGAAATCGCCTCTGTCTGCTCAATCACTCTTCATTGGACAATTCTCTCATCTAAGGAATCAGTCCATATTTGCTTCTTGGCTAAAAGCAATTGTTTTTTTTTAAAAAAAAGGCTTCTGATAGTTTTCTAGTGATATTTGCACCTTTTAGCCAAATGTTGGGCATGATATCTAGTTGATCACAAACTGAATTGTGCTAATGTCAGTTGGAAAGAATTTTAACCAAATAAAGCTGTGGTCTTTTACACAGTAGCTTCCAATATCAGTATGTTCTGTTTAAATCCTGTACTAGTAAAGATAAAAGGCGCGCTCTTATTTTCAAGGTCCCATGACTGCTTTGTCAAACCACGAAGTGTAGATTTGCTGACCATAATGGTTGAGTGTATAGCAACTATTGTACAAGAAATGGCAATCTTCAAATCTGGCTGGTTTTGTTTTTGCCTGCTTTATCCCATATTTCAACCACTGAGTTTTTTTTCTGAATTCTTTATTGAATTTATTAGTGATCTTCTATTTATGGCCCCTAGTTTTGAACGCACCACAAGTGGAAACGTCATCTCTACATTTGCTCCATCAAACTGCTTCATAATTTTAAGGGCCATTTGTGTGGTCATCTCTCAGCTTTTTATCAAACAAAACGTAAGTTTTTCTGGATCCACTATTCACGTCAATGTTTTTATTCTGGTCTCATCAATTCAGGCAGCTACTTTGGTGTTACTGTAGGACTATGTGGGTGTGCACTGGGACATGGCAAATTTGTTACAATGTAAAAGCAATGTGTGAAGTTTACAGAAAGCTTTTTTACTGCTTAATAGAGATTGTCGCGTCCAGTCAACCTTAAATTTTCTGAATACATTTCTTCAAGGAGAGTTTTAAGATGAATATAGTTTGTGTTTTGATTAGACATTAAAATCCACCAATTTGGAGAATGTTCTGTTAAAATGAAAGAATCAGATGGGATTGTTTACGAACATAAGAAATAGGAGCAGAAGTAGGCCATTTGACCCCCTCAGGCCTGCTCCGCCATTCAGTAAGATTATGGCTGATCTATTTTGTGTTTCAAGTTCCACATTCTCATCAAACAAGAATCTATCTACCTCCGCTTTAATATTCAATGACCCCACCTCCACTGCTTTCTGATATGCAGAGTTCCAAAGTTGTACAACCCTCAGAGAAAAGATTTGTCCTCATCTCTGATCTAAGGAGGCAACTGCTAATTTTAAAGCAGTGCCCCCTAGTTCTGGACTCTCACTCACACAAGAGGAAACATCCTTTCCATGTCCACCTTGAAAAGACCATTCAGGATCTTATATACTTCAATCAAGTCACCCCTCTCTTCGAAATGCCAGTGGAAACAAGCCCAGTCTGACCAACCTTTCCTTGTGGACAACCCGCTCATTCCAGATTTCAATCCAGTAAACCTCTTCTGAACTACCTTCCAACGCATTTACATCCTTCCTTGAATAAGGAAACTAAAACTGCACACAATATTTGAGATGTGTTCTCAGCAATGCCCTGTATAACTGAAGCATAATATCCTTACTTTTATGTCCAGTTCCTCTTGTATTAAGGGGCAACATTCCATTAGCCACCTTTTAATTACTTGCTGTACCTGCATACTAACTTTTTGTGACTCATGCACGAGAATACCTAGATCCCTCTGTACCTTGGAATTCTGCAGCTGTTCTCAGTTTAAGTAATAATAATGCTTTTTTTATTTTTCCTGCCAAAGTGACTAACTTCACATTTTCCAACATTGGGCAAAAATTCAGCAGGTGGAGTACAATCGCTCAACCTGTCTATATCTGTATGCAACCTCGTTATGCCCTCTTCACAATTTACTTTCCTACCTATCTTTGTGTCATCTGCAAATTTGGCTACCATGCCTTCGCTCCCCTCATCTAAATCATTAATATAAATTGTAAAAAGTGGAGGCCCCAGCAGAGGCCCCTGTGGGGCTACACTCAGCACAATCAGAAAATGACCCATTTATGCATATTCTCTGATTTCTGCCACCAATCTTTTATCCAGGCTAATATATTACCCCCATGAACCTTTATTTTCCGCAATAACCTTTTGATGTGGCACCTTATCAAATGCCTTCTGGAAATCCAAGTAAGGTACGACTACAGGCTCCCCTTCATCCACAACGCATGTTACTACTTCAAAGAACTCCAATTAATTGGTTAGACAGGAATTCTCTTTCACAGAACTATGCTCAACCTTCCTGATTACCTTGAGCTTTTCTAAGTTTCCAGCTATACCTCAATGATCAATTCTAACACCTTCTCCACAACAGACGTCAAACTAACTGGCCTATTTATTTATTTTCTGCCTCTCTCCCGTCTTGAATAGAGGAGTTATATTTGCTATTTTCCAGTCTGATGGAACTATTCCAGAATGTAGCACACTTTGGAAAATTAACACCAAAACATCTTCTACTACATTAGCTACCTCTTTTAAGACCCAAGGATGAAGTCCATCAGGACCTGGAGACTTATCAGCCTGCAGCTCGATCAGTTTGCTCGGTACTGCTTCCCTAGTGATTGTAATTTCACCAAGTTCCTCTCTTCCTTCCACCTGCTGATTTACAGCTGTGACTGGAATGTTTTTTGTATCTTCTATAATGAAGACAGAAGCAAAACATTTGTTCATTTCATCTGCCATTTCCTTATTATCTACTATTAACTTCCCATTCTCACTTTACCTACTCTCCCTGTTTAAATACCTGTAGAAACTCTTGCTATTCGTTTTTACATTTCCATCTAACTTCCTCTCATACTCTTAATTTCTTTCTCCTGATCTTTTAGTCATTCTCTGTCGTTCTTTATATCCTGATTAATCATCTGATCTGCCACTCATCATTGCGCTGTTGTATGCTTTTTTTCCTTAAGTTGATGCCTTTAACTTTAGTTAACCATGGATGGTAGGTCCTCCTCTTAGAATGTTCCTATATAGTAGGAATATGCTTAGTGAGTAATCTGAAATATCCCCTTAAATGCCTGCCATTGATTGCCTGTTGATCTATCCTCTAGCCTAGTATTTAGGAGGAAGTAATGGTGTAGTGGTATTGTCGCTGGGCTAGTAGTCCAGAGACCGAGGCTAATGCTCTGGGGACCTGGGTTTGAATCCTACCACGGCAGCTGTTGGAATTTTAATTCAATAAAAATCTGGAATTAAAACCCTAATGATGACCATGAAACCATTGTCGATTGTTGTAAAAACCCATCTGGTTCACTAATGCCCTTTAGGGCAGGAAGAAAATCTGCTATCTGTACCTGGTCTGGCCTACATTTGACTCCAGACCCACAGCAATGTGGTTGACTCTTAAATGTCCTCTGAACAAGGGCAATTAGGGGTGGGCAATAAATGCTGGCCTAGCCAGAGACACCCACATCCCACGAGTTAATAAAAAAAATCCCAGTTTTCATGTCCACGTAATTGCCCTTATTGAACTTTAAAATACTTGTCTTAGACCCACTCTCCTCCCTTACAAACTGGATGTAAAATTCAATCATTATGTGGCCACTGCTACCTAGGATGCCTTCACTCTGAGGTCATTAATTAATCCTGTCACATTACATAATACCAAATCTAGTATAACCTGCCCAGTGGGCAATAGCAGAATGTGCTGCTCTAAGACACTATCTCGAAAGCATTCTATGAACTCCTCATCCAGGCTACTACCGCCAATCTGATTTTTCCAGTTTATATGTAAATTAAAATTACCCATGATTATTATTGTCCCTTAATCACAGTTACCCAATATTTCTTCTTGTATACTTTGTCCTACTTTGTGGTTACTATTAGGGGATCTGTAGACCATTCCCACTAGTGACTTTTTTCCCCTACTATTCCTCATCTCCACCTAATCTAATTCTACATCCTGATCTCCTGAACCAATCTAACTATTGCATCAGTGCCATCCTTAGTTAACAATGTTACCCCTCCACCTTTACCTAGCTTCTTATTCTTCTTGAATCTCATCCATCCCTCAATACTCATAATCCTTGTCTTGGGAGATTGAAAACGGTACCAGAGGAGAGGCAGCCGGGAACCTGAAAACGGCGCGAGTCCTAAAACACATCTGTGTGATTTAAGAAATGGATAACTTGTAGTTGTAATTGTGGGTGGTACTAACATCTGATAAGCAGACTAAGTTGTGGTATTCATAGGAATTATTCTAAATTAATTAAGAAAATTAAAATAAATTAGTAAATAAATACTGTAGTAAACTAATTTATGTAAGTTTTAAGGTATGTCAGTGCATCCTGCGGGAAGTTGTGCCGGCACAAAGTGCCCTCGATGACTACACCTGCAGGAAGTGCCACCAGCTGCAGAAACTTGAGCTCCGAGTTGCAGAGCTTGACCGGCAGCTGGAGTCACTGGTGCATCTGTAAGGCTGAGTGTTACATGGATAGCACATTTAGAGAGGTGGTCACACCACAGCTAAGAAGTACACAGGCAGAGTATCAGGCAGGTGGTGAGGATTCCCCTTTGTCTATTTTGCTCTCTAACCACTTTTCCATTTTGGATACTGGTGAGCAAGATGGTTCCTCAGAGAACTGTAGCAAGAGTGAAGTTCGTGACACCACAGGTGGCTCTGCTGCACAAGAGGGGAGGTGGAAGGGGGAAGTGCTATAGTAGTAGGGGAATTCCATATATGGGGAGCAAACAGGCGTTTTTGTGGCTATAGATGTGACTCCAGGATGCTACGTTGCCTCCCTGGTGCCAGGGTCAAGAATGCTACAGAATGGCAGCAGGACATTTTCTGGTGGGAGGGTGAGCAGCCAAAGGCTAGGACCAATGACACAAGTAAGAAAAGGGATGAGGTCCTGAAAGCAGATTTTAGGGAGTTAGGAAGTGAATTAAAAAGCAGGACCTCAAGAGCAGTAATCTCAGGATTACTCCCAGTGCCACATGCTAGTGAGCATGAGAATAGGAAGATTGAACAGTTCAGTAGGTGGCTGGAGAAATGGAGTAGGGAGGAGGGCAGACTTTAGATTTCTGAGGCATTGGGACCAGTTCTGAGGCAGGTTGGACCTGTACAAGAAGGACTAATATCCTCATGGGAGGTTTGCTAGTGCTGTTGGGGAGGGTTTAAACTAGATTGGCAGCGTGATGGGAACCTGAGGGGCAATTCAAAATGGTGAGGAGAAAAAGTCTTAACAGGAAGTAGGGAAGTATCAACTGATAATGAAGATATATCAGAGAGTAGTATCAAGGTAGATAGAATACTTGGAGAGTTTGATAGAGTTAGAGTAGGCAATAGTAAGTCATTAGATGTGGTCAGAATAAGGGGGAAAGTAAAAAAAAACCTAAATTGGAGCTAATGTGAATGTATGAGAATGCACAGAGCATGGTTAATAAGGTTGGTGAATCGCAGGCACAGGTTGACAAATGGAATTATATTATTGCTATAACAGAGATCTGGCTTAACAAAGAGCAGGACTGTGTTAAATATTCCTGAGTACAAGGTGTTTAGGAGAGACAGGAAAGGAAGAAAAGTGGAGGAAGTGGGTAGTGGCAGTATTGATTAAAGATGGCTTTACAGTACTGGAGAGAGGATGTTCTAGAGGGGTCAAGGATGGAATCTCTCTGGCTATAGGTAAGGAATGAAAAAGGTGCAATAACATTGAGTGATGTATATAGATCACCAGCTAGTGGAAGGATTGTGAAGAAACAAATTTGCAAAGAAATTAGAGAGGTGCAAGAATTATAGAGTAATCATAATGGGGAACTTCAGTTATCCAAATATAGACGGGATAGGAATAGTACTAAGAGACAAGATGGACAAGATTTTATGGAACAGGTTTAAGATAATATTCTGCACATATGTTTCCGATCCAACAAGAGGGCAGGTACTGTTGGACCTGGTTCTGGGGAATGAGTTGGCCCAAGTGGATCAAATATCAGTGAGAGCGGTTCTAGGAGACAGTGATCATTGTATCACAAGGTTTAGGTTGGCCATGGAAAAGAACAGGGCACATTCTAGAACAGGTATAATTAATTGGGGGAACACCAAGTTTGAATGAATGAGAAACAAAAACAGAAAATGCTGGAAAAACTCAGGTCTAACAGCATCTATGGAGAGAAAGACAGAGTTAACGCTTCGAGTCCGCATGACTCTTCAGAGCTCTGAAGAAGACGGAGTCAAAGCGTTAACTCTGTCTTTCTCTCCACTGATTCTGTTAGACCTGCTGAATTTTTCCAGCATTTTCTGTTTTTGTTTCACATTTCCAGCCTCTGCAGTATTTTGCTTTTATCTTCGATGGGATCAGAATGCATCTGAGTCAAGTGAGTTGGATCAAATGGTGGCTGAACAATGGGTCACCTTCAAAGAAAAGGTATTGCAGGCAATGTCAAGGTATATTCCCTTGCAGGGGAGAGGTAGGACAATAAATCCAGAGCACCCTGGATGACGAGAGATAAAGGTGAAGATGAAAAGGAAGTGCCGTACGACAGATTTTGGGTAGAAAATACACTGGAGAATCAGGCTGAATATAGAAGGACCAATGGGGAAGTCAAGAAACTAATAAAAACAAGGAGAGAGCATGAAAAAAGGTTGGCAGCTAACAGGAAGGGGAATCCCAAGGTCTTCTATAAGCATGTAAATAATAAAAGGGTAGTAAAAGAAAGATTAGGGCCAATTAGGGACAAAAAAGGGGACTTGCATGTGGAGGCTGAAGAAATAGCGGAGGTATTGAATGAGTACTTTGCATCTGTCTTTATAAAGAAAGAAGATGCTACCCAGACCAAGGTGAGAGGGGACGTAACTGGTAGATGAGAAGAATTTATAATTGAGAAGGAGGAGGGGTTAGAAAGGCTATCTTTACTTAAAACGTATAAGGTACCAGGACCGGATGAGATGCATCCAAAGGTACTGAGGGATGTGAGACTGGAAATTGCAGAGGCACTAGTGATAATATTCTAGTCTTCCTTAGACACACAAGGGAGGTGCCAGATGACTGGAGAATTGCAAATGTTCCACCCTTGTTCAAAAACGGGTGCAAGGATATAACTGGCAACTACGGACTAGTCAATTTAACTTCTGTGGCGGGGAAACTTCTGGGAACCATTGTTCAGGTAAACTCAATAGTTACTTAAGCAAGTGCAGGATAATTAAGGAAATCTGGCATGGATTCATCAAGGAAAAATCATGTTTAGCTAACTTGCTGGAGTTTTTTTGAGGTGGTAACAGAGCAGGTTGATGAGGGCAATGCTATTGATGTGGTGTATATGGATTTTCAAAAGGCATTTGATACAGTGCCACACAACAGACTTGTGAGCAAAATTCTAGCTCATGGAATAAAAGGGAAAGTAGTCAATTGGATAAGAAATTGGCTGAATGTCAGGAAACAGTAATGATAAATGGTTGTTTTTTCCAGATTGGAGGAAGGTTTGTAGTGGAATTCCTCAGGGGTCAGTGTTGGGATCCTTGCTGTTCCTGATATGTATTAATGACCTAGACTGACGTGCGGGACATGCTTTCAAAATTTTCAGATGATACAAAGATTGGAAATGTTGTCAACTTTGAGGATCATCTTGAACTTCAAAAGGACATAGGCATGTTGGTGGATTGGGCAGATGAAGTTCACTGCAGAGAAGTGGGAAGTGACTCATTTTGGCAGGAAGAATATGGTGAGACAGTATAAAATAAAGGGAGAAACTCTAAAGGAGGTACTGGATCAGAGGCACCTCTGTATACGTAGATAGGTCATTGAAGATGGCAGGGCATGTTGAGAGAGCAGTTTATAAAGCATATAGTATCTTAGGCTTTATTAATAGGGGCATTAAGTGCAAAAGTAAGAACGTTATGTTGAACTTGTATAAGACACTGGTTTGGCCTCCTTTGGAGAACTGCGTTCTGGGTGCCATACTTGAGGAAAGATGTAAAGGTATTGGAGAGAGTATAGAGGAGATTCACAAGAATGATTCCAAGGATAAAGAACTGTATCTATGAGGATAGTTTGGTGAGATTGGGATTGGTTTCCTTGGAGAAAAGAAGGCTAAGAGGAGACTTGATAGAGGTATTCAAGATCCGGTGGGGTATGGACAGGGTAAATAGTGAGAAACTGTTCCTACTTGAGCATCAAGAACTAGGGGGCACAGATTCAAAATAATTGGCGAAAGGATGAAATGTGATGTGATGATAAAATCTTTTCACCCAGAGGATGGTTGGAGTCTGGAACGAACTTTCTGAAAGATTGATGGAGGCAGGTTTGATCGAGGTATTCAAAAGGGAGTTGGATTGTTACCTGAAAAGAAATAATGTGCAAGATTACGGGGATAAGGCATGGTATTGGGACTTGTTGGAATGCTCTTTCAGAGAGCCAGTGCAGACTCAATGGGCGGAATGGCCTCCTCTGCACCATAAGAATTCTGTGATACTGCAACCATGTCTCTGTAATGGCTTTCAGGTCATACTTATTTACTTCAGTGTGCACCATCAATTAATTTTCTTTGTTATGAATGCTTCGTGCATTCAGATACAGAGCCTCTAGTTTTGTCTTTTTGTTACACTTGTAATGTCAATATTGACTGTTTAACCATAGAAAAGTTACAGCACAGAAAGAAGCCATTCAGCCCATTGTGTCTGCACCAGCCATAATGAGAAAAAAGAAGCTAGCCGCTCATTTTTATTCCCACTTTCCAGCACATGGTTCATAGCCTTGCAGCTACAGCACTTCTGTTGGTGTGTTCTTTGGTTTTTCTCTCTCTCCCTTCTTGCCATTTTCTGACCCTTGTTTCCCATTTTACTATTTTGCTCTCCTGCCTTGACTCTACCCCTTGATTTTCTATATCTATCCAAGCTTGATCCATCACTTCCCATTTGTTCCTCTCTCCTTCCCTAGTTATGTGGCTTGCTGAATTACTGGTCCCATCACAGTTCCGGTGTAGACCGCCCCAACAGTACCGCCCCAACAGTACAGCCCCCACTTTCCCCTGTACGGATGCCAGTGCCCCATGAACTAGAAGCTACTTCTCCCACCCAATCTTTGAGCCATGCATTATTCTTCTAACCTTATTTGTTTTATGACAATTTGCACGTGGCTCAGGTATGATCCATGTTATTAACTCGAGGTTCTGCTTAATTTGGTGCCTAGCTCCTCATACTGATGATGCAGAACCTTCTTCCTCACCCTGCCTACGTCGTTGATACCTACGTGAACTGCAACAACTAGATCCTTCCACTCCCACTACAGTTTCCTCTTCAGCCCTGAGCAAATATGCTGAACCCTGGCGCCAGAGAGGCAACACAGCCATCTGGACTCTCACTCTTTGCTGCAAAGAATGGTGTCAATCGCTATCACTATACTGTCCCCTACTACCACTACATTCTTTTCTGGGGCTTGGCCTAAATAGCCAAGTGGTTATGGTACTGGGTTTGTAACCCCAAGGTCAAGAGTTCAAATCTCACAATGGCAAACTATGAAACAATGTAACTTCATCTGAAACAGATGGTAACGGGTTTACTCGAAAGAGTTACATTCTTTTCTGCTCCCGCCACTTGAATGGTTTCCTGTATCACAATGCCATGGTCATTCATCTCATCCAACCTGCATCCCCGACTCTCATCCGAACAAGCTGAAAGAACCTCAAACCTTTTGGATAATTGTAGAGGCTGAAACTCCTGCTCTCTGGGTCCCCTTACCTACCTCAGTTTCATTCACGGCCCCCTGACCACCTTCCAAATCTAAGGGGTGTGACTGCCTCCTGGTAACCCAAAATGTCCAGATAACTTTCCCCATCCCTGTTGTGTCGCAATATCTGCAGCTCGACCTCCAGCTCAATGACTCGAGCCAAAGCTCCTCAAGCTGTAGACACTTACTGCAGACATCTTTGCCCTGGATCACACTGGTATCCATGAGTCCCACATGCCGCAGCCATGTCCTGTCATCCTTATGTTTTTATTCAATTATTTATTTTAATTTATATATCATTTTAATCTTACCACACATTCCTGCACTATTTTAAACCTTAGGAATAGAATAGACCTCAACCACTCAGATCACCAAACAGCAAGCTTTTTCCCCTGAGGCAGAGGAAGAACTAGTTCCTGTAGGGTGAAAAAGTTAGAAAAAAACAAAGAAGCACCTCCCTCTCTCTTTCTCTCTTCTCTCTCCTCCCCCCCGCCCCCGCCCCCGCCCCAAAACCATCGAACTCCCTCAACTAGCCAAACTCTCAGCACTCCATTGAGGTCGCACTGAACTGTCTGACTTTGTGCTTTGAAAATAAAAACACCAGCTGGGCCCAGGTACAGAAAAGGCAGTTCAAGCTAGTTTTCTTAACTATCTACAGCTGTTCTCCAGTGGATAGCTTCTAGCTCCCTACTAGGGCCCCTGGATGCAATTTACAATTAAACAGTTCTTGCAGTTAAATGTTAAATGCTAAATACAAACAATATTAATAATTTAGAGATTTAAGGTTCCTTTAACTCACCAAATTCCCATCACTCTGAGGTCGCATTCCTGTCAAGTTTCTTTAAATCATTCTGTGTAACACAAATATAATCTGTTATTTTGTAACGCCTTTCTGATTTGCCTATTTCTTCAAACTATTTTTTTCAAAATGGAATGCTGTTATTAACTTGAGAAACATTAGATAAATTCCTGTTTTGTTCATCTTTGAAGCATATTCTCTGATTAGCCGAACTAAGACACTTTTCTTAGCATAAAATATTTTTGCTTTAACAGTAGGTTGTTTATTTTAAAATCTGCAAATTCATATGTATGTCATATTAAAAGTTCCATATGCTTTGTGAGTAGGTGGAACCGTTCTAAAAGCAAATTAGTTACATGTTAAATCATAACATATCCTAATTGTGTACTTTATGCATCAAACTTGCTTAAATAGAATCTTGCAGCATAGGAAACCATTTGGTCGAATGGATAGTTCCTAGGCACGATTAGTCCCACTCTTCCCCCATAGCCCTGCAAATATTTCCTCTTTAAGAATATACCTCATCCCCTTTTGAAAATTACTATTATGAAAATTAGCTTTCAGGCAGTGCATTCTAGACCAAAACTTGCATTTTTTTAAAAAGCTCATTTTTCCTCTTTCCCTGCACCCCCACAACACACATGTACACACACTTGGTTCTTTCACATATTACCTTAAATCTGTGTTCTCTGGTTGCCAACCCATTTGCCAGTGGAAATAATTTCTCCTTGTGTTCTCTCTCAAAATTTCTCATAATTTTGAACACTATCTATTAAATTTGTCTGTGTTTTCCTTAGAACAAAGAAGATTAATTCTAACTTTTCTTGATTCTCCACATAACTGAAGTCCATAGTCCCTAGTATAATTCTGGTAAAAGTCCTCTGCACCCTCTCCAAGGCCTTGAAGTCCTTGTTAAATTGGATTGCTCAGATTTTGACACACTACCCCCAGTTGAGCTTAATAGGTGTTTTTTTTTTAAATTTAAACACTTTCATTATTGTGGCTTTGCTTCAAAAAGTAATCCATGATTTCACAGGGTTTTGGGGCATCCTGAGAACGTAAATAGTAAGTTTTTATATATTGGCATGGAGTGGGATCTCCTTGTATTTTTCTTTCTCTAGAAAGGCTTTTGTCATAAGTGCATTGCCAAGTAAGGGACGAGATAAAAAACATCTAAAACTATGAAAGTTTGAAAGGTTGGGATGAGGTATGTTTTTTGATGGTTTTTGAGGGATCTAGAATGAAAGCTTCTTTATATAAGATTCAATGTCAGATTTATGACCGAGCAAGAGTAAATTACACTCAATTTGAGAGGTTGAGTTCACTTTCAGGGTTGATGGTTGAGTCAGAAGTTCTGTCAACTTTCAGGATTAGATTGACTAGGTGGGTAAAGAAACAAACAGATAAAGGGATATGAGAATAGAGTGAATTAATGTGATTATTTGCTCACAAAGAGGATTAAACCCTGATGTGGACTAATTGGGCTTAATGACCTGTTTTTGTGATGTTGCTTTTGTTATCCTGGACTAGTCTATTTTTCAATCTGCCTTCCAAAAGGTGCCACTTGGCACCTGCAAGGTTATTGTATCCAGTACATACAACAAAGGGTTTATTGTTACAATCCCATTGTTTTGCCACAGTTTAACATCTCAGGATCACAGTAATGTTATAGCACAGAAGGTAGTCATTCGGCCTGTTGTGTCTGCACCGGCCTTCCAATTGAGCAGTTCAACGCATGCCATTCCGCCACCTTCTTTCCGGTCACCCCACATGTTATTTTTCAGCTAACTGCCTGATTCCCTTTTGAATGCCTTGATTGAACCTGCCCTCACCGTAGTCTCAAGCATTGCTTACCAGACCTTATCACCCACTGCGTGAAAAAGTTTTTCCTCGTGTCACTTTTTTTTGCTTCTTTTTCCAATTACTTTAAATCTGTGCCCCCTCATTCTTGATCCTTTCACAAATAGGAACAGTTTCTCCCTGACTACTCTGTCCAGACCCCTCATGATTTTGAATACCTCTATCAAATCTCCACCCAGGAAAACCGTCCCAACTTCTGCAATCTGTCTTCATAACTGAAGTTCTTCACCCCTGGAATCATTCTTGTGAATCTTCTCTGTACTCTTTCCAGTACCTTCAGATCTTTCCTAAAGTGCAGTACCCAGAACTGAACGCAGTACTCCAGTTGAGGCCAAACTAGTGTCTTATACAAGTTCAACATAACCTCCTTCCTCTTGTAGTCTATGCCCCTAATAAAACTTGGGATACTGTATGCTTTATTAACCGCACTCTCAACCTGTTGTGGCACCTTCAATGACTTATGCACATATGCACCCAGGTCCCTCTGCTCCTGCACACGCTTTAGAGCTTATATTGTCTCCCCTCCTTGTTCTTACCAAATTGAATCACTTCACATTTCTCCACATTGAACTTCAACTGCCACTTGTTCGCCCATTCCACCATCTTATCTGTACTTTTTGAAGCTCTACACTATCCTCCTCCCATCATAAATGCTTCCAAGTTTTATCATGTACAAATTTTGAAATTGTGCCCTGAATGCCAAGGTCTAGGTCATTAATGCATATCAGTTAGAGCAAGACAATGACCATCTCCAACAAGAGCGAATCTAACTGTCGCCCCTTGAGGTTCAGTGGCATCACTGAATCCCCCACTATCAACATCCTGGGGGTATTACCATTGACCAGAAACTGAACAGGACTAGCCATTTAAACACTGTGGCTACGAGAGCAGGCCAGAGGCTAGGAATAGTGCGATGAGTAACACTCCACCTGACTCCTCAAAGCCTGTCCACCATCTACAAGGCACAAACCAGGAGTGCGATGGAATACTCCCACTTGCCTGGATGAGTGCAGCTCCCACAACACTCAAGAAGCTTGACACTGTCCAGGATAAAGCAGCTCTCTTGATTGGCACCACAACCACAAACATTCACTCCCTCCACCACTGATGCAAAGTAGCAGCAGTGTGTACCATCTACAAGATGCACTGCAGAAATTCACCATGGCTTTTACGACAGCACCTTCCAAACCCATGGCCACCACCATCTAGAAGGACAAGGGCAACAGATAGATGGGAACACCACCACATGGAAGTTCCCCTCCAAATCACTCACCATCTTGACTTAGAAATAGATCGCCGTTCCTTCACTGTCACTGGGTCAAAATACTGGAACTTCCTAACAGCACTGAGGGTTACCTACATCACATGGACTGCAGCGGTTCAAGAAGGCAGCTTACCACCACCTTCTCAAGGGCAACGTTGGATGGACAATAAATGCTGGCCCAGCCAGCGAAGTCCACATCCCATAAGTGAATAAGAAAAACATTACCCAATGGGGAACTCCACTACAAACCTTCCTCCAGCCCGAAAAACACCCATTAACCGCTATTCTGCTTCCTGTCACTCAGCCAATTTCATATCCATGTTGCTACTTTTGCTTTTATTCCATGAGCTATAATTTTGCTCACAGGTCTGTTGTGCAGCGCTGTATCAAATGCCTTTTGGAAGTCCATGTAGACCACAGCATTAGCTTCATTAACTCTTTGTTACCTCTTCAAGAAACTCCAAGTTAGTTAAACACAATTTTCCCTGAATCCATGCTGCCTTTCCTTAATTATCCATGTTTGTCCATGTGACTAATTTTGTCCTGAATTATTGTTTCTAGAAGTTTTCCCACCATTGAAATTAAACTGACTGGTCTGTAATTGCTGGGCTCATCTTTACACCCTTTCTTGAACAAGAGTGCAACATTTGCAATTACCCAGTCTTCTGGCACCACCCTGAGTCTAAAGAAGACTGAAAAATTATGGCCAGTGTTTCTGCAATTTCCACTCTCACTTTTTATCTGGTCCTGGTGTTTTATCAACTTTTAATTATAGACAGCCTGTCTAATACCACCTCCTCATCAATTTTAAATCGTTCTAGTGTATTAATTACCACCTCTTTCACCATGGCCCGAGTAGCATCTTCTTCCTTGGTAAATACAGACGCAAAGCATTCATTTAATACCTCAACTATTCCCCCGCATAAATCTCCTTTTTCCTACTCTTCAACCATGTCCGGCCCATCTCCCGCACATCCGCCCTCACACCTTCCTCTTCCTCCCAAAACCATGATAGGGTCCCCCTTGTCCTCACTTATCACCCCACCAGCCTCCGTGTTCAAAGGATCATCCTCCGCCATTTCCACCAACTCCAGCATGATGCCACCACCAAACACATCTTCCCTTCATCCCACCGGCGGCTTTCTGCAGGGATGATTCCCTCCTGGACACCCTGGTCCACTCTTCCATCACCCGCTACACCTCAACCCCCTCCCACAGCACCTTCCCATGCAACCGCAGAAGGTGCAACACCTGCCTCCTTACTTCCCCTTTCCTCACCATCCAAGGGCCCAAACACTCCTTTCAAGTGAAGCACCACTCCACTTGCACTTACTTCAATTTAGTCTACTGCATTCGTTGCTCCCAGTGTGGTCTCCTCTACATTGGAGAGACCAAACGCAGATTGGGTGACTGCTTTGCGGAACACCTTCGGTGTGTCCGCAAGCATGACCCAGACTTCCCTGTCGCTTGCTATTTCAACACACCACCCTGCTGTCATGCCCACATGTCCATTCTTGGTCTGCTGCAATGTTCCAGTGAAGCTCAGCGCAAACTGGGGGAACAGGACCTCATCTTCCTACCAGGTACTTTACTGCCTTCCAGACTGATTATTGAGTTCAACGATTTCAGATCATGAATTCTCTCCTCCATCCCCACCCACTTTCCGATCCCCCTTTTTCCAATAATTTATAATTTTTTTTACAACTATATATTTTTTTCTTTTCCCTCCTATTTTTAAATTTATTTCGATCTATTGTTTCATCTCCACTTTTTAGCCCATTTCGATCCCTTCCCCCACCACACTCACACCACCAGGGCCATCTGCCACTAGCTTAATGTCCCCAATAGCACATCCTTAAGATAACATCACCACTGTCAGCACCCCTTTGTCCTTTTGTCTATGACTTCTTTGGCAGTCTCTTCTTGGCCTCTACCTATCACTGGCCCCCTATCAAGCTCTCCTGTCCCACCCCCTTCTACCAACTTATATTTCATCTCATTTCTATATGCCTTAGTTCTGATGAAGGGTCATACGGACTTGAAACGTCAACTGTATCCCTCTCTGCAGTTGCTGTCAGACCTGCTGAGTTTTTCCGGGTATCTTTGTTTTTGATCATATTTCTACATGTCATTCTGTGCCTGTAGCTCACCAATCTTAATAACCACACTACATGCATTCACATACATGCTCATTAACCCTTATTTAGACTCTACTTTCTCCCTTACTCTGACCCTACCTAATAACTTAATATTCCCTACTCTAGTGTTATCTGTCTTTTCCAATATCCTGTGTACCTTGGTATTTCTCACTGATAATTCCTCCTGGTTCTCCACACCCCTGCGAAATTAATTTAAACCCTCCTCAGTAGCTCTAGCAAATCGCCCGCAAGGAACTCCGTCACTTTCCTATATAGGTGCAAATCGTCCAGCCTGTACACATCCCATCTCTCCCAGAGCCAGTCCCAATATCCCAAAAATCTAAAGGACTCCTTCCTGCACCATCTCTGCAGCCATGCACTCATCTGCTTTATCTTCCTATGTTTATACTCATGTGTGGTACTGGGAATAATCTGGGGATTATTACTTTTGAGGTCCTGCTTGCAAATATCCTACGTAGTTCCTTAAATTCTGACTGCAGAGCCACATCCCTCTTTCTGTCTATGCTGTACATACCAATGTATACTACAACTGCTGGCTGTTCATCCTCCCCCTCAGGGTGCTCTGCAGCTGTTCATTGACATCCTTGACCCTGGCACCACGGAGGCAACACACCATCCTGGTCTGACGCTGTAGAAATGCTTGTCTGTTTCCCAAACTATTGAATCACCTATCACCATTGCTCTTCCAGTCTTCGTTGTACCCCCCTGCACAGCTGAACCACTCATGGTGCCATGGACATGGCTCTGGCTACATCCCCCAGTTAAACCATCACTCTCATCAGTATTCAGAACTGAATGCTGGTTGGAGAGTGGGAAGCACATCACAGGGAAGCAGATCAGAAATAGTCACCAGCCAATCATCTATTTACCTTTTATAAATGAGGGAATTAACTTTTTATTTCTTTTAAAGTAAGGCTGGCTACTACTAGTAAGTTGCATTAAGTATTATTAATGTTTATCAGTATTACTAAGGCTTATTAGTATTGGTAAGGTTTGTTAATAGTAGTAGTTTATTGGAAATAGCAATGTTATGAACTAACAGGAATGGTAGGGCTGCTCCAACCTCGAGAGCACATCCTGTGCTATGTGGGAATCCCAGGACACTTCCAGTGTCCTGGATAATCATTTGTGCAAGAAGTGTAGTCAGTTACACCTTGGTTTAACTCTTCATTTAATGGACCATACACACTATGCTGGAGGCTGTAGCTAGATTATGTGCTAAACTGGAGTGAAATTTATACACTCAACCCCCTGTCTCCAGTACATCAAGTTGATATTTGGAGTATTTAGACAACTGAACTAAAATTTTTTAATTGTTACTTTGTAGTTAATAGTTACATTTCCCAGTTGATGCTTTTTATATTTGGGTATAAAACATCTTGTTTACCCTTTCCCAACTTTCAGTTTTCCCCTTGAGAGATCATATCAGCTGGTGGAATTTAGGGGGCTGGTTAGCTCAGTTGGCTAGATGAATAGCCTCTGGTTCAGAATAATGACAATGGCATGGGTCCAATTCCCCCTCTGGCTGAGGTAGACTTGGAGCCTGCTTCTTTGCATTGCCCCTGAAAGTGAAAGGCAAAGACAAACCGCCACTGACAAAAACTGCCAAGGAAAACAACTCCAGATGAAGCATCAACAGTGAGCCATGGACCTGCTTTCGAGTTGAGCACTCATTTTGGAGAGGAGAGTGTGGGAGGAGGACCCTGGGACAGGCAATTAGGAGCCCCTAGAGGAGAGTGCGAGCGGAGGACCCTGGGACAGGCAGTCAGCAGCACCTAGAGGATCTAGTCTATCTAGATTCTAGTCTATACTCAAGTAGGAGTAAGGGTAAAATAAAAGCAAGGGTCCATATTCTATTTAGTTAAGATATGCCTGGGAGCTCAGTCCCATGATTTTCACATCCTGCGCTACATGGGAAATCCTAGACGCTCCTGGCGGTCTGGATGGCTGTGTGCAGAAGGTGCCTCCAGCTGGAGCAACTGAAACTCCGGGTTTTGGACCTTAAGCAGCAGCTGGCGGCGCTATGGTGCATTCACGAGACTGAGTTTGTGGCTAGCACCTTTTTCAGGGTGGGGTTGCCATGCAGCTTAAAGTACAAGCAGAGAGGGAATGGGTGACTGCCAGGCAAAAGAAGGGGAGCAGGCAAGTAGTGAGGGAATCCCCTGAGTGCACCTTGCTCGCAAACCATTTTTCAGCCTTTGAAAATGGTGAGAGTGACAGTTCCTCTGTGGAGGCCAACCAGAGACAAGGCCATGGCACTGTGGGCGGTCTGGCTGCTCGGGGAGAGGAATAAGTGTGGAAGGACAATAGTAGTAGGAGATTCGTTAGTGAGGGGAGCAGACAGGTGGCCGTAGACATGACTCCAGGATGATATGTTGCCTCCCAGGTGCCAGGGTCAAGGATATCACGGAATGGCTGCAGGGCATTCTGAAGAGGGTTATGTGGTCCATGTTGGGACCAATTACTAAGGAAGAAAGAGAAATGAGGCCTTGCAAGCAGATTTTCAGGAGTTAGGTAAGAAATTGAAAAGCAGGACTTCCAAGATAGTAATCTCCGGAGTAGTGAGTATAGGAACAGCAGGGTAAAGCAGATGAATGCATGCTGGAAAGATGGTACAGAAGGGAGGGCTTTGAATTCCTGGGGCATTGGGACCGTTTCTGAAGGAGGTGGGACCTATACAAGTTGCACAGGTTACATCTGAACAGGAACAGGACCAACATCCTCACGGGGAGTTTTGCTAATGCTGTTGGGGTGGATTAATACTAAATTGGCAGGGGGATGGGATCCTGAAAAGTAGTTCAGAGGGGAGAAAAGCTGAGATGGAATTAGAAGTTAAAACACTAGTAAGTGAACCTGGAAGGCAGAGGAAACATAGGCTAGACGATAAAGAAGTGAGTTTAGCAAGGCTAAATGGAATATATTTTAATGCAAGGAGCTTGAGGAATAAGACAGACGAGCTGAGGGCCCAGACAGGCACATTGAGAATATGATATCATAGCTAAGACCCAGACTTGGCTAAAAGAAGGGCAGGATCGGCAGCTCAACATTCCTAGTTATAGGGTATTCAGATGAGATAGCAAGGGGGATAAAAGAGCGGCAGGGGGAGGTCGCATTATTGATCAAGGAATCAATTAAAACAGTGAGGATGGATGATATCTAGGAAGGATCATCAAATGAGGTCATATGGGTAGAAGTAAAAAACACAGAAAGGGCAAACATGCTGTTGGGTGTGTACTACAGGCCCCCAAACAGTCAGGAAGAGAGAGAGGATCAAATATGTAATCAGATTTCAGAGAAGTGTAAGAATAATAAGGCAGTAATATTTGGGTAGTTAAAATTCCCTACTATTAACCTGGATAGTTCTAGCGTGCAAGGTAGGGAGGGAGCAAAATTCTTAAGTTGCTTCCAAGAGAACTTTTTTAGCTAGTACTTAGAAAGTCCAACAAGGGGGGGGCGCAGTTTTGGGTCTAATATTTGGAAATGAGCCTGGGCAAGTGGAAGGCGTATCAGTAAGGGAGCGTTTTGGAGATAGTGACCATAACTCAGATTTAGGATAGTTATGGAAAAGGATAAGGTTGGGCTAGGGATAAAAGTTCTAAACTGGGGGAAGGCGAATTTTATTAAGATGAGACATGATTTGGCCCAAGTGGACTGGGAGCAGCTACTTGCAGATAAAGCTGTGTCAGAGCAGTGGGAGGCATTCAAGGAGGAAATAACGAGAGTGCAGGGCAAATATGTTCCCATAAAGACAAAGGGAGGGACCAAGTCTGGAGAACCCTGGATGTCAAGGGACGTTAAAGGTTAGGATTAAGAAAAAAAGCGAAGCTTCTAACAGATACTGAGGGCTCGATATGACATCTAGAGGAATATAAAAAGTGCAGAGGGGGAACTTAAAAAGAAAATTAGGAAAGCTAACAGAGTGCATGAGAAAGCATTGGTGGGTAGAATAAAGGAAAACCCAAAAGGGTTTTTTAAATATATAAAGAGCAAGAGAATAACTAGGGAAAGAGCAGGGCCAATTAGGGACCATAGAGGAAATATGCGTGCACGTGTGTGTACCTGCGGACCTGGGAGATGTGGGAAACCCTCAATGAAAACTTTGCATCGGACTTCACAATGAAAAAGGACAACGCAGGTCTAGGTATCAGGGTGGAGGACTGTGAAATATTAGATGAAATTAACATAGTGAGGAGACACTAGCAGGTTTGGTGGCCTTAAAAGTGGATAAGTCCGCAGGCCTGGATGAGATGTATCCCAGGCTGTTGACGGAGGGAAGGGGATAGACATCAGGGGCCCTGGCAGTAATTTTCAAATCCTCTGGCCATAGGTGAGGTGCCAGAGGACTGCTAATGTTGTCCCATTATTAAAAAAGGGAGGATGAGATAGACCTGGAAATTACAGGCCAGTCAGTCTAACCTGAGTGGTGGAGAAGTTATTAGAATTCTGAGGGTCAGAATATATCTGCACTTGGAGAGACATGGATTAATCAGGGATAGTCAGCATGGAAATTGGTAGGGTGGTAAATAGTGAGGAGGATAACTAAACTGCAGGAGGATATCAATAGACTGGTCAGGTGGGCATTGGCAATTGGAATTCAACCTGGAAAAGTGAGAGGTAATGCACTTGGGGAGGGTTAACAAGGCAAAGGATTACACAATGAATGGTAGGACCCTGGAAAGTGCTGATATCAGAGGGACCTTGGTGTGTATATTCACAGATCCCTGATGGTAGCAGGGCAAGTAGATAAGGTGGTTAAGGCGGCATACGGGAGACTTGCCTTTATTAGCCGAGGCGTTGCATACAAGAGCAGGGAGGTTATGCTATGTATAAAATGCTGGTTAGACCACAACTGGATTACTGTGTGCTGGTCACCATATGATAGGAAAGATGTGATTGCATTGGAGAGGGTGCAGAGGAGATTTACCAGGATGCTGTCGGCTGGACAGCCTGAGGTATGAGGAAAGGTTGGATAGACTGCGGTTGTTTTCCTTGGGGACCTGATAGAGATGTATAAGATTATGAAGGACATAGGGTGGATAGGAAGGCACTTTTTCCAGAGGGGTCAGTAACCAGGGGGCATAGATTTAAGGTAAGAGTTAAAAGACTAAGAGGGGAGTTGCGAAATGTTTTTACCTAAGGGGTGGTGGGAATCTAGAACTCATTGCCTGAAAGTGTGGTTGAGCCAGAAACTCTTGTAATATTTAAGAATTATTTAGATATTCACTTGTGTTGCCATAGCCTCCAGGGCTATGGACCAAGTGCTGGAAAATGGAATTAGTGTAGTCAGATCTTTGTTGACCTGCGTGGACACGATGGGCTGAATCACCTCCTCCTGTGCTGTAAATGCCTGAGCCTGAGATCTTGGCAACCCATCTACTGTGGCTGAGCAAATGCTAATACTATGATAGACTGTTGGTAGCTGACATACAGGACTTTTCCCATTAACAGCACTTGAGCAGACTTCCACATGGCTGGCAACAGGGATGCAATTTTTCTTGGATCTCCCAGTCAGCTGCCAGAAGAGCAACCTCTTCCTTCTGAAGACAAATGTAATTGAACTGTTTAATGCAAGACTTCTTTTATTCTTTCATGGGGTGTGGGCATTGCTGGCTAGACCAGCATTTATTGCCCATCTCAAATTGCCCTTAAGGTGGTGGTAAGCCACTTTCTTGAACTGCTGCAGACCATGTGGTGTAGAAGCACCCATAGTGCCTTTAGGCAGGGAGTACCAGGATTTTGACCATGACAGTGAAAGATCAGGAAGATATCTGCAAGTCAAGACGGCGTGTGGCTTGGAGGGGAACTTGCAGGTGGTCATGTTCCCATGCATCTGCTCCCCATGTCCTTCTAGATGGTAGAGGTCACTGGTTTGGAAAGTGCTGTCGAAGCATCCTCGTTGAGTTGCTGCAGTGCATCTTGTAGATGGTACGCACTGCTGCCATTGTACATTGGTGGTGGAGGGAGTGAATGTTGAAAGTGGTGGATTGGCTGCAAATCAAATTGCTTTGTCTTGGATGGTTCAAGCTTCTCAAGTGTTGCTCGAGCTGCACTCACCCAGGAAAGTGGACAGTATTCCATGACACTCCTTATTTGAGCCTTGTAGATTGTGGGCAGGCTTTGTGGAGTCAGGAGGTGAGTTACTCACCACAGAATTCCCAGCCTCTGATCTACGCTTGTAGCTACAGTGTTTATATGGCTAGTCCAGTTCAGTTTCTGGTGAATGGTGGCACCCCCCTGCTCCAGAATATTACTAGTGGGAGATTCCGTGATGGTAATGCCATTGAACGTCAAGGGCTGATGGCTAGATTCTCTCTTGTTGAAGATGGTCATTACCTGCCACTTGTGTGGCATGAATGTTACTTGCCCACTTACCAACCCAAACCTGAATGTTGTCCAGGTACTGCTGCATATGGACACGGAATGCTTCAGAGCCGGAGGAGTTGCAAATGGTGCTGAACATTGCGCAATCATCAGGAAATATCCCCACTTCTGACCTTAAGATGGAGGGAAGGTCATCGATGAAGCAGCTGAAGGTGGCTGGGCCGAGGACATTGCCTAGGACATTACCCTGCAGCCATGTCCTGAGACTTTTGTTTAATTTTTTTCACTGGATACAGGTGTTGCTTAGCTAGGCCAACAGTTGTTTCCCATCCCTAAAGAGAAGATGGACCTCTAACAACCACAACTATATTCTTTTGTGCTAGGTATGACTCCAATCAGTGGAGAGTTTTCCCCCTGATTCCCATTGATGTCAGTTTTTTGCTAGGGATCCTTAATGTCAAGGGTGGTCATTCTCACATCACTTTTGTAGTTCAGCTCTTTTGTCCATGTTTGAACCAAGGCTGTAATGAGGTCAGGAGCTGAGTGATGCTCAGTTTGGGCCCCACCAGGGCCAGTGATCAGGTTAATACTGTCCTGCTGGTGGGACGGGAAATGTGTTGTGATGCAAGCACAAGATGGACCTGTCAAATTCCCTGGCTTGTCTGCTGTGTTCTGTTATGTTATTTCATGATGTGATATTCCTGAGCTTATCTACTGACCTCTTTGACAGACTGCTTTTGCAGTATGTGATTGACTTGGAACCTAAAAGTATTGTCGTGTTTGCTTACTTGCTTACAATACAAAAAACTAGGTAGGATTGAAATGAAGTTTCTTGGCAAAATGTGGGAAATGGTTATTGTTGCTTGGGATCCCTTGCTGGGACCACTATTTATACATAAATAATTTGGATTCAACTTGGAGATTTGGTGCTGTTAGAGATTGCGAGCTTGTATAAAAATCCATTTTATATTGAACCGCATAGTTAAAATTCTAGCACAAAAAACCTGTTAATATTGCTGATATTTGTTCAGACGTCACAAGCAACCTGCTTTTGAGGTCAGATTACACATTATTTACATTAGAAGCTAACTTATCTGTAACCAATCATAGTGGTCCATTTTATACATTGCCAAACCTAAACACCAGCCTGCTAACTTTTGTAGTACGGACATCAGAAATTTCTTGTGCAACCTGAAGTCCTTTTGTTTCACCATTGGGAGCTAGCATTCAACCATCTAGGCAATAAGCTCTGGAATTCCCCCTTTAAATTTGTTTCTCTCCACCTCGCATTCCTACTGAAAACTCACCAAGTTTTTGAACATAGAACAAGGAGTAGGCCATTTGGCCCCTCTAGCCTGCTCTGCCATTTAATAAGATCATGGTTGATTTGATAGTAATCTCAAATCTGCATCCTGCCTACCCCCAATAACCTTTCACCCCTTGCTTACCAAGATTCTCTCCAGCTCTGCCTTAAAAGTATTCAAAGACTCTGCTTCCACCACCTTTTCAGGGACAGTGTCCCAAAGACTCACGACCCTCAGAGAAAAATTTTTTGCCTCATCTCTGTTTTAAATGGGCGACCCCATATTTTTAAACAGTGACCCCTGGTTCTAGATTCTCCAACAAGAAGAAACATCCTCTCCACATCCACCTTCGCAAGACCCCTCAGGATCTTGTATGTTTCAATCAAGTCGCCTCTTACTCTTCTAAACTCCGGATACAAGCCTAGCCTGCCCAACCTTTCCTCAGAAAACATCCTGTCCATTTCGGGTATTGTCTGTAAACCTTCTCTGAACTGCTTCCAACACATTTACATCTTTCCTTAAATAAGGTAACCAATATTGTACACAGTACTCCAGATGTGGTCTCACTAGTGCTTTGTATAACTGAAGTATAACCTCTTTACTTTTGTATTTCATTCCCCTCGCAATAAATGATAACATTTTATTAGCTTTCCTAATTATTTGCTGTACCTGCATATTAGCCTTTTGCGATTCATGCACTAAGATACCCAGATCTCTCTGCAATCTCTCACCATTTAGATAATATGCTTCGCTTTTATTCCTGCCAAAGTGGATAATTTCTCATTTTCCCACATTTATATTCCATTTGCCAGATCTTTGGTGACTCACTCAACCTATCTATATCTTTTTGTAACCTACTTTTGTCCTCTTCTTTCCTACCTATTTTTTGTGTCATCAGCAAATTTAGCAACCAACCCATCCATCTCTTCATCCAAGTCATTTATACAAATTGTAAACAGTTGAGATCCCAGCGCTGATCCCTGTGGCAATCCACTTGATACATCTTGCCAACCTGAAAAAGACCCATTTATGCCTACTCTCTGCCCCCTCTTAGCCAGCCAATCTTCTATCCATGCCAGTATGTTATCCATGAGCTTTTATTTTCTGCAATAACCTTTGATGTAGCACTTTATCAAATGCCCCCTGGAAATCTAAGTACAATACATCGACCGGTTCCCCCTTATCCACAGCACGTGTTACTTCTTCAAAGAGCTCCAATAAGTCAGTTAAACGTGATTTCACAAAACCATGTTGACTCTGCCTGATTACCTTGAACTTATCCAAGTGCCCTGAAATAGCTTCTTTAATATTAGCTTCTAACATTTTCCCAATGACAGATGTCAAGCTAACTGGCCTGTAGTTTCTGGCTTTCTGTCTCCCTTTCTTTTTGAATAATGGAGTTAACATTTGCTATCTTCCAATCTAATGGGACCTTCCCCGAATCTAGGGAGTATCAGAAAATTAAAACCAATGCATCAACTATCTCATTTGTCACTTCTTTTAAGACCCTAGAAAGAAGCCCATCAGGACCCCGGCACTCGTCAGCTCCAACAATTTACTCTCAGTCAAAAGGGAAGTGTTATTCATTTACCTGAGTTCTTCCCTCCCTTCCATTTTCTGATTTGTAACTGCTTCTGGGATGTTACTTGTATTCTTTATAGTGAAGACTGATGAAAAATACCTGTTCAATTCATCTGCCGTTTCCTTGTTTTCCATAATCAGTTCTCCAGACTCTCTCTCTATAGGACCAACACTCACTTTGTTAACTTGTTTCTTTTTAAAATAATTTTGGAAACTCTTACTATCTGTTTTTGTATTTCTTGCTAGCTTTCTAATTTTTCCGTCCTTATTAATCTTTTAGTCATCCTTTGCTGTTCCTTATATTCTGTCCAATCTTCTGACCTTCCACCTATCTTTGCACAATTATATGCTTTTTCTTTAAATTTGATACTGTCTTTAACCTTTTTAGTTAACTACAGATGATGTGTCCGTCCCTTGGGCTTTTTGTTAATTGCTCAAATGTATCTATTCTGCGTATTCTGAAATATCCCCTTAAATGTTTGCCACTGCGTCTCTATTGACCTATCCCTAAACCAAATTTGCCAATTCACTTTGGCCAGCTCTGCTTTCATGCCCTCGTGGTTGCCCTTATTTAATTTTAAAAACGTAGTCTCAGACCCACTCCTCTCAAACTGAATGTAAAATTCAATCATTTTATGGTCGTTGCTACCTAGGGCTGCCTTCACTATGAGATCATTAATTAATCCCATCTCATTGCACCAGCTCTAGTACAGCCTGCCCTGTGGTTGGCTACAGAACGTGCTGTTCTAAGAAACTATCCCAGAAACATTCTATGAACTCCTCATCTAGGCTACCTAGTCACCCTTCTAATATATCCTTTGATTCAGCATCAACAGTGGACTGTACTACAGTGAGGAATGTTGGGACATCTTTATATGTTAAATGCGCTAAATCATAGAATGGTTAGACTGAGATAATTCAGCCCATTATGCCCTCTAAGAGCAACTCAGCTCATCCCACTCCCCTGCCTTTTCTCCGTACTCCTGCAATTTTTTCTCTCCAGATAATTATCCAGTTCTCTTTTGAAAGCCATGTTTGGATCTGCCACCATCACAATCTCAGGCAGTACATTCCAGATCCTAGCCACTTGCTGTGTGTGTGTGTTTTTTTTAAAAGGGGTTTTCATCATGTTGCCTCTATTTTTTGCCAGTCACCTTAAATAAGTGTCCTCAAATTTTCCACCCTTCTGCCAATGGGAATGGCTTTTCCCTATCTAATCTGTCCAGACCCTTCATGATTTTGAACACTTGTAACAGATACCCTCTCAACTTTCTCTTCCCCAAAGAAAACATTTCCACATTCCCCTGCCTCTCGACATAGCTGAAGTCTCTCATCTACAGTACCATTCTCCTGATTCATTTTTGCACTCCCTCTGATGCCTTCACGTCCTTTCTAAAGTGTGGTGCCCAGAACAGTACTCTAGCTGAGGCAAAGCAAATGTTTGGCTGTCGTGCTTTTTGTTTCCCTTTCTTACTCATGCACATTATCTGCCTCTCTGCCTCACCAACTGCTTCCCCATCGCCTTGCTTGTCAACCTTGATTGGGTGCAGATTACGTGTCAGGATTGAGTGATCTGATGTATTTGGTGAGACCATGTCTGGAGCTTGGTAGGATGTTTTGGTCTCCTTACTTAAGAAAATATATACTTGCCATAGAGGGAGTGCAGAGAAGGTTCATCTGACTGATTTCTTGGATGGCAGGATTGTTGTTTGAGGAGAGATTAGGTCGACTAGATCTGATTTCGCTGGAGTTTAGAATAATGAGAGAGATCTCATTGAAATTTACAAAATTCTAACCGGGCTGGACAGACTGGATACAGAGATGATGTTTCCTCTGGCTGGGAGGTCTAGAACAAAGGGTCACAATCTTAGGATACAGGGTAGGCTGTTTAGGACTGAGATGAGGAGAAATTTCTTCACAGGATGGTGAACCTGTGGAATTGTCTACCGCAGAAGGCTTGTGGAGGCCTCGTCACTAAACTTATTTAAGAAGGAAATAGATTTCCAAATTCTAAAGGCATCAAGGGTTATGGGGAGAGAGCTGGAATATGGCACTGAGATAGAGGATCAGCCATGATCATATTGAATGCAGAGCAGGCTCGAAGGGTAGTATGACTTACTCCTTCTATTTTCTATGTTTCTATAAAGAAGGAACTTGCATTTATGAAGTGCATTGTGGATCTTGCTCTCTCAGCTACATAAACATTGTCCTTTCACTGGGATTCTCTTTCACACTCATTCTCCTCTGCCTTTAGTCTTTCATTTTCCATTTCTGCCCCTTCTTTCTTTGGTTGTCATAATTCATAGCCATTGTTCTGTTGCATTCAGTTTTAGATTTTACACTGCTTTGATCACCAGTGTAACTCCACATCCTAGGTGACTGCTACTATTTGGTTAACAGTTTGAGGTCTTTCCTCCTACCTACCTTCAGTTGGACCCAACAGCAAGCAAGCATCTCTGTCTCTTTTTTATTTCTTTGTGTATGTAACCCATTTGTCAGACAAGTCCTGCTGAGGGCCTGGGGCCAAGGACGACCCAGTAGAAGTGTGAGGTATTTGTTGATCACTGCAATAGGCAAATTGCTTATTGAGTATAGTCTTTGGGAAACCAACGCCAAAGCTATTAGCATTTTAACCACCTTTCATTTCGTTGCCATTTTTAAAATAAAAATTTGTACGAATATGCTTTGTTTAAACTATAATCCTTAAATGTAACTTTTTTATTTTAACCACTTTCTATGGGAAAGTGGTCAAAAAGTCCCAAAATGTGATGCACACCTCTTGTAACATTTTTCTTATTCTTTCATGGGATGTGATGGCTGCTGGCAAGTCCAATATTTGTTGCCCATCCTTAATTACCCTTGAGAAGGTGTTGATGAGCCAGATTGAACTTCTGTAGTCCATGTATAGTGCACTCACAGTGCTGTTCAGGAGGGAGTTCCAGGGTTTTTACCCAGCAATAGTGAAGGAGTGGCAATAAAGTTCCAAGACAGGATGGCGTGTGGCCTGTAGACAACTGCTGCCCATGTCCATCTAGTTGTTAGAGGTTATGAGTTTAGTAGGTACTGTCAAAGGAGCCTTCTCTCCACAGAATTCATAGCCTCTGACCTGCTCTTGTAGCCACAGTATTTATATGGCTAGTCCAGTTCAGTTTCCAGTCAATGGTAACAGCCAAGATGATAGTGGAGAATTCAGTGATGGTAATTCCCTTGAGTGTCAAGGGGAGATGGTTGGATTCTCTCTTGTTGGGAATAGGTATTGCCTGGCACTTGGCTTGAATGTTAGTTGCCCACTCATCAGCCCAAGCCTTATGGTTGTCTAGGACTTGTCGCATATGGACATGGGCTGCTTCAGCATGAGGAGTTGCGAATGGTGCTGAACATTGTGCAATTACCAGCAAACATCCCCACTTCTAACCTTATGATGGAGGGAAGAGCACTGATGAACCAGCTGAAGATAGTTGGGCCTAAGACACTACCCTAAGAAACTCTTAAAACAGTGCCCTGGTGTGAGGTGATTGGCCTCCAACAAGCACAACCATTTTCCTTTTGTGCTAGATATGAGTCTAACCAGTAGAGAGTTCTCCACCACCAGTACCCACTCCTGACTCCCATTGACTTCAATTTTGATGGGGCTCCTTGCGGCCACACTTGACCAAATGCTGCCTTGATTTCAAGGGGAGTCACTCTCACTTCGCTTCTTGAATTCAGATTTTTCATCTCTATTTAGAACCAAGCCTGTAATTAGACCAACAGCAGAGGGGTCTTTGCGGAACTCAACAAAGCATGAATGAGCAGGTTATTGCTGCGTAAGTGTTGCTTAATAGCACCGTCGGTGACACCTTCCATCACTATGCTGATGATCAAGAATAGATGATGGAGGGATAATTGGCCAGATTGGGCTTCTGCTTTTTGTAGACAAGACATACCTGGATAATTTTTCATGTTGTCGGGCTGGCACCAGTGTTGTCACTCTACTGTAATTGCTTGGATAGGGGTGTTACTAGATCTGGAGCATTATTGCAGGGATTTTGTCAGGGCCCATAGCCTTTGCTATATCCAATTCCTTCAATTGTTTTTAGATATGTGTAGTGAATTGAATTGACTGATGACTGGCATCTGTGATGCTGGGGATCTAGGGAGGTAGCAGGTATACATCATCCAATCGGCATTTCTGGCTCTGAAGATAGTCGCAAATGCTTCAGCCTTATTTTTGGCACTGACGTGCTGGGCTCCCCCACCTTTGAGGATGGGGTGATTTGTGAAGCCTCCTCTTCCTGTTAGGTGTTTTATTGTCCACTGCTATTCACGACTGGATATGGCAAGACCGCAGAACTTTGACCTGATCCATTGGATGTGGATCGCTTCACTCTGTCAATCACGTTCTACATCCACTATTTAGAATGTAGCTCTGTATTGTAACTTTACGGGATTGGCACCTCAGGGCACCAGGTTTGCCTGGTGTTACACTTGGCATGATGTCCTGCACTTGTCATTGAACCAGTGTTGAACCCCTGGCTTGATGGTAATAATAAAGTGAGGGATGTGCTAGGCCATTGATGTGAAAATGTTTAGTTTCATATATCATGTGATTTAGGGGTATAACTTCCCGTTTTAGGAATTTTAATTTTAAATGTAGGTAAATGGAAACATCTGATAAACTGGTCAACAACCCTGAAGTAAGTGCAGTTCAAACAGACCTGGGGTAATTACAGTTCAAGGAAGAAGCTTTATTGTGTTGCAGGGATAGTGATAAAAGGTATTCGCAGTTAGATCCAAAGTAGCCAATGCAATCTTATCTGAAGGAGCCAGTTTGTCTTGACACATCTCTGAAAACGCTTCAAAGCCGAGTGTAAACCAGGGAGGTTTGTTATTCATGTAGGTTCCCCAGATCAAAGAAGCTAAAAGCAAGTTGTAATCACTGGGTTTCTCGTTGGAATCAGTAAGTCTAGAATAAAGGACTGTTACCTCCAGTGGAGAGAGAAATTATTCATGTGGGTTCCCGAATCAAACGGGCTGTTTTGAAGGTTAAAGAAAAATTAATTTGCATTTCCGTTGGAAACACCCCATGACTACCATGCTGCTATTGAGGGAGGCTATACTGGAAGGTACTCGTTTATGTTTTGGGTTTTTCTGTGTTTTCTCATAAACACACAGTTTTCTCTTTTTCTCTTTCTCTGCGTATCAGGAGTCATCTTGGAAGGCTGAGAGATTGCAGTGGTGTTCTTCTGGCAGCCAGAACAGGAGCTGTAGCCTACTGAGCAAGAAGGCAGTGAACCCCTTGCTTGAGCTGGGGTGTCCAGAGGTGCTTAGAGTTGGAAGGTTGTCTGGCTGATTGCTTGTGGAAGGGTTACAAGGAATCTCGGACCTTTGAGAATAGCAGGAGCACTGAGGAGAATCAAGTGAATTTCTAAGAGCCATGGCACACCTTGGTTTGATCCTGGGAGGAGTGAGAGTCCTCCAGATTGTGGAAATTGTGGGGAAATTCTTGGGTAGGATTAAAAATAAGTGGTCTGTTCAGATTTTTGAGTTTAAGTAATTGTTTACGAAATATATATAGTGTTAAATTAGTACTTTGTTAACTCTCGTACAGTAGAAGTTTTTGTTTAAAACGTGAAACATTGGGGATTGATTTCTTTCGGTTAATAACAGAGTTTGAATTTCTTTTCAAAAGTTAATCTTCCTTGAGATCATAACACCATGGAGTTAGATTGTGGTTGAATACAAGTCCTACTGCTGATGGCCCACATTGATCCCAGTTTAGAGTTGTTAGATTTGTTCTGAATCTATTGTATTTAGCATGGTGGAAGTGCCGCACAACACAATGGATGATATCCTCAGTGTGAAAATGGGACTTGACACCAATTTCTAAGTCCAATTCTAATGCCTGCCTGTGAAGCATCCTAAGATTTTTTAAATTAGTGATGGTATACACCATCGGCTTTTCAAGGGTATTGGACTTAATTAGGTTGTTGCCATGGGTGGAAATTTGGATGAATTTATTCCATATGCACAAAATAATGGATCAGTATAGGGTTAGAACAATGAGTATTCCAAGAATGAGGAATGTAATAAAATTGTTTTATGACAGAGTACATTGTTGTCTATTTGAATAGGATCTAAGTGATTGTACTGGATTCATCCTAGGGTTATTGGAGAGCTGCCAGAACCAGTGGCAAATATATTTAGGCTTCATTTGAGAAGCTGGATCAGCAAAAGTATTTATTTCAAAAACGAACTCTGAGGAGAATTAAGGAATTGCAGATGGTTAGTTTCACAGTACAAAGACAATTCTAGACACTATTGCAACAAATGGGTTGACCATTTAGGTGATATGAAATAATGGTTAAGTGTCAGGGATTTACAAAATGGAAATCCTGACAATTTTTTGGTAACTTAGGGATGACAGTGCAGATGGCACTGACTTTGATTGGAATGTAGTAACTATATTCAGTTACTATAAATTGTAATGGAAAGCTAGTTGAAAAAATTAACAATCTAAGATTTGGCAACAATAAAATTAAGAACATCAAAGACAATGTAAAATTCAAAGTACGGTGCAGCAGGTACCTATAAGTGTTAGTCATCACTGACAAAGAAAAGGCTGAGAAACTCAGTCACTGCCTCCAGGTCTGCTTATGAAAGAGCTGAAGTAAGGAGCTGAAATCTCTAGATGTTGTTCAGATTGTATTGAATAAGAAAAAGACACAAATAACCGGAAAATGCTGGAAACACAGCAGGTCAGGCAGCATCTGTGGAGAGCATCAGGGTTAACATTTCGGGTTGTGATGACTCTTTTTCTACACAAATGCTGCCTCACCTGTTGAGTATTTCCAGCATCTGTTTTTATTTCAGTTTTCAAGTAACTCTTTCGAGTACAAACCCGTTTCCATCTGTTTCAGATGAAGTTACATTGTTTCATAGTTTGCCATTGTGAGATTTGAACTCTTGATCTGGGGGTTACAAACCCAGTACCATAACCACTTGGTTATTTAGGCCAAGCTAAAGAAGATGTAACTTTTTCGAGTGCAAACAGGTTTCCATCTGTTTCAGATGAAGTTACATTGTTTTCATAGTTTGCCTTTGTGAGATTTGAACTCTTGATACTCTTTTTGAGTAAACCTGTTTCCATCTGTTTCAGATGAAGTTACATTGTTTCATAGTTTGCCATTGTGAGATTTGAACTCTTGATCTTGGGGTTACAAACCCAGTACCATAACCACTTGGCTATTTAGGCCAAGCTTTCAGATTTCAAGTATCTGTAGTAATTTGCTTTTGTACAGAATTGGCAGCAGTATGCTCAGATGAATCTAATTGAAGTTAATAGAGGCAGGGTCTTAATAAATGACTGGGTAGAGGGCTATAATGACTCATCCTTCATCACGGCCCTGTGATGAAGCCCTGGGGCCCACAAGGCTGTATTGGGACAAGTACTCTTCCGCATGGAGTCCACAATCCAAACAGGCCATTCAGTCAACTGATCTATACTGATATTTATATTCCATTTGAGCCACCTTATCTAATTACATCATCCCACCCTGCTTTGTATCCCTCTATTCCCTTCACGATTTGTGCATTAAATCTGCCCTATTGGTATCTTCATTTCATGTTAGAGTCTGTGCTTGATATCAGCTTTAGCAGGGATAGTTAATACTGTAGAACAGTTTGATTAAATGTGAAGTTGTGCACTTGGGGATATAACATAAATGGTGATTATAGAATTAATAGGACAATATTTTCAAAGATAAATCCGGAAAGGGATTTGGAAATGTCTGGATGCGATTGTGGAACCAAATGAATTGTTGAGTTGCATTGTATAAGGAGAGGAACAGAATTGATCAAAGTACAGTAAACTTATATCTGGCACTTTAGTAATGTTATGATATGGCAGGTGGCATTTGCCAGGCTGACCAAATCCACAAGGGAAACTTGCACGCTACCATAATGATTTTGCAATTTGTATTTATTACGAGAAGGTTTATGCACTGAAGTCAGAAGTAATGAGTTCACTACCACCATTAGAGATTTTAAAGATTCAATTAAAACACTTATTAACAAAAGAAGAAAAAAAACTTAAACACACACACGATTAGTTACACAGTTATGACAGTTCCCAAAAATTCTACTTAACCAAACTCCCAACTACACACCCCGTTTATGGCAACAGTCCGAATAGTTTCCAAGTGTATAAATTTAATATAATAAAGCTATCTAGCAATATTACCACAAGCACCCACTGGACAATGGACTCCTAAAGGTTTCTAACACTACTTTGGTTACTGGAACAGCAAACTTCCGCAAGGTGGCTAGAGGCTTTTCCCCAAGTCTATTTCACAGGGTGCACTTTTCAAGACCTCACACAGCCTTCCATCCTTCTTTGAATATATTTTATCCTTTTTGATTGTAAATCCCATTGTTTCCACTTGTCTTTAGAAGCTACTTTTCCCAGAATATTAAAAAACTACCATGTTCTCATTATGGCCAGCAGTTTTGGGAAAAATCAACGTAAGGCATGGTTGTTATTTATCTTGCCAGTTGTAAACATTTTCCATGTCCCTTTTTAAAATCAAACACTTCTTCACTTGCCTAAAAATTAGGTCACTGATCTGTTGACCTCACCCTAGCTTTACTCATCGCTATTTCAAATGCTTGTTTTATACCTCAGTACTTTGATAATTTAAACGTTGCAGTCTAACCGTCTATAGCTTAATTTAATTAGCCCCACACACAGGGACCCCCCCCCCCATGCATGACGGCCCCACGCGCGCCGTGCGCAACCCCCCCCTTTCATGTGCATGCACACACAAACCAACCCCCTGCACACACAAAGCAAACCCCCCACCACACACACACACACACACACACACACACACACACACCCCAACCCCCCCACACATGTGCGTGTACACAAACCACCCCGCCCCCCATACACACACACAAACCAATCCCCATGCACATGCAAATGCAAACCACCCCACCCAGACACACGAATCACCCCCTCCCACACAAATAAACCTACCCCCAACACACAAACCACCCCACCCATGCACACGCAAACACAACCCCCCCTCAACACACACACAGACACACACAGACACACACAGACACACACAGACACACACAGACACACACAGACACACACACACACACACACACACACACACTCAGACACGCACACCTGCTTTCAAGCATCCCACAACAATATAGGAAAAATATGATCATTTCTTGGTACCTCCATCCTTATGGAACAATGAACTATCATAATTTTAAGAGGGTTTCATTTCTCAACCCATTTCGCAATATTTCCTATACTTGCCTATCTACAGAAAACTGTTGCAGTACCAGGTGCATGCATTAACATGACAATATATACAATACCTTTGTATTAACAGAGGTCATTTCAGTCTAGTGTCCACGTTTCAAATGTCTTTTTGTACTTGAACTAACTTTACTGGATTTAATCTAAAAGGTTGTTACCTTATTGAATCCCCCACAAAAACATCATGTATAGCTAAATTTGTTTTCTCTGGCTTATTCTCACAAATAGCTTTGTGTGACTGCGATCGTTTTTCCAAGTCACTTTGACAGTTGCCTGGAAGGTAACACAATATTACTTTTTTAAGTACTCCCTCATTGTCCAATTTGATTAGAGGAAAGTCAATTTCAGAATCCTTCATTTCTACCTCTCTCTTTATCTACCACTACTAATACTTCTTTTGGTTATCTTCCCTGTCAAAGTACTTTTAAAGCATATTTACATGACACACACTTTCGTTCTTCTATCTGGGGTATTTGTTAAATAATTTACTTCACTCAGTCTCTTTTCAATCCTGTAAGGCCTACTAAATCTTGCCTTTAATGGTTCACTTGATACTGCCAACAAAGCTAACACCTTTTCCCTAGCAACAAAACTACAAGCTTTTGCCCTCTTATCTGCATTTGTCATCTTCACCTGCTTTGATATCTTTAAATGTTCCTTAGTTCACATGCTCTGTTCAATCTTTCTCTGAATTTTGTCCTATAATCCAGGAGAGTAGTTTCTGAACTCTGACCCTCTAGTTTCTCCTGAATCAACTTTAGTGGTTCATAGACCATAGACTAAATCCTGTAGATTTGTTAGGGCATCCCCAATAGCAAATAACAAGAATGGAACCCCCCAATCCCAGTCCTGTAGGCAGTTTTGACTACAATCCCTCATCATAGATTTTAAAATTTGATGCCATCTCTCTAAAGCACCTTGTGATTCAGAGTGATAAGCTGATGACTTAAACTGTTTTATCCCCAGGCTGTTCATTACTTCCTTAAACAGCTGTGGTATGAAATTCAAACCCTGATCCGACTGTAACCCATATCTTGTAAAAAAAAAAATTTAGTCAACTCCTCTACAGTTATCTTTGTTGTAATATTTCGTAAAGATATCATTTCTGAAAACCTTGTAGACACGTCCATGATTGTCAACAAGTCCTGATTTCCACTTTCGGTATTTGATTGTGCAGGTCCCCTCCCTATCAGGACCCTGGTAAAAGGTTCCTCAAATGCTGGAATCGGAGTTAGTGGTGCAGGTTTAATCACTGCTTGAGGTTTTCCTGTCACCTGACGTGTGACATATCTACAGAATTTGACTACATCTTTATGCAGTCCAGGCCAATAGAAATGTTTTTGTATTTTTGCCTGAGTTTTCCTAATTCCTAAGTATCCAGCTATTGGAATTTTCATGAGCTACTCTCAATATTTTATTTCTGTATCCAGTTGCTATTTAATGTACTACTGGCCTCTTCTCATCTGCTGGCAAATGAGGCAGGCCACATTTCATCATTTACACATTACCTTTAAGGTGATAACATTCTGCTATACATTCTGCCTCTGCTTCCGAATAAATTGTCCGATATAACTTCCTTATTCATGAATCCTTCTGCTGTAACTCTACTAATTTCACTGACCCAAACATTTCTGCCTTATTCTCTTCAACCTCTCTTCTTGAGCAATCTTTTCGAAAACAGATCCAGCTCATTGGATGTCAGCATCCTTTCCCTGCCTTTTTGATTCTTCCTCCTTCCTGTTTCAACCTTGAATTTGTGATCCCGTTACTACACTATATCTGGAAACAATCCAGGATGCTCTTTATGCATCATCTTTGTTGAATACACCTCCATGGGCTGCTTGGCTAGGGTAGGCACTGCCATCTGTGACCCAGCTATATCATTACCTAAATAAATTTAACCCTTGTAATGGGCATTTTTTCCACTGTTCCAGCAATCACTTTGGCTGTTTTCAACTTATTCTTTAAATTAACCTTCCACGAGGAATAGGTTTAGCAGCTCCATGAATTACACTTATTACTATTTGTTCCTGCAACTCTCTCTGGACAACTACTAGCACTATCCCATAACATTAAGGACTGACTAGCCCCTGTATCCCTTCAAATGTTAACATCTTTGCCTGCTCGTATGCAAATCACTGGCTTACTTGCCTCTGGACCTCTAACAGTTCTGTAATTTTGGACAGTAGCTTTAACTGTAATCAACTGAAAATGAATTTTCCATTAACCTACAGTAATGTCCCAAGTAAATTGAATACCATTCTGTGAATACAACACTGTTTCAGTTTACCCAAACAACTGTATTTAGTATTGATATCAACGTCCATCCAGGACCCTCCACCCCTTCCCGTCTCTCTGTCCCCGTCCTGTCTTCTAATCCCAGCCCTTGCTGGGTATTCACTATACCCCCTGACCTCCCCTCTCTGATGCTCTGATGCTGAACGTTCAGTCCCAGCAAAGGATTCAGTTTCATACCCTTATGCGCTCATCGCAATGAATTTCAGGCTCAACACGGTGCTGAACTCTTTTTCCACCACCTTGGTCTCTGTGCTCACTTCTTTGGGCAGGAGTGTTCCCCGTTCCCTGCCCCTCCCCCCATGCCCCGCCCCTTTCATCCATCTCCACTTCTCCCTCCACCTTGACCCCTCCCTCTGGCCTCTTACCTGCCCTTGATCTTTTCATTGAAAACTATTGGTGTGACATCGGCCATCTCAATTTCTCTGCTCCTCTCACCCACTCTCAACCACCCACTCCTTCTGAACTTGCTGCATTCCTTTCTCTCAGGTCCAACTCTGACTTCGTTATCAAACCTGCCGACAAGGGTGGTGCTGTTGTCTGGTGTACTGACCTCTGCCTTGCAGAGGCTGAGCGCCAACTCTCAGACACTTCCTCCTACCTCCCCTGAGCCATGACTCCACCACCGAACATCAAGCCATTGTTTCCAGGACTGTCACTGACCTCATCTCCTCTGGAGATCTATGCTCCACAGCTTCCAACCTCAGTCTCCCAACCTCGGACAGCCTGCTTCTACCTCCTCCCCAAAATCCACAAACAGGACTGTCCCGGTAGACCAATCGTGTCAGCCTGTTCCTGCCCCATGGAAATCATTTCTTCCTATGTTTATTCTGTTCTCTCTCCCCTTGTCCAGTCCCCTCCCACCTACATCCACAATTCCTCTGATGCCCTACATCATATCAATAATTTCCAGTTCCCTGGCCTTAATCACCTCCTCTTCACCATGGACGTCCAATCCTTCTACACCTCCATCCCCCACCAGGATGGTGGGAGGGCTTTCCATTTCTTCTTTGAACAGAGGCCCAAACAATTCCCATCCATCACCACTCCTCTGTCTGGCTGAACTTGTTCTCTCGATGAACAATTTCTCCTTAAACTTGTCTGACTTTCCCCAAATAAAAGTTGTGGCTATAGGTACCCGCATGAGCCCCAGTTATGCCTGTCTCTTTATGGGGTATGTGGAACATTCCTTGTTCCAGTCCTACTCTGGCCCCCTCCCACAACACTTTTTTTTGGTACATGGATGACTGTTTCGGTGTCACTTCATGCTCTCATCTGGACCTGGAAAAATTTATGAATTTTGCCTCCAGTTTCCACCCCTCCATCTCTTTCACATGGTCCATCTCCAACATTTCCCTTCGCTTCCTTGATCTCTCTGTCTCAATTTCAAGTGTTGGACTGTCCACCAATATTCATTTCAAGCCCTCCGACTCCCACAGTTACCTCGACTACAGCTCCCCTCACCCTGCTTCCTGTAAGGACTCCATCCCCTTCTCTTAGTTCCTTTGCTTCTGCCACATCTGTTCCAATGATGCCACTTTCCAAAGCAGCGCTTCTTACATGTCTTCCTACTTCCTCAACTGAGGTTTCCTACCTATGGGGCCCTCAACCATGTCTGACCCATCTCCCATGCCTCTGTCCTCACACACTCTCTCTCCCCCCCCCCCCCCCCCCCCCCCCCCCCCAACCATGAACCATGATAGGGTCCCCCATGTCCTCATTTTTCACCCTACCAGCCTGTGCATTCAAAGGATCATACTCTGCCAATTCCAGCATGATGCCACCACCAAACACATCTTCCCTTTGCCACCCCCCCGCCCCCAACTGTCAGTATTCTGAAGAGACCGTTCCCTCGGGGACACCCTGGCCCACTCCTCCATCACCCTCAGCACCCTCCCATAGCACCTTCCCATGCAACCCTAAAAGGTGCCACACCTGCCCATTCATATTTCCCCCCCCACCCCCTCACCATCCAAGGACCCAAACAGTCCTTTCCCCTATTGCATTTGCTGTTCCCAATGCAGTCTTCTCAACTTTGGAGATACCAAACGCAGACTGGATGATCACTTTGCAGAACACTTTGGGTCTTTCCGCAAGCGTGACCCAGATCTTCCTGTCACTTGCCTTTTCAACACACCATCCTGCTGTCATGTCCACATGGTCCAGCCTTGGCCGGCTGCAATGTTCCAGTGAAGCTCAATGCAAACTGAAGGAGCAGCACCTCATCTTGCAGCCTTCCAGGTTTAACATTGAGTTCAACAATTTCAGACCATGAATTCTCTCCTCCATCCTCACCCTTTTTGATCCCCATTTTTCAATATTCATTTTTATTTTTTTTTTTTTCCTACTTATTTTTGTTATTTTTAAAAATCTATTTCCATTTTTATTCATTGTTTTATCCTCAGCTTTTAGCCCAGTTTCTGAATAATAACATACCCTTAATTCAGTAATAGCATAATTGCGTTTGAAGAGTTTGGATTATGTGTGTTATGTCATGATCCCCTTAGAGACCTTAACTTTTAAAACTTCCACTTATTAGCTGACAGAATGACATGACAGGATTTCACGTTTTGGAACTTTTACTGTAACAAATGACTAAAAAAAATATTGTTGATTAAACACTTTCCCTTTTGGAGGCAACTAATACTAACTACAGAAAGTAATGTTCCACTTTTTAAATTTATCACCTATTGCACATTCCAAGGATTTGCTGCCCTTTTAGAAAAGTGTGCAGAGTTGCTCAGCTTCCAATGGGATTCTCCTATCCCCATTTTGCCGAGCGTAACTTTGAGTGACCATCTCCAGGCAATTTCCTCCGTTTTCAGAGAATTTCTTTAAATCCACCACTAGTGGTAAAGCCTGACCACACCAGGACAAATCTCCTGGAATCCTTAAGCTGCGAGTTGCCAAACTTTAACTAGAGGCTGTCTCCTTCCTGTATCTGGCCATGGTAATTTGCGAAGCCGTGCAGCCTCCTTTCTCTCCTGACCAGGCAGAACTCTGCTATCTGTCTAAGATATTCATTGAGTTGTAGGGAAGCCTGTAACCTAATTGAAAAATGGCTTCCTTCACCCTCTTTCCCATACCAGTGTGAAACGCTTTAACCTTTAATTCATGTAGAAATGCTAATTGGCTATCCTTGACCCAATTCTCTTTCATCTTAGAAATAAACGGATAGGTTACAGCCCAGTACCTTCAGCACCTTTTTCTGGAACTTTGGGAGACTGAGTCTCCCCAAAGACTGCTGCCATTGTCTCCAAGTGTAAATATCTTGCCCCTTCTCAGTAAAACAATCCACGCCTTCCTTTAATCTCTTATCAGCCAAGCCACCCAGGCATATTGTCAGACAGACTGCAGAACAGGTCACATGATCCCTCTCCATTTACTCTAAATTTAAAGTTACAGTCCAAAAATATTCCTGTGGCACCCAGATCACATAGGCCTGTTGCTGGTCAGTGCAGCTTCATGTCATCCTGCATTCCAAAGCGTCCTGTTTTACCTTAAATTAAAAGAGACAGGTTAAAGCATAATTGTCTTAACTGCTAGAGTAGACTAGACTTTATAACACTATGCAAACCTTTCAATCTGTTTTCAGAAGTTGTTTGATTGGTAAATGAATAGGCCCACTGAAATATATCAGTTATGGTTGAATTTTGTTGGGATCTTATGTATTGTAATGTTAGCAGGCATATAGTGCTCCATGGTTGTAATCATGCTGCAGTTAGCAATTTGAGATCAGTATTTGTGACCTGTAACATGCAACCATCAGTCAAAATTCTAACAACAACAACAACTTGCATTTGTATACTATCTTTTAAGATAGTAAAACAACCCAAGATGCTTCACAGGATTGTTAGTAACTAAGATTTTTCACTGAGCTACATAGAGATTTTAGGACAGGAGACCAAAAGCTTGGTCAGATATTTTTATGGAACATGTTAAACAGCAGCGAGACAGGCTTAGGGAGGGAATTCCTAGCCAACCGATGGCATGGCCGCCATAGGTGTAGCAGAGAAAAATGGGGATCCTCAAGGGGCCAGAATTGCTGTAACAGTGATTCTGGAGGGTTGTACAACTGGAGGAAGTTAGAGATAGAAAGGAGTGATGCCATGAAGAGATTTGAAAATGAGGATGAGGGGCATTTCTTAACCAGGAACCAGTTTGGTTTAGTGAGCACGGCTGTGATGGGATCCTAGTACTTGATGCAGGTTAGGAAATGGGCAGCAGAGTTTTGGATGAGCTTAAGTTTATGAAGGGTAGGACATCAGAGGCTATTAATTGCTCATATGTATAGATTGGGGGTGGTAAGGGCAGCCACAAAAGAGCTCTGTGCATTTATGTTAGGATGCATGTGCAGAACTCGTTTGCCTGCTGCAAATTTTTAAAGCTTTAGGTTATGTGGGAACACTTATGTCCTCGTTGTATTAAAAAGATTCCACAGAAGTATAAAAGGTTCCAAGGTGGTCAAATAGATCTGGTGCAGAAAGCACTCAAGATTTTGGCTTAAAGGTGCTTTGGTATTGCCTCCCCTTGTGCTATATTTCCCGTCTGTCACTTACACACTTCTCAGTTGTGTGCATCCTGTCTCGTTGCATGTGCTTTAAATGAAAGTCACTTCAGAGATTTTGCTCTTTGCAAAGTAAAGTTCCAGTTCAAGACTAGATTCTATTTAATATTAACATTTTTAACCATAAGTTGTTTAATAGCTTGCCTTTTGAAATCTTGAAAAGTATATTTTTTCAAACCAGTTCTTGGCTTTGAACCATAGTTCTTGCCAATTGCATAATGGAAGTCTCTGGAAGTTGTGAGCAAAACGAGCAAACGGGAAATGTTAATCCTCACAGTCAGCTCTATTTTGTATACTTTCATTTAAATAATTCGTAGGAAATAATTTTTGCTGGCATTGTCCTTGCATTCACACCTTCAGAAACATGTATCAAGTGGCCTTAGCAATTTGTCACAAATTATGGGAAAAAAACACTTCTTACATCCACAGATTGAGCTTGGTGCTGTTACTTCATAAATTAAAACTAACCTGTACCCTGTAGAAAGAATTTATGTTTGGTTGCTTCAAGTCTGTTTCAGTTCGGCTCTTGGAAGTGTCATGAAAATATAATTCTCATAATATTATTGCTTTATTGTAAAGAAAGGTTAATAGTGGGGTTTGGATTGTTTCTGTGTGTGTGTGGGGGGGATGTAATTGAATTGGAGACAGCTGGTCTGGAGGCTTTGATGCATTAAAAAAGAAGCTCTGTTTGAAATGCTAATTATGTAAACATGGCTGAAGTTTAATAATGTGAGGTGTAAGCAAAATTTGCATTTTTAGATAAATTAGGTTAGTTTGAATTGCCGAGATTGTAAGATGTTACACATTGCTGGAAGAAGCTAAGCCAAACAGTGTGTTTATTTTTCTTAAAGTTTACTGATTAAAATTAGTACCATGAAGTAAAGTTGCAAATGGAATTTACATTAAAAAGGGCGAAACATGTATACAGGTGATGAGGCTGTGTCAGAGGAGAAGGCATTCTAAGATCTAAAACAAGTATGAAAAGCCTTCAACCTCTTGTGCATTAAGTTGCTGTCTACAGGAATCAACGCTGAGAAAACTCCCTTTGGAATCTCATATCCAGGGTATTATGTTGCTTTGTCTGGGTATGTTTAAATCTATTTGTTTTTACTGTTGCCTTAATAGTGGTGTAACTGGGGGCCAGATTAGTTAGGGGTTTTAGGAGTTATGATAGTATGTTGTAGACCTATGTATGTGCTTGAAATCTTTTTTTTGTTAATAAATGTTTAATTTAGTTTTCTTTAAAGCTTCACCTCAAGTCGTGGCAATCTTATTACTTCTGAATTCAGGGCTCGTATCTCAAAATAAAATGCAAATTGCAAAACAGTTCTGACCACGTGATAAGGTTTCCCTCGTGGATTTGATCCACCTGGCACACATCATCCACTATGTCATAACAAAATTGGGGGCTCTTTGCGGGATATGTTTGAAATTCTTTGATTGGTTTGGTGTTGGTGAAGCACTTTGAATTCAGGAGTTGGTGTGAGGTATTTTTAAAGTGGTGAGACTGCAAAAATGTCTGGATCCATGGCTAAAACTTTTTTGGAAGTAGAAGATATATCTCTGGGTTTCAATAAGTATCTAAGGATGAGTTAACAGAGTTGGTAGATAAGTTGCAGTTGAGGTTACCTGTAGGGGCAAAGAAAGCAGACATAGTTGAAGTGATAGCACAGCACAGCATTTGAAGTTGGAAGGGATACCTGCCACCCGTGAGTCATGGCTGGAGATTGTTAGACTTCAGTTAGAAATGAAGAGGCTTGAATTTGAATAAGCAAAGGAACTAAGAAAACTTGAATTGGACGCAAATGGAAAAGAATTGGAAATGAAAAAACTGGAAGTAGATACAGCAGAAAAAAAAAAGCAGAGAAAGAAAAAGAAGAGAAAGGACATTCCAAAGGGAACTGGCGGAAAGACAGGAGAAGGAAAAAGACAAGAAAGGGAATTTGAAATGGTCAAGTTAGAAAAGGAACAGAGAATGAAGGAAAGAGAGTACCAGCTTAAAAAGCTGGATTTTAAAAAGGAGACATCAGATGCTGAGGAAAGCTCTGATGATGAGAAAACCTTTAACCTAAAACCCAGTGGGGTGATGTTTAAAATTGTGCAAGCTCTTCTGAAGTTTGAGGAAAGATCTGGAGATGTTCTTTATTTCATTTGAGAAGATAGCTAAACAGATGAAATGGCACAGGAAAACTGGACATTGTTACAATCTAGGTTGGTGGGTAGAGCACATAATTATGCTTCACTGTCAGAAGAAATGTCAGTGGACTACGATGTGGTAAAAAAGGCTATTTTGAGTTAATATAAGTTGGTTCCTGAGGCATTCAGGCAAAATTTTAGGAATATGGGCAAACTTATATTGAGTTTGATAGAGTAAAACAAAGTAATTTTGACCAGTGGATGTGGACATTAAAGATAGAGACAATGTATAGAGACAACTCTTAGAAAAGTAATTCTTTTGGAAGAATTTAAAGATTCAGTTTCTTCAGGAGTGAGGAATCATGCAGGAACAGAGGGTTAAAATGGTAAGCAGCAGAGAAAGCTGGTGATTGAATTAGTTCATAGATCTAAACCTTTTTTCCGTCACTTTTAAATCAGGGAAGGATAGAAAGTGGGAAGGTGAAAAGAAGGTAGTCAGGGAAGAGGAGTAGGTGGAAATCCCCAGTAAGTTTTTTCTTAAAAAGGAAAGTGCTGAGGGTAGAAGTGACATTCGAAAAATTGAGGTGTTTTCATTGTAATAAAGTAGGGCACACAAAGTCAGTGTGCTGTAAATTGCAGAGAAAATGTTAGAATTATTGGGGTGCAGAAAAGTTCTGGAAATCATAAGACTGTGGGTTCTGAGGTTCAGACACAGGAAAAAACAGTGGCTTATGTACAGGTAAAGCAGGAAGAATCAGTGATAGGTAAAGAAGTGGGAATGTGTTCACAATTTACCCAAGGGAGCTCCGAGGAGCAAGTTGCAGAAATGTTTGAAGATTTTGTATGTGAAGAGGGAGTCTTTCCATGTGCACAGGGCGGAGTAGGTAAAAATATTCAAATTTTAGGAGACACAGGGGCTAGTCAATCCTTAATGTTGTGGAACAGTGACAATTGTTATTTAGAAAGAGTATTGTGAGAACAGGTGATAATAAGTGGGGTTCATGGAGATGCTAAACCTATTCCATTTGTGGAAGCTCAATTTAAAGAGCAAATGGGAAACAAGTGAGGTGATTGTTGGAGTAGAAGAAAAATTGCCAATTGCAGGGGTTCAATTTATTTTAGGTAATGATATAGCTGGGTCACACGTGGGTGATGCCTATGGTAGTTGAGCAGCCTGTAGGGGTGTTTTCAACAGAAGTGTTACAGAAAGAGCATCCTGAATTGTTTCCAGATTGTGTGATCACAAGATTCACAGGTTGAAACAGAAAGAACTGGAAGTTAAAATGCAGGGAGAAAGTGTGGAAGTCCAATTAGCTGACACTGTTTTTGATTTTAAAAAAAACAGAAAATGCTGGAAAAACTCTGGAGGTCTGACAGCATCTGTGGAGAGAAAAAAACAGAGTTAATGTTTCAAGTCTCTATGATTCTGTTAGACCTGCTGAGTTTTTCCAGCAGTTTCTGTTTTTGTTTCAGATTTTCAGCATCCGCAGTATTTTGCTTTTATCTTACTATTTTTGCTAAGATTGTTCAGGAAGAAAGAAAGGAGGATAATACAGCTGAGGTATTTGGCTCAAAGCAGTTGGTAGAGTTACAGGAATAGAATATGAAAATAAGTCAGTTATATCAAACAGCTTACTCAGAAACAGAGGCAGAATGCATTCCAGAATGTTATTACCTTAAGTGTAATGTTTTAATGAGAAAGTGGTGGCCGTATCATATTTCAGCAGATGAAAACTGGAGGGGAGTGCACCAAATTGTTGAACCATTTTGATTTTGGAATGAGATCCTGGGAATAACCCATGAAATTCCAATGGGGGGACATCTAGGAATTAGAAAGATATGGGCAAAAATACAAAAACATTTTTATTGGCCTGGATTGCATAGTGATGTAGTCAAAATCTGTAGAACATGTCATACATGTCAGTTGATAGGGAAACCACAAGAGTGATTAAACCAGCATATTTAATTCCAATTCCAACATTTCAAGACCCTTTTACTAGGGTCATAATTGATTATGTAGGATCCCTCCCTAAGACTAAAAGTGGAAATCAGCACTTGCTGACAATAGATGTGTCTACAACGTTTCCTGAAGCTATAGCTTGAGAAATATAACAAGAAATTTGTGGAATAGTTGACTAAATATTTTTACAAAATATGGTTTACTAAAAGAAATGTAACCAGATCAGGGTTCAAATTTCATGTCACAGCTGTTTAAAGAGGTAATGAATAGTTTAGGGATAAAACGGTTTAGCCCAATAGATTACCATGCTGAATCACAAGGGGCTTTGGAAAGATGGCTTCAAACTTTAAAAACTATAATGAAGACGTATAGTCCGGAGATGGTATTATCAAGTACCGTTATCGGAGGGAGCAAAGGAGATATCAGCTTTTGTGACGCCAGATGGACTATATCAGTTTAAAGTAATGCTATTTTGTATGAAAAATGCACCTGCAACATTTCAAAGACTGACAAAATAATTGAAGGACTGAGCAATTGTTCTGTTTTATATTGATGACTTGATAGTTTTCAGTCAAACATGGGGGGAGCAATTACAACATCTGGAAGAAGTATTTACTTGACTACAAGGAGCTAATTTGGTGATGAACTTGGCTAAAAGTGAATTTGCAAAAGTGCAAGTTACATATCTAGGCCATACCATTGGACATGATAAGGTGGCTCCGAGAGATGTGAAACTCGAGGCTATCGTGGATTTCCTGTGCCTACAACAAAGTGAGAAGTTTTGAGATTTCATTTATATAAGCGACATAGATGACTATGTGGGGGGGGCGGGGATTAGTAAGTTTGCAGATGACACAAAGATTGGCCGGGTGGTTAACAGTGAGGTTGAGTGTCTTAGGCTACAGTAAGATATAGACGGGTTGGTCAAATGGGCAGATAAGTGGCAGATGGAATTTAACCCTGAAAAGTGAGAGATGATACACTTTGGAAGGAGTAATTTGACAAGGAAGTATTCAGTGAATGGCATGACATTAGGAAGTTGTGAGGAACAAAGGGACCTTGGCATGTGTGCCCATAAATCTCTGAAGGTGGAGGGGCATGTTAGTGGGGTGGTGAAAAAGCATATGGGACACTTGCCTTTATCAATCGAAGCATAGATTGCAAAAGTAGGGAGGTCATGTTGGAGTTGTATAGAACCTTGGTAAGGCCACAGCTGGAGTACTGTGTGCAGTCCTGGTCACCACATTATAGGAAGGATGTGATTGCACTGGAGGGGGTGCAGAGGAGATTCGCCAGGATGTTGCCTGGGATGAAACATTTAAGTTATGGAAAGAGGTTGGATAGGCTTGGGTTGTTTTTATTAGAGCAGAGAAGACTGAGGGGCGACCTGATCGAGGTGTACAAGATTGAGGGGCATGAACAGGGTGGATAGGGAGCAGCTGTTCCTCTTAGTTGAAGGGTCAGTCATGAGGGGACATAAGTTCAAGGTGAGGGGCAGGAGGTTTAGGGGGAATGTGAGGAAAAACCTTTTTACCCAGTGGGTGGTGACAGTGTGGAATGCACTGCCTGGGGGGGTGGTGGAGGCGGGTTGCCTCACATCCTTTAAAAAGTACCTGGATGAGCACTTGGCACGTCATAACATTCAAGGCTATGGGCCAAGTGCTGGTAAATGGGATTAGGTAGGTAGGTGTCGATGCAGACTCAATGGGCTGAAGGGCCTCTTCTGCACTGAGAGTTTGAGGTTCTGCGATTGAGTGGGTTTTACTGGAAATTCATACCAAATTTTAGCAGTGTGCTCGCTCCATTGTCTGAACTATTAAAGAAGAACAAGAAGTTTCAATGGACACGGGAGTGTCAGAAGGTGTTTGACAGTTTGAAAACTGCATTGCCTATGACACCAGTTTTGGCATTTCCCAATTTTGCCAAGCAATTTAAGTTGGCTGCTGGCGCAAGCGATATAGACATTGGGGCCGAACTGTTATAAGATGATGAAACTGGAATTGAGAAACCAATAGAGTATTTTTCATGAAAGTTGAATGTACAGCAGAGAAGATATTCAACGATTGAAAAGGAGACTTTGGGCCTGGTGTTAACAGTGCAGCATTTCAAGATTTGCGTTGCAACCAATTCATCAGAAACAATTCTTTATGCAGACCACAATCTTTTAAAGTTTCTGGACAAATTTTGAGACAGAAGTACAAGGCTGTTCAGATGTAATTTAGTACTGCAATTATTTAATCTGCAGATTATACATGTGGCTGGATGAGAAAATCTAATTGCAGATGCATTGCCAATAGTTTGAAGCTCAAAGGGAAAATTGGACATTTAAAAACCTGAACACTGAACTGGAACGATTTCTGTTTATACGAAGGATTTGTATGCATATTATGTTAATGCATGCATCTGGTAATGTAATAGTGTGAGTTTATAAATAAGTATTAAGAGGTAGTGTGAGGTTGGTTAAGAAAATAAGCTATCTTTAAATTATGACAGTTCATTTTCCCATAAGGAAGGGCGTGTCATGAAAATCTAATAATTCTCATAATCTTGTTTTATTGTAATGGTAGGTTTAATAGTGGGGTTTGGATAGTTTCTCCATGTGTATGTGTGTGTGTGGATGTAATTCAATTGGAGACAGCTGGTCTGGAGGTTTTGATGCATCAAAAAAGCTCCGTTTGAAATGCTAAATATGTAAACATGGCTGAAGTTTTAGAATGAGAGGTGTAAGGAAAATTTGCATTTTTAGATAAATTAGGTTGGTTTGAATTTCAGAGATGGTAAGAAGCCAGAAGAAGCTAAGCCAAATAGAGTGTTTATTTTCCTAAAGGTTACTGTTGAACTTAGTACTATGGAAGATTTATGTTATGAGAAAAGTAAAGTTGCAAAAACGTATGGGAACAATGGAATTTACATTTAAAAGGGAGAAACATATATAAAGGAGATGAGACTGTGTCAGAGATGGCGCTCTAAGATCTAAAACAAATGTGAAAAGCCTCCAACCTCTGTGCATCAAGTTTCTGTCTGCAGAAACCGAAGCTGAAAAAACTCGCTTTGAAATCTCTTATCCAGGGTATTGTGTTGCTTTAAGATAAAAGCAAAAAACTGCGGATGCTGGAAATCCAAAAATAAAAATACCTGGAAAAACTCAGCAGGTCAGGCAGCATCTGTGGAGAGGAACACAGTTAACGTTTCGAGTCCATATGACTTTTCAACAGAACTAAGTAAAAATAGAAGAGAGATGAAATATAAGCTGGTTTAAGGGGACAATTAGAGCTGGATAGAGTGCCAGTGATAGGTGGAGATAACCAAAAGTTACCATAGACAAAAGGACAAAGAGGTGTTAAAGGTGGTGATATTATCTAAGGAATGTGCTAATTAAGGGTAGAAAGCAGGACAGTCAAGGTACAGATAGACCTAGTGGGGGAGGGGTGGGGTGCAGATAGACCTAGTGGGGGAGGGGTGGGGTGAAGGAATCGAAAAAGTCTAAAAGGTAGAGATAAAACAATGAATGGAAATACATTTAAAATTAATGGAAATAAGTGGGAAAAGAAAAATCTATACAACTCATTGGAAAAAAAAGGGGTGATAAGAAAGGGGGTGGGGATGGAGGAGAGAGTTCATAATCTAAAATTGTTGAACTCAGTATTCAGTCCAGAAGGCTGTAAAGTGCCTAGTCGGAAGATGAGGTGCTGTTCCTCCAGTTTGCGTTGAGCTTCACTGGAACAATGCGGCAGGTTAAGGATGGACATGTGGACATGAAAGCAGAGTGGAATGTTGAAATGGCATGCGACAGGGAGGTCTGGGTAATGCTTGCGGACAGACCGAAGGTGTTCTGCAAAGCGGTCACCCAGTTTGCGTTTGGTCTCTCCAATGTAGAGGGAACCGCATTGAGAGCAACAAATGCAGTAGACTAAATTGAGGGAAGTGCAGGTGAAATGCTGCTTCACTTGAAAGTAGTGTTTGGCCCTTGGACAGTGAGGAGAGGGGAAATAAAGGGGCAGGTGTTGCACCTTCTGCGGTTGCATGGGAAGGTGCCGTGGGTGGGAGTTGAGGTGTAGGGGGTGAGGAGGAGTGGACCAGGGTGTCCTGGAGGGAACAATCCGTGCGGAATGCTGCCGGGGTGGGGTTTGGGGGGGGGTGGGGAGTGAAGGGTTGATGTGTTTGGTGGTAGCATGGTGCTGGAGTTGGCGGAAATGGTGGAGGATGATCCTTTGAAATGCAGAGGCTGGTGGGGTGATAAGTGAGGACAAGGGGGACCCTATCATGTTTCTGGGAGGGAGAGGAAGGTGTGAGGAGAACTCTCTCCTCCATCCCTACCCCCTTTCTGATCACCCCCTTTTTTCCAATAATTTATATGGATTTTTCTTTTCCCACCTATTTCCATTAATTTTAAATGTATTTCCATCCATTGTTTTATCTCTACCTTTTAGCCTTTTTCGATTCCTTCACCCCCACCCCACCTCCACTAGGGCTATCTGTACCTTGCTTGTCCTGCTTTCTACCCTTAATTAGCACATTCTTTAGATAATATCATCACCTTCAACACCTGTCAGAGGAACTGTTTTTGAAAGTGGCATCATCAGAACAGATTTCCAGTTCCCTGGCCCAACTGCCTCCTCTTCACCATGGACGTCCAATCCCTATACTACTCCATCCCCCATCAGGATGGTCTGATGGCCCTCTGCTTTTTCATCGAACGGAAGCTCGAACAATCCCCGAACTATTCTCCTCTGTCTGGCTGAACTTGTTCTCACACAATTTCTCCTTAAACTCCTCTCACTTCCTCCAAATAAAAGGTGTGGCTATGGGTACCCGCATGGGCCCCAGCTATGCCTGTCTCTTTATGGGGTATGTGGAACATTCCTTGTTCCAGTCCTACTCCTGCCCCCTCCCACAACTCTTTCTCCGGCACATCGATGATTACTTCGGTGCTGCTTCTTGCTCTCGTCTGGACCTGGAAAAATTTATTAATTTTGCTTCCAATTTCTACCCCTCCATCATTTTCACATGGTCCATCTCTGACACTTCCCTTCCCTTCCTTGACCCCTCTGTCTCAATTTCTGGTGATAGACTGTTCACCAATATCCATTACAAGCCTACCGACTCCCACGGCTACCTCGACTACAGCTCCTCACACCCTGCATCCTGTAAGGACTCCATCCCATTCTCTCAGTTCCTTCAACTCCGTCGCATCTGTTCTGACGATGCCACTTTCAAAAACAGTTCCTCTGACATGTCTTCCTTCTTCCTTAACCAAGGTTTTCCACCCACGGTGATTGACAGGTCCCTGAAACATGTCCGGCCCATCTCCCGCGCATCCGCCCTCACACCTTCCTCTCCCTCCCAGAAACATGATAGGGTCCCCCTTGTCCTCACATCACCCCACCAGCCTCCGCATTCAAAGGATCATTTTCTGCCAACTCCAGCATGATGCTACCACCAAACATATCTTCCCTTCAACCCACGCCGGCGGCATTTTGCATGGGTCGTTCCCTGCGGGACACCCTGGTCCATTCCTCCATCACCCCTTACACCTCAACCCTCTCCTATGGCACCTTCCCATGTAACCGCAGCAGGTGCAACACCTGCACCTTTACTTCCTCTCTCCTCACAGTCCAAGGGCCCAAACACGCCTTTCAAGTGAAGCAGTATTTCACTTGCGCTTCCCTCAATTTAGTCTACTGCATTTGTTGCTCCCAATGCAGTTTCCTCTATATTGGAGAGACCAAACGGAGGCTGGGTGACCGCTTTGCAGAACACCTTCGGTCTGTCCACAAGCATTACCCAGATCTCCCTGTCACTTGCCATTTCAACATTCCACCCTGCTCTCATGCCCACATGTCCGTCCTTGGCCTGCTGTATTGTTCCAGTGAAGCTCAACGCAAACTGGAGGAACAGCATCTGATCTTCTGACTAGGCACTTTACAGCCTTCCGGACTGAATATTGAGTTCAACAATTTTAGATCATGAACTCTCTTCTCCATCCCCACCCCCTTTCCGATCACCCCCTTTTTTCCAATAATTTATATAGATTTTACTTTTCCCACCTATTTCCATTAATTTTAAATGTATTTCCATCCATTGTTTTATCTCTACCTTTTAGCCTTTTTCGATTCCTTCACCCCCACTCCAGCTCCACTAGGTCTATCTGTACCTTGCTTGTCCTGCTTTCTACCCTTAATTAGCACATTCTTTAGATAATATCGCCATCTTCAACACCTCTTTGTCCTTTTGTTTATGACATCGTTTGGCTATCTCCACCTATCACTGGCCCTCTATTCAGCTCTACTTGTCCCATCCCACCCAGCTTATAATTCACCTCTCTTCTATTTTTACTTAGTTCTGTTGAAGAGTCATACGGAGTCGAAATGTTAACTGTGTTCCTCTCTGCAGATGCTGCCAGACCTGCTGAGTTTTTCCAAGTATTTTTATTTTTGTATTGTGTTGCTTTGGCTGGGCCTGTTTAAGTCTTTATTTTTACTGTTGCCTTAATGGAGGTGTAACTGGGAGCCAGATTAGTTAGGGGTTTTAAGAGTTATTATTGTATTAATTTGTAGACCTATATATGTGCTTGAAATCTTTTCTTTTGTTGATAAATGTTAAATTTTTCTTAAAAAAAAAACCTCAAGTCATGGTAGTCTTATTACTTCTGCATTCAGGGCACGCATCTCGAAATAAAATGCAAATTGCAAAAAAGTTGTGACCGCATGATACAAGTTTCCCTTGTGGATTTGATCCACCCGGTACACATCGCCTGCCACATGTCATGAAGCTATTAATATATATAGTATTTTTGGAAAATATTTTTCTTTTTAAAATAGAGGTTTAGTCTGTGGGTGTGTCCTAATTGAATTAAACCCAGCTGGTCTGGGTGCCTTGATGTGTATTATTTTTGATGTGTGAGAGAGGGGCCATTTGCATTTTTTGAATAGAGCATTCAAGAGTGGGGTGAATTCTGACACCTAACAAGCAGAGACCAAACAACATGTTTATATTACTAATAAAATTGGTGCTATGAAAGGGGTCTTATTGTTAGAAGAGGCTGGTGATACAGTGAGAATTTACATTCAATGGGCTGTGCTAGGAATAACAAGATAACCGTTGTGTGTGTTTGTAGGGCAGAGGCAATGTTAGGTCAAAAGCAGCTGTAAACCTCCAACAGCCTCGACAGGAACCAAAGTGAAAAGAACCTCATTTTGAATTTGTAAAGTGGAAATGCTTTGCCTGGTGTCTGGTTAAATCTTACCTTAATGGCGATTACTTTGGGAATTTATTAAAACTTATGATCGTAGTAATTTGTAGCCATGTGTGCACATTTAACTTGTGTAAAATAATAAAATGTTTCATTTAGCTTAATATAAAACCCCTCGAACTGGTGGCATGATTCCTGAATTTAGAGCTGCATCTGAAACATAACACTTAAAATTATAGGTGATGACAAGTGTTTAAAGTTTCCCTCTGTGATTTTTAAAAATAACTCAGCTTTACCAACTGCTCAGTCATAACACACATCATAACAAATGCTGGGGGTGCAGTTAGCCGTGTAGACTCCCATTAAGAGAACTCTGAAGAAGAGTCACATGGGCTAGAAATGATAACGCTGTTTCTCTCTCCCCAGTTGCTGCCAGACCGGAGGTTTTCCAGCATTTTCTGTTATTTACGAGAACAGTGCTTTTTTTAAAAAATTATTAGCTCCTGGGATGTGTGCATTGCTGGAATGGCCAGCTATTGTTGCTCATTCCGGATTGCTTTTGAGAAGGTGGTGGTGAGCTGCCTTGAATTGATGCAGTCTAGGTGCTGTAGGTATGCATACAGTGCTGTTAGGAAAGGAGTTTTATGTTCTTGACCCAGTGATAATGAAGGAATGGCGACATAGTTCTTAGTTGGGATGGAGTGTGGCTTGGCCGGGCCAGGTGGAGTGGGGGGTCAGGGAGTCGGGCGTTGGCATGGGGACTTGCAGGCAATAGTATTCCTGTGCACTTTGCTGCCCTTGTTCTTCTGGGTGGTAGAGGTTGCAGGCTTGGAAGGTGTTGTTGAAGAAGCCTTGGTGAATTGTTGCACTAGATCTTGTAGATCGTACACAATTCTGCCATTGTACACTGTTGGTGAAAGAAGTGAATGTTTAAGATGATGGATGGGCAGCCGATCAAATGTTGCTTTATCCTGAATAGTGCTTGTCCTTATCCTTGTGTGTTGTTGGAGCTGCAGTCAGATGGCGAGTATGCCATCACACACCTGACATGCTTTGTAGATAGTGGAGAGGCTTTGGGGAGTCAGGCGGTGGGTTACTCGCTGCACAATTCCCAGCCTCATGTTCCTGGCTTGTGCTTTGTAGATGGCAAAGAGCCTTAGGGGATTCAGGAGCTATGTTAGTCGCTACTGATCTGCTCTTGGAGCCACAGCATTCGCATGGATGGTCCAGCCGGGCTTCTGGTCAGTAGTAATGCCTAGGATGCTGATGTTGGGGAATGCAGTGCTGATAATGCCATTGAATGTCAAGGAGTGAGAGTTATATTCTCTCTTGTTGAAGATGTCATTGCCTGGCACTTGTGTGGCACGAATGTTACTTTCCACTTAGCCCAAACCTGAATGTTGTCCAGATATCACTGCGTGCTGGCACAGGGTGCTTCAGTATCTGAGGAGTTGTAACTGGTACTGCACACTTCAATTTTCAGTGAGCATCCCCATTTCTGCACTTGTGATAGGGGAATATCATTAATTAAGCAACCAAAGATGTTTGGAGCAAGGGCACTGACCTGAGGAACTCCTGCAAAAAACCTGGGGTCAGATGAATGGCTTTTGTCCTAGGTGCGCCTCCAGCCAGTAGAGGGATTCCCCCCGCCCTTATTCACATCGACGTCAATTTTGCAAGGGCTCCTTAATGCCATACAGTCAAATGCTGCTTTGATGTCAAGGACAGACATTCTCACCATACCTCTATTTATTTTTCTCATTACTGTATGATCAACCGTTTCCTCTGCAAGTATTTTGGAAGTCAGCATCTTTCGGCAATGATATTCAGCTGACTTATCTGTAACACTGCAAATGGAAAGAAGAACTGCTGTTGGGTTACTGAATTCCTGGATTGCATTGAAAATCATTGAAGACGGTGGCGTAATGATGAAGTCATTGGACTAGTAATGCAGTGGCCTTGGCTAATAATGTGGCGGACATGGGTTCAAATTCCACTATGACAGCTGTGGAATTTAAAGTCAATTAATAAAAATCTGGAATATAAAGCTAGTCTTAGTAATGGTGATCAACAATCATCAATTGTTGTAAAAACTAATGCCTTTTAGGGAAGGAAACTTGCGATCCTTACCTGGCCTGATGTGACAACAGACCCACAGCAATGTGGTTGACTCTTAAACTGCCCTCTGAAATGGCCTAGCAAGCCACTCAGTTCAAGGGTAATTGGGGATGGGAAACAAATACTGGCTGTGTCAGGCATGCCTACATCCCACGAAAGAATAAAGGAAAAAAATAAATCCAGCCTACTGTGACAAAGACACAACCAGAATTAGATACCAAGGGTTTGATTTTTATTTAAAGTTTTTGTTTTAATCAATTTGAGAACCTTGAGCAACAGTTGGATTGAGATGAGTAGAGAGCTTCCATCATGATTCAGTCATAATTCTAGATATTTTAATATCAATGCATAGAAAAGTGGCAAACACTATCTATTCTTGTTTTACCACAGCCAGAGCTTGGTTTGAAATAAAACTGCAGCCTAGATTTCATCTTCAGGGGGAGGTGGCGGCATACTGGTATTGTTGCTGGGGTCCCTGGTTCGAATCCCACCATGGTAGATGGTGAAATTTAAATTCAATTAAAAATCTGGAATTAAAAGTCTAATGATGACCATGAAATCATTGTCAATAGTTGGAAAAACCCAGCTGGTTCACTAATGTCCTTTAGGGAAGGAACTCTGCTGTCCTTACCTGGTCTGGCCTACATGTGACTCCGGACTCATAGCAATATGGTTGACTCTAAACTGCCCTCTGAAATGGCCTAGCAAGCCACTCGGTTGTATCAAACCGCTAAAGAATGTGAAAGGAATGGAACCGGATGGACCACCCGGCATCGACTTCGGCATCGGAAACAACAACAACCAAACTCAGCCCTGTCGACCCTGCAAAGTCCTCCTTACTAGCATCTGGGGGGTCGTGCCAAAATTTGGAGAGCTGTCTCACAGACTAGTCAAGCAGGTTTGGATCCATCCATCCACCCCCCCACCCCCCCACAAATCAAGCGTTAGTGTGCCAGGGGTACAACACCAGCAGCAAGCTCTGAGGTTACCAGTTCTTAGGTAATTAAGGAAAAGATACAAAGCTCTGCAATGGAGTAAACAAAGAATTTCATGTCAAGTTATTGTTGAAGGATGCTATTTCATGTCCATTTTAATGAAAGCATTAGCAAGACTATTATTCCACAGTAAACTATAGTAATCCTGAGCTATTGTTTTACTACTGTTTATTTTTAAGAAGTCTGTTATGCTTTCATTCTTCCATTAAATTAGATATGGTTCTATTGTATAAGTTAGAATGCACGTTTTTGCTCCCTTTTATAAACTCGAGTCTCAGAAGAGCTATAGAACCAGCTTGAATTTAACATTCATTATATCAGCCACTCTAGTAGCAGACCACTGATTTAGTGACAAATTCAAGAGGAAAGCAAGTGTGGTGGGAATATCTCCTGTTTCACTGTATTATAATTTTAAATGTTTAATAATTTGCTGCCTTAGTTTTGCTTACCCATAGAGACTGGCAGTGTGACTTCCCCAGAAGGAAATGCTTTGCTTTACTGCTGATTTTTTTTAGGGGCTGTCATATAATTTAGATGCCCCATTACAACCAATTACTGTAGTTTGAGTTACATATTTATTTTTACATTGCCACCTACAGGTGCAGACCTTTAGAATCTTGGAACTACTGTCCATTTTTAATACAGATTTTTAGCATGAAATAAGTAATATTTTAGTGTTTTCCTTGTTGCAGCATGCAATGACATATGCATACAAAATAATTCTTGCTCTGTGGAATTCTAGCTTTTTTGGAGCAGTTTCACCTCTGATTCAGCAAGTCTTGTGTTCAAACGCCACTTTCAAGAGTGAAAGATTCTGCACCATCAAAGATGCTATCTTTCAGATGAGATGTTTAACCGAGGCCCTGTCATCTGAGATGGGCATATAAGATTCATAGTACTGTTTGGAAATGAGCAGAACTGATTTCCCAATGTCTTACCCATGCTTAGCCTTCAATTTAAACCACAAATCAATTAACTGGTCACTTTTTGCTTGTTTGTGGGACCTTGGCGTGGGTCAGTTGTCTTCCATGTTTGTTTACATTGCAACTGTGACAAAACCTCAAAAAAGTAATTAATTTACTGCAAAGCACTTTGGATCCTCTCAAGCCATGAAGGGCACCCATATGAACAAAAATTCTTTTAATTTTCCAATAACAGTCAGGATGTACCAGCTATAGTTTACAGTTGCAATACGATATGGAGTATTTGTTATGTGTTTTGGCTTTCATTCTAGATATTTTTTTTCAGATTGTGTTTTAAAACTTTATTACTGGTGAGCCTTTAGGCTGTTAGCTGTCCAGTATCTAGGTAATTTGTAATAAATTCAGGAATTGACAAAACATGTCTCATTACTAAATTTTTGGTTGATGGTTCTGTTATGTGCCCGTATGTGATCACCTTTGGCTTCAGTTGGTGGTTAAAAAAAATCACTTCACCATAGTTTAAGTTTTAAAAACTGCCAAATACCAGTACGAATAAGTGAACAAAACCAAGAACATAGTATAGATCCACAGTAGTTTGAGGCTTAAAAAAGAATGCGAGAGTCACATCTTATATTAAATTAGTTTAACTGGACTATTTACAAGACCTATGAGCATTAATCTTTGTGGTCATTCATAGCGTGAGCTTATATTTATTTGCTTCTCGGGTGTTAGGCAGATCACTCAGTTTGAATAACACTGGTTGAAATACTTCTTTAAAAAATGATTGCACCAAAAAAATGTTAAAACCAAAAATAGCTGCCATGGCTGAAGTAAACACCTAATGTGTGGCTAACTGTCTTTATTCCAATGTTAAAAGTATCCATGGGTGACTTTTAGTAATTAAGAAGGCAACACTACACAAGCTTTCTCAATGTCAAATCAAGCATACAAGATCTAGTTTATGTTATAAAGTGTACTAGGCTTTTTGTTTAAAGTATCAGAATCATGTATCCAAAAGAACGAAAAAAAAAATCAGTGCCTTTGGAAACGAATACAGTTTCCAAACTCTAAAAATCAGAACCAAAAAAAGTGCATGTATTGCAATGTTCAGATTGTGGGAAATAAATTGGGGAATTAGAAACAGTTATGTCGCAGGATGATTAGAGATTTAACAGCATTAACAGGAACAATAGCCAGGATTTTCGCCACAATGGACAGCCTCTGTCATGGCGAAAATCATGGAAATGGTGAAATTTCTAAGCCCCACCTCCGAACCCGGTATTTCCGTCTTTGCTAGGGCAGGACTGGAGTTGAGTGGGGGTTTGCGCTTGCACAACTTGCAGAGGCAGCTGGCCATTTAAATCACCTCCACAGAAGTGGGACTTTGGAAGAACAGGCGTGCAGAATCCAGTGTGCGCGGATTAGGACAGCTAAGAGGAGGTCTGAGCTTGGTAGATTTTTATGTAAGGTAAGGGTTCCTGGGCACCTATGGGACAGATACAGCACCCTTTGCAATTGTTAAAGTGAACATGATTATGCATTTCTAACACACACGCTCATTGGAACAGTCCAGGAGATATCCAGCTGTCAAAACTGTCTAAGAAGTGTCAAAGCTGTCCAAGAGGTGTCAAAGGATACAAGATGGCATGGAGGGGATAAAGCCAAAGTGAGGTGGGTGTCATGGCTTGGCATGTGTTGGCACGAAGTTGGCATTGAAGTGGCTAGAGGGACATTAAGCTGGTAGAGGGGCACTCAGTTGGCATAGGGCTGGGAGGGCATGGGTTGGGCATAGGGAGTGTGTACAGGGTGAGGGGAGTGAGGTCTAGACAAATTTTTAATTATTGGAACAGTGCCAGGGCACAGAGACAGGACTTGTGCCCAGCCTGCCTCTGCACCTGGCAATCTATGGATTTGTTCCGGGGTCACCATCCCTGACTCCTGTTTCAGCCCACCCACTCCGACCAAAAATTCCACCATTGGGGGACCTTTTTTAAAGGTAGAGTTCATTGAACTGGGAAATCACCTGACTCTGCGCTTCCAACCTGGGGATGAAAATCTAGGCCTATGCCACAAACTGGGCAAGTGGGGTGGTGAAATTAGCCTATCAGTTTACAATATTTTTCAGAGGGATAGGATAAGAGAGGGGAGGAGTGGCAATACTGGTGGAAGAACATAAATGCTGTTGATGAATGCAGATCTCTTAATTATTGGAAAGACCAATCAAAATGATGAGTAGGCGTAACATTGTTATTTCTCTAAAAATCGACATGATAAAGTTATACCTTAGTGTGTGTAAAATAAAAAATACATTTCGGCATGGTGACTGGCTGGTAAGACAGCTTGGGAGTATAGGCTCTTAAGCGTTTCGGTCTCGACCTCTATTCATTCACTTAACCAGATAAAATTGCGTGTAGATGAGCACCAGTAACCTGAGGGAAACTTCAGAAGGAACCAGCTACTAGATGGTTTGATTAGTCCTTCACCCCTAAATCAAGGTTGAATGACCGATTTGCATGCCAGGACCACTACCGACCCCCAGAATTGATTAGATGTTGATTAGTTTATGTCACCCTCTTAATTCCTCTGTTATTTGTTGATAACACTTTAGACTATGTTAGCCTTCACATCTCCTGATAGGTTGGGAGAATTGGCCAATGTCTTGCAAATTAAGTTTAACTTAGAAAGTTGCAGTGTTTTGCTTGTGTGCAGGCCTAATGCAAAATTTGCATAACACATGCAGGGAACAGAATTGAAGGCTGTGGTGGGCGTTATAACGGATGACACTCTAACGTTCGCAAACAGCGCTATATCTAAAGCAAACAGGGTTATAGAGTCATTACAGCAGAGGCCATTCAGTTCCTCAGGTCTATGCCAGAGTATGAGATTGTATTTGCAGGACAGTTTGCTATAAAATACAGCATTTTGTCTTTGTCTTGATTAAGTTTAATTTAAAATATTGTCAAAGTTTTGACCCTCTTGCATGGTGGAGAATATTGATCCTTTGTTAAGGGTGCACAGGAGGCTACAGTATTGATTTCCAGTTTGAAGCACCTTAGCTACCCAGATTGGCTTAAAGGTTGTCTCTACACTTGGAGAAATGTAGACTTAAGCAATATGATAGAGATTTATAAAATAGTGAAGGGATTAGATTGTGCTTAAGTGGACCAATTATTTTAACTAGATAGGTTAGGAAGGAGCATAGGTCATGCCAATCGTTTGTCCCTCTGTGGACATTTCTGGATGGATAATGGAGGTTACAAGCCTGGAATTGTGAAAGCTTTTGGTGCTATCGTGAGATGCTACAGTCTTTCTGGATGAATGAGCTGAATGACCATTCTTGTGTATATCTTGTAAAATTTCTCAGGGTTTTTTAAAGTTTTCTTTCACTTTTGCAAGGATCAACATAATTCACATGCTATTGTAAATTATACTTGTGAAGGAACAGCAGTAGCTCCTCATCACTGTGGAATATCAATTGTATTGTTGCTGTTCAGTTTATTGAGTTGCCCGCAGATGTATCTAGCAGATGACTTTAGAGGTGCAGCACTAAGCAGGTATAAGTAGAAATCTGAAAAATGCATATCGTATTTCATTATTAAGTGCTTTCTAAATTCCATTTAGTGGTGCGCCATTGCAGATATTGACACTTGCAACTTTCAAAGACAATTTTGGCTGCTTAAAGGAAACTTGCGCTAATATTCTAGAAAGCGGTGTTTACTCTCAGTGCCTTCTCAAGTGTTCCCCTGTCATCTTTGTCACGATCATGTAAAAGGCATTTGCTCAGTGGTCTATGAACTAAGAATTTGTTTGCTTGTATGTAGCCCCCTTAATTTGCGAGTGGTTCAATTTAAAAATAACCAGAAAAGCTTTAGTTTAAACAAGATAAAGGTTCATCTACTACTGCAAGTTACTCAAGTGTAATAAAGTTATTAACTAAAATACAGGTGCAAAGATTAAAATGGGGGAAATATACTAGTATGGATTGAGAATTGACTAACAGACAGAAAACAGACAGTAGGAATAAACGGATCATTCTCAGGATGGCAGCCTCTTGTTCATGCGGTACTACAAGGATCAGTGCTGGAACCACAGCTGTTCACAATCCATAACTGAATTGGGTGTGGGGACTAATTGTAATATTTCCAAATTTGCTGATAACACCATCTCAGTGGGAACTGCAAGTTGAGAAAAGGAGGCTTCAAGAGGCCTTGGACAGGCTAAGTAAATGGGCTAGAACATTGCAGATGGAATATAATGTGAATAAGTGTAAAGTTATTCACTTTGGTAGGAAAAACAGAAAGGCAGAATATTTCTTGAATGGGGAATTTGGGAAGTGCAGATGTCCAAAGAAACCAGAGTATTCTTATTCATGAATCACTGAAAGCTGGCATGCAGGTGTAGTAAATAATTAAGAGGGCAAATTGTATGTTGGCCTCCTTCGCAAGGGGGTTTGAGTACAGGAGTAAAGATGTATAGAACCTTGGCAAGACCTCAACTGGAGTCTTGTATACAGTTTTGGTCCCTTTATCTAAGGAGGGATTAACTTGCCAAAAAGGTTTACCAGATTAATCCCCTGGGATGGTGGGATTGTTTTGAAGAGAGATTGGGGAGACTGGGTTTGTTTTCACTAGCGTTTCAAAGAATGAGGGGTGACCTCATTGAAACTTATAAAATTCTTACTGGGCATGACAGGGTGGATGTAGATGAGATGTTTCCCCTAACTGGTCTAAAACCAGAGGGCATAATCTCAGGATGAGGGGTGGGTCATTTAAGACCAAGCATGTTCAAAACAGAAATCGATAAATTTCTGAAGACTAATGACATGAAGGGATATGGAGGTAGTGTGGGAAAGTGGTGTTGAGGTAGATGATCAGCCATGATCTAATTGAATAACACAGCAGGCTTGATGGGAACTCTTGTTCCTTTTTCCTATATTTTTTCCTGCCAGTATCAAAGGAGTCCTGGGTTTTCACAACTCTGGAAGTTTGTTATATTGTCCAAGGCATCCTTGAAGTATTAATGATTCTCTTAATGACTGATTCTGAGATAACACAATTCAACAATGTTTTAGCAATCATCTCTGGAGATAGATGTCTGTTGTGACTTCCATCTTGAAAGGACTTTTAAAAATTAAGGTTTTTTTAAAGCAGCAAAGTACTTTTAACAATATTTCTTAAAAATCCACAATATCATAACTGCACAGTCATCCAACATCTTGAACTGTTGATGTCAGCTAAGTGGTTTTAGTACAGTGTTGCCCAATCAAAACTGGAGTAGTCACAGGTATGATACTGTTTTAGCCAGACACTAATTTTAATGGAAAATGCTTTGCATGCATTCAAACAAAATGCTTCATGTACATATTTTAATCAATAAAGATCTGCCATTATTTACTAACCAAGGAAGTAAACTACTTATGATTTTAAAAACAATCATACTCTGCTTTTCATACTGCTTTACCAGTAAATGTACAAAAAGATTGAAGTCCATATGTATGCACCATGTCTTAGAGTTTTGAGATTTCTACCCAACAGCAATGTCTCATTTTTAATTTACTAATCAGAAAACCAAACATCTGTTTCTGGATTCCCAATTAGCCACTAACTGTGGCTAGTGGTTACTGTATTGGACAACACTATTTTAGTTCATGAAAGATGGCATCGGTGTGGACATGACTGCCTACATGTATTCCTGCTGTGCTTCCCATCTTGGTTTCCTAATATCAAATGTAATTTTGTTAATTAAAAATGAATTAATTAAATTGTGACAAAAAACTCCAATCACCCATTGTTTGGATTCTGGAGCAGGGAGGATTTTTGGTATTTATTGACCAATTTCCAATAGAATGGGTGTGTCGGGCAACCAAAGACAAAAGCAAGGCAGGTGATCACATGATGAATACACCAAGCAGAGTTGGCTACCCTAAACTACAGGTCGCTTATCCCTTAGCCGAAGCCCTTGGGGCCGAATGCATTTCGGTATTCAGATATTCTGTTTTTGGATGTGATACCCACCCCATACCCCTCACTCAGTTGCCTCTCAGGCACACCAGGGTCAAGTTTCTGCAACAACAACACTTTATTAGCAATTGATAACGAATTATACCTTTTTCTTTTCTCACTATTATCCATAAGGGTATCTGATGGTCTTTTTGACATGTTCATAGTGGAGAAAAAAGCACAAAAGCTCTAAATAACCACAAAAATCGCAAGGTAAGGCGACAGCATGTGACTGTAAACAGTGCAGACAAACAACTAGAGTTCTTGTGTTAAGGTCAGGTGTGGTCGGCGAGGTTCGTGTTGCCTCATGTTAGAGTCCGTTCAAAAAAACGTTTGGTTTTTGGATAGGTTTGGTTTTCAGATGTAAAGAGTATTTGACTGTAGTGATTTTGGAGAATTAAAGAAAATCTAAAATAATTATTCCCAAGGAACATTTGGTTAAAAGTAGTCAACTGGCATTTTTAATGCTGGAGCTTTTCAGTTGAAATCATAAACTTTTCAATGAATGAAAGTAGAATGCAGCTAATAGTTTTTAAGGTATTTGGCATATATTATTTATGACATTTTTATTGATTTATGATTTTTACTTATGTTTTACTAGTGAATCTGTATAAAAGTCGCTTTTCTGCATGTGTGCACTTGAAAATTTAAAACTTCTGGTTAACATTTTTCCTGTCATCATTTGGTCATGCTTTTCTGTCATGTTGGAACTTGCCTATTGATTTTAATTGAGTGCTACAGCTTGACTTCACGGTAGGCAGTACTCGTATGTGAGTTATCCTAACTCGGCTAACTGATGGGGCTTTCACTGTGTCACCTGGCCTGAGACTGACTCTACTTCAATCTTTCATCTCTGCCTGTTCTTGCAGTCAGCAGGAACTTACGGTGTCTCTTAAGCAATTTGGAAAAATAATAAATTTATTTTTAAATGCTTGAAGTTGGCTCTAAGACAGCAGAAATCTTTTTATGACTGTAGGGTTGCGATTTCCTATATGAGTTCCTTGCGGTATTTTAAATTTTTTTATGGAATGCGGACATCGCTCGCATTTATGCCCATTCCTAATTGGCCTTGAGAACGATTCTTTTTATATTTGCTCCTGAGATGTGGGTGTCGCTGGCTAGCCCAGCATTTATCGCCCGTCCATAATTGCCCTTGTTCAGAGGGCATTTAAGAGTCAACCGCATTGCTATGAGTCTAGTCACATGTAGGCCAGACCAGGTAAGGACAGCAGATTTCCTTCCCGAAAGGATATTAATGAACCAGATGGGCTTTTACGCCAGCTGGCAATGGTTTCGTGGTCATCATTTTAATTCCAGATTTTTATTGAATTCAGATTTCACCATCTGGTGGGATTCGAACCCAGGTCCCCAGAGAATTACCCAAATACCAGTCCAGTGACAATATAACTATGGCACTGTTACTGGTGTGCTGCCTTTATGAACCACTGCAATCAATGTGGTGTTGGTGCACACACATTGCTGTTAGGAAGGGACTTCAGGATTTTGACCCATCGACAGCGAAGGAATGGCGATTATAGTTCCAAGTCAGGATGGTGTGTGGCTTGGAGGGGAACTTGCAGGTGGTGGTGTACCCTTGTATTTGCTGCCCATGCCCTTCTAGATGGCACGGGTCGTGGGTTTGGAAGGCGCTGTCAAAGGATCCTTTGAGTTGTTGCAGTGCACCTTGTAGATGGTACACATTACTGCCACGGTGCTGTGGTGGCGGATGGGGTGCCAATCAAGTGGGCTGCTTGGCCTGAGTAGTGCCGAACTTCTTGTGTGTTGTTGAAGCTGCACACTCATCCGGGCAAGTGGAGATTATTCCATTACATTCCTGACTTGTGCCTTGTAGATGGTGGACAGGCTTTGAGGAGTCAGGAGGTGGGTCACTGCCTCTGACTTGCTTCTATATCCGCAGTATTTATATGCTGGTCCAGTTCAGTTTCTGGTCCATGGTAGCCCCTAGGATGTTGATAGGTGGTTCAGCGATGGAAATGCCATTGAATGTCATGGGGAGATGGTTAGATTCTCCTTGTTGGAGAATCTGGCACTTAAGTGACAAGTAACATTCATGCCACACATCAATCCAAGCCTGAATATTGTCCAGGTCTTGCTGCATTTGGACATTGACTCCTTCAGTATCTGAGGAGTTGCGAATGGCATTGAACGTTGTGCCAACACCTGTGAACATCCTGCTTCTAACCTTAAGATGGAGGGAAGGTCATTGAAGCAGCTGAAGATGGTTGGGCCTAGGACACCACCCTGAGACACACTTGCAGTGATGTCCTTGGACGGAGATGATTGACCTCCAGCAACCACAACCATCTTCCTTTGTGCTAGGTATGACTCCAACCAGTAGAGAGTTTTGCTCCTAATTCCCATTGATTTCAGTTTTGCTAGGGTTGCTTGGTGTCACGCTCTATCAAATACCTTGATGTCAAGGGTAATCACTCACCTCACCGCTTGAGTTCAGCTGTTTGTCCATGTTTGGACCAAGGCTGTTAAGAGGCCAGGAGCTGAGTGGCTTTGACTGAACCCAAACTGAACATCAGTAAGCAGGTTACTGCTGAGTAGGTGCTGCTTGATAGCACCGTTGACAACACTTTCCACCTCCTTACTAATGATTGAGAGTAGACTAATGGGGAGGTAATTGGCTGGATGTATTTGACTTGCTATTTGTTGTCAGTGCATAACTAGGCAATTTTTCACTTTGCCAGGTAGATGCCAGTATTATAGCTGTATTGGAACAGCTTGGCTAAGGGCACGGCTATTTCTGGAGCACAAGTCTTCAGCACTGTTGCCAGATGCACACTATCGCTTGGCATTTCCTTCCATCCAGGATGCTGAGGTGCTTCCGGTTGTTACACCACCCTATCATCATCTAGACCCCGTACCCCCACACTATTCTCTGGCACTGCCCAGGATTTCCAGTTATCACCTGCTGTTCCACACCATGCTCACCATTCAGGACCTCATGCTTGAACAAGTCTCTGGTTCCTGTGTCTCAGTGGAAAACTACAGTTTCCACTGTAGATTCCTGTGCACAATTCATTGCTCACAATGGCTTTTAGATGCACATAGGCAGATTGGCCACCCATTACAGGATTAAAAAGTTCTTTATTAATAGAGATTTCACAGTGGAAAATCCTCTACATTTTAAAATCTTGTGGAGGGAAGGGATTAATCCTCCTTAACTCTCTTCACCTTCCCCCAACACACTCTCCCTCCTACATGTTACCACTTGCTGAACCTCCCACACCCATGCTTTGTTTTCGCCATTTCCTCCTGTCATTTTCTCCTGCCCCTAACTCCACCAAGCTCCATTCCTGCTCTCCACGTGATTCCTCATAATTCTTAATACAGTGTACTTACATTTCCCTGTTCCTTTGCGATACTTGTTGACATCTCAAACTGAGGGCTATACATTCCCTCCCTTGCTGCTAACTTACCATGCCAAACATGATTACCTTTCCCCTTATCTCTTATGTTGTATTTTGCTGCTTTGCCATCTAGCTGCCTCAACCAAGCACTTGTGCTTACTCTTCCACCCCCGCCAAATCCCCACTACCTATCGCCTGTGTCTGACCCTACCCCCTTTCACCATGACATTACCCCTATGCTAAGGATCCCACTTGTGCTCTTGGAATTTTATGGCCCCATCGTGGCGAGGATAGGGTGTAAAATGTGGTGAGCCAGTCAAAAGTCTATTGACATCAGGACGGTAATATCCTGCCAGTGTTAAATTCCGTCCCAACACCCTCTCCTAGTCCCAACATACTTTGGTTCTAGGTGATGCCAGATCCTGCAACCATCCTCTCAATTCTCCCAGACCATCACACCCACCCCAATACTATTTAATTGCAACATACCATGAGGCCTCTCCCACAATGCCCTACCACCACCCTTTTACCTGTGTTACACCCTGAAATAATATTCTCGGATGGTGGTGCTCCCTCTGATGACACTAACCACTACCACTGGAGTAGTTTTACTTTGGGATTCTCTTCCTATACTGTGGCAGCCTGACACCATCTTCTCCTCTGAAACTGCTGCACGCATATCGTATTTCTACACTCAGACTAATAAAACATGATCGTAAATGGGTTAACACCCATTTTAAAATAAAAGCAGTTTCTACAAATTCTTCAGAGAAAAGAGAAGGGTTTCACTGGGGTGAATAGAATTAATTGCACAGATCTGTTGAAAAAAAGGTAATGAGGGGCAAAAAGAGAACTGAAAAATACCTTTTAGCAGAAACTGAACATACAATAAAACAAATTATTTCAATATCATAACGACAGTTAAGAGAGCATCAGAGTGAGGGGAGCAAATCATGAAAGGTGCTAATGGATTCAACTAAGGTGAGCACAAGAAATAATTATGCATGGCGACTTCCTCCATGTATTCACAAGGGAAGACCTGAGCAACCATGGATATGCAAATGCTAATCCAAGTAGAATCAACACTTCAATATAATAGGACTCAAAGCACCTGTCTCTAAAGATTAATGGCATTTATCTCAGTGCTGAGAGGGGTCAGGAGATTTGAGGATGATTGGCAGTTTTTGAGGAACTTCATGGACAAAGGATTGGAAATTGGCTTAGTGACAAAACCGATACTGGCAGCTACAGATCCATTAGTCTAGCTTCCATTTCATGTAAAATAAGGGAATTGGTTATCAGGAATACACTTGGGCTTAATAGCAGCAATAGTTATCCAACAAAACAGCAGCCAATGTGGGTTCAGAAAGGAAGAATCTTGCCTGATCAATTTCCTTGGCTGAGGAAATAACATTGGACTGTGGTAAGCTATACAGTAAGGCTTTTGACAGTTTTAGATAATGCTCTAGCTAAAATCAAAGCTTAGGGAATAAGTGTAAACCTTGAGAAATAGACAAAAAAAAACTGATGAAGGCTAACATAGAACACCTCAAAAATATTCGTTATATCAGATGGGTGGGTGGGAATTGTGGTGCAGAATGAGGGCCCCATGTTTTTAATTTACATAAATTACCTGGATTCAGGACACCCTGCAAAGTAGTAAGATTTGCCACTTGTATAAACAAAGAATTGAGAAACTCAGAGTGAGGCCAGGTGTCAGAAGAACTGGAAAAGCTAACCTGATTTGAAGTATGAAAGCTTAAAGCAGCAAGGTCCCAGAGAACAATTTCTCTAAGGGATGAGAAGAACTACTTCATTCAAAAGAAATAAGAAAATAGTCTGCCATTATTTCAAATTTCCTTCAATGTTTTGAGATTACCGATTATTAATGTACTATTAGAAGAAACAGATAATTGCAAGAAAATGTAAAGAATTGTGATTGTTTATCAATTTCTTTGTTGGATAGGGATTGGGTTGTTTTGAGATATTTTTGAATGTCGGTAAAAAGCCATCACTGCAAGGTGGTATCTTAATTGTTTGTTATTTGCAACACAGCAGAACAATATTGGACCCAATTATATTTAATGGTTGAATTATTTGATGCAATTTTATATTTTCATTTCCTTTGAAAGATATATGGATGAGTCCAACAGTTTAATGACCAGAAAGTAGCAGGGTGATGCTGTAAGAGCAGACCTCACTCAGCACCTTTTTCTAGTAAAAGGTAATGAATGTTAATGGTGCAGGCATTTTGTGATTTTGTTTTCCTCCCCCCATCATTTCAATCAAATTTTGAAATAGCTATGCAAATAATACATAGTTACATTGAGTCTACAGCACAAACAGGCCATCGGGCACACCTGGACTATGCCAGCACGTAAGCTCCACACAAACCTTCACCCACTCTTCTTAATCTACCTCTATCAGTGTGCCCTTTTATTCTTTTCTCCCCTTAAATGTATTTATACTATTTGCCACAGTGATTTCTTATGGTAGTGTGTTCTACATTGCTCATTACCGAAAATGAGTGAGAACATTCTCCTGAATTTTCTAGAGGATTTATTTTAATACTTAGATTTGGTCTCCCCCTTAGATGGAAACATTTTCTACATGTCTATCCCACCAAACCCTTTTATTATCTTAATCTCTGTCAGGTCATCCCTCAGTCTTCTCTTTCCTAGAGAAAAGATTCCCAGCCAATTCAGTCTGCCTTGATATTAGTAACCTAACAGTTCTGTTTTCATCCTTCTGATTCTTGCCTCAACATTTTATGCTGTGGTGTCACTACAATTTTGTCAAAAACTGGTAAAACTTAATTTTCAACAATTGATCCCATAACTTTTGCATTAAATTCCCCCAAATTACTACTTTTTTTACTTTCTTTGCCTTTAAGTATCTTTGGCTACATTTCCCTTCCACCCATCATTCTGCAATTTTTATTTTCTTCAGCTGCCAATTTGATATTTTTGTAGTCAAAGAACGAGATACATAACATGCTTCCAGGCTGCTGCAGTGCTCAGTTGTTAACTTGAAGGAGGCGTTGGGACTATCCTAATGTGACGCTTCCTCTGATTTCCTTTTTCTTCCTCCCCTCTCAGTTAGGAAATGCTGCATTGTTTGCTTGGTGCCTCATTCCTCTAGGTTTTGGATTTAATTAAGAACAACATGAGCAACCTTTAAATTGTCTGCCCACTCCCCATGGCACTATTGTGCACTTGCAATAGAATCGCTATTCAAAAATGATCCTTTCCATCTTAATACAATTTAAATACCCTTTTTGTGCCACAGTGTTTTAGTTTGTGCTTATTACTTTATAATTATAGAAAATGAGATCAAATTTTATTAATATTTCACAGGGCTACAAACAAGTGGCCATTCTTTGCCTGTGAAGTGCTTTGGCTAAGAAGATGAAAAGCATTATGTAAATGTAAATTTGTTATTTATAAACAAATTAATTTGTGCATCATTGGGTTATATTACATTATAATTTCAGATATTAAACATTTTCTTGTGCTCAAGAATAAAATCAATAAATTTAGGCCTGATGTTCATGTTATAATCTTGGGGTTTCAGGATTAAGAAATATCAGTGGTGCAGTATATTGAAACTTTTTTTTAAAAAAAGCAAGTTTGCAATTGTGAATTATGCTGTTAATGCAAAAGAGTATACTTCAAAAAGAACTACGTACACAAATATGATCTTAATATTTTAAGTGGCTAAGAACTGAGTTTTGGTGTGTTTACCTCAGTCAAATTTGAAATGAAATATAATGATAACCTAGATTTAAGTCAATACATGGCAAACCTTATCATATTTTTGAGGCTGTGTTGATGTTCATTTGTATTCCATGTCAAACACTCCGCCAACTAATCGAATGTTCAAAATGCAGTTTCCACTTAAACCATTTTACCAATGAACACATCTTGAAACGGCAATAGACGTGCACAACTGTAACATTCACAGAAATTGTGCAACAGATAAGGTTTGCATCCATATTTATTTTTTTACAATAATGTTATAACTTGTTAGAGCACAAAGTCATCAGGTGGTGCCACCATGTGGCAATAAGCAGGTTTGATGCACCCTGCTGCTGAATTCCTAAGCTCTGCCCTGAAGTCCAAGAAACTTGAGGCAATTTCCCAAAAAAGATAAAGTAAATTGATGGGCAAACAGCTTGTCACACTATTGCACTTCCCAGCAGTTGTTAAGAGCAATATTGGTAGAATGCTAGGAACAGACTCCTGAACAAATACTAAGGGTATTGTTCAAAAGTTAATAGCTTACAGTTAGGTGCATATTCTAGAATTTTGCTATACTTACTTTTCAGAAGGCAGAACAACTTTAGAGAGCCTTTCCTTCTAATTAATTAAGCTAGACAGAGACCATGACACTTGATTTATATGCAGTCTGTAGAAGGAGCATGTTTGAAGTTCATATTTTAGCTGCTGTTTTCCCATTCCCTTTCTTTCCCCTCTCTCCTACAAGCATACTTGCTTTGAAATGGATAGGTAGCTAATAAAGGAAAAAAAACAAAGTCTTGATGAGAGAAAGGGATAATGTATTGCAGAAAAGGTGTTTTAATAGATTCGGCCATTCTCATTACACTTTTTGGTCTGGGAGTTAACTGTTAGAAGGGAACATTTATTTCCTGTGTAGTGTGGATGCAGATTTGTTTTGATAAGTAGTTTGTGTCGCCAGCTATGTTTTATTGTGTTTGGAGAATTAGGACACAATTTTTAACTTTTTTTGAGTTGTATCGTGAAAAGTGTCTTGTAAAAAAGTGATAAGAATGTCAGGGTTTATTTCAAGAAGTTTAAGCTACTCATTACCCTCAAAGCAGATAAGAGTCTTGCACTATGCCTGAAAATGAAAAATAAGGATAATATTGGAGGATAAAATACGGTGCAAATTAATTTCTCACTTTTTCTTCCAAAAATAGGCACAATAGGGCCAATTTTCATCCGCTCGTCTTTCAGCCCTGATTAGCTAAGAACTTGTACAAATCTAGCCAGAATTGTAATTATACAAAAGCATACATTTTTTGTGTTAATTGACTGGCGTTATCATTCACAGCTCGAGTTATAGATTTGGGTGTGTACAAGGCAATAAACTGGCGGTGGGACTAGAAAATTGCATGTAACTGAAATTGCAAAGCAAGCATATGATAGGGGACAGAAATCCTTGCAACCGGTGACAACATTCTAAAACATTTGGTTGTTTGGTAAGCTTTGTGACAGTTAAGGAGGAAAGTAATAAGATGTGACAGGAAAAACATGAGAAATGATGCAGAGCATGGAGTAAGTGGTGGAACAGTCCAGTGTCTCATCCTCCTTGGCTTGTTGTGGTGATGTTGCGTAAAATAGTTGTGAAGATGTCCCATTTGTCATTCTGTGGACCTATCTCAACAGGTCAATAGTGTGAGGATTTCTGTCTCCTATCATACCACTTGCTTTGAAATTTCAACTGCGTACAATTTTCAGTCCTACCATAAATTTATCTCACATCCAAATCTATAACTGGAAATGTGGATGCCAGTCAGCTGACCCAGCAACAGTGCCGCTTCCCTGTAAGGTGCCACAGCTGACCATAACTGTTATTGGCTGCACTTCCTCTATTGTGTCCTGGATGCTTCTATAAAGCTCTGCATCTGACTCTTTGCTGACTCAAAGCATAGTTCCTCATGGTTGTTACCAGCTAGGTATGCCAAGTTATGCTGGTATGGTTAGTGGCACTTTGATGGGTGCAACTGATCAGGCTGCTCCTTGATGTACCTTCTTTCATGTATTACTATTTAAAGGATCACTTTTTTTAGGGGCATTCCAATTATACTATCAAATACAATGGTGAGTCAAGCTTTAAGATTGCCTTTCTGTTGCCACGACCTCCTTTGGAAATAATAACCTCCTGCTAAACCAAGAAATTTGCATCTTTATAGAAATAGATAAGGGTGCAAGTGGGTGGGTTTGCTATATCTTTGCAGCCTGACGGCAAGGATTTCTACAAGTATATAAAAAGGAAGAAAGTAGTTAAAGTGAATATTGGCCCCTTGGAGGATGAGACTAGGAAATTGATAATGGGAAAACAAGGAAATGACAGAGTCTTTGAACAGTATTTTATACCTGGCTTCATAGTAGAAGACACAAAAAAGCTTCCTCAAAAATGGAGAAAATCAAAGGATAAAAGATGATGGCGGAGAAGGAATGTAAAACAATTGCTATCACTGGGGAAAAAAATACTAAGAAAACTAATAGAACTAAGGACTGTCAAATCCCCTGGACCTGATGGCAAGCATCCTAGGGTCTTCAGAGTGTCTTTAGAGATAGTGGATGCAATCTTCCAAAATTCCCTAGATTCTGTGAAGGTACCAGCAGATGGTAAAATGATAAATGTAACACCTTTATTCAAGAAAGAGGAAACTATAGGCCATTTAGCCTAACATCTGCTATTGGGAAAATGCTGGAATCCATTATTACGGAAATAATAGGGGAAGTAGTAGTAGGATAGAAAATTCGAATACACTTAACCAGAGTCAACATGGTCTTATAAAAAGGAAATAGTGTTTGAAAAATGTATTGGACTACTTTTGAGACTGTAGCAAGTAGGGTGGATAAAAGGGAACCTTTATTGAATTTAGTATAGATGTAGTGTATTTGGATTTTGAGAAGGCATTTGATAAGGTACCACATAAAAGGTTAATACATAAGAGCTCATGTTGTTGGGGGTAATATATTAGCATGGATAGATGATTGGCTAACAGGAAACGGTCATGATAAATGGGTCATTTTAGCAGGTTGGCAAACTGTAACTAGTGGGGTGACATAGGGATCAGTGCGGGGGCCTCACCTATTTACAATCTACCGGTGTATTAATGACTTGGATGGAATGTATTGCAACCAAATTTGCTGATGATACAAAGGTAGGAAAACGATTTGTGAGGAGGACACAAGGAATCTAAAAAGGGATATAGAAACATAGAAAATAGGAGCAGGAGTAGGTCATTTGACCCTACAAGCCTGTTCCACCATTCAAAATGGTCATGGCTGATCCTCTATCTCTGCTCTACTCCCACTCTCTCCCCATATCCTTTGTTGCCTTTAGAGTCTAGAAATCTATCACCTCAAATATATTCAGTGACTTGGCCTCCACAGGTCTACCACCCTCTGAAGAAGTTTCTCCTTATTTCTGTCCTAAATGGCTTACTCTGTATCCTGAGACTGTGACCCCTTGTTCTTGACCCCCCCCCCCCCCAATAGAATTAGAGTAGGCAATTGTAAGTCCTTAGATGGGGTCAGAATAAGGGCGGGGGGAGGGAAGTAAAAAAAAAAGCCTAAATATAGTTTAATCTGCATGTATGAATGCACGGAGTGTGGTTAATAAGATTGGCGAAGTACAGGCACAAGTTGACAAATTGAATTAAACTATTGCTGTAACAGAGACCTGGCTCAAAGAAGGACAAGAATATTCTTGGATTCAAGGTGGTTAGGTGAGTTAGGAAAGGAAGAAAAGCAGTTGGGTGAGTGGCAGTATTGGTTAAAGATGGCATCACAGTACTGGAGAGAGAGAGGATGTTCCACAGGGGTCAAGGGTGGAATCTCTCTGGCTAGACATAAGAAATAGCATTGATTGGTGTAGTATTTAGACCACCCACTAATGGAAGTGATGTAGAGAAACAAATTTGCAATGGAATTATAGAACGATGCAAGAATTATACAGTAATTATAATGGGGGGACTTCAGTTATCCAAATGTAGACTGGAATAGGAATAGTGCAAAGGGACAAGAGGGGTGCGAGTTCCTCGAATGTGTTCAAGATAATTTTCTGCAGCAGTATGTTTCTGGTCCAACAAGAGGTCAGGCACTGTTGGATCTGGTTCTGGAGAATGAGTTGGCCCAAGTGGATCAAATAACATTAAGAGAGCATTTAAGGGACAAGTGACCATTATGTCATAAGGTTTAGGTTGGCCATGGAACAGGTCAAGAAACAATCCAGAGCAGGGATAATTAATTGGAGGAAAGCCAACTTCGATGGGATGAGAATGATTCTGAGTTGTGAGAGTTGGAATCAACTGTAGGCAGAAAGGATGGTGGCTGAACAATGGGCCACCTTCAAAGAATAAGTATTGCAGGCAAAGTCAAGGTATATTCCTTTGCAGGGGAAAGGTAGGACAAATAAATCCAGAGTACACTGGATGACAAGAGGGAAAGAGAGGTGAAGATGCAAAGGAAAAAAGTGCACATATGACTGTCAGGTAGAAAATTAACTGGAAAATCAGGCTGAATATAGAAGAACCAGAGGGGAAGTGAAAAAAAACTAATGAAAAAAGCAAGGAGAGAGCATGAAAAGAGATTGGCAGCTATCATAAAAGGGAATCCCAAAGTCGTCTTTAAGCATATAAGAAAATAAGGGTGATAAAAGAAAGGTTGTTAGGGATAAAAAAGGGAACTTGCACGTGGAGGCAGAAGAAATAGTGGAGGTATTAAACGAATACTTTGCATCTGTCTTTACAAAGGAAGAAGATGCTAATCAGGCTGAGGTGAGAGGCGAGGTAACTGGTAAACTTGAAGAATTTATAATTGTGAAGAAGGTGGTGTTATAAAGGCTATCTTTACTTAAAATAGATAAGGAACCCGAACCAGATAAAATGCATCCAAGGGTACTGAAGGAAGTGAGAGTGGAAATTGCAGAGGCACTAGTGATAATTTTCCAGTCTTCCTTAGACACATGGGTGGTGCCAGAGGCCTGGAGAATTGCGAATGTTACACCCTTGCCCAAAAAGGGGTGCAAGGATAAAGCCAGGAACTATAGACTAGTTAGTTTGAATTCAGTGGTGGGGAATCTTCTGGAAACTAAAGTTCAGGAAAAAATAAATGGTCACTTAGACAAGTGCAGGATAATTAAGGAAAGCCAGCATGGATTCATTAAGGGAAAATAATGTTTAAGTAACTTGCTGGAGTTTTTTTGAGGTAACTGAGAAGGTTGATAAGGGCAACGCTGTTGATGATTTGTATATGGATTTTCAAAAGGCATTTGATACAGTGCCACACAACAGACTTGTGAGCAAAATTCTAGCTCATGGAATAAAAGGGAAAGTAAGCACTAGGATAAGAAATTGGCTGAGTGACAGGAAGCAGAGTGGTGATAAATGGGTGTTTTTCAGCTTAGAGGAAGGTTTGTAGTGCAGTTCCTCCAGGAGTCAGTGCTGGGGCCCTTGCTCTTCCTGATATATATCAATCACCTAGACTATGGTGTGCAGGGTTTGATTTCAAAATTTGCAGATGATACGAAGATTGGAAGTGTTGCCAACTGTGATGGGGATAGCCTTGAACTTCAAAAGGACATAGGCATGTTGGTGGATTGGGCAGACAAGTGGCAGATGAAGTTCAATGCAGAGAAGTGTGAGGTGATTCATTTTGGCAGGAAAGATATGGTGAGACAGTACAAAATAAAGGGATGGCCTCCAAAGGAGGTGCAGGAACAGAGGGACCTCAGTGTATATGCACATAGATCATTGAAAATGGCAGGGCGTGTTGAGAGAGCAGTTACTAAAGCATATAGTATCTTAGGGCTTTATTAATAGGGGCATTGAATACAAGAGTAAGGAGGTCATTTTGAGCTTGTATAAGACACTAGTTAAGCCTCATTTGGAGTACTGCGTCCAGTTCTGGGCTGTGAAGATATTGGAGAAAGTACAGAGGAGATTTACGAGCATGATTCCCGGGATGAAGAACTGTAGCTATGAGGACAGATTGGAGAGGTTGGGACTGTTTACTTTGGAGAAAGGAAGGCTGAAAGGAGACTGGATAAGAGGTGGTCAAGATACTGAAGGGTGTATGGACAAGGTAAATAGAAACTGTTTCCTCTCAAAACTTCTAGAACTAAAGGGCACAGATTCAAACTAATTGGCAAAAGGAGTAAAAGTGCTGTGAGAGTTTTTTTTCACCCAGAGGGTTGTTGCCATCTGGAACGAACTTCTTGAAAGGGTGATGGAGGCAGGTCTGATCAAGGTATTCAAAAGGGAATTGGATTGCTACCTGAAAAGAGAGAATATGCAAGGTTATGGGGGTAAGGCAGGGGAGTGGGACTAGGTGGAATGCACTTTCAGAAAGCCAGTGCAGACTAAATGGGCGCCTCCTGTACTGTAAAGATACTTTGATACTGTGATTTATAAAAGAAGCCTATTTGAATAATTTTAATCATTTTTTAAAAAGTGGATCCCTGACTTAACTTTCTACTTTTTGTCAAGGATTTATCTTTCAAATTGAAAAGGCTATGTTTTTATACGTATGCTGTACACTCCATTCTATGAATACCTTGCAAATACATGCTCTGTTTTGTGATTAGTCACATGGCAAGGCACACTCCTTGTGCATTGAAACTGCCTGAAATGAGTGCTATTGTCCAGTTTATAATGAAAGAAAAAAAGCAAACTTTCATTTATATAGCATCATCATGAGCTTGGGACATCACAATTGGCTTGCAACCAATGAATTAATTTTTTTGCAATCTTGTCACGTGTAGTGTAGTGTAGTAAATGCAACAGCCAGTTTAAGCACAGCATGTTTTCATAAACAGCAATGTTATAAATGACTAGAATAGCTATTTTTAAATGTTGGCTGAGGAATAACTATTGATTCGAAAACTGGGAAAATACTGCTACATTTTGAATAGTGTTGTGGGCTCTTACAATCCCCTGAGGAGGCAGACGAAACCTCAGTTTAATGTCTTATTCGAAAGGTGGCATGTCCAACGATGCGGAACTCCCTCAGTAAGGCTGCATTTATTGCATATCTCGAGAGTCTTTAATAATGAGATGATGGTTCTTTATTTTTTTTATTTTAGTTGTGTTTTAAGAAGCTGTTGCATTGATTGCACTGAACGCTTGAGATTTATTGGAAAGTTAGAAAATAATTGCTTTTTCTATTGCATAAAGTAAGTATGACTGCAAGAAATCTTAAGTAGCTTATATCGATTGTTATTTGAAATAACATTTTAATCCTGAAATAATATTGATCTATGTGCTGCTTGTAGAATTATCTCTAAGTCGACGTAGATCACAGATCACAGAATCTCAATCTTTACCGTGCAGAAGGAGGTTATTTGGCCCATCGAGTCTGCACTGGCTCTCAGAAAGAGCATTCTACACGGTCCCACTCCATTGCCTTATTCCCGTAAGCCTGCACATTTTCTTTTCAGATAGCAATCCAATTCCCTTTTTGTTAGAGATATTTAAGATCCTGAGGCATACGGATAAGGTGAATAGTGAGAAACTGTTTCCATTCAAGAAAGCATTAAGAGCTAGAGGCCACAGATTCAAAATAATTGGCAAAAGGAGAAAAGGTGATGTGAGGAAAAATTTTTCACCTGCAGAGGATGATTGAAGTTTGTAACAAACTTCCTGAGAGGGTGGTGGAGGCATGTTTGATTGAGGTATTCAAAAGGGAATTGGATTGCCATATTTTGGGGGAAATTGTTTTAAGGTCTTACTTAGCCCATGAATACAGCAGTAACCAATTAAATTAGAACGTTGTTTTGGTGTATGTATTATTTACAAAATGCTGTTTTTCCATTATTCATAATAGTTTCTTATTAGGGGTTAAAGCCCTTCACCCTGGAACTGAAGTGATCCGAAGCACTTGAGAGCTTACTTTGCAGAAGTCGACTGTTTAAACATATTAAAATGTTATGGGAGATGCATATGCTTGAATTGGAAAAATCAAAGTAAATGAAAGCCACCTTTATTTCTATGCAGTTTAGATTTTCCTTTCCTTTTACTTCTCTAGATGGCAGTGAACCAGGTTTGGTTCCTTTTGAGAGTGAGGTCATGTGGGCCTTCTCCTTGGTCATCACAAATCCAGCCTTTTTTATTTCAGGTGAATTATAGTCTGTTTTTAAGTGTATTGCTGGAAGTGCAAGTGTTGCCAATGTGAGTTGGTACAGTCGATCAAAAAAGATGTAAATATACTTTGGACAACCGGTTAATGTCCAAATTTTATTCGAAAGGTGGCATGTCCAATGATGCGGAACTCCCTCAGTAAGGGGATTCAGGGGGCTCAGGTTCACAACACATTAAGAAGTGCACCTTAATTGTCGAAAGACCATTAGAAACAACTAATTTTATACTGGGTGTTATGGCAAATGTATAGAATATAAAAGTCAAGATGTAATAGTGAATCTGTATAAAAGTTAATTTGTAGACAGTAGTGGTGGATTGCTTTCCTGAACTGCTGCAATCCATGTGACACGGGTGCTCCCACAATACTATTAGGTAGAGATTTTAGTTCAGGATTTTGACCCAGCAACAATGAAGAGATGGCGATGTATGCCCAACTCGGGGTAGTTTGTGACTTGGTACAGATCTTTTAGATAGCTGTGTTCCATGTATGTGTTTGCTCTTATCCTTTTAGGCAACTTGAAATGAGGCAGTAGAAATACAAAGAAAGACTTGAAAAATTATTTTTATTCAAAGAAAATGGAAACAGATTTGAAAGAGGTATTTAAAATTCTGAGGGGATGGAATGAGAGAACATAGTTCTAAATCTTTTACATATGTTTTTATATCAATGATCAGGAGGAATGTTTTTACATAGAGGATTGAGTCTACAATGCTTCACTGGAGTTACTGATTGAAGCACATTTAAGAATGGATTAGATAGGTAATTGGAGGAAAAAAGAGAATAATGTGATCTGAAAGCAAAGCGGGCACATGAGATTCAGACTGATGCTTGCATGGAAGATACATGGCTGCACTGCCAGTTGCTATGTTGCCATTTCTATGTAATTCTTAATTCTTTAAAAATAATCAGTATAAAACAATCAGTATAAAGTGTACTTGAATAATGCTTTGAACATTTCCCTCTTATTTTCAAGAACGACAAAGTAGATTTTATTGGAGGCTGAGAAACATTGCTATTTAGTTTACTTAAATCCCACTGACAAATCCTGAGACATTATGCACTTTGCAAATGCTTAGACTTAAGGATCTTCCTTCAAATAATGGTAACCACACTGAGCAAAAATATTAAGTCCAAGCTAAAGCTTTTGGGAGGGGCTAAAGTATTCAAATAAGAACTACTGATATTTTTGTGTCTTTTAATACAGTCAATAAATATGACTTACTTTTTGTGAAGTATTTGCTGTTGTCCAGAAATTGCCTACAAATTTTGTGGTAATTGCTGATTGTTAAAGCTCATCAACTTCATGCCTAAAATAATTTGTTTTTGTTTGCTGAGTACAAAAATTGAAATGTGTTGTGTGTAGTTTAATCCTATAACAGTATTAATTCACAGTCTAATCCCACTCTCCTGCTCTGTCTTTATACCCTTAAATATTCTTTAAGCAGTTTTCATAGCCTTTCAAACTCTTTGTCGACAATTTATGACAAAGAAGTATGCATTTTATCCAACTGTGTAAAGAAAAATTCTTGGCTCCTTTTTGAATCCTTTATCTTGTGGTAAATTTTGGTCTGTTTGTTAACATTTTGTTGATTCGTGAGAATAATTCATTAATATTAACCATATCATTTGTCTTCCAGAATCTTGACTATCTCTTTTTCAGTTTTACTTTGAACTTCCTGGCTCTAATGAAAGAAATTTTAACCTCTCACGCCTCTTCATAACAGTAACTTCTCATCCCTGATAACGTTCTACTGAATCTATGCTGCACTTTTTTCACACTTTCATATCTTTCCCATAATGGAGGGAGGCGGGGCCAATGAGCAAATGGTAATGAACTATAAGTTTAAAATGTGCAATTGCTGCAAGAATCACCCCAGCAGATAAACATGACAGATATTACTGGAGCCAGTACATCAGAAATAATTTAAGCTGTCCTATAATATATAAATATGTTGAAGAAGAATAAATTGTTCATCATTCAGCATAGTACATTTATAGTTGGACTTCCTTGATTTGCAAACGGAGTAGAGTAGGGTATTTCCAAGAATTTAACAATTGCCTGTGCCAAAGATGATATTGTATTCTACAGCTTACAGCGTACGTATCCCTAACAGCATGTTTATAAAGGTGACAGGCATCACAGATTTCAATTACATTTTCTTGAGCAGTGTTTCAGTTAGAACATTTTAGGGCTGTTCGCTTGCAAAAATATATTTTGTCAATTGATATTTTAAATCACGAAACTCTAATCTATTTTCAACATCAATCATTCTAGCAATTCACTTGTATTTTCAAGCATACAGGATACCCAGGTTTCTAGGACTGCCCCTCAGGTTTTAAACATACCACATACCAATAGCACTCATAACATGGTCCCCATTTAAAAACTAAATATTTTGCATCTCTAGGATCTAGGCCTCCATCCATACCCACCCAGTTCTGAGATGTTGCCACAGTTGAGATACAAGCTCTGTTTTGTCTTGTTTTATGTTAGATGCAACTGAATACTATTAATATTAGTCATTTGGTAATACAGATCCTGAGTATTGCTGAAGAAAGAAACATGTTGAAGCTTTTTATCTTGCATTCATCAGGGCACTTCGCAAAAATACCAGTATAAGGGAAAGCAACAATTTATACTGTATAAGAAGAGTGCTGATTGGTTGGCAGGTGGACTCTGGTAGAGGTGCTGTCATGGAGAACACACCAATTGATAGTGACTGACAGTTAACTGCCAAACATTGTTTGAAATTTAAACCAGGCAGCTTGACCCTGATTGGTCAAGTCATTGTCTTGAGGAATGAGTCAGTGAATAGCTGTCAATTAATTTGTTTTGCTGAAACAGGCACAAGGTGTGTACATGTTCTTCCTATCTGCAAAGAACATGGCCCTGTGTATTAATATATAATATGTAGCTTCCGGTGCAGCAAATGCATCACACTGCCAGCCAATCAGTACTTTGTCCTCATACAGTATAAATTGTTGTTTTCCCTTTATGTTGGTATTCTTGTGAAGTGTCTTGTTGAGTGCAAGATGAAAAGCTTTGGCATGTCTTTTTTTTCAGCAGTACACAATACTGTTAACAGATCAGGGTTATTCCAGTGTCCGTGCAGCACACAGACTTAATTGGAAAGCAGAACAATGGAACTCTTAGTTTTAACTGAACTAATGGCTTTGAATTTCATTCATCCCTTCTTCTTTTTCCCCTTTTGCATGCCGCCCCTACCATTTAGCAGCTATCCAGAATAACACATTTGAAATTGAACTCGCTAATGACTATAGATTCCTATTGGTGGTAATAGCAGTTGAACAACTATGTTTCTACAACATTCCTCTGTTCCCTATTTTAAAGAGCTATTGAGCATATCTGTGTTTGAAACATTGCTAAGAGTAGTCCTTGCACAAGACAATGTTCGGGATTGTGACCTCAAAGAATTAATCCCCTCTGCCCTCTGTGCTAACACACACACCTCAAATTTTTCAAGTCTGTCTTCATATTTGTATACTCTCATGTCAAGCAACACCTTAGTAAAACTGCATTGTATCCTCTTTTATTACTTCAGTGTGCTTCATATTGTGGAGCCCAAAACTCTGCATAGTACACTGTGTGGTCTTAAAATTTCATATGGATTCGCCATTACATCTCAACTTTTATGTTCTCCTTTGCCATAAAACACAAAGTTCTGTTAACTTTATTATGGCCTTTTCTGGTTTTGTGAACCTAATCTTTCCAAAATCCTTTTTTTTTTTACATCACCCAGCTTTCCCCATTCAAAGTGCAATTATTCTTTTTATATCATTATGTTCACTTCTGCTGAGGTGGTCATTCACTTTTAAGTCACCTGCGATCTATTTCATTACTCATAACTAGATCTAGCAACATCGAGCCATAGGGCATAAGAACATACTGCTTGTGAAAGGAGTCCTTCATATATACTAGGAACCCATTTTCTTTGCTCTTTCCCAATCCATCTACAGATTTCCTCTTCCATTTTCGTTCCACAATTTAAAAAAAACAAAGACCAAAACTTAAACATTGCAATTAATTTCTAAAAATCAAAATTCAGAGATAATATCAAAATGCTTGGAATGGGTGAACACTTAACCAACCGCAGCCATTATATTTTGGAAGGAGAAAACTTATTTTATATTGTAATACATAAAATGATTGAGGGTCTATTGATGTCAGAAGGGAAGGAGAACTGATGCTCTGATCCAACAGCTTCACAGTGGCAGAAGATGTTTTAACTATTGCACTTCGGTATAAATCTGGTAGGCCTTTGATGTTTGTAATCAGCAAGATTAATTCTATGAAACACATCCATGTTCCAGTTGCCTGACTGCACCATGCTTGTCAACTACTCTACAGTATACATCTAAATTTGTTCTTTAGCTTTGTAGGAGAGTTGCTGATATGCCACATCAATTTGTAAACCCACCTGGAGATATTCCTATAATGGCCATTTATTTTACCCGAGTGATTAAGTTAAATAATAGCAAGTGGAGCCTTTACATTTTTAACAAGGAATGAATTCTCATTAGTATTTCACTCAAATTATATATCAGTTAGTTCATCCCAGTCTGATTAGATAATGTGTGGAATGTGCTTAGGATGGATCATGCTGGTACAAAATCAATACTTGCTGAAGTCCTAATAATTAGTGAGAATGCCCTTTCAGGTCAGCTCTAGGTTTTTGTGGCTATTTTAAGTGTTTTCTTTTGGGACTTTGTTGCATTCATGTAATTGTCAGAGTAATGCTATTACATTGTGCCTCATGCATTATCTGCTTTAAAAAATACCTTCTAATAAAGTACCCAATAGTTATCTAAGATTTTAAGTTTTCGTTGATGATTTAAATGGTCTCCAACCTGAATAGACATATGTAAATCATTAAATATTAAAGCACATTATGCAAATCAGTACTAGTTTGAATCCATGTAATCTGGTTGGAATGCACACCTCTACTACTAAGTCACTTTAACTATCTTGCTTGAATGCGAATGTGTTTTTCTTTTATTAAATGTAATGTCTGGAGATTACATTTATTATTGAATTGACAGGATTGCCCTTCTATAGAAGCTAGAAGTGGTTATCAAGCACAGTTAAATTTACAGTTAATGGTTTCAAACCACCTAAAAATAGTACTATTATGTAAATCTCATTTGTCAGTTGCATATTCTGCAGAATTAAGGCATTTGAAAAGTGAGCTGATTAACACAAAATGACACAAACCTATGCAATGAGTGACATGTTAGGGTGATGCTTACCCTACTAAATAAGTGGAAAATTCATAGAATTGACTTGTACTGAAGCTGTGAATTGTACCTTTGGCATTCATTTCAGATGTTTCTGTAGTTGAAATCTCTGCATTGTTTGATAACTGCAGATGTGATTACTCAGGATAATTGATGTTCAAGGCCATTGAAAGGATCATTGCCTATCAAATCAACTAAAGTGTAAATGTAGATACTGATGAAATGCTTGCAACTCGAGAACACAGGGTTTGTGCATAACTAGCAAAAGTTGATGAAAGCAATTAGTTGATACCCTGAAATAAAAACAGAAAATGCTGATAAAACTCAGCAAGTCTGGTAGCATCTGTGGAGAGAGAAGCAGAGCTAACGTCTCAAGTCTGTATGACTCTTCAGAGCTGGAGAGAGGCAGAACTATAATGGCATTTATACTGTTGAAAAGAGAGGGTGGGGCAGGTGGTTTCTAGTTGATACTCTTATTTACTTTTGTCAGTGTTAATGAAGTGTAAAGTACATTGTACTAGAGGAAGTATACAGTTAATTGCTGGGGAAAAACTACTGGTTTAACTGTAGTTTAAAGTAATATGAAAATATACTGCAAATTATATTTTAAAAAGCTTCTGAAAAATCCTATGAAAAATATAATTATTGGGAGAGATTTTCTGTCGGCCCCATCCATGTTGTTTTGCTCTACTGGTTAATTAAATACTGATTTGCTGAACTACAGTATTAAAAATTTGTATATTATTTAGACTTTTAAAAAATGTAGAGTATTTAAACTTTTTTTTAAACTTGTGCCTTTGAATTTCAGGGGACCATTCAGTGTTGTGAGAAGATGTATCAACAGAGAAACAGGACAGCAGTTTGCTGTGAAGATTGTAGATGTGGCCAAATTCACCTCCAGTCCTGGCCTGAGTACGGAAGGTATGGGAATTTATTATTTCCTAACTACAAAAGTATGGAACCTGATTGTTGTTGCAACTTAATTTCTTCAAAAACATTTAAATATAAAAACTATATTTCAGCTGTCTGCTTTAGCTGTTTTTGGCTCTGAGTCTCTTGCTCATCCTTTGAGGAGAAGATGACCATGTTCTTTATCTGGGGTGCTTAGTACGGTACTGGTGGGTCATAGATGATTGCTTAAAGCTGACCTGTGCCTGGAATGTTCTGCTGCCACTTGGACAGGATACCTCAGACGATTGAGTTTTGGGCGAGTTGCTGGCTCGGGATTTCTTCTTTTTTTTCTACTTCTGATGTGCATTTGCTTTCAAAGGAGGCTGCACCATTTTTATTTGACTGCAGCAATCCTGGATGAGCTCCTTCCAGGACTGGAAGTCAATATCAAAACTCCTCTAAGTGAAGCCTTCAAAGTGCCCTTATGGCGCTTCCTTGGATCACTGTGAGAGTACACCCCAGACTCAAATTCTCCATTGGTAAGCAAGGGTCAGGCACTATGCCTACATGACCAGCCCAATTCAGTTGTGGCTGCCTCAATATGGTGTGGGTGCTTGGCATGCCAGCTTAGGTGAGCACCTCAGCATCTGGTATTTGTCCTGCTATAGAACCATATGCCATCTGGTCATAAGCTTTTGAAGATAGTTCAAGCGGACGTGGTTGAGCTTCTTGGCATGATGCTGGCATATAGTCAAAGTCTCTCTTGCGTAGAGCAGAGTGGGGAGTACTATTGCTCTTATCGCCTTGGTTTGGTTGGAAGACTTCTCCCTGTTTGTTCCCAGACTGATGTGCAAAGTCTGCTAAAGTCTTGCTTTGACAATCTTGCATGTCTCATCGTCGGTATGGACAGCTTGAGAGAGAGGTGTGCCACCGAGATACGTGAACTCATCCACAGGTTCTGGTTGTGGACTGAAGTTTTAAGCTGAAGATGGAGGCTTTCCTAGAGCAGGCTGGTACATTCCTCAGTTTTCTTTATGTTGATCGTAAGGCCAAAGCTGTCGCATGCATGGAAGAACTAGTCCATGCTACATTGCATGTCCAGCTCTGAACTGCAGCTAATGTATAGTAATTGGCAAACAGGAAGTTGCAAAGTATGTCCTTGAAGACGTTGGTTTTTGCCTGGAGTCATCTTGGATTGAGCCACTTCGTGCCCATGTGACATATGATTTTGATGCCAGCAGCAGAATTGTACTCAACCACAATCTGAAGTCTCATGGCCCAGTATATCCCCAACTCTACCATTACCACCAAGCCAGGGGATCAACCCTGGTTCAGTGAAGAGTGCAGGAGGCCATGGCAGGAGCAGCACCAGGCATGCCTAAAAATTAGGTATCAACCTGGTGAAGTTACAGCAGAGGAGTCCTTGCATGCCAAATAGCCTAAGCAGCAAGCGATGGACAAAGATAAGTGATCCCACAACCAATGGATCAGATCTAAGCTTTGCAGCTGTGCCGCATCCAGTTGTGAATGGTGGTGGACAAATAAACAACTCACTGTAGGAGGGGCCTCCACAACTATCCCCATCCACAATAATGGGGGAACCTAGCATGTCAGTGCAAAAGATAAGGCTGAAGCATTTGCAACAATCTTCAGCCAGAAGTGCCAAGTGGATGCTCCATCTTGGCCTGCTCTGAAGGTCCCCAGCATCACAGATGCCATTTTTCAGCCAATTCGATTCACTCCATGTGACATCAAGAGACAGCTGAAGGCACTGAATACTGCCAAGGCTATGGGCCTTGACAATATTCCGGCAATAGTACTGAAGACTTGTGTTCCAGAACTTGCTGTGCCCCTAGCGAAGATATTTCAGCACAGCTACAACACCGGCAATCTACCCAGCACTGGAAAATTGCCCAGATATGTCCTGTACACACAAAACAGAACAAATCTAACCTGCCCAATTACCGCCCCATCAGTCTGCTCTTGATCATTAATGAAGTGATGGAAGGGGTCATCAACAGTGCTATCAAGCTGCACTTGCTTAGCAATAACCTGCTCACTGATACTGAGTTTGGGTTCCACCAGGATCACTCATCACCTGACCTCATTATAGCCTTGGCTCAAAAGTAGATGAAAAAGCTAAACTCCAGAGGCTAGGTGAAAGTGACTGGCCTTGACATCAAAGCAGCATTTGACCGAGTAATCATCTCTGTTTCAGGACATCACTGCAGGAGTTCCTCAGGGTAGTGACCTAGGCCCAGCTATCTTTAGCTGCTTCAGTGACCTTCCTACCATCATAAGGTCAGAAGTGGGGTTGTTCACTGATGATTGCACAATGTTCAGCAACTTGTTCATGGCTTCTCAGATACTGAAGCAGTTCATGTCCAAATGCAGCAAGACCTAGGCAACATCCAGGCTTGGGCTGACAAGGCAAGTAAACATCTGTGTTTCAAAAGCGCCAGACAATGACCATCTCCAACAAGGGAGCATCTAACCATATCTCCTTGACAGTCAATGGCACTATCAACATCCTGGGGGTTACCATTGACTAGAAACTGAACTGGTCTAGCCATATAAATACTGTGGCTGCAAGAGCAGGTTAGAGGCTAGGAATCCTTCAATGAGTAACTCACTTCCTGACTCCCCAAAGCCAGTCCACCATCTACAAGACACAAGTCAGGAGTGTGATGGAATACTCTCCACTTGCATAGATGAGTGCAGCTGCAACACTCAAGAAGCTTGACACCATCCAGGACTAAGCAGCCCACTTGATTGGCATCCCCTCCACCACTGACAATGGAGGCAGTGTGTACCATCTACAAGATGCATTGCAGAAACTCACCAAGCCTCATTAGACAGCACCTTGCAAACCCATGACCACTACCATCTATAAGGACAAGGGCAGCAGTCACATGGTAACACCACCACCTGGAAGTTCCCCTCCAAGCCACTGAAAATCCTGACTTGGAACTGTATCTCTGCTCCTTCGCTGTTGTTGGGTCAAAATCCTGGAAGACCCCCTCCCACCCCACTAACAGCACTGTAAGTGTATCTACTCCACATTGACTGCAGCAGTTCAAGAAAGCAGCTCACCATCACCTTCTCAAGGGCATTTAGGGATGGGCAATAAATACTGGTCTAGTCAGTGACACCCATACCCCAGGAACGAATATAAAGAAAAAATAGTCCTATTTCTCTTCTCTTTTTCTCCATAGTCCATAGGAAATGTTTTCCCTTTAAGCATTTATCCAAACTTCTATTGAAAAATATTATTGAATCTGCTTCTACCAACCCTTCAGGAGGATAGGGAGATCCTGGCCAAAACCATTGCAATTTTCACCCTTCCCTCAGTAATCTAGGACGCACTCTATCTAGACTTCATGATTTTCCTGAGTACTTTTAAGTGTGTCTATATATTTTTATCATATTCCATTACTACTTCCTCCTTTGTTACATTGGCAGCATGCTCTTCTTTAGTGAAGACTGATGAAGTAACCACAGACATGCCCTCTATCTCTAAAAGGACATCATCTTTTATGTCCTTTCTCAGTTCAGCTCTTGTTTTGAATACCCTTGTATGAGTTTATGCATTCATAAATTACTTTTGGGTTCCCTTTTATGTTAGCTGCTTATCTATCCCCATATTCTTTATAGGTCCCCTTATTCCTTTTGTGATCTCTCCTTTACTTTCTGCGTTTTGTACAAGTGGCTTCAGTTTTGATGGCATAAAAAAAGAAAAGTACATAGCACTAGCGAAGGTATTTAAGGACCCCCGATTTCCATTGAGTGAAAATTTATTGTTACTAATTTTTTGCAATTGAGGGAAAAGATAGTGTTGAAGTCCTCCCACTTCTATTACTGTCATCCATCCAATCCACCCATCTTGCTGTGCATCTTCGTACACCATTGACTAGCAGTTTAGTCATTTAAACTTCTGGCAGTCAAATAAAAAGAAATCTAACAATTAAAAAACACTTTGGGACATTTCTCTCTGACTCATAAAGGCATTCAAATGAAGTTATAGAAGGCTAGTGAGCCTCGCTGCACTCTGATATCACAATCTCCCTACCATAACTCGAGAACTAGTCGAGCTGCAGGGAATCTGTACTTGCCAAATTCTTCTTCGGTAATCTGTTCCAAAGGGTTTTGACTCAAAGGGAGTGGGGGGATACTTATTAACATATAACTTAACTCTTGGCTTAAATCTATTATAATTGTGCCTCTAGAGCTCCCAGCTTTATTCATTTTAATAACTTATTCAACTGTGCAGAAGCTCATTACCTCATCACATTAAAAGCACCATATCTTCTCTAAGTTTCTGTTTCCTGAATGAAAACAGATCCAACTCTAGAAGGCTATCATGCTGTCCTTGGATACACTGAGGAACCATGATTGTCCACAAATTGCATCCACACATTACAAGAGTTTGTTGCACTGTTGCCCTTCTAAATCTGACTTAAAACTATAAACAGCATTTGTTTGAACAGCCACTAGCATCAGATTCTGCATACTTGCTATACATAGTCAGAACCATTATAACAGAAAAGGAGGCCATTTGACTCATCAAGTCCATGCCAGCTTCCCGTAGCCCTGTAAGTTTTTGTTCAAGTTCTCATCCAGTTTCCTTTTGAAAGTTTTCATCTTTTCCACCTCCTTGTGGGCAGAGTTCCAGTTCCCTATCACAAATTCACTGGAGGTGTCTATAGTTTAAACTTTCCATTTTTGTGTTCAAATCCCTTCATGACCTCATCCCTCCCTATTTCCTGTTAAGTTCCTCTAGCAACATGAATATTAAAAGTCTGTCCTTTACCAGTTCTCACTTCTGTAGCCTCGGGCCAACTGTCTCTTTCTGATTTGAGGTGGACAAAACGACAAAGCAGGTTAGCTTTTTGTTTCATAGGTGGGTTAAGCGAGTATGTGGGGAGAAAACAACCTAGGATGGATGTTGTGATCTTCATAAAAAATGAGCTCTTAGTTTTGATGTGTCTCTAGTCAATGAACAATTGACTGCAGCTAGGCTAAGGTGGTTAATTTTAATGTAGCTAACTTGTGGCGGCTGGCCTCATCTTTCTCACTGGTATTGAAGTTTCCTAGACCATTTTCTGGATCACGTTTTCCCCACCTGATAGGCAGCATAGGGTCTATTAGCTGAATTGTGTCTGATCTGTGGATTCATCACAAAAAAAATCAAAAACATCAGGGCTTCCACAGTGAGTCATTCAGGCAGAGATGAGTTTTCAAGATCATAGCATAGGCTGAATGAGGCTCATTTCTCAAACTCAGGATTAGGCAGGGGAAGGAAGATTCCCCACAGTGGAAATAAGCAGGAGGTTATAAAGCTTCTGGAGTCTGGCCAGAATAGCTAAAATTGAATCTAAGATTGGTGGGAGAGTACTGCAATTATCATAGCATGAATTTGGGGATGTTTATGTATGTACAAAGACAAGAAAATGAAGTGCATATGGAACCACACTGAGCTTTGTAGTGCAATGATTGTAAAATAAAAGCTGATGTAAATTTTGATGGGATTTAAACAGGTTACTTATGCTTTTGCTCCAAGGTTTAACTGCGAGTCAAGCTTCTAGACACATTAAATTTCCTACCTAAATGCTGTGATACGCGTTCGAAGACTCATTAATATTTGCATTTTCGTCTAAATTACTTTCAGAATGAATGAAGCTATGAGCCCTCATTAAGGGTTTACTATTTAACTGCAAAAGTTCAAGGAGCCATGCATTTAAACCTGGAAAGCATTCCTGTAATTACTGTTACTAACATTTTTTTAAGTTCAGAAAAACAGAATGAAAGACAGGTTAGCATTGACCTTATTTGCTGAAGAGTAAATATATTTCCATATTTTACCAACATGTCATTCACAGGGGTGGTGGTGGCACAACACCTGGACCCCTGAACCCACATTTTTACATAATTTATAAGTTAAATAGGGAAAATGCTAGAATCTGTTATTAAGGAACTAATAAGACATTTAGAAAATCATAATACAATCAGGCAGAGTTAGCATGATTTTGTAAAAGGGAAATCATGTTTGTCTAATGTTCTTTGAGGAAATACTGATAAGGTGGATAAAGGGGAACCTGCAGATGTAGTGTACTCCGATTTCCAAAAGGCAAATGATAAGGTGCCATATTGAAGATTACTACACCAAATAATAGGCTATGATGTAGCAGGTAATCATGTTAGCATGGATAGAGGACAGGTTAGCTAAAAGGAAGAGGAGAAAAGGAATAAAGGAGCATTTTCAGGCTGGCAAGCTATTACTAGTGGAGTTCCACAGGGATCAGTGCTGCAGCCTCAACTATTTACAATCTATACCAATGACTTGGATGAAGGAACTGAATGTATTGTAGTTAAATTTGCTGATGATACAAAGGCAATAAAGTAAGTTGTCAAGAGGGTATAAAGAGTCTAAAAGGGATTTAGATAGGTTAAGTGAGTGTGTAAAAATTTGCCAGATGGAGTATAATGTGAGAAAATGTGAACTTATCCACTTTGGCAGGAAGGGTAGAAAAGCAGAATATTATTTGAATGGGGAGAGACTGCAGGACTTTACAGTAGAGAGAGACCTGGGTGTCCTGGTACATGAATCACAGAAAATTAATCTGCAGGTGCAGCATGATTACGAAGGCAAATGTCATTTATATCTAGAAGAATTGTGTAAAAGTAGGGAAATATTGCCTCAGCTGTACAAGGCCTTAGTTAAACTGCATCAGGAGTACTGTGGTACAGTTTTAGCTCCTTACTTAAAGAATATAATTGCATTAGAAACAGTACAGAGAAGGTTCACTTGACTGATTACTGGATTGAAGGACTTATCTTGCGAGGAAAGGTTGGACAGGTTTGGCCTGTATCCATTGGAGTTTAGCAGTTGACAGGTGATCTAATTGAATCATGTAAGATCCTGACAGGACATGACAGAGTGTTTCCCCTTATGGGGAAGACTGGAACTAGGGTTTACAGTTTAAGAATAAGAGATCTCCCATTTAAGACTGAGCTGAGAATTTTTTTCTCTTGAGGATCGTTAGTCTGTGGAGTTCACTCCCCCAGAGAGTAGTGGAGGCTGGGTCATGAATATATTCATGATTGAGTTAGACAACTTTTGATCAGCCACAATCACACCAGCCATGAGCTTATTGAATGGTGGAGTCAGCTCAAGGGACCGAATGGCCTATGCTTTCTTAGACTAGCTCACCTCCACAAGTTTCATTAAATGTAAAATGAACTAAATCCTTATTTCTCGAAACAAACAGATTGAGCTATTCTCTATAGCTCAAACTTTAAAACCAAGTTTGGCAGTGAAACTTCAACAGAGTTGATTGTAGTGCTCTCTCTTACAATAATATTGGCCTGTATTTGTATAGTGCCTTTTTTGAAAATCATCCCAAGATGTTTCATAGAGGCATGATCAAAAAATGGATGCTGAGTCAAAGAAGGCAATATTATAAATGTTGCACAGTAGCCTAGTTAAAGGAGTGAGTTTTATAAAGGGTCTTTAAAGGAGATCAAGGAGAAGGAGAGATAAAAGGGTTTCGAGGATGAAATTCTGGAGACCGAGGCCTAGAATGCTGAAGCTTGGTCAAAGGGAGTGTGGGTGTGTTAATGCACAGAGCCAGTAGAACAGAGTTCAGGGACTCAGTAAATTGTAGGTTGGACGAGATTGCAAAGATGAGTTGTCAATTTGGAAGCTATCTACCTCAATGCAAAGAGAGGAAAGCTAAGGAATAGAAGGGCAGAAAGTCTGATGGCAGAGGGAGTCAATCCATGAAAGAGACAAGATGATGAAAGAATGCCTGAAGGCAACGTTAACTCAAAGAAGTGATGGATGGATAGAATCTGTGAAAGCAGATGGAAATTGGGGGATCTAAAAGCACTAGATTAGTATATGAAAACAAAGGCAAAATGCTGCAGATGTTTGGAAATCGGAAATAAAAACAGAAAATACAGCATCTTGGAATGTACTGTTGCCCGAGAAACATTTCTGCCAGAACAAATGAGCTGCAGTTTATTGGTTTAACAGTTAAAGCTCCAAAATGAAATCTCAAAAGTAGTCTTACTCCAGTTTGCAACAGGCACAAACTCTTAGTGCCTACCTGTACATGTTGATAGTTTGTCCATTGTTGTCAGTATTGGTCAGCTCCTGCTCAAGAGTCTAAAAAAAATGGTTAAGCATTTAGTGAGAGGAAATCCTATTAAAATTGAGTTGAAGTGTCTCTGCAGTGTCTGGAGTAAAACAGAGGAGCTGGAGGTAATCAGGCATTGGGAGGAACTAGACATAGTAGAGATTCTGAGGCAAGCCTATAGGAATATCAAGATTGGGAATTAAACGCTGCAGAGAAAACCTGTTTAGAAAAGATAGGGGGCGGCAAACAGGAAGGTGGAACTGTACTATTTGGGATAACAATGGTAGTAGGGATAAAGAGATGAGATGAAAGATAATAAAGGGTCATTCGCAATAGGTGTAGTCTATAGACCACCTAATAGTGGAAGGGAGGTAGAGGAAGAATTATGCAAACAAATTAGGGAATTGAGTAAAAAATGTTGAATAATAATCATGGGGGATTTCAACTACCATGATATTAATTGGACCGAAGAGACCGATTTAGGGGAAAAGGGGATTGAGTTCCTACAATATGTACAAGACTCCTTTCTAACCCAATATGTAAAAAGCCCAACAAGGGAAGATTAGTTATAGGAACTAGTAATGGGGAATGAACTAGAGCTAATAAGAGAAGTAGAAGTTGGGGAACATCTCAGCAGTAGTGACCATAATATAATACGCTTTAAGATGATAGAGAAGGACATAAATAAATATGACGAAACCCAATTTAATAGATTAGAAGAAAGCTGGTTTTGCAGGACTAAGAAAAGAATATGGGAAGATAAAATGGGAAACAACAATGGGAAAAGTTTAAAACGGCATTCAACAGAGTGCAGGGAAAATATACTCTGCTGAAAGGAAAGAACAAATTAAACATTAGTGGGTCTCCACGAATGAATAAAGACTTAAAGGAACAATTGATGGTTAGAAAAAAGGCATAAATTAAGTACAGAGACAGAAGAAGATTGCCTAATAAGAGAAAATATAAAGACATTAGGAAATAAGTTTTAAAAAAATCAATTCGGAAAGCAAAGTGGCACTATGAAATTAAATTGTTCATGAACATTAAACAACAATAAAATATTTTATGGCACACCAGTAAAAAAGACTGTGATGAGAAGAGGATCAATAAGGGATGGACAGGATAATACCACAGAGCGATGGTAGAAATATTAAATAATTATTTTGTTCTAGTATTTAGCAGGGAGATAGAACAGCTAGACATGATGTTGAATGTTGAGATGAATAATGAAAGAAGCATATTTTAAAATAAAAAAAGTTAAATCAACTGGCCCAGATGAATTGCATCCACATATTTTAAAAGTATGTAGGGAAGAGATAGCAGAGGCATTACTCTACATATCTAGAAAAAAAAATACCATGCCAGAGGACTGTTGGCTCATGTAATTTCTATATTTAAGAGGAAGGACACCCCATATCCAGGGAATTATAGACCATTCAGCTTAAACCGCAGTGGTAGGAAATATAACGGAATCCTTATGATAGGAAAGAATAGAAGAACATCCAGAAGTGAGGCATATAATAATGAATAGGCAGCATGGATTTCAAAATAAAAAATCCTGCTTGGCCAATCTTATTGAATTATTTGAGGTGATGACAGAGGGTAGACAATGGAGGTGTATTTGGATCTTCAAAAGGCCTCCAATAAGCTGCCCCATAATACATTAATAAATAAGGCCAGACAATGTGGAGCTGGGACACGTGCCATAATGGATTGCTAACTGACTTCAAGACAGAGCAGAGAGTGGGAATTAAGGGCACGATGAAATTGCGATGAGTCAACTTGAATGACACGAAATTCCAGTTATGTTGAAGTTGTCAATCATTCCCACTAGCAGAAAAGCAAATCCCATAGAATGATGACCATTATGAGCCAACATTCCAAACTGGTAACTCTGGATTAGCCAGATTTGCCTAAGCTTGTCATGTGATCGCATCAACCAATCAAAGTGCAGTTAGACCACACAAAGCGTGAAATCATGGAGCACTGGGCCAGCCATCATTTGACATCAAGATCTCCCTGTGAAAGGACATGAAAAGCCTGTGATTTTGGCTAAACCTGTGAGAAAGTCGAGTGTTGTCGATTGGTGTGAATCGAATCTCAGTGCAGAACAGGCCCTTCGGCCCATCGAGTCTGCAGTGACGTGAGAAACACCTGACCTACCTACCTAATCCCATTTACCAGCACTTGGCCCTATATAATGACGCACCAAGTGCTCATCCAGGTACTTTTTAAAGGATGTGAGGCAACCCTCCCAGGCAGTGCATTCCAGACCGTCACCACCCTCTAGGTAAAATTTTTCCTCCTCCTCCCCCCCCCCCCGCAAACCTCCTGCTCCTCACCTTCAACTTATGTCTCCTCATGACTGACCCTTCAACTAAAGGGAACAGCAGCTCCCTCTCCACCCTGTCCATGCCCCTTATAATCTTGTACACCTTGATCACGTTGCCCCTCAGTCTTCTCTGCTCCAGCAAAAACAACCCAAGTCTATCCAACCTCTCTTCATAACTTAAATGTTTCATCCCAGGCAACATCCTGGTGAATCTCCTCTGCACCCCCTCCAGTGCAATCACATCATTCCTATAATGTGGCGACCAGAACTGCACACACTACTCCAGCTGTGGCCTCACCAAGGTTCTATACAACTCCAACATGACCTCCCTACTTTTGTAATCTATGCCTTGATTGATAAAGGCAAGTGTCCCATATGCCTTTTTCACCACCCCACTAACATGCCCCTCTGCCTTCAGAGATCTATGGACACACATGCTAAGGTCCCTTTGTTCCTCACAACTTCCTAGTGTCATGCCACTCATTGAATACTTCCTTGTCAAATTACTCCTTTCAAAGTGTACCACCTCACACTTTTCAGGGTTAAATTTCGTCTGCCTCTTAGCTGCCCATTTGACCATCCCGTCTATATCTTCCTATAGCCCAAGACACTCAACCTTACTGTTAACTACCCGGCCAATCTTTGTGTCATCCACAAAGTTACTAATCCTACACCCCACATAGTCATGCATGTCATTTATATAAATGACGAATAATAGGGGACCCAGCACACACCCTTGTGGTACGCCACTGGATACTGGCTTCCAGTCACTAAAGCATCCTTTTGTCATCCTACAACTAAGCCAATTTTGAATCCACCTTACCAAATTACCCTGTATCCCATGTGCATTTGCCTTCTTTATAAGTCTCCCATGTGGGACCTTGTCAAATGTTTTGCTGAAATCCATATAAACTACGTCAACTGTACTACTCTCATCTACACACCAGGTCACCACCTCAAAAAATTCAATCAAATTTGTTAGGCATGACCTCCCTCTGACAAAGCCATGCTGACTACCCCTGATCAAACCTTGCCTCTCCAAGTGGAGATAGATACTCTCCTTCAGAATTTTCTCCAATAGTTTCCCTACCACTGATGTGAGACTGACTGGCCTGTAGTTCCATGTTTTATCTCTACAACCCTTCTTAAATAGCGGAACCACATTAGCTGTTCTCCAGCCCTCTGGCATCTCCCCCGTGGCCAGAGAGGAATTAAAAGTTTGGGTCAAGCCTCTGCAATCTCTTCCCTTGCCTCCCTCAGCAGCCTGGGACACAAATCATCCAGAACTGGAGATTTGTCAACTTTTAAGCCTGCCAACACCTCCAGTACCTTGTCACTCCCAATATCAATTTGCTCAAGAACATCGCAGTCTCTCTCCCCGAGTTCGATACCTTCATCCTCATTCTCTTGGGCGAAGACGGATGTGAAATATTCATTCAACACTCTACTGATGTCTCCTGGCTCCACCCATAGGTTGCCCCCTTGGTCCCTAATAGGCCCTACTCTTTCCCTGGTTATCCTCATCCCATTGATACACTTGTAGAATATCTTGGGATTTTCCCTACTTGTACCAGCCAGAGTTTTTTCATATCGCCTATTTGCTCTCCGAATTGCTTTCTTAAGCTCCACCCTGCACTTTCTGTACTCCACTAATGCCTCCGCTGATTTGCTTCCCCCTGTAACTGCTAAAAACCTCTCTTTTTCTTCTCATTGTATCCTGACTATCTCTGGTCATCCATGGTTCTCTGGGCTTATTACACCTTCCTATCACCCTATAGGGAACATGTTGAGCCTGCACCCTCACCATTTCCTTTTTAAACAACCCCCCCCCCCCCCCCCCACAGGTAGCTGTTTCCAGTCTACCTTGGCCAGATCCTGCCTTATTTTACTAAAATCCACTCTTTCCCCCAATCCAAAACATTTTTTTGCAAGTTGTCTATTTCTTTGTCTATACTAAGCTTAAATTTTACCATGCTGTGGTCGTTTTCACTAAAATGCTCCCCCACCATCTCAGCCACCTGTCTGGCTTCATTCCCCAGAATTAGGTCTAGCACTGCGCCCTCCCTTGTTGGACCCTCTACATATTGACCTAAAATGTTCTCCTGTACACATTTCAAGAAATCCACTCCATCCAATCCCTTAACACTGCCTATCCCAATTAATGTTGGGAAAGTTGAAATCACCTTATATATAACATAATATATAATTACCCAATTATTGTTTTTATACACCCCCGCAAATTGTGCACATATTTGCTCCTCAATTTCCCCCTGACTATCTGGGGGTCTATAATAAACACCTAACAATGTGGCTGCCCCTTTTTTATTCCTAAGCTGTACCCACAAAGCTTCATTCGATGCCTCTGCCATCATCTCTCCTTACTCCAATAACTGACCCCTTAACTAATAATGCAATACCTCCTTCTCTTTTACCCCCTCCCTTGTCTCTTCTGAAGATCCTATATCCCGGAGCTGCCAATCCTGCCCCCTCCCTCAACCACGTGAAGGTGAAGTTGATACAGCAAGTCAAACTGTGGCACAAAGCAGAAAATGGGCATCGCAAACGAGTGGGAGATTTAACCATAAAAGTTTGTCCACTATTATGAAACACAAAGTGAACATCTTGGAACAGTTCAGCAAGCAGGCATTCCCTTCAGCAAGGAAGGGGATGAGAACGGCTGCCTATACTGATGTTGAAGAAGTTCAGTTAATGTGGCTCAAGGTAGCCTGAGTGGGAAACGTTTCATCTCTGGCCAATCCTGCAGGAAAAGGGAGTCACCCTCGCAAAAAAGCTGGGCCACATGGAGTTCTCCTGCAGCAACAGATGGCAGGACCAATTCAAGATGAGACATGGCATCATCTTCCACGTAATATGTGGTGAGGGTGCGACAGTTATGGCAGCAATGACAGATGATTAGCTCCAAAATAGTCTTTCCCGTGTCTTGCATGAATATGCACAGCGAGACCACCTTAACATGAATGAAATTGGTCTATTTTATCATCTTTTGCCAGCCTGCTTTTTGGTGATGGTGGAAAGCAGAGCAAGGAATGCATCGCTGCTGTGGTTGTGCCAACATGAATGGCACTGAAAAGCTGTCGCTCCTTGTGATAAAGAAGTCCAAGAAGCCACATTGCTTCGATAATGTCAAGGCACTACCTGTGCAGAATGAAGCTAATAAAACTGCCTGGATGGCCTGGATCACCCAGATGAAAGTGGACAAAACCTATCAGCGAAAGATTGTCATTGTTACAGACAACTGCCCTACACACCTCAACATTGTCGGCCCGAAGAGCATCAAGCTGATGCTTATGCCTTCGAACACCATGGCCAAGCTCCAGCCATCAGATCAGGAGGTGATTAGGAACCTGAAAACCCACTACTGATGGCAACTGATCTCTCCAGTTAGCGAGACCATTGAGAAGCAGGAATACAATCCACCTGTTCTAGAGGCTATGTTCATGATGAAGTAGGCGTGGAAGATCAACTGCTTTCACCATGCTGGGTTCAAACAGGTTACAGTGGCACAAGATGTCAAGAGCGAGGAGGAGCAGGGTGAGGCCAACCAATCCAGTGACACGGCATTTTTTACCCACCTGCGGGTGACTGACATGGAAACTCCAGCAGAGACAGCCACGGAAGCTTACATAGAGTTGGACGGTGCCGTACACTGCATGACACAACTGACACATGATGCAAGTGTAGTACTTGCCCACCTGTTTCCCTAGTCGCTGTAGCAAAGGCTGTAGCGCTGCTCGGGGATTTCACTTTGCAACCTGAAAACATTGTTTGACTGCATTGAAGACGGTGGACTATATCTTGCGTGTCCGAAGACAGCACACTAGAAAAAATTAGAGTTTTTCCAGAGCTAACTCTTTACATTTTTCAATATAGAAGGCCGGAACTTTGCAAGGTCAGGCCATTGTAAGGTGTGAACAAATTGAATAAAGACTTTCTCTCACGTTTATTGCTTGTATTTTCTTTTAGCATTTGAGTCTGTTGATTTTGACATAGACAGTGTTTGTAGGCATATGAGGTTACATAGAGATACATTCATGTGGGAATGGGCCCTCATCGGCTATCACGAAGCTTTGGTTAACCTGAACTTGTGGGTGGATCCCTTGGGATTCAACTCATCAGGATTTTTCTGCAGTTATTCAGATTGACAGAAGGTGGAAAATGGGTGTTTCACAAGGACTCTGCTAAGACCACTGCTGTTCACAATTTACATTAAAGATTTGGACTTTGGAATTGACGCAATTTCTAAATTTGTGGCTGACAGCAAATTAGTGGTGGGAGGGAAGGTTGGGCAATACTAACAAAGGAAGCAACAGTGACATGAGGGAAAAGTTGTTGTTCAGTGAGTGGTTAGAACTTGAAATGCCAAGGAGTGTGGTGAAGGCAGATTCAATTGTGGTTTTCAAAAAGGAAGAGAACAATTATCTGACAATTTTCAGAGGCTACTAGGAAAAGGCAGAGGAGTGAAATTGAGTTGTTCTTGGAGAGCTGGCATGGATACGTCAAGTTGAGTGATGTCCTGTGCTGTGAACATTCTATTCAGTCCCAATTGAAGCTCTCAGCTATGATATTGGTGGACTAATGCAAGTTATAAAAGTTCCATAGAAAAACATAGAAGCATAGAAAATCGCAGGAGCAGGTCATTCGGTTGTTTCAAGCCTGCTGTCATTCAATATGATCATAGCTGATCCTCTATCTCTAAGCTGTACTCCTGTGCCCTCCCCATACCCCTTGACGCCTTTAGAATCCAGAAATCTATCTCCTCAAATATATTCAGTGATTTGGCCTCCATAGCCTTCTGTGGTAAAGAATACCATAGGTTCACCACCCCTTGAGTGAAGAAGTTTCTCCTTGTCTCAATCCTAAATGAGGTCTACCCCACCATATCCTGAGACTGGGACCCCTTGTTCTAGAGACCCCAGCCAGAGGAAATATCATCTGCAGACAGTCTGTCCATCCCTGTCAGAATTTTATACGTTTCAATGAGATCTCCTCTCATTCTTCTAAACTCCAGTGAATACTGGCCCAGTTGGCCCTATCTCACCTCATACAACAATCCTGCCATTCCAGGAATCAGTCTGGTGAACCTTCATTGCATTCCGTCTATGGCAAGTATATCCTTTCTTAGGTAAGGAGACCAAAACTGCACACAATACTCTAGATGTGCTCTCATCCTTGCTCTTGTACTCAAGTGCTCTCACAATGAAGGCCAACATATCATTTGCTGCCTTAACTGCTTGCTGCACCTGCATGCTTGTTTTTAGTGATTGGTGTACAAGGGCACCAAGGTCCCTTTGTACATCAACATTTCCCAATCTACCACCATTTAAATAATACTCTCCCATTCTGTTCTTCCTGCCAAAATGGATAACTTCAATCTTATCCATGTTATACTGCATCTGCCATGTATTTGCCCACTCAATCTGTCTAAATCGCCTTGAAGCCTCTTAACACCATCCGCATCGCTCACGTTCCCACCAAGTTTCGTGTCGTCAGCAAACTTGGAAATATTACATTTGGTTCCCTCATCCAAATCATTGATATATATTGTGAACAGCTGGGGCCCAAGCACTGATCTCTGCAGTACCCCACTAGTCACCACCTGCCACTTTGAAAAAGACCCATTTATTCCTACCCTGGTTCCTGTCTGAAAGCTAATTCTCAATTCGTGCCATTATATCCAAATCCCATGTGCTTTAATTTTGCACATTAACTTTTCATGTAGGACATTATTGAAAGCTTTCTGAAAATCCAAATATACCACATCCACTGGTTCTCCCTTATCTGTTCTGCTAGTTACGTCCTCAAAAAAAAACTGCAGTAGGTTTGTCAAGCATGATTTCCCTTTCATAAATCCATGTTGACTTTGTCTAATCCCGTTGATATTTTCTAAGTGTCCTGTTATCACATCCTTTATAATAAACTCTAGCATTTTCCCTACTACTGATGTTAGGCTAAATGGTCTGCAATTTGCTGTTTTCTCCCCACCCTCTTTTAAAAAAGTGAGGTTGCATTTACCACCCTCCAATCTTCTGAGACTGTTCCAAAATTCTGTAGATTCTGGAAGATGACAACCAAAGCATCTGCTATTTCCGTGGCTGCCATCTTTAGTACCCTGGAATGTAGATTATCAGGCCCTGGGGATTTATTAGCTTTCAGTTCCCTTAATTCCTCCAGCACTAATGTTTTAGTAAGACGAATTTCCTTCAATTCCTCCTCACTAGACCCTTGGTTCCCTAGTATTTCTGGGAAGTTACTTGTCTCTTCCTCAGTGAAGGCAGAACTAAAGTAGTTGTTTAATTGCTCTGCTATTTCCTTGTTCTCTATTATAAATTCTCCCATTTCAGACTGTAAGGGACCTACGTTTGTCTTCACTAATCTTTTTCTTTTTAAATATTTATAGAAGTTTTTACAGTTTGCTTTTATGTTCCTTGCATGTTTACTCTCATACTCCTATTTTTCCCCCTCTTAATCCACCTCTTTTTGTCCTCTTTTGCTAAATTCTAAACTGCTCCCAATCCTCAAGCTTGCTGCTTTTTCTAGCAACTTTATATGAAAGGTGATTGCGTGATGAGGGCAACCCCATTTAATTTGGCCTCCAGAAGTTGGTTGTTGTCCAGGTACCTTTTCTACAAAGTCATCTTTCCATGGACAGTCCATGTTCTCTGTAGTTCAAAACATAGGGGCAGGTGATGGCGTTGTGGTATTGTTGCTGGACTAGTAATCCAGAGACCCAGGGTAAACTCTGAGGATCAGGGTTCAAATCCTGCAGATGGGGGAATTTGAATTCAATAAAAATCTGGAATTAAAAGACCATGACCATGAAACCATTGTCGATTATTGTAAAAACCCATCTGTTTCACTAAAATCTGCCATCCTTACCTGGTCTGGCCTACATGCAATGTGGTCGACTCTTAAATGCCCTGTAATAAATGATGGCCTAGCCAGTGATGCCCACATCCCATGAATGAATATTAAAAAAAATTAAATCATTCACAATGTAATCTGGGAGATCGTGTGCCACTCTGAACAATAACCCTGTTTACCATTGCTATATACATTACAAATCACAAATTTCAGTCCATCCCAACTGGCAGGCAAATAACAAACTGACTGACAGCTATAAATCGCAGGCTACGAAACCACATTCAGGTTTTCAAGAAATAAATCTAAACTGAAGCAAGATCAAACACTGCAGATTTCATATTTAACTTTATTTAGCTTGGTCACTGTTTCAAATTAATAAAACTTTTCAAAATTCTTGTTTTCGATGCTTAATTTTGTCTAGCCTACGTAATAAAACATTTTGTGTTGAGAAAATCAGCTCTCCATTTGCTTGTATGTATGTAATGGGTCAGATTTTTCAGTCAGTGGCAAAATTACTGTACTTACTGTTGACCTTGAAGGAAGCTGGCCACAAAGACCTAACAAGCTCTGTGGCGTGGATTTCACCATTCCCAATGTTAATTTCATTCTGGTGCCAGTTAAGAGGATCTCTCCTGTCCGACAATAATTGTTATCAAGCAGACTAAGTAGCTAATCGTATTCATAAATTTTCACATTTAGCAAACCATGGAAGTAATATGCAGGGTTTATCACACTTTTTATAATTTGACAAAATGAAATGAAAATTTGGTGCATAAACATAGCATTGAGGTAGAAACTGAAATATCAAACAAAATATATACCTTTTTTAAAAAGGCCTATGGAATTTATTTCATGGAATGGAGAAGTTTGACATTATATAAAATTGGGAGAGAGGTTGTTCAATCATTATCGCTTAGTACACTGTTTAAAAACCCAGTTATGTCAGAGAATTCTCAAGTCTGGTTGTGAAGAAGACAGAGACTGGGATGCTTTGGTAGAGACTGTTTATTACTCACCGTAGAGCAATCTCCACTCTAACACAATCCCTGGAGTTCTGGCTGAGTCGTCTTTATATACACATTTGAGTATAATTAACGAATCAATACTCACCTTATTACCTTAAACTATACGATTGATGGATATTAAATAGCTAACCTATTAGATACTAACAAGTTACACCTTCTTAAGGTATAACCTTTTACAAGGATTTTTAAAGCAAACCTAATGACATCATAACTGGAAATTCACATCATTTCAGTGATTTCTATATGATTTCCATCTGTGAAGACTTCAATAATACATGCTGTGGAGGAGCAAAGAATCATTTGCAGTGGCTTCTGGATTTTGTTGTTTTACTGCATTTAAAGGCACCAGGTACAAGAGGAACAGTGGGGCCATTAACAGCGAGAGAGTCTGAAAGCAGCGTGAAAGGATAGAGTAGTAATCAAAGTATGGGGTCACAGGGAAACAGTTAATGATTGGCAGGTGAGTATTTTGCACATTTTTTTGAAAAGTGTAATTAATGACTACGGTTTTATTGATAGCATCGTTTACTAGCAGCAGTAAAGGTTATTGGGAGTAGTAGTGTTTATTAATTATAAATTAATTAAGAAAAAGTAATTAATTAACTAACCCATAATGAAGATGGCAAGGGAGATAATGTATTGCAACTGCAGAATGTGGGTGCCCCTGGACACCAGTATGATCCAGGACAAATGCGTCTACAGTGTCTGTGGCTTGAGATTCAGCTCAGAGTCATTGAGCAGGAGGCAGAGCTGCTGGCAATGTGATGCATCTGAGAAGGGGATAATTATCTGAACATTTTATTTCAGGAGGCGGTCACATCCCTTAGGATAGGCAGAACTTGAGTTGGTCAATAGAGGAAGGTGTGACTGCAGGTCAGGCAAGTATGGGGACCCAATATGTAGTGATGGAGGAGTCTCAGCCCCTGACTTTGTCCAACAGGTACGAGGTGCTTGTTACCTGTGTGGATGAGGAGAAGGACAGCAAGGTGGATCGGTGGGCTGACCATGAGATGCTGAAGGATGCCATTCAAGTGGGTGGAGTAAAGGGGATAATGACAGGAGTCAGTATAGTCAGGGGAATAGCTACTGTTCTTGGCAGCCGTGACAGGGAGCTCCAAAGGTTGTGTTGCCTGCCTGGCACCAGAGTTAAGGAAATCTCCTCACGGCTGGAGAGAAACTTGAAATGGGAGTGAGAGGATCCAGTTATCGTGGTCCATGTGGGAAACAATGACATAGGTAGGACCAGGAATGATGTTCTGCTAAGAGAATTTGAGGAGTTAGGGTCCAAATTAAAACACACAACTTAGCAATCCAGAGATGACTACATTCAACCTGAGCTATGTGCCAATTGGCATAGGGTTAAACAGATTACAAAATTAAATGTGTGGCTCAAAGAGTGGTGTGGGAAGAAGGGGTTTTGATTCATGGCGTATTGGCATCAGTACTCACAAAAATGAGCTATTCCGTTGGGATGGGCTACACTTGAACTGGGCTGGGATCAGTGTCCTGGCCAGTCGTATAACTAGGGCTGTGGACAGGACTTTAAAAGAATAGGGGGTGGGGATGGTCTGGGTAAAGGGAAACTTAGAAGTCCAAAGCGAAATGTCGAGGTATCGGAACACTATAGTGATGTGGGTAAAGACAAACCAGAGTAGAACATGAAGGGACAGTGTGTTTGACAAAAATGTATGTCAGTGAATAAGGTCATTGCAGGCAATAGAAATTTTAAAAATGAAATTAAAGGTTCTTTATCTGGATGCACAAAGTGTCTGCGATAAGATAGATGAATTAGTGACACAATTTGGATCTAATCGCCATTACAGAGCCACGGTTACAAGGTAATCAAGGTTAGGAAATAAATATTCCAGGATACATAATGTTTCAAGAAGACAGAATGGTAAAGGAGGTGGGGTAGCCCTTATATTAAAGCATGGCATAAGGACATTAGTGAGAAAAGATCGGGCCTCGGAAGATCATGAAGTAGAATCAGTATGGATGGAAATTAGGGATAGCAAGAATTGGAAAACACTGGTAGGAGTAGTTTATAGGCCCCCTAACAGTAGTTACATCATTGGGCAGAGCATTAAATAAGAAATTATTGGAGCCTGTAACAAAGGAAATGAAATAATTCTGGGGGCTTTAATCTTCATATCGACTTGGACAATTAAATTGGCAAGAATGGTGTAAAAGCTGTCTGATCCGATGGCAGTTTCTTGGAGCAATATGTAGTGGACTCAACTATGGATAAAGCTTTCTTAGATCGAGTATTGTGTAAAGAAGCAGGGTTAATTAGTAATATCATAGTAAAAGATCCACTGGGAAATAGTGACCATAATACCATTCAATTCCATGTTAATTCCAATCACAGACAGAAATCTTAAACTTAAAGCCAATCACATGGGTATGAGGAGAGAAGTGGCTCCGGTTAATTGGGTAAATAGACTGCAAGTTATGGACGTAAATGAACAAGCATTTAAACAAACAATTCAAAATGTTCAACAAAAATACATTCCATTGAACAACAAAAATTTAGCAAGAAGGACCCTTCCGTGGCTCACTCAGGAAGTTAAGGATAATAGATTAAAAGAAGAGGCTTTTACAATGTTGCAAAAAACAGTAGCAGGTCTGAGGACTAGGAGTGTTTTAGAAACCAGCAAAGGTCCACCAAAAAGTTGATAAAAAGGGAAAAGTAGAATCTGAGAGTAACCCAGCCAGAAATGTAAAAACAGATTGTAAGAGCTTTATAAGTATATACAAAGAAATGCAATAGCTAAAATAAATGTTAGTCCCTTAGAAGCAGAGACAGGAGAAATAATCATGGGGAACGAAGAAATGGTAGATTCATTGAACAAATATTTAGTCTCTCTTCACAGTGGAAGACACAAGTTCCATACCAGAAATAGACAATATCATAGGGGCTTAATAAGAGTGAGGAGTTTAGGGAATTTCACATCAGCAGAGATAAAATGTTGGAGAAACTTAAGGGTCTAAAATCTGACAAATCCCCGAGACCTGATGGCCTTCACCCTAAGGCTCTAAGAGATAGCTGCAGAGATAGTAGATGTGCTACCTATGATTTGCTAAAATTATTTAGATTCAGGAATGGCCCCACTAGATTGAAGTTGGCTAATGTTACACCACTTTTCAAGAAAGGAGGGAGAGGGAAAGCAGTGAACTAACATCAGTTGTTGAGAAAATGCTGGAATCTATTATTAAGGAAGTCTTAACAATGCTCTTGGAAAAGCATTGTATGATTAGAAAAGTCAACAAGGTTTTAGGAAAGGGAAATCCTGTTTGACAATTTATTAGTTTTTTGAGGATGTAACTAGTAGGGCAGATAAAGGGGAGCCAGTTGATGTAGTATGCCTGGATTTCCAAAAGGCATTTAGTAAGATGCAGCACAAAAGATTAATAGGTTTAAAAAAAAAAAGAGCTCATGGAGTTAGGAGTAATATATTAGCATGGATGGAGGACTGGTTAACAGAAATCAGAGTGGGCATAAGCGCGGCTTTTTCAAGTTGGCAGGTAGGGAATAATGGAGTTCCATAAGGATCAGTGCTGGGGCGTCTGCTATTTGCCAAACTAGGTGGAAAGCTAAGTTGTGGGGAAGACACAGAGGCTGCAAAGAGATATAGACAGGTTAGACGAGTGGAAAACAAGATAGCCAACGAAGTATAATATAGGGAAATGTGAAGTTATTCTCTTCGGCCGTAAGAATAAAAGAGCAGACCTTTTTTTAAAAGGGTGAGAAATTTGTAGGTGTTGATGGTCAAAGAGACTTCGGTGTGCTGTTAAAAGGAACGCCTAAAGTTAGCATGCAGGTGCAGCAAGCAATTAGGAAGGCAAATGACATGTTGGCCTTTATTTCAAGGGAATTAGAAGACAAGAATAAAGAAGTCTTGCTACAGTTGTATAGGGTTTTAGTGTGACCGCATCTGGAGTAATGTGTGTAGATTTGTTCTCCACCTTTTAAGAAAGGATATACTTGCATTGGAGGTGGTACAACGAAAGTTCACTAAATTGGTCCCTGGGAGGTTGTCCCATGATGAGAGGCTGGAATTTAGAAGAATGAGAAGCGATCTCATTAAAACCTCCACAATTCTGAAGGGGCCTGATAGGGTGGGCGCTGAGAGATTGTTTCCATTGGTCGGAGAAATCTAAAACATAGGAGTACAGCCTCAGGATAAGGGGCCAATGATTCAGGACTGAGATGAGAAATTTCTTCACTCAAAAGGTTGTGAATTTTTGGAATTCTCTCCCCCAAAGGGTTATGGATGCTCCATTATTGAATACATTTAAGGCTGAGATAGACAGATTTCCAATCTCAGGGAATTAAGGGATATGGGGAGCGGGCATGAAAATGGAGTTGAAGCCCAAGATCAGCCATGATCATATTGAATGGCGGAGCAGGCTTGATGAGCCATGTGGTCGTCTACTCTTATTTCTGACGTTCTTAGAAGTTGTTGTCAGTTTCACAGAGAAATGTTGGGGTACTCTGACAATTTTGCCGTCGTTACAACCACAAAATCCAGGCCGCTATTTTTTTTTTGGATTTGTGATTAATGTGTCGCATGGAATTTAGTGATTATCTGGTACTATTGATCTTAGCCTTTTTTTCCCCCATGATATAAAATTGTAGAAACTTAAGAGTCATAGAGTTATACAGCACAGAAGTAGGCTATTTGGCCCATCATGTCCATGCTGGCCATCAAGCACCAACCTATTCTAATCCCATTTTCCTGCACTTGGCCCGTAGCCCTGTATGCAATGACATTTCAAGTGCTCATCTAAATACTACTAAAATGGTGAAGGTCCCTGCCTCAGGCAGTGTGTTCCAGATTTGGGGGCGTAAAGATTTTTCCTCAAGTCCCCTCTAGACTTCCTGCCCCATACCTTAAATCTATACCTCCTGGTTATTGACACTTCTGCTAAGGGGAAATGTTTCTTCTTACCTACCCTTTCTATGCCCCTCAGAATTTTGTGTACCGCTACCAGGTCCCTCCTCAGCCTTCTCTGCTCTAAGGAAAACAACCCTAGCCTATCCAGTCTCTCTTCATAACTGAAATGCTCCTGCCCAGGCAACATCCTGGTGAATCTCCTCTGCACCCTCTCCAGTGCAATCACATCCTCCCTATAGTGTGGCGACCAGAACTGCACACAGTGCTCCAGCTGTGGCCTAACTAGCATTTTATACAGCTCCAACATAACCACCCTGCTGTTATATTCTATGCCTCACCTAATAAAGGCAAGCATCCCATATGCCGACTTAACCACCTTTATCTACCTGTGCTGCTGCCTTCAGGGATCTATGGATATTCCTGTACTTCCTAGGGTCCTACCATTCATTGTGTAATCCCTTGCCATGTTAATCCTCCCAAAATGCATCACCTCACACTTCTCAGGATTAAATTCCATTTGCCACTGCTCTGCCCATCTTACCAGCCAATCTATTTGGTCCTGTAGTCTAAGGCTTTCCTCCTCCCTATTTACGACACCAATTTTTGTGTCATCTGCGAAGTTACTGATCATACTTCCAAACTTCACGTCTAAGTCATTAGCGTACATTACAAACAGCAAGGGTCCCAGCACCAATCCTTGCGGTACACCACTCGTCACAGTCTTCCAAATGCAAAAACATCCTTCAACCATCATCCTCTGCCTCTTGCCACTAAGCCAATTTTGGATCCAAATTGCCCTGGATCTCTTGCAGTAGAGAAAGATTCCATTTCACCATACCATGCTGTGTTTGCTCTTTGACAGAACAGTTATATTTAAAGGTGCAGCCCTGTTTTTTGTCTGTAACTCATTCCTTATTCTCACATACCTGTTGCATACGCTTATAAAATTATTTACGAAATTAGCTTTCGTCATTTTTTCAGGTGGGGCTTTCCAGATCAGAATGAGATAACTCAGAATGAAATCATTTCTCCTCATCTCCCCTCAAGATCTTTTGTCAATGATTTTAGATCTGTGATCTCTGTTCATTGATCTACATCCAGAATGAGTGTTTTTTCTGTCCCAAGGAATATAGTCCTCTCTTTGTAAATGAAGTCCTTCAATCCTGGTAAAGCTCTTTCTAAACCCATTACATTTTTCATGAACTGTGGTGCCTAGGATCATCCACAATACTCCAGCTAAGGCCTAACCAGATTATAAAGACCAAGCATGATCTCTTAGTTTTTCTATTCTATTCCTCTCTTTGTAAAGCCAAGTTACTGAAGTACTCTTTCAACCACCTTATCAACTTGCTAGTCCATCTTTAAGAATTTGTATATGGGCACCAAAATCCCTCTGCTTATTTACAATTATCAAAATTGTGCCATTTATATTATACTGCCTTTCCACATTTGTCCTCCCAAATTGTCGCTTCACACTTCTCCACATGCACCCCATCCTATGTGTGTCATCCTGAAGTTTACAACTATCCTCATCACAAAACTTTGCAAAATAGTAGATAGTATCATCTGCAAACTTGATAATGCTGTACACCCAAATCTAGGTCATTTATAAACATTGAAAAAAGTAATGGACTCAAAGCTGAGTATTGGGGAACATCACTGCAAACCACCTCCCAGTATGAACAACATACAGCCACTGCCACCCTTTGGCTCCAGTCAATGAGCCAATTTTGTATCCATACCACTACTTTCTCCTTAATTACATGGACATCCACCTTTGTAAGAACTTAAATATGAGCACAAGTATGCACTTCAGCTCTTTGAGCCTGCTTTGCCATTCAATATGATCATGGCTGATATTCTAACCACAGCTCTGGTTTCCCACCTTATCCCTATAAGCCCTGGATTCCATGAATTCAAACATCTATTGATCTGTCTTGAATATACTCAATGGCTGAGCATCAGCTCTTGAGGATAGTGAATTCCAAAAATTCACAAACTGTGAGTAGAGAAATTTCTCCTCATCACTGCCCTAAATGATTGACCACATATTCTGAGACTGCGATCCTGAGATGCTCATGTACAAATTCTTAAAAATGGACCAGCAAGTCGATAAGGTGGTTGAAGGAGCATTTCGGTAACTGGGCTTTACAAATAGAGGAATAGAAAAACTAAGAGATCGTGCTAGGTCTTTATAATCTGGTTAGGCCTTGGCTGGAGTATTGTGGATGATGCTAGGCACCACTTTTCAGGGAAGGTGTAATGGATTTAGCAAGAGCTTCAGGATGATACAGGATGGTAAAATGGACTGATGGGGTTCACGTGGAGAAATGTGAAGTCCTCCCCAGCCCAGGGGAAATACCTTAACAGTCTCTCAAGCCCCTTAAGAATTTTATGTTTCAATGAGATCATCTCTCATTCTTCTGAGCCCTAGCAATGTAAGCCTGGTTTTTTATTCTTTCATGTGATTTGGGTGTCGCTGGCTAGGCCAGGATTTATTGCCCATCCCTAATTGCCCTCGAGAAGATGGTGGTGAGATGTTGTCTTGAACGGCTGCAGTCCATGTAGTGTAAGTACACCCACAGTGCAGAAGGATCTGGGTGTCCTAGTGCATGAATCACAAAAGGCTAGTATCAAGTACAGCAAGTAATTAAGAAAGCTAATAGAATGTTATAATTTATTGGGAGGAGAATTGAATACAAAAGTAGGGAGGATATGCTTCAGTTGTACAGGGCATTAGTGAGACTACATTTGGAGTACTGTGTACAGTATTGGTCACCTTATTTAAGGATGTAAATGCATTGGAAGCAATTCAGAGAAGGTTTACCAGACTAATAACTGGAATGGGCAGGTTGTCTTATGAGGAAAGATTGGACAGACTAGGCTTGTATCCACTGGAGTTCAGAAGAGTAAGAGACAACTTGATTGAAACATATAAAATCCTGAAGGTTCGGGGTCTTGGCAGGATGAACGTGGAGAGAATGTTTCCTCTTGTGAAAAAATCTAGAACTAGGATCACTGTTTAAAAATAAGGGGTTGCCCGCTTAAAACAGATTAGGCGAAATTTTTTCACTGAGGGTTGTGAGTCTTTGGAACTGTCTTCCTGAAAAGGTGATGGAAGCAGAGTCTTTGAATATTTTTAAGGCAGAGGTGGATAGATTCTTGGTAAGCAAGGGGTGATAGGTTATCGGGGGCCAGTGGGATGTAGATTTCAGGTTACTATCAGATCAGCCATCATCTTATTAAATGGCTGAGCAAGCTCGAGGGGCCGTTTGGCAAACTCCTCCTTGTTCATAAGTTAGGAAGGGATTTTGACCCAGCGATAGTGAAGGAATGATACAGTTCCAAGTCGGGATGGTGTGGGGCTTGGAGGGGAACTTGCATGTGGTGGTGTTTCAATGCATCTGCTGCCCTTGTCCTTCTAGGTAGTAGAGGTCACAGGTTTGGAAGGTGCTGTTGAAGGAGCTTTGGTGAATTTCTGCAGTGTATCTTGTAGATGGTACACACTGCTGCCACTGAGAGTTGGTGGTGGAGGGAGTTAATGTTGAAAGTGGTGGATGGGGCGCCAATCAAGTGGGCTGCTTTGTCCTGAACCCATCCAGGCAAGTAGAGAGTATTTCATTATACTCTTGATTTCTGCCTTGTTGGTGGTCGAAAGGCTTTGTTTACTCAGTCTCTCCTCTTAGGAGAGTCCCCTCATCCCAAGAATTAGTTTTAGTGAATCTTTGCACTCCCTCCAAGTCAAGTATATCCTTCATTGTGTTAGGAGACCAAAACAGTTGACAAGGTGTGGTTTCACTCTTGCACTGTAATCACTTTGTAGTAAAGGCTAATGTACCATTTGCTTTCATACTTTCTTGTTGTACTTGCATATTAATTTCCTGTGATCCATGTACAAGGACAAACAGGTTTCTCTGAATACCAGCATTTCCTAGTCTCATACCTTTTTTTAAAAAATTCTGCTTTTCTATTTTATTACCCAAGTGTATGATATTATATTTTGCCACGTTATATTTCACCACATTATGTTGCATCTGCCACGTTGCCCAGTCATTTAAGTTGTCTATATCCCTTTACAGCTTCTTTGCCTCCTCTTCACACCTTTCCCACCTAACTTTTTATTAACATCAAGCTTGCATAGATTACTTTCAATCTCCTCACTAAGCTATGCATATAGATTGTAAATAGTAGACTCTGGAGCACTGATTCTTGTTGTACCGTATTAGTTATAGCTGACCTATCTGAAAATGACTCGTTTATTATTACTCTGTTATCTGTCTGTGAACTAATCCTCAATATTACCTCCCATCCTATGAACCTTAATTTTGTGTAATAACCTTGTGTGACTTATTGAATGCTTCTTGAAAACCTATGTAGACTAAATTGCCACCCTTATCTACCCTACCAGTTACAGCCTTTAAAAGCTCTAACAGGTTTGTAAAACACTTCCTTTTTCATAAATCCAAGTCTGCCTAATCTTTTGATTTTTGAAGTGCTTTATTGCCAGGGCTCTAAAAATAGTTTTTAGCATTTTCTCTACTACTAATGCCATGCTAACTGGCCTATGGTTCCTTGTTTTTTCTCTCCCTCCTCTTGACTATCCCAATGGGCATTTTGTTGAATGCCTTCTGAAAGTCCACGTATACAAACACTACTGCACCCCCAATTGATCAAACTCCTCTTCTTCCCCTTTGCATAAAATATAAGTTAATCTGTCATGATTTGCCTTTTTTTAAAAAAAATCCATGCTGGTTCTCTTTGATTAACCCGTGCTTTCCAATGAAAATGTATTTTGTCCCTAATGATGGTTTTCAATGACTTGCCCAGCACTGATGTTTATCTGACAAGCCTATTCATTTTCTGGTTTATCCCTCTCCCCTTTCTTGGATAATGGTTTGACATTAGCAGTCCTCTGGCACTGTTCCTATATCCAGTGTCCATACTATTTCTACCTTTGCTTCTTTCGGCAATCTAGGATGCATTCCATCTGGGCTAGGTTACTTACCAGCCATCAGCAATGCTAATCTTTTAAGCATCAGTTGGTATCCTTCCCATGACTTCCCTCTCGTTTTAGTGTAACCTTCACATTATCCATTCCTATGTGGAGACAAGTGAGCATTTTGCATTTAATGCTTTAGCCATTTCTTCCACATGAGGTCCCTTAATAGGCTTAACTTTTTCCTGAGTTATTTGCTTACACTTTACATGCCTATAAAATATTTTGGCATTCAATTTGATGTTGCCTGCTCATCTTGCCTCTCTTTAGGCCCATATCAACTTCTTCAATTATTCAATTTCTCTCCTGGTGTTTGACAAGGTGTTTACTAAAACCAGCTTTCACAGCCATAATTCCTTCTTCAGTGACTGTCTCCGTCTCTGACCTACCCCACGTGGATTTCAACTGAAGTTCCATCCCTCATGTTTCGAACCCACCCAAGATTACAGGTATCTCTAGGACATACAATGCTCCTCAGACTGCTGTTCTCGTCGCATTCTGAGATCCACACTCAGTGCCAAGCGCCGCCAAATGAACACACTCGACCTCTCCCTCCAGCAGCACTGTCATACCCTATTTCTAAGCAGCCCGTGCCCCCAGTTTCATTTTATTCTTCATCTCATCCGCGCCTCCAAGAAACTTTGTCTCTTTCTTTCAGTTGCAAAGGTACGCAAGCCCCAACAACTCATCGACACCAACACCCATCCAGGACCCTCCACCCCTGCCTGTCCCTCTGTCCCCATCCCGTCTTCCAATCCCAGCCCCGGCCGTGCATTTAGCATACCCCCTGACCTTCCCCTCTCTGATGATGAACTTTCAGTGCTCAGCAAAGGACTTAATTTCATACCCTTGCACCCTCATCTCAATGAATTTCGGGCTTGGCACGATGCTGAACTCTTCTTCCGCCATCTTCGTCTCCGTGCTCACTTCTTTGGTCAGGAGTCCTCTCCCCATTCAACGGATCCTTTTACCCGCCTCCAATATTCTCCCTCCACCTGGACCCCTCCCTCTGGATTCTTACCTTCTCTTGATCTTTTCATTGAGAACTGTCAGTGTGACATTAGTCGTCTCAATTTCTCTGCTCCTCTCACCCACTCTATAGAACCTGTCTCTCTCTGAACTTTCCGCACTCTGTTCTCTCAGGTCCAACCCTGACATTGTCATCAAACCTGCTGACAACCTGCTGTTGTTGTCTGGCGCACTGACCTCTACCTCGCAGAGGCTGAGCATCAACTCACAGATACTTCCTCCTAACTCCCCCTGGACCATGACCCCCACCAGTGAACATCAAGCCGTTGTTTCCAGGACTGTTACTGACCTCATCTCCTCTGGAGATCTTCCTTCCACAACTTCCAACCTCACAGTCTCCCAACCTCGGACAGCCCGCTTCTACCTCCTACCTAAAATCCACAAAAAGGACTGTCCCAGCAAACCGATTGTGTCAGCCTGTTCCTGCCCCACCGAACTCATTTCTAGCTATCTTGACTCCCTTCTCTCTCCCCTTGTCCAGTCCCTTCTGACGTACATCCGTGATTCCTCTGACACCCTACATCATATCAAAAATTTCCAGTTCCCTGGCCCCAGCCACCTCCTCTTCACCATGGACGCCCAATCCCTCTACACCTCCATCCCCCACCGGGATGGTCTTTTGGCTCTCCGCTTCTTCCTTGAACAGAGGCCCGAACAATCCCCATCCACCATTACTCTCCTCCATCTGGCTGAACTTGTTCTCACACTGAACAATTTCTCCTTAAACTCCTCTCACTTCCTCCAAATAAAAGGTGTGGCTATGGGTACCTGCATGGGCCCCAGTTATGCCTGTCTCTTTATGGGGTATGTGGAACATTCCTTCATTCCTTGTTCCAGTCCTACTCCGGCCCCCTCCCACAACTCTTTCTCCGATACATCAATGATTGCTTCGGTGCTGCTTCATGCTCTCGTCTGGACCTGGAAAAATTTATTAATTTTGCTTCCAATTTCCACCCCCTCATCATTTTCACATGGTCTATCTCTGACACTTCCCTTCCCTGACCTCTCTGTCTCAATTTCTGGTGATAGACTGTCCACTAATATTCATTACAAGCCTACCGACTCCCACAGCTACCTCGACTACAGCTCCTCACAACCCACTTCCTGTAAGGACTCCATCCCATTTTCTCAGTTCCTTCGCCTCCGTCGCATCTGTTCTGATGATGCCACTTTCAAAAACGGTTCCTCTGACATGTCTTCCTTGTTCCTTAAGCAAGGTTTTCCACCCACGGTGGTTGACAGGGCCCTCAACCACGTCAGGCCCATCTCCCGCGCATCCGCCCTCGCCCCTTCCTCTCTCTCCCAGAACCAAGATAGGGTCCCCCTTGTCCTCACTTATCACCCCACCAGCCTCCTCATTCAAAGGATCATCCTCCGCCAACTCCAGCATGATGCCACCACCAAACACATCTTTCCTTCACCTTGCGCCCCCCCCCCCCCGCGGCATTCCGCATGGATCGTTCCCTTCGGGACACCCTGGTCCACTCCTCCATCACCCCCTACACCTCAACCCCCTCTCACGGCACCTTCCTATGCAACCGCAGAAGATGCAACACCTACCCCTTTACTTACCCTCTCCTCACCATCCAAGGGCCCAAATACTCCTTTCAAGTGAAGCAGCATTTCACTTGCCTCAATTTAGTCTACTGCATTCGCTGCTCCCAGTGCTGTTTCCTCCAAATACAGACTGGGTGACCGCTTTGCAGAATACCTTTGGTTTGTCCACAAGCATGACCCAGACCTCCCTGTTGCTTGCCATTTCAACACTCCATTCTGCTCTCATGCCCACATGTCCGTCCTTGGCTTGCTGCATTGTTCCACTGAAGCTCAGCGCAAACTGGAGGAACAGCACCTCATCTTCCGACTAGGCACTTTACAGCCTTCCGGACTAAATATTGAGTTCAACAAGCTTAGATCATAAACTCTCTCCTCCATCCCCACCCCCTTTCCGATCCCCCTTTTTTTTCCCAATAATTTATATAGATTTTTCTTTTCCCACCTATTTCCATTATTTTTAAATGTATTTCCATCCATTGTTTTATCTCTACCTTTTAGCCTATTTCGATCCCTTCCCTTCACCCCACCCCACCCCCACTAGGGCTATCTGTACCTTGCTTGTCCTGCTTTCTACCTTTAATTAGCACATTCCTTAGATAATATCACCACCTTCAACACCTCTTTGTCCTTTGTCCTTTTGTCTATGACATCTTTTGGTTATCTCCACCTATCACTGGCCCTCTATCCAGCACACACACCCCCCCCCCCCCCAAATCAGCTTATATTTCACCTCTTTTCTATTTTTCCTTAGTTCTGTTGAAGAGTCATACGGACTCGACACGTTAGGTGTGTTCCTCTCTGCAGATGCTGCCAGACCTGCTGAGTTTTTCCAGGTATTTTTTTTTTGTCTTCAATTATTAAGTTTGAATACTCTATCCTTTCCCTTCAAGTGAATATATGTAGTTTGTATTCTGAACTGAGATTTATTGAGTCATTTATGGCTGAGAAGGAGGTCATTCATTCATTCAGCCCACTGAGTCTATGCCAGCTCCCTGCAGAGCAATCCAGTCAAACGCATTCCCCTGCTTGGCCCCCATAGCCCTGCAAGTTTATTTCCTTCAAGTGCCCACCAATTTCCTTTTGAAATCATTGATCCTTTCTGCAACGAGCTATCTCATAGGCAGCAAGTTCCAGGTCATTACTGCCCACTGTGTTTTTAAAAAAAAGTTCTTCCTCAAATTCCCCCTCCCTGCAACTCTTGCCCAAAATCATAACTTGCTTCTCTAGTTCTTGTACAGTCAGCTAATGGGAGATTTTTTTCCTCGTCTACTAATCTTGTACACCTCTATCAAATCTCCCCCGAAACTCTTTTACTCAAAGGAGAACAACCCCAGCCATTCCAACCTAACCATGTGACTGAAGGCCTCCATCCCTGGAACCATTCTGGTGAATTTCCTCTACACCCTCTCAAGGACTTCCATATCTTTCCTGAAGTGTAGTGACCAGAGCTGGATGCAATAATCTAACCAGAGCTTTATAAACGCTCAGCATAACTTCCCTGCTTTTGTGCTCAATGCCTCTATTTATGAAACTCAAAATTCCTTATGCTTTGGTATACATGTGGATCAGACCAGGTAAGGTTGAGATTTCCTTCCCCAAAAGACATTAGTGAACCAGATGGGTTTTAATAACAACCGAATTTCAATTCCGGCTTATTAATTGAATTGAAATTTCTTCTGCTGCAATTTGAACCTTTGTCCCCAGATCATTAGCCTGGGCCTCCAGATTTCTAGTCTGGTGACATTACCACTCTCCCACTGTATATGTGTAAAAAAAAAAAAAGCAGCGGTCCTAACACTACCCCTTGGGGAGCACCACTGTCAGCCATGTTCCAGTCCTAATAACCATCTACCATAAGTCACTGCTTTCTGTCTTTAAGCCATTTTTTTTATCAATTGGACACTGATCCTCCTATTCCATAAGCCTCAATTTTATTAATCAGCCTTTTATTGGCACCTTGTCAAACACTTTCGTAAAATCCATATAAACAACATCTACCACATTCCCTTCATCAACCTCTGGTACTTCATCAAAAAATTCAATTGGATTAGTGAAACACGATCTACCTTTTACAAATTCACATTGGCTCTCTGTAATAGACTCAAACATCTCAAAGTGCCACATTTGCCACACTCTCGCACTTCCCCCATATCTAGGGAGACTGGAAAAAGGCAAGCCCTTCCACTATCTCCATCCCCATTTCCTTGAGCAACCTGGGATGCAAGCCATTGGGACCAAATGGCTTATCTACCCAAAGCCTTTCTAGTCCATCACCTCTTTCAAATTTCACACTATGCATTGCCTCCACTATCTCTGCTTATACTAATAGTCGGATTCCTCTTCCTCAGTAAACACTGATTTTTTTCTTTAAAAACTCTTCAGGTATTCTAGTCTTGCCCTGTGCACCTAAGCATATATCACCCTTTTTCTCCCTAATAGGACCCACTCCTTCCCTTACTACCCACTTGCATTTTATGTGCTGGTAGAAGATTTTTAGCTTCCCATTTATGTTGCCTGCCATTCTATTCTTATGTTCTCTGCTTGACAGTCCTCTTCACCTCCCTTCTCAACCTATTGTATTTGACCTGGCTTTCGCTTGAAGAATTCACCTGACGAGCATCGTGCACCCTCCTTTTCTATTCATCATAACCTTTATCTCCCTTGTCATCCAAGGAGCCCTGTTGTGGCTCCATTACCTTTCACCATTGCTCGAATGTAACTAACCTGTACTTGAAGCATCTTTTCCTTAAAAATCACCCATTGTTCAGATACAGTTTTTCCTGTCAGCCTCTAGTTGCATTTTACTCTGACTAGATCCCTTCTCATCACATTGAAATTAGCTCTCTTCCAATTTAGAAGTTCTATGTTAGATTGTTCTCCATTAATAATGTAAACCTTACGATGCAATGATCGCTCTAACCCAAACGTTCCCCCAGAGACACTTGCTCCATTTGGTCCATCTCATTTCTCAGCAGTGCCTCTTCTAATTCAGCTGAGAACATAGTAATCAAGGAAGTTCTCCTGAAGACAGTTCAGAAATTTCTCCCTCCTTTGCCCCTTTTATCCTTTACTCTAACATTATCCAATTGATATTAGGGTTATTCAAATCCCCCAGTGTCACCTCTCTCTAGTTCTTGCACATTTGTGATTTCCCTACAGATTTGTTCCTCTACCTCTGTCACTATTTGGATGCCTATAAAACACTCCTAGTAGCATGATCTTACCTTTCTTGCTTGTCAACTCTAACCAAATAGACTCCATCCTTGCCCCATTAATGAAATCCTTTTTTCCAATACTACAATGACTTCCCTAATCATTACTGCCACCCAACTTCCTTTTTTCCCTTCCTTTTTTCTGATCACTTCATATCTTTGCATATTAAGCACCTTGCCTTCACCATTTTTAAGCCACGTTTCTGTTATAGCCGCTACATTATATTCCCACACTATTTGTCTTTGTAATTCACCAACCTTATTCACCACGCTAAATGATAGGATTAAGAGAAATTTAAAAAGGGAAGGAAAAGCAAGTAAAAATGTACGAAAAAAGACTGTTTAAATAGCTCTTAAAAGATTTTTAACACCTGGAATCAGATTCCACAGTTCAAGCTGTGAGCCAAAGGGTTTGATTAGCACTGCAGTAACAATTATCATGCCATTAAAAAGTACTTGCACTATTAATTGCCAGACCAACTACTGTGGTAAGTTTAATGGTTAATTAGTGTGTAAATCCAGCCAATTCTTATAAATAGTGGGGAGGCTAAGGGCAAAGTGTCATTGTGTGCAAAGCAAACAGTGAAGTGGCATAAAATGACCAAGCTCTGGAAATTGACAATTCACATCATATCTTTTATTTCCTTTAAATTGCTGGGTGATTTGCACATTAACAATGACATGTCATTAACACATCTTTTATTTTTGCAGCAAAATCTGGCCCATTCATTTTCCTGCTCTGCCTTCAATTTGAATTTTATGACAAACAGGCCTAGCACTTTGATGAAGTCTTTGGGAAAGCCCTTGGTCATTGAAATTTCTGGCATGATTAGCAGAAAAGAACCAAACAGATTTCAGCAAAGTCTAATCTTGAAATTATTTCCATCAAATTACATATGTCAATTTAATCATGAACTGTTCAATCTTCAAGCTATCAGAACACCATTTTATATATATTCTTTCCAACCAGCTATTTTTTACCGTTCTTGGTTTGGCATCTTGTTAATTGTGAAGTGCAGAATAGACCTTGAAAAATCCTTTGACATTGATGAGTTTTTGTCCCTGCTTTTGTGGCGAATAGTCATTTGATACAGACTTGGATTTCATTTAAGGCTATTGTTAGGTAAATATTGACACAGTGACTTGGACAATTTTGTTTTTTCTTCCTTACCCTATTGAAGCGTGCATGATGTATTCCAGTATTTCCAACAGAGCTTACATTTACATTTGACACAAGATTGCTTAAAGAGCAGGTTAAAAGAAAGGCCAACAACTACTTCAGTTTATATAATGCCTTTAACATAATGAAAAGTCCCAAGGTGCTTAAAGAAGGAGCCTGCATTTTTGCAGCACCTTTCACAACCTCATGTCACAAAGTGCTGAATAGACATTGAAGTGTTTTTGGAGTATGGTCACAGTTGTGATGTAGGGAAGCACATCAGCCATTTGCACAGAACAACATTCCATAAACAACACTAAGATCAATGACCAGATAATCTGTTTAAGTAATAAGTATTATTAGTCAAGATACAGGAGAACTACTCTGCCATTCTTCGAATTCTGCCACCTTGGGTTAATGTTGCATCTGAAAGATGTTACCTCAGGCAATACATTGCAGCCTAGATTATGTGTTCAATACCTGTGGTGGGCCTCAAACATATAATCTTTTGACTTAAACGTGAGAGTAGTAACACTGAGCTAAAGTTGACACCTATGTAAGGGCTTGTACAAATGAAGTTGTTGAATGGATTTCTCTTCAAATATCCTTCCTTCTGCATCCCTTAATGTCCTGCACCATTGCTTGATATTCTGAGAGTTAATGCAATATCTAGCTTGCAGAATTCTTCACAAAAGCAGCTAAAACTCAGTATTGCTGGAATCCATTGGTGGAAAATGGGCGTTTACTCAAAGGAATCGAGAAGCAGTGTTACCTAATGTTCAATGTGCAGGATTACCTTATTTTAGGCAATAGATATATTCCTGGAAACCACTGCTTAAAGCGAAACTACTTAAGTCAAAGCAGCTGTTTAAATTTAAATATATATAATATCAGGAGATGTGTTCCCAACCTAAGATTTTTGGCCCAAATATGTGAAATTATTTATAAACCAAAAATAGATAAGACATAAAGCACACAATGCACATTCACAAAAACAATTAACACACCACCAATGAGGTGGGAGTGAATTACTAGGAAACCAAAGACAGAGGTTTCTCTCCTGTCTTTTTGCTTTGAAGAATGTTCAAATGGATTGTTGAACCTTGAGGGAGGCTCAGGACTGCAGGGAGAGGATTGGGAAAGACTTTGAGCTGGGCGGTGGGGAAATGGGTATAAGAAGATTCGGGACCACTGTATAAATCTGTATGAATTTGTCTTCCCAGATTTAAAGATTTTTATATTAAAAAAACTTGCATATTGCCCCCTAGGTTTTGTCAGTAGTGAAATAAAGATATAATATGCTAAACCTAAGACATAACAGGGCTTAGAGGCACTGGTTATAAGGAGAGACTAGACAAATGGTGTTCTTTTCATTAGAACAAAGATTGGAAGATCTGATAGAGATGTTCTTAATTATGAAGATTATAATAAGCTAGTTAGGGAAAATATTTTACTGATCAATGGGTTGGTAACTAGAGGGCTTGAATTTAAAATCATCAAACGAACAAGGGAGAGGTTGGGGCAATTATATTTTACTGTGTTCTTAGGACATGGAGTGACCCAACAAAATATTGAAGGCAAAATTTATAATAGATTATAAAAAGGGAAGTTGATAAATATTTAAAAGGGTATGGGGATATGTAACTTGATTAGGTAGTCAGTGAACTAGAGCAGGTATGAGATCATCTATTTGGGTTACTGCCTTGTAATTCCTCTCTTATCTATTAATTTTTCTCATTTTAGGAATTTGGAAGAAATTATGAAAAATGTAGGGTGGTTTTGCCTTTCATTTTAAAATAAGCTCCTATTGAAAATTCTAGGAAACTGGCTTCTGCATGTTTTTTAGATTGTTAAATCTTTGCTTCTGTCTCCTGTAGAACAATCACACAAGTGCATTATTTGTTTTTACAGTATCTGTGAAAGTTGACGAAGTGCTTGGCAGCAACCATCATTTGGAAGCAGCTGTTTCATGAGGGATTTCTGTTGTTTTTCCAAGTGAAGCATATGCTTCGGAGATATTCAAATGAATCTTGGTAGCAAAACTCCATTATTAAGTACTCATTCTTTTGAGCATATTTTAAATTTTAAATGGGAGCGATGATCTAAGACACACACCATTGTACATTTGTTACTAATCAACCAATTTTCTATCTATTCCTGCTAGAATCCTTGATAAATCCTTGTGATGAGTATATAATTTCCCAGTTCCGAAAAAGAGTCATATTGGACTCAAAACCGTAACTCTCTCTGTTTGTCTCTCCACAGATGCTGCCAGACTTCCTGAGTTTCTCCAGCACTCAGTTTTTATTTATAATTCCCCAGACTCCCTTAACCCCCATTTCTGTATTGAGCAGAAACACTGACAAGGGCCTGTTGGGCTGAATGGCCTGTTTCTGTGCAGTAAATACTATCTAATACAGTTGTGTAAAATTATTTTCATCTTGCAGTACTTTTAATGGAGAATAGTTAGTTAATTTTAGATGCACTTTGTGCAGTTGTTCTTATCAGCTAGATAATGTTCTGTATTTTATGGTTGATGTTATCACCTTTCAAACTGGCACAGTTGATGCATTTTATTCATAAATGTTGTTTCCATACTGGGTTTTAGTATTTTTGAAGATGGCCTCTCATGATTTTAATCACCTCTTGATCATGCCATGACTGGCATGTCAGCTGTAGCTCAGTTGAAAGCACTCTTGCCCAAGAGTCAGAGTTGTGGGTTCAAGTCCCACACCAGGATTTGAGTATAAATTTAAGGCTACATTGCAGTGCAGTACCAAGGAAATGCTTCACTTTTAAAGGTGTGATCTAATCCAATGTCCCATCTGCCCCCTCAAATGGATGTAGAAATCCCAAGGCACTATGTTGAAGAACGTGGGAATTATCTCTGCTGTCCTCGCCAATATTTATCCCTCAATCAACATCTCAGAATGGATTATCTGGTAATTGTCACCTTGCTTGTAGCAGCTTGCTATGTAAAAAGTTTCCTACATTACAACAGTGACACCCTTTATGGATATCCGGTGGTTATGGAAAACGTTATATACTTGCAAGTCTAGCTATTCTGATCCATGGTAAACTGCAGATCTTTATCAACTGATAAATAATTCATTCCTGAAGTCAATATTACAATTCATTTTCTCTGGACAATTTAAAAATGCTATCTTTCTTAATTACGCATCCTACATAATTTTCTTAGCACTGACCCACACTGATTTTTGTCTACTGTTAAGGTATGGAAAGAGGACATAAGAGTACAAAGTTAGGAAGGTGTCAATTTATGTAACTGGTGGGGAATGCAAGTCCAAAATATGAGCGCAATATAAAAGTAATATAGTGCACAAAGCATTAACTGCTTTTTGCAATATTGAAGCAAAGTAGAGTGATGCAATCAACTAGGAGCAAATTTTGCTTATCCGGTAGTTCATTGTTGACCTATTCGTTAGCCACTAGCTACATGTGACTAATTGGGTATCCAGATGTGGCTAATTGCATTTTTGATTAGAAATTTAAGAAAGGAGAATAGACACTTGGGGCGAGATGTGTATTTATGCTTTAACTTTTTTGTGTACTTGGTAAATTTGTAAGGTGAAAAGCAGGCTGCAAGAGTGCTTTTTGATAGTAGCTTTTTGGTCACTTAAATTATAAGACCATAAGACATAGGAGCAGAAATTAGGCCATTCGGCCCAGCGAGTCTGCTCTGCCATCCAATCATGGCTGATAAGCTTCTCAACCCCATTCTCCCGCCTTCTCCCCGTAACCTTTGATCCCCTTACCAATCAAGACCTTATCTATCTCAGTCTTAAATACACTCAATGACCTGGCCTCCACAGCCTTCTGTGGCAATGAATTCCATAGATTCACCACTCTCTGGCTAAAGAAGTTTCTCCTCATTTCTGTTCTACCTTTACTCTGAGGCTGTGCCCTCAGGTCCTAGTCTCTCCTACTAATGGAAACATCTTCCCCACGTCCACTCTATCCAGGCCTTTCAGTATTCTGTAAGTTTCAATCAGATCCCCCCTCATCCTTCTAAACTCCATCGAGTATATACCCAGAGTCCTCAAAAGTTTCACACATGTTAAGCCTTTCATTCCTGGGATCGTTCTCGTGAACCTCCTCTGGACCCTCTCCAGGCCAGCACATCCTTCCTGAGATACGGGGCCCGAAATTGCTCACAATATCCTAAATGTGGTCTGACCAGAGCCTTATAAAGCCTCAGCAGCACATCCCTGCTTTTATATTCTAGTCCTCTCGAAATAAATGTCAACATTGCATTTGCCTTCCTAACTACCAACTCAACCTGCAAGTTAACCTTAAGAGAATCCTGGACTAGGACTTCCAAGTCCCTTTGCACTCCAGATTTCTGAATTCTCTCCCTATTTAGAAAATAGTCTATGCCTCTATTCTTCCTACCAAAGTGCATGACCTCACACTTCCCCACATTGTATTCCGTCTGCCACTTCTTTGCCCATTCCCCTAACCTGTCCAAATCCTTCTGCAGCCTCCCTGCCTCCCCAATACTACCTGTCCCTCCACCAAATTATGTGGAACATGGGGAAGAACACTGGACCAGCAGTGTGGAAACATCAACAACATTCTGCAGAAAGGGAAGTTGTCATTATGGACAGCTCGTATTATAAGAATAACTGCTGCAGTCCAGCAGAAGCAGGCAAGAGCCATGCATAACAAATAGCTTTGTGCTTTTGGTTGGGGGGAAGAGGAAAAAAAACCTATATGTTATCTTTGTATGAAGGTCCCTTTTAATAAATAGGTGTCTCTGGAATCTGATTTCTGGTAAAAACACCTTAGTTCCAATGTTACGACCGTGGCTGCTATTTGCTGAGCAAGCCAAATCCCAGAGGGAGACTTGTTTTACTAATCATAACACTTTTTTTTTCTTTGAAAGCGAGGGGAAAACTACTAATCCCAGAAGCATAGAACTCCAGTAACAATTTTAGGATTATAAAATTAGAAGATTTATTAACAAGAAAAGAAAACTTAAGCACACAAGATTAAAATTACATGGTTAAACAGTCTTACAAAACATTCTGCCAGAAAACCCACTTGGTCAAAGTACACAAGTAAACTACTTGGCAGCGGCTCCCTTATAGATTTTTTAACCATAATATTACCCAAAGTAAAAACTGCTATTACTTAATAAGTTATACCACACAACTCCTCACTCTTTCACTCTGTCGTGGAAACGTAGGATGTTCAGAAACAGACTACTTTCTAAAAGCAAAGACTTTGCTGGTTTGAAACTCGATGGCTACTTCAAATTCACAACTTTTCTCAGCAAAGATGGTCTCAAGACATCTCCCTATGTGGGAATGGATGTTATTTTTTTTCTATTTTGGGGAATATTATGTTATTCTGTAAAGAAGGATGTGTATGTGTACAGCTGTGCAAGAGATTGATGGGTTGTCTGGGGGGTTGGAAACATAAAAAGGGATAGAGGTGTTAAGTGTGAGTTACAAGTTAATAAGTTCATCTAACATTTGCATTTTTAGATAAGTTGAGAGTTTGAATATCAAAGGGGAATCACCGGTATCAAGAAACATGTTTGCATCTTCCAGGAGTTCCACTGGTAAACAGTAATGGGAATATTTTATTTTATTGAAACGAAAGCAAAGACAAGATGGAAACATGAAAGATCCTATATTTGGAAAGGTTTTGAGTTTCAAAAAGTCGTGAGAGCAAGGGAACAGAGGTGAAAGGGGAAAAAAGGTATTTTAGAGTTACTGTGGATAGCTGGATATAGCTGTTGAGTTGGAGCTAGGTGGAGATAGCTGGAGCTGTTGACCTATAGCTAGAGCTCTGGGCTAGGAGAGGATGCAGTTTGAATCACCCATCCAGTCAAGCCAGAAAAGTCTTGGGTTGCAGCAAGCAGTTTTATTCTGAAGTTGATTCCACCACAGAGTGGAAGAGGGTAAAGATCATATGGTACATGTTTATTGAAGCTACAGCAGTTTGCCTTGTGTAAAGTTACTGGATTTCATTGTAGACATCTATAAGGGAGTGTTGCCTGGAAGGTGTTTACTTGTGGGTTTGACCAAACAAAGTTTTTGGGGGAATGTTTTGTAAGACTAACCTTAATTGTGTAACTGTAATTTTGTGTGCTTAAGGTTCCTTTTATTTTTGTTAGTAAAGCTTCTGGGATTTTTAAAAAAACAAATAAAAGTGTTACTTGACCTCTTACTGCTGAGATCGGTACTTCATCTTCTCGTTTTCAGAATACAAAAAGGGTATGAGCTATAAACTAAGTTTCCCTCTGGGATTTGGTCTGCGCAGCAATTAACACCGGCTGTGGTCATAACACCCCACACAGCCAACAACTCAACGAAACATCTTTCCTTAAATATCCTTTTCCCCTTTGATCTTAGACTCCATTCCTCTAGGCACCCCTTTGAGCTCAATTTTTCCAAAATATAAAATTATTTCATGTCTTCCTATTGCTTTCAATTTCTGGTAAAATAAAATGTAATAACGTTCCCTCGTTTACCTATGAAACCTTTGTAAGTTGTATAAGTCCTTTGTCACTTCTAAACTCCCTTTGAAATTTAACAGCTAAAAAGTCAAGTGCCTCTTTATCTTATGCAAATTTCAAACACAACCTTATTTACTCATATTTCATCTTTATCCTAGCCTCTCATTACAAATGCATGTCTTTATTGCCTTTACTTTTCACCTCTCTGTTCCCACAAACAAACTGTCTTTACGAACCTTCCTCTAGTTTAATTGCTCACTCAGTCTCACTCACAGCCTACTTTACAGAATACCACCATCTTCCTAAAAATATTTTAAAAATCCATCTTCGCACCAATAAATGATTGTGACAGATTGCCTGTAAGATGAACAATAGAGAAAAGGGCCAGAAAGTTTATTATAGGTTGGGCAGGTTCCTGGACGAGGGGCTGTGATGATCATTGTGGTTCTGTCTTCATGCAGTTTCGTTTTAGGTTTTAAAACAAGCTGGCTACAGAAGAAAAAAGATCTTGAACAGAGTTCAGCTGAAGTTTTTTGTTGGTGACAGGAGTTTAAACCTCATGTTAACTGAAGGACTTCTAACAATGAGTTGGACTTTTGGTATAGCCAAACTGTCAGAGAGTGAGACAGAGGCAGAAAGAGTTTTAGACACAGAACTCCAGAATTAAAGAATGTCGGAACCAGAAGAGTTCTGACCCAAGTTGGCTACACTTAAGATGCTAGGGACATCTGTGTTAAAATGGGTATTTGCAACTGTAGGACAATTGTAGCTGATTTGTAGGGAAAACTATGCCAGTTTGCTGGTTCCTACTGCTGGCTGCACTCCTGAACTTGCACTGAAGTCCTGAGTTCCATCTAGTGGCAGAAGTTGGTCGGTGCAGATAGTCAGGACTTCAGCTGCTATTTGCACTGATCAACTTCTGCCAATCAATGGAGCCTGGTCAGTCTTAAAGTTCATTATGTATGTGAGTTTACTGGAATACCTTTAAATGTTTTACATTGTACAGTATTGTATATTGTACATCTTTTATATTTGGTGATGTATTTTGTTTTGCCATTCAGCTAAGAATGCACAGTGCTGTTCATATGTTACAGTATTTCAACTTGTACATTGGTTTTTCCGGGCAAAACCATGTCCAAAGGACCCCAGCTCTGGCTTTAACATTGATTCCTATGGTAATCTGTGAGTCACTTAGCTGTTTCACTTAAAAGGCTTAGAAGGTGTCTCACCAGCACCTTCTCAAGGGCATTTAGGATGGGCAGTAAATGCTGGCCTAGCCAGCAACGCCCACATCCCGTGAATGAATTTTTAAAAAGTTGTGATTTCCTTCAGGAATGCAACTACAACTCTAAGTGAGAACTCCTTGTAGTTATAAAGGCAAACATTTCATTAGCCTTTATTTTATAGAACTCTATAATCCAAATTTAATGTAGCAAAGCACTCCAAGTCACTTAAGAGAATTATCAATATGAATTATCACCAAGCGACAGAAGGAAATATCAGAATAGATGATCAAAAGCTAGGTCAAAGAGGTAAGCTTGAGGAAAAGGAGGAGAACGAGGTAGAGGGGTTTAGGGAGCAAATTCCAGAGCTTGTATTCAAGGTAGCTAAAAGCACAACTGCCAGTGCTGGAGTGATAAAGTCAGGGTTGTGTAAGATGACAGAATTGAAGGAGTGCAGAGATTTTGAAGGCTTATAGAGCTGGAGGAGTTTCGAGAGAGAGGGCAAAGTTATCGAGGAATTTTAAACAAGGATAAGAATTTTAAAATGGGGACATGTTGGATTGAGAGCCAGTGTAGGTCAGCAAGCACAGGCGTGATGTGCTTTAATTTTAAATAACATTCCCGTTCTTATGTGAAATCTCATTGAATTCCTTTTGGATGTCCATGTAAATGCTATTCCCCATCTACTATTTCAGTTACTTTAACAAACATAATTGAATTTTTCGACAGACTTAGCCTACCCTTTACAAATTCATTTTGGTTCTCCCTAATCAACTCAAATTCCTCAATGGTCATTCGCTCTGTCCTTAATTATAGCTTCCAATAACTTATCCACAACAGGTATTAGACTGACAATTTCCTGATTTTCTTTTTTCTCTCTCTCTCTCCTTTCTTAAATAATTGAGTTAAATTTGCAGCTTTCCAGTTAAAGGGACAGTTGCTGAATCAAGAGCACTTTGGAAGATCAGTGCTAAGGCATCTGTAATTTTCTTACCTACTTCCTTTAAAACCCTGAATACCATCAAATCCCAGGATTTTGTCGGTCTTTAATGCTATTACTTTTTCTTGCTTATGTTAAATTGAGTGACTACATTGGAGTAAGCTAGAATTTAAAAAAAAAGGTGCAGGTATTCCCGGGATCAGCTAAGACAAATGGAAGGGTTCAGTTGCTCAGCTGGTGGAGTTGAGAATTTGTGCATTGATAATGGCAGCTGGGATTTTTTTTTTTGGCATTTGATTAGACTGCTTTGGACTTGCTTCTGACTATCATGGACAATTTGACCTCGCCCTCAATGCAGAGTGAACGAGAACTTCTCAAACTTGTTTTTTATGGAGGAGTAGGAAAGAAAAGAGCAAGAAAGGATGAATGAGGCAGCATTAAGGACAAACGAGCCCAGCAGATATGAGCATCACCATACCTCTCCTGCTGCACTCCCCAACCCATGCCTGCTTGAGGGTATTCAGGCCGCACGGATCCCATGTAATAGTAGGCACCTGTCTGTCCTGGGAGATGATGGACTGCGTCCAGAGTGTATGGCACTTCTGATTGAACACGGTCTGCTGTGGAGGCCAACTCGTGAGTGGCAATCCCTTCTACAGCTGGCACAGATGAATAGTATTGGTCGGAGGTCAACTAATATTTTTTCCTATCGCCAGGCTCTCTTTTTTCCAACCATCTGGTCGTTCCTTTTGTCCTCTGATTTTTCCATGCTCTTCCTGACTGCTTGTCTTCAGGCACCCTGGTCAGCATAAGCACTTACCATGTATCGACTCCGATCTTGGTCAACTTGAGGTCTCACTTGCAGACATCCTTGTATCGCAGGCATGAGTGACCTGTTGGTCTCGTGTGGATAGCAAGCTTGCCTGGTACACATGGAGCTTTGTATTTTTGGTTAGCTTGCTTTTGGTCCACTCTCACCTTCTCATCTCATGATAGCTGTGGCCTTGACAATCCTGGTGCTAATTTTGTTATTAAAAGACAGTTTGCTGGTGATTGCTAATCCAAAGTATGTGAAGCTCGTGCCTTTGGGAATTGTGCTGTCATCTGTTCGTGCACATGATTCAGCCAACGGAATCACCACTGACTCAAGGGCAAACGTGCTGGGGACCCTTGCACACTGGTAAACTTTCATATTTTGCACTCTGACCTGCCAGGAGATGCCGGAAATTCACCTGAGGCAGCGGAGGCGGAAGCCATTCAGCCGCTTTTCTCGGCTTGCATAAGTTGTCCATGCTTTGCTACTGTAAAGGAGGATGTTGAGAACACAAGCCTGGTCAATGCAGAGCTTTGTATTTTTGGTTAGGTTGCTTTTGGTCCACTCTCACCTTCTCAGCTTTAACATGTTAGCTGTGGCCTTGACAATCCTGGTGCTGATTTCAGCAGCAAGAGACATCGTTGATCCAAAGTATGTGAAGTTGTTGACGACCTCTAGAGAGAGGTTGTCGATGCCGATGGAAAGTGGAATCTCTGCATCCTGAGCCACCTTGGTCTTCCTAATGCTGATTATCAGTCCAAGCTCTTTGTAGGCCAGGGAAAACTGATATACAAGCTGCTGCAAGTGAAATTCAGAATGGGATGCCAGCATCGGTAAACAACTCGTAGACCAAGACTTTACGCATTTTGGTCTTAGCGTCAAGTTAAACAGCTTGCCGTCAGCTCTGGTATGCAGGCGTACAGTAGCAGCACAGAGAAAGACTTGCCAAAGAGAATTGGTGCCAGGTTGCAGCCCTGTTTTGCCCCGCTGCTGATTTGGAAAGCATCTGAAGTTACTCCATTGTGACTGACGGAACTGTGCATGTTCTGATGGAAAGAAGAAATGATGCCCAAGAGGGCAGCTTATTTTCCATAGTAGTTTGAAGAATCCATCTTTATTAACAAGATCAAAGATCCTGGCAAGGTCTACGAAGGCAATATAGAGCAGTCTGCGCTGTTGCGGCACTTTCCTGTAACGGCTGAAGTGACAAAATCTTGTTGTCCATCAATCTGCCAGCCCTGAAACCACATTGAGACTCAGGGTGTGATACCAGTAATTAAAATCTGGCCAGAGCAAAGCGAGGAAAGACCTTCCCCAGAACACTTAGCAAGGAGATACCAATCGGTAATTGTTGCAGCCATTATGATCCCCCTTGTTTTTGTACAAGGTGACTATGCATCACACGTGTCTTGAGGCAGAGATCTTTCTTTCTAACATTGACATTGAAATTCATGGAGATGCTGCAACATTGTGGGTTTTCTACCTTAATAATTTTAGGTGGGATCCCATTGTGTCCCCAGGGCTCTACCATTAGCCAGACAGTCAGTGGCTTTATTGAGCTCTACTGTGGTGGGCTTGCTGTCTAGCTCCTCCAAGACAGAAAAGTAGGAATGACAGCGAGAGCTTCTTCTGTGATAACATTGAAGTGCCTCTGATCCGCTGACACACTGCACCCCACCCCCCCGCCCCCCCTCCCCACTCCGCAACAGAGTCTAACCGCCCTTGCCCCCTAAATCCTATCCACTTGCCTTAGATACTTACCTTTTCCCTGGCCTGTGAAGTACATTTAAATTTCAATGGACCTTTAAACTTACCTGGTTTACAGCAGCTAGTGCTGTAAAAAAGTGAGCATGGCTTCCTTCCCTTTTGATTCAGCTGCACTTCAACATTAGATCCCAGGGATATGCTGCACTGCCTGGATCTTGCCCGACCTGATCAGAAGGTTGGGTGAGATAGGTGGGATAAAAAACTCAGATAAGAAAGTGGGGACAGAGTGGCAATCAGACGCTGATTGCCATTCAAAGGAAGTTCAGGCCCATTAGGGTTTCTAGCCTTTCCCTGCTTTTCTAAGCATTTAACCCTTTTCCCCCTGAATAGGACCCACTCCACTGCTTACTACCTACTTACTATTTGTGCTGGTAGCAGATTTTTAGTTTTCCTTTTATGTTGACTGCCATTCTATTTGTTTGCTCTCTCTTTATCAGTCTTATTTTCCTCCTCTTATGAACATATATACGCATGTACGAAATAGGAGCAGAAATAGGCTATTCGGCCCCTCAAGCATGCTCTGCCATTCAATAAGATCATGGCTGATCTGTTTGTGCTTTGAACTCTCCATTCCCATCTACCCCTGATAGCCTTTGGTTCCTTTGCCTAACAAGAATCTATCTAACTCCACCTTAAAAATTTTCAATGACCCTGCCTCCACCACCTTCTGAGATGCAGAGTTCTATAGTCGTACGACCCTCTGAGAGAAAAGATTTCTCCTCATCTCTGATCTAAGAAGGCAACCTCTGATTTTAAAGCAGCGCCTTCTAGTCCTGGACTCATCCACAAGAGGAAATATCTTTTCCACATCCACCTTGTCTTCTAAATTCCAATGGAAACAAGCCCAGCCTTTCCAACCTTTCTTCATAAGATAACCTGCTCATTCCAGGTATCAATCTAGTAACCCTCCTCTGAACTGCCTTTACATCCTTAAATAAGGAGACCAAAACTACACAGATTCAAGATGTGGTCTCACCAATGCCCTGTATAACTGAAGCATAACATCCTTTTTATGTTCAATCTCTTGTAATAAATTAATAGCCTTAATTACTTGCTGTACCTGCATACTAATCTTTTGTGACTCACGCACTAGAACACCTAGATCCCTCTGCACCTCGAAATTCTGCAGTCATTCTCTGCTTTTTTTATTCTTCTTACCAACGTGAATGACTCCACATTTTCCCACATTATATTCCATCTGCCAGATTTTTGCCCATTCACTCAATCTATCTATATCTGTCTGCCACCTCCTTATATCCTCTTCACAACATACTTTCCTACCTTTCTTTGTGTCATCTGCAAATTTAGCTACCAAACCTTCGCTCCCCCCATCTAAGTCATTGATATAAATTGTAAAAAGTTGAGGCCCCTGCAGGATTCCATCCATTACATCCTGCCAATCAGTAAAAAGACCCACTTATGCATACTCTGATTTCCGCCAGCCAGCCAATCTTCTATCCATGTTAATGTGTTAACCCCTACACCATGAGCTTTATTGTCCGCAATAACCTTTAATTTGACAACTTATCAAATAAATTCTGGAAATCCAAGTACAGTACGTCTACAAGCTTCCCTTTATCCACCGCACATGTTACTACTTCAAAGAGCTCCGATAAATTGGTTAAACATGATTTCCTTTCCACAAAACCATGCTGCCTCTTCCTGATTACCTTGAATTTTTCTAAGTGCCCAGCTATAACCTCCTTAATGATTTATTCTAACACCTTCCCCATGACAGACATCAAGCTAACTGGCCTATAGTTTTCTGCCTCCCTTGAATAGAGGCATTATATTTGTTACTTTCTGGTCTGAAGGAACCTTTCCAGAATCTAGCAAATTTTGGAAAATTAACACCAACGCATCTACTACCTAATTAGCCACTTGTTAAGACCCTAGGATAAAGTCCATCAGGACCCAACGACTTGTCAGCCCGCAGCTCCGTCAGTTTGTTCAGTACTGCTTCCCTAGTGATTATAATTTCACCAAGTTCCTCTCTCCCATCCACCTGATTTACAGCTATTACTGAAACGTTTTTGTATGCTTTATAGTGAAGGCAGAAGTAAAGTATTTGTTCATTTCATCCGCCATTTCCTTAATATCTACTATTAACTCCCTATTCTCACTCACTAGAGAACCAACACTCACTTTCCCTACTCTTTTCCTGTTTAAATACCAGTCGTAACTCTTGCTTTCCGTTTTTACATTTCTAGCTAGCTTCCTCTTGTACTTTAATTTCTTTCTCCTGATTAACATTTTAGTCATTCTTTGTTGTTCTTTACATTCTGACCAATCATCTGACCTGACACTTATCTTTGCACAGTTATGTGCTTTTTCTTTAACTTTGATGCTTTCTTTAACTGCTTTAGTTAACCACAGGTGGTGGGTCCTACCCATAGCATTATACTTATTCTGAGCATTTTGAAATATCCCCTTAAACGCCTAGTGTCCCAGTTCACTTCAGCTACCTCAGCTTTCATGCCTACATAGTTGCCTTTTATTGTAGTTTAAAATACTAGTCTTAGATCCGCTCATCTCCCTGTCAAACTGGATGTAAAATTCACTCATATTGTGGTCACTGCTACCTAGGCGTGCCTTCACACTAATTCATTCTGTCACATTACACAATACCAAGTCTAATATAAGCTGCTCTCTGCTTGGTTCCAGAACATGCTGCTCTAAGAAACTATCTCGAAATCATTTTATGATCTTCTCATCCAAGCTATGACTGCCAATTTGATTTTTCCAATTTATATGTGGATTAAAATCACCCATGTTTTTTGCTGTCCCTTTATCACAGGCAGCCAATATTTCTTTTTGTACATTTTGTCCTACATTGTGGTTAATGTTTGGGGACCTGTAGACCACTCCTATTAGTGACTTCTTTCCCCTACTATTCCTCATCTCCACCCAAACCAACCTAATATCCAGATCTCCTGAACCAAGGCCATCTCTAAGTATTGCTCCAGTGTCACAGTGCTACCCCTCCACCTTTACCTAGCTTCATATTCTTCTTGAATGTCACATATCCTCAATATTCAGGACTCAGTCCTTGTCATCCTGCAGCCATGCCTCCGTAATGGCTTTCAGATCCTACTTATTTACTTCAATGTGCGTTATCAATTCATTTACTTTGTTGTGAATGCGACGTGCATTCTTGACTGTTATATTTTTAGGTTTTTTTCTCTCTGTCCCTTCCTGCATTCTCTGACCCTCATTTCCTGTATTGCTATTTTGCTCCTCTGCCTTGACTCTACACCTTGATTTACTACATTTACCCAAGCTTGATCTCTCAACCCCCTTTTATAGTTTAAAGCCCTCTCTCTTTCTCTTGTTATCTGACTCACTAGAACACTGGCCCCAGCATGGTTCAGGTGTAGCCAGTCCCAACAGTATAGCCCCCATTTTGCGCAGTATTGATGCTAGTGCTCCGTGAGCCGGAGCCCACTTCTCCTACACCAGTCTCTGAGCCACACATTCATTTCTCCAATCTTATTTGCCCTATGCCGATTTATATATGGCTCTGGTAATAATCCGAAGATTATTATCTTTGAGGTTCTGCTTAATTTGGTACCTAGCCCCTCATACTGACAATGCAGAACCTCTTTTGTTGCCTTGCCTGTATCATTGGCACCTACATGGACCATGACAACTATATCCTCCTCCTCCCACTGCAAGTTCCTCTCCAGCCCTGGGCAGATGCCCCGAACCCTAGCACCGGCTGGCAGTGCAGCCTTCTGGACTCTCGTTCTTTGTTGCAGAGAATAGTGTCAATCCCACTCACCTTACTGCCATTACTTTCCTGTTTGTTCCCCCCACTTGAATGGCTTCCTGTACCATGTTGCCATGGCCAGTCTGCTCATCCACTTTACAGATCTTGCTTTCATCCGCACAGATTGTGAGCACCTCAGATCTGTTTGACAGTTACCAAGTCTGAGGCTCCTCCACTGCTGTCTGCTCAGTCCCTTTACCTGCCTCACTCACGGTCACGTCCTGCTATCCCTCACTGCTGTCTAAAATAGACTACCTTGTTCTAAGGGGCGTGACTGTCTTCTGGAACAAAGTGTCCAGGTATTTCGCCCCCCACCCCCCTTATGTTCTGCACTGTCTGCAGTTCAGCTTCCAGATAATAATCCTGATCCGGAATTTATCTAGTTGCTTGCACTTTCTGCAAATGTGTTTGTCATGAATTGCCTTGGTGTCCAAAAGCTTCCACATTCCACTGCTACAACATAACAAGTGTCCTGCTGTTGTTGCATATGTTATTTAGTTAATTTAATTACCACCTTCATTAATTTAGAATAATTCTTATGTATTCTGCACCTCTCCCCCATGAACCTAATTCGCTACTCACTCTGTCTCCATCTCACTCAGGAGAAGTCTGCGCTGCCAGGTAGTTCCCTGTTTAACAGAGCTGGTTGCTTTCAGTTGATTGACAGATAACTTCCACTAGCAGACCGTTCCCTGTTTAATGAGCTAGTCTAACTTACTTGAAGGTTATTAGTTCTATGTCAGAGCCTGATTCTTAATCTATATTTAAACCTGAAAAAAAAACTTGCCAAAACTTACCACGTGTACCTAATTTGCAACTCACTCAGCCTCCATCTCACTCAAGCATAGTCTCCTGTCTCCTCACGTGCCCTTTCACCTCCACTCTCTTTAAATTATTCAATTTGACCTGGTTTTCACTTGAAGAATTCACCTGACAGTGCACCATGCACCCTCCTTTTGTTGTCTCATCGTAATCTCTATTTCCCTCATTATCTAAAGGATCCTGTTTTTGGTTCCCTTACTTTTCGTCCTTTTAGGAATGTACCCAGCCTGTACCTGAAGCATACAAATATAGGAATTAGGAGCAGGAGTAGGCCACTTGGCCATCTGAGCCTTCTCCACCATTCAATAAGATCATGGCTGATCTGATTGTAACCTTAACTGCACATTCCTGCCTACCCCCAATAACCTTTCACCTCCTTGTTAATCAAGAATCTACCTAGCTCTGCCATAAAAGTATTCAAAATCTCCGTTTCCACATCCTTTTAAGGAAGAGAATCCCAAAGACTTAAAGATCACCCATTGCTCCATCGTAATAGTTTTTCCTGTTAGTCTTCAGTCCCATTTTATCCTGGCTAGATTCCTTCTCATTACATTGAAATTAGCCCTCTGCCCCTTTAAAACTTCTCTATTGGATTGTTCCTTACTCTTCTCCATTACTAATCGAAACCTTATGCTATGATGATGATTCTTACCTCAATGTTCCCCTATAGGCACTTGCTGCACCAGGCCCACCTCATTTTCCAGCACTAGATCCAGCAATGCCTCCTTTCTACTTTATGTTGAGAACATACTAATCAATGAAGTTCTCCTGAATGTATTTCAGAATTTCCTCCCCTCCTTACCTATTATTCTAACATTTATTCCAATTGATATTTGGGTAATTCAAGTCCACCAGTTTCTCTATTCTCTAGTTCTTTCACATTTCTGTAATTTCCCTACAGATTTGCTCTCTAACCCTCTCTCACTATTTGGAGGCCGATAGAATATTCCAAGTAGTGTGACCTTCCCTTTTTTGCAACTCGACTCTAAGCAAAAGGGCATCCCTTCTTTCTAACACTGCAGCATCTTCCCTGATCATTACTGCCATGCCACCTCCTTTTTTTCCTTCTCTATCTTTTCTGAGCCCTTTTTTCCTTGCATAGTAAGCACCCAGTCCTCCCCATTTTAAGCCACATTTCCTTTTCACTACTTCATATTCCCTTACTGCTATTTGTGCTTATAGCTCACCAACCTTATTGATCACACTTTGTTAATGTACATGCATTGTAATCCTGTCTTTGCATTCCTCATAATCCTTCTTTGTCTTCTCCTATCTAAGATAGTACTACCTCCTCCTCTAGTATTTTACCATCTCTTTAGAGACTGGCAACTTTTAAAAACAAATTTGAATTCCCAGTTATTAACTGAAAGGACCACACAACAAGATTTCACATTTTAAAGGGAAAAGCTTTTACTGACAAAAGAAAAAGCACCATTAACCTCATTTATGCCTTAAATCAAAATTCTGAACAGAACTCTTTTTCCCTGTTCTACTTTTAATTTTCAACCAAGAACTCCTTTCTTTACTTTGAGTTTCTTTAATGACCCTTCACTTCCTCTGGAACCAAACCAATGTGTGTCTCAGCTCACAGGGATTCACTCTGATTCTCCTTATTTTCTCAGCCTGGCATTTAAACTTCCAGAGCTCATCCTCTCTGCAGGGATACCACTGCTGATCTTTTCCGCTAGCTTTACTTGGCAGATCTGGCAATTTTCAGTTTCTCGTAAATTTGCACTTTTTATTCTGAGCATGGGTTCCACTTGTATTTTGCATAGTGTATCACAGAAACAGCAGCTCTTCCACCCCCAGTTTCTGCTTCTCCTCTTCCCAGCAGATAGATTGCCTTCTCGTAGACTGCTCCCAGACTGGCTACCCAAAAACAGTAGAGATATAGTAAACAAAAAAACCTTCCCTTCAACCCATTTCCTTGGCAATGTGACACACACGACCTATCTTCAGATAGAAATGCAAATTACTTATCTTTAACTTTAAACCTCTCATTTGATCTGAAAAGTAAATGTTACTTTAAAACCTTCCCTTGTTTGCCATCAAACCTTCTCTGAATCCCCCACCATCAGCATCAGAGGGGTTACTTTTGACCAGAAATGTAAATGGACCAGCCATATAAATACTGTGGCTCCAAGAGCAGGTGAAAGGTTGGGAATTTTGAACAAGTATTTCGCTACCTGGCATCCCAAAGCCTGTCTGCCATCTACAAGGTGCAGGGAAGGAGTATGGTGGAATACTCTCCACTTTCCTGGATGCGTGCAGCTCAAAAACGAAAGAAGCTCGGCTCCATCCAGAACAAAGCAGCCTGCTGGATCGACACCACATCTTCCCTCCATCCAAGGTGCTCAGCAGCAGCCGTATGTGCCATCTATAAGATGCCCTGCACAGCATCAGCAAGTTGCCCTCCAAGCCACACACCATCTTGACTTGGAGATATATTGCCATTCTTTCACTGTCGCTGGGTCAAAAACTTGGAACCCCCTTCCGAAAAGAACTAAGTGTATACCTATGCAAAATGAACTGCAGCAGTTCATGAGCAATTCTGAATGGGGCGACAAATGCTGGCCTAGCCAGCGACCGTCACTTCTCATGAAGGAGTGAATAAAAAAAGTATTATGGGGGAAAAGCCAGGGTTGTGGGGCTAATTTGATAGCTCTTCGAAAGAGCTGCCACAGGCACAACAGACTGAATAAACAACTGCAAAAACTCGCATTTAGGTATCGTATTTTACATAATAAAACATTCCATGGCTCATGGAGCCACATAGACTTATTAGGCCAAATGATGGAAATTTTTGTCAGAGAGATAGGTTTGAAGCTGCATCTTAAAGGAGGAAAGAGGGGTAGAGAGATTTAGGTAGGAAATTCCAGATCTTAAGGCAGAGGCAGCTGAAGGCACATCTGCCAATAGGGGAGTTTAAATTGGGAGTGCTCAAGAGGCCGAAATTGGAGAAGCATACAGATCTGGGTGGGAAGGAGGAGATTAGGGATAAGGGGGAGAAAGGCCATGGGGGGGATTTGAAAATAAGGATGAAAATTTTCAATTGTGGCATTGCTTAACTGAGGACTGGTGTAGATCAGTGAGCACAGGGATGATGGATGTACTGGACTTGTTATGAGTTAGGACACAGGCAGCAGAGCTTTGAGTGTTCTGGAGTTTGCAACAGGTAGAAAAATCAGCCAGGAATTCCTGGCTGGTAATGTTACTGAGGTGGAAATGGGCAGCCTTAGTGATGGTGTAGATTTATGGTAAGAAGTTCATTGAATATTATATTTGAGAATAATCTGCAAACTATCATTCTGTGATTCTCTGATTTAGGATTTGGGGAAGAAAATTTATATCTACTAATGTCACCAAATCCCTTATTCTTTCATGGGCTGTGGGAATCACTGGCGTGGCAAGCGTTTGTTGCTCATCCCAGATTGACCTTGAACTGAGTGGTTTGCTAGGTCATTTCAGAGGACAGTTAAGATTCAACCACATTGCTTTGGGTCTGGAGTCGGATGTAGGCCGGACTGAGTAAGGACATTAGTGAACCAGATGGGTTTTTACAGCAATCACTATTGCAGAGGGGCCCTCAAACAAGCTTTAGGCCCTTTGTAATCATACGTCTAATGCTTATTTCAGCCACAGTCCCTGGAATGCTGTTTTTACCCTGAAAGCAATATGGCAGACATTGCAGTTCTGGATTGAAATGATTGTGTGCTTCCTACCAACCATATTGGAGCCTTAGGAAGCTGCTTAGTACCCAAATAAAGCAGGTGCTGTGCAATTGAATTACTTGGCCTCTGTTCACTCATCACTGGTATTATCTTTGTGAATATACATTGTACTATTCCAATGGCTCCAGATCCTTTCTATAAAGGGCTATCTAAAACCTAATGCAAAACTTAAGATAACTGATCTGAACACAATCTTGTAAAACGTCATCATCAGCTCTGTTCTCGTCTCTACTTGGGCAGGATGCTAGTTTGTACTACTCTAATTGCACAGTCTTCAATAGCAGGCTGTGTTCTTGGCTGTGTATCTCTAAGAATAAGTTCATGTTGATTGGTGATTTCTCAATTATAAGTGAAAGCTGTACATAACCTATTCAGATTGGCACATAGTGGGCGCTCTGTCTATAAATTGGGATCAGTTGCATTTTACAAATGTATTTTCTTGATAACAAGTACAGTGCAATCTTCAAATATTCCTAAACTATAGTCCTACAGTCATAATGTAATTTATCCATGAATATTATAAATTTGTAACCATAATTATATTTTTCTTTTCTCAGATTTGAAGAGAGAAGCCAGTATCTGTCATATGCTGAAACATCCACACATTGTAGAACTACTGGAAACGTACAGCTCAGATGGAATGCTCTATATGGTTTTTGAATTGTAAGCAAACTGATTTGTTTTCTCTCTCCCTATTTTTACATGTTCACTTGTCAGCTGGGATCAGTTGGTAACACTTTGAATGATTGTGGTTTAGGACCCACTCTAAACGTGAGTACTTAATCATGGAAAGCAAACCAGTACAATACTGAGGGGTGTGTCATTGTTAGAAGTGCTGTTTTTTCATAAGACATTAAACCATAGGCTGGCCTGTCTGTTCTGATGATCCAAATGGATGTTAATAATCCCATGATATTGAAAGAAGAGTAGGGAAAAGGAAGTTGTATCTAACTAACTATTAGAATTCTTTTAGGCAGTTACAAGGTTACTGGACAAGGCCATCCCGGTTGTCAGCTTGTACTTGCTAAAAACCTTTGATAAGATGCCCCACAATAAGTTACTGTACGTGGCAGAATCTTGTGGTATCAGTAAAGAACTGTGACAATGGATTAAGAATTAGCTACATTTAAGCCTATCAGTCCCCCTAACTAGTACCAAAGGCAGATGGTTGAGGTTATTGGAGGAGAGTCATCTCAGTTCCAGGACATCACTGCAGGATTTCCTCAGGGCAATGTTCTAGGCCCAACCGTCTTCAGCTGCTTCATCAATGACCTTCATTCCATCATAAGGCCAGAAGTGGGGATGTTCGCTGATTGTGCGATGCTCAGCTCCAATCGGGACTCCTCAGATACTGAAGCAGTCCATGTCCAAATGCAGCAAGATCTGGACAATATCCAGGCTTGGGCTGACAAGTGGCAAGTAACATTCGCACCAAACAAGTGCCAGGAAATTACTATCTCCAGCAAGAGAGAATCTAATCATTGGCCTTTGCCATTCAGTGGCATTACCATCAGTTCACTCCCCCACTATCAACATCCTGGGGGGTTTACATTGACCAGAAACTGAACTGGACTAGCCATATAAATACTGTGGCTACAAGAACAGGTCAGAGGCTGGAATCTTGCGGCGAGTCACTCATCTCCTGACCCCCCAAAGCCTTCCACCATCTACAAGGCACAAGTCAGGAATGTGATGGAATACTCCCCACTTGCCTGGATTAGTGCAGCTCCAACAACACTTGAGCAGCTTGACACCATCCAGGACAAAGCAGCCCGCTTGATTGGCACCCCATCCGCAAACACTTACTTCCTTCACCCACCAACAAATAGTGGCAGCAGTGTGTACCACCCACATATTGCACTGCAGGAACTCACCAAGGTTCCTTAGACAGCACCTTTCAAACCCATGACTACTACCATCTAGAAGGACAAGGGCAGCAGATACATGGGAACACCATCACCTGCAAGTTCCCCTCGAAGCCACTCACTATCATGACTTGGAAATATATCTGCGTCCTTCACTCTCACTGGGTCAAAGTCCTGGAACTCCCTCCCTAGTAGCACTCAGTGTTCTTACACCACATGGACTACAGTACTTCAAGAAGGCAGCTCACCACCACCTTCTCGAGGGCAGTTAGGGGTGGTCAATAAATGCTGGCCTAGCCAGCTACGCCCACATCCCGTAAATGAATAAAAAAGAGCTGTGGAATCCCCCATGACAGCTGCATTTCAATACTTTGCTGTTCTCCCCTGTGCTGTCCTCCTCCGTGCAGTCCCTTGTCCATTAGTAACATTTTTTGGACTGCACTCATTCAGGTTTGGAACTCTGAGCTTAAGCTCATGCAATTGGAGACTTTTGCTACGCAGTTGGTCTGTCATACGGCAGATGGAATTTAATGCAACAGTGTGAGGTGGTGCACCGTGGAAGGAATAATGAAAGTATTGCTGAAAGAAGTGACGTGCTGTCAAAGCTTCTTGTTTTTCACTCATCAGGACAGGCACAATGCCAAATTTCAAAGGGAATAACAATTTATACTCCATAAGAGGGGTGGTAATTGGTTGGCAAGTCAGCTCTGGGCGAGATGTTGCCATGGCAAATGCACCAAGCTGCTCCCCATGCTTTTGCTTATTCAAAAAAGGCATGATGTCTGAACATATTCCTTTTGCCTGCAGAGGACAGGTCCTTTCATATGAATATAAGTAACTTCTAGCAAGCATAAATAGGATACATTGTGAGCCCAACTAATAATCAATTTAAAATCATTAGTGTAATTCTTAGCACACTTGGGATTGTTCAGCAAATGTTGTCCAATCGTGGAATCATATCTAACATTAGACATGATGTTCTGAGTTTTGCAAGAACAGGTTGGTTGAGTGCAGTCAGTACTCAACCTATTGCAAACAGCCAAAGGGATGTGCTGTCTGATATGATCCTCCAGTTGTTGGGAAGTATACCCTAAATACTTAGCAACACACCAGAACTGAAATTCATATACGACATCACTCACGTGTGGTAGGCAGAATGCCTTTTTGGTTTGACGGCAGCATCCTGTTTGTGGAAAACACAACTTGTGTTGCCACTGCATAGAAGCAATGTGAAATGGTTAGCTTTACCTGCTCAAATTTGAGATACTTCATCTTTCCAGGGTAATTTGAGCTAGACTGGGAACTTTCAGGGCTGCCAGTGGCAGCCTATGAACATACAAATTAAGAGCAAGAGTGGGCCATTTGGCCCCTCGAGCATACTCCACCATTTCATAAGATCATGGCTGTTCTGATTATGGCCTCTACTCCACGTTTTGCCTACCCCAATAACCTTTGACCCTCCCCCTTGTTAGTCATGAACCAACCTACTTCTGCCTTAAAATATTCAATGATCTTGCCTTCACTAATCTCCAGGGAAGAGAGTTCCAAAGATTCACAACCCTCAGACAAAAAAATTTTTCTCATCTCCATCTTAATCGGAGACCCCTTATTTTTAAACTGTGTTCCCTAGTTCTAGTCTCTCCCACAAGGGGAAACACCCTTTCAGCATTGACCCTGTCAAATCTCCTCAAGATCTTGTATGTTTCAATAGGATCACCTCTTAATCTCCTAGACTCCAATGGATACAGGCCCAGCCTGTCGATACTTTTCTCATAAGATAACCGCAGCCCCACCCCCCCATCCCAGGTATGTTGGATGAACTATCTCTGAATTGCTTCGAATGCACAAGGGTGAGGGTGGGGCGCAAGTCGGGTTCAGGTGGTTGGGGTTTGAGTGGTTCAGAGTGGAGGGGGATCATTGGGTGCTCGGGAGTTCGTCGGTGTGAGGGGGTGGCCGGGTGGGGGTTAGTTGGGGTTGAAGGATAATCAGGTGGGAAGGGTCCAATGGGGGGTTGGGGTGTGGGTGTCAATATCATAGTTACCCAGGAGTTAGAAATCCTTCTAACTTTTCATGGGTAACTATTCTGCTGTATGATCTCCTGGGGAATGGAAGTTCTGGGCCAATATTTACTTTCAAAGGGAATTTGATATTTTTAAAAATTCTTTCACGGAATATAGGCGTGCAGGCTAAGTCAGCACTTATTGGCCATCCTTAATTTCCTTTGAGAAGGTAGTGGTGAGCTGTCTTCTTGAACCACTGCCATTCATGTGGTATAGGTATACCCACAGTGCTGCTAGGGAGGGATTTCCAGTATTTTGACCTATGGGGAAGAGCACTGGTCTAATTGGATAGTTCTTTAAACAGCTAGCATGGACATTAATAAATAAATGATCTATACTGTATGATTCTATGATCATTTTACCCAAATTTTAGTATAGGATCACCTGTGACCATTGTTGCAGAGGCATATGTATTGAGTCTAATGATGGATAAGCTGTGAAGCTCTCGCTCAATCAGAAAGCCAAGATTTTGCACAACCTATTCCACCTTACTGAGTGACTGGAGAGGATGATGAAATTAGTGACATGGGAGCAGAATTTGAGATGGAGGTGGTGCAGAAAATGATAGTTTTGGTGCTCTTGATGATCAATTGGAGACACTTGATTCATATATAACTTAATGGCAAATTCACAAGGAAACAAACTTACATTAATTGCAGAAATGGCATTGTAATGGTATTAACAGTGTTCTCCAGGGATCATTTCTATAACTTTTTACTTGAGAAATGTGTTCTTAAAAAGGCTGGTGTCTCAAACCAGGAGGAGGAGATATAGCATTTCTTTTTGAGCATGAAGCTCAGTATTGCTTTTTGCAAGAGCTTTTAGCCATTGATTATCATTCCTTTTTCTCATTGAGAAGAAATTTGAGGAAGGAAATGCATTCTAAGTGGAAAAAAGATCAGATACCTAGCCATATGAGCGGCCTTATAGCGATTATTGTCAGTGGAAGAGACCCAACGAGGTTTACATATGTAATTGTAATTTGAGGGAAATAATACTGCATTGCAAAAAGCATTTATGATTTCAGTGTTACTTTTCTGTATGTAGAATTTTTCTTATGGCTACTCAAAAGAGCAGGCCATGTTTTTACATTTGTAAACCATATCCCACCTCCATTTTTTTGTACTGATGGAGAATTGTAAAGAATAAAACCCACATTGAATCCTGTTTTACAAGAGGAAGTAACCCAGCTTTTTTCCTTGTATAATAGTCTAAAATATGAATTTTATGTTGCAATGTTCATGGGCATTGTATATTTAGCAAATGCAGCATCTTGCATGTTACACAAATGAAATTCTTCATTTTAAAGTTTGGCATTGCATAATATTTATATCATATAATGTATTCCCCCTATGGAGACCCCAAAAGCACTGTAGCTTAGGGTTCCCCTATGGAGAGCACAGACCTACAGAGGCCATGAAAACGTCTTGACCTAAACAACAAGGGATCTGTGGGAAACGGTACATACCAGCTATGGTATTTAAATAACGTGAGGCTTTTAAGGCTCCTTGCAGGAAGAGCTCAAATTCTGAAATGAGCCAATACTGTTGAATACTGTATTTGGAATAGGAACAAAGTCAGTTATAGCACACCAAGCAGAAATCTAATACTAAGAAACAAATGCATGGCTCACCCAGGTGGTGTTTGGGGTAGATTGTACTCTGGCATCAGGGCAGTTGTTTTAAGTTGTTGTGCCTTAGTTTCACAATTTCTCTGCCATCGAGCATGAGGATTGGTTCATTTTTATAATAAAAAATGATGACTGGTGATTGATAAGCCATTAACTTATCCAAGTTGCTTCCTCATTATCTCTCATTTAGAATGGGCCAATAGAAGGCTACGAACAGTGAAACTTAGGGTTTGTGATGTTCACCTGCCCAAAGGTTACCTCTGTTCAAGCTGTTCTTCTGTTTTGCCAAAATGCACATGCCCCTCTGTCTCCATCACCCTGACCCCCCTAACCAACTGTCCAACTTGCCCTTTCTAACAAACTGTTCGTCACATGCTCACCTGGTCGCCCAAATAGGTAGCAACCTACAATTTAGATGTGATTGTAATTTCAGGAAATAATACTGCATTGCAAAAAATATTTATGGTTTTAGTGTTCCCTCTGTGTGCTTATCTTTCGCTGGGAAGTAGCATGTCTGTTTCCTTTATTATCTCTTCCTATGCTTTGTTCAGGAAGTTTTAAAAACAAAGCATATGATACAGAGCTGAAAGCATATTTAAACTGCTATTGACCAAGTTTAATTGCATGTCGGTTGGCCAGGCTAAATACACAGTTATTTGGTTAACATATTGAATACATTATTTGGTAATACAGAGTTGACATTTTGAGTTGATCTTTCTGAAGTGAAGGGGTTAATTTGAAATGGCTGCCATGGTATTATGTAATATTTGCATTTATAATGTATGCTAAGTGCTTACACCAGCTGCATTTCTTCCATTTGTTTATCTCAGTAGTCAAAAAAACAGCAAAATGAATGGTTGACACAAGCAGTGAAAATCAGAATAAAATAATTTACAGCACTGAAGGAGTCCATGTATGCTGTATGTCGCTTTAATGGCTTTTCTTTATTAGGGGTGTTCAGAGTTGCATTCAGTACTTTGCGTGGACTAACCAATGTTTTATAAAAATTATTATTTTTAAAAACTTTTTTGGCTTCAAACTATAAATCCTAAAATGCCATTGGCCTTTTTATGACTCATAATCTATCTGCGCTTTCAGGAAATTATTTACCTGAAGCCCTGTGTCTGCTCATTGGCATATTTCAACATCTTTCCATTAGATATATACTTTTAGAATGCACTAACTTTCACTTCTTCACCTTAAAGTGCATTTACTACCAGCCTACTCACTAAAGTTTGCTTCTTACAGTCTTCACTGTTTGCCAAATCCTCAATTTCTGTATTATAGGAAAATTTTGATTGTGCTCCCTATGTTGAAGTCCAAGTAATATATTACATGCTGAGAATGGTAACTGATCCCAGTATACCATTTACAACACTTCTTTAATCTTAATAGCCCTCTTCTGCTGTGAGCCTTTTTTTTCTGTTGAGCATCTTTTTATTCCTAATGCATCTTGTATTTTACCATGCCAAACCTGGATTTTTGTAAAAAGTCCCCATGAAACACTTTTTAATAATAAAGTCCTTCTGAAAATGTATATGCATAACATCTACTGAATTCTCTCTATCCAATCAACTAATCAGGATATGATTAAGTTTGTCAAACATGACTTGCCTTTACAGGTTTGTGCTAGATAACCTTAATTAATCCATACATTTCTAAATACTAATTTTATCTCAAATTATGGATTTTGAGTTTGCCTGCAAATATTAGTTTGACTATGCTGTTATCCAAATTTAGAGGGAGGCTCCAAAGGGCTGATCTTTATTTAAGAACTTTTTAGTAACAAATACTGTTGCAAAGATATTTGGTAACAAAGGAACAATGCAAGTTTGTTTACATTTATGTATTTATTGGCTCTCGCTGTAAAAACCGATACAGGTGAATAGAAAAGATGAGTTAATCTGCAGAGTGGATGGTACAAAAATCTTAAATTAATTCTCAATCCATTATTTTGTATAGGTATTTAACTAAACTGGAAAGGTTTCTTGAAGTACACTATTAAATTTGTGCTTTGTTTTGTTACAGTATGGATGGTGCAGACCTCTGTTTTGAAATTGTGAAACGGGCAGATGCAGGTTTTGTTTACAGTGAAGCCGTAGCCAGGTATGTACTTGATTGTTTTGAATCTAAGGATATCTAACTAACAAAATTCTAATCTTTAGGTGGATTCTGTAGTTTTGACTCAATTCATTGCTACTAAAATAATGGTGCAACGTGTTGGTGCACCAATGTGTTGTACAACAAAGTGGCAGATGACTGGTTTGTTCTCTCTTTAAATCACCTGTGAAGGATTTTTCTCTGTGTATAGAAAAGCCACAAACATGTTAAGAAAGAATGTAGCTAAGAATTTTCCATACATTGTACAAGAGAAACTCTTTCCCACCTGTTTATCAGTCACAGAAGTCATCACCCTGTCTCAGTGAAGAAAGAGCAGGAGTCAAAAGGAAAGTGGGGAAATGGAATAAATAGATGGAGAGAAGATAGGTGAATGAGTTACTCTGATTATATATTATGCACCTCTTGTTGGATACTTCAGAGTTAGCATTAGACTACATGATGTTGCTTGCCGCCTTTTTTTGGGAATGGTGTACTACAGAGAAAGGACTAAGCAAAAAGTACAAAGATAAATTTAATAATTCACATCAGGTGCATGTTTTTTGCATGAACTTGTAATAGTTAATACTGGTTCTGGCAGTTTGATTTGCAATTCAACATTATTACACAGGCTAGTCATTGATGAACAATTCTGTTTATGACACTTGCTTAACTTATAAAATGAAAACTGAACACTGATATCTGAAATAAAGCAAATTCTGTCAATATAAAGTTGATTAGCATCTGAAGATAAGTTAATATTTCAGATGGAATTCCTGTTAAAGCATTGATTTTTATCTTTTGCGTTATTATTTTTGGTCCTGGGAAGTTATTATCGCTGTCAAGGCCAGCATTTATTGCCCATCCCTAATCCTCCTTGAGACTTTGAATTGCCACAATCCATGTGGTGTAGGTATACCCACAGTTCTGTTAGGTATCACTGAGTGGCTTGATATCACTGAGTGGCTTGCTAGGCTATCTTAGAGGGCAGTTAAAAGTCAACCACAATGCAGTGGGTCTGGAATCACATATAGGCTAGACCAGGTAAGGATAGCAGATTTCATTACGTGAATGACATTACTGAATAAGATGGGTTTTTGTGACAGTTTGGTAGTTTAACGGTCACCATCAGTGACGCTATATTTTTATTGCAGATTTTTTTTTCCCTATCAGCTGAATTTAAATTCCCCAACTGCTGTGACTGGGATTTGAACTCATGTTCCAGGCCTCTTGAGTATTCGTCCAGCAACATAACCATTGTACTACCTACTATATCAGAATTGTGTAGCCTGGTTTGACACTTCTCTTGAACAATAATCCCCACAAAATAATTCTGAAGGATATTTGAAGCTAAGCCTTTGGTACATTTAACAAATACCATTCTCAAACATAGAAAATGAAGCATTTAATCTCTGAGAATGTACGGCATTTCTTCGTATATGTGAAAGGTACTGGTTGTGTGATAATTTGTACGTCCTGGCATGGATTATGAGTTATACTGGAGTTTTAAGTTTCACCCCTACTGAAGGCAAAATTGGAAGTCTCCAGTTTTTATTGTTACGATCCAGTTAGGGACCATTGACACTTAAAAAGAAATCCAAACACTTGTTTTAACCAACTATGCCAAAGATTTCACTTTTTTTAAACAAAACAAACAAAAAGACTTCAAAACAAGCACCATGAACTCGACAGTTTGGTTTATAACTCAGTTTGTTTCTTACTTCCCCCAAGAATTTTCTTGTAAGACACATCAACCTTAAAGTTATTTACTTCTGTATGCCACAGTCCTCTGGAGAATTTTCCTCAGCTCCAACTATTTCCATCTCTTGACTCAAGGCCTCAGATCCTTGTTCTGGTTACTTTTCCAATACTTCCAAACCAATCTACAGGTTCGAAAACAAAAAATGCTGGAAAAACTCAGCAGATCTAACAGCATCTGTGGAGAGAAAGACAGAGTTAAAGTTTTGAGTCCGTATGATGGACTTGAACCTGCTGAGTTTTTCCAGCATTTTTTGTTCTTGTTTCAGATTTCCAGCATCCGCAGTATTTTGCCTTAATCTACTGGTTACTTCCTTTCACAATAAAACACAATGAAGCCCACTATGGATTCTCCTGTCAGCTTCAGACTAGGGCAGTCTAAAAGCTTCTGTTCCCTCACAAAATTCAAACCAAGATTAAGCCTCAGCCGCTTTTTACAGTCATTGATAAAGTTAGTGCTTTACTGTGCATAACATTTACCCCAGCGCTTCTGCTTTCTGTCCTGAAATCACTGTTTTCCCCCCTACCACCTCCCCAAGCTCCTGTTCCCACCTTCCATTATTACTTTTAAAGTCCCTGATCTCTGTTGCCACCACTGGGCACTTCTGCTCCTCTTCCCTTTGCTTGCATTCCCACCCTCAGCTCACACTGAAGTCCTGGGACGACTTCAGCTGCTGTCTGCACTGACTAACTTCTGCCACTAGATGGAGCCTGAACAATCTGAAACCAGGTGAGTAATTTTCTTAAAGTAATGTATATTGTCCTTTTATATTTGGTGATTTATTTAATTTGCAAATTATTTCAGCTAGGAATGCACAGTACTGCACATTAACAGTATGGTATTTCAACCTGTACATTTTTTTTGGGCAAGAAATTTCCAAAAGAACCTAACTCTGATTTTAACATTGATTCCAATGGAAACCTATGATTCACTTAAGTCATTTCACTTCAAGTTGTGATTTTCAGGAATGCAACTATAGCTTTAAATAAGGACTTGCTGTAATCACTAAACACATTCCAATTGCTAAAGTTAAAATAGATGGCTTCTCTTATATGTAATGTAACTTTAGGTGAGACCTATTGTGCAACCAAGGAAAAATTACTTAGCAAGTGTCTGCTTTGAACTCAGTACTCCATATTATGAATTTATAAATGTGCCAGCACTGACCTTCAAATTTTGCAAGTGCTGTTATGGAAATTACTCTTTAAAGATGAAGCTTGAATTGCCATTTAAATTTTATGAATTTGAACTGCTTTGATAGTGGCGGTGACGGGATCAGCATGTGCCGGTGACATGTCATCTTGTATCAGAAGGGGAAAACCCAATGATTTCTTCGATGACCTTGTATTCTTCCTCTAGCTCATGGTTTAAAACCTATGCATCAGCAGTCACCTATGATAATACCAATATCAAATACAATCTCCAAGATTGTTTGGGTTAAAGACAGAAAATTTTGGAAATACTCAGTGGGTCAGTCAGAATCTGTAAATAATTGGAGTTTGTTGTTGAGTTTTAGTTGCTAGTGATGCCTTGGCTTATATGTTAATTTGAGGCAAACCTCTCAGACCACCCAGAGCTAGAATTGATTCTGTTCTCTGATGAATAAAGCAACTATGGAAACTGTTCTTGAAAGAATTTGCCCTGATGTTGCCAATTGTTAGGAATTTAACATGCCCTGCATGCAATTTTTGATCTTGGTATTGGTTTTAATTTTAAGTGTCAGGTTGCTCTTCTATGTGTACTCGGGTTCAGTTAAATTGGGCTCACCTACTTGAAGCTTGCAAGCCATAAGATGGCTTGTTACCAATATAATGGTAACTCAAGATTTATGTATTTATAACTCAATATATTCTATGTAATGATCAAATAGTATCACTTTGGGTTTGCAATCATATAGAGCCTTGATGAGACTGCACCTGGAGTATTGTGTGCAGTTTTGGTTGTCTTACCCAAGGAAAGATATACTTGCTATAGGTGCAGTGCAACAAAGGTTCACTAAATTAATTCCTGGGATGGAGGGATTATCCTGACACAAAGCTGGGTGGGAGGGTGAGCTGTGAGGAGGATGCAGAGATGCTTCATTGTGATTTGGACAAGCTGAGTGAGTGGGCAAATGCATGGCAGCCGCAGTATAATGTGGATAAATGTGAGGTTATCCACTTTGGTAGAAAAACAGGAAGGCGGATTATTATCTGAATGACTATAAATTGAGAGAGGGGAATGTGCAACGAGACCTGGGTGTCCTCGTACACCAGTCGCTGAAGGTAAGCATGCAGGTGCAGCAGGCGGTAAAGAAGGCAAATGGTATGCTGGCCTTCATAGCCAGAGGATTAGAGTACAGGAGCAGGGATGTCTTGCTGCAATTATACAGGGCCTTGGTGAGACCACACCTGGAATATTGTGTGCAGTTTTGGTCTCCTTATCTGAGGAAGGGTGCTCTTGCTATAGAGGGAGCGCAGTGAAGGTTTAGCAGGCTGATTCCTGGGATGGCGGGACTGACATATAAGGAGAGATTGAGTCGGTTAGGATTATATTCGCTCGAGTTCAGAAGAATGAGGGGGGGATCTCATAGAAACCTATAAGGTTCTAACAGGACTAGACAGGGTAGATGCAGGAAGGATGTTCCGATGGTGGGGGAGTCCAGAACCAAGGGTCACAGTCTGAGGATACGGGGTAGACCATTTAGGACTGAGATGAGGAGAAATTTCTTCACCGAGTGGTGAGCTTGTATAATTTGCTACCACAGAAAGTAGTTGAGGCCAAAACATTGTAAGTTTTCAAGAAGGCATTAGATATAGCTCTTGGGGCAAAACGATCCAAGGATACGGGAGAAAGTGGGAACAGACTATTGAGTTGGATGATCAGCCATGATCATGATGAACGACAGAGCAGGCTCGAAGGGCCGAGTGGCCTACTGTTCCTGTTTTCTATGTATGTTTCTATTACCTACTGAACTTGTATGCTAGCTTCTTGTGAATCATGCACGAGGACCCCCAAATCCTTCTGTGCTGCAGCTTTCTCTATTTAAATAATATTCAGCTTTTCTGTTCTACCTGCCAAAATGCATAACCTCATTTCCCACATTATTTTCCATCTGCCAAGTTTTTGCCCACTCACTTAACCTGTCTATATCTCTGCGTAGATCTTTGTGTCATTCTCACCACTTGCCTTCCCACCTATTCTTGTGTAATCTGTAAACTTGCCGATAGTACATTTGCTTCCCTCACTCAAGTCAATTATTTATGATATATGTTAACGTGGCCCCAGCACTGCTCCCTGTGGCACTCCACTATTTACGGGCTGCCATCCTGAAAATGCCCCCTTTATCCCAATTCTCTGTCTTCTATTAGTTAGCCAGTGCTCTATCCATGCTAATATATTACCCCAACACCATGGGTTCTTATCTTTTTAGTAGATTTATGTGTTGTACCTTTCCGAACGCCTTTTGGAAATCCAAATATATTATATCTATTGGTTCCCCTTTATCTATCCTGCTTGTTACCTCCTCAAAGACTTCTAATTTGCCAGGCATGATTTCCCCTTCATGAACCCATGCTGACTCTGCTTGATAATATTATGCATTTCTAAATGCTCTACTATTACATCCTTTATAATAGACTCCAACATTTTCCCAATGACAGATGTTAAGCTAACTAGTCTATAGTTACCTGTTTTTTGCCTCCCTCCCTTTTTGAATAAGGGTGTTAACATTGGCAGTTTTGCAATCCTCTGGGACTTTCTCAGAAGTGGAAGATTACTACCAGTGCATCCACTATCCCTGTATCTACTTCCTTAGTATCCTAGGTTGCAACCCATCAGGTCCAGCGGACTTATCAGCCTTTAGCCCCATTAGTTTCCCGAGTACTTCTTCTCTAGTGATTGTTATTGTATTTATTTCCTCCGCCTCTTTTGCCCCTTAATTATTTAGTATTTTTGGAATGTTATTAGTGTTTTCTACCATGAAGACTGATGCAAAGTATTTATTTAACTCCTCTGCCATTTCCTGGTTCCCCATTATTGTTTCTCCAGCCCCATTACCTGAGGGGCCTCTGTTCACTTTGGCTTCTCTCTTTTTTTTTTATATATTTAAAGGAGCTTTTACTGTCCATTTTTATATTATTTGCTAGTTTGCCCTCAAAGTTTATTTTCTCCCTCTATTACTTTTTTGGTAATATTTTGCTGGTTTTTAAAACTTTCCCAATCATCTGGTTTACCACTAATCGTTGCCACATTGTATGTTTTTTCTTTCAGTTTAAAACTATCCTTCACTTCTTTGGTTAACCAGGGTTTGTTTATCCCCTTCCTTGAATCCTTCTTCCTCACTGGGATATATCTTTGTTGAGCATCATGAACCATTTTCTTAAACATCTGCCATTGTTCAACGACCATCTGTTCTGCTAAACTCTTTACCCAATCTACTGCAGCCAACTCTGCCCTCATTCCTTTGTAATTACCCTTATTTAAGTTTAGCACAGTTGTTTCCGACCCCAGTTTTTCACACGCTCTAAATTCTACCATGTTATGGTCACTGTTTGAAAAGGGCACAGAGAGCGGCAGGGATTTCAGTTTGAAAAGGGTGCGGAAAGTGGCGGGGACTTCAGTATGGGTTACTTGCTGAGAGTCAGAGCAGAGCAGACCTGTGGGAGACAGTCGGGAGCTGAGCAGCGTGCTGATTCACTGTTTCAGCTGCTGTGAGGCTGCAGTCTGGGAAAAAGAAAAAAAAGCAACTGTGATGTCACAGGAAGCTTTTAAGTTGATTGGCCAGTAAGTGCTCAGTCTAAGGGACAGTGTGTGAGAAACCAGCTTAGGACAGGTGAGTTAAGGTGGATCTATAACAAAAAGAACTAACATTTTATAATAAACCAAAATTTTAAAACTTTAAACTTAAGATCAAACAATGAAGATAACACAGCAATAAAAATAAAGTAATTTAAACAAACATCTAAAACACATACCTTGTAGTTAAGAAGCATATGACCTTTAGTTGTCAGTGGTACTGGCATTCAATAAACACAGTAAATTGTAGCATACATAGGAAGAAATTAATTAAAGTAAATTACGTAAATAACATAAGTTAGAATGGCAGGACAGGTGTTCATGTTGCAGCTGTGAGATGTGGGAGCTTTTGGATGCCGAGACGATCCATGACAAACCACGTCTGCAGGAAATGTAAGCAGCTTGAGGAATTCTGGATCAGGATGATTAATCTGGAAGCCGAAATGCAGACACTGCGCAACATAAGGGAGAGGGAGAAATACCTCGATACTTTGTTTCAGAAGACAGTCATACCTCTTGGAAGAGAGTCATCTGTTTTGGTCAGTGAGGAACAAGAGTTTGTGACTGCCAGTGAAGCAGGTAATGGGACCGAGGAGACAGTAGGAGAGGAGCCTCAGGCTCTTCAATTGTCGAATAGGTTTAAGGTGCTCACAACCTGTGTGGATGTAAACGAAGTCTGCAAGGTGGATGAGCTGGCTGGCCATAGCACTATGGTACAGGAAGCGTTCAAGCGGGGGAAGCAAAAAGGAATGTAGTTGTAGGGGATAATATAGTGAGAGGGATTGACACTGTTCTCTACAGCAAAGAGCAAGAGTCCAGACGGCTATGTTGCCTGCCTATTGCCAAGATTCGGGACATATGCTCAAGGCTGGAGAGGAACTTGCAGTGGGAAGGGGAGAATCCAGTTGTCGTGGTCCATGTAGTTACCAATGACATAAGTAGAGCTAGGAAAGAGGTTCTGCAAAGTCAGTACGAGGAGCTAGGTACCAAATTAAATAATCTTTGGATTATTACCTGGGCCACATGCAAATTGGCATATGGCAAATAAGATTAGTGAGACAAATGCATGGCTGAAAGACTGGTGTGGGAGAAGTAGGTTCTGGGTTGTGGTGCACTGGCATCTGTACTGGGGAAAGTGGGGGCTGTACCATTGGGGCAGTATACACCTGAACCATGCTGAAACAAGCGTCCTCGCAAATCGCATGACTGGGGATGTAGAGAGGACTTTAAACTAAACAAGAGGGGTGAGGAATCAAGCTTGGGTAAAGTTAGCAATTCAAGGTGTAGATTCAAGACAAGAGAACAAAATAGTAATACGAGAAATGAGGGTCAAAGAATGGCAGGAAGGGACAGAGTAAAAAACCTAAGAATACACCAACAATCAAGACTAGATGTTGCAAAGGTAACAAAAAGACAAAACTGAAGGCTCGCTATCTGAATGCACATAGCATTCATAACAAGTAAAGGAATTAATTGCCCACATTGAAGTAAATAAATATGATCTGATCGCAATTACAGAGATGTGGCTGCCGGACGACAATGATTGGGTCCTTAATATTGAAGGGTACATGATGAAAGGGGAAGGTGGACATTCAAGAAGAATAGGAAGTTAGGTAAAGGTTGTGGGATAGCACTGTTAATCAAAGAAGGCATTCGTGCAATCATTAGAGATGACCTTAGCTCAGGAGATCAGGATGTAGAATCAGTTTGGGTGGAGATGAGGAACAGTTGGGGGGAAAAAAGTCATTAGTGGGAGTGGCCTACAGGCCCCCTAACAGCCACAGTGTAGGACAAAGTATTCAAGAGAAAATATTGTGTGCTTGTGATAAAGGGACGGCAATAATCATGAGTGATTTTAATCTACACAAACTGGAAAAATCAGATTAGCAGTAGTAGCCTGGATGAGGAGTTCTTAGAATGCTTTTGAGAGAGTTTCTTTGACAGCATTGTTTGGAAACCAACCAGAGAGCAGGTTATATTAGACTTGTTATTGTGTAACGTGACAGGATTAATTAACGATCTCAGAGTAAAAGCACCTCTAGGTAGCAGCGACCACAATATGATTGAATTTTACATCCAGTCTGAAAGGGAGAAGAGTGGGTCTAAGACTAGTATCTTAAACTTAAATAAGGGCAACTATATGGGGACGAAAGCTGAGCTTGCTGAAATGAACTGGGAAACCAGGCTAAAGGATAGATCAATAGAGAAACAGTGGCTGACATTTAAGGGGATATTCCAGAGTATTCAGAATAAGTACATTCCTACTATAAAGAAAAATTCTAAGGGGAGGACCCGCCATCCGTGGTTAAGGAAAGCATCAAACTTAAGGAAAAAGCTATACAACTCTGCAAAGCTGAGTGGCAGGGACAAATGATTGGACAGAATATAAAGAATGGCAGAGAATGACTAAAAGGTTAATGAGGCGAAAGAAATGAGGGGAAGCGAGCAAGAAATGTAAAAACGGATAGCAAGAGCTTCTTCAGGTACCTACAAAGGAAAGGAGTAAGTAAAGTGAGTGTTGGTCATCTAGACAGTGACAGTGGGGAGTTAATAGTTGATAATAAGGAAATGGCAGAAGAAATGAATAAATATTTTGCTTGTGTGTTTACTATAGAGGATACAAAAAAACATTCCAGTAATAGCTTCAAATCAGGAAGTGAATGGGAGGAAAAAACTTGGTGGAATTGAAATCATTAGGGAAGCAGTACTGTGCAAATTGATGGAGCTGCAGGCTGGCAAGTCTCCGGGTCCCAATGGACTACATCCTATGGTCTTAAAAGAGGTGGCTAATGAGGTAGTCGATGTGCTGATGTTAATTTTCCAAAATTCGCAAGATTCTGGAAAGGTTCCATCAGCTTGGAAAGTAGCAAATATAAACCCTCTATTCAAGAAGAGAGGGAGGCAGAAAATAGGAAATGAGAGGCTAGTTAGTTTGACGTCTGCCGTGAGGAAATTGTTAGAATCGCTCATTAAGGAGGCTATAGCTGGCCACTTAGAAGAGCTCAAGAAAATTGGGAAGAGTCAGCATGGTTTTGTGAAAGGAAAGGTTTGTTTAACCAATTTATTGGAGTTTTTTGAAGGAGTAACATGCGCAGGGTTAAAGGGGAACCTTTAACTTGGATTTCCAGAAGGCATTTGATAAGGTGCCACATCAAAGATTATTACAGAAAATTAAAGCGCATGGTGTAGTGGGTAACAGATTAGCATGGATAGAAGATTGGCTGGCTGGCAGAAAGCAGAGAGTATGCATAAATGGGTCTTTTCCAGGTTCGCAGGATGTGGCGTTTCACAGGTGTCTGTACTGGGGCCTCAACTTTTTATGATTTACATCAATGCCTTAGATGAGGGGAGTAAAATCATGGTAGCTAAATTTGCAGATGACACAAAGATAGGTGGGAAAGTATGTTGTGAGGAGGACATGAGGTTGAAGGTGGATATATGTTGATTGGGCAAAGATCTGGCAAATGGAGCTTAATGTGGGAAAATGTGAAGTTGTTCACTTTGCAGGAAGAACAAAAAAGCAGAGTACTACTTAAATGGAGAATAGCTGCATGATTCTGAAGTGCAGAGGGATCTAGGTGTTCTGGTACGACTCACAAGAAGTTAGTACACAGGTACAACAAGTAATAAGAAGGCTAATGAAATGCTATCCTTTATTACGAGAGAGATTGAACATAAAAGTAAGGAAGTTATGCTCCTGTTACAGAGGGCATTGGTGAGACCGCACCTCGAATACTGTGTAGTAGTTTTGGTCTCCTTATTTAAGGAAGGATGTAAATGCACTATAAATGGAGGCGGTTCAAAGGAGGATTACTAGATTGATACCTGGAATGAGTGGGTTGTCTTATGAGGAAAGGTTGGACAGACTGGGCTTGTTTCCACTGGAATTTAGAAGACTGAGGGGTGATTTGATTGAAGTGTACAAGATCCTGAACGGCATTGACAAGGTGAACGTCGAAAGGATGTTTCCTCTTGTGGGCGAGTCCAGAGCTAGGGGGCACTGTTTTAAAATTAGGGGTCACCTATTAGGACGGAGCTGAGGAGAAATTTTCTCTCTGGGGGTTGTGTGACTTTGGAATTCTCTGCCTCAGAAGGTGAAGGCAGGGTTATTGAATATTTTTAAGGCAGAGATAGATTGATTCTTGTTAGGCAAGAGGATCAAAAGTTATTTGGGTTAGATGGGAATGTGGAAATTGAAACACAGTAAGATCAGCCATGATCTTATTGACTGGCGGAGCAGGTGCGAAGGGCCGAATGGTCTACTCCTGTTCCTATTTCTTATGTTTCCTAGGGAATCTTTTACTCAGATCATTTATTAAACTTGCCTCATTACACATTACCAGATCCAAAATAGCCTGATCCCTGGTTGGATCATTGGATATATCATTCTAGGAAACTGCCCCGACTACACTATGAATTCTTGCTCATGGCTACCTCTGCCAATTTGATTTTTCCAATCTACATGAAGATTAAAGTCACCCATGATTAATGTACTGCCTTTTTTACATGCCCTCATTATCTCCTGATTTATTCTTTGTCCTATAGCTACTGTTAGGGGGCCTACAGACTACTCCCATCAGTGTCCTTCCCTTTTGTTATTTCTTACCTCCACCCATATGGATTCTACATCTTCCGACCCAAGATCATTTCTTGCTATTGTACTTCTTCCATCTTATACCAACAAAGCTATCCCACCACCCTTTCCTTCAAAAAGTCACATACCTCTGAATATTTAGTTCCCAGCTTTGATCTGCCTGTGACCATGCATCGGTAATGGCAATAAGATTATACCCATTAACTTCTATTTGTGTCGTTAATTCATTTAATTCGTTCTGAATACTATGTGCATTTAGGTAAAGAACCATTAATTTTGCCTTTTTACCATTTTTTCCACTTTTGACCCTAATTGCTGCTTTTTTTTTTTAAAAGTTTAATGTCCCCTCCTGACATGCTCTGGGTATCATGACCTAAATAGCTGCCCTGCAATGTTGCCATATCCTTTTGATTTGTAAGCCTACATAACCCTTCTCCAGATTCTCACCCCCCCCCCCCCCCCACCGCCCCCACCCCCATTTAGTTTAAAGCCCTCTCTACAGCCCTCGTTATTCAATTTGCCCACCAGAACAACTCCCTTCTAGCCCAGTGCCCCATGAACTGAAACCCATTCCTCCCACACCAGTCTTTGAGCCACACCTAACTCCTTGCATTTTTTGCTCTATGCCAGTTTGCCTGTAGCTCAGGTAGTAAACCCGAGATTACCAACTTGGAAGTTCTGCTTAATTTAGTTTCTAACCGTTCAAATTCTTTCAACAGAATCTCCTTTCTAGTCCTATCAATGTCCTTTGTACCAACATGGATGAAGGCAACTGAATTCCTCTCCTCCCATTCCCAAGTTCCTCTCCAGCCCTGAGGAGATTTCCTTAACCCTGGCACTGGGCAGGCAACTCTCAATCATGGCTGCAGAGAACAGTATCTATTGCCCTAATTATACTGTCCCCTAACACCACTAGGCTCCTATTTCTTCCTCCCACTTGAATGGCTCCCTGTACCAAGGTCAGTTCGCTCATCCTCCCTGCAGTCCCCACTCTCGTCCACACAGCTTGCAAGAACCTCCTAACTGTTGGACAATTGCAGGGGGCTGAGGGTCATCAAACATACCCCCTGTGTCCTTATACCTGCCTCACCCACAGTAACACCCTCCTGTCCCTGATCATAGATCAAGTTTGAATTACCTTGTCTGAGGGGTGTGGCTGCCTTCTGCAGCAAATTGTCCAGGTATCTTTCCCCCTCCCTGATGTAGCACAATGTCTGCAGCTCAGACTCCAGCTCCTCAACTTGGATCTGAAGTTCCTCGAGCTGCAAACACTTACTACAGATGTGCTCACTCTTCTAGATCACCTTGGTATCCAGCAACTCTCACATGGTGCAACAGCAGTCCATTTAATCTTTCCTCATAGGACATAGAAAATAGAAGCAGGAGTAGGCCATTCGGCCCTTCGACTGCTCTGCCATTCATTATCATGGCTGATCATGCAACTCAATAGCCTGCTCCCGCTTTCTCCCCGTATCCTTTGATCCTTTTCGCCCCAAGAGCTATATCTAATTCCTCTTTGAAAACATACAATGTTTTGGCCTCGACTACTTTGTGGTAGTGAATTCCACAGGCTCACCACTCTCTGGGTGAAGTCACAGAGCTCCAGAAACAAAGCCCGTTTTATTCTTCAGTTGTATGTTTCCTGCATTATTCTAAGAATATGAAGGCTCTCTTGCTCGGATGCAGTTCAAGGAAGCCAATATTTAATGTGCAAAGATGTACTGCTAAGATATTTTATAAATGACTGCATTCAGGTGCATCAGTAGGGGGATCCAGATTCAATCTGTTGAGATTGTTCAACTCCTTTGAGGAATAACAGATTTCTACTGATGGAAGAAAATACAACCTGAAAACATACTTCAGGAAACATTCCTGACTCTCTCAATGAAGATGCAATCACATTCGGCTTTGCTGACTATGTCACCAGCAAAACCTTTGGTCTCTCCCATCCTGGTCGGCCTTCATCTTTACTACCTCAAGTCCAAAGGATATAGATTTGAGCATGCCTAGTTTAGACATCTGTCATCAGGTTTGGCTGAACCATATCAAGCATTATCAGGCCTTGTTTTCCTCTACCAAAATCACCCATGTTTCTGAGATCATTCTGAAATGCAAAGATAAATAAGGCTCTTTTCTCCACTGTCAGCCACATCCTTACATCCCACTACCTGTCCCACCTTTGCCTCTAACTGGGAGGGTGTGGAACTCAAGGACTTGTTTGTCAGCTGTCTCCTGCTTCCTTTCCCCAAGGTTCTCTTAAGCCCTAGCCCTTCTTTTGCTTTTCTTCTATCTCCTTTCATTCTTCCTTTGAGCTTATCTTGTCCAAGATCCAATTTATACTCTCTTGACCTAATTTCTATAAAACTGCTGACTATCCAATTTCCATTTTTGGCTCCCAAAGCACCCCTAACCAAAGTTACAAACAAATCTTCTGTTACGACCCTGTTAAGGACTGTTAACCTTTAAAGAAGAAATATGAACACCCAGCAATTAACTGACAGAACTATGTTACAAGAGCAAGTAAGAAGTTGGGCGTTCAGTGGTGAATGGCTCGCCACCTGACCATCAAAGCCTTTCAACTATCAACAAAGTGCAAGGCAGGATTATGATGGTATCCCCTCCACTTGCAACATTGGGTGCAGTTCCAACACTCATAGAAACTATCAGTTTGATCAACACTCCATCCATTCCCTCCACTATTAACATAATGTGGTTGCAACCTGTAGTATGTGCAGCAACTCACCAAAACTTCTTGGCACACCTTCCAAGATGTGACCTCCATCATGTAAATGGGCAAGGACAGCAGGTGCTTTGGAACATCACCACTCTCATATTCCTCCCTGAGTCACACCCTACCCTTCTTTAGACGTATATTGTCTCCATTGTCAATGGATCAAAGACTTGGAATACTCTACCTAACAGTACTGTGGTACCTACCACCTTCACCACAAAGATTGCAGCAGTTTGAAAAAGCTGCCTGCCAACTAGAATGGGCACTAAACACTGGTATTGGCAGAGACATATCAAGAAGTGTGCCATCATTACCCCACCTGACCTATACATGACTCCAGTTCCACACCAATGTGGCTGACTAAGGGACTGCCCTCTGAAGTAGCCTAACAAGCCACTAATTTTCAATGAACCACTACTTGCAGCAGTTCAGGAAGATGGGTAACAAATGCTACCTTTGCCAGTGAGGCCCACGCCCTTGGAATGATTTATTTTTAAAAAGCCTTCTTGAATCTTTCTTGTAATTTGCTGGTGGGATGAAAGATTGATATCCTGAGAGAAAAATAATACATTCAATAGTATTATTGATTGAAAGTATTAGTTTTTATTCATGAGTTGCTTTACAAAGCAGCAGCTGTATTAAATGTGATAGTTTTGCTACTATTCCAAGTTACTGAGTAGATTAGGCAGAAGAAGTTCAAAGTTCTTGCTGCTGGTATATGTAATTTTCAAATGGCTGAAGATTACAAGATTGTTGGTATTGTTCAAGCTCCTTTGAGGAATGACAGATTTCTGCTGCTGGAAGAAAATGCAATCTGAAAACATACTTCAAAAAACACCCCTGACTCTCTCAATATGGTTGCAATCACATCTAGCTTTGCTAACTATGTCACCAGCAAAACCTTTGCTCTCTCCCATCCTGGTCAGGGGATCCCTGACATGGCCTCCATCTATACTACCTCAAGCCCAAAGGATGTAGATTTGAGCATGCCTGGTTTAGACATCTGTCATCAGATTTGGCTGAACTATATCAAGCATTATCAGGCTTCACTTTCCTCTACCAAAATCACCCGTTACAACAACAATCTTGTAACCTGATGCATTTTGATGAAATAAGCTGAGATTGATAGGTCAGAACAGTCTTAAAATGTGTGATCTATATTTGTATTTTCACTTACGTTCTTTTGGTATATATACAGTATTTTGAGGCCAAAGTACAGGAATGTGTGAGAGCACTGCAATATTTACAGAATACTTTTGTGTTCTCATACTTAGGTTGCTAAATCCTGGTGTTCCTTCTCAAACAAAACTTAGCCTTTTTTTTTGACATAATGAACTTGACTCTGTGTTGGTTTGCATCATGTATCACTGTATTAGAACCTGGTGTTCACACAACCTTTGAATTATTCAAAAAGTTGTAAGTCACATACCAAGTCAATTTGCTATTTACCTCATCGCCACACATTTTTCTCAGATTTGTGTATTCAACTAAAGGTTGGACTAACTTGAAAATATTGCATATTTTAGTTTTCTGATCCGCTGCTCTGTACATTTCAGAATTTTAAATACACTTTCTCTCTAACACTTTCATTAATTTCCATTTCATTCATATTGGTTTTATCTTCATATTTAGTGCTCAATTGATTGTATTACCTCTGCAATATAAAAACAAAAACCTTCAGAACATTCCCATTTTCTCTCCATGTTCTTCCATTGAAGTCTTTCCAGTTATCCAAGTTTAAAGAGAAAAAGTCCAAGTTGTCAAAACACAGTGAAACACTACTCACCCACCTTTGCAATCAGAGAAACTTCTCCTTACCCCTCTACTTATTTGCTGGCCTTTTTCCAGCTCTGTCATGTAACCACTTTTCTCCTAATAACAAGTGTAATTGTATTTGTTGTAAGTCTGTTAAATATCTCACCAAATGCTTTTGAAAATCCATATAAACTGCATTCTCTAAATTTCTTTGGTTATTTCTTAACAGAATTTTAAAAAGTTGGTCAAGCGCAATCTTCCTTTTCTAATCCTTATTGATTGACCCTGATTAATTCTTATTTCTGAGTGCATAGTAATTTTATCCTGTATTATAGATTCCAGGACCCCACAAATCCAGCTTGGTTCTGCTGCAATATCTCCCAGCTGAATAATAATAATTGCTAATTGTTCCACTTCCACCTGGAATTATTCTATGATCCCAATATGCATCTCCTCTGCGAAAACTGAGGAAAAGTATTTTAGTGTCCCTGCCATAACTTAGTCCCCGCCCTAAACTTGCCTCTTTCATATATTTCATGTTACTTATGTGCCACTTTCATGCTACTTACATTTTACTTATAGAAAACCTTTTGTTTGCGCTTTTTACTTTTTTTCTTTATTTCCCCCTCAGCCGTACTAATCTTTTTTGTGGCTTTTATCATTTATTCTGTATTCTTGGTTTAAAACTTGATATAATCTTCCCATTCTTCTGTGAAATCATAATTTTCAATGCAGTTTTTTCACTGGAATGTACTTGATTTTGGGCCCTTCTATCTCTTGTTTCAATATTTTCCATTCCTGATAAATATTTCTATATGGCAGTTTACTTTCGATTAAACCTGGGCAAAGTTTTGCTAAAATTTGTTTTTTCACAAACACCCATGTTCGTTACTTCTCAGCTTTCTGTTCTTAATTACTTTAATTATATTCTGGTTCACAAATGGTCTCCTACCTTTTGATAACCTATTTATTGTGCGCCATTTCAAATGTCGTTTCAGAACAGTGCATATAGACCTGAGAACAGGTAAACCTTCCTCTCCAGCTATGAAAGTTTTTAGTACGGAGCAGAAAATACTATTTGGACTTACAAACTTTTTCAAAATGCTCCATTAACCAAGTTTTCGGCCACTTGTCCTAATATCTCCTTTATGTTGCTTGGTCTCGACTGTTGTCTACTAACTACTGTACTATTTTGTTCTGTTTGTTGTTCAGCTGCAAGCTTAGTTGCTCGTGCATGTTCTGTGTCTCTATCTCAGTCTCCTCCCTATCCGTGAATGAAAATTAAATTTGCACTTAATTTCTGTCCTTTTTCACAGATACCCTGTAATACAACCTTAATTTCATTTTGAATATAGCGCATTTTAACTTTAACCAACTTAATACTTATAGTGTCTGAATGTTTTATAAGTCCTTAATTGTCAAATGAAGCTAATGTTAACTTGGTGGCCTCTGATTATGTTTTGAAACAAAATCCAGATGTGCTAGGTGACAAGTTTACCACTCTGCATTCAGTAAGAAAGAACCTGTACAAATTTAGATAAATTGTGACCTATTTGTTGACTTTTAATTGTCTGTCTCTGAGCTTTAGCCTTGACAACCTAGATCTACCAGTTCTTTTGAAGAATGCTGTTTCGTATAGTATTGTTTTCTCCGTTTTTTTCCCAGAGTTCAGGTTGACTGACACTTTTTCCATTTTTTCACATTTTAGGGAAATCTTAGGGTACTTCTCTTACAAATCCAAATATTACTTAGAGATCTCTGACACAAGGAAGCAGCAAATCTACTCAGATTCTTGGCAATGTTCAATATCCAAAACAGGTCACTCTCAGATTTCGTGTATATGTGACTTCAATCGCACAATATGTGCTTGACTATGAGTTCCCTCAATTCACCTAACTAACCACTAAATTATCAGAGTCAGCTAGTGGTAGACAATAAATATAGTCTCAGCAGCATTTCTCTCACCCTGAGGAAAAAATTATGTACATAGTTTATTTCATTTCATAAGCTACTCCAAGTGCTTTACAGGAGTTTGGAAGACAGAAGTAGCAAGTGGGTGTTTTGTTGATTAGCATTTCTCAGTTACTGTCCTCAATGAAGTTTATAAATTGCCTTCTTTGTTGTAGCCAATTAAATGTTCTACCGCTTGATATCTTTCTAATTAGGTTATTGGGGTGTGGTTTCAATATAATTTACAATAAAAGCAAACCAATAATAGAGATAGTTTTTTTAAAATAAGGCCTTGGATTTCTGGTCATTGGCAAAGCGACAATGCTCACTGCTGACCTCAAAGAAAGCTGACCACCAAGATTTGCCAATCTTTGGGAAAATTTCCTTTTCCCCACATTACTTTCATTCTGACGTTGGTTCAAGCGGATCACTGTCCAGCAATGGTGATGTCATCAATAGGCTAAATAGCCAATCACGAACAGACGAGCGTACGAAATAGGAGCAGAACTAGGCCATCCGGCTGCTCAAGCCTGTTCTGCCATTCAATAAGATCATTGCTGATTTGTTTCTGTTTCGAGTTCCACGCTCCCATCTACCCCCAATAACCTTAGATTATTGTTAGGCAAGGGAATCAATTTACTTCTACCTTAAAAATATTCAGTGATCTTGCCTCCACCAAGGCAGAGTGTTCCAAAGTTGCAAAACCCTCTGAGAAAAAAGTCTCTTTTCACCTATGTCCTAAAAGGGCGACTCCTAACTTTAAAACAGTGCCCCCTAGTTCTGTGCTCACCTACAAGAGGAAACATCCTTTCCATGTCCACATTGTCAAGACCATTCAGGACCTTTTATACTTCAATCAAGTCACTCGTCATTCTTCTAAACTCCAGTGGAAACAAGCCCAGTCTGCCCAATCTTTCCTCATAAGACAACCCGCTCAATTCAGGTATCCATCTAGTAACCCTCCTATGAACTGCCCCCAATGCATTTAAATCCTTAAATAAGAGGACCAAAACTGCACACACTATTCGAGATGTGGTCTGACCAAATAAGGAGACCAAAACTGCATACTGTATTCGAGATGTGGTCTCACCAATGTCCTGTATAACTGAAGCATAACATCCTTACTTTTATCTGATGGCTCTCCGCTTCTTCCTCGAACAGAGGCCCGAACAATCCCCATCCACCACTACTCTCCTCCGTCTGGCTGAACTTGTCCTCTCACTGAACAATTTCTCCTTAAACTCCTCTCACTTCCTCCAAATAAAAGGTGTGGCTATGGGTACCCACATGGGCCCCAGTTATGCCTGTCTCTTTATGGGTTATGTGGAACATTCCTTGTTCCAGTCCTACTCCGGCCCCCTTCACAACTCTTTCTCCAGTACATCGATGATTACTTCAGTGCTGCTTCATGCTCTCGTCTGGACCTGGAAAAATTTATTAATTTTGCTTCCAATTTCCACCCCTCCATCATTTTCACATAGTCTATCTCTGACACTTCCCTTCCCTTCCTTGACCTCTCTGTCTCAATTTCTGGTGATAGACTGTCCACCAATATTCATACAAGCCTACCGACTCCCACAGCTACCTCAACTACAGCTCCCCCACCTCACCCCCACTAGGGCTATCTACTTTGCTCATCCTGTTTTCTACCCTTAATGTCAACTATTAGCACATTCCTTAGATAATATCACCAACTTCAACACCTCTTTGTCCTTTTGTCTATGACATCTTTTGGCTATCTCCACCTATCACTGGCCCTCTATCTAGCTCTACCTGTCCCGTCCCACCCCCCCCCTTAAACCAACTTATATTTCACCTCTTTTCTATTTTTCCTTAGTTCTGTTGAAGAGTCATACGGACTCGAAATGTTAACTGTGTTCCTCTCCGCAGCTGCTGTCAGACCTCCTGCGTTTTTCCAGGTATTTTTATTTTTGTTCTGGATTTCCAGCTTCCGCAGTTTTTTGCTTTTATCCTTGCTTTTATGTTCAATTCCTCTTGTAATAAGGGATAGCATTCCATTAGCCTTCTTAATTACTGCTGTACCTGCATACTAAATTTTTGTGACTCCTGCACTAGAACACCTAGATCCCTCTGCACCTCAGAATTCTGCAGCAGTTTTTCTTTTAAGTAGTACACTACTTCTTTATTCTTCCTGCCAAAGTGAACAACTTCACATTTTCCCACATTATACTCCGTCTGACATATTTTTGCCTACTAAATGTGTATCTGTCTGCAATCTCCTTATGTCCTCTTCACAATTTACTTTCCTACCTATCTTTGTGTCATCTGCAAATTTAGCTGCCATGCCCTCACTCACCTCATCTAAGTCATTGATATAAATGATAAAACATCCATTTTACCAGCACACATCCCTGCAGGACTCCACTCCTAACATCCTGCCAATCAGAAAAAGGCCCATTTATGTATAAGATAAAAGCATAATACGGTGGATGCTGGAAATCCGAAATATAAACAGAACATGCTGGAAAAACTCAGCGGGTCTGGCAGCATCTATGGAGAGAGAAACAGAATAAACGTTTTAATCCGTATTACTCTTCTTCAGAGCCGTTTGTACATATTCTGTTTTCTTCCAGCCAATCAATCTTCTATCCATGCTAATATATTACCCCATACACCATGTGCTTTAATTTTCTGCAATAACCTTTGATGTGGCACTTTATCAAATACCTTCTGGAAATCCAAGTCACAGTGCAGAATTCTCATTGACAGCAAACTAGGAAGTAAAAACCACTGACTAACCTTCAGTTTTTAATAATTTTACAGACAGCAAAATAAAGTTTTGCCATATATATGAAATTAAGGTAGAAACTGAAATATAAAACTTTAATTTAAAAATAACATTTTAAGAATCTATGGATTGTTTTTCTCACGGAGAAATTTGACATGCCACAAACATAGAATTAATTTTCTGACCACAGAGGTTAATCAACAGTAAGTAAGAGCTTATTATGTTGTTAAAAATCCAGTTACACCTGACTCAACTAGGCATAACTTTCAAGTGTTTTTGCATTGTGACTAATAGCATAAAATTGGAACCTCTCATCAATTCAGATGATGTCAGAAGATTTCAACATGCAGGCACTTCAACCGCACATCCTGAGGAACAGGAAATCACTGACAGCATCTTCAGCATTTTCGCGTTTAACTGTTTAGCGCACACCAGAAGTTGCTGTCATTTTCACAATTTGCAATGACAGCGAATGCTGACAGGTTCTCTATCACTATGCCCAGAAAATCTGAGCCAATAAATACATAACATTTGGGTTTGCAAAGAAAGTACCCTAAAGATGCTCTAAAATCTATCTTAAACACCTGTTATGGATAGGAGAGAGAGAGAGGCAAACTGCACAGATTTCTTCTTACCACCTGTCTGTAAACAGAAAGTGTTTTGAATTATTTTTAACGTATGCAATGGCATATTTTTACAAGCCCTCAATTTGTGTGAACCAATTTACTAATAACCCTCAGCAAAGCCACGTTATGGTTTACTCAAAAGGTTAGTTTATTTCACATTCAAAAACCCAGGGGAGGAGTGTCAGCCACTTCTCACTTCACTCCACCCCAGCATGCCTGCGCGTGCACACACGCACAATGGGGGAAATAGAAAAAAAGGAGTTTTACAGTACAAGGACCATAAAAATGAATATTAGTTCACTTGATTTCCAGCGCCCAATGAGGAATTATTTCACTTAGGATTCCGAGGTCAGCTGGCTGAAGACAGGAGTTGTCGGGTTCACTTTGCAGTTGGTGCAGATGAAGTGGGTGCACAGAGACTGGGTCATGTCAGCAGGTAATGGTAGGAAATCTTCCAGCAGAGACAGGCTTGGAGGAGCTGAGATGGTAACCAACTGCTTGCTCAACCAGGTGGCTGGAGTCATTGCCAGTTGATGTTAAAGCAGCAGCTGAACATTTCCCAGTTCTCAAAGTTACATAGAGATTTCAAGATGGTCACTCAGGTCATGTGACTCCCCCCCACAATGGCTTCCGAAAGGAATGTTTATCCAATGTCTGAAGTGGCTTTGATTTCAGGATTGATAATGTCCCAGTTGTTAGTTGTTGAAAGAGTTACCATCCATACTGAAGGTCTGGTGTTGGGAAACCATTGTCTAGGCGGACCCACTGACTCCACTAGCAAGGTGAGCTTATCGGATGCAAATGATGTCCCTTTGGTTCTCTTTTGAAATGGACCTGGACGCTCCCAGATATGATATGAATCTGGCAGCTCTGCAAGCATAACAAGTTTCAATGTGCATATTTCCTGCTTTTTGTGATTACAAAGAGTCTGTACAATGAAGTATGAAGTACCACCGGCTGAGGAAAGAATTATTTTGTTCTTTTGTTCCTTGGTTCCAGAGAAAGAACCAGCCCTGTGGTTATGTGGCTTGAAGCAGCCATCTTTTTGGTTCAGCAGGAAATCCATTTTTTAAAAAATAGCAAAAAGAATAAAGTTCTGGAATTCTTTTCATGTTCCAGGGACCCAACAACACCTATGTGTGCACTTTCCTTTTGGCAATTTAACTGCTTTTTATTGAAAGGTCACCAACTTTCTTTATGTATTTGGGCATCATCCTATTTCCAGATCAATTGCTTTTGTTTCTTGCAGTTTTTGTCAGAATCAGCTTAATTTGATATTTAGAATTCAAAAGGCAAAGGAAGAAATCCTTTAAAGACTGAATTGCTAGTCGGTCACACAGCTAAAAATGCCTTTTTTTTGCATTTGCCAAATTCAACAAATAACTTCATTGTACATTTTAATTCCCTGTGAAAGTGGATGAATAATTTTGCCTGTGTGAATTACTTAGAAAACAATTCTCTAATATCACAAAGTCCCAGTCACAGTTGATAGTATTTCTCAGCCAGTCTTTGAAATCATTTTTATTGGAGTCTTCAAAACAAATCGATCTGGAATCTCAACAGGACTTAAGTCAGATAGTTTCCATAGCTAATAAAGAAAAGAAGCAAAGCTCTGCATATGAAGATTGATTGTAATATAATACAAGAATTGTGAACCATTACTTTGTTGTATGAGGTGCTAGTAAAGATTAACCATTGTAAAAGTATATGTTATATTGCTATTAGTTGCCCATTTTATTGCTGTTTAATACATTTATCAGTTAAAGTGAGATTTAGCATAGTATTATTTTGTTCCCTTGAAAGGCTAGAAGTATCCTTTGAAGGCATAAGACAGAATCACTAACTGCGCAATTTGTAAAGGCGACTGTTGCTATGAACATTACAAAATTTTATCTCGTGACCAGCCATATTATAGACTGTTTCAAAATGTGATCAAACTCCTATCTCTTATTGCCAGGAGCAAGTTAAAACAGCTCAAATGAATCATAATGATCATATTCCAAAGCAATTCAACATTTTAATTAGACTGAAATAAAAACAAAAAAACTGCGGATGCTGGAAATCCAAAACAAAAACAGAATTACCTGGAAAAACTCAGCAGGTCTGGCAGCATCGGCGGAGAAGAAAAGAGTTGACGTTTCGAGTCCTCATGACCCTTCGACAGAACTTGAGTTCGAGTCCAGGAAAGAGCTGAAATATAAGCTGGTTTAAGGTGTGTGTGTGGGGGGCGGAGAGATAGAGAGACAGAGAGGTGGAGGGGGTTGGTGTGGTTGTAGGGACAAACAAGCAGTGATAGAAGCAGATCATCAAAAGATGTCAACGACAATAGTACAATAGAACACATAGGTGTTAAAGTTAAAGTTGGTGATATTATCTAAACGAATGTGCTAATTAAGAATGGATGGTAGGGCACTCAAGGTATAGCTCTAGTGGGTTTTTTTTTATATAATGGAAATAGGTGGGAAAAGGAAAATCTTTATAATTTATTGGGAAAAAAAAAAGAAGGGGGAAACAGAAAGGGGGTGGGGATGGGGGAGGGAGCTCATGACCTAAAGTTGTTGAATTCAATATTCAGTCCGGAAGGCTGTAAAGTCCCTAGTCAGAAGATGAGGTGTTGTTCCTCCAGTGAAGCCCAACGCAAACTGGAGGAACAACACCTCATCTTCCGACTAGGGACTTTACAGCCTTCCGGACTGAATATTGAATTCAACAACTTTAGGTCGTGAGCTCCCTCCCCCATCCCCATCCCCTTTCTGTTTCCCCCTTCTTTTTATTTTTCCCAATAAATTATAAAGATTTTCCTTTTCCCACCTATTTCCATTATATAAAAAAAAACCCACTAGAGCTATACCTTGAGTGCCCTACCATCCATTCTTAATTAGCACATTCGTTAGATAATATCACCAACTTTAACTTTAACACCTATGTGTTCTATTGTACTATTGTCGTTGACATCTTTTGATGATCTGCTTCTATCACTGCTTGTTTGTCCCTACAACCACACCAACCCCCTCCACCTCTCTGTCTCTCTATCTCTCCGCCCCCCACACACACACCTTAAACCAGCTTATATTTCAGCTCTTTCCTGGACTCGAACTCAAGTTCTGTCGAAGGGTCATGAGGACTCGAAACGTCAACTCTTTTCTTCTCCGCCGATGCTGCCAGACCTGCTGAGTTTTTCCAGGTAATTCTGTTTTTGTTTTTAATTAGACTGACCTATTGTACTCATTTATTCGGCTGCTGGGATAGGCTTGGATTTTCAGAAGGAAATTATTTCATAGAAGTCTATATGTTAGCCCAATAAAGAAAATGAAGACCAGTAAAATTATTGTATATACTTGCATATAATTTTAGGTTAAAGAGGGTTTATAAAGTGGGGCACCTTTTACACAAATCATTGCGGTAGATGATATCATAGCTCACTTTACAGAGTGTGCCCATCTACTCTGATCCTAGTCCTGTGCTCCTATCTCTTGCAGCCTCTCTGCTGAGGAGAGGTGGAAAAGCTTCTGCTTTGAAGGCTATAATACCAAATGAAATACTTTTTGTTCAGTCATAGAGGTTAGAATATTGTGCTGCAGTGAAGTTATCATATTTTCAGATACTGTTAAATCGGAAGAATTCAAAAACTTCACTGAATCTTGTGTTTCAGTATATCATTTCACCTATTGGGGGGGGTTGGAAATCAGTTCAGTGTATCAAGAAGTTTTTTATGTTACTCTTCTGCAGGAATGTATTTTGATTTTAATATAACTTTGAATAGTACAGTTGTGATCCTAAATGCTTTGCACTTACATTTTGCTTCACTAGTCCTTGTCTTAGTGCAAGAGGTTGCTTATAATGTACTTTAGTGTAAGATTTACATTGGGCGTAATTTTACGCCCCCATCAAGGCGGGGGCGGGGCTGTCAAATGCGGCGAGCCATTCAAAAGTCCATTGACTTCAACGAGTCTGTCAAATCCTGCCGGCGTAAAATTCCACCCATTGTTTTGTTTGGATAAGGTACTTCATGAGGTTTATCTTCCCTTGAAAAAGACCAATCTGAATTTCTGCTGTCTGGGGAAAATCACAGTATTTCCCACTTTTTCAAAATAAATTGGAAGGAAATATACCTGGTTGATTAAGGCTTAAGCGCTCTGTAAGCAGGATAAACACCTTTGTTCACCTGGGTAGTTTAATTTTAGAAGACTAGGTAGCTCCATTATTAACCAACTATTCGTAAACTGGTTAGCAAATTGCATGCTTTGTTACGCCCTAGGAACGTTGAACCCACTGGACAAAATTAAAGCTGTCTGCTTGTGCAGTAACCACTTCTTTGGGTCAAAATGTCCCGGATGTTTCTTCACAAAATGTTGGGAATATTCTGTTTGTGTGTGAATTGAACAGAAAGGAATCTAACACTTATCATCTGTTGCACTGCAGTGTCTGGTCTTAAGTAAATACTGGATGGTACTACAAATGTCACAGTTGGTGTTTCGTGAATGAATTACAGAATTATTTTTAATACAAAATGAACATTCTATTATTTAATGGCCTTTATACATAAGCACTTAAACAATGGATTTGCAAAGAAACATTTCAGTTTTCTGCTACAGTGTTCCTCATGATGCAGCAATTGTATCTCATGATGGTGGTGCAACACATTGGAGCAATAACACACTGTGCCACTGAATAAGATGCGAGTCTGTGCTTAAAATTCCCTTCAAATAGTCTTAACATGCGATAGAGAAAGGTGTCATCCTATAGGGATGGGAAGAATGTTTCTGGCAGTACCACTCTGTCTTCCAGGATGTGCAAATTTATGGACCTCTGAGAAGACATGAGTGACATTGGAACAGGTGTCATGTTTGCCTCTCCCTTTGGGCATTGGCATGTGGAATTATATAGAAGTATTATGGGACAAATGTAAAGTTTAAATTATTATATAGTATGTTCTGTTTTTGACTGCTAACTCTGAGATATGCATAATTCTAACCTTTTTTGTATTTGTAGTCACTACATGCGACAGATACTAGAAGCACTACGCTATTGTCATGACAATAATATCATTCATCGCGATGTGAAGGTAAGTTAATTGACTGATGCTATTCTGTTTGCAGAAAAAGCACTGTGCTGAGCCACATTCAAGAGAAAGTATAAATAAGTTATCTCAAAAATGAAACCATTTTGCATAAAGATTTGCAAGTCAAATCTAAAATGTCTGCACATTGTATATTAACTAAACTGAGTAGAAAAATAGGTAACTACTTATAGAATCTCAAGTGAAATTCTCTTTGTGGTCAGAGACTAGTTTCTCCTGTGTTGCAAGGTTTGTTATATGGGTATCAAAGCCCTGTTGAGCTCACATTACCAGAACTCTGCTGCGCTAAACGCCACTGCAGCTGAATAAATTTTTTGTTGTTTGTTGCTGATTTGGTACTTGCACTAAATGCTATTGAGGTGACCTAAGCATACCAGTGGTTTTAGCATAATGTACATCTATATTGCAGTGCCGATTGTACTTATAAATCAAAACAAATTTTGGATCATTACATATGTAAATCTCATCATGTGAATTGCTAAGATAAAAGCAAAATACAGCAAATGCTGGAAATCTGAAATAAAGACAGAAAATACTGGAAAAACTCAGCAGGTCTGACAGCATCTGTGAAGAGAGAAACAGTTAACATTTTGAGTCCATACAATAAATGTGATAAAATGTGTACTGTTTGAGGGATGGAGCAGGTGAAGCCGGATAGAAGGTCAGTGATAGGTGGAGACACAGAAGAGATTGATAAAGATTGGCAAAGGGAGTGTTAATGGTAGTGGTAAGGGCTAAAGAAAGTGCTGATAGTGGCATATAGGTAAGAAAGCAGAATGTGAGAATAGCAGAACAGGGTCAGCACTCTGAAAGAACAACATGGAACAAGTAACAGGTGGCCTTTTGGGGTGGGGTTGGAGGTGGTTAGGGAAAAAGGACAGAAAAAAGGATAATAGTGATCAATGAATAAGAATAAATGTGAGTAAATAAAAAATGATTTTTTAAAAAGGGGTGAAGATAGAGGAGACAGTTCATGGTCTGAAGTTGTTGAACTCAATGTTACGTCCAGAAGGCTGTAAAGTGCCCAATCGGAAGATGTGATGCTGTTCCTCCAGTTTGCGTTGGGCTTCACTGGAATGTTGCAGCAGGCCAAGGATGGGCATGAGAAGAGGATGGTGTGTTGAAATGGCAAGCGACAGAAATCTGGAACCAGTGCAGCCCCCTCTACATTGGGGAGACCAAACGCAGACTCGGTGCTCGCTTTGTAGAACACCTTTGGTCTGTCCACAAACATGAGCCACTGTCTCTTGCTGCACATCCTCCCATCCCACTCCCAAAAGGGCCATCTCTCACTTGTTCTTATGTTTTGTTTTCACAGAGTACTGACCCTTGTTCTGCTATTCACGCATTTTTGCTTTCTTACTTTTATGCCACTATCAGCACCTCCTTTAGCCCTTACCACTATCATTAACACAGCCTTTGTCTTGTGTCCATGACATCTTTGTCAATCTCTCCTCATTCCCCGCCCATCGCTGACCTTCTATCCAGCTTCACCTGCTCCACCCCTCTTAAACAGCATAAATTTAATCACATTTCTACTTGTTAGCTTTGAAGAAAAGCCATACTGACTCGAAACATTAACTCTGTTTCTCTCTCCACAGATGCTGTCAGACCTGAGTTTTAGCATTTTCTGGTTGTATATGTGAATTGCTTTTGGACTGAAATCAACAATTGAGACCAATTTTGCTTGGAGGAACCTGGATCAGTGTTACTTGGAAGTATAAGCTATCTGTCATTCCCAAAACCATATCAATATAGATCAGTCATGATCTTATTGAATTGCAAAACAGGTTTGAGAGATTGAATGATCTACTCGTTCCTCTCTTTCTAAATGGGTTATTGTATCCTCACCTAGAAGTGCGAGGAGTTCATGGATTTTCTCATCACCAAGAAAGGGACCATTCATTCACCTGCACTTTTTTTTCTCCAGCCCACTCTGACCCACAAAGCCAAACCTTCCCCTCAGACCGTTTCTTACCCTATACGCTTGTTTTTGTCTAGCTTCTCTTCTGTCTGTTCCATCCATGACTTCTCTAAGCTTTCATCTTGTCTGTGAGATATGCTGCTCCCACGTTCAACTCCATTCGCACTAAACTCTTGACAAACCATTTTCCCCTCATGGCCCTCATGATAGAAGATATTGTAAATGGTTCCCACTCCTCAGGCATCGCCCATCTTTTTCATAAATCCAGCCTTGACCTTCTGCTGTTGCTACCTTCTGCTGTTGCTAACTACTGTCCATCTCTAACTTCCCTTTTCTCTCCAGAGTCCTTGAATGAGCTGCCTCTCAAATCTGTGTTCATTTCTCCCGACAACGATTTGAATCAATCCAATCAGGCTTTCCACCCTTCCCACATCACAGAAACAGATACAGCCAAAGTTGTGAATAATGTTTTCGCTGTAACTGACTATTGCATTATCTCCCCACCCCATTTTTCTGGACTTCCTCACAGCAGTCAACACCATCTCACTTGTTTTCCTGCTTGGTGCCACTGGTTTACATGATCCCACTCCCATTTATGCGAAAGTTGTCAGAGCATCCCTAGTAATCATTTATTCGCCTAACAGCACACCATCACCTCTGAAGTTCCCTCAGACCCATATTTGTCCATGACAGTCCATATCTACATGCTGCCCTTGGCAATGTCATGCCATGAGGTTAGCATACACATGAAATCCAAATCCACCTCCCCACCTTCTCTCTCAGATTCTCTATGGCCTCTGCCCTATTAGACTTCTGGTCCAACATCCAGCCTTGGATTACTATAATTTCTCCAGTTAAACATTAGGCTTTGCCTTTGGTTCCTGCTACAAACTCTCGACTCTCATCACCAACTTGGCGAACTAAAATGCTTACAACTTCAATATTCTGTCTGACTGTGAGCAGATCATCCAACCTCATATACCCCCCACAAAAGGCTATCTATTTCTACCTCTGCCATCACTCGCCTCTTGCCACACCACCCCCCCCTCAGCCCTTCTGTCGCCAAAATTTCATAAGTGTAATCATTTCCAACCTCAATTACTGGAGTTCCCTGCCCAGCCTCCAATTTTCCATCCTTGGTAAAAACAATTCATCCAAAACTCTGCCTCATGTATTCACCAGCAGTCCTGCTCACCTTATACTACTGTTCTCGCTAAATTACATTACAGATGTGGCTACAAGGTAACCAAGACTAGGACCTGAATATTCAAGGGTACATGACAAGTCAGAAGATCAAGAAGCTAGGAAAAGTTGGTCGGATGGCTCTGTTACTTAAGGATGATTTGAGTACAATAGTGAGAGATGGCCTTATTTCTAAAGATCAAGCTGTAGAATCAATTTATGCAGTGGTAAGAAATAGCAAAGTTAAGAAATCACTTGTGGGAGTAATTTAGAGGTCCCCTAAAAGTAACTAAACTGTAGGACGAGGTAAACAGGAAAAAATAACAGGGCCTTGTAAGAAAGATACACTAAGAACCATGGGTGATTTTAACCTACATATAGATGGTCAAATCATTTTGGCAAAGGTAGTCAGGAAGATGAGATCAAAGAGTGTTTCTGGGACACTTTCTTAGAATAGTACATTCTAGAGTCAACGAGGAAAGCAGGCTATTCTAGACCTGGTAATATGCAATGAGGCAGGATTAATTAATGACCTCATAGTAAAGGAGCCCCTAGGTAGCAGTTGTCATAACATGATTTAATTTTGCATTCAGTTTGAGAGCAAGAAGAGTGAGTCAAAGACTAGTGTTTTGAACTTAGAGGGGCAATTACAAAGATATGCAGACATAGCTGGCTAAAGTGAACTGGGAAATTAGGTTGGTAGAGTTGCAGTGGCAGACATTTAAGGAAATATTTCGTAACATTCAGCAAAAATAATTCCAGTGAGAGAGAAATGCTCTAAGAAAAGGATGCATCATCCGTAGCTAACTCAGAAAGTTAAAGATTGTATCAATCTGAAAGAAAAAACATACAATTCTGCGAAGATTAGCAACAAGTCAGTGTTACGACCGGGATGGGAGGAGTGAGTGAGCTATCAAGCCCCAATACTCAGCAGGCCAGCCCATTAATTTAAATGTTTAATTTTCTCACCGAAATAGCCAATTGTGTACCGATACCTCTAGTACCCAGAAGAAAAGCAACTTTGACCTGGCTTCTTTCAAAACTCAGAATGGTTAATTTATTTTAAAACAAAACTTCTTTTACCAAGTTCCAACTACACACAATTGTAGTTGGGAAGTTTAACTATTTATCTCTTCCTGAAGAATTTCCCCAGCACGCATGTGTGCACAGACAGCCAAAAGACAAACCAATAGCGTCTTTCTGCAGAGATGGGCTTTGGAGGATGGCGTTATAAAATAAAGGATAAAGTCCAAAGGGTCTCACGCTGTTGAGCTGGAGTTCACTCGTGTGAAGACAAGCTGCTGATCCCGCTGGATGCCTGGATGTTCTCACCACTGGTCTCAGCTTTGCAGGTCCAAATGCAGACTAGTTACACTCAAAAGCGGATTCTCTGGCTACAGGTTGATAGCCACATGCAATTTTAGGCAAGGTAGGGAGAGGGAGCTAGTCAAGGCAGCCTTCTTTCCTCAGCTTGTTCTCCACCAAGACTGCCTTCAAAACAAGCTGATTCACAACAATTTTTTTTCCAATCTCCCATGTGATTGCCTTTTTGTCTCCCAGTTTTTCATTATTTAAAGCTCTTTGCAGCTCAACACAAACAAACAACTCCTTCTCAAGTACCATATAGGTCAGGTGATTTCTTGGAAGAGACCTGCTTGTTCTCAGTTCCAAGGTGAACTTATGACCTTTTCAAAAAAAATCCCAGGTGAGCATCCAAATGCCCAGATCAAGCCAATCCTTCCAATTTGTAAAAGAAAACTTCACTGTTGAGATGCTAACACAGAAGATTGGACAGAATATAAAACCCAGCAAAGAATGACTAAAAAAGTAATGAAGAAGAAATTAGAGTTGAGAGAAAGCTAGCTAGAAGTATAAAAACAGCTAGTAGGAGCTTCTACATGTATTTTAAAAGGAAAAGAGTAACCAAAGTGAGCATTGGTCCTCTAGAAAGAGTATGGAGAGTTAATAATGAGAGATAGGAAATAACAGAGTGTTGAACAGAGATTTTATGTCTGTCTTCACTGTAGAAGACACAAATAATTTGAAATACTTGTAACTAAAGAGGTAAAAGTGAGGGAAGAAGTTAAAGCAATTACAATCAAAGGGAAAGGGTACTGAGAAAACTATTAGAACTAAAGGTTGACAAGTCCCCAGGACTTGATGGACTTCATCCTAAGTTCCTAAAAATGGTGGCTGCTGAGATTGTAGATGCATTGGTTGTCATTTTTCAAAATTCCCTAGATTCAGAAATGTTCCTGTCAGATTGGGAAATAGCGAATGTAACACCTTTATTCAAGAAAGGAAGGAGACAGAAAGCAGGAAACCAAGGCCAGTTAGCCTAACATGTATCATAGGGACAATACTAGCACCAAATGGAGGTTATAGCAGGCCACTTTGAAAATTTTAATGCATTAATGCAAAATCAATATGGTTTTGTGAAAAGGAAATTGTATTTGAATAACTTATTAGAGTCCTTTGAGGAAGTAAGAAGCAAAGTGAATAAAGGGGAACCTGCAGATGTAGTGTATTTGGATTTCCAAAAGGCATTTAATAAGATAACACATCAAAATTTATTAAATACAACATAAAAACTAATAGTGTAGGGGATAACATGTTAGCATGGATAGAGAATTGGTTAGCTAACAGACAATAGAGAGTAGGGATAAATGGGTCATTTTCAGGTTGGCAAGATATAACCAGTGGAGTGCCACAGGAATCAGTGTTGCTGCCTCAACTATTTATAATTTATATCAATAACATGGATGAAGGGACCAAATGTATGGTAGCTAACTGCTGATGATACCAAGATAAGTAGGAGAGTAAGTTTTGAAGTAAACATGAGTTTGCAAAGGGATGTAGATAAGTTAAGTGAGTAGGCAAAGATTTGGCAGTATAATGTGGGAAAATGTGAACTTGTCCACTTCATCAGGAAAAGTATAAAATCAACATATTATCTAGATGGAGAGAAATTGCAGAACTCTGTGGTACAAAGGCATCTGGGTGTCCTGGTACATAAATCACAAAATGTTAGTAAGCAGATACAGCAAGTGATTAGGAAGGCAAATGGAATGTTGTCGTTTATTACAAGGGGAATGGAATGTAAATGTGGCTAAGTTTTGCCACAGTTGTATAGGATGTTGATGAGACCACATCTGGAGTACTGTTACAGCTTTGGCCCCCTTAAGAAAGGATATAATTGCATTAGAAGCAGTACAGAAAATCACTAGAATAACTCCTGGGATTCCCTTCACCACCTCTGGTGGCATTCCGTGCGGATCGTTCCCTCAGTGACACCCTGGTCCACTCCTTCATCACCCCCTACTCCTCAACCCCCACCTACGGCACCTCCCCATGCATACGCAAAATATGCAACACTTGCCCCTTCACTTCCTCACTCCTCACCATCCAAGGGCCCAAACACTCCTTTTAAGTGAAGCAGCATTTCACTTGCATTTCCCCCAACTTAGTCTACTGCATTCGTTGCTCCCAGTGCGGTTTCCTCTATATTGGAGAGACCAAACGCAGACTGGGTGGCCGCTTTGCAGAATACCTGCGGTCTGTCCTCAAGAATGACCCAGGCTTCCCTGTCGCTTGCCATTTTAACACTCCACCCTGCTCTCTTGCCCACATGTCTGTCCTTGGCTTGCTGCATTATTCCAGTGAAGCTCAACGCAAACTGGAGGAACAGCACCTCATCTTCCAACTAGGCACTTTACAGCCTTCCGGACTGAATATTGAATTCAACAACTTTAGATCTTGAACTCCCTCCTCCATCCCCACCCCCTTTCCGTTTCTTCCCCCTCCCTTTTGTTTTTTCCAATAATTTATATAGATTTTTCTTTTCCCACCTATTTGCATTATTTTTAAATCTATAACTTTTATGCCCTTTTAGTTTTATTTCACACCACCCCCACTAGAGCTATCTGTACCTTGCCTGTCCTGCTGTCCATTTTTAATTAGCACATTCTTTTAGATAATATCATCACCTTCAACACCTCTTTGTTCTTTTGTCTGTGACATCTTTTGGTTATCTGCTCCTATCACTGCTTGCTTGTCCCTACAACCATGCCCCCCCCCCACTTCACCCCCACGCCCCCACCTTAAACCAGCTTATACTTCACCCCTCTCCTATTTTTACTTAGTTCTGTTGAAGGGTCATGAGGACTCGAAACGTCAACTTTGTTCTTCTCTGCCGATGCAGATGGATTTGTTGTTCCTCTGTCACAAGGTCTTGTGTTTCTGACTGAGGATAGGAGCAATGGCAGATTGTAGAGTCTTTTTTTTTTTGCCACGGCAAAGGGTTTTATATGCATTGTTTCTATTTGATCTCAGCACAAAGCTACTTGTTGCTTATTTAGTTAGGCTGAGGATTGGATTTTCAGGTTCCTTGCAATTTCATAGGGAAAATTTCTGTCTGTAGTGTTATGTCTTTCTCTCCAGGTTACGTTAATGAGCCCAGCTTGGCTGGTCAAACATTGCTGGTATCTGAGATTTGCCTGGTTTAGAGTTTGAATTACTAAGTCTGCTACACAGTTGTCTGATCACTGGACAAATCATCTTGGAGAAAGAGGGGCAATCATGATTTAGACAATTAGGGAGTGCTGGTTTGACCTATGACTAAGCTGATATCAGGTACCAGGACGCATTGATTAACTTCCAGTCATCGTCAACAGCATCTTTGCAGCTGGTGCTATGGTTGCTCCACATGTAAATCCCACCTTCTAAATTATGCTTTTTTGGTATATGGCTATATGTGTGGAGGATATATGTGAGGATATAAATGAAGATCGGTTATGTACTGTGTTAAACCATCTTCATTCTTTGAATGATGATCATCAACTCACATTGATCCCACTCTTGCAACTTTAAATAGGGCTGACGTATAGTTTTAGTTGTGATGGAGTTAAAGGTTTGTTCAGGTAAGTTCAGGTCAAAACATACTGGAGCTGTGATGAGTCCTGAAGTTTTATACAGTGTGGCAGATTGAAATCTCATGCGGCATGCATATCTGCAACATTATGACTTTTTTGTGCCTGCAAAGCACAAAATTTCTTGAGAATCAATCAAACTAACCCTTACTCCTCCAGTATGTGGAGATGCATGTCAATCAAAGGATGACAAGTTAAGACTTTTCTATTGTTCTATGGACACTGAATTCTTTATGGTGAGTGTTCTTTTACTGCCCAATATCTAGTTAGCATTATCTAGGGGCTTTAATAATAAGCACTGGATACTGTAATCTTGCACACAATGCTTCATGCATTTCTTGTATCTTTTGGAAGGCTGATTGAAAAACAATCTAATGAAATGTAAATGTGTAGTGACACTTGTTAACCAATAAACTATTTTATTTTAATTATGAATGAGCAGAATACCATTTCACCATGCGATTTATTTATCCCCTATTATTCCCCACATCTTCAAAATAATTATTTACATAAACTATGCTACTTGGTATGGGTCTCATTTTACAAAACGCCATCACTGAATTGATTTCAATGTTCTTCTGGTCAGCCTTTCAATCCCCATGTTCTATGAACTTCAGCTCATCCAAATTTCAGGAATGTGTATCTTATCCTGCACCATGTCCCGCTCAACCAACATCTGTGTTCAGACTTTCATTGTTTTGGAACTCACAACCCCTCATTCAAAATTCTCATCCTTGTATTTACGCTTCTTCATGATTCTTCTTGCTCCCTATCTTTGTAATCTTCTCTAGCCCTTCAGGAATTAATTCTCCACTCTGGCATCTTCTGCAACCTCACTTCATTCATCACACCATTTGTGTCCATATCTTGGGCTGCCAAGACCCTGTGCTTTGGCATCCCCTTTGTCAATCTGCCTCTCTGCCTCCCACATCTCCTTTAAGACCTTTCTTAAAACGCACTTCTTTGATCAAGCTTTTGGTCACCCCTCTTAAAATATTCTGTTAGGTTGGCATCAGTTTTTTGGTTGGTTATACTTCTATGACACATCTTGGGATGTTTTTCTATGTTAAAGATGTTAAGTAAATTTAAATGATTGATTAGTCATAGTGTAAAGTTTGGACCATGATATCAAGAACAACAACTTGCATTTATGTAGTGCTGTTAAGATTGTAAAACATCTCAACACAATTCACAGGAACATGATTAAACAAGATTTGAGTCTGAACACAGGAAATATTAGGTAACGCAGATGACCAAGAGTTCAAAGAGAACAGTTTTTGGAGTATCTTAAAGGATGAAGGAAAATTGAACAGGTGTGGTGAGGGGCTGGTGGGAGAATTCCAGATCTTAGGACCTTGGCAGCTGAAGGCACAGCCATCAATAGTGGAGCAACTCAAGTCAGGGATGAACAGGAGTGCAAACATCTCAGAAGGTTGTATGGCCGGAAGAGGTTATGGAGATCAAGAGGGGCAAGGCCATGAGGGATTTGAAAATTGAGAGATTACTTAATCGAGAACCAATGTAAGGTCACTGAGTACATGAATGATAGGTGAACAGAACTTGTTGTGAGTTAGCATGTGGCAGCAGAGTTTTGGACATCATCAAGTTTACGGAGGGGGTAAGAATAGAGGCTGGCCAGAAGAGTGTCAGGATAGTAAAAGTCTAGGGATGACAAATGTTTGGATGAGGGTTTCAGTAGCAGATAAACCGAGATGGGGCAGAATCTGACAATGTAAAGGAGTTGTAAATAGGTGGCCTTAGTGATGACGCAAAAGTCAGAAACTCATCTCTGATCAAATGTAACACCAAGATCGCAAACAGTATTGTTCAGCCTCTACCGCACTTAATAGTGGAGTCGGTGGATTAGGAATGGAGTTGCAGTAGGAAAATTGTAGAAGATGGCTTCGGTCTTACCAATATTTGATTGAAGGAAATTTCTACTTATTCAGTGCTTGATGTCAGCCAAGCAGTCTGATAGTTAAGACACAATGGTGGGACCAAGAGAGGTGGTGGTGAGGTAGAGCTGGATGTCGTCAGTGAACGTATGAGACTTGATAACTGTGTTTTTGGATGATGCTGCCAAGAGACAGTATATATCTGAGAAAGGGCCATGGATAGATCCTTGGGGACACCAGAAGTAATGTGCAGAAGAGGGAAGAGAAGCCGCTAACTATGACTGAAGGAGAGGTGTTTGATGAGTGTGATATGGCCAACCTTGTCAAAGACTGCCAGAAAGTCGAGAAGGATGAATAAGGATACTTTACCCTTGTTATAGTCATTTAAGATGTCACCTGGGCTTCTCTGCTCCTGAATAGACATTTTCTTTTGGCAAGAGAGGAAGACAAAAGCTTGACCTGTGACCCCTCTCACACTTTTGGCACATCGAGCTAACAGTTAAAGCTACAACTATGAATGATGAATCATCTCAGTGATAAACTATCCCAGTTTGGAAGCCATGGTAGTTGCATTGCACTGCTAAATTCTTAGATGGAACCCAATCTGATATTCTGAATGCAAACCTGCATATGGCATTGTCTGATACCCCAACTAATGGTCCTAATCAACATCCCAGATATTTTGTGTTTCTGGAATTTAACCCCATGAAACAATTTTAACTCAATTTATATCATATCCTCATTAACCTCAAAATCCATGCCCAGCCAAAGAAGTACAAATCTGAAATGTGACATTTATCACTCTTTTAGCAAAATATTCCAAATGATGTACAACTTCCCCAAATGTCACCCAAATATGTTTCAAATTAAGGAGTTTAGTGTAATACACTATAGTATGACTAAATCTGAATTACTGTGCATTATAATCATCTGCTTTGCAAGGTGATTAAGGTGAAACATTGACTTCCTAATAATAAAAGTTGTTACACTCATTGGTGTATCAAGAGTTTTTTATATTTCAAATATCTAGAAAAATGTTTCTGTTCAGTATTTGTAGAACCCTTTCATAATGTAATTTGTCACAAAATATTGCCATTACAGCAAAACCAGTCACAAGGTAGGTAAGTATTACCTTAAGTTACAATAAGCTCATTTGGAAAGTTTGCTTTTTATACATTATGAATGACTCTCATATTTTGGAATGAAAAGGGCAAAGAACAAAATCAGATTTTGTCTTTAACAGGGAGTGGAGACAGAATTATAACTTGGAATTGAGATTGGGAAAGCTCATGTGCACAGTCCAAAAAAAGCAGGATTAATTTCACGTTAAGATAAATCTATCTGAAAGACTGGCAGCTCTCTAATTGCCTGGTTTCCATTTCTCTCCCTTTTAAATAATGGAGAAAACTTTGCAATTTCCCGTTCTAATGGCACAATTCCAGAATCAAAAGAGTTTTTGACAATTGTTATAAATGCACCTGCAGTTTCTTTTTAATATGTTTGAATGGGAACCATCAAGTCCTGGAGATTTGTCTAACCTATCTCATCATTTTCTTAAATAGTGGCCAGGATTTTGCAGGCAGCAGCAAAGCAAGGGTGCTCACCACTGACCTAAAAAAAAAGGGCCTTTCCATGAGATCTAGCGATCTCAGTGTCAAGAACTTTACCTCCTCTCTCCGTGTAGTGGATTGTAGCATTCAGTAATGGGGATTTTTAGCGTGGAGTTGACTTGATGTCATCAAACTATCCAAGCTGCCAATCCCCAAAAATTCTCACAGATAGCTAACCAGAAAATGAAAAGCACTAAAATCTAAATTATTTTGAAAAGACTTTCCATAGAGCAAAAAAGATGGGACATACACATATGTCGAAGGTTAAAGTTAAAATATCACAATGAAGCTTTATTTAAAAAAAAATTTTGTTTAAAAACAATTGAGTAATTAATCATAATACAGATATTTAACACCAATCCACAAGTAAATTATTTTTTCAGGACCAGATCTGTTGTACAGTAACAGTTATTACAAGATAAATGTTGCAAAGCAATGCATAGATAGCATTGTATGATTAAATCTGAATTAGTGTATTACACTAAAAACCCCATAATTTTTTAACGGGATTTTTAATGGCAATGTGAGGGGGAAATGAGGAAGTTCCCACTACATCGTGATTTCATTGATTCTGGGAGAACCTCCCCTCGCCCTCAGAACTTGATAGAGCTATGGATGACAGATTGCAACTTCAAAATTTCTGCATTAAATCCTGAAGTTACACTCAGTTTCAGCTCCAGCTGAGACCTCGCCTTCAAATACTGCAGCAAAATCCTGGCCAGTAGTTCATCTCCTTTAATTTTCCTTCTGGAGTTTTGTACTTTTCCTCTATCATTAACATGGATACAAAGTTTTCATTTTAGAAGTCTGCCATTTTCTTTCGCTGATTGCAGTGTGACCTGTCTTGTTAATGGACCTACATTTCGCTGAGCTGATCCCTTCCTCTGTTTATTTAAAAATTGCTTAGCTTTCACATCTCCAAGTATTTTTTTTTACATGTTGTCTTTTTGTAGCTCTTAATACTTTGTGTCCTTTTATAGATTTCTACAGTTCTGCCGGTCTGAGAGGTTTTCACTATTTTTATTTGTGCAAGTCTCTTTTTTCACTTTATGCTGTACCTTGCCTTATTTATTAACTATGGCCTGCTAACTGCACAAGTGGCACCTTTGCCTTTTAGGGATACACACCTGTATGTTGAAGTCGATGGAGAGCAATATTGGGCGGGTTGCAAAACAAGCATTTCACCCAATCCTGTGGGTTTCCTGCTTGGTGAGGTAGTTTAATATTATCCCCTTTGTTTTCTCCTCATTTGTGGTTGAATTTCTGACTTTGACTGAATGGCGGGGCGGGGGATGCAGGTGTTGGGGGAGGGGGGGTGGAAACCAATTATGTTGCAGGATTGTATGAGTGAACTGACCTCACTTCAACTTAATTACATTTTATGCAATTTTTTTTCCCTTCCCTCATCAAAGACTGAATACACTCAAAAATACAGTAAAACAATCAAGTCAGAGGGAGTACCGCTGCATTAAGTTTCAAGGGAGTGAGGTAGGCTGGATGGCCTCTACTTTAATGCCAGGAGTATTACAGGTAAAACGGGTGAGTTAAGGGTGAGGATTGGCACATGGAATTGTGATATAGTAGCCATCACTGAGACGTGGTTGAGGGAGGGGCAGGATTAGCAGCTCAACATCCCAGGATATAGAAACTTCAGACGAGACAGGGAAGGAGGTGAAAAAGGAGGAGGCATTGCATTATTAGTTAAGGAGTCAGTTACTGCAATAAGGAGAGACGATATCTTGGAGGGGGTATCGAATGAAGCTTTGTGGGTAGAACTTAGGAATAAAAAAGGGGCAGCCCTTAGGTGTTTAGTTAGGTGTTTATTATAGACCCCAGATAGTCAGCAGGAAATTGAGGAGCAAATATGTGCACAATTCGCAGAGGTGCGTCAAAACAATAACAATAGGATAATTATATTAAGTGATTTCAATTTTCCCAACATTAATTGGAATAGACATAGCGTTTAGGGTATTGATGGAGTGGATTTCTTGAAATGTGTACAGGAGAACTTTTTAGGTCAATATGCAGAGGGTCCAACAAGGGACGGCGCTGTGCTGGACCTAATTCTGGGGAATGAAGCCGAACAGGTGGCTGAGGTGGTGGTGGGGGAGCATTTTAGTGATAGAGACCACAACATGATACAGTTTAAGTTTGTTATGGACAAAGGAATAAAGTTGCAAAAAGTGTTTTGGGTTGGGGGAGAGTGGATTTAAGTAAAATAAGGCAGGATCTGGCCAAGGTAAACTGGGAACAGTTACTCGTGGGGAAATCTACAGAGGACCAGTGGGGGGTGTTCAAAAAGGAAATGGGGAGGGTACAGGGTCTTTAGGGGGGATGTGAGGAAAAACTTTTTCACCCAGATGGTGGTGACGGTCTGGAATGCACTGCCTGGGAGGGTGGTGGAGGCGGGTTACTTCACATCCTTTAAAAAAATACCTGGATGAGCATTTGGCACATCATAACATTCAAGGCTATGGGCCAAGTGCTGGTAAATGGGATTAGGTGGGTAGGTCAGGTGTTTCTCACGTGTCGATGCAGACTCGATGGGCCGAAGGGCCTCTCCTGCACTGTGATTCTGTGAAAAATGTTCAGATCCATTTATGTATCATGTTTGCATATCTGGGGATTTTTGGGAGTCTAGTTCAATTTTTATTTTATGGAGGGGGAGAGATAATGTAATGATAAATTTGTTATGTTGACTCTTATATTTTCCAAACTGTCTGGCTGTCAGAATTTCAATTTATATTTCTTGAGTAGATAGCAATGCTCCTGCTATGTTGCGTGTGTATGCAGCACAAAAATTTAATAAATTTAAATGTGGAAAAACTGCAGTGCACAACAACAGTTTACAGGGAACATTAGCAGTCACTATGTAGAAGGTTGGGTGCCCAGCTCCATTTGCCACAAAGCATCTGTGGCGGTCATTCTGCTCAATCGTGCTCTCCTCAGACAAAGTCAAATTGGTTTTACAGAAGGGAAAACGCATTTGATAAATTTTAGTTTTTTGAGAATGTAACTACTAGAGTAGATAAAGAAGAACCAATAGATGTATTTCCAAAGGCACATAATAAGGTGCTGTACAAAAGGAAAATAGGCAAGATAAGGGCTCATGAAGTTGGAGGTATATTAGCATGGATAGAGGATTGGTTAATGGACAGGAAGTAAAAAGTAGGCATAAATGTGACATTCTCAAGTTGGCAAGCTGTGACGAGTGGAGTGCCGCATCAAATCTATATTGATGACTAGACAAAGAGAGTAATGTATCTAAGTTTCTCAATGGTACAAAGTTAGGTGGAAATGTAAGCTGTGCAGAGAACACAGTGAGGCTGCAAGGAGATATCGACAGATTAAGTGAGTGGACAGCAAGATGGCAGATCGAGTATAATGAGAGTAAGTGAGGCTAGTCGTAAGAATAGAAAAGCAGAATATTTTTTAAACATGGGAAGTTGAATGAAGAATTAAAATGGCAGACGACTGGAAGCTTGGGGTCACACTTGTGAACTGAATGAAGGTGCTCTGCAAAATAGACATCCAAACTGTGTTTAGTCTCCTGATGTAGAGGAAACTGCGTCGTGAGCAGTGAACATGGTATACTAAATTAAAAGGAATAAAATAAATTGCTTACACTTGAAAAGGGTGTTTGGAGCCTTAGACTGTGAGAGGGAGGAGGTAATAGGGCAGATGTAGCATCTCCACTGTTTGCATGGGAAGGGAAAGTGGTGTTAGTGTGTTAGATTGGACTAGTGTGCCTTGGAAGGAATAGCCCCTCAAGATTGATGAAAGGGGAGTGGAAGGTGTTTTGAGTGGTGCTGTAATGGCAGAGGATAATGTATTGAATGTGAAGGCCGGTCGAGTAGAAGATGGGTGTGATGGGAGCCATATCGTGATTCTGGGAGGGTCAGGAAAGGGGTGAGAACATTAATGCTCCCCTTTCTCTTGCACCATCATCTATTTTGTCATTTAATCTCACCTGTTTTCCATCCTATCACAGACCTTCCTTTTCATTGTTTTCCTCCCCTCCCCCCTCTTGCCCTGCCTCTGTACATGCTCAAAACTTGTTAGACCTCTTAACTTTTTCCAATTCTGATGAAAGGTCATTGACATGAAACATTAAGTCTGTCTCCTCCTTGTTATGCCCAGTAAAGGCAATGCCATATTGTTATGATGTGCCAGGTGGACCAAATCCACAAGGGAAACTTGGCCACACTATCACAACGGTTTTGCAATTTGTATTTATTATGAGAAGATTTCTGCACTGAATTCGGAAGGAATGAGTCCATTAACACCTTTAGAGATTTTAAAAATTAAATTAAAATATTCATTAACAAAAGAAAAGATTTCAAGCACATACATAAGATTACAGTTACTTAACACTATAACAAATCCCAAAATTCCTAATTAACCTGTCTCCCAACTGCACACCCTCTTTAAGGCAGCAGTCCAAAATAGATTTTAAATTTAGATAGGCAATCCAGCAAGTTTACCACAGCACCCACATGACAGTGGAATTCCAAAGGTATTTCTCCAGCTTTGGTTACTGGACACAGCAGACTTCTGCAAAAGTGGCAGCAGCCTTTTTCCCAAGGCTGTGTTACACAGTCCTTTTAGATGTTACATGAGCTCCCCAACATAGCTTTCCCTTCTTCTTTATATATGTTTCTCTCTCTCTAATCTGTAAATTCAATTCTTCTATATGTCTTTGGAAATTTATTTTTCCCATAAAATAAAAATCTGTCATGTTGCCAGTTTGGTCAGTATCTTGTTAGTTGTAAACATCCTATCATCCCTTTGAAATCTAAACAACCCCTTCACTTATCTAAAAATGTAAATTTCCTACATGCTAGGCCCTCATCTATGTTTACTCATTAGCATTTCAAATGCCTTTTACCTCTAACTTTTTTGATAATTTCAACCTTGCAGTCTATCTGTCTCCATTCCAATTAAATCTCTCAGAACCATACACACACACACTCATAAACCTAATTTATAGTAAACCACAATATTATAAAAAATACGATAGTTTCTTGAAAATAGTCATAACTTTTAAATATGGGCTCTGTTTGTATATAAGTTTCTGGATAAAAGCAAAAAACTGCAGATGCTAGAAATCCAAAACAAAAATAAAAATACCTGGAAAAACTCAGCAGATCTGACAGCATCTGTGGAGAGGAATACAGTTAAAGTTTCGAACTCATACGGACAATTCAATTCAATACGGACTCAAAACATTACCGTATTCCTCTCCGCAGATGCTGTCAGACCTGCTGAGTTTTTCTAGGTATTTTTATTTTTGTTTTTGTATAAGTTTCTGGAACTTTTATTTAAAATAGAAACAGCTGTTAAGATGGCCACCAAGGATCAGATGACCTTTGCAACTTAACACTGAAGCTTCCAGAAAGTTACTAATTGCATCACCCTAGGTAGGGACCTGCCCCCTGCAATGGACATATAAAGATGAATACTATCTGTGGAACTTACACTAGCTATGGCCAGTAGGACTAAGAGGAAGGGCAGGCAGGGAGAAATTACTGAACACAATGGGACTGGGGGTCTGAAATGCATTTGTTTCAATGTGAGAAGTATAACAGGCAAGGCAGATGAGCTTAGAGCTTGGATTAGTATTTGGGACTATGATATTGCTATTACAGAGACTTGGCTGAAGGATGGACAGGATTGGCAGATAAACCTTCCAGGATTTAGATGTTTCAGGCAGGATAGAGAGGGATGTAGAAGAGGTGGGGAAGTTGCACTGCTGGTTAAGGGGAATATCACAGCTGTACGACAAGAGGACACCTCGGTGAGCTCATGCAGCGAGGCAATATGGATAGAGCTCCAGAATAGGAAGGGTGCATTCACAATGTTGGGGGTTTACTATAGGCCTCCCAGTTGCCGGCGGGAGATTGAGGAACAGTTATGTAGGCAGATTTTGGAATGATGTAAAAGCAATAGGGTTGTTGTGGTGGGTGATTTTAACTTTCCCTATATTGACTGGGAGTCACTTAGTGCTAGGAGTTTGGATGGTGCAGAATTTGTAAGGTGCATCCAGGAGGGCTTCCTGAAGCAATATGTAGATAGTCCAACTAGGGAAGGGGCAATACTGGACCTGGTATTAGGGAATGAACCCGGCCAGATGGTCGAAGTTTCAGTAGGGAAACATTTCAAGACCATAATTCAGTAAGTTTCAAGGTACTGGTGGATAAGGATAACAGGAGTCCTCAGGTTAAGGTGCTTAATTGGGGGAAGGCAGGAACTGAGAAATCTAGACTGGGGGTGGATGTTTGAGGACAAATCAACAACTGACATGTGGGGAGCTTTCAAACGTCAGTTGATAAGAATTCAGGACCAGCATGTTCCTGCTAGGATGAAGGATGAGCATGGCAAGTTTCAGGAACCTTGGATAATGAAAGATATTGTGAGATTAGTCAAAAAGAAAAGGGAAGCATTTGTAAGGGCTAGAAGGCTGGGAACAGATAAAGCCTGTGGAGAATATAAAGAAAGTAGGAAGAAACTTAAGCAAGGAGTCAGGAGGACTAAAAGGAGTCATGAAAAGTCACTGGCAACCAGGATTAAGGAAAATCCCAAGGCCTTTTATACATAAGTAAAAAGCAAGAGAGTAGCCAGGGAAAGGGTAGGCCCATTCAGGGACAGAGGTGGGAATCTGTGTGTGAAGCCAGAAGAAATGGGAGATATACTAATTGAGTATTACTCATTAGTATTCACCAAAGAGAAGGACTTAGTGGTTGATTTGTCTAGGGAGGAGTGTGTAGATAGCCTGGATCATGTTGAGATCAAAAAAGAGGTGTTAGACGTCTTGAATAGTATTAAGGTGGATAAGTCCCCAGGACCAGATGAGATCTACCCCAGAGTACTGAGGGAGGCAAGAGAGGAGATTGCTGGGGCCTTGACAGAAATCTCTGTATCTTCAATGGCTATGGGTGAGGCCCCAGAGGACTGGAGAATGGCCAATGTTGATCCAATGTTTAAGAAGGGTAGCAGGGATAATCCAGGAGATTACAGGCCTTGTGTCAGTGGTAGGGAAATTATTGGAGAAGGTCCTTCGTGACAGGATGTACTACCATTTGCAAGCAAATGGGCGCATTAGTGAGAGGCAGCATGGTTTTGTGAAGGGGAGGTCGTGTCTCACTAACTTGATTGAGTTTTTCGAGCAAGTGACAAAGATGATCGACAGTGGAAGGGCAGTGGATGTTATATACATGGATTTCAGTAAGGCCTTTGACAAGGTCCCTCATGGCAGACTGGTACAGAAGGTAAAGTCGCATGGGATCAGAGGTGAGCTGGCAAGATGAATACAGAATTGGCTTGGTCATAGAAGACAGAGGGTAGCAGTGAAAGGGTGCTTTTCTGAATGGAGAGTTGTGACTAGTGGAGTTCCGAAGGGATCAGTGCTGGGACCTTTGCTGTTTGTAGTATACATAAATGATTTGGAGGAAAATGTAACTGGGCTAATTAGTAAGTTTGCAGACGACACTAAGGTTGGAGGAGTTGCAGATAGTGAAGAGGATTGTCAAAGGATACAACAGGATATAGATTGGTTGGAGACTTGGGCGGAGAAATGACAGATGGCGTTTAATCCAGACAAATGCGAGGTAATGCATTTTGGAAAATCTAATACAGGCAGGAATTATACAGTAAATGGCAGAACCCTTAAGTGCATTGACAGGCAGAGGGATCTGGGTGTACAGGTCCACAGGTCACTGAAAGTGGCAACGCAGGTGGATAAGGTAGTCAGGAAGGCATATGGCATGCTTGCCTTCATTGGCAGGGGTATTGAGTATAAAAGCTGGGAAGTCATGCTGCAGCTGTATAGAACCTTGGTTAGGCCACACTTGGAATATTGCATGCAATTCTGGTTGCCACATTACCAGAAGGATATGGAGATGTTGGAGAGGGTGCAGAGGAGGTTTACCAGGATGCTGCCTGGTCTGGTGGTTATTAGCTATGAGGAGAGGTTGGAGAAACTTGGATTGTTCTCACTAGAGCGACGGAGATTGAAGGGTGACTTGATAAAAGTTTACAAAATTATGAGTAGCATGGACAGAGTAGATACTCAGAAGCTTTTTCCCAGGGTGGAAGAGTCAGTTACTAAGGGACATAGATTTAAGGTGAGAGGAGAAATATAGAGGAGATGTGCGGGGCAAGTTTTTTACGCAGAGTGTAGTGAGTGTCTGGAATTCGTTGCCAGAGGAGGAGGTGGAAGAAGCATGTACGATAGTGGTGTTTAAGAGGCAGCTTGACAAATACATGAATAAGATGGGAATAGAGGGATTCGGACCCCGGAAGTGCAAAATGTTTTAGTTGACGGGCAATATGATCGGTGCAGGCTTGGAGGGCCGAAGGGCCTGTTCCTGTGCTGTACTTTTCTTTGTTCTTTGTTTACCGAAAACACAAATCCAGACTCCGTGTCTCCGAGTTGGAACTCTCACAATGAGGGCTGGGCAGAAACCAATTTGTATGGAGTAAGTGTCAAGAACTCATCCATTGTCTCCATTACACAGCAACGGCTTTCAGTTTTAAGCCATTCCGGGTAGATACTACCATTATAGATTATGTGACCTACGAAGCCAGCTGGAGATAGACTTTTTAATCTGAAGACCCAGAAAGACAGCATTCTTCAAAAAACAGAGATGGCAGCTGCAGCAAAAGCCTGTGTCATCTTTGCCTTAAGAACCTGGAGGCCATACATCTTAAAAGAGCCTCCCAGCCTGATTCCAAAAACTTCAAGTCCACCTTTAAAGAAAATGGGCCCCCTGATACATAAACCACAAATACCTAGCTTTGTGACCTGCTTAACATTCATGTATTTAAGGGAATCCTGATATCCAAGTCCAGCTATTTAAACCTAACTAAACTACAACTCATGGAAAAGACTTTCTTTACCGGGCTTGCAATGATGGCTCTCCTACATCGAGCCAGACACATGAATTATACTTTTGTTTATCATTTGTAAAGGAACGCTGTTCTCTGTAACAGTATCTTTCTCGAGTGTGAATAAGTGATGTGGCAATTAGACTTTTGGGGTGAATACGAATAAATAATCTTCTTTATCTATTCCCATGAAAGCCCACTGCTGGTTCTTTAAATTGACCACATGCAAAAGAAGGTTTAGAAACATACACATCTACCTTTCCAAAAGAAAACCTCTCAAGTTTACAGACAGTAAGGGAAGGGAATTGGGGATTTGGATTTCTCTCTCTTCTGTCTGTAAAACACTCTGCAGATATAAGACCTGCCCAGTGCTTCCAGCATTTTAAGTGTTTATTTCAGATTTCCAGCATCCACAATAGTTTGCTTTTCTTCCTGTTTCCATAAATATGTGCTCCCTTTTTGTGTTTCAGGTTCACCACAGCAAAAACTGACAAGTGTGCAACTCGATTCTCTTGAATTCTGAATCCTGCATGCCTAAAAGATGACATTTAATGCAACCTTACTTTGAAACATTTTCTTATTGGGTTTTTGTTGCCTTTCCTATCATTTGTGTTGATTAGCAAAAATTTCACATATTCCAAAGGAAGCCACTTTGAAATCATTAAATCCATTGAATGCCAAGGGGAGGTGGTTAATATGTATCTCATTGGAGATGGCTATTAAATGGCACTTGTATTGACTGGATGTTACTAGTCTAAATCTGAAAGTTTTACAGGTCCTGCAGCATATGGGTGTGGACTCATTCATTAACTAACAATGAAGCTGAATCATCAGCAAACCACTCCATTCTGACTTAATAATGGAGGAAGATTATTGATGAAGCACCTGAAGATAGTTTGGCCTAGGTCACTATCTTGAACTCCTACAGTGATCTCCTGGGACTGAGATGATTGGCCCTCAATAACTACAACCGTTTTCCTTTGTGCCAAGTATGACTCCAGCCACCGAAGTGTTCTCCCCCGATCCCTAACATTCAGTGGACTGCTGCAAAGACAGTCACTCCCAACTCACCTTTGAGATTCAGTTCTTGTGTCCATGATCAAAGTTGTAATGCAGCCTGGAGCCCAGTGGTACTGACAAAATCCAAAGTTGGCATTTGTGAGCAAGTTATTGGTGAATAAGTGTTGTTACGTGGCATTATTGATGAATCCTTTCATTAATTTTCTAATGATTTAAGAGTAGGCTGACCATGTAGCATTGGTCAAGTGGAAGTTGTTCTGTTTATTGTGGGCAAGACATGCCTGGACAACTTTCCACTTTGTTGGGTAGATGCCAATGTTGTAGCTCTACTGGGACTGGGAGCTCTAGAGTACAAATTTACTGCACTACAGTCGAGATGTTGTCAGAGCCCGCAGCTTTTTCGATGTCCAGTGCACTCGGCTGTTTCTTGATATTGTTTTGAATAAACTGAAATGGCTGAAGAGTAGCATCGTGATTATGGGTACCTCGGGAGGAAGTCATGGATGGTTGTCCATTCTGCACTTCTGATTGAAGATGTTAAAAACGCATAAGCCTTGTTATTTTGCGCTTAAATGCTAGGCTCTGCCATCATTGAGGTTGGGGATATTTGTGAAAAACACCACCTCGCCCCATCAGTTTCTTACTTGACCAGCACCATGTGTGATTGGATGCAGCAGGACTGATGAGCTTTGACCTGATCTATTGATTATGGGATTGCTGAATTCTGCCATAACATGCACCCTCATAAGTTTGCATGTCATTGCGTGTTGTAGCTTCACCTAATTTGCACCTTATTTTAGGTGTGTGTGACTGGCATTGTTTCTGCCATGCTCTTCTCAATTTCTCATTAAACCAAGGTTGGTTGTCTAGCTTAACAGTAATGGAGAGTGAGGGATATGCTGGAACATGAGGTTGCAGACTCAGCTGGATTAAATTCAACTGCTTTTGATGGCTCCCAGTGCTTCGTGGATATCTGGCTTTGAGCTTGCCAGAACTGTTCTCAATCTGTCCCGTTTAGCACAGCAGGAGTGCGGGTTCCCACTTCTCAGTACCCACCAGTAATAGATATGCTGATGGTCCTATGAGCCATCAATCTGGTCAAGAGGAAACAATTGCCGGTCTTTCAGCCTGGTTATTCTACTGCGGGGAGGCAACTTTACTGTCTCCAAAGTTGAGGTGGTGTTAGGCAGTCACCCCCTTTTAGCAAATATATTATATAAAGACCACTCTGCTCCGATTGATCAATGCGTACACCCTGACACTAAAGAATGAGCACCTGGCTGTCTTCCAGTAGCTCTCACTGCTGCTGGTAACGCTCAGGCCACTCATTTTGGGCAGTGACGTCAACTGCATCATTAATACAGCTGGGTGATTCACCAGACCCACAGAAAACTGGCTGCTATATCCAGCCTCCTGAAGGATGGAATTGGTAAAAGATGCCAAACTGCAGTGACTTCAGTAACCCTGCACACTGATTGTTGTAGATACATCTGGCTGATGCCAGACAGGACTGTCTGTCCCAGGACAGATTTCCTGTTTGTGTCACAGTCAGATCCACCAATATCAAGCTGGTGTTTTTCTCTGACCACTTCTTCCTACTGGCCCACTCTCACCTACAGTAAGACCTGAAGATTGGCAAAGAAACATGGAAGCTGAATGAGAAACTGTTGTCCCCAGAAAACAGAGGAACTCAAAATAGATTACAAATGGTGAACCACGAAACACCTCCTTGAGCCCCTGGAATACTTGGTGAGAAGCAAACAAGGTTCTTCCTCAAAGGTGAGTGAGAGACTAAGGAAAATATCCCAACTGCGAGAAGCATATAGAATCTGCTTCTGCTGTCGATGGAGGTCAATGTCAGGGAGGATCTGACCCTGGTGAAGAGCCAGCAGCCTCGCTGTTTGCCTCAGAGGCCCCCTAAGCCGCCTTCGATCCAGAGACTGCTCCATGGAGCAGGGTGAGATGTGCTTGCGTTTTCTCTTCCAAAAGGTGCTCAGAGGAAGCTCTGAGATCAGTAACCTGAATCGCAGCCTGACATAAAAGAGATTGGGAAATCTTTTTCAACTGGGCTGTACAATGTGCAGCCTACAGATAGCCCGGCCTCCCAGCCCTTCCTGTTGTCTATCAAGGAGGCCCTGGATGACAGCAAGTGAGAGAATCTGGATAAACCGCTAACTCTGGATGAACTGGCAAGGGCTTCAGGTCCTTCAAGACAAGTAAAACTCCCAGAAGCAATGGTTTGTATTTGACTCTGTGGGACTGGATCAGCCCAGACCTGCTGCCGGCAACATGTCAGAAAGGCATCATCTGCAACAATGGTAGAGAGAGAAAGGAAATCTGAAACTGGCAGTCCATTCACTGCTTAAACATGGACTACAAAATTTTGTCCAAGGTCATCGACAATTGGGTCAAGTCTGCCTTGGAGTCGGTGATTCACCCTCATCAGACTTGCACTATACCCGGCAGGAAGATCTCTAATAGTCGCTTGCTACCCAAGAACATGATTGCCTCAGTACAAGAGAGAGGAGTGAAAACCTGCCTCATCAGCTTGCATGAGGAAGAGACTTTTGCCAGAGAATTGCACACCTACATGATGGACATACTCCAACTGGGTTTGAGTGAGGCGGGAATCAGCAATTGGATCTAATTGCTCTACGCAAATATCAGGTGTGCAATCTCAATCAAGAGAGAGCTTTCTGATCAAATCTGGAGTCAGATAAGGTTTTCCCACTCCTCTGACTCGTGTGTGCTGTTTCAAACATTTTGCTGAGACCCTCAAGAAGGATTTGGGCATAAGAGATGCTCAGGTCAAGCCCTCCCTGTACATGGATGACTCTGCCGTCTTCTGCTTGAATCTGCTGTCAGTTCACAACCCAATGAGCATCTGCGACCAATTCAAACTCGCCTCAGAAATCAAAGTAAAATGTGGCAAGAGCAAGGCCCATGCTATTTGCGATCTGGGCTGTCTGACTCTGTCTCCTTCACTATCGGGTCAGACCTGAGGGTGCTGAGGATACTGTTAAGAGGAGCCAGGGCATACGGAGAAAAATGGTAGGAGTATATAGCCAGGGTCTGTCAGAAACTGGGCATGTTAGAGTTGGACTCCCTCTCTATTGTGGATAATAACCTGGTCATCAGGTGCAAAGTGCTCTCGATGTTGCTGTACATAATACACCTCTGTTTTGCACCTTGGTTGTCACCATTCGCTTTAACTGGAGATTGAAAATGGACTGTTTTTGCAGGGACATTATGTAGAAATCTCTAGATAAAGGAGCGAGGGAAGATAGTCACCTTTGTATGCGACTACATCAAGCTATGCATTGAACCTTTGTACGCAAGCACAAAGTGTCACTACGTGCTGAGATTCTACCTGTCCCCGGTTTTCTGAAGGATGTGTCTGGCCATTTTGCTGTGTACATTCCCTTCAGCAGGCCCATACTGTACCACCTGTCCCTCCTGGAAAAGATAAAAACTTTCAACAACTTTAGATCTTGAACTCCCTCCTCCATCCACACCCCCTTTCTGTTTCTACCCCCTTCCTTTCGTTTTTTCCAATAAATTATATAGATTTTTCTTTTCCCACCTATTTCCATTATTTTTAAATATTTTATGCTCCCCCCACCCCCACTAGAGCTATACCTTGAGTGCCCTACCATCCATTCTTAATTAGCACATTCGTTTAGATAATATCACCAACTTCAACACCTATGTGTTCCTTTGTTCTTTTGTCTGTGACATCTTTTGATGATCTGCTTCTATCACTGCTTGCTTGTCCCTATAACCATACCCCCCTCCTCCACTTCTTCCCCCCCCCCACCACACACACACACACACACACACACACACACACACACCTTAAACCAGCTTATATTCCACCCCTTTCCTTGGATTCACCTAGTTCTGTTGAAGGGTCATGAGGGCTCGAAACGTCAACTCTTTTCTTCTCCGCCGATGCTGCCAGACCTGCTGAGTTTTTCCAGGTAATTCTGTTTTTTGTTCCTCCTGGAAAAGTTTGTGTAGAGAAATACCTTGGACCACAAGTTATCGGTTATCCACACGTAACATCCTCAAGGCCCTGCGGAAAAGTAGATGATGGATCTTGTCTGTTCCCTGAGCAGTGTTACAATTATGGGGTTATTAAGATTATGTTTTGGCATGTGTCTTTAAATTTAGGTTAAAATGAAGGGGTCATATGACTATTCCGAATCCTGCCTGACAACAAAACTGGTTAAGTCAAGCAAGGTGCAAAGTTCTCACACCTGGGAACAAAAGGTAAGGGCAGCTGTAAATAGACTTGCTGGCTCCAAGCTTTTTGGCACAAGAGAAGAGAGAGGAAAAGAACAGCAGTTGGTGTGGTTAGCAGAGAGAAGAGGCTACAGGTTCTTTGCAAGCAACTGAAGTCAGATGTGGGAGGGAGATGGTCTCCAGTTGAAGAGATGCATTCCATAGCCTTCTAAGAAATCCAGGAAATTTGCCCTAGTATGGCAGAGAGGGGAGAAGAATCATTGAATTAAGCTTTACTGCTGGTAATGGATTTGGGAAACTCCTAAAACTGAGGGAAGCACCTGGAGGCAGTCACTCAAAGTTACTAGTTAGTGAAATGGAAAAATGTTAATCCATTGGAAGCTGGAAGTGACTGTTGTCTGTTTGCTCTAAGGACTGTAATTCTGTGGTGTGTGAGATGAGTATAAAAGAGGAACATTTCTTTCTATAGTTTTAAGTATAAGTTGCCTACAAAAATAGCATTTAGTTAATGGTGTTTTTAGTTATTTGTCACAGTAAAAATCTTAAAACGTGAAATCTTCTTGTGTCATCCTTTTCAGCTATGAACTGAAAGCTTGAATTTTGTTTTTCAAGTTATCAGTCTCAATGAGGCTGTTAAAATCAATCGTCAGAATGCCCTGTCGCCAAAATTGTCAAACAAGCACCAAGACACAGCTTAGCTGGTGAGAAGGGCCCTCCCCAGTAGATCCTTAATGCAAACGCAGTCTCAGGGTCACTGTACACTGTTCTCAAGGTGGCTTTGGTGGGTAAGAGACCTTCACCCACCTCCTTCTGGAATGTGTCTTTACAAAGAAGGTCTGGAATGAGATGCAGTGGTTTTGTCAAGGTTCATCCCAAGCAGCACCATAATGCAGGGTATGTGCTGTTATGTTCTGTTCCCAGAAACCCTCAGCAAAATAAACATTAACAGCTGCTAGAAAACTTGGTGAAAGATGCTTTTTGGTCTGAATGAAACTTGTTGGTCTTCCAGTACAAAGAGTGGTCTACAACAGCGTTTTGCAGACTGCCACATGCCAGAATTCAGGGCTACATGCTAAAAGGCGCACTGAAACCTGGGGCAACTGTTGCAAAGACTCAGTGGGGAAAGGCCACAAACTATTGCACACAAAAGCGCTAGAACCCGTGCCAAATGCTGAGGCTGTGTGCACCAGAGAATGTTTGACATGAAATGTATATTGTAAATATAACCTGTAAATGTAGTGAAGCACCACCGAGTACCATATTGAAAGAAATTGAACTGTTTTGCACATTAATAGTTCAAATTTGGCATTACGTTATACACTTGGTGAAATTTTATGAGTAGAGTGTGTTTTTTTTGAGGGAACACCAAGATTCCCATCATAGTGTTCTCACTACCTGGTGCAGACCAGTTTAGCAGCTATGTCCATTAAGACTTGGTCAGCTCAGTCAGTGGTATCAAGCCACTCTTTGTGATGGACATTGAAGTCATCCACCGAGAGTATATTCTGTGCCCTTGTTGCCCTCCTAGCTCTCTCCAAGTGGTGCTCGGAAACAACTTGGTGAAAACAATCCACAGGTGTTTCTTTAATTGACATAATCATAGTACATATTATAAACGTTTTAACTATGTTGATAATTTAAGGCAGCAGTACATGCATTCAGCATGTGTATTCAGATTATTCACTGTCACATTTCAACAGCTTCATTTTCACAGTCACATCCCTGCAATGCTGTTGATTAATTCTAGTTAAGATGGTATAATGGTGACATGGAATTAGAATGCTGATGGTTATAATGCTACTGGCATTCTACAGTTACTTAAGTTTGAACACTGTATTTGCATATTGATGAAAACCAAAGCAGTTAGCACAACTTCAAAAGTATTGCCTTGTAGCCTATTATTTTTTCAAAACCTCCATTTTTACTTCTAGTTTTCAAATGGAATTAGATAGTTAAGTAGAATTTAATTACTTCACAACTCTGGGGGAGGGGGGGAAAAAATCACATATGGTTCAATCGAAAGTTGAGTTTTATTCACAGCCTAGTTTTGTCTTCTGAAGTCGTGTTTGTCCATTGGTATTGTCAGTGTAGCTTATTTTCCTCTGAGTACACTTTGATTTGCAAAACTTTGAAAGAAAGCATAAATGTAGTAGTGGATGAATGCAACAACTTAGAGCAGCAAGTAGAATCACACCACTCTTCACGTTGTTCAGTTTCTCCTGCCATTGGCAGTTTACATCCTCAGATGCAACAATTATAACTCGTTGAACATGATATGGCACAAAGCAGACAATGAATAAAATGATGGATGCAAAAAATTTTCTGTGGACTTTTAAGTTACTGGCCTGACTTTTGGCTACCATACTGTTCTTCTTGATTTGATGAAGATGGTAAGCCAACATCATGTAAAAAACAATCAAGAGTAATAATGTTAGAAAAAAGAAGGCTGCACCAAGAATGTGAGGATTCTTAAAGAATCTTCCTGTCTTGTTAATGATCAGATCATAGCAAGATTCTGCAGTTACCATTGAACTGACTGCAAAGTACGATAGTAGTAAAGGTAAAATACACATTGCTGGTACAATCCAAGTAAAAACACATACAAGTATGATCACTTTAGGTTTGATAAAATAGCACAGAAGGACAAATCTGGGTCTTGCTACTATTGCATATCTGCTGATGCTAGTCCACAGCAAGAAAAGTATGCTGCAGTACATATTGACATAGAAAACTGAAATTGTTACAAATGATGTTAAAATGCATGCAAAATCCTTACGGCCCCACGAATCACTCTTTAAGTAATATATGGCTCGAAAGAGAAGACTGCAGGAGAGAAGTAAATCAGAAGCAGTCAAATTTTTCATGTAGATGAAGGTTGCAGAATTATCAGCTTGTTTGAAGGCCCATATTGTTGCGATATTACTAATGACTCCTATCAAAAATATTATTGTGTATAGGCCTCCCACTATATGTCTCTGAATGCTGTCAGCAACAAGAGTACACTGACTCTCCATTAACCTGTGGAAATAAAAACAAGAAGCATAATTATTGAGTTAGTTTATATTGAGCAAGTCCTTTTGTATGTGCCATCTCAAAGCTTCTGTACAGCATTGCATCAAAGGTGAGAAACTACTTATGTAGAAAAAGTTGAATTTAAATCTCATTCTCCGCCAAATTGTCCTGATTTTTATTATCCACAAGACCATTCAGTTCTTAGTTGCCATTAAGGAATTTTCTCTCTTTACAAAGTAAGATTTTTCTTTATTTTAAATCTTACTGGTCCGCTTCATGTAACAATAAATGAACTATTCTGGAGAAGAAAATTTGGAAGTATTTTTCCCCATTCATTGTTTCATGTCATTAAGAGGAAAAGCTTTGTAATATACTTTTGTTTTCAATGTTGTTCTTTGTTTTTTTTCATTAACAAATCCTGTTGTACTTTGCTGCCTCTTTCTGTTCAGTAACAGCTCATATATGTGTTACGCACTTTATTAACAAGTAAATTTTTCTCACTAAATGAAGTGTGGCACTCTATTATAGTGCTCCCACCTTTATATTGTAAACACAGTACTATCTGGTCTATTTGATTGTTGAGAAATGGTTGCAAACTGCTCAGTTTTAGAAAACATTGATTGATTTTACCTATACCTCCAGCGAAATTAAGTTTTATGTCTAGCTTTAATCAAAAGATGTGATTAAAATTCAGTATAATTTGCAAATATTGTTCCTGCAATTGTTGTAACATTAATATAGTAAAGGTTGGGTCAACATAACTGGGGGAACTCAGAAAACTGGGAATATAATCTTCAAAGAACAGAAGGAAGAGGTAACAGCTGATCAGGGCTTGAGTAATTTAATGCCTGGGATAACCTACTCCTGATGTGGCAGTAAGGGAGACAGAAATTTTGTTAAGAACACAATTAAACATCTGTTTGCATTGAGAAGTTATTTTTGTGTCATGCAGATGACAAACTAGTTTCATTCTGGCCGAGTGCTACTGCTGCTCTGCTAAGAACAGGAAATCTTAACCTGACCATTCTGGACTATTACTACCATTGTTGTACTTTGCTATTCTATTAATGTGTCAACTACAAAAGGCTTTTGCGGAATAATCGAGGAAAGCCAGTATGTGTTTGTTAAAGGTAAATCGTGTTTATCTCATTTGGTTAAGTTTTTTGATGAGGGTAATGATGCGATATACATGGACTTCCAAAAAGTATTTATAAAGTGTCACTTAACAGGCATGTGAGCAAAGTTAAAGCCCAAGGAATAAAAGGAACGGTGCTGCATGGATATGAAGTTAGCTGAGTGACAGGGAACAGAGAATTTCTTGGGCTTCAGGAAGGTGTACAATCGTGTTCTCCAGGGATTGGTACGAGGACCACCACTTTTCTTGATCTATAATAATGACCTAGACTTGGGTGTACAGGACACAATTTCAAAATTTGCAAATTATACAAAACTTAGAAATATTGTGAGCTGTGAGGAGGATATAGACAGGCTGGTGAAATGGTTAGACACCGGGCAGATTGAATTTAATGCAGAGAGCTGTGAAGTGACGCATTTTGGTAGGAAGAATGACGAGCGGCAATAAAAAAAATAAACAATCCAATTCTGAAAGGGGGTGCAGGAGCAGAAGGACCTGGAGATGTATGTGTACAAAGCAGGACAAATTGCGAAAGTAATTAATAAAATGTTATAAATAATGGCACGGAGTACAAAAGCAAGGAAGTTATGGTGAACATTTCTAAAACATTTGTTCGGCCTAAGTTGGAATATTGTGTCCACTTCTGGGCACCACATTTTAGGAAGGGGTGGATTCGTTAGCATGGGTGCAGAAAAGATTTGTGAGAATGGCGAGATGAGGGAATTCAGTTATGTGGATAGATTGGAGAAGTTGGGACTGTTCTTCTTAGAGAAAAGAAGGTTGAGAGAAGATTAGATATAGCTGTTCAAAATTATGAGGGGCCTGGGCAAGTAGATGGAGAAACTGTTCCCATTGGTGAAATGGTTGAGAACCAGAGGACATCGATTTAACGTGAATGGCAAATGAACCAAAGGCTACTTAAGAAAAAACCCTTTTAAACAGCTCGTGGTTAGGATCCGGAATACACTGCCTGAGTGTGTGGTGGAGGCAGATTCAATCATGGCTGTTGAAAAGGAATTTTATAACTATCTGGGGGAAAAAAATTGCAGGGCTACTTGGAAAGGACAGTGGAGTGGGGCTAGCCAAGTTGCTGTTGCAGAGAACTGACACAAACAAGTGCTTGAGAAAAACAGCGAGGCCATTTGCAGCGAGAGTGAGAGAAGCAGCGGGGTCTTTAACAGAGAGTGAGAGGAGAATGGCCTTTAACAGTGAGTGTGTGCGAGAAGAGTGAGACACCATTAAAGAGTGTGAGAGAGAAAAGAGCACAGAGAGCAGCTGTTGGTGAGTAGGATTGGTGAGAATTTCTAGTCTTTAAAGTAAAACTAAGGTCTTTAGTTTGTGTTTGGGTTCCTAGTCTTTTTTTTCTCTTACAGCTTGTTAAGTATAAGATCGATACTGTTGTGCATAAAAAATAATTATAAAGTGTAAAGAGCGGGAATACTAAAATACTTAATAATTTGAATAAAATACGGTAGCGATGGCAGCGCGGGTGATGTGTTGTTACTGCAACATGTGGGAGCTACTGGACATCAAGGCGATACAGAGCGACACATCTGTACCAGGTGTTTGCAGCTCAGGGAACTTCGGATCTGAGTTAAGGAGCTGGAGTCTGAAGTGCAGACATTGTGCCATATCACAGAGGGGGAAAGTTACCTGGACACTGTTCTAGGGGATGGTCACACCCCTCAGTTAGGTCATTCAAATTTGGCCTGTGATCAAGGACAGGAGGGTGTGATTGCAAGTGAAGCAGGTAAGGGGGCCAAGGGGGTAGGGTTCAAGGTTCTTGCAAACTGTGTGGACAAGAGCGGGGACTGCAGGGAGAATGAGCGAACTGATCGGCACTGTGGTACATGGAGCCATTGAAGGTGGGGGAGAAAATAGGAACGTAGTAGTGGTAGGGAACAGTATAATTAGGGGGATAGATACTGTTCTCTGCAGCCGTGAGCGTGAGTCCCGAAGGCTGTGTTGCCTGCCCGGTGCCAGGGCTAAGGACACCTCAGGGCTGGAGAGGAACTTGGAGTGGGAAGGGAGGGATCCAGTTGCCGCCATCCACATTGGTACCAATGACATTGATAGGATTAGAAAGGAGGTTCTGCTTAAAGAATTTGAACAGTTAGGAGCTAAATTAAAAAGCAGAGCCTCAAGGTAATAATCTCAGGATTACTACCTGAGCCATGGGCAAACTGGCATAGGGGAAATAAAGTCAAGGAATTAAATGCGTCGCTCAAAGACTGGTGTGGGAGGAATGAGTTTCAGTTCATGGGGTACTGGGGCAGAAGGGAGCTGTTCCAGTGGGATGGGCTTCACTTGAACCCAGCTGGGACAAGTGTCCTGGCGAACCAGATAACTAGGGCTGTAGAGAGGGCTTTAAACTAATTGGAGGGGCGGGGGTGGGTTCTGGAAAGGGGTTATGTAGGCTTACAAAGCAAAAGGATTTGGCAGCTGTGCATGGCAGCTATTTAGGTAATGATACCCAGAGTGTGACAGGAAGAGACAGAGTGTACAAACATAAAAAAAACAGCAAATAGGGTCAAAGGGGGAAAAAATGGTAAAAAGGCATAGTTAATGGCTCTTTACTTAAATGCACATAGTATTCAGAACAAAATAAATGCATTAATGGCACAAAGAGAGGTTAATGGGTATGATCTTATAAACATTACGGAGGCAAGGTTACAAGGAGATCAGAGCTGGGAACTAAATATTCAGAGGTATGTGACTTTTCAAAAGGACAAGCAGGAAGGAAAGGGTGGTGGGGTAACTTTGTTAGTACAAGATGGAATAAATATGATCACAAGAAACGATTTTGGTTCAGAAAACGTAGAATCCATATGGGTGAAGGTAATAAATAACAAAGAGAAGAGGACACTGGTGGGAGTAGTCCATAGGCCCCCAAACAGGAGCTATTCTGTAGGACAGATAATAAATCATGAGATATTAGAGCATGTAAAAAAAGGCAGCACATTAATCATGGATGACTTTAATCTTCATGTAGATTGGGATAATCAAATTGGCAGAGGTAGCCACAAGCAGGAATTCATAGTGTATTTGGAGCTGTTTCCTAAAACAATATGTTGTGGATCCAACCAGGGATCAGGCTATTTTGGCTCTGGTAATGTGTAATGAGGCAGATTTAATCAATGATCTCAGAGTAAAAGATACCCTTAATAATTTACCTTAATATGGTAGAATTTAGCATTCAGTTTGAGAGTGAGAAACTTGGGTCAAAGACAACCGTTCTAAACTTAAACAAGGGTAATTACAAAGAAATGAGGGCAGAGTGGACTGAGATAGGATTTTAGCAGAAAAAACAATTGATGAACAACGGACATTTAAGAAAATAGTTCATGACTCACAACAAAAATATTACCCAGTGAAGAAGCAGGAGGATCCAAAGAAGGTGATAAACCAACCATGGTTAACCAAGGAAGTTAAGGATAGTATCAGATTAAAAGAAAAGACATACAACATGCCAAAGATTACTGGTAAGCCAGAGGATTGGGAAAGTTTTAAAAAGCACTGGGATCAGTGCTGAGACTACAATTATTTGCAATATATATATTAATACCTTAGATGAGGGAAATATATGTACTGTCCCCAAATTTGCAGATGACACAAAAATAGATGGGAAGGCAAGTGGCGAGGCTGACACAGTCTACAGAGGGATATAGACAGGTTAAGTGAGTGGGCAAAAAAGTGGCAGATGGAATATAATGTGGGAAAATGTGAGGTTATGCACTTTAGCAAGGAGAATAGAGGAGCTGAATGTTATTTAAATGGAGAAAGACTGCAGAAGGCTGCAGCATGGAGGGATTTGGGCATCCTTGTGCATGAATCCCAAAAAGCTAACATACAAGTTCAGCAGGTAATAGGGAAGGCAAATAGAATGTTGGCCTTTATTTCAAAGGGAATGGATTATAAAAATAGGGAAGTCATGCTAAAACAAGGCACCTAGAATATTGAACAATTTTGTCCCCTTATCTAAGGAAATATATAGTGGCATTAGAGGCAGTCCAGAGAAGGTTCACTAGGTTGATTCCGGGTATGGAAAGATTTTCTTGTGAGGAGAAGTTGAGTTGGTTGGGCCTGTACTCATTGGAGTTTAGAAGAATGAGAGGCGACCTTATTGAAACATACAAGATTCTTAGGGGTCTTGACAGGGTAGATGTTGAGAGGTTGTTTCCCCTTGTGGGAGAGTCTAGGACCAGAGGGCATAGCCTCAGAGTAAGGGGTTGCCCATTTAAAACAGATGAGGAGGAATTTCTTCTCTCAAAGGGTAGTCAAGCTGTGGAATTCCTTACCACAGAGGGCTGTAGAGGCTGGGTCGTTAAGTATATTCAAGGCAGAGATAGACAGATTTTTAATCAGTAAGGGAATTGAGGATTATGGGGAAAAGACAGGAAAGTGGAGTTGAGGATTATCAGATCGGTTATGATCTCATTGAATGGCAGAGCAGACTCAATGGACCGAATGGCTTACTTCTGCTCCTATGTCTTAAGGCCTTATTGGCTGAATAGCCTCCTGTGCTGTAACCATTCTATGCTCCCATGATTCTTTTTGATGCATATTGAGGAAACCTTTTTGTTACTGGAACAAAGCTGGAAATTTTTAACTGGTGAATGCAAATCTGGCTAAGGTGGAAGACAATATCTGCATCTGTCTATATGGATGAAAGGGCACTAGTTACTGATTTAGTATAAGAGTGTCCAAGCTTTTGGCCTTCATGGCTCACATAGGTACATAACATGGAGTATCAGTGGCCACTTATAGAACTTAAATGAAAATTAATGGGGACCCAAATTTAGGTCAGCTTGCTGATACTAACCACCTTGGTATTTTGTTTTCATATTTACCAAACTTAACAAGGCATTGTGCTAAGGACAATAAAATTAAGTACAATCCAATGAATAAGAATTAAATGCAAATAGAACTGAGTTGACAAAGTCAAGGTTGCTAGCTTGCGGCCCGTGATCAGCATTTTTAACGGATCTAGTGCATGGGATGCTCTGTGGCAGTTGAATAAATGTGCCCTCTGCAGAAGATAAGGAAAATTATAATTTTCTCACGTGTCTGTGTGTTTTAATTTTTACTAAAATAATCTACATACCACCTTTTCCTAAAACCTCAACTACATATCTAGTTTGGAAGATTGCTAGATGGGTACTGCAAGGCTTCCTACTACTCTAGCTTAGTATGTTGATGCACAGCCACACACTTTCTACAATGTTAATTTTACTCTAGCTCTTTAAATCACAGATTTAAAATCTCCTCAAGTAACTAACTGTATTCATTATCGTCATTTCCTAATGCAATTAAGCATTTAGTCTGAAAAATTGCATTGCTGAATCTTCTCACTTTGAGGGATTTGTCAGCCGCATGCTTTGGTCACTTTGCAGAGTGGATAAGTTTTTCATATTTCCTGATTTGAAATTTGTGCCTAAAATTATGTAAGCTTCATTTATTCCTGAACTTACAAAGGAAAGATTTTGTCATCCACTACCCTTTCATGAAAGTGTGTTTTATTGACTTTAGATTTTTTTAATTCTTTCACAGGGTGTGGGCGTCACTAGGCCAGTATTAATTGCCCTGAGAGACGGCGGTGAGCCACCACCTTGAACCACTGCAGTCCATGTGGTGTAGGTTGACTCTCAATGCTATGAGGAAGGGAATTCCAGGATTTTGACCCAGCGACAATGAAAGAATGACGATATAGTTCCAAATAAGGAATGTGTGGGGCTTGGAAGGGAACTTGCAGGTGGTGGTGTTCCTATGCATCTGCTGCCCTTGTCCTTCTAAATAGTAGAGGTCGTGGGCTTGGAAAGTGTTGTCGACGGAGCCTTGAGTTGCTGCATTGCATCTTGTAGATGGTACACACTGCTGCTGCCACTGTTAGTGGTGCAGGTAATAAATGTTAAAGGTGATGGGTGGGGTGCCAGTCATGCGGGCTGCTTTGTCCTGGGTGGTGTCAAGCACCTTGAGTGTTGCTGGAGTTGCTACTCATCCTGGCAAGTGGAGAGCATTTCATCACATTCTTGACTTGTGTCTTGTAGATGGTAGTTAGGCTTTGGGGAGTCAGGAGTTGTGTTACTCGCCACAGAGCACCCAGCCTCTGACCTGCACTTGTAGCCACAGTATTTCTATGATTTTTGGTCTGTGGTAACCCGCAGGATTATGTTCGAGGGGGGTTCAGCAATGGTAATGCCATTGAATGTCAAAGGGAGATGGTTAAATTCTCTCTTGTTGGAAATGGTCATTGCTTAGCACCCGTGTGGTGCGAATGTTACTTACCACTTATCAATCCAAGCCTGAATGTTGTCCAGGGCTACTTCGTGTCTGAGGACTCGCGAATGGTACTGAACATCCCCTCTTCTGACCTGACCTTATGATAGAGGGATAGTCATTGATGAAGCAGCTGAAGATTGTTGGGCCTAGAACACTACGTTGTGGGACTCGTGCAGCGATGTCCTGGGACTGAGATGATTACCTCGAACAACCACAACCATGTTCCTTTGTGCTAGATATGACTCCAACCAGTGGAGAGATTCCCCCTGATTCCCATTGACCCCATTTTGCTAGGGCTCCTTAATGCCACACACATCAAATGCTGCCTTTAGGTCAAGGGGTAGTCACTCTCACCTCACTTCACCTCACCAGTTCAGCTCATTTATCCATGTTTGGACCAAGGTTGTAATGCAGTCAGGAGTTGTGACCCTGGCAGAACCCAAACTTGCGGGTCAATGAACAGGTTATTGCCGAGTAGTGCCACTAGATAGCATAGTCAATAGCACCTTCCATCACTTTGATGATCTAGAGTAGACTGATGGAGCAATAATTGGTTGGGTTAGATTTGTCTTGCTTTTGTGGACAGGACATATCTGGGCAACTTTCCACATTGCAGGGTAGATGCCAATGTTGTAGCTCTACTGGAACAGCCTGGCTAGAGGCGTGGTTAGTTTTGGAGCAATACTACTGCCAGAATGTTGTCAGGGCCAATAGCCATTGCAGTATCCAGTGCCTTCAGACGTTTCTCGATGCTGGAGACCTCTGGAGGAGGTCAAGATGGATCACCCACTCAGCACTTCTGGCTGAAGATGATTGCAAATTCTTCAGCCTTGCCTTTTGCACTAATGTGCTGAGCTCCCCCATCATTGAGGTTGGGTATATTTGTGGGGACTTCTGCTCCAGTTAGTTGTTTAATTGTCCACCACCATTCCCAACTGGAAGTGGCAGGACTGCAGAGCTTACACCTGATGTATTGGTTGTGGAATCACTTAACTCTGCCTGTTGTGTGCTGCTTTCACTCTTTGGCCTGCAAATAGTCCTGTGTTGTAGCTTCACCAGATTGACACCTCAGTTTTTCGTATGTCTGGTGCTGCTCCTGCTGTGCCCTCCTGCGCTGTTCATTGAACCAGAACTTTACTGTTCAGTTTTAGTAACACAAAGCCTGTCCAGTAACTGAAATCATTTAATGTTTTTAGTGCCATAATATTGAGTTTATCCAGTCGAAAACAGCGACTGATTAATTGTTTTAGTGAATGGTTTATCATATTCCAAGGCTCCAGCAGCAAGAGTTTTAGTCAGTGTATTGCATGAAAGTGGATTTCCAGAATGATTGGCCTTTGTAGTATCTGGGAATGCTATCCAACACAAGTTGGAGTTGGGGCAGTGATATTACTCCCACACTTTTGCCTCTTACAGAAGGAATTGTTTCTATTCCCATTACAAACCTTTGCATCAATCAAATAAATTGAGCAACCTACCCACATTATTTGTAGAGAATGTAACTTCAGCAAAGATGAATATATTTCTCAGCACTTTTATCTGTTTGAAGTTTTGATCTGGATTCACTCAATAGTTTTTTAAACCTTGACAGGTACATTGCAAAGTTCCTGTCAACAGGCACAGCTCAAATTGCATACTATTTCTCAAGCTCAAGAAAACTTTGACTTGAATATAGTTTTCTTGTGAAACCCATGTCCATACGTGGATGGCTTCTAAACTGATCTTGCACGATGGCTGCAGTACTTACATTTTTGTAGCATTCATTATGTTCAGCGTGATGTTTCAAAGCAATTTTATAGGGTGGCAGATTGTGTGTTGGCACCAAGCTGAAAGGGGATAAAAGAGGGTGTTGGTTAGGTGAGGTCAACACATAGTGGAAAGGAAGGATCTTGAGATTTTTGAAACTAAGAAGGGAGGTGACGTCAATGTGGAGGAACTGGGGGTGAGTATTCCAGAAAGTGGAGCATGTTACCTGAATGATCAGACAGCAATGGTGGAGGGAATGGAGTGGGGCCATAAAGAAAACAAACCACTAGGATTTTGACTCTTAGACATTTCAGAAAGTGTCAAGAAAGTTTGTAGAAGGACCCATAGTTATTATAATGTTCTCCCTCCAGATTGGTGCAGAGGACTCCCACTGTCATAAGTAGATTCAGAGCTCAAAATGGGACGAGTATTAAATGAATAAGTCATCAATTTTACCACAGCAAAGTCTTATGCTTATAGCAAGTCATTATACCATCTAAAGAAGGATCTTTCCCAGCACTTGCAAATGGAGCATTTTTTCCCCAACCAGTAATAATGCCACAAAATATTAAGAATTAACTCCTTTAAAACAATACCTCCTCAACTCAGATACATGTTGACACATACTTGTAATCTACACCGCACTTACCTCAATATTGAAACTCAAATTTTAAAGTTAACCTGAGCAAAATCTAGACTGAATTAGACCACATGGCCTTATTTTGCACCTGTCCTTATTAACACAGTTGAAATCAAAGTGAAAGTATAAGGAATCATAGGATTCAATTTAAATTTTTTTAAATTGCACATTTTGGAAATCTAGAATAAAATCAAAAATGCTGAAAATAAACACCATCTAAAAAGAAATGACAGGTTAACGTTCTGGGTAGAGACCATTTATTAGAATCAGAACAGGAATGCTTGCTGTAACATAGATGCTGCTGGTTGACTAAAAATTGCCATTGGTTGAGACCTTGGTGCAGGTTGCTTACCCCATATCTCATTTGCAGAAGGGGGTGGTGAGGTGAAACTAAGAAGAATTCAGGAGAGTCTCAAGGGATTCATTCCCTCATTAAGATGAAAAATTACGGGAAAATATGGATTAAAAAAATATATAAATGAACAACTCTACATGGTAAGCAGCTTTCTTTCTTTAAAATACTGCAATGGAGCTACCTCAAAGTCAGCACTAAGACCATTCTTGTTTCTTACATAAAATTATTTCTGCAATATTTTATAAACTATTACCATAGAATGTAATTTTAAAAATGCAGAACACTTAGCCAAGTGTTTTTATCCACTTGCGCCACCTGGTCTAATCCTCATGCTCCAAAAATCCTTCAATATTTATCTTTTTTTAAGCAAGTGCCTAATTTATAGGTTTGCTCCTAAAATGGTTTGTGGTTGAAAATTCCGTCTTGATGTTTTCTAACTTCCCCCTTAATTCTTATCACTCTTGTTATGACCATAAATTTGTCCCCTCTTACTTCCATTTTCTTGACCAATGGAAACATCCTAACACCCCTCAATCTTGAAGATATCTATCAATTAGCTATTAACCTTACGAGCTCTTATTTAAAAAGAACTCTCAAGCCCCTCATCATAATGGTAATCTCCCGTCCTTGCTAACATTCTAGAGAATTACATTGAACCTTTTTGCATTGCTATTAAAGCTGTCTTATAATTGAATTCCCAAAATGAGGTGTCAACCTGGTGGAGCTATAACACAGGACTACTGGCGCCAAATAGCATAAGCAGCAAGTGATAGACAGGGCTAAACGATCCGACAACCAACAGATCAGATCTAAGCTCTGTAGTCCTGCCATACCCAGTCGTGAATGATGGTGGACAATTAAACAACTCATTGGAGGAGGAGGCTTCACAAACAACCCCATCCTCAATGATGGAGGAGTCCAGCACATCAGTGTAAAAGATAAGGCTGAAGCATTTGCTTCAGCCAGAAGTGCCAACTGGATGATCCATCTCAGCCTCCTCCAGAGGTCCCCAGCATCACGGATGCCAATCTTCAGCCAATTCGATTCACTCCACGTGATATCAAGAAACAGCTGAAGGTGCTGGACATTGCAAAGGCTATGGGCCCTGAAAATATTCTGGCAATAGTTCTGAAGACTTGTGCTCCAGAACTTTCCGTGCCCCTAGCCAAGCTGTTCCAGTATAGTTACTACACTAGCATCTACCTGGCTATGTGGAAAATTGCCCAGGTATGCCCTGTACACAAAAAGCAGGACAAATCCAACCTGGCCAATTACCACCCCATCAGTCTACTCTCGATCATCAGTAAAGTAATGGAAGGGGTAATCAACAGTGCTGTCAAGCGGCACTTGCTTATCAATAGCCTGCTCACTGACACCCAGTTTGGGTTCCGCCGGGGCCACTCAGCTCCTGACCTCATTACAACCTTGGTTCAAACATGGACAAAAGAGTTGAACACCCGAGGTGAAGTGCAGGTGACTGCCTTTGACCTCAAGGCAGCATTTGACAGAGTGTAGCATCAAGGAGCCATAGTAAAACAGGAGTCACTGGGAATCTGGGGAAAAACTCTCCTCTGGTTGGAGTCATACCCATCACAAAGGAAGACGGTTCTGGTTATTGGAGGTCAGTCATCTTAGCTCCAGGACATCACTGCACGAGAGCGTAATGCTCTCAGCCCAACCATCTTCAACTGCTTCATCAATGGCCTTCCTTCCAACATAAAGTCGGAAGTGGGGATGTTCGCTGATGATTGCACAATGATCACCATTCATGACTCCTCCGGTACTGAAGCAGCCTATGTCCAAATGCAGCAAGACCTGGACAATATCCAGGCTTGGGTTGAAAAGTGGCAAGTAACATTTGCACCACACAAGTGTCAGGCAATGACCATCTCCAACAAGAGAGAATCCAACCATCGCCCCTTGATGTTTAGTGGCATTACCATCACTGAATACCCCACTATCAACATCCTGAGGGTTACCATTGAACAGAAACTGAACTGGACTAGCCATTTAATACTGTGGCTACAAGAGCAGGTCAGAGGCTAGGAATCGTGCAACCACCTGACTCCCCAAAGCCTGTCCACCATCTACAAGGCACAAGTCAGGAGTGTGACGGAATACTCCCCACTTGCCTGGATGAGTGCAGCTCCCACAACACTCGAAGCTTGACACCATCCAGGACAAAGCAGCCCTCTCGATTGGCACCACATCCACAAATGTTCGCTCCCTCCACCACCGACGCACAGTGGCAGCCGTGTGTACCATCTACAAGATGCACTGCAGGAATTCACCAAGGCTCGTTAGAGAGCACCTTCCAAACCCCCAACCACTACCATCTAGAAGGACAAGGGCAGAAGATAGTTGGGAACACCACCACCTAGTAGTTCCCCTCCAAGTCACTTACCATCCTGACTTGGAACACATATCGCTGTTCCTGCACTGTCACTGGGTCAAAACCCTGAACTCCCTTCCTAATAGCACTGTGGGTGTACCCACACCACATGGACTGCAATGGGTTAAGAAGGCAGCTCACCACAACCTTCTCAAGGACAACTAGGGATGGGCAATAAATGCTGGCCCAGCTGGTGAAGCCCACATCCCATGAATGAATTAAAAAAAATGTTACTTAATGGTCCAATTAAACATCACTTTCTTGCTTTATTTTTCTATGCCTCTAGATACATACTGTTTGCTGATTTAAGGTCTTTTCTACTTCTGCCGAGCAAGGTTCCTCCCTCTGCATATTTAAAAGCTTGAGTAATCAGGAGCATAAACTCTGTCCAATGCTGTTACTTTTCATAGCCCAGGTTGAAACCAAATATAGGCTGAAATAAGGGTCTTCCAGATCTGTTATCAGTTAGTTAATTGAGCATCTAAACATAGAGCAGTAACGCTGTTGTGTTGTTTCTGTTCCTGCAGTAACTAATTTATTTACTGATAGTGAAATATCGCAAATTTAGATATGCAAACATTTTTGAATTCGTGCCGGAAGACGAGAATATGCTAAATTTAAAGAAGTCAACATACCTGTAGTACAGTGCTCATGTCTCTGAATACAGTCAATGTTGGTCTTACAAACTATGCTATTCTGAAATATATTAATTCTGTATGATTAAATAAGCATCAGTAAATGTTTTCAGGATTAATTTGAACTTTTATAAACAGCCAGTTCAAGTGAAACACCTTAGCTCACAATGGGGGAAAATAGCTTGTGGCCTTTGATGCAACAGATACAGGATGTTAGTTTGTCTGGGTTAATGTACTTCTGCTATTTTAAACATTCCACTTCCTTGGTATTTTCAGTTCCTTCAAAAGTAATGTGTTTTTGAATAGGAATTCAACAAGTTTCATTTCCAGTTCAAAGTAGAAGTGATTTGCAATTTTAAAAAATAATTCTGCTGCTTTTGAGAACTCTATGTACAAGAGTATTTTCAATATGCATTAATATAGGAGCATTCCAATTGCCTCATTATTTCCATTGACTTAATTGTGACCTTTTAAATTGATTGCTACTTTCCAATGTGATAGAACCTGTGTAAAAAGTACAATGTGTCAAACTGCACATTGGATTGGTGCAGTGAATGGACTAGCTACAAAGTCTTTAAATGATAGCTGAGAAATGGGAATAATTTCTGGTTCTGGCCAAAAGTTAAGAGAAGTAGTGTCTTGGTTTTCAGTTAACCTGTGCAACATCACTTACCCAGGACAGGGAATATGGAGTTCACTCCTGTTGACCAGCAACATCCTAACATGCTTTCAAGAAATTTAGTTTTATACTTCTATCCATCGTTACTCTGATGCAAGGAACTCACATTACTTAGAATCAAAGTACTTTTAAGCCAGTTACTCTTGAAAACACCTGTATAGATGATACAAAAGCAACATATTGCAGGTCCTGGAAATCAGAAATAAAAACTGAAAATGACAAATACGTAGCAGGTCAGACAGCATCCGTGGAGAGAGACATGGTTAATGTTTCAGGCTGATGATTTTTTTTTGTCAGGATTATAATTGATAACTGTTTTAGAAGAAACAACTCTTACTTGGCATGATGGAATGATTTCACTACAAGTGTAGATGATTCAAGCAAGATAAGTGCTACAAAATGGTGTATGCAACCACAAATTAGTGAAAGGAAATGCTTCCACTTAAAGTCATCAAGTTTGAAAATCAGAAGATGAGTATTGCTAAAAAAAAGAGACTTTTTGCCTTGCGCTCATCAGGACAGATTCACAAGAATACCATTTCTCAAAGGGAACAACAATTCATACTGCATGAGAAGAGGGTACTGATTGGTTGGCAAGTGGACTCTGTGTTCAAACTCCTGTATTCCCAGCTATCCCACCACTAACCAGTCCTCGAAAGCGCACCTAGCTGATCCACTGCGCGCACATTGTGGGATATCTAACAACTTGGCCGATTTTCTCATGCAGCATAAGTGTCTTGTAATGTTGCGAGGCCTCAAGGTCAACCCAGAGATACATATCTGTAAGTTAAGTTCCATAATGCGCTATCTTATCTTTGACTGGTTCAGCATAGCATGAATTGGCCAAATGGTCGAGCGAGTTGCAACAACCAGTTCTGAGCAAGTTTTCCACATACACTGTGAAGGATTCCTTCACCCTGAGAAGACCATGTAGGACTTGCATATCGATAGCAGTGTTGGGTACATATGCTCATTTGGATCACCTCTAGGCCCAGCTCTCACCAACATCTTTGTTGGTTTCCACAAGAAACGTTCTTTCAATGGAATGACGTCTAACCACCTACCTTTTGCATATTTCTGACACACAGATTATATGTTTGCTACAATCCTTACACGCCTTTTAATGGGCTCTGTCCTGTGCTCAAATTCACCTTTGAAATGGAGCAGTCAAATGACCTCCCATGCTAGATAAGAAATTTGCCAATGCGTTCTCTACTACTGTCTACCACAAGCCCACTTTCACTGGTCAATATAGGCAATGGGATTCTTACAGTTCCATGCGCTAAGAGATTGGCTTTATGTCAATCTCATAAATAGGGGTGGTGCCATTTGCTCACCATGCAAGCTTGATGCTGAAATAGGGCACATCAAAGCTATCCTGTGGGATAATGGCTACCCTGATCAGATCATTGCCCACTGTATATCATGCAAAGAAAAGTCATTAATGAGCTAAGACCGTTATTTTTGGTCCGGAAAAGTGCTCTGTCTACCTTAGGGCTACCCTGTAAGGTGTCTCAAAAATTTAAGCAACAGGGGAAGCTAGCCATTTCATATTGCTGCTATGCAGTTGCAATACAAGTGGCATTCTCCACTAGCAGGATGCTGCTGTCAAGCCAAAAAGATATTCTGCCTTCCACACAAATGAGTAATGTGGTATGTGAATTTCATAGGTCTTAGGAGCAGGAGTACACCATCCAGCCCTTCGAACCTGTATTGCCTTTTGATGAGATTCAAATTGTGGTTTCAATTTCACTTCCCTGTTTGCCCCCCGCCCCCCAATAACTCTCAATTCCCTTGTCTGTTAAAAATTTATTTAGCCCGACCTTGAATGAATTCATTGACACATCCTCCACTGCTTTCTGGCGAAGAGAATTCCATAGACCAGCAACCCTCAAAGGGAAGAAAACCTATTTTTTAAACCTTATCCCCTAGTTCTAGTCTCCCCCACATATCCACACGATATCCACCCTAAGTTTACTCAAGATCCTATATGTTTCAATAAGATCACCTGTTGTTCTTCTAACCTCCAATGGACATAACCCCAACTGCTTCAATCTTTTTTCAGTACCGGTGTGATGTCAGGTATGTAGGCCATACATCCCAATAACTGGGGGATCACATCAAACAACATGTCCCTTTGCAAAAACAGAATTACCTGGAAAAACTCAGCAGGTCTGGCAGCATCATTGATGCTGCCAGACCTGCTGATTTTTTCCAGGTAATTCTGTTTTTGTTTTGGATTTCCAGCATCCGCAGTTTTTTTGTTTTTAACATGTCCCTTTGGCTGTTCGTAACAGGCAAAGTACTGACCGTATCAACCAACCAATGCTTAGAAAACTCATAACATAGTGTCCAACAACAGATGTGATTCCACTATTGGACAACACTTGCTAAACAATCCTGATTGTGCTAAGAATTACACTGGCAACCAATTTAAGATTTATCACTCAGGCTTGCAGTGTGGCTCACTTACGTGTGCTAGAAACTACATATATTCACACACTGGGCCCTGTCCTTTGCAAACAGAAGAACATGTTCACGTATTGCACCTTTTTCGACTCAACAAAAGCCATTCCCTGATTCATCCCCTATGGCAATTCTTTAACCAATCAGTTGACCTGCCTGGTTTGAATTTGGAAGCTTGGCAGTTTAACTGTTCCCTGGTGCATTCTCAGTGGCAGTGCCCCTACCAATCAGAATCCACTTGCCAACGAGTCACTGCCCTCTTCTCATGCAGCATAAATTGTTGTTCCCTTGAGATTTGGTATTCTTGCAAATCTGTCCTGATGAGTGCAAGACAAAAAGCTTCAACAACATGTCTCTTTCTTTCAGCAAAACTAAAGTTCTGTAAAATTAGAACAATTCTTAATAAAATGAATCTTGTTGACTTTAGCTAAACCTTCAGAGGAACTCTGAGAAGGTTTAGTACCAAGATGTGCAGTGTGCAGGCCCACCACCACGTGGATACACCCTGGTGCTGGTGAACCAAATGCCCCAGTTACTGACAAATAGCACAGTAGCCTTGTGGATATCTTGAGAGAGTTGAGAGCTAAGGGAGTATGCCCTGACAAAAATTCTGGAGTGGTACCCAAAAGCAGACTGTCTAAATATGTCATTTTTCCAGCAACTCCTGCAACCAAACGTAGTGCTTTACATTCCTTTAGACCCAACCGAGGAGGTCTGGAGGGGGCACCCTGATGTTGGACAGTTCAGGGTGTCCTTAAACTTGATTCAGTCTTGCGCCCTGGCGAGGACATTCCAGTTTCGCTGCAGAGTGTTAACACAACACGGGAGGCAGCAGCTAGATGTGATATGCCCCACTCGATTGGTGTAGAGAACAGGTGCTACAGGCTGTTTCCGATGGTGGGAGGAACCATAGTGTCCCCCTGGCCAGCCACTGCCCACCTCATTGAGTAGCCTCCAACTCATAAGGTGCTGACCCGCCATGTTCCACCTGCTTCAGTGGGTGCTTGGAGTATGTACTCAACAAGTGGACTGCATTCATTGCACCATGCAAACAAACAAAAGAAAGGGGATGCCAACTCTTCAGTTGGCAAGCTGAAACATCAGGACCATGTGTGCACAATTGACAGACGACTTGCGGCTGTTCGATAACATGCATCCTGTGATTGACATGGAACTTGAAAGGCTGAACATTAACTTAGCTTCCCTACGAAAGACAAGACTTGCCGTGAGAGGATCACTGAAAAAAAAAATTACATACAAAAACAGAATTACCTGGAAAAACTCAGCAGGTCTGGCAGCATCGGTGGAGAAGAAAAGAGTTGACGTTTGGAGTCCTCATGACCCTTCAACAGAACTAGGTGAATCCAAGGAAGGGGTGAAATATAAGCTGGTTTAAGGTGTGTGTTGGGGGAGTTGGGCGGGGGGGCGGGGGAGTGTGGGGGGGGTGGGGGGTGGGTGTGGTTGTAGGGACAAACAAGCAGTGATAGAAGCAGATCATCAAAAGATGTCACAGACAACAGAACAAAAGAACACATAGGTGTTGAAGTTGGTGATATATATCTAAACGAATGCGCTAATTAAGAATGGATGGTTGGGGAATTAAGGTATAGCTCTAGTGGGGGTGGGGGAGCATAAAAGATTTAAAAATATTTAGAAATAATGGAAATAGGTGAGAAAAGAAAAATCTATATAATTTATTAGAAAAAACAAAAGGAAGGGGGAAGAAACAGAAAGGGGGTGGGGATGCAGGAGGGAGTTCAGGACCTAAAGTTGTTGAGTTCAATATTCAATCTGGAAGGCTGTAAAGTGCCTATTCGGAAGATGAGGTGTTGTTCCTCCAGTTTGCGTTGGGCTTCACTGGAACAATGCAGCAAGCCAAAAACAGACATGTGGGCAAGAGAGCAGGGTGGAGTGTTAAAATGGCAAGCGACAGGGAGGTTTGGGTCATTCTTGCGGACAGACCGCAGGTGTTCTGCAAAGCGGTCACCCAGTTTACGTTTGGTCTCTCCAATGTAGAGGAGACCACATTGGGAGCAATGAATACAGCAGACTAAGTTGGGGGAAATGCAAGTGAAATGCTGCTTCACTTGAAAGGAGTGTTTGGGCCCTTGGACGGTGAGGAAAGAGGAAGTGAAGGGGCAGGTGTTACATCTTTTGCATGGGCATGGGGTGGTGCCGCAGGTGGGGGTTGGGGAGTAGGGGGTGATGGAGGAGTGGACCAGAATGCCGATAGGGGGGATGAAGGGAAGATGTGTTTGGTGGTGGCATCATGCTGGAGTTGGTGGAAATGGCGGAGGATGATCCTTTGAATGCGGAGGCTGGTGGGGTGATAAGTGAGGACAAGGGGACCCTATCATGTTTCTGGGAGGAGTGGAAGGCGTGAGGGCGAATGCGCGGGAGATGGGCCGGACACGGTTGAGGGTCCTGTCAACGACCGTGGATGGAAAACCTCGGTTAAGGAAGAAGGAAGAGATGTCAGAGGAACTGTTTTTGAAGGTGGCATCATCGGAACAGATGCGACGGAGGCGAAGGAACTGAGAATGGGATGGAGTCCTTACAGAAAGTGGGGTGTGAGGAGCTGTAGTCGAGGTAGCTGTGGGAGTTGGTAGGCTTGTAATGGATATTGGTGGACAGTCTATCACCAGAGATTGAGACAGAAAGGTCAAGGAAGGGAAGGGAAGTGTCAGAGATGGACCACGTGAAAATGATGGAGGGTTGGAGATTGGAAGCAAAATTAATAAATTTTTCCAAGTCCCGACAAGAGCATGAAGCAGCACCGAAGTAATCATCGATGTACCGGAGAAAGAATTGTGGAAGGGGGCCGGAATAGGACTGGAACAAGGAATGTTCCCCATATCCCATAAAGAGACAGGCATAGCTGGGGCCCATGCAGGTACCCATAGCCACACCTTTTATTTGGAGGAAGTGAGAGGAGTTGAAGGAGAAATTGTTCAGCGTGAGAACAAGTTCAGCCAGACGGAGGAGAGTAGTGGTGGATGGGGATTGTTCGGGCCTATGTTTGAGGAAGAAGCTAAGGACCTTCAGACCATCCTGGTGGTGGATGGAGGTGTAGAGGGATTGGACATCCATGGTGAAGAGGAAGCGGTTAGGGCCAGGGAACTGGAAATTGTTGATGTGACATAAGGTGTCAGAGGAATCACGGATGTAGGTGGGAAGGGACTGGACAAGGGGAGAGAGAATGGAGTCAAGATAACGAGAAATGAGTTCTGTGGGGCAGGAGCAAGCTGACACAATTGGTCTACTGGGACAGTTCTGTTTGTGGATTTTGGGTAGGAGGTAGAAGCAGGCCGTCCAAGGTTGGGCGACTATCAGGTTGGAAGCTGTGGGAGGAAGATCCCCAGAGGAGATGAGATCAATGACAGTCATTACATGTTCATCTGGCAAGGGATGAGTTCAGAGGAAAGACATAAATAAGGGTGTAGGCTTCATTGTCAGGAATTTGCTATTCTTGATGATTAAACCCCCCAGCTCCCTCCAAAATGGCTTGGAGCACATTCTCTCCATCCACCTCTCAACTCAAACAAGGACAGTTAATTTCATACATATCTATGCTCCAATGCTGTGCTCCACTACAGAGGCAAAAGACTAGTTCCATGAGGAGCTTGACGCTGCTATCAGCAGGATCCCTAAGTCAGAACACCTTTTCCTACAGGGGATTTCAGTGAAAAGGTAGGTGGGCACCATGAGGCATGGCCCTCCTACCTCAGGCACAGGAACGTGGGAAAGCTAATGAGAAAGGACATACACAACTTGCTTTGCTGCTACCATGAACTTTGTGTAACTAACACCTTTCAGAACAAAACATGCTGCAAGGTTTCCTGATGATATCCGAGATCAGGACATTGGTACCAACCGGATCTGATCATCACCAGATGTGACCCTCTGAACAATATTCTCAACACATGCAGCTGCCACAGTGTTGACTGATATAGATCACTTCCTGGTGTGCTCCAGAATCAGGATGTAAACCTTGAAGCTTTTTCATTCAAATCAGAAATGCCATCCTCGTATCTATGTTAGTCATACTACCAACCCAGATAAAACCCAACAGTTCCTTGACTCAGTTGAACAGGAGCTCTCTGGCACTCCAACGATGAGTGAAGAAGCAAAATGGCATTCAGGACACCATCTGCAATGCTACTGTCTCACCAGATTGGAAGCAAGATTGGAAAAATGTTGACTGATTCAAGACTAATGCCTCTGTGGAGGAACTTGCCATTGAAGCCAAGCAGTCCACTCTTCTTAATTGCATGAGGGATCCAAGCAAAAAGACTGCATAAGAAATGCCCGAAGTATAGTCCAACAGACTGTTAGGGGTGCATCATTGACTACTGGTTACAATATTGCCAGAATATCCAGTAGTCTCTCAACATGTGATGCTAGTGAATGTACGAAGGGATCAAAAAAGCAACAGGTCCATCAGCAAAAAAAAAACTCCATTGAAAACAAAAGCATGGGAGGTCATCACAAACTGCAATAAATAGATGAAGAGATGGGTGTAACACATTGATTTGTATTCTATTGAGAACACTCACTAAGGAAGCTCAAGACATTGTAGAAAACCTGCCTGTCTTGGTAGAGCTGGATACCAAATCCAAAGTGGAGGAGCTTGGCAAAATAATTGACTCACTTGAAAAGCTGTAGGTGCTGATGTTATACCTACTGAACTGGCACTCATGCAGCATCTGCACGAGCTTCGTTATCTCTGCTGGGGGGAAGGGACCAGTGCCCCAGGATATGGGTGATGCAGAGATTATGACCCTGTACAAAACAAGGGTAACCGCAGTGATTGTAACAACTGTCAAGGCATCACCCTGCTGAGCATTGTGGGAAACGTATTCGCCCTTGTTGCACTCATCAGACTTGCAGATCCTGGCTGAGTGCATCCACCCCAAATTGCAGTATGGTTCAGAACCAGAAGATCTACAATTGACATAACCTTCTCAGTCTGGTAGCTGTAAGAGAAATGCAGTGAACAAAGGAGATCACAGTATATTGCCTTCATCGATCTCACCAAGGCATTCGACCATGTGAGCAAAAGCGGTCTCTTCAAGCTCCTGGAGAAAATTGGCTGTGTGCCAAAGCTGCTCAGTGTGACCTCCTTTCCATGACATGGGTAAGGTCAGCTATAATGGGGCAATATTGGGACCCTTTGAGATCTGCAGTGGGGTCAAAAGGCCTATGTTCCGGCACCAACAGCAACAAAGAAGAAAATATGCCATTAGGTCATCTACAGAGGGTGCCTACTTACCAGAACTGGCAGAAATTTTTTACTTGATAAAATCAACACATGCCACCAAAGCTGCAGCCATTATGTCCAAGTTGAATAAGAGAGCGTAGAACAACAGCGACCTGACTAAAAGCGCCAACCTGCGAGTCTATAAAGCCTGCATCTCCAGTGCATTCCTCTACAGTATAGAGACCTAGACAAATAATCTAGTTAGGAAAAAAGGCTGAACAGTTTGCACCTTTATTGTCTCAGACATATATTTGGCATTTCTAGGCAGGACAAGATGACCAACTCAGATCCTGTAGCTTGTTAATACATCAGTATACATTCATTGCTAAGCCAACAACGTCAGCACTGGCTCGGCCACGTTCATCAGATGGATACCAGCCATGCACACACAGACCTCCTGTACGATGAGCTGGTCACTAGGTTATGACCTCTTGCTCCTGGGTAATATACCACCGCTGCAAGGACACCTGCAAGCAAGATATAAAAGTGCCCGACATTGACGCTGACAACTTGGAGGCAGTCGCTGATGGCTATATGGAAGCTGACTGTTTTGAGGGGCATTGGAAGAGGCGAGCAGAGACAACAGAAATAGAAAGCTCAGCTGACCAAAAATAGGACTTATAGAAAACACAGGCCTGCAAATCATGCACCTTCTCAATCCACTGTCTTCCTCTGCAGAAAATATGGCAAAGACTGCCATGCCAGAGTGGGGCTCCTGTGCCATTGTAAGCGATGCTTAGCACACAGAGTTTACCACCATGGCACAAAACATCATCTCATAAGACAGAAGGCTGCTTGTGCAATGTTGACTTTGGGGTAGGGTTGCTTCAAGCCTGATTATTAACCTAGAAATATTATTAGAAAACAGGAAAACGTTTCAAGAAAATATGTTCGTAAAATTGTTAATGATGGCCAGACAGCACCATCTTGAATAGAATTTTTCAGATAGTGATATCTATGGAGATATTATTGAGAATATTGGTCTTCCAACATCTAAAATTTACAGATGTTGGTGCTGCTTAATTGAAATTTTATCCTTGATGTATGCATTTCCAAGTGTTTGAAATAAAACATTGCATATAATGGCTTTAAGGCATTAAAAGGAGTATGTTTCACAGGTTTTAAAATTTATAGATACAGAACCTAATCAAATATAGAGACACTTGTAAGAATAACAAAGAAACCTTGCCAATTCTCATAACTACAGCAGATAAAGGAGGAGGAAGTTACCTTAGTCCTTGGTAATTACTAGAATACCTCTATTTAACTATATGTGCCATCTATATGTATTTGGAAGTAAATATTTTGGAAACCTGTTATTTTGCAAATGAAAATCAGCAGGACCAAACATCTCCTGCTAGGCATAAATACAAAAGCAAAATAATGCAGATTCTGAAAAAATTCTGGGGGGAAAAAAGTGCTGGAAACACTGAGCAGGCCTGGCCATATCAGTGGAGAGACAAACAGTGTTAGCACTTCAGGCCGATGACCTTTCATCAGAGTTGGAAACAGTCCAAGATGTAAAAGGTTGTAAGCAAGTACAGAGACAGGGAAAAGAGTAGTAGGGAACAAGAACAAAAATGAAGCTCTGTGATAGTCCCCTCTGTCTAGCTTCAGCACCCTGCTGGGGTTCTAAATCATGTAATTTTTCTGCCCCTATAAATCAAAGTAGTTGGATGTTGATGCATTGAATAGGCAGGAGTGCCCTTCATTCAGCCACTTTGACTTCAAGAAGTACACCAAAAGCAGAACTTGGGTGGGAGACAGGAAAATCTGAAAAAAAAGTTGTGGAGTGGGAATAGTGTGGTGCATACCAGCATGGACTTGAAAGGAGGGAAGGAGTGATAGCATTTATGAGAAATGAGTGATGGGGCTTGAGGGGGGATTGAGTGTCAGCATGAACTGAGTGAGAAAGAAGAGTACCTGCATGGACATTGGAGGAGGGTGTTCATGTGAACTCCTATTTTATTATGGATTCTACTTTCATCATAGCCTCTAATAGCCCTCTGTATATAAAGAAATCTGTAGTGAACTGAGAGATAAATGTCATTCTAAGCAATAATGCAGTGTGTTTCCCTGCTGGTAGCTGAACGGTGTCTTCCTGAATGTTAATGGAATCAGTTTAAGCAACATGAGTCAGAAAAAACTGAATTAGACATTGTTTGCTAGGGGTTAATAAATAATTGGTCCTCCTTCTGTCACGTGAGATGATGGTTTGCATCTTGGTGGCCAACTGTCTATTTAACATTGCCTGGTGCGGCTCAGGTACCGCATTCTGACATGGCAGTTGTTGCAATCACTAAAGAATATGCAAATAAGGTACACATGTCACTGGGAAACCAGGATGCAAAGTCACGTGTGACCAGTCTGTGCAGCAGTAGTTGCAGCTTTTGCTGTGATTAGTGACGGCTTCAGAATTCCTAGAGTAGACCTGTTTAGTGAGCTATTCTGTAACGTACATATGTTAGTTGTAACCTTCAAATAAGTCAAACTTATTTATAGTTTACCAATCATGTGTGAGAGATTGGTAAGTTTCCGTAAAGAAGCCATAAACACCACATGGTGGCAGCGTTGAGAGTTTGAAAACCCCAGGAGGAGCCACAGACTAGATTTGGTGCAGTGCAAAGGCTTTATGGACATTGAACCCCAGGAGACAGACTCCATTTGCAGACAGTATTTTGCAGAACAGTGAGTACCTGATATGTGTGAGAGCCATTAATGTGTGAATTAGTGGTTTAATTAATTAATTTAATAAATCAGTGGCAAGTGGGAGCACTGAGTCAGTTCAGTGTTGCACTGTGCAGTTGGTTTTGAATTGGGCAGAAAAGCTGCAGGGCAGTTAAGACATCCTCGGATGCCATTCCCACACAAAAGGCAAAATTGCATGAAACTGGCAAACAGTGCCACTGTTAAATATGCCAAAAACCTGAACTGCAGCCAAAAAAAAAGGGAAGAGAATTAAAAAAAAAACAGCAGCTGTGTTGCTGAACCTCTCCCCAGACTAGAGGTGTTACAGATCCCCATAAGTTGAGAACACCTGTAAAAGACAGGGAATTTCAGGAAGACGACCATCGAAGCCCCTATCATAAATTGGAAGGCCACAGATGTCCTATCTGAATTTAGGCCTTTTAAACAAAAGATAGAATTATGCATTTTAGATTTTAGAACTGGCTAAACAAGTGGAAATGAGGGTCTGCTTAGAGTTAGCACTTTGGGCTTGTTTGAGGAGGATCAGAAAGACCCTGTTAAGCTGTGGAACATGTTGGAGGATCAGCTTCGTGTGAAGATGAACTTCAGAATACACTGGCACTGATGGCTTACAGACAACAGCTGCAAGGATCAATTGCTCAGTTCATCAGGTACCTTGTTAAAGGCAAGAACTGTGATTTTTCAGAAGCTGATCTGTCTGAACAGATAATGGAGCTAGTTGTAGCTTCAATGCCTATTGAAGCCTTCCAAAAAGACCTTTAGGAGAAACAGAAAGGTCAAGGTATTGATACACTTCTAAAAGATGACAGAAAATGTGAAACCACTGTGGCTGGGCAGCAACACCTGAGAGCATTGGGTGCAGCTATTAGCATTAGTGCAGTAGCCAGGACACAGAAAGCAAGCAAGCTGTGTGGGAAGTGCAGTCTCCTGCACCAAGCGTGAAACTGTCCCAACCGTAAAACTGTCCTACGTTCTATGACCTTTGCAAGGAATGTGGTATTAGAGCAGATTGGGCTTGCTAATGCAAGAAATCTGATTCTGGAGGTACAACCAGAGATTACTTTAAGATATATGACCAAACAAAAAGTACGTGCGGCATACCAGCAGCAACAATAGTGAGTGCACCAGACACCTACATGAATATAAGCATGTATGCAAGGTTAGCAGCAAGACAGACCAGGGTGAAGATAGTAAAAAAAATCTTCAACCTGGAAGTGATCAGCATATTGTCAATGTGACACTGTGTAATGAAGTTAAATGGACGCTTTTGCTACTATCAACTATTGCATGCCCGAAGAAAAGCAACAAAAACACACAGCCAAATTTGGCACAGGAGCGAGCGCAAGCATCCTATCGGTCAGAATTCTGAAGGATATGTGTCTAGATCATTGGGAATCAATGGTACAAACTATGACAGCTAAACTACAGTGGATTCTCCATTCATTGCATTGGTATGTTGACCTTGAAGACAGCTATAGCGAGTTGATGTGGAAACCACAACTATTCTAATTGGTGGACACGAGCGGACCAGCAGTAGCCAAGTTACTGGCATGTGCGCAACTCAACTTTGTGACCATACACAAGATAACCAGTGCACCTATTGCAGAAGAGGCCAAAAATAATCACATTGAGTCAATCCATGACCTATATTCAAGCAAATTTGATACTATAGGAAACTTCGGAGGTGATGCTGTGCTACACCTCACAAAAGATGCAATCCTGTTGATTGATCACTCTTTCAAAGTGCAGTGCGCACATACAAAAGAAGCTTAAGAGCGTGTTGGATGACTTGGAGTGTAACAGCATTATCTATCGTGCACCAGCACACTGGTGCAGCTCTATCATGTGTATTGAAAAGATGGCACAATTCTGGTATGCTTGGACTCAAGACCCAGATGCCTGCAAAAGATTCCAATGTTAGAGGAAATGAATCCCAAACTCACAGGAGCAAAGTTTTTCTCTAAGTTGAACGCCAAACATGGATATTAGTTGGTTCATTTGACAGAGGGATCTCAAGAAATCACTGCTTTCAGGATACAGTTGGGAAGATACTGCTTCCAGAGATTACCTTTTGGTTTTACCATTAGCCAGGATCTGTTCCAACAGCATCTGGACAGAATTACAGAAAATGTTCCTGGATGAGTATGCATTGCTGGTGATGTTGCAGTGATGAGCAAAACCAAAGAGCATGACCAAAATTTACATTCACTGGCAGCAGCTCGTTGTGAAGGACTGATCTTCAACTGCAAGAAATGTCAGGTGAATGTGCGTCAAATTAATTTTTTCGGCTCCATTTATTCAAGTTCCAGGATCCGTCCTGACCCAGGCAAACTCGAAAATATGACATATGCCCACTGTCCAGGACAGAGAGAACTTAAGATGCCTCAGATTCTTCAACTTCTTAGCATTATATATACCGAACTTCACTGAAAGAGCATCACTACTTAGGGAGGTATTAAGGAGGGATGTTCCATATGTATGATAGGAGGAACATCAACATGTGTTCAAGTCAGTTAAACAGGCATTGTGAGAGGAACATAACATAAGAAATAGGAGCAGGAGTAAGCCATTCGGCCCCTCAAGCCTACCTCACCATTCAATAAGATCATGGCTGATCTGCCCCAGACCTCAACTCCTCTTTCATACCAGCTTCTCATAGCCCTCAACTCCCCGATATTTCAAAAATCTAACTACCCCCTCTTTAGGTATTTTGTGATCTAGCCTCCACAACTCTGTGGTAGAGAATTCCAGACATTCACTACCCTTTGAGAGAAAAAATTCCCTTGCATCTCAGTTTTAAATGAGTATCCCCTTATTCTGTAACGAAGGATGAACCACCTGTGGTTAACAAAGGTGGTCAAGGAGAGTATCCAATCGAAAACTAAGGCATGCAAAGCGGCGAAAACTAGTGGTAGACCAGAGGATTAGGAATTTTTTAGGAACCAGCAACGGTAGACTAAAAAGCTAATAAAGAGGGAGAAAATTGATTTATGAAAGTAAATTGGCAAGAAATATAAAAACAAACAGCAAGAGCTTCTACAGGTAAATAAAAAGAGAGTGTGGCTAAGGTGAGCGTGGGACCTTGTTTATTAGCTTTTTAGTCATCTGCTGCTGGTTCCTTTAAAAAAAAAAATTCCCAATCCTCTGGCTTACTACTAGTTTTTGCTGCTTTGTATGCCTTAATTTTTGATTGGATACGCTCCTTGACCACCTTTGTTAGCCACAGGTGGTTCATCCTTCTCATCAAGTCCTTTTTTTTTGACCAGGATAAATTTTTGCTGAGCGTTATGGAATATCTGCTTAAATATCTGCCAGTGCTCACTCACTGACCTTCCCCTTAGCCTATTTTCCTAGCCTGCTTTCGCTTTAGACAACCCTTTCTTCATACCTCTGTAATTGCCCTTATTTAAGTTGAGGACCCTGGTTTGAGACCCGAGTTGCTCGCCCTCAAACTGAATTTGAAATTCTACCATGTTGTGATTGCTATCCCCTAGAGGATCCTTAACTACAATATCTCTTATTAATCCCACCTCATTACACATTACTAGATCTAAAATAACCTGTTCCTAGGTAGGTTCTGCAACATATTGCTTTAAGAAACAATTCCTGATGCACTTTCATTTTTTATGTTACCCCTGCCAATCTGATTTGTCCAGTCAATATGCAGATTAAAATCACCCACGACTATATTGCACCTTTCTTACACGCCTCCATTATTTCCCAATTTATACTTTGTCCTACAGTAAGGCAACTCTTCCGGGGCCTATAGACGACCCCCACCCATCACTTCTTCCCCTTGCTATTCTTTATTTCCACCCAAACTGATTCCACATCACGATCTATTGCACTTACATCACTACTCACCACCACACTGATACCTTCCTTTATTACCAAAGCTACCCCATATCCTTTTTCCAGAACATCAAATACTCTTGAATATTGAGTTCCCAGTCTTGGTTGTAGTGCAACCATTTCTCTGTATGTGCTCTACAATGCTACAGCCCAAGAAAGGAGACAGTCTTCAAGGTTAGATTCAAAAAAGATCCCATACATATGTATTTGGTAAACAATTCATTGTGAAAACTGACCGCAAATGATTGGAAGTGATTTGGTGCAAGCTGTTGTCAAGTGCACCACCCAGACTACAGCAATTTCCAATAAAAATACAAGATATGACTGAAATCCATTACAAACTGAGTAGCAAAATGGTTATTTCAGGCACATTGAGCAGGTGACAAAATCTGAAAAACTGCAGATGTTCGACCTACGTGTAGATAACATAGATAATGAAGTAGAAGATGTAATCAGTGTTGATCTTATGAGTTTTGGTCAAGACAAGTGCAACCAACTTCAGGAGGGAGTAGCAAATGATCCACGACTGAAGGCATTATGAAAAGTAATTGTAGAAGGCTAGCCTGATATGGCACAAGAAGTGCCAAAATACCTAAGTTTGCTTCTACTAAAATGTTTTTGGCCGTACAGAGATGAATTAGGTATTTAAGAGACATGATTTTCAAAGGAAAGCAAGTGCTTGTATCTGAATCTCTTTGCCAGGACATGTTGTCACAGCTGCTGGGCATATGGACATCGAGTGAATAAGGTGTGCCAGGCAAGTGCAATTGTGTATTGGCCGGTGATCAACAACTATATCGAGAAGGTAGTGAGGATGTGCAAAACATGCCAGAGTCACCAATCACATCAAAACAAAGAAGCACTACACTCTCGCAAGGCTCCATTGCAGCTTTGATCCAAAATTGTAACAGATATATTTGCTGTCTGTGACAATTCTCCCAGTCACTGATTACTTTTCCAAGTTTCTAATCATCAATTGAAGGATACCTCGAATGCATCCGTGGGGAACATAGTGAGCAACATTCTCTCTTCAGTGCATCTAAAGAGATTATACTGGACAACAGGCCACAGTATACTGGCAGACCTTTTAGGGACATGTCTGCCAAATAGAACATTAATCATGTGACAGCCTCACCACACTATTCCAGATATAATGGTCTTGCTGAGCGAATGGACTGTACCGTTAAGGCATTAATTGTGCAGAGAAACAAAACACTCTCTCCATATTTTTATGTTATACTTGAGAGCGGCACCTTTAGACATAGGTTTGTCATCACTATCGGAAATCATGTTTAGGAGACAGGCTAGTACAACTTTGCCAAGCCATCCCCATCCAAATTCTCAGGAACAAAGGAAAAACTTTTCAAAAAACAAAGGAGAATGCAGACAGTATACAACCGACAAGCAGGTGCAGAACTTTCTAGTCTGCGTAAGATTCAGATCATACATGCCACCCAGAGAACCTGGTTACCTGTGGAAGTATCTAAAGTGTGCAATGAGCCTAAATCCTATGAAGTCACAAAACCAAATGGGGTGATGTTAAGGAGAAACAGAAACCAGCTAAGAGAATTGCTCAGCTGTATAACACCCAGCACTCCAGTTGCGTCTATAACACATCCAAAGATGAACTTGGAAAGTGAAATTGTGGAGGACCACGATGAAAACAATCAGCATTCCAATAATACACAGGATGCCAATGCAAGAACACCAAAGTGATGAGCCTAGATCTCAGGAAGGTTATACCATCACGAGATCTAGGAGGATTAGTAGGACCCCTATACGTTATACAGATTCTTATATCTTTGCTCATCAATTAAGACTTTGTCTATTATGTACAGTTTTTGCAACCACTGTCAATATATCTAATGTTATCATAGCGGGGGAAGGGGAATGTTATAATGTCACATTAAGAAAATATGCAAGTGATATACACATGTCACTGAGGAACCAGGATGTAAAGCACCATGTGACCAGTCAGTGCATCAATTGTTGCTGAGAGTACTTGTGGTCGCTGAATCCCTAGAATAGGCCTGTTTGGGCTACCCTACAACATTCATGCATTAGTTGTAGTCTTCAAATAAATTAAACCTACTTATAGTTTACCAATCGTGAGTGTGAGATTCGTGAGTTTGCGTAAAGAAGCTGGAAATGCAACAGCAGTCTCTGCCACATTTGCTGCAGAATGAAGACAGCAGGCTGAAAACGTTCAGGATTCGGTGGCCCCTGTGTTCTTTGGGACCTGCAGTCAGCTGAGCTTTGTTTCTCCTCACCCCTTCCATTGCCTCCTATTTGTCAGTCTCCAGAGGTCAAGGCAGTTGGTGACTGTCTCCCAGTTGTCTATTTCGATGTCTGTCACCTTCATATCTTGCTTGCAAGTGTCCTTATAGCATTTGCATGTTTGTCTAGCAACCTGATGGCCAGTTCTCTGTACAGAAGGTCTTTGGGCATATGGCTGTAATTCATCCAATGAACATAACTGAGCCAGCGCAGACATCGTTGGTTTAGTAATGAGAGTATGCTGATGGAATTAGCATGCCCCAGGATCTCTGAGCAAGTGACCTTGCCCTATCAAGAGATGTCAAGTATACGTCTGAAACAGCAAAGGTGGAAACTGTTCAGCCTTTTCTCCTGACTAACGTATGTTGCCCAGATCTCACTTTAGAAGAGTGCACAGGGGTCACAGGTTTGGTAGGTTCAGTTTGGTGTTCAGTTCTTGTTCCACATTCTTAGCTTGGACATAAGCATTGCAAAAGTTGCATATGTTATGTTGATTTTAGCATCAAATGACTGATTGCTAGTGATAGTGGAGCCTAGATTTATGAAGCTATCAATTACCTCCAGAGTCACATTATCAATATTAATTGATGGTAATATGACAGCCTCTTGACCATGGCATTTGTGTCCCTGATGTTCAAACCAAACTCTTTACTGGTGTAAGAGAGTCTGTCCATTTGTCGCTGAAAGTATTCCTCATTGTGGAATGCTAGTGAAACATCATCGGTGTAGAGCAACTCTTTGATGAGGGTTTAGCACACTTATGTCTGATATCAGGCAGACAAGACTGAAGAACTTTCCAACAGTTCTGGTATTTAAGTAAACAATTAGTAGGTAGCAAACCTGACTGTACAACTTAAATAAAAACACAAAATGATGGAAATAACAAAGAAGCCAGCCAGCATCTGAAAAAAAAACAGATGAGGAAATGTTAACCTGCATTTTCTCTTTCTGCATGGATTTCCAGCATTCAAATGTTTTCTTTCATTTTTACAGAAACATTTTTCTAAAATAAATTGGTTTTGGGTTATGTGGGAACTATGCTTGCAAGTTACTTAGCTAAGGCTTGGAAGAAGACCCTTTCAGATTTTGTAAGAACACTGCGATCAGTATCCTGACGACCTTTATCAAGGGCACCAACCAAATTCCTAATTCTTTCTCTTTAAATTCTAGTTAAGGGACCATCGAGTTGACCACCCGCCCAACCTATGCCTCGGAATGAATGATTTAACTCTCCAAACTACCTTGCATCAACCAATTCGGGTTATATTAGCATTTATCTTTATCTCTTATTAAGATACTCGAGCTGCTGAGTTCCAAAAAAAATATATACGTTAATTATTAACAACTGTTTGTTAGCTTCAGAAACATAGTTAGCAACACCTGACCATAAACATTCGGCATGCAAATAATTTAGAAGGTAGATTTGACTAACAAAATGAGTAACACATTATATAGAGCGGTTTGGTTGTATCACAGTAACTCAGTATTAATTTATTTGCACTATAACAATTTATAGTTTTTGTAAAAAAAAAGCCAAATTGAAATAAATTGCCGACATTAATTTGGGATTATGTTCCTTAAATAGATCACCAGTTAACAGCATTAGATAGCCAGTCTATTGGATAGATTAGAGTCTCTGTCCTGGTAGTTCAGTGTTTCCAGAAATTTTATAGACGCATCTTTCTCCATACGCAAAATAAAGATGATAAACAAAAAGAATCCAAAAAGCAAAAACAGGAAATTGTGTCAAAAACATTCCCTTATATGCTTTTGTCTTTTCAAAAAGCAAACCTTCCATTTAATCTGAGTGATCTGTCAGAAGAGTCCTCTTTTTGGTATCAGTTACTTCAAACAGCTATATTGGTGCCCTGATGACCTCCACTAGCTGAAACTGTAGAATCCAGGCATGTTAGGTGACAAATTAATTTCCCTAGCTTTTCAGTCTCTTCACAATAAAGAGCATTGCATTATTTCTGTTATGGAGTTGCTCACTTCTATCTCCTATTAAGCTATCTCTGAACTTGTGACATTGATAGCCTTTCCTCCTTAGGTTTTTGAAGAAGTCTGGTTACTTTTAAGTATCCAGAATTTTGGCAATATTCCATTTACACTCTAGTTACTGATTTCATTTTTAGAGCACCTTTAATGGAATTTTCAGGGTGTTGTATCTAAACCGAAGCATGTGATGAGACCCTAAAGGGGCTTCAATTTTTAGACCTTTGCCTTAATATCATAAAAGACTGATGCTTTAATTGTCAATAATTCCAAAGATTGCTTTTCTCCTCTTTACACAATTATATATTGAACACGGACACACTTCATTCAACGTTTGGTGTAGTGCATGTTACTTTTACATTTTCATCCCAGTGGTGGAAAAAGTGCTCTTCCCACCCAACTTTGCACCTAAGATAACAAGTTCTTGATAAATGGTCAAATAAGTACTACAGAACTTTCTTTTCCCCCAGGATATGTTTTGTCGATAAATTATGAAATAAGCATTCCACACCTCTACCACAAGTAGTGTCTCAAAACCAGCAACTTTGGAGCTAAGTCCATGCTGGATTTTGGATCTTACCAGCTTTTGGAGGAAAAGTTCAGAACCTTAATTCACTTAACAGGAGACACATGAAATCAAGTGACTAAGTTTCTTTTTATTAAAGTTTTAAAAAAATACATAATAGCGAAGAAATAACATTTGAAAAAAAATCAGTAATAAGCTAAGTAAAGCTGTGCTGGATTTGGGTCAAACTGGGTGGTGGGGTCAAGGGTCACTTGGAGCACAGGAAAAGACTAGCACACGAAGCCAATAACTATTCTGCATGCCACCACGCCAATGGAGCACCTAGCTGAATTGTCCCGGTAAATTATTTTACTCATTTAATTACAATTAAAATGAATGCATGCCAGCTCATAAAAATATCCGGTTTTCAGACAACTCCAGTTTTCAGATACTGGATTTAACAAACTATACCTATGATATGAATTGTGATTCATTTTCTTTTAATTGTTAAATTTTGTGAAGTCATTCAATGAGAGAGTCTTTTTAATGTGAACAGTGCCATGAATTTCTCTATTAAATTGTAAAACTGTTTATCCCACTGCCTAAGGCCATTAGGCATAAATGAAAGTGGCATGTGCATTCATCTGGCCTGCATTCTCAACCAGCCTCAGTTGTTTTATTCTGGAAATGTAAAGATTGTTCTCAAACATCGCACCTCTCTTTTGCTACATAGAATTCTAACTCCTTGGGTGGAAAGAAGTTTGAAATCCCAAAAGCTAATTTTTGTCCTTGCCCTAAGTAGAATGTCACCTAAGGTTTGATAGTTAACCAAGTAGTTGAAATTCTAATAAGAAAGAAGCATTTGTATAATATTATATCACATTTTTGAGAAACCTCTAAATGCATTTAAGTATCTCAAGTCCCTGCTACTTAAGTAAACATGGAGGCAATTTGTGCAGAGCAAAATCCCCAGCAGTATGAGATGAATAGCTAATTAATCTACTTTTTGATGGTGTTGGTGGAGAGGGAATTATTGGACAGGATACAGAGAGCACTATTGTTTAATAGCCATATGGACTCTTTAACATCTGAACAGTAGACAGGACTGTAGTTTAACATCTCAACCAAAATACAGTATTATTTGTAATGCAACATTCAATATTGCAATGTCAGCAAAGACTGTGCACTCAAGACTTGGATTTGGTCTTAAACCCACAATCTTCTAATTTAGGTGATTTATGTTATTTACATCTGTGACTCACTATTAACATGGTGGTTTAATGATCTCACCCAGACCAACATGTCCCCTTTAAGGCACAATGTGTTAACTCACCATAGTGCTGTACATTGCACAAAAAGATCAACTGTGGTCAGGAAATCTTGCTGATGTGTAAAACTGTATAAAAACAGAATTATAACAAAAAAGTGTAGCATCCTTTATTTACATACATATCATTCACATCAGTGTATTAATGAAATCTCCAAAAAAATTTGATAGCATTCCTCTGAAGTACCTTGTGGTGTTTTAATATGTTACAGGTGTTATATAAATACAAGTTGTTGTATATGTTTATCTTGACACAGGCTGGCTCTAACACTTCAAATTTAGCATGAGAAGATGCTCAAACTGTGAAATGCATGATTTTCTTCCCATGTAGTGAGGAGGAAGCTAGCACCTAAATAGACAAAATATTTTCACAAGTGGAATAATTTCTGTATTTCACAATTCCTAGGGAAGAGCAGGGGAGTGGAACTAATTGGATAGCTCTTCAAAGAACCTGCACAGACATGTTGCATCTACTTACTATGCTGTATGATTCAATGATTTTGTATGAATAGCAGTTAGGCTTGCCTACCCCCCAGTGGGAATTTTGTCTGTTTTCAGCTAAGCAGAAAGAAAAGGGAAAAAAAATATCTGGAAAACTCAGCAGGTCTGGCAGCGTCTGCAGAGAGGAACACAGTTAACGTTTTGAGTCTGTATGACTCTTCAACAGAACTAAGTAAAAATAGAAAAGAGGTGAAATATAAGTTGGTTTAAGGAGGGGGGGGGTGTAGAGCTGGATAGCGGACCAGTGATAGATAGAGATAGCCAAAAGATGTCATAGACAAAAGAACAAAGAGGTGTTGAAGGTGGTGATATTATCTAAGGAATGTGCTAATTAAGGGTAGAAAGCAGGACAAGCAAGGTACAGATAGCCCTAGTGGGCATGGGGTGGGGTGAAGGGAAGGGATTGAAATAGGCTAAAAGCTAGAGATAAAACAATGGATGGAAATACATTTAAAAATAATGGAAATAGGTGGGAAAAGAAAAATCTATATAAATTATTGGAAAAAGGGGGAGGATTGGAAAGGGGGTGGGGATGTAGGAGAGAGTTCATGATCTAAAATTGTTGAACTCAATATTCAGTCCGGAAGGCTGTAAGTGCCTAGTCGGAAGATGAGGTGCTGTTCCTCCAGTTTGTGTTGAGCTTCACTGGAGCAATGCAGCAGGCCAAGGACAGACATGTGGGCATGAGAGCATGGTGGAGTGTTGAAATGGCAAGCGAAAGGGAGGTCTGGGTTATGCTTGCGGACAGACTGAAGGTGTTCTGCAAAGCGTTCACCCAGTCTGCATTTGGTCTCTCCACTGTAGAGGAAACCGCATTGGGAGCAACGAATGCAGTAGACTAAATTGAGGGAAGTGCCATCGGAGGGGGTTGAGGTGTAGGGGGTGATGGAGGAGTGGACCAGGATGTCCGGGAAGGAACGATCCCTGCAGAATGCCGCCGGGGAGGGGGGGAGGGGTGGGGAGATGTGTTTGGTGTTGGCATCATGCTTTTAGCCTATTTCAATCCCTTCCCTTCACCCCATGCCACCCCCACTAGGGCTATCTGTACCTTGCTTGCACATTCCTTAGATAATATTACCACCTTCAACACCTTTGTCCTTTTGTCTATGACATCTTTTGGCTATCTCCACCTATCACTGGCCTCTATCCAGCTCTAAACCCCCCCCCGCCCCAACCTTAAACCAGCTTATGTTTCACCTCTTTTCTATTTTTACTTAGTTCTGTTGAAGAGCCATACGGACTTGAAACGTTAACTGTGTTCCTCTCCGCAGATGCTGCAAGACCTGCTGAGTTTTTCCAGGTATTTTTATTTTTGTTTTGGATTTCCAGCATCCGTAGTTTTTTGCTTTTATCAGAAAGGAAAGGACTCTCTGAAGGTAACTGTCAGTGAATAAGTGCCTAGCAGAAATGCATATTTATCAGTTGATCATGGTGTTGTATTAGTAAGTAACTAGGAAAGTTGGCCTCCAGCTAAAAGAGGAAGGAAGATGGTCAGAGTGGAGCCTAAAGAGGAAAATGTGTGTGGAGAGGGAACAGTGAAGGAAATGAGAACTTTATTTTGTACAACTAGACAATTCTGAACATTTATTTTTCATGTTGGCTAGAAAAGGGACATCCTTATGTATTTGAAACAGTTTTTAAACAATCTCTAAAAGACTTCTTCAAAAATTGTATGTATTATGCACAAGACATTTTATATGTAAATAAAGGTGTTTCTAAGTATAGTACAGTTATGAGGGGGAGACAGTTCTGATGATTTTGAGAGTTGCATATTTTTCCTAATGTGCATATTTGTCTTCAACTGGTTCTGTTGTGAGATTTTTTTATATAATTTATTCAAGGCATCATAAAACCTTAATCTTGAGGACTGTAATCCTACAGGCACTGCTACCTCATCCGGAATGCTAACCTTATAGATTTTGGGTTTGAGTCTCCTGCATATATACAGGTAGTGCATTTTACAATAAGTAATATGTTACTTTTTCCAACCTGGCAAGGCTTGACTGTCAGTTTCATGTGCTGACATGACTTTGATAGTTCTTTGATCTAATGAAGAGATTTTATGTTGAGTATGCTGAAAACTCGCAATACCTTGTCTTGGTTTTAGAGAAGTTTATTTTGGACTGTAATCATGTAACATCATGTAGTACTGCCAACAAAATCTGTCCAAATGCTCTGGAAGATAGCTAATGGGTGGAGGATCATACTGTCATTTTGAAAGAAGCTAAAATCCTCCAGAACAGTCTGGAGTATTTGAAGTGGCAACATTCTAGGGAGCTTTTTTAAAAAAAAAATCAGAGTGCTATGCCAATGGATTGGTCCCTCCACCAGTTCTCTAAGTGGGTGTTGGATCCCTTTCTGCCTTTGGAAGTAGTTCTTCTACGTTTCTCAACTGCTTCTCTTACAACAGCCAAAAGTATTCTTTGTCAATTTATTCTTCTCCAGTGTTGATAATTGTAGAGGTCACCATTTTGAGATTGTCATTGTCTTTCAATCAGCATATTTTACTAATGCATTCTTTTAAGATAATTTTGTGAATGACCCAACACTACTGTTCAGAGCATCTTTATAAAACTTGTATTGTTTAGCATTTACCAATGCTATCCAATATAAATTTAATTTACTGCTTTGCCTTTACTTGTCTTTCCCAATTTTGTCTATTTTGTTTTAAATTCTGGTAAAGCTCTCATTTTAATTAAAACTTGCGTTCCTTCTCCCAGAAGGCAAATCTGTTGCCTACAGGAGTAGGGGGAAAGTCCCTTTCTGTGTGTATCCTGCTGAACAAACTGGAGAATGATATGCATGTAGATAAGTGTATATAAACCTGGTTAAATTAATTTATTAGAACCAGGTGCTTCTCATCTGCAGCCTTGTGTTTTCAGGTTTTCAGACTTTGCCATGGTTTCAAAATATAAGATATTATACTTTATCTGTTACTTTCTTTATCAAAATTAAAATTGTATTTGCCTAGTGGGGCGTGAAGATATGGATTTTTGACTAACATAAGGTTGTAAAAATTTCAACATTCAAGTTCATCCCTGTACTAAGACATGGCTGGATAAAACTACAAGTTGGATCTTTCGTGTAATCATCCAGAATGATATAGTCAGTTCCTACCACTACTGTTTATTAAATGAAATGGTTCCAGAAACATTGAATGAAGTGTTACAGTTGGAATCATTTTATAATGTATACACATGATAAGTCCTGTGCTTGTATAATGGATAGCTGCATATAAGTGACATTTATGAATTAGCTAATAAAAAGTTGTTATTTGTCATATATTTCATTTTGTCTGCTCAGAATCCATACTGAGCACTTTCGGGTCAGATGTAGCGTAGCTAGTGGTAAGACAAACTTCCTCCTTTCTGCCACAAATGCCTTAAAAGGGAAATGTATTCTGTGTGTTTTCATAATTTAACTGTTACAATAGACATATGTACTGATGTGTCCATCATCATTTATCATCAAGTTTTACATTTCCAAAAAACAGATTTTCTTTATAGTGCTTTCATTGGGGTGGCATATTATTTCCAGTAGCAATATGAATGGCATCAATGGATTGTGGTAGATGGATAGACTTGCCCATTAATGTTACAAAAACAGCAATGTATTGGTTAGATGCCTGCATAAGCCAGTTCCCTGGATGCCTCTAACTAACATTTAAAATATTAAATGTGAATGCCGTCTGATCATTCATTAAGTGCGAATATTTCCCTGCATAGTATTTAGAATTGTGTGATAGTTAAGTAAAATGCAGATCTCCTTTAGTACAACTTCAAAAGAATGTTACCCGCAGTGAGATATTTTAATAACAGCCACTATGATGGCTTCTCTGAGTGAGGCTACCAGTTACGTAAAGAGTTACCCTCTTGACTTGTTGTCCAGCAACTGGATTGAGACTCCTCAAGCTTATTCACTTAGCACTTACATTTCTAGTAAAGGGTAAAGCTGGGTCATGGGATGGAGGGGCACTGTTCATAATCCACTTAATCACATAGTTGGACAGCATTTATAATAATTAAACTGATATCCCTGGTTCCTTTATCAAAAAACAGAAAATGAAGAAGTGCTTTAAGTGAACACCTTTTGGGATTGGATTTTTCTTGAAAGAATCAAATTTTCAGAATTTTTAGCTCTTTTGCATATTAAAATGCCAATATATGTCATTCATGAATATACAGACTAGTTCAGGTCATTTATATCCGCAAACAAATCTGAAATCATCTTAGTTTCTTGATTTAAAAAAAAATAGAAATATGACTATATACTTCAAATTGTTTGAGACAAGCCCATAAACCTCAAAGACTGGCGATACTGTAGCTTTTTAAGTGCTCTCACTTCGCATGTCTTTCTGGAATTTCTCGCTTACCAAACTCAGTACTGATCTTCTAACAGTTTTAGAGAGCAGAAAGTACATGATTGGGTCCAAGCAACTGTTGAAAGCAGAAAGCAAGAGTGATATCTCATTTGTTTTATTCAGCACATTTTTCCAGTAACAGCTTGTTTGGTGGAGCTGAGATGCGATGTAGAAGAACCGGGAGATATGATATGGAACGAAGCAGACGGTGAAAATGAAAGGAACAATGAATGTTTTTGTTGCAGCGCTGCTGAGAATTTTGCTGTTGGGAAAACCAGGCTTTTCTACACTGAGTTTAGAAAGTTTTTTTGCAATTTTTCCATATGAAAAAACGAGGCAAAAAAATATAATCCAAAAATTAATCACAATAACAAGGTTTATGTATGCTTTGAAGTGATCTCTTTCTCTGTAATGGAAGCATTTGGAATTGTCAGCTGTTCTGGGCTCCAAAAGCATTGGTACAATAGTCAGAATGGAGACAAACCAGACGGCAGCACAAATCATTGTGCTTTGCGTGGCATTCCGAAATTTATAGTGCTGCAAAGGCCTTGTTATTTTTAAGTACCGATCCACACTGATGAGTCCTAAAAGTATAATGCTAATATACATGGTCATGTAAAATAGATTGCCTACAATACTGCAGAACAATTTTCCTAATATCCATTGGTTATGATTTGCATGATATGCTATTCTGAAAGGGAGGCAGGAAATTGAGAGGAGGTCTGCAATTGCCATATTGATCAGATAGACATGGATGGAATTTTTCTTGTTTTGAATGAAGAAAAATATGCACAGTGCTGAAATGTTGCTGATCAGTCCAGTTAGAAAAATGAGAGAGTATGTTACAGAAAACATTAGGAAGCTCTCATGTATGGTGCAGTTTTGGTCAGCTGATGTATTCACCTCCATTCTTGCCTTAAGTGATTTATTTCCATTTTCTGACAGCCAGTAGCTCATTGGCAGATTGGTAGTTCCCATATTTTCAGGCAATGATGATAATTTGAGAGGAAGTGTCTATTTCTGTAATGAAATGGAATCTCTATTAATATGAAGCATATTAGATGGCAAATGACCAAGGCAAAGTATATTTGTAAGACATAATTTGTAGGACGTTTGTTAGACCAACCAGCCTAACATCGGTTGTGGGGAAACATTTAGATTCCCAGATCCAGCGCAAAATTAATGATCACTTGAAAGAACATGGGTTATTAAATGGACGTCAAGCATTTGTTAAAGGCAAATCATATTTTTGATTTGGCACCTTAGTTATGTGGAGAGACTAAAAAAGCTGGAATTGATTTCAATAAAGCAGAGTAGATTATGGGGAGATTTAATGGAGATGTTCAAATTGTGAGGGGATTTGGTAACTGTTTCCACTGGCAAAAAGATGGAATGCCAGAGAACGTAGATTTAAGATATTTGACAAAAGAAAAAGCAGGATGAAAATTTATTTTATGTTGCAAGTTGTCATCTGGAATGCACTATCTGAAAGCCGGTGGAAGCGGATTCAATTGTAACCTTCTAAAGCAAATTAGACATATACTTGAATGGAAACTTTTGCAGGGCTGCGGGGAATGAACAGGGATTCAGATTAATTGGAAGTTCTTTCAAACTGCTGGCATACATATTATGGGTTGAACAGCCTCCCATGCATTGTGATTCTATGATCAAGCTTAAGTTTTAACTGGGTCTGTTCAGTGTTCGTTAATGTAAAATGTTAATTTTAAACAGGAGACCGTTGATCCCTGCCTGCAACAAGTAACAAAAGAAACTGCTGCAGAGAGACACCTCACATGTTCATAGTGGCACTCTTCATATTGCATTCTGAATTGACTTTAATCTCTAAAGCTAGAAAGGCTTTTTTCTAGAATTAGATTTAAAATTCTAGAAAAAAGCATTGTTGACCACTCCTTCGGTCTAGCTTCTATCCTGCTTATTGCTGTTGACCTGTGATATAGACAATAAAGCATTGTCTCTGCACCAATCTGATATAGTTGATCAAACTTTCCTCTTCCAACGCATTGCTTGCCTCTGTTATTCAGCTCTTTGGGACTCTTCTTGTGTGGTTCCACTCCATTTTTGCTCGAACGGAACCAGCACGTCTTGAGCAATGTTGTCTCTGCCCTACCTTAAGAATCTGTCCTTAACTAACTCCTCTTCCTCATCAGGATGCTGCTCCTAAATTCATAGGCATAGGATTAGCTTCCATGTGCATGGTTAGGATATCCAGCTGTATCTTTCCATTATCTCTCCAGACTCCACAACTATCTCTGCACTGTCAGACTACCTGTTTGACATCAAATTGGATGAGTAAAAAATTTTGTTTCAATTTATATTCAGGAAGACTGAATCCAAAGTTTTCGGCGCCTACCATAAACCCCATTCCCTTTCTACTGATTCCATTCCTTTCCTTGGTGGTAATTATTTAGGCGGAGGCAGATCATACACAACCCCAAAAAAACCCAAATCCTGTTCAACAAAGAATAGTGTGGAAAGAGCAGGAATGGTGTTGGAATTAGGGAGAGGCAATCGCGTAGTGGCATTGTCGCAGGACTAGTAATCCAGAGACCCAGGGTAATTCACTGGGGACCCGGGTTCGAATTCAATGAAAATCTGGAATTAAAAGTCTACCAATGACCATGAAACCATTGCCGATTGTTGTAAAAACCCATCTGGTTCACTAATATCCTTTAGGGAGGGAAATCTGTTATTCTTACCTGGTCTGGCCTATATGTGACTCCAGACCCACAGCAATGTAGTTGACTCTTAAATGCCCTCTGAAATGGCCTAGCAGGCCACTCAGTTGTAACAAACTGCTATAAAGTCACAAAAAAGGAAAGAAACCGGACAGACCATCCGGCATCAATCTCGGCATCGGAAACGACAGTGGCAACCTCAGCCCTGTTGACCCTGCAAAGTCCTCCTTACTAATATCTGAGGGCTAGTGGCAAGATTGGGATAGCTGTCTCACAGACTAGTCAATAACAGCCTCACATAGTCATCCTCACAGTCATACCTTACGGATAGTGTCTCAGACACCACCATCACCATCCCTGAGTATGTACTGTCCCATCAGCAGAACAGGCCCAGCAGAGTTGGCGGCACAGTGGTGTACAGTTGGGAGGGAGTTGCCCTGGGAGTCCTCAACATCAGCTCCAGACCCCGTGAAGTCTCATGACATCAGGCCAAACATGGGCAAGGAAACCTGCTGATTACCACGTATTGCCCTCCCTAAGCTGATGAGTCAGTGCTGCTCCATGTCGAACACCACTTGGAAGAAGCACTGAGGGTGGCAAGGGTGCAGAATGTACTCTGGGTGGGGGCCTTCAATGTCCATCAAGAGTGGCTCAGTAGCACCACTACTGACCGAGCTGGCCAAGCTTTAAATGACAAAGCTGCTAGACCGGGTCTGCAGCAGGTGGTGAAGGAACCAACAAGAGGGAAAAACATACTTGTCCTCGTCAACCTGCCTGTCACAGATGCATCTTTCCGTCAACCTGGTGAAGCTATAACACAGGACTACTTGTGTGCCAAACAGCATAAGCAGCAAATGTTAGACAAGGCTAGGCAACCCCACAACCAACGGATCAGAACTAAGCTCTGCAGTCCTGCTACATCCAGTTGTGAATGGTGGTGGATAATTAAACAACTCACTGGAGGAGGAGACAGCTCCTCAAATATCCCCACCCTCAATGATGGAGGAGCCCACCACATCAGTGCAAAAGATAAGGCTGAAACATTTGCTACAATCTTCAGCAGAAAGTGCCGAGTACTCTCAATCATCAGTAAAATAATGGAAGGGGTCATCAATAGTGCTATCAAGTGGCACTTGCTTACTAATAACTTGTTCACTGATGCTCAGTTTGGGTTCTGCCAAAGCCACTCAGCTCCTGACCTCATTGCAGCTTTGGTTCAAACATGAACAAAAGACCTGAACTCCCGAGGTGAGGTGAGGGTGACTGCCCTTGACATCAAGGCAGCGTTTGACCGAGTGTGGCATCAAGAAGCCTTAGCAAAACTGAAGTCAATGGGAATCAGGTAGAAAACTCTTGGTTGGTTGGAGTCATACATAGCACAAAGGAAGATGGCTGTGGTTGTTGGAGGTCAGTCATCTCTGCTCCAGGACATCACTGCAGGAGTTCCTCAGGGTAGTGTCCTCAGCCCAGCCATCTTCAGCTGCTTCATCAATGACCTTCCTTCCATCATAAGGTCAGAAGTGGGGATGTTCGTTGTTGACTGCACCATGTTCAGCACTATTTGTTTCGACTCTGATACTGAAGCAGTCCATGACCAATTGCAGCAAGACCTGGACAATATCCAGGCTTGGGGTGACAAGTAATATTCGCACCATGCAAGTGTCAGGCAATGACCAACTCCAATGAGAGAGAATCCAACCACTGTCCCTTGATGGTCGATGGCATTATCATCATTGAATCCCCCACTATCAACATCCTGGGTGTTGCCATTGACCAGAAACTGAACTGGACTAGCCACATAAATACTATGGCTACAAGAGCAGGCCAGAGGCTAGGAATCATGTGAACAGTAACTCACCTGACTCCCCAAAGCTTGTCCACCATCTACAAGGCACAAGTCAGGAGTGTGATGGAATACTCCCTACTTGATTGGATGAGAGCAGCTCCTGCAACACTCAAGAAGCTTGACAGCATCCAGGACAAAATAGCCCACTTGATTGGCACCATATCCACAAACATTCACTCCCTCCACCACCGACGCACAGTAGCAGCAGTGTGTACCATCTACAAGATGCACTGCAGGAATTCACCAAGGCTCCTTCAACAGCACCTTCCAAACCCACGACCACTACCATCTCAAAGGACAAGGGCAGCAGATAGATGGGAACACCACCACCTGGAAGCTCCCCTCCAAGCCACTCACCATCCTGAATTGGAAATATATCACCATTCCTTCACTGTCGCTGGGTCAAAATCCTGGAACTCCCTCCCTTACAGCGCTGTGGGTGTACCTACACTGCACAGACAGCAGTGATTCAAGAAAGCAACTCACCACCACCTTCTCAAGAGCAACTAGGGATGGGCAATAAATGATGATCCAGCCAGCAAATGCCACATCCCATGAATGAATTAAAAAAAAATGTTAATATGGGGAATGTTACAAATCAGGTTGAACATCTGCGAAATAGTGATTATAATATAATTAGGTTTAGTAAAGTAGTTATGGAAAAAGACAAAGGAAAATCAAAGGTGAAAATATCCAGTTAGAAAAGAAGTCATTTCAGTGATTTGAGAATGGATATAGCACAGGTAGGCTGGAAACAAGTATTGGCCAAAGAAACATTAAATGAATCTTCAGGGCAGAGGTATTTTAGGTACAAGCCAAGCATATTCCCAAAAAGAGGAAAGATAGATCTAGTGCTCCCTGGATAAGAATAGGAATAAAAGGTTAAAATAAAACAGAGAAGGGGGATTAATGACAAATGTCATATACAAAATTCAGCAGAAAACCATACAGAATACAGCTCGTTCTGGATATAAAAAGGGCAAGTAGAGCATACAAAAAAGATTAGCGGCTTACATTAAAAGAAGGCAAAGATTTTCTCTAAATTTATTTTTTTAAACGAATGTTAAAGGAATGGTGTGGCCAATTAAGGACAAAAAGGAGCATCTTGTGGAGGCAAAGGACATGACTGAGTACAGAATGAGCACATTGCATCTGTCTTCATAAAAGAAGAGGATGAAATTAATATCATGGGAGAGGAGAAGGGAGCAGGGATAATGGAGAGGATAAAAATAGAATGGAGATGCTAAATAGGTTGGCATCAATCAAAATTAACAAATCACCTTGTCCCAGTGACATGCATGACAATGACTGCAGCAACTACCTTCAAGAAGGGAGATAAATCATGTTATGAAAACTATCAAGGTATTTCCCTCTTATCCATCACATCCTGTGGCTGAGGAAATCCTCCCAGAGACACAGTATGGCTTTAGGCCTTTCAGAGGAACCTCCGAAATGGTCTATGTTGACAGACAAATCCAAGTAAGATGTTGAGAGCAATGCCAGGAGCCCTTCTTTGCATTCATAGACCTGACCAAAGCATCTGACTTAGTAAATCATGAGGATTTGTGGATTGTGTTTCGAAGATTTAAATGCCCAAGAAACTTCTTTACAATCCTGCAATTGCTTCTTGAATTTATGACTGCAACTTGCTTGAGTGGGAGATCTAGACTGGGGTCTAGCAAGGCTGTGTGATGGCCCCATTACTATTTACAATCTATTTGACAGTGGTCATTCACCTTATCAAAAATCAACTGCCCTCTGGTGCACGTATAATGTACCCTCTAGATGGAAAACTCTAACATCAGCTGCCTCCGTAAAACTAAACTGACCACCGTAAATATACATGATTCGGAGTTCGTAGATGAGTGCAGTGTTGTTGCCAAGTTTGCATCAGATTTGCAAGCTACTCGATCTCTTCAATTCAGCGCACAAAAAACTCGGCCTGTGCTTAAACGTTGCCAAAACAAAACTCATATCAATCCACATCTGGTCAGCCAAATATTCCATCTCCTATATATGTTGAACAGGAGACTCTGGAATATGTTGAGCACTTCCCATACCTTGGCAGCCACCTCTCAAAAAGCCACCATTGATGAGGGGATCCAGCACCAAATCAACTGCGCCAGCATAGGCTTCTACAAACTATGGCAACAAGCATTTGACAACAAAGACCTCTGCAAGTCAACCAAAGTCCTAGTCTACAGAGCAGTTGTCAACACCACACCCTTGTACCTGAGTGAGACCTGGACAGCCTATCAGCAATTTATAAGAGCACTGGAGAAAGTCCATCAGCAATACTTCTGCCACATTCTCCAGATTGAATGGGAGGGCTGTTGAACAAATGGTCTTGAAACTGGCTCCACAAGCATTCGGGTAAGATTCCTGCGTAATCAATTTCGATTGCTTGGACACTGTGCCCGAATGACTAAAAACAGTCTCCCCTTAAGGTGTTTTCTCAACTCTCAAATGGCCAACATTCCAGGAGAAGACACACAAAATGTTCCAAAGACACTCTGAAGCTCAACAGCATTTACATTAATGACTGGGAGGAGCTTGCTACCAGTCGTTCAGAATAGCAACAACTTGTCCATCAAGCTACATCAAGCTTTGAGTCCCAATGTCTTAATGATGAGGCAGAGCAGCAGCAGAGAAGGAAAGAAAAGGAAGCAAATGTTCTAGCCTGCATCCAAGTACCTCATTGAATGTCCTGCCTCTTTTGCCCAAAGATCTGCAGGTCAAGAATCAGCCTGTTCAGTTAAATGAAATTTGATGGCAGAAACTTGTGATCCTGAGTAGACCTCGAATCGAGGGCCTGCTGATGACTACAAGAGTCCTAGGTCGCTAAGGAAAACTAAGGTGGAAATGGCAGAAGCTCTGACCAAAATCTTTCAATCCTCCTTGCTGATGGTAATTGTGCCAGGAAACTGGAGGATTGAAAATGTTACCCCGCTGTTCAAAAAGTGAAAATGGATAGATAAATCTGGGTTGAAATCTTTTCGGCCCCTCAAAGGCGCAATGGCAGGCAAGGGAGAAGGGTGTAAAATTGGGCTCCATTCCAGCAGCACATTCCCAAATCTGTCCCTACCCACCACCGCTGTAAGTTTATCAGCAGTGGAGGAGGCTTTGGGTGGTCTGCTTGTGCACAGGCCAGTTCAGACTCTTGAGTAACCAGTTAATGGCTATTTAAGGGCCTCCTGCCACCGCTGGGATTTTACCCACATCAGGACAGTTCCACACCAATTAAAACCAGTGAAACCTCAGTGTAAGGTTGGGGAGTGATTGGGGGTGGACCCTCTTTGATGGGCACTGTGTCCATCAGTGGCCCCTCCCCCAAGATGTGAACCTTCCTTTCCCAATGCATTTTCACCCCCCAGCCGCACCCCTTGCCCTTTCCAACCACCCCCCCCCCCCCCCCCCCGCCCGGCCAGGGCCACACTGACAGACCCTGGTGAGACCCCAGATTCCCCTTACATCCCAGCTCCAACGCTAAATGCCTTCCCCTCAACCTTGTGGCAATCCCAGTAGTGCCCACCAATCCCAGTGGCGCTGCTTGGACTCCCCTCCGATTGGCTGGCAGGTATTTGATGCAGTACTTCCCCTTGGTGAGAGGAGGATGTCCTGCCTCAAGCCAATTATAGGGTTGTCATCTGTTTAATGGCTGCAAGGTGAGCTGACAAGGTAGAAGCAGGCTTCTCCAACTTTTACACAAGGGGTCTAAATCACAGCCCCCCAGCATAAAATTCAGCCCCTGGTGACTAAAGGCCAGCCAGTCGGTCAGTTAGTAATGAGAAGATTCCTCGAGACCATTGTCAGGGACACAATTAATTCTTATTTGGAGAAACATAAAGTAATGGGGGACAGCAAGCATGAATCTGTTAAAGGCGAATCATGGAGACTAATCTGGTTGAGTTATTTGAAGTAACAAGTTAATGATGGTAGTGTAGTAGATATAAATATGGACTCACATAAAGTACCATGTGACTCTTATTTGGAAAATGTAAGCATAATTAAAGGGCCAAGGTTAACTTGGGTATTTAATTGGCTAAGGGATAGGAGACAGAGAATTTGGGAATGGATGTTTCTCTGATTGGAGAGAAGAATGCGGTTGGTGCATATTTTTTGATATATTTATGTAAATATAATATTGACTTGGGTATTCAGGGCATAATTTCTAGTTTGCAAATGACACAAATCTCATAAATGTAAATATAATCAGGAGGATAATAGCAGATAGGACATGAGCAAGAGTGGTGAATTGGCAGACACCAGGCAAAAGAAATATAATGCAGAGAAGTGAAGTGATACATTTGGTAGGAAGCGTGAGGAGAGGCACTATAACAAAATGGTACATTTTTAGAAAGGGGAGCAGGAACAGTGGGTGCACGTACATAAATAAATCATTACTGTTGTCTTGGCAGGAAAACACAGCATTTTTTTAAAAGGCATGTCGGATGCTTAGTTTTATTATTACACACACAGTTCAAAGCAAGGAAGTTATTTGAAACCTTCATATTACACTGCTAGGCCTCAGGTAGAGTATTGTTCAATTCTGTGCATCACACATTTTAGGAAGAATGTCAAGGGTGTAGAAGATGGTACTAGGGATGAGGAACTTCAGTGATATGGAGAAACTGTTGGTGTTCTTGTTCTCATTAAAGCAGTTAAGTTAAGAGATGTTCAAAATCATGCACGATTTTGATAGAGTAAGTGAGTTTCTAATGGCAGAACGGTCAGTAATCAGACGACATCGATTTAAAATGGTGGGCAAAAGAACCAGAGGTGACATGAGAAGGAAAAAAAATGATGTGCAATAAGTTGTGATCTGAAATACATTGACTGAAAGGGCAATGAAAGCAGATTCTACAAATTTCTCTTCATTTCCCCCTCTAGTTGTTTTGACAGTTATGTTAAATCTATAACCTCTGGTTACTGATCCAGAGGAAACAGGCTCTCCCTATACCAAAGCCTCTCATTTTTAATACTTCTATTAGATGTTCCCCTTAACATTCTCTGTTGTAAGGAAAATAACCCCAGTTCCACCAATCTCTTCATATAGTTGATGGCCCTCCTCCCTTGCATCATCCTGGTAGACCCTTTCTAAGGCCTTGACATCCTTCCTAAAGTCTGTTGCCCAGAATTGTACACAACTAGCTAGTGATTTGTAACTGTTTTTCATAACTTCCTTGTTTTTGTATTCAATGCCCCTATTTTCGAAGTCAAGAATTCCATACGCTTTCCAAACTGCATTGCAAACTTTCCCTGTCACATGAAGATTTGTGATGTGCACAACCGGTTCTCTCTGTGCTTGCCCCCCATCTCCCTGCCCCCATTCACTTCAGTAGTACAACTTCAGTTGAGTACAAAGCCTCTAATAGATTACCAACCTACCAGGCACTTCACAAATTTACTATTTGTGTAATTCTGTAAATCTAGCCTCCCTCTTCTCAAAAAAACCCCTTGACCCCATCCTCCTTGCAAACTACTGTCCCATCTCCAACCTCCCTTCCTTCTCCAAAGTCCTTGAACGTGTTGGCACCTATCAAATCCGCTCCCACCTTTCCCATAAATCTATGTTTGAATCCCTCTATTCAGGTTCCTGTAACAGTACCAAAATGACTCTTATCAAAGTCACAAATGACATCCTGTATGACTATGACAAAGGTAAACTATCCCTCCTCTGCCTTTTTGGATTGTCTGAAGCCTTTGACATGATTGATCACACAAATCTCCACCATCGCCTCTCCACTGTCAATCAACTGAGTGGGACCGCACTCACCTTGTTCCATTCTTACCTGACTAATCACAGAGAATCACTTGCAATGACTTTTCTCTCTTCACCCACACTGTTACCTCTGGCATCCTTCAAGGATCTCCCCTTGGCCCCCTCCTATTTCTTATCTATATGATGCCTTTTGATGACATCATCTGAAAGCACATCATTAGTTTCACAAGTACGCTGATGACACCCAGCTCTACCTCACTACCACCTCTTTTGCCTCCTCCACTGTTAGTAAATTATCAGACTGTTTATCTGACATTCAGTGCTGGATGAGCAGAAATTTCCTCCAATTAAATATTGGGAAGACTGAAGGCATTGCTTTGGTTCCCATTCCAAACTCTGTTTCCTATCTACTGACTCCATCCCTCTCCTGGCATCAGTCTGAGATCAAGCTAATCTGTTCACAACCTTGGTGACACATTTGGTCTCAAAATTGGCTTCCAACCTCATTTGTACTATCACTAAGACCACCTATTTCCATCTATGTAATATCGTCCGCCTTCGCGCCTATCTGTTGCTAAAACCCTCATCGTGCTTTTGTTACCTCTTGAGTATTCCAAAGCACTCCACATTCTGCCCAACCCCCACCCCTGTGAACTTGAGGTCATCCAAAATTCTGCTGTACCTGTCTTAATTCGTACTAAGTCCGGTTCCCCTGTCACCCCTGTGCTCATTGACATATGTTGGCTCCTGGTCAAGCATGTCTTTTGTTTTTAAAATTCTCATCTTTGTCTACAAATTCCTCCATGGACTCCACCCTCCATACCTCTGTAATCTCCTTGACCCCAACAACCCTCCAATATATATCTGCGCTCCTCTTGTTCTGGCCGCTGATTTTAATCGCATTGTCACTGCTGGTTGCATCTTCAGTTGCCTTGGTCTCAAGTTCTGGAGCACCCTGTCTACACCTGTACACACTACCTCGCTTTTCTCCTTTAAGACACTACTTACAACCTAACTGTTTGACCAAGCTTTTTGTCTAATATGTAATCATGTTTTATTAGTATAAAACAAATGTACAAATGATCTAATATGATCTAATATCTCCTTATGTGGTTCAGTGTTATACTTTGTTTTACAATGCTCTTATGAAGTGCCTTGGGATGTTTTATGTTTCAGAAGCCATATAAACATAAGTTGTTGATTTGCATTAGGAGGGGTGAACATTGCCATTCATCTTCTAAAAATTGATTATTTAGCCAGAAGAGTGGATCTTTACTCACACCAATGTAATACGCAAAACTATCCACAATTGGCAGAGTGAAATTTGGGCCTGCAAGTCATGCAGTACAAATACTGAACTGCACTCAAGTATATACAGCATGCAATATGTGAAACAGTCTGGAGGTTAACCTATTTCCTTTGCACCAGTTCCTTTTGGTGTTTTGTTCTTGAACTTTTAACTGACTTTGTAGTATTTATTGTAAAATACAGTAACTTAATTTTGCTTAGCCAGTGTCTACTGAAATTGGTGTAAGCTTAGATACTTCCATAATATTCAGTTGCTAAGCAGAAAACAAAACTAAATTTAAAATATTTTAGTCATTGTATTTTTATAGGATTGCATTGAAAAGCTAGCCCTCTCTCTCCCTCTAAATCAGTAACTAAATCAGGTATGTTATAGCATCTAGATTGTAACATTTTTAAAGCATTTACATGAAAATATTGACCAATTTTCTTCACCCAACACCATAACTGTGGGAAAAAAATCACAAATTTTGGCAAAGACATTGTCTATCTAACATTGCTTCTGTACTATATGATTCCTTATAAGTGACATCGATCTATTCCTGTTTGTATTTTTTTTATTTGATGTTTCACAGGAGTTCTTTAGTTAAACTTCCATGCTTTACTATGTTTAAAGGAATAATAATCATGTTTTATTAGTATAAAACAAATGTACAAATGCCAAGTGTGGTTTTTAACATTTAGAGCCCATGGGCTTTGATATTATGTTAATTGTGTGAGGGTATTTACTATTGCATATAGATGTGCCAATGCCTTTGGGGTGTCCTTTAGGGAAGGAAATCTGCTGTCCTTATCTGGTCTGGCCTACCTGTGACTCCAGACCCACAGCAATGTGGTTGACTCTTAAAACTATCTTCTGAACAAGGGCAGTTAGGGATGAGCAATAAATGCAGGCCTAGCCAGTGATGCCCACATCCCATGAATGAATTTTTAAAAATGTGTGTAATGCATCATTCAAACCACAGTGTGAACGTATGGCCTATATGCCTTAGCTTTTCCAATAAAATGCTGAATTAATTACGGCAGTAATATAAGCAACCCTAAAACCACAAAGCTGCAATAGCAGAGAATCTAGTGCTTTATCTGTATCATCTAACTTGAATGATAGGTATCAGTTAAGTTACATGAAGCCCTGCTTCTCAACATCTGGGCTTGCTCAACATCCACTTTTCCTCTGTCCTACTTGTGGTCAACACCCTCTATTTTATATTGGCAACTCCCTTTTAGTGTTGGTCACAATAGCGAAACAGCTGTCAAGAAGAGTCATTTTCAACTTAAATGTAAACTCTCCATGGTTGCTGCTGACCTGCTGAGTATTTCCAGTATTTTCTGTTTTTATTTCTGACTTCCTGCATCCACAGTATTTTACTTTTCTTTTAGTAAAGAAACCTGACTACTAACATTCAACTTAAAATACTAAGACACTTTGTTCACCAATTCTTTGGTAACCTCCCATTATTAATTGTCATTACAAGATGTGCTGAACCAGGCTCACCACTCCACATTCACCCTCCTTATCTGGTTTTATTTATTTTTGCGCACCTATATTCATTTTATCTGTTAATTCTTGGTTTCCTAGTCTATAAAGGTGTTAGGCTATTCCCTATTCTTTCAATCTCTAGCAAGTGTTTGTCATCTTCCTAGTTCTGCTTCAACTTAAACGCTACCATAATATTGGTGATGGAACAGCATTGATAACCCAGAGGTTGAGTTCAAATAGTCTCACCATGACAAGTTGTGAAATTCAGTAATATATGGCCAACCATCAGGAAATGACCATGAAAAGTTATCAGATTATTGTAAATCTAATCTGGTTCACTGATGTCCTTTACGGAAGAAAATATACAAATCCTACCCGTACTGCACAAGATAGATGCCAGTCCCACAATACTTAGTTGATTCTTATTCCTCTCCATAGTGTTTAGCATCTCTAAAAGTAATTCCATATGCCAACCCACCAGCTTCATCAGAAGGCAGCTAGGAAATAAATGTGACCTTACCAGTATTGTCCACATCCTGACTATTGAACTAATTGTGCATTATCCATCATTTCTCAAAGTCATTGTATAGGACATTTGTCTCAATTGATTAAGGGTAGGTTTTCCATCAAAATACATTTTGTTTACTGAATTTATAATCATTTCTGTTTTATTTGTAACTAAGTTAAAGATCTCTGCGCTTCTCCATTTCTGACCTCTTGCACATCCCTGATTTTAATTGGTCTGCTATTGGTGGGATTAACTCAGCTTTGGGTAAAGCTGTGGCAGATGCATTCCATGTGGGAAAGTTTGAGGTCGCTTATTTTGACCCTAAAAAGATAGTTCAGAGTATTGAGGTGATTAAGCTGATTAAAGATTTTGATAGGATAGATTGAAATTATTTCAGCTGCCTTGTTCCTAAATTCTGGAATTCCTTTCGTAAACCCTTCCACCTCCACCTCCCTTTCCTCTTTAGGATACTCTTTAAAATCTACCTATTTGGCCAAGCTTTTGGTCATCTGACCTGATATCTCCTGCTGTGGCTTGGTCCCAAATATTTCTTATTATTAACGCTCTTGTTTTGCACCTTGATGTTTCGCTACATTAAAAATGCTATTTTTTGCTGCTGTTCAATTAACAATTAACAATTAAATGCTCCTGCAGCAATTTTTGTGTTTATAATTTTGACAGTGTTATCCAGAACATTGCTTAAAAAAAAGTCCCCTTGTGTAAGCCTCTTTAAATTTATATTTATCAATGCTTTCAGTCCTCTTCTGCAAGGGAGTCTATAGATTGAGTTTGCCACTCAATCCATTGTGCACGTGTGATTTTCAATGCATGCTTTGCACCGCTAGTGAGGCCCAATAAATGGCATGTTCAAGCAAATTGCAGGCAGTTGGTTATGGTCACATTCTTAATCCTTAAATTGAGACATGCTTTGTTGTTCTCAGCTTGTGTCTGCAGCCTTTCTTTTACTGGCTTTTGGACTTTCCATTTTTGACACTGTCAGTTCCTTTAAGTGGATGTGGATGTTACATGACTTTGTATAAACTCCAGACCAACAATCCTCTGTACCAATGGTTATAGCTGGGGTAATCCCCTGATGTGGCAGATGAGTCCTAGGTCTTAACTATTCTATGATTCTATATGTCAGACCTTGGTAAATTAAACCATATCCTCAACTGTGGCTTTAAAAACATGTGAATGCAAGTGAATGTTATATTACAGAATATATCATAAAATTTGCCAGCTAGTGTCTCAGGGCCAAGCTGGTTTAAGAATTTGTTTAGCAAGTGTAAGTTTGCACTGACTTCTGTAATTCTGGGCAGGATTTTCCCCTCCATGCACTAGGTGCAATGCCAGGCAGGAAAAGCAGCATTTTTCCCGCTAGTCATAATGGCATGTTTTTGTACCTTATTGTCTGCTTCCTGCCTAACTAAATATGCATCAGCAGGAAACACGTCGTATCGCTGGAGGGCAGCCTCTGATTCAACTGCGATGCCATGACCTCAGTGGATCATCATTCTAGGCGCCATATTTGAACCACAGCTGCACACAGCTTTCTCAATGTCTTCAGCCCCGGACTGTTACAAAAGAGAGGTGGCCTCGAAAGGGAAGAAACATGCTGTCCCCCAAGCTCAGTGATGCCTCACTGGGTCGCCACCTTGATGAAGTCGAGAATGGCCAGAGGAGGTCCACAAACCTTTCAACTGTGGTTTTGGACACGGTAGCCATGGTGGTCACCGCCAACCCAGCACAAAGCAATCCAGTGCAGAAAGAGAATGAATGATCTCATCCGTTCTGCCAGGGTAAGTCAACTAGCTCATAACTTTCAACACTCTCATTCACAAGCCCATCAGACATTCGCAGGATGACACTCCACAGGGATCTCGTATGCTGCCAGCTCAAGGGACATCACCACTCACTCTTCCACACACACCTTCACATCTCCATCTGGGCTCATATCCTGAGTACCTCACATCCTCATCCCGTGCACAGCTCCACTTACTGCCCACACGAGGCAGGCATCCTTATCTTCTGCCTTGGCATGGGTCCTACTCTCAATACTCCATCTGTCTTTATACAGAACACGCCCGCCCACAATAGGAGGGAGAGATACCAGACAAGTAGTGGCATGGCCAAAATAAAGTTCCTTGCTGCCTTTGAGGAGCATCCTATTGAGCTGGCCAGAGCAGACCAGGACCGTTCATGTGGCAACGGTGAGGTTGGTGGCACACACTCAAGTGGGGATCCTCCACCAGCTGATCCCTCAGATAACGATGCTTGCATTGTCCTGTTTTTGAGTTGGCTGCCATACACTAATTATCTCTACTCTCTTTCATAGGCACCTCTGGAAAGCGCCCCAGGGACATCATGAGCCAGCCTCCATCTCCAGCCCTGAGGACACCTCAGATGAGGCGTAAATGACTGAAGGCTCACCCACACCTTCCACCAGTGCAGACACTCACTCTAGACCTCGGAGTCACAACCTGATAAGCACAGTACATAATCTGTTCCATAGCAGGTGGTGGCAGGGACATCCAACATTGCCAGTCCTCGGAAGACAGCTGGAGGCCAAGATTTCACTGAGTCTGAGTTAAGCACCCTGCACCTTTTGGAATCCAGAAATATGAGCAAAACCCAATGTCCTGGCTAGTTCAATCTCTAGCGAAGTGTACATAATTCTGGGCCGTGGCAAAAAGGGAATCTGTTACCCCTATATGCACATGTGCATGGAAGCTTGAGAAATCCTACAGAGATCCCCAGTGGAGCCCTAGAAAGCCACTTGTGTGGAAGTTAAGAGCAGCAGTGACTTTCAGCCACTGACAATGGATGCCCTCCCAGTCCCCGTGGCATCAACTCCTGCAGAATGTGGCAGGTGTGAGCCACCAGATCCCTGGACACGCAGAGGCATCAACGACACTGTCTCTGACTCATCTGGGGAAAAGAGATGCGTGTTCTATGCACCCTCAGTCTTGAGAGCTGCCTATGCGCAACATTTCTATGAGCCTCATGCTCTTCATCCAGAGGCGAATCTGCTGCCCTTTGCTCATCAGAGTGAAGCTCCTCCTTTTGGTGAACCTAGCGCTGCTGTTACAATCTTCTCCACCCTACCTCCCTCTCTGCCTGTGATTATGCAAGCAACAATAAATGCAGCCTCCATCTTCCTGAAGGTCGTCTCTCTGTAACATCAATAATAAAAATAGACCCACAGACATTTACAACACAGAAGGAGGCTATTTGGCCCATCGTGTCCACGCCAATCAAAAAAGATCTGACTACACTAATTCCACTTTCCAGCGCTTGGCCCTTAGCCCTGGAGGCTATGGCAATGCAAGTGAATATCTAAATAATTCTTAAATGTTATGAGAGTTTCTGACTCAACCACCCTTTCAGGCAGAGTTCCAGACTCCCACCACCCTCCAGGTGAAAAAAATTTCTGCTCAACTCCCCTCTTAGCCTTCTACCTCTTTATTAAATTATGCCTCCTGGTTATTGACCCCTCTACTAATGGAAAAAGTGCCTTCCTATCCACCCTATCTATAACCTTCATAATCTCATACCCTCGATCAGGTCCCTCCTCAACCTTCACTGCTCCAAGGAAAACAATCCTAGCCTATCCATACGTCAGACCTTCCAGCCCAGGCAGCATCCTGGTAAATCTCCTCTGCACCCTCTCCAGCGCAGTCACATCCTTCCTATAATGTGGTGACCAGAACTGCATGCAGTTCTCCAGTTGTGGCCTAACCAGTGTTTTATACAGTTTCAGCATAACCTCCCTGCTCTTGTATTCTACGCCTCAGCTAATAAAGGCATGTATCCCATATATCTTCTTAGCCACCTTATCTAACTGCCTTGCTACATTCAGGGATCTGTGGATATGCACACCAAGGTCCCTCTGATCATCAGTACTTTCCAGGGTCCTGCCATTCATTGTATAATTCCTTGCCTTGTTAATCCTCCCCTAGTGTATTACCTCGCACTTTCCCAGGTTGAATTCCATTTGCCACTGCTCTGCCCACCTGACCAATCCATTGATATCCCCCTGCAGTTTACGGCTATCCTCCTCACTGTTTACCACCCTACCAATTTTCGTGTCATCCGCGAGCTTCTTGATCATACCCCCCTACATTTAATTCCAAATCATTTATGTACACCACAAACAGCAAGGGCCCCAGCATGGAGCCCTGCAGAACCCCACTGGAAACAGACTTCGTCACAGAAACATTCTTCTACCATCACCCTTTGCTTCCTGCCTCTCAGCCAATTTTGGATCCAACCTGCCACTTTGCCTTGGATCCCATGGGTTCTTACTTTCTTGACCAGTCTGCCATGAGAGACCTCATCAAAAGCCTTGCTAAAGCCCGTGTAGTCCACATCAGATGCATTACCCTCATCACTCCTGGTTACCTCCTCAAAAAATTCAATAAAATATGTCAAACATGACCTCCCCTTAACAAATCCATATGACTATCCCTGATTAACCTACGTCTCTCCAAGTACAAATGTATTCTGCCTCTCAGAATTCTTTCTAGTAACTTCCCCGCCACTGAGGTTAGACTGACTGGCCTGTAATTTCCTGGTCCCTTTTTTAATAATGGGACAACGTTAGCACCTCACCTGTGGCCAGAGAGGATTTGAAAATTACAGCTAGGGCCCCTCCTCTCTCTCTCTCTTAATTTGCTCTAATATTTCACAGCCCTGCACCCTGATGTCTATACCTGCATCGTCCTTTTCCATTGTGAAGAGCGACGCAAAGTATTAATTGAGAACTGTACCCACATCTTCCGGGTCCCCACACACATTATCTCTATGGTTCCTAATTGGCTCTACCCTTTCCCTAGTTATTCTCTTGCTCTTTATATATTTTAAAAACCCCTTTGGGTTTTCCTTTATTCTACCTACCAATGCTTTCTCATGCGCTCTCTTAGCTTTCCTAATTGCCTTTTTAAGTTTCTCCCCGCGCCCCCACTGCACTTTTTATACTCCTCCAGGAATTCTGCCGTATTGAGCCCTCGGTATCTTCCTTAATCCTAACCTTTATGTCCCTTGACATCCAGGGTCCTCCGGACTTGGTCCCCCGCTTTGTCTTTACGGGAACAAATTTGCCCTGTACTCTCGCTTTCCACCTGCCCAGGCTCATTTCTGAATATTAGGCCTAGAACTGCCCCCTCCCTTGTTGGGCTTTGTACATACTGGCTAAAAGAGTTCTCCTGGATGCAATCTCATACTATTACTGCCTTATTATTCTTACACTTCTCTGAAATTTGATTACATATTTGATCCTCTATCCCTCCCTGACTGTTTGGGGCCTATAGTACACACCCAACAGCGTGTTTGCCCCTTTTGTGTTTTTTTACTTCTACCTGTATGGCCTCATTTGATGATCCTTCCAAGATATCATAATATCAAGATAACAAGACATGAGTGTGCACCAGTCACTAAACGTCCTATTTGTGTTGGTGACTTGTGATTGACTGTGGGTTCAAGGGCTTGGTTCCAGTGTCAGCACCTAGTCGCTACTATGATTTCCCAAAGCGCCCGCCCCCCCCCCCCCACCGCCAAAATGACCAACTGCTATGAGATTGCTTTGACCACAAACTTGGATGTGCTGCTTTTAGCCCAGGTGCTGGGATCCTCATTCAGTGCACTCTAAGAGCACACTTTGAAATACACATGAGGGTGAATGTTTAATGAGGGAGTGAGATTATTTGAGGGGGGTTGCTGCTGAGGGTTTCCATCTGTGAACCTGCCAATGCCAAGATTCTGAATTCCTGTTCTTAAGACATCAGCTTATCCAACTGCCCACTTGCTGTTGACTTCATTATCACTCTGGGGAATTTCCACACTTGGAACAAGAGGCTATCACAAGGAGATTGATTAGTGGCACAATTCGGGATTAGTCTCATGAATGAGCTTCATTGTTTAACTCTTCTGATTCCCTGCATTGTCATTTAAAGGCTCCTAACATGTCTCAGCTGTACATTTTCCCTCATTTGGGAATACGTGCTTCAGTTGGTTGTCCATTTAATCGGCCCCCCAGTGCAGTGCACCACTGCTCCAAGACACGCTCAGAGCCTGCCCCACCAGAGTTTTTTCTGTTTAATTTTCTACTGCACCATCACTTCAGGTTGCAAGATGATGGTGCTCAGGTTTTACTAACAGACCAGTTTGGACCCTCCAATAACACTCAATCCTCCCCTGTAATCCTTGATCCCATTGTGATTGTGGTGGATATCCCTGTGTCATTCTCTATCGTTTGAGGTGGATGTGCCTATGCCCTATGTGGACCTTACCCCTCCCCATCTTGAGGCCTATTGCAGACATAGGGACTACCCCCCCGCCATGAGACCTTCGAGTGCCCTTGCAATATCTTTTCCAATCTGTAGGCTACAGATGCCTCCCCTGACTATAATTGTGCCATCTGCGGCCCAGTATTATGCTAATAAACTCCTGAACTGATGCGTGTGAGGTTACAACCATGCACTGTGCACAACATGCTGGGCATAACTAACACTGGACATGACTGACAACCCCTCCCCCTTCCTGGACTGGGACAAGGACAGTCTTTGCAACCTCAGCAATGTAAACTGAAGCATTTATTCACTCTGTGATCCTCCCATTCTGGCCCCAACTCGCTTATATCCTTCTGTAAGTGACACACTCTACATTCTGGCCCAAAGGATGCTTCCACCACACCCCCACCACCCCACCACACCCCCTAGTAATGTGTCTGGGTGCAACCTTCCCCAGTCTTCCACATTCCCCCCTCCCCCAGGGGAGCCCTTGCCCTCCAGTCCCTTCCTTTGCCTCTGTCTTGTCTCCTGTTCTCCCCCCCACCTCTGGTCGAGTGCTTGCCTTCTAGCCTCTTCACTTGCCTCTGTCTTTTTTTCCCTCCCCCACAGTCGAGCCCTTGCCCTCCAGCACATTACAATCCAACCTCACCTTACTGCTTTTCTGATACGTAGAGCTTTGCCTCTGAAACTGCCCCCCGAAAGCACTATGGTGTTGCCAATGAAGCCTGGCATGGAGTCAGAGGTGCCACAAGCATGCACAATGCACGGTAGGTGAAAGACCTCGAAGTCATGAGTGAAATGCAGTTCGCCAGCTGGTGTGTCCTATTGATCCAGCATGGGGGTTATTCCAGTCAGCTGCCATGATAATGAGCATTCATGAGATTCAAATGGCATTCCCACATGGCGCAACAAGAAACACATGCTGTCATTGAGGTCTGGAGTGGATGGTCGCAACCCACTTGATTGGCACCCTATCCACCCCCATTCAACATTCGTTCACTTCACTACTGATGCACCGTGGCAGCAGGGGGCACCATCTACAGGATGCACTACAGCAACTCACCAAGGATTCTTCAGCAGCGCCTTCCAAAACCCATGAGCCCTACCACCTAGAAGGACAATGGCAGCAGATGTATTGGAACACCACCACCTGCAGGTTCCTCTCCAAGCTGCACACCATCCTGACTTGGAACTATATTGCCATTCCTTCACTGTCGCTAGGTCAATATCCTGGAACTTCCTACCGAACAGCACTGTGGCTGTACCTATACCACATGGACTGCAGAGGTTCAAGAAGGCAGCTCACCATCACTTTCTCGAGGGAAACTAAGAATGGGCAATAAATGCTGGCCTAGGCAGCGAGATCCACACCCTGCTAAAGAATTTTTAAAACTCTGCCGCAAAAGATATTTGAGCAAGAGAATTATGAAAGTTCTGAATAACTGTCTATACCCTTCCTAATCCTTATTCATTATAACTTTGTTCTCTGCGGCTTAAATAGTAACCATTTCTCATGCCCGTTATATCATATATTGTTTAGAGAAGAAACTCGATTTATGAAAATAATGTCTGTTAGCTTTTTCTCACAAAAGCAAGTTTAAAAACCCAATTTGAAACCAATATTATTTATATGCTGATTATTTTGGGATGAAATTGAGTATTTGTTTAGATTTTCTTCGTTCCTTTGGTTACTTGGGGATGAATGCCACTTTCCTGAATATTCTTATCTGCTCAGCCTGGAGATATTTGTTTTTAACTAGCAATTCTCTCTCTGTGAAGGAATAAATTGTACCCTGTAAGTTATGTAAAATTCCTAAACATTATCTTCTCTTTGAGCGGTTTATACATTTTGAAACATTTTCCTCTACTCCATTTTTGTGATGTTTTTAGACTGCACAGACATGAGTTTATACCATCCAAAGCAGCTGTGAGATGCAAGATTGTTGTAGTGGAACAGCATAGTTGAGATTAGGAACTCAAAAGTAAGAGAAGTTTACAGTGACGACCACATCCCACCACTCCATTTGGCTGCAGAATGCTACATCATTTAATGTAGGAAATCATGAGAGAGAGTCTGAGAAACTGAGCTGCCCATAACACCTTGGATCTAATCAAGGTGAGTTGGTTTCAAAGGCAGCCACATGGAGTAAGCTGCATGCTTTCACTAAGCATTTTTTGGCTCCTGGGTTTTTATTGTCCTGCCCACTGGCGGGAACTTCTGGTCCCGCCAAAGTCAATGGACTTTTGACTGGTTCGCTGCAACCACTGAACCCGCCGCTCAGGGGCCGGAAAATCCCAGCCTGAGTCTCATACAGGGCTGGATTTTCATCTTCAAGGTGGGTAGCAGGAGTTGGGAAAATTCCCAGCTTGGCCCACCTGCCCCAAGAGAAAGTGCCAGGAAAGACAGGATTTTCATTGTGGTGAGATGGGGGAGGGTTGATGGGCAGGTGCGGACTGCAGTCAAGCCAACCGACCCAGAAAAGAGTCATAGAGGTCCACAGCACAGAAAAGAAAAGGGTCCTTTGGCTCATCAAATCTGCGCCGGTCAAACAAGCACCCAACTATTCTAATCCCATTTTCCAGCACTAGCCCATAGCCTTATATGCTATGACATCATAAGTGAGCATCCAAATACTACTTAAATGTTATATCTGCCTCTACCACCCTTTTTAGGCAGTGAGTTCCAGATTCCCACCACCCTCTGGGTGAAAAAATTCTTCCTCGCATCCCCTCTAAACCTCCTGCCCCGTACCTTAAATCTATGCTCCCTGGTTATTGATCCCTCCGCCAAGGGGTAAAGTTCTTTCCTGTCTACCCTACTTATGTTCCTCATAGTTCAGGGGCAACCACAGGAGCTGCCAAGGCAGGCTGTTCAAAAGGCCCACCTCAGTGCTGTGGGACTTCATCCTTGTTATGAAAAAAGGAAAGTCCTCCAGCCCTCATTTTCCCATGCCCTTTCCATGGCCCCTCATGTCCCCATGCCAAGCTATAGCACTTCCAGGCCTATTCATCCCCTATAAACTGTGTGGAACCAATGAGCCCTATATTGATCATAGAATGTATAAAAAAAACTTTAAAACAAAAGTCATTCACTGATCACTTTCCACTTTCTTAAAGAAAGCTTTTTATAGAGGCCAATAAGAATGTCAATCATCCAGACCATTTAAAATATATATAGCTGAAATAGCAACCACTTAAGACCTCTTATTTTGTGTAAATCAACAATGTGCAATTGACAGCAGAGTACAGAGAGCCAGAGCAATGTTTTCCCTGGAGCTCAGGTGTTTCAGCACTCTAATGGATGACTGGGCTCTCTGCTAAGAATGGCATGGGGGAATGAGGGGCCATAGGGGGTGGATGGTGGGGGGCACACTTTGGCTGGGGGGAGGGCATGAACTTGGCTTTCAAAAGGTTCCCTCATGCAGACTATGGTTCATGACACCCCTTGAGTTGCTGTGCTCCATGACTCTTGGAAAAGCTGACCTGACTCCATGAAAACTGCGGAGGACTAGGACGTGCCTATCCCGCAAAGGAGCTGGCCAGGTCTGGAGTGCAGGGTGTGTGCTTACAATCCAAACCAGCTGGCACCTTTAAAGGCACCCCTAAAAATCAGAAACCCCAGGAATGAGCCAGGAATTCCAGACTCAGATTCCAGCTGCCATTTTCACCTTCCCCCAAAGTCTCCCCGATTCCATGAAAACCCAGCATATTTTCTCAAACTCATGAAAATTCGATACAGTGCACCAATCCTACTCAAAGAACTCATCTGTTTTTTTTACTTGAACATACTTATATTTGATAATTTGGCTTGGTGGTTTTACCTCAACTCTAATTCAACTTGTGCATTCAATTTGTACTTCAAAATTTGGACAAATAATCTTAGGCTGACGCTTCAGGGCAGTGTTGAAGGAGTGCTGCATTGTTGAAAATGCCATCCTTAAGATGAATTTCAAACCAAGTCTGTTCGATGGGTATAAAACATTCCTTGGCAGTATTTCAAAAAGAGCAGCGAGCTAGTTCTTCAGGTGTTCTCATCAACATTGATCTCCAATTAAAACACATTTACTGGTCATTTTATCGCCTTTGTTTTTTTTTGAGAGACCTTGATATGCATAAATTGGCTGCTGCATTTGCCTTGTAAAAACACCAATCATTGCACTTCAGAAGAAAATTAATTAGCTGTGATGGGTTTTGGTTCATCCTGAGAATTGAAAGTACTATATTAAAACAAATTAATTCTTTGTATGCTCAGTTGCAACAAATAGGGAAGAATCTCAGATTATTTGCTGTCGAAACGTTTAATATCACTTACAAATATATTCATGCAGAATTCTTGAAGGGATGTCTGATGATTTCCTCTTTCAATTACTGCATCGCACCCCCCCTCCCCCCACCCTCTCTTATACAGTGAAGTAATCTTACTGGTGCAAATTGTTAGAATGTTTTTTTAATTCATTTCAGTATTTTGTACATTGCTATTTATATGTGAAATATTTCAGAACTTTGAAACAAATGCTGCGTAGATGCTGTATGAGCAATTGGAGAAGGGTTTTTCCATGCCAGTTATTAACTGTGCACCCTTCTCCCCCGCTGTCAATGTTTCCAAATACCACTGAAAGTTCAGTGTCTCATAATTTCATTTATCTGTAACTATTTCAGTTTGATTGTTTGATGTAAGTTGTTATTTTTAAAAATACTTTTTTTTCAAAATTGCAGTGCATTTTTTGTTTCTCTTATAGCAAACAGTCAAGAAACATCCAAACTCATGGTAAATTTTCAAAGTAAGTTCTATATAAATGAAGCTTATCACGTACCTGTGAAGATGTCTTAATCCTGTCCGTAAATGGACACGGTGTTAGTTATCAAATCAATTAAAATTTCTTTTTCGATACACAAGGATCTTGAAGTTAGCTTTTCATAAGGAGGTGCCCAGTGTTCGAACTGCTTGATGTAGAGAGACTTAGCTGAAACCTATTCCTCTTTTATTTCTAGTAGACTAAATGCTTATGGCTTTTCGTTCTACTGTGGTAGTTCTGCTGACGCTGTACATTTTCCTGTTTGCATCTGTTTCCTTTCCCCTGGCCATGCCTATTAAATGGTATTTTAGAGTAAAATTAAAATTCTTCTCTATGATAATGCTCTCTTGAATTTGAGTTGGACATACATAATGACAGTGATAATAGATCAGTGTGCCCTTGGGTATGTCACAAAGAGATACTAATGTATATAATGTTATTGGAAATTATTTTAAATTGGATTTGTAGTAGGGGCTGTGTCTGTGGGTGTGAATGTGTGTGTTAATTGGATTAAAGCCAACCAGTCTGGGCACTTTGATGTATAGTAGTCTTGAGCTGCTGAACAGATAGGTAAAGGGGACATCTGCATTTTGTTGAATAAACTATTGAAAGACTGGGGGTGAAAATCTTACATCTAGCTAGGAGACACCAAGCAATATGTTTATGATACTAATAAAAGTGGTACTGTGAAAGGGATTTTATTGTTAAAAGAGGTGGAGTTCAAAGGGCCTGCTGATACCATGAGAATTTGCATTCAAAGGGGAGGCTATGTATATACAGAAGAGTTTTGTGTGTGGAAGTCAGAGGCATGTGATTTCTAAACGTCTGGAAGCCTACAATTGTCTGCAAAGGAAACAAATTGAAAGGAACCTCATTTTGACTTTGTAAGATAAAACATTCTTTGCCTGCTGTCTGTTTAAAGTCTATGGGTTATTGTTGCCTTGGTGAAGATCTTAGGAGTGATTAATTTGGGGATTTGTTTAATAGTTATTATGGTAGTAATTTGTAGATGTGTGTGGGTTTAATACCTTGTAAAAGTAATAAATATTTAATTTATATAAAAAGCCTCTGAAGGCTTGGTGGTTTCATTTCTGAATTCGGAGTTGCATCTCAAACATACCAATTGAAAATATAGGTTATGACAGTTGTTTAAAGTTTCCCTCTGGGATTTTAAATAACTCAGCCTTTACCAACTGCTGTGTCAATAACATGTATAAGAATTAAATTAGCTTTAATAACCCCAATAATATAGCATGTATGATATAAGTTTTTTTTTAAAGTAGATGTTTACTCAGAGAACCCCTGCATCTCTTAGGTTAATGCCATGTAATTTTTAACACAATTACTCAATATTTTATCCAACATATACTTTTTTTCATTCAAAGGATGTGGGCTTCGCTGGTTAGACCAGCACTTATTGCCCATCCTTAATTGCCCTTGAGAAGGTGATGGTGAGCTGCCACCTTGGACTGCAGCGGTTCATCTCTCCTTGTAAGTATTCTGACATGTTTGACCAAGCCATCCACCTTCAAAGTTTCTCCTCCATTGTTCAGTTCAGTGGTATTACCCTCACGGTTCCACCTTTAACTATCTAGGTGAGGTCAAGAGAGTTGTCTTTGCTTACATCTGGCAGAATGAAAAGTAGCACACTGTTGTTTTGGGTCATGGTTGAGCTAAAAGTCATGGAGAAAGGCCCAGTCCATTTTGATAGACCCAGCTCTATTTTGATCTGACTGTCTGCATCCCCAGGTTTTGTGGCAGCTATTAAAATCTGCCAACACAAATGAGAAAGTGTGGGGCCTTTGGAAAAAATATTTGGCCAGGATAGCTAGTCATAACCACCCATACCAAAACTATCATAGAACTAATTCCCAGAAGTTGACAACACAGGTGAGAAATTTCATTTGTGCAAAGGACAAGTTTGCACTGAATCAAACTGGAATATTATCCTGGAAATTGACCATACTATTGTCAAATTACTTATAATTGACAATACAACACAATGCAAGAAGATTTAAGTTGCGTTAACATGTTGCTTGTTTATCTCCAGTGACCCAACAGGGTTCATCTACTGAATAACTGAATTATGCAGATCAGGAAATTTCCAGACTTAGTTACTGCTAAATTAGTTGAATTCAGCCAGGTTGGAGACAGACCCTCCAACTGCAAATGAGGGAGGTGGGGCGAATAGTGTCATGGTTATAACTCATTTTGGGGGGTTTTGTCTGTAACTTAATTTACTTTAAAAGAATAACAAACCAATAAAAATATCAATATTGGAATTGGATGAAAGAATATGTAGTTAAATATAAATTTTTTAAATCAATATTTATGGAACGTGGAACCTAATTTATGTCTGCTAATTTAACTTAAATTTTTGAAGGTGGTATTTTTGGCAGCTTGATTGCACCTCAGTTGCAAGAACAATGAGACTGCCATGTTTTGCAGACTAACTGGAAAATGCTAAATATAGGTTGTATGTTTAGTTAAGCATTCTGGAGTTCAGCACTATTATTTTAGAGGACCAGTGAAGACTTTCCTGAGCTTTCCTGGAGGAGGTTATTTTAAAAAGTCAGAAGTCTATCATTTGCTCTGTGAAGGAGATCAGCTTCGTGAGCTAATTTGTGTTCATATGTTATTGCTATAATGTCACCTTTTGCATGTTAATAAGATGTTGTTTAAACTTGATAATATTATCCTGCACGCGCACACTGGTTGAAATGATTCTAGTGGCTTTACCTGCTTATCAGCTGATTTGGCAATTACTGGCCTGCTAATTCTGGTGCTTTTTTTCATCCCTCCACTCCTGAAAATAATGCATTACAATTATGCAGAGCGCAGCAGCCTTCTGGTGGCCATAGTTACAGCTTTGGGTTTACTCAATTCAACTGACCTATATTCTGCAACAGATGTCTGGCATAATTCTCTCTTGACTGTACCAAATAACTTAATGTATTTCCCATATCTCTAAAGACTTCTTACACTAGTAACTGGAAGGCTAATGGACGTTTTTTTTTAAAGAAAAATATCAAGTAAACCTTAAGTCCAATCTATCCATTTTCAGAGTGGTGTCATGGCTATGGATGTTTTCACTGATGGTCAAAAGAACTATCATTTAGATACTTTTGGTGGTTAAGAGCAAGGTTGCATACAATTTATGTTTGGTTGCATGTCCACGTTTTCCATAGATTTTAGCAGACAGTCTGATTTTCTGATAGTCTGCTTACACTGCACCTGAAGTGTATATGTTCTGGTAATAGGGACAAAACCAAGTGCACATTACTAACTTCCTTTGCTTGGCCTAAATAGCCAAGTGGTTATGGTACTGGGTTTGTAACCCCAAGATCAAGAGTTCAAATCTCACAATGGCAAACTATGAAACAATGTAACTTCATCTGAAACAGATGGAAACGAGTTTGTGCTTGAAAGAGTTACTAACTTCTCTTTGTGGTCTGAAGTTAGAAGAATGCGCACAGACCTTTATTGTCCAACTTTTGGGGCAGCTATACATGAACAAAAGACATAGAAGTTGTGGTAAACCATTATAAATTACTGGTTAAACTTCAGTTGTAATATTGTGGCACCACATTTCAAGAAGGATGCCAAGGATGGGGGTAGATTTACCAGCAGATTTACCAGAATTGTAGCAGGAATTAGGGACTTTAGGTATGTGGACAGGCAAGAGCACCTGAGATTGTTCTCCTCAGAGCAAAGAGATTAAGGGAATGGAAGTGTTCGAAGTTAAGTAGGATTTTGATGGAGTAAATAAAGAAGAACTGTTTGCACTGGTGGGACAGATGGCACAGATATAAGATAATTGGCAAAAAGAAAATCCAGTGCAGAAATGAGATTGTAGCAACTAACTGCATAAAAGCAATCTGGAATGTGTCACCTGAAAAGGTGGTGGAAGCAGTTCATCAGTAATTTGCAAAAGGGAATTGGATAAATACTTGAAAAAGAGAAATTTGCAGTACCTTGGGGAATTAGCTGAGAAGTGGAACTCATTAGATGGCTCTTTCAAAAGAGCTGGCCACAAACACAGTGGGCCGAATGGTGGCCTCCTGTGCTATATGATTCAATGTATTTTTGAATGTTGACACAAGCTAATCTCTCTCAGGCTTTTTTGCACTTGACTGGGGAAAATTGATGAGCGTGGTTAATACCACAAGCAGCTCAACAAGCCCGTGTGAAAACTTCTGTTATCAAATATTCATGTTATCTCAGAAATTTTGTCATTTTTGCTTATAAAATATAATTGGAAGAATTTGCAGCCAATTTTAGTTTACAGTATTAGAAAATGCTCTCGAAATGCAGCAACATAACAGGTCAGTAAAAATTACAATATATGAGGGTCTCTCAGTATTCTAATTATAAAGCTGAAAGAGTTCAATGATTCTTAAACTGCTGCAGCTTGGCTTTTTACCAAGCCAAAGGGCAGTCAGCCCAGCAGCGGTGCAAGTACGACACTTTTCTTTATTACTGCAGATCATTCATCATGTACATTGTTACAATGTGTAAATTTCTGAAATGTGTTGGTAACTTTAAGCTCTCACTACATCTCAGTTTGTATTTATCCATTTGGCCTTTGTAATGCATACACATGTGGTGCAATTCAGCAATGCAGTACCATGTTTCTGAGCTTTTTTTAAAAAGTAAAACAAGTGCAGGCATTGTTTTAAAATATGGGTCGAGACTAGAGTCTAAGACCACTGCAGAGTCTAGTCGACGGTTGGAACCAAACCAATATCCTATTGTGAAATGCTTCTGCTTTGTTGTATAATTTGTCTGGAATGCTACTTCCCTTTTCTTATATAGTGGTCAATAGAATTTATCTTTGTATTTATCTATGTTTAATCTTTACCAGAGCACCCAAACGAGAAAGTATTTCAAGATAAAGGGATATTCCACATTACAAATCATCAGTGGCCTTGGACTCAAGTCTTGGGTTGTATTAAAAAGAAAATGCCTGCATGTATTTTTTTTTAATGATTTTCTACATTTAAGAAAACAGCTCAGAAACATGTTGCATTGCCGGCTTGGCTTCCAGTACTTAGCATTCGGCTTTTTAAATGAGAATAATTGAAAAATGGTAATTGAGGAAGAGGTTCAGGAATGGATGTTTTCATCCCTAAGCCCTCAGTGGGGGACCAGGTTCTCATATGCTTGTATTTTAAATGTTTTAAGTAAATCTTGGATGTATAATGCCGTTTTAGGACGTTACTGTGGTTTACCTTTGAATTATGTATTCACTTACCTGACACAATTATACATATTGTACACCTATGTTCCTGTATTCTATGGTCAAAACTTCCTAAGTGCTGATATTTTGCATAGAATCAACTTTTCAGTGAAAGCATTGAAACATAATGGATGGAAATAGAGGGATGAGTGAAATAATGCAAACTTTTGCTGATTTCCATGAAATTGTCACTGAAGAAGTTCTACACAAAGTGTGGTCCTCGACTGACTCGAACTACGTTTAGAAGCATAAAGAACCTTTGAAATGAACCATACCACTATGTAAAAAGGCATAAATCTTTTGTAATTAAAAATTATATGGCTGCTTCTCTCACCTGTGTTCAATTTAACTATAGTTATGATAGTGAGTTGAAACACTTTTTTAGGTTTTCAGAGTAATGAAGTAAGTGGAAGTTTCAAATTCAACAGCTTAGTCTTTTTCTACTATAAATCTAAAAAGAGGAAGTTTTATTCTTGTCAATAGCAGTTTTCTTTATGCACAAACTATTTGATTCTTTCCCATGCAGCCACACTGTGTGTTACTTGCTTCGAAGGAAAACTCAGCACCTGTGAAACTCGGTGGATTTGGAGTGGCCATACAATTAGGAGAATCTGGGCTTGTTGCTGGAGGTAAGCGCAGTTACTTTTGTGCCTTCTAAACAAGATACTGCAGAAATTTGAAATGAAAACAGAAAATGCTGGAAATGCTCAAGACAGGCAGCACTTGTGGCGAAAGAAGCAAAAGCTAATGTTTTAGGTTGATTACCTTTCATTTTTTGGTGAGTTTGAAATTAAATTGGAACTTGGAATGTCATTTGCTGTCATAGAACTGATCGATATTGCAACAGCAACTTATATTTATATATTGCCTTTGCTGTAGAAAAACGCCCCAAAGTGCTTCAAGGAAGAATAATCAGACAAAAATTAACACTGAGCCAAAGAGGGATACTACATAAGAACGTAAGAAATAGGATTGGGAGTAGACTATGCCCCCTGGAGCCTGCTCCGCCTTTCAGTACGATCATGGCTGATCTTCAGCCTAACTCCATTTTCCTGCCTGCTCCCCATATCCCTTGATTCTCTGAGAGATCAAAAATCTATCTCTCTCTGCCTTAATACTCAACAATGGAGCTTCCACAACCCTCTGGAGTAGGGAGTCCCAAAGATTCGCAACCCTCTGAGTGGAGAAATTTCTCCTCGTCTCGGTCTTAAACGATCGCCCCTTATCCTGTGGCTGTGCCCCATTATCTTGATTCTCCAGCCAGGGGAAACAACCTCTGTGTCCACCCGAGGCATCCAACAGAGATGATTAATCATCTGCACCAGCAGAACCAATACACCAGCAAAGGAGTAAGAAACATGAGTGAAACCCAATAGCTAAGAGAAGTCCAGCAAACCATGGTGGTGAAAGTTAAATCTGCAGAATCAATGCAGATGGCTGAGCAAGTCCAAGGAACTGCTTTGTGGAAGTGACGAGCACACTGGGTCAACAGTAGCAGTTGACGTACATTGGCTTCTGGTTAAGCCTCAATTTTAAAATTCACATCTGTTTTCAAACCCCTCCATGCCTCATCGTTACATAACTATAATTTACTCCAGCTCTACAATCCTCTGATATCTCTGTGCTCCTCTAATTCTGACCACATAAACATCCTTGTTTTCATCATTCTGCCATTGGAAACTGTGCCTTAGCTGCCAAAATCTTAAACCCCTCTACCTCTCGTTCCTCCTTTAAGATGCTCCTTAAAACCGTACCTCATTGACCAAACTTTTGGCCATCTGCCCTAGCATCTCCCTGTATGGCTTGGCGTTTTGTTTGATAAAGCTCCTGTGAAGCATCTTGGGAAGTTGCATTATGTTCAAGACATTGTAAATACAAACTGCTGCTGCTGTGGTGGTGGTGGTCTGTCCTTCCCAGTCTGGGGATGAGTGGCATTATAGTTCTGAAGGATGAGTAGAGTTAGCAACCACACAAAGCAAGCAGCAAAGCAAAAGTCAGACAAAGCAGAATCAATGACAGTATGGGACCAAACAGGAACAGAGCAAAGCTAGCTCAGTATGGAGTGTAAGGGGCCAGATTTAGCAGTCCCATCTCGGGCCAAAGGGAGTTGGGTGGGGAAAAAACCGGTGGTGGTGGTGGCAGCACAGATCCAGAAATCTTGCCCCCATTTCCAGTGCTGCCTATTTTCATTGCACAGGAAAAGGGCTGGGTTGGCAGCCCGCATGAACAGTGAATGACATTGGGTGTGTTGTTAATTTGATTGCAGAGATTGATGGAATGGCAGCCCTCCCTCTTAATAGGCCTATTAGGTCTGTCTGTGGGTGCCTTGATGGAAACATGTGCAGTCAACCACATAAGGGAAGAAAGGAAGACTGCCACTGAAGATAGCTGCAGCTTCCTTGCACCTGCAGGCCATTAAGATAGTGCAGCGACTATGTCAAGCACCACCAGGAAGGTTCCCAGGAAGGCAAGAGGCAGTAACTCAGGAGACAAGGCCAAGGAGGAGGACCTATGAATACCATAAGCAATGGGTCTCTTGCAACAGGCTCACCTACCTGGAGATGTCCAAGCACCAGTGAAGGAGGAGACTTTGACTGTCCAGGGAGGCAGTGACCAACATCTGTGCCTTCCTTTAATGATGAATTGTTCCCACCCATCAACGGGCCCTGTAGGTGTGACAGTGGCCTTCAACTTCTTCACCTCAGGTTCATTTCAGGGCTGTACTGCTGACCGCTGTGGGACCTCTCAAATGGCTGCTCTCAGCTACATTCACATTGTCACAGATGCCCTCTTTGCAAGAGTAGCTGACTTGATTAGCTTTCCAAATAATGCTTCCCCCCGCCCCCCACCCCCAAACTCCAAAGTGTAAGAGGGCAGTTTGTTTCCCATCAATAGCTGGCTTCCATCCAGTCCAGGCTGTGGTTGACTGCACAGGTTCCCATCAAGGCACCCACAGACAGACCTAATAGGCCTTTTAACAGGCAGGGCTGCCATTCCATCAATGTCCAGCTGGTGTGTGACCATAGGGGAGATGGTGGCATTGTGTTGATGTCACTGGACTAGTAATCCAAAGTTCCAGGCTAATGCTCAGGGAAACGGGATCAAGTCCCACCGTACCAGCTGCTGGGAATTTAAATTCAATTAATAAAATCTGGCATATGAAGCTAGTCTCAGTATTGGTGACCATGGAACAATTATCGCTTGTCGTAAAGATCCAGCTAGTTCACCACTGACCTTCGGGAAGGAAATCTACCATCTTTACTTGTCTGCCCTACATGTGAATCCAAGCCCACAGCAATATGGTTGATTCTTAACTGCCCTCTGAAATGACCTTGCAAGCCACTCAGTTCATGGGCAATTAGGGATGGGCAACAAATGCAACCACATCCCATTAAAAATACAAATAAACATCGGAAGAACTTTCTGCCACCTTGACAGTTGCCAGACGACTTTATACTGAGGGAGTCAAGCCTGCCTCAGCTCTCCAAACCAGGGTACATGGATGGATTCTGGATGACATCGGGTACCCGCTGAGGAGGTGACCCTTAACTCCCCTGTGAGATACTCAAGCAACAATGGTACAATGGGAGCCACCTGCATACCAGAGCACAAGATGAGATTATGATACCTTGACCACTCTAGTTGGATCCTACAGTACACGTCTGGCAGGGTCTCTCATCTGGACATCATGTGTTGCATGCAACACAACATGGCACAGCAGAGGGACTGGCGCCAATGGAGGTAGAGTGCAAGGAAGGCCCCATATCATTGGAGAAGGAGCAGAACAAGGAAAGAGGGAGGACCAGGGAAATCTGAGGAAGAAGACTAAGGTGAGGAAGGCAAACCTCAGAGATGGCACTACAAGGGCAGGAGGATGTAAAGGGTTCCATGCAGGGTCCCATTGTTACAAGGGGCTTAGTGATTCAGCAGCAGTTCAAGTGAGGGACCCTGAGTAAATAATGATGAAACACAAGCCTGGCACTGGAAAAGGCCTGAGCCTTCACATGGAGGTCGATCAAGCCAACATTTTTCACAGTGCCGTTGAATATAGATGGACTACTGGCCCCATCGCCAAATGCACTGGTGAGCACCTGATGAATTCTGTTTGTTGTAAATACTGTTTGTTGTAGAACTGTAAATACTACGCAGACCATTGCATAAACCTGTTAATTTAATAGTGAATGAAACAATTTATTCTCCCAACACATATATATAACACATCAAGGTGACCCACTCAGTAATCAAGGTGACATGGTGCCCTCTGGACACATACGCTGCTACGAGGTGCTGCCCTTGTTGCCTCGCAGGTGATGGAGACAGCCTGCTCACGTCTCTGGTTATGTGGCTGTGAGGACTGCGGTGATGGGCCTCGTCGTTGAAGCCCTTCCTGCAACTATGCCGTGTGCATTTCTGCAGGGGCAGCCATTGTCACTGGGAGCTGCATGACTGATGCTCCCTCTCAGTCGGGTCATGGAAGCCGAGGATGGTGAGCTTCCCATAAGCTTCATGGAACCCTCATCCTCTGCTTGAACATCCTCAGTCCTAGGTGTGCTTTCCTGCTGATTTGAGGGAGTCTGCTGCTAGGACGCAGCTGGCATTCCCTTCAGCCACCATTGGGCCACCTGTGCTACTGTTCTGTTCAGGGTGTTTAGCTCCACATGTACCCAATCTGTCCAGGTCCTGCACCATCTGGTCCAGGCCACAGAGGAGCCATCTACCCTGTGCAGGACATCACGCTGATCTTTCATATACTTCAGGATGCTTGTATGTGGCTGGCCATCATGTTGGCCACTCTCATGGGCGGAGCTCATGCGATGGGATCCCTGAGCCATGGTCAAGCTCATTAGCTCCATGGACTCCTCCATTCGCAGTGCATTAGCTCGCTATACTCGCGGAACTCCAGACATCGGCTGCTGCTCCAAGTACTGAGCTATAAACTGTGACTGCTGATGGCCTTCCTCAGTGGAGCAGCAGTGTGACAGTACTCCCCCCTCCAAGGGGGACTGTCCACTGATGTCTCTGCATCAAACTCCTCCTCGTGCGCAATAGTGCTGTGCTTCTTAGCCAGTGGCAAAGACTCTAACACGATGCATGGACCCACTATGGAGTGCACGTATCTGTGCTGGTGCACTAGTCTGATGTGACTCTGCTTTCTCGGACTTCTTCCCTCCTCCTGATGTCCGATGTCCAGTGCTCAGCATGCTATCAAACTAGACTAGAATTTCCTTGCAAATACAGTGCCACGCAGCCAGCTCCGCCAACCCCCACCTCTGCCAACCCAGCTGCTTGATAGCTGAAATATTCTAGTATTAGAGTAGAAGAACAACTTGGGTCAGTAAGTGTGTTTTCCATGTGCTTAGTGCTTCATTAAGTTGGTGTAATTTATAGTGGGGGTTGGGGATTTGTGGTCTGATTACTAGTGAAGTGTTCACCTCTGACAGAGGCAGACTAGCATCACCATGGCTATGCAAATCTTTTTTAAAAATTCATTCATGGGATGTGGGCTTTGTCGGCTGGGCCACCATTTATTACCCATCCCTAGTTGCCCTTGAGAAGGTGGTGGTGAGTTGCCGCCTTGAACTGCTGCAGTCCATGTGGTGTAGGTACACACACACTGCTGTTAGGAAGGAAGTTCCAGGCTTATGACTGAGCGACAGTGAAGGAACGGCAATATATTTCCAAGTCAGGGTGGTGAGTGACTTGGAGGGACGCTTCCAGGCGATGGTATTCCCATCTATCTGTTGCCCTTGTCCTTCTAGATGGTAGTGGTTGTGGGCTCGGAAGGTGCGGTCTAAGGAGCCTTGGTGAATTCCTACAGCGCATCTTGCAGATGGTGTACACTGCTGCTACTGTGCTGCAGTGGTGGAGGGAGTGAACGTTTGCGGATGTGATGCCAATAAAGCAGGTTGCTTTATCCTGGATGGTGTCCAGCTTCTTGAGTGTTTTGGGAGCTGCACTCATCCAGGCAAGTGGGGAGCATTCCATCACACTCCTGACTTGTGCTTTGTAGATGGTGGACGTTTTTGGAAGTTAGGAGGCGAGTTACCCATCGCAGAATTCCTAGCCCCTGACCTCTTGTAGCCACGTTATTTATGTGGCTACTCCAGTTCTGTTTCTGGTCAATGGTAGCCCCCAAGATGTTGATAGAGGGGGATTCAGCGATGTTAATGCTATTGAACGTCAAGGGGCGATGATTAGATTCTCTCTTGTTGGAGATGGTTATTCTCTGGCACTTGTGTGGCATGAATGTTACTTGCCACTTGTCAGCCCAAGCCTGGGTATTGTCCAGGTCTTGCTGCATTTGGACATGGACTGCTTCAGTATCTGAGGAGCTGCGAATGGTGCTGAACATGGTGCAATCGTCAGCGAACATCCACACTTCTGACCTTATGATGGAAAGAAGGTCATTAATGAAATACAAATATGGCATGCGTTGATACTGTACAGCAATGGTCAATGGGGCCAGAGCTCCTTGAGGTGCACACATGCCTTGGGATGAAGTGAGGCTAGGTAGCCATGGATGTGCTTAGTGGTTGGCTTCCTCTTTTCAGGTTGCAGGGAAAGGGGGGGTGTGGGGGTAGCTGAGGCTTGAGTGTGGGGAGCAGGCCCTCAGCTGGGTGGCTGCTCACACTTGTAGCGCTGTGCTGTGATCTGCTGCACGTTCAAATGAAAGTGTGTAGCCGCTTGCGAGGGAGAGCAGAGACGAGTTAGATCAGCAGTCCCTCAGAATTGGATGTTCTCAAGCCGCAGAGCAAGAGGTCAAGGGAACATGCAATGGCTGCGATATAACTAAGGTTTGCTTCATGAAGGCCAACTTTCACAGGGACATTCAGCTATTAGCCAGCAATGACATCAACAATGGCAATAACTACTCAGGTCAAAGTTCAGCCTGTACTCCCAGTACTAATTGAAACTTCAGCAGAGACCTCCCTGTATTTCTTGCGGCACAAAGATGGTGGCTGAGGCAGCCCTTTTATTGGTCTTGCAATAGCTTAGACCCACCTCAGTTTGCGCAACCATTTGTGCCCCTTTGCTGGTGCAGGAGGTGACAGGCACAACTCCAGTCCCTCCACGCACCATCCCTTCTCCCCTTCCCCTCCCCCAAATGAAAATCTCAGCTGGCACTGCCGGACAGAGGCAGGATTGCAACATCAGGAAATTTCCCAATTCGCACCTCCAAGATGAAAATCCAGCCTTAAATATCCTTAGTGAGCAGCAGAAATCTGAAGACATAGGGCAAGCCAGGTACTTATAATACAACCCAATAGAGAATACAGTCTTTGCACAAGGCGGCAATGGAGGTTGCAAAGGGATCCTGCAAACGAAGTGGATTTCCGTTCAGTATCCACAAAGCAGCAAAGAAACTGGAAATTCATTGAAGTACAGTCAGAATCTCAGTGATAGACAGGGAATGGGCTGTAGGCTAGAAAAGTTTACTATAAAAAGCAACTAAGCAGCAGAATAGAGTCATGGCAACCAAATCTTATAGTGTGAGACTGTCTACTTGGTAACAGAGGAACCTGGAGAAAAGGGCAGAGCAAAGGAAAGGTACTTTGCTATAGGAAGATGTGAAGGAATCAGTAGAATCAATTTGGCTAGCTCAAGAATGACATTGGCAGAAGGTTGATGCTAGATATCTTGTTCATCCTATTGGTTAGGGAATGGTGCTTGTCTTAAGAAAGTTCAGCTAATTCTTTGTTGAGATGCAATATGAAGTGTGAACAACAGCTAAAAATGTGCAATTAATTGAACATTTACATATTTTCTACCAATATCATTCATGCTACATTTATGTATTTTGCAGTGAAGTTCTTGGGCAATGAAGTTCTAAGAAATAAGTGGTAGTCACTAACTGTGATAAATTAGCTCCTGTTAGAACAATGGTGCACCAATGGCAAGTGATAAGAGCAGGAGACATTCCTGGTAAGCCATGTGATGGAAAGAAAATTGAAGTCTCTACCATCACTATTCATAGTTCCAGACCACAACGTGCTTGTAAAACTGCATGTTGCCACAGCAACTCTGACTCCTTGGGAGGCCAGTTGGCTCAAGGATAGCTAATGTTGATCAGATTGGTGTCAACAGCACTGAGTTCAATTCCTGTTCTGGCTGGGGTGGATTCCGAACCTGCCTCTTTGCCCTAACCATGATGGAGGTTGCATGGCTGTGGCTCAGACCTGCCTTCAGGCAGAGAAATGAAGAGGAAAAGTAGTGGCCCCCAAACTTGTTTGGTTGCATACCTTTATTCAGATTTACCAACCTTATGGACATCCCTACACGCAGTTCCTTTTTTAACTCTAATGACCATACATTTTGTAAATCATTATAATTGCAGGTAAACAAATGTCTAATAATTTTTTTTACTTACATTAGTGTGATGGATGAGCTTGTTTATTGGAGCATTAGCATAAGAAGTTGAGAGAAATGGGTGATGATTTCAGTTGCAAACTGTTTTCAACGCACACATGGTGCCAATACTTTAATTTCGTTCCAGTGGGTGCCGAAAATCCTCTTTTACAAAAGTACGTTGTGGCAAATGGCATCAAAGCCATTCTCTTGATCTTTTAGAGTCAGCTTTTCACATCACGTGGAAATTGCAAGCAAATTTGATACAAGGTAGTAAACCCAGCTCTGTGTTGGCCATGGAGAGGGAAAGTAATCGTGTAACTGCTGTGCCTGTTCAGTGTTATGCTGTTTAGTGTCATCTTTAATGCTGTCCTGCAAGTTTAGCTTATTAGTTGTCATTAATTTGTGCAGACTTGGAAGTATTTCAGTGTTGTTTCCCTCCACACGAGTCCAAAATTTAACTTTTTAATCATGTCGTCAATTTTGCCCTGGCATAGAATATTGTTGTGCTCAGCCTTTGATGTCCTATATTTAGCTCATTTAGGTGAGAAAATATCTGACAAGTAGCCTGGACGCAAGAGCCAGGCCACATCATGCAGACATACAGAGAGGGAATAGGTGATCTCCGGAGAATACCTTCACCTCAAAATGCAGTTCAAAGAACCTGTTCAACATTTTGCCATGAGAAAGCCAGCAAATGTCTGGTGGGGTAGCAGATTGACGTGTTTACTTCCTATTACATTACATAGAGTGGAAAAGATGCACAAAATCAGGGGATGGGTTTTTGTAAAGTTAACTTTTCTCTCAGCATTGGCCAGCATCTCCTTTAAGTTGGTAGGCATGTTCTTAGTGGCAAATGCTTATCTGTATATGCTGCATTGTACCCATGTTGCATTTGGGATGACTGCTTTCAGAAGTCACCGCTCCACTGTGCCCCCCCCTGTCATTAAGTTAGCTCCAACAGTGCAGATTCCAACACCGTTTGCCCACAAACTTCCATGTTCAGTGATGAAGCTATCAAGCAGCTGGAAAATCTCAGCTGTTGTTCGAATGGGTAGTGGTTTGCAAAATAAAACGTCCTCTTGTATTGACCCTGTGTAAATATACTTCACATAAACTAAGAGATAAGCCAGGTTTTCCACATCTGTGGACTTGTCCAGATGCAGAGCAAATGATTGCTGCTAATTATTCAGTTCAGTATTTGAGTCAGAACATCATCAGCCATGTCATCGATGTGTCAGGGCAAAATGTTGTTTGACAATGGTATAATTTGAATGACCTTCCTAGCTTTCCCTTCAATTACAGTGTGGTATTAGTTCCTCAGCTATAGTATGATGCTTCTCTGACCTTGCTACTCTGTAACTCACAAGGTATGATGTTTCAAGAGTATTTGGTTTGTCATCTGCTGCAACAGAGAATAAAACTTTCTTGCCAACCAAAAGTTGTGACATTGCTCATTCAGAAAATTTTTGTGGTTTGTCATTGTATTGCCCGTGTTTCGTTTCTAAATGTCTGTATAAAAGAGACTCTTTTAAACTACTGTTCTAAAGCATCTCTCCACATGGTTTAGGATCTTCATCAGGCCTAGTCCAAACGAATCCAATCTCAAAGTATTTTTCGTCGTATTTACGTTTCTTTGTTTCGCTTTGCGATCCAGGGCAGAGCTTTCATGTGGAAATAAGTCATTATGACTGCTTGTAGTTTCATTCTCATCGCTAGTAGTTTTTTTTTTTAAATGTACCCTGTTTTTAGACGTCTGGCCATTTTGAATGGTTAGGTTCTCATGTTTGGCATTTACCCTATACAAATGGAGAAGGTACAACTCGAAAAGCTCTAATAGTGGCATACAGTTTGATGCCATGTTATAAGTTCATTGGATGCAAACTGTGTAAATATTTTCTTCATTTGCTGTAGTCTTATTGGTACATTTGAAAATTAGGGAAATACTCTAGCTTCATTTCTTAACAATACGACGAAAGAAACTAATTACAAAGTTTTGACCATGTTGTAAATGCATTTGCTAGCTAATAGATACTTTATTTGCATTCATTGATGTATTAAAACAAAGTCTGCATGACACAATTTAAGTACCCCTAAAGAAATTATCACGCTCCAAGAAGATTCGCATACGCAACTTTGCCACCCACTGTGTTAGAGAAAAGAATCTAGTGGGGAAAACTGCACTTTTTGCAAGACAGATGCCCAAAAACCTCATTAGAATTTGCTAATTAAGAACAATAACAGGGAGAACCTCATTCAATTAATTAGGACAACATGGCTGCAATCTTTATTTTGGTCATCATAGATTGAGTAAATATTAATTACAGATCTTTCTCCTCTTTCCCTAGGCTTCGTTTTCCCATCCTCCCCTATGGTCCCCTAGTCCTTTCTCCTAGCTAGTAACATGCCTCTTATATCTTTCTGCTCACAGCTTGTTCTTTGCCTTTGCTGGCACATGCTACTTTGAAACTTCGTATCATCTAGTCCTGTAGAAGAATGTTGATGTACACTCATTCTGTGGAATGATTTTAATGTTATAGCTGCATCTTACACTTGTCTGTGTAATAATACAAAACAGAGGATGGTGAGGGGGAATGACCCATCTATATGACATATTTAGAGCTTAAGAAATATCCCCCACCCTTACTAAGTCAGATGATTCTAGATTCAGCCATGAGAAAAATTACTTAACCAATGTTGTCTTATCTTATCAAATTCCCTGCCTTACCTGTTTACAATGCATGATCCAAGGGGGTGGGGGGAATAGTGCAGAAGAAGTTGCTGCTTGGCACTGCTGTCTCATGTTTTGCCCAGTTTGCTAATACTATAACCTAGCAAATCATTTGTTTTCAAATGAATGTTATGCTTTTATATTTTGGGACATTTTTGTTGGCCTTTGGCATGGTAAAATATGTCAAGAAGTAAATATGGGTCTTGTAATTTATTTTGCACATTCCTTATCATTTTCCATGGCCCTATTTGTTCACCCATTACTTATTTAATACTAATTATCACTTATAAATAAAACCACACTCTCTTTGAATTTGACAGATACACCTGAGACAACTGGTAATGCCTTACCTGAAATTATTTATTCTGGCATCCCGCTGGTAGACAGATATGGACTTCAGGTGTCACCACTCTTTGGAATATAGTTTTAGGTAATTTCTTAAGTAATTAGGGTGATTTCTAAATATTTTGCGATATCTGTCTATTTAGTTCATCATCATTTCCAACCTTATAAGGACAATATAACAAAAACAGAAGCAATTGGTGTCTTCCATCAGTTTATTACTCATGCTTTGCTTAGCTTGTTTCTGCATTTTGGATTCCTTGCTATGTGTATTGTACCCAGATTTTTTAGAGTAAATTGATATAGGAATCATTGTATGAATGCTTTCAAATAATGGGCCATAACTTCCGAATAGCACCGGAAAGTGCTGGCCCACAGAGATTAGAATTTAAGACCACTTACCCGGTCTCAACTTGCGTTGCCACTTCCATTCGCCAGAGCTGCTTGGGGCCTGCATTGAAAGAATCCTTGCAGGCCCCAGCGAAGTCTAGTTCCAGCGTATTCAAGGGGGCCACAGCCCCTTTTTTTACATCACTTGCTGCCATAAAGCAGGTAACTTTAAGGGCCAGGGAAATTGACAGGCCGAGGGAAGTTAAGTGTCCAAGGTAAGTGGATAGGATTTGGGGGTTGCGGGTGTCTGGAGGTTGGGGCGTCCGAGGTCAGTGGTTGGGGGTGGGGTGGGTTGTCGTGGAGGTGGGGGATGGCACGAATCATATGGAGGGGTGGGGGTGTGGGGGAGTCCCCTGGGGTGGGTCTGGATCTTTACAATAGTTACCCAGAAGTTAGAAGTGGTTTTAATTCTTCTAACTTTTTGTGGGTAATTATTGGCATAACCCCGGAGGAACCATTGAAGTTTGCGCTTTAAACCGCATTTTTGGATGGTTCCCAGCGCAGCACAATTGTCCAGAGGAAGTTAGCACTTCTGGGCAATTGCCTGGGAACTTGCCAAAGGGATTCCCATTGCATTCTTGGAGTTGACCCCCCAAATCTGACGCTGTGGAATGCAGAAGTTACGGGTAACTTTTGCATTTTTGGAGGCACTTGGTCAATATGTTTTTGGTCTAACAGAGTAAATCAGTGGCTTATAATTTGTAGTCTAATGGAGCACTTTTAAATATAATGCTTACAAAAGCCCTTCCAGGTCCAAACGTTTGTGTATTTTTGTTCTGTGTGTTCTTTGAGGCATACTGGAAGCCATTGCTGATATGTCTATGGTAGGATGGCCCTAATCTATGCAAAGATGATGTGGTGATAGAGACGAGGGATTTTTCTCCCAGAATCATATACTATCCATATGATATTTAGTTCTTTGTTTAACTCTTAGAAAGCTCACTACTCCATACCCATATTCTGCTTTTGTTTTAGGCAGAGGGTAATGGTCGAGGGGTGTTTTTGTGATTGGATGCCTGTGCCCAGTGGGGTTCCACAGGGATCGGTGTTGGGTCCCTTGCTATTTGTGCTTTATATAAACGATTTAGACTTGAATGTAGGATGGTTGATCAGTAAGTTTGCGGATGACATGAAAATTGATGGGGTGGTAAATAGTGAGGAGGATAGCCTTAGATTACAGGAGGATATAGACAGGCTGGTCAAATGAGCTGATCAGTGGCAAATGGAATTTAATCTGGATAAGTGTGAAGTAATGCACTTGCGCAGGACAAACAAAGCACAGGAATTCAAGATGAATGGTAGGACTCTGGGAAGTACCAAGGATCAGAGGGACCTTGGTGTGCATGTCCACCAGTCCCTTAAGGTAGCGGGACAGGTAGATAAGGTGGTTAAGAAGGCATATGGGATACTCGCCTTTATTAGCTGAGGCATAGAATATAAGAGCAGGGAGGTTATGCTGGAACTGTATAAAATGCTGATTAGGCCACAGCTAGAGTATTGCATGCAGTTCTGGAATCCGCATTATAGGAAGGATGTGATTGTACTAGAGAGAGTGCAGAGGAGATTTGCCAGGATGTTGTCTGGGCTGGAGAGTTTTTAGTTATGAGGAGAGATTGGATAGATTGGGGTTATTTTCCCTGGAGCAGAGGAGATTGAGGTGCACAAAATTATGAGTGGCATAGACAAGAAGGAATTTTTCCCCTTGATGGAGGGATCAATAACCAGGGGGCATAGATTTAAAGTAAGGGGCAGGAGGTTTAGAGTGGATGTGAGGAAAAATTTTTTTCACTGAGGGTGGTGGAAATCTGGAACTCTCTGCCTGAAAGGGTGGTAGAGGCAGAAACCCTCAATATTTAAGAAGTATTTGGATGTGCACTTGCGACGCCATGTCATACAAGGCTATAGGCCTAATGCTGGAAAATGGAATTAGAATAGTTAGGTACATGTTTGACCGGCACAGACTCGATGTGCCGAAGAGCCTTTTTCTGTGCTGTAGACCTCTATGACTCTATTTGCCAAAGATCACCTAACTGGCTCACCATTTTTTTAAATTATGGCAATCGTTCATGCTCGTGGATGAATGTAGATTGAAAATTGCCTTGTTAAGGTGCATTTTAACTAGGAGAGAGAAATAAGAAACATAGACTTACAGCACAGAAGGAGACCATTTGACCCATTGTGTCCATGCCAGAAAACATTAGTGAGCAAAACAAGGAGGACAGGTTAGGTTATGTAACTCAAATAACCTTATTTATACCAATACACAGTACATAAGAAAAAAATTGAATGGACTGCAGATGCAAATTTAACTTGGAAGTTATGACATGGCAGCTATTATGGAGACATGTGATTGGGAACAAAATTTACTAGATTATGAATTCAACAGGAAAGATTAGATAAATGAGCGAAGAGGGGTGGTGCTTAATGATTTTGGATGGAAAAACGAAATAGAAAAGGATTTAATAAAGTAGTGGAAGTTCAGTACAGGCCCAGTGGTAGGAGCTGTGAAGTGGTAGATTGTATAAATATAGAGATTAGACAAGCACGTAGTAGAGGCAGGATGGTTTTAACTTATAGATTGGGATAAGCAGACAAGCATCTGTCAGAAAACTAGTAAGTTTTTTACAAATGTCAAGATAATTTTCTGCAGCAGCATGTCCGGGAACCAACTGGGGGCATGCCATATTAGATTTAGTAATGAGTAATACTCCAGGTTTAGTTAACAGCCTGGTTTATGAACGTCTGTTTAATGACCAGAATATGATTGAGTTCGACATAATGTTTGAAAGGGAAAAAAGCAGCTACTAAGGTTCCAAGGTAAGGCTGACTTCAGTGGAATGAGATCGAGGCTGTCCACAGTGAACTACTCAAATCTGTTAGTAGGTAAAATGACAGAAGACGAGACGTTTGAGATCACATCTCGATTAACGTTTTGGTCTCCTTATTTAACGAAGGATGTTAATGCATTAGAGGCGGTTCAGAGAAGGTTTACTAGATTGATACTTGGAATGAGTGGGTTGTCTGATGGGGAAAGTTTAGATAGACTGAGCTTATTTCCACTGGAGTTTATAAGAGTGAGGGGTGACTTGATTGAAGTGTATAAGACCCTGAACAGCCTTGATAAGGTGAACATGGAAATGATGTTTCCTCTTGTGGGTGAGTCCAGAACTAGGGGGCAGTGTTTTAAAATTAGGGGGCGCCCCTTTTAGGATAGAGATAAGAAATTTTTTTCTGAGGGTTGTGCGACTTTGGAACTGTTTGCCTCTGGAGGCGGGATCATTAAATATCTTTGATGGAGGTAGATAGATTCTTATTAGGCAAGGGAATCAAAGGGGTAGATGGTAATGTGAAATTAGTAATACAAACAAATCAGCCATGATCTTAATGAATGGCAGAGTAGGCTCGAAGGGCCAAATGGTCTACTTCTCTTTTGTATGTTCATATGATACAGAACCAGTTTATATAGCTCTATTTACCAAAAGAAAGTTATGGATGACTAAAGAGGTAAGAGACAACATAAAACTAAAACAAAAAACGTACAGAGCCTGGCCAACAGGAGAGGTACAAAGAACATCAAAGGCTGAAAAAACAGAGTTACTAAAGAGTTTTTTTTAAAAATTGCAAGGGATAATAAATAATAGAACAATTTTTTACTATTAGGAAAAGGAGAGTAGTCTTGAATCTACCAAGAGGCCTAGAATGGGTCATCTGTTGTTCAGTGTTTGAACATCTCTCTCTGATCTAGAAGATAAACATTGGTTGGTTTTTAACTGTAATTCACTTCAAGATTGTTCGAATTCCACTTAGATGAAAGCAAAGCTCTGAAGAAGAGTCATGCGGACTCAAAACTTTAATTCTGTTTCTCTCTCCACAGATGCTGCCAGACCTGCTGAGCTTTTCCTGCATTTTCTGGTTTTATTTCGAATTGCACTTACTTCAGAGTTCCTCATCAGTTTCTCAATCAGATGTTCCATTTACCTGCAGTTAGAACTTTAATTCCTAAAAGTTATACCCTAAAACATGCAAACCATGAACCAGATTTTCATTAACATCATTACAGAAGAATTTGGCATCCTCCATAAGATAATCACAATCCAGGTCAATTCATTATTAGCTTTTTTGGATTTTTCTTGCAGAAAAATTAAGAAACTAGCACTTGAATTGATGTTGCAGAATACTACTGCATAAACATGTTCATCAATGAATTTCTCCTCTCTGCTATTTTAACAGATGCTTTAAAATTAATGCGTTGATGTCACAATGAAAATGAGAGAGAATTTCAAATAAAGATATTATGTATTTTATACTAATGTTTTTCCATATCTCTTCACTTTCCATTTTTGACCAAAATGTGTGATCGCAATCTGGCACGTTGCCTATTGTTTTAAAGGGGCTCGTGATGATAATGTCATGGCTTTGAAAGTTGGCCTTTTTTTACGTTTCCACTTAGGTCGTGTAGGAACACCACATTTCATGGCACCAGAAGTTGTCAAAAGGGAACCATATGGAAAACCAGTTGATGTTTGGGGTTGCGGAGTTATACTTTTTATTCTTCTTAGTGGCTGTTTGCCATTTTATGGAACAAAGGAAAGATTGTTTGATGCTATTATTAAAGGAAAACATAAGGTAAATGTGATTTTTTTTTTCTCTTATGGCATCCCCTACCTCTGAGGTGCTCCACCAAACACTGATAGATATATTTTATACTTCCTCTGAAGCATATGTAGTAGAATTCTATCTTTTTCATTACTTTTGTGCCTCAGATTCTTATTACTTCTTAACTATGTGTTTTCCTTTTATTACTCCTCATCTATTAAAATTAACTTTTCACACATAACAGCTTTTTGGTCATCCAGCATCTTACAAATGTAGTTATGAGAATTATACTTAGGTTACAATTGAATGGAAGCAATGGATTGAAAGTTGAGATTTTATGGTTAATGCTGACAGAGTCACAATGTCAACTGAGTGTTTCTCAATTTTTTTTCATATAGATGAACCCTAGGCAATGGATCCATATCTCCGAGAGTGCAAAGGATTTGGTCCGTCGTATGCTCATGTTGGACCCTGCAGAAAGGATAACTGTTTATGAGGCACTCAACCATCCTTGGCTTAAGGTGCATTTTTTTTTTAATTGTTTATCGCCAGTTGATGTTCCAGTTTAGGCACAGCCATTTTTCTAAGCACTAGGAGATAACATTCACATAGATGTATTTGGAAAGCAATTTTTATTCACCAAATTGGTAATGATATAATTTCCTAAATACAGTTGATTAATTTGTTCATATTGGTTTTAGCATAATGGATGGATTATTTGCAATTGGTTGAATAATAAGGGTACTTTCAATAATGTAATGCAGTAATTCATTGCTTAACGTTGTAGTTGTATTCCTAAGAAGTGCAACTTTAAATGAAACAATGTTAAGCGAATAAGATTTTCCCATTACAACCAATGTAAAAGCTATAGTTAGGTTCAGGAGGACCTTCATCGTCAAAAAAACATTAAAACATTATATCCTGAAGATTTAAATACTATATATTCCTAAATTGCTATATTTGTAAATGGAATAACTTCTAAATTAAATTATTTAAAAAACATAAGCAAATATGCCAACTCTTTCTACTTACCTCCCACTCGTTGACCCTCCTGCTCCCCAATCCTCCTGCTTGCCAACTCTCCAGCTCCCCAACCCTCCCACTCCCCCTCACTTGCCACATCCCTCACTGCATCCCTCTCCTGAACCTTTGCTGTGACCGAGGGCTTGGGAGATGGGTAGTGAGATGGAGGGAGGGAGCGAGAGGAGCTGTGCCTGGGAGGGCTAGGGAATGAAATGGTGAGTGATCAGGGAGTGGGAAGGGTAGGGAGCAGGAGGGTTGGAGAGGAATGTGGCAAGTGGGATAGGCAGCAAGCGGGAGGAGGAGGGAGCGGGATGGGGACCAAGCAGAGGGTCAGGGAGTAGGAGAGGCCTTTCCAAAATGGCATCAATCAGGTCATGCTTGCTACGTCAGCCCAGCACCAGTGACACTAAAACGGAAATCCCAATGCTGAGCGTGCATACCGGCCCTATTGTATCCGTGACATGAAAACAGAACGACTTAAAATGGGGCGCATTAAAATGGGGAATTACTGCATTGTCCTTGTTATTAACTATCTAATATGGCATATAGCACAATTCTTTGCAGAAGTGCTTTTTCAGTTTTGAAAGTTGAATATTTTATTTTATTCCTGCATCGATAAACTGGGGATAAACTTGAGACCATTTGAGCCGAAGTGTAACATAGAGCAACTAACACGCTATCTTAAAACTATTAAATTTTGGATCAAAGAAGCTGGGTCTTAATGAGAGTTTGAGAAAATAGCATACAAAATAACTACTTAACTTCTCAGTGTTACTTAACCTCATTGGCCCCAGCAAGAACAATCAGTTAAAATCAGTTATTTAATGTGATATAGTAAAGGTTTTAACTCATGCATAATGTATTGCAGGAACGAGATCGTTATGCATACAAAATTCACCTCCCAGAAACCGTGGAACAGCTGAGGAAATTTAATGCAAGAAGGAAATTGAAGGTAAGGCCAAAAAAATTAATATTCAGTTACTGATACAGAAGCACAGTTTCCTTCCCCCCCTGCCCCACCCCAGTGCCATTGAGTAAAACTTAACTTTTGCATTTACATAGAAGGGCAGCACCCACAGCGAAAAGTTAAAGTTTGACCTTAACATATAGTGCTTATTTCTTAGATTGGTATCCAAAGAGGTTCCTCCTAATACCGTTTGTAAAGCTGCAATATGGAGCAATACGCATGCATTTCCCAAAGCAGAAAACAATGGAAACAATTAACTGGTCATTCAGTAGTGAAATTAGAAAGCATTTTTCACACTAAGTGTAGTTGGAAATCTGGAATTCGCTTCAAATATTTGTGAATGCTGGGTCAGTTGAAAATGTTATCGATGAGAGTGATAAATTATTGCACAAGAACTGGTAAATGGAGTTGAAGTACAGGTCAACCATGATCTAATTGAATGGGGGAACAGTCTCAAGGGGCTGAATAGATATTCCCGATCTGTGGAAGAAAGAGACAAGTTAATTTTTGAGTTGTAACTCTTTATCAGAACAGAAAAAATCGTGAGGAACAGAGCAAGGGGGAGAAAAAGAACAACAAACATACACACCAGAGTGTATGTGTATGATGACCTGTAAAGTGCATAAAAAGAAAATGGGAGATAATTAAATGCCTACAGTGATACTAACATGCAATGATAAAAAGGAGCTTAATAGATTTCAAGAGATCAAGAATGTATGAGTAGCTAAAATGTTGGAATATAAGGCAGGTTTGAAATGAAATGGGTTGGAAAGGAGAATGGGATCCAATAGCCTGCAAAAGCATAAAAGAAGGATGACATGCAGAATACAAACTGCCTCTCTATAATAGTAGTCCAATAGAGATTACCCACTTAAAGCACCAGTCCACCACCTCTGCCTTCCACCAAAATTCCAATAGCGTATAATTGTATATCACCAGTTTCGCTTGTGGAAAAACAGAAGTGATCACTTTATTCATACTATTCACAAGAGCATTCCAAGCTCACTGTCATCTGTCACTTCAGTTCCTCATCCTACTGTGACCCCTCCAACTTTGGCCTTCTACATCGTTCAAATGAAGCTCACCACACGTTCGAGGAAGAACACTTTAATTTTCTATTAGAAATTTTGTTGCTCCCTTGCTTTAACATTTGCTTTAATAACTTGAGACGTTAAATGTAACTCCAACTTACTTTATGCCAGAGAATGCTGGCAATGTGAGCTAGGTGTATTGATGTTTTTGAGGAACAGAGGTGCACCAGTGCTAAGTTGGGAACCATCTACTAGAATACCATGCTGACAGAGCCATAATGTCATAGATGTCAACCTGCTTTTTTTTTATTCTTGGACCACTCATCAGCCTCAAGTATTTAGATGGTAGCCGGAACTATATATTATTTAGAGTCTTGTGTATGGCATGCACTTCTGTTGTTGACACTTGTCTTATTCCACTGTGTCATACTTTTATAATAGGACATTTTTAACATACTGCAGTTTGAGAGAGTTTTGAACCACAACTGTATTCTGAGCATGTGAAGATTATAGAATATCCCAGCATGCATTATGTGTATCAACAGGAGTTTACAGATAGGAGCACCTATCTCTTCACCCTGTGAGGATATAAGAGCTTATTTGTTATTTTTCGAAATGACTGGAAGAGCTCTTTAAATCATGAATTTGTTGGACAGAGTAGCTGTGAAGAGAATGTTCCCACTTGTGAGAGATCCAAAACCAAAGGACTTAAGTACAAGATGGTTAATAAAGCCTAATAAGGAAAAATGTCTTTACTCAGAGTGATTAGAATGAAACTTGCTACCGCAGAAAGTCATTGAGGCAAATAGCCTAGATGGTTTCAAAAGGAAATTAGTCAAATACGTGAGGGCAAAGAGAATAGAAAGATATGATAAAAGACTGAAATAAGGTAGAAATAAGAGGAAAGTCAATTGAATTACAGACACCAGAGATTAGTGGCCTGTTCTCCGTTGTATATTCAATATAATTCCATGTAAACTGGAGATTGAATTATTCAAGCTTCTGTTTTAGGCAGACCATTTATTTTAATGTATTAATGTGCAGCTTTCTGTTATGAACTGATCAGACAGACACCTGTGAACAGTAGCATGGCTGAATGATTATAATTTCTTTGTTAATGGTTGGAAAAGAAAGCAAATTGTTTATAAGAACTGTATTGGTATTGAAAATTCAGTTTTAAAAAATCTATTCTAAACTATGCTATTTACTGTGTTTACAATAAAAACTTTGAATTGCAGCTGATGTATTTCAGAAATGTGATTGTGAGGTCGAAAGGAATTTGTTTATATGTACTATATATGTGTGTGCATGTGTCTGTGTAAAAACTTGGAAACTACATAAATGATAAACCTCTGAGCATTTAATGAAGTAATATTTTATTTGTTTATGGAAAAATAGTCTTGGTAAAAACTTCTTAACCTCTCTGCTCCAAGGAGAACAACCCTGACTTCTCTAGTCTCTCCCTATAACTGAAGTCCCTTATAAAACAAACAAAGACTTGCATTTATATAAAAGCAAAAAACTGTGGATGCTGGAAATCCAAAACAAAAACAAAAATGCCTGGAAAAACTCAGCAGGTCCGGCAGCATCTGCGGAGAGGAACACAATTCAACAGAAGAGTCATACAGGCTCGAAACGTTAACTGTGTTCCTCTCCGCAGATGCTGTCGGACCTGCTGAGTTTTTCCAGGTATTTTTGTTTTTGACTTGCATTTATATAGTGCTTTTGCCAATCAATAGGATGCCCCAAAGCGCTTTGCAGTGGGTGAAGCAGGAGTCAAAATTTTCAAGGGCTCTTTTTGAGAAAAAAAACTGCCTCACTTAATTTTCTCGAGGGCTACGTTTTGATTTTCAGCGGCTACTTGTTCATTTTTACATGAGTTCAGGATGCTATTCTTCCCTAGTTCCTTGGTATTTCTCTCAAATTTGAATTCTACGTACAATTCCCAATTTACGATTCTCAAATTCCAACTATTTGACACAATGAAACAGAAATCAGACAGGCATAAGAAGCAGTTTATGTATGTTAGTGACAGACCAAATGAATTTCTGCATGGTTGATCATGGTGAAATGCAATGCATTTCTGGAGACCCTGTAATGTGGCTCATGCAGCTTTAAAGCACTTATGAATGATTAAATCAAGCAATGGCATTCTTGGGAAGCTGCAGAATATGAGATTTGAAAAATGGAATATGCCATCAAAAATAATAAGCACAGCTGGTATGAATGAATTCAGTCACACTGGCATCAACTCATTGTACAGTAGCTTGCCACTGATTGTTCAAACTACTATACAAATATATCACAACATAAGCAAATGTATAATAGTTCTTCCAAAAGGAACTTGTCCCTTGTTTCATTTCCTTTACAAGATTCCTGATTCTAGTGCGCATTTACATACTGTAATGTTTACAGAATCAGCTTGAGAAAGGTGTTTAAAATCATGAAGGGTTTTGATAAAGTAAATAAGGATAAAACTATTTTCACTGACATAAGGGTCAGTCACCAGAAGACAAAGGCTTAAGATAATAGAAAAAGCAATAAGAGACACCATGAGGGGACAATATTACAGAGCAAGTTATCTGGAAGGTTGTTGTAAGCAGAACTATTGCTTTCAAAACGTATTTGACAAATATTCAAAAAGGAAAAAATTGCAGGGCTGCAGGGACCAAGCATGAGTAGGACTAATTAGAAAGCTCTTTGAAAGAGCTAGAATTAATTTAATGGGCCAAATGGTTTCTGAGCTGTATCAATCCATGAGGCTCCTCTTTACCTTAGATGTATCAAGCCCATTTCTCCACTTTCCGCCAGGGATACTGAATGAATGACTACTTGGTCGTTGTATTGATTTGTAATCTCGCGTCAATTGGAGCATCTTAGTCACATGCTTATTGACGTTTTTGCTTCCCTGTCAGAAAATACTTGACTGCATTCCCTCAGTTTTCAGTAGATACATTCTCTGACTGATTGGGCTACATTTGGCAGATACAGGATGTCATATAACCATTTACTGTCATTCCACAACGTTGGTGGACTGGGTACCAACATATTACATCCCAATGCCAACACTTGTTTATTTTTTTATTCATTCTTGGGATGTGGGTGTCACTGACTAGACCAGCATTTATTGCCCATCCCTAATTGCCCTTGAGAAGGTGGTGGTGAGTTGCCTTCTGGAACCGCTGCAGTCCATATGATGTAGGTATATCCACAGTGCTGTTAGGGAGGAAGTCCCAAGATTTTGACCCAGTGACAGTGAAGGAACAGCGATATATTTCCAAGTCAGGGTGGTGAATGGTTTGGAGGGGACTTCCAGGTGGTGGTGTTCCCATGTGTCTGCTGCCCTTGCCCTTCTAGATGGTAATGGTCGTGAGTTTGGAAGGTGCTGTTGCAGGAGCCTTTGGGAGTTCCTGCAGTGCATTTAATAGACGGTATACATTGCTGCCATAGCGTGTCATGGCGGAGGGAGTGGATGTTTGTAGATGAGGTGCAAATCAAGCGAGCTGCTTTGTCCTGAATGGTGTCAAGCTTCTTGAGTGTTGTTGGAGCTGCACTCATCCAAGCAAGTGGAGAGTATTTCATCACAATCCTGACCCCTGCTTATAGATGGTGGACAAGCTTTGGGGAGTCGGGAGGTGAGTTACTCTCCGCAAGATTCCTAGCCTTTGACCTGCCCTTGCAGCCGCAGTATTTATATGGCAAGTCCAGTTCAGTTTCTGGTCAATGGTAACCCCCAGGATGTTGATAGTGGGGGATTCAGTGATGGTAATGCCATTGAATATCAAGGGGCGATGGCTAGCTTCTCTCTTGTTGAAGATGGTCATTGCCTGGCACTTGTGCGGTAAGAATGTTGCTTGCTGCTTGTCAGCCGAAGCCTGGGTATTGTCCATGTCTTGCTGCATTTGGACATGGACTGCTTCGGTACCTGAAAAGTCGCGAATGGTGCTTAACATTGCACAATCATCAGCAAACCTTCCCACTTCTGACCTTTGATGGAAGGAAGCTCATTGATGAAGCAGCTGAAGATGATTGGGCCAAGGACACTATCCAAAGGAACTCCTGCGTTGATGCCCTGGAACTGAGATGATTGTCCTCCAACAACCACAACCATCTTCCTTTGTGCTAGGTATGACTCTAACCAGCCAAGAGTTTTCCCCCTCACTCTCACCTCATCTCCTTTGTCCATTTTTGAATCAAGGCTGTAATGAGATCAGGAGCCGAGTGACTGTTGGAATCCAAACTGAGCGTCAGAGAGCAGGTATCTTGATAGCATTGTTGATAAACCCCTTCCATCACTTTGCTAATAATGAAGAGTAGACTGATGGGGCAGTAATTGGCCAGGTTGAATTTGTCTAGCCTCTTGTGTACAGGACATACCTGGGCAATTTTCTACACAGCCAGGTAAATGCCAATGTTGTGACTGTACTCTAACAGCCTAGCTAGGAGCGCAGCAAGTTCTGGAGCACAAGACTTCAGTACTATTGCCAAAATATTTTAAGGACCCATAGCCATAGCCTTACCCTCCTGAAGGGAAGGGGTTATCAGGTTGTTTTTGCCGCTGTGCCCCTCCAGCTCACAGCTTCCCCCACTCACCACCTCCCTCCCCATCTCTCCCGCCCTTTGCCTTTGTTTTTTGAATTGAAAAGCAATCAAGGCAGGGTGGAAGGGTATGGTGGCCTGCAATACATTTGAATGCTAGCGTGCAAAGAATTTTTTGTATATTTTCTTATTTTGTTACCATCCAAGTCTCCTAGTTTTCTTGCAATGTAATGGATGGAACTGCAAATAATTTGAGCCGGATAAAAAAAATACTAACTTATGTGTAGTAACTTACACACTGCTCTGACTCCTCCGGCTATAGGTTGCCCTTCTCCTGCTCCTGCTGCCCCTACAATCATAGATTATGTCTCTGGAGGAGTAGCAAGAATGGGAGGGAGAGAACCTTAATTTGAAGGAGTTGGAGCAGCAAGCATGGAACTGCTCACAGACTCTGTCTCTCTCATACTCGCTACTCCTCCAATATGTACGGGGCAGACCCTTCTTTCAATATTTTGAATTTTTCACCCATCTTCGTGAGGTTCTGAGGGCGAATTCTATGCTGCCCCATGTATTTTGAACCCTGTACTGATGCATTTTTGAACTGTGATCACTGTTACCTTGAAGGAAACCCAGCAGCCAATGTATGCACAGTAAGTTCCCATAGACGACAATGGATTACGAACCAGAGAAATTGTTTTTTGTGATGATTTAGGGATAAGCATTGGCATGGATAACTCCCCTGCTCCTCATCAAAATAGTACCACAGAATCTTTTACATCTACCTGAGAGGGCAGAGGGGACCTTGGTTTAATGTCCCATCCAAAAGAGAGCACCTCTGACAGAGTAGCTCTCCCTCAGTACTGCACTGGAATGTCAACTTTGATTTTCATACTCGAGTTTTGGAATGGGATTTGAACCATTTGCCTTCTGACTCAGTAGAGAGTGCTATTAACTGAGCCACAGCTGACAACAAAATTTGAAAGAAGTATCGCCCAATGCCCAATCCATTCCAGTAAATCTCTCCTGAACCCACTTAAGGCCTTGACATCGTTCATAAAGTATGAGTTCCAGAATTGAGCACCATATTCTTTCTGAGACTTAACCAGTGCCTTATAAAGAAGCAGGACTTTCCTTGCTTTTGTATTTTATCCCTCTATTAATAAAACACAAGGCCACTATATTTTTTTTTAAACAGTCTTCTCAACTTGCCGTGCCACATTCAAAGATTTATGTACATAACCCCACCCAGCCAGGTGTTTCTGATCTTACTTTCAAAATTGTACAATATAGGTCCATAACTTCCGTGCTTCCCAGCATCGGGTTTGGGGGTACCCCAAAGATGCACTGGGGCATCCCTCTGGTAAGCTCCCAGACAAGGGTTTGCACAGCAATTGTCCAGAAGTGTGCACTTCTTCTGGACAATTGTGCTGCGCTGGGAACCATCCGAAAATGCGATTTAAATCGCAAACTTTGATGGTTTCACCAGTAGTTACCCAGAAAAAGTTAGAAGAATTGAAACCTCTTCTAACTTTTGGGTAGCTATTGTAAAGACCCAGACTGACCCACACAGGACTCCCCCTATCCCAACCCTGCCTCCCCCAAATCCCTCTCCAACACCCCCTACCACCACCCCCCACCACCCCCCCCAACCGGACATCGGATCTCTCCCCCAACCTCTGCCCCGACAATTCAGACACCCCGCTGAGACCTCCAATCTCTCAGCCTCCGAACGCCTCCCGCCAGACCCACCCCGATATCGGACCCTCTGACCTCCGGATCCCCCCACCCACCCCAACCTCCAAACCCCGGCCCCTGGCCCCTCTCCCCTGATCTTACACCCCCTGCCACCCTCCTGATCTCAGAACCAGACCTGGTCCAATGCCTCCAGACCTCAGGCCACCCCCCACCTCAACCTCGGAGCCCCCTCCCACAACTTCAGACTCCTCTGATCTAACTCCCCATGACCAGACACCCCCAACCCCCAAATCCTATTCATTATCTTAGATACTTACCTTCCCCCGACCTGCCAATTTCCCTGGCCCTTTAAACTTACCTGTTTTACGGCAGCAAGTGCTGTAAAAAAAAAAAGGCGGCATGGCCTCCTTGAATACGCTGGATGTAGACTTCACTGCGGTCTGCGAGGAGTCTTTCATTGCAAGCCCCAAGCAGCTCCGGTGAACAGAAGTGGCAATGCAATTTCAAGACCAGGCAAGTGTGTATTTCTCCTAATTTCTGTGGGCCAGCAATTTCTGACGCTAGTCAGAAGTTACGGCCCATAGATTCATATTGTCTCTCCTCATTCTTCCTACGAAAATGTATCACTTCACTCTTTTGTGTATTACGTTTCAGATTGAAAGAACTTTTGCTCTATTTCAAGATAAATGGAGATAACAATTTCATTTCAAATATGGCAAATATGTAGCTAATTATTTTTCTCTTTTTAGCACCAACTTCAAATCTTAAGTATATTGGTTTAAACTTAAAATCCTGGACATATGCCTTAAAAAGTACAGTCAGCACATTAAGCTCATGCTTTTGACAGTGTGTGAATCTGCTTTAACGTACACTCTTGCAGCTGAATTATACTTACAAAATTAATAACCTAATCATTTGCATGTGATTCTGGAAACTGTAACATTAATGAAAGCTTAACTCAATAGAGGCATTCTCAGCTGTGTCAGAATATCGTGGCTTCAAGCCTTACTCCAGAACTTAAGCTGGTTACGGGCAGGTTGACGCTTTATTATAGTTGCGAAGGAGTGTTGCGTAGACAATGGTGTTCTTTTTCAGATGAAATATTAAACTGAAACCCAATCTGGCTGTTCAAGTGGATATAAAATATCCGAAAGCAAATTTTCAAAGAAGACCAGATAACTTTCCCAGTGTTCATACCAACATTCACCCCTTAACCAACATGTAGATGAATTGGCCAATTTACAGCTTGATCAAAGGCATAGTTTTTCAATCATCCTAATAAAGATGGAGTAATGGGGCAGAGAGTCTTGGGGAGGGAATTCCAGGGCCAAGAGCTCAGGCAGCTGAAATAATTTTATTTTACAGTGCTAATTCTGTCTTTTTCTACCTTGGGCTGGATTTTACCAGAACTTTCTGGCAGGCTGAAAACTGACAAAAAGAGCCAAGAAGATGGAAGATAGGGTTTCCATCATCTTCCTGTCACCACGCCATCTTTCCAGAGGCAAAAAAGGTTTCAGATGGCCTGCTTGCCTGGAGTCCAATTGAGCCACTTAAGTGGCCAGCTAAGGGCCTCTTCCAGCCTCTGGCATTTTACTAGCATTTGGGGCACCCACTGTCATATGAGACTGCTGGGTAAACCCTGGCAGCCTCCTGGGGGAGAGGTGGGAATGCTCTTTGGTCATTCTGTGACCTGCATGGGCACCCTGGCAGCAATGGCAGGCCCTGTGGCAATCTCCTGGCAGAAGTGGCCGCCCCCCCCCTGCAAGAATGGCACCATCTACCTGACTGGCTGTGGTGTCCCCAGACCCCACTTACCTGTCTTTGTGTGTAAATAGCTATCAATACACCCCCATCCTGCAGTTGCAGCTGCAGCAGTGGCAAACACTAGCAATGGCACTGCTGAGCTACAGGCTCTGGCCTGTAGCTCGGGAGAGAGCAACCATCTTTAATAGAGGCAGTAGCCCTGCCAACAAGATGCAACATCGGGTCCCTCTGACCACTAATATGGGCTCGCCGCCTTCTTTACCCCTGGCAGTAGGGCCCTCTGCTGCCTGCATAAAATCCAGCCTGTTATTTCTCAAAGTGCAGGCAAAATTGGGGTTGCCCAATTTTTTAAAACCTGATTTTCTTAGCCCTTGCAAACATTATGTAGGAATGCAAATCTAAATATTGTCTTGAGCATACTAATTGAAAGCAAGTATGTAAACATCCAATGCGAGCTCCTAAGGGTATATAAAAATAAGCAATGAGCAGTAAACAAAAATGAGATTATCCATATATTTTCAATATTCTTTTCAAATGTTATATTGAATTCCTAAAAAATGTGACAATAGATATTTTTAAAATGATAGTTTCCAGATAAATTATACTTACCTATATCGTGACATTTGTGTATTTGAATGTTTTCTGATGGAAGTCCACTCTAAGACGTTGAGTTCAAGGATTTTCGAGAGCTGTCACCATCACTTTTATAAGCAGACTCCACGAATTAGGCTACAACTGCCATGAAGTATCTGTGCTTACAATTGACAGCAAGGCTTGCCATTTATGGAATGTGAGAACACCTGCAATTGCAGTCCAACCACCCATACCCCTCCCTCTTCATACATTCCCAAGCCTGTCAAGTGAAGCAGAAGTGAAAATTTACACTTTATTTTACATTTTATTTTATTTATTTTTGTAATGTATTTCAAATCATTAAAGTAACAGGTTCTGAACAAAAAACTGAAATTCCTATTGCTGGGAAATCATGGAATCCATGCACATGCGAAAGAAAGTGTGGACTGCAGGTTTCAACTGGGACAGAATGGGAGGAAGCCAGGTGTGGTGGATTTGGTACTTAGATTCCAAAATCTCTGACCTCCTGAGAGGAGGCTGAGATATACTTGAAAGGGATGAGGCTTGGGATTGGCCTGGCATCTGGCGAGGCCCAGCATTCAGGAACACTTTGGATTTCATCTTTAGGAGCACTGGGAGGGTGGACCCAAATAGGCTCTACGTCTACTTGACGTGCATGGGTGGAAGAGGCTTGAGATCCATCAGTATTTCATATGAGTAGATTAAGAATACTTGGGATCCAGAAAGCTATACGGTTGCTAAATCTTTGTTGCACTTGGGAGCAAGCTGAGGGTCTGGCATGTGAAACCCACAGTCAATATGTGGGAACACTGACGGATATTAGATCTTGGCATTCAGAGGTCCAGTAGTTGGGATTACTGGATCTGTGGCTTTTGTGCAGTCTAGGGTTTGGCAATACTGAGAATGAGGGATTTGACAATATTGGTGGGATGGCAGTGAAGATTAGCCATCAATCGCTGGGGTAAATTGGAGACGAGTAGGGGAGGTTAGCTAGGATTTGGTAGATCTGAGGAAATGGCTGAAGTACCTGGATCTTGGGAATACTGAGTTCTGGTACTTGCCAGCACAAGTAGAAGGAAGGAAATGTGCAACATTTTCTAGCATTGAAGGAGCAGGATCATGGATTTGGCAGCAGTTGGACAGGGTTTTGGATGTTTGCTAGCACTGGAGATAGCCATACAAGGTTATGGGCCAAGTGCTGGAAAATGGGATTAGAATAGATAAGTGGCTTGATGACCGGTGTGGACATGATGGCTGAAGGGTCTCTCTCAGTGCTGTAAAACTCTATGACACTATGGAGATATAGGATCTGCCTCTGGCAGTTATGGGGAGGATCTTAGGGCAGCAGCAGGGAATCTGGCACTGGTCAGCATTGATAGAGGAATAAGGTTTCTGTGCTTTGCCACGAAGTGGAGAAGAATCTGGGATTTTGGTTCTGTGCAAAAGCTTGGCCATTATGTTTGATGTTCTGGTGGCTGCCCCTATAAAACAATCATTATGCAGAGAGAGTTTTAACAGATAGTTAAAGCCAAAGTTTTTCAGTTGGCCTGTGCTTATAAAATGTGGCAAGATTGTAATTTCCCTTATAGCTGGCTTGAGGTTGACGGAAGATTTTTAAATATATACAGATTTTATAATTGGTTCAGTTTATATTTGACTGACAACTGATTTTTAAATTTGAGTAGCAAGCTATTCAAAATCCAAGATTGTCCTAGTAAACCATTTCCCAGCAGATACGAAAGAATGTTTGCATAGAAGTAAGTTGCAGTTGAAAAATAATGTTAACAGAGCAGTTTAAAGACTTGAAAGAAAATAATTTGAAAACATCAGTTTTGAATCCTGTTTTTAAAAAAGGGAAATACTGTGTGTATGTACTATTATTCTTTCCACTGAAGAAGACGGATGAGAGTTTCCACTGTAAATGTTTAATTATTTGCAATTTTTTTATTTGTATAGAATACATTAAGTTCCATTTCTTACATGTTAAATGAAGTTTACTGTGGAAATCCTTGGTAGACAGCCGTGACTCCCCTGTACTCTCGCCTCTGAGTCAAAAGATTGTGGATTGAAGTCCCACTCCGGAAGTGAAAGCACAAAATCTAGGTTGACACTTCGATGCAGTCTATCAAATGAGCCATTAAACCAAGCCACCTCTCAGGCGAATGTAAAAGATCCCATGGCATCATCTCAAAGAAGCGTCGACTATTCAAAGGCATTCTCCCTGATGTCCTGGCCAATATTTATCCTTATTGTAAATGGTAAACGGATTGTTCACCATTATCGCATTGCTGTTCATGATAACTTGCAAATTGGCTGCTGTGTTCCTTATATTAAGAAAATGACTACACTTCAAAAGTACTTCATAGACTGTAAAGTGCCTTGGGGGCATCCTGAGGTATGAAAGGGACTATAATTGTAAGATTTCCTTTCTTTGCTTTCGCATCACTTTTGAAAATTGAAGTGAGATATTGTTAATACACAACAACCAATAGATAAAAGCAATTACTAAATGAGATTTCTGCTCACCATCCTGAGCACATTTCTAGAAGTTGACCTAGATGTCAAGGCAAAATAGACATTCTCAAGAGTTTAGAAGCCACTGTTGGTTGCAATCTAAAGTATGAGTCAAATAATTTAGTGCAATAAGTTTTCAAAGTGGCATAAACATAAAAGCAGCACTGTCGGGCTAGGTTCTGGGATTTGGCAACAGTGGTTTGAGGGAGGAATATGACACTTGGTAACTGGGTAGAGGATCTGAGAGTTGGCAGTACAGGGAGATTACTGGGATTAAGGAGTATTTTGGGACTAGTCAATGAATGCGAGTGTAACCCAAGAACATGAGAGCAGCAACAGCATAACAAGAAGCTACATTAGGAAGTGAATGGCACCTGCAGCCACAGCAGTAGATTAAAAAGCACTACAGCCACGGTAGTATCAAATGATGGCCACAATAGAAAGACATAAAGTTGTCATCCCAGGACTGGATACCATCTTCATGGCTGCATAGAAGGATAGAAAGTGGTTCCTGTAAAATCTCCTGATGTCAGTGCCTCTTCTACAGCAAGGTCGACAGCGAGAGTGTTGAATAACTTGGTTAATTTTATACGGCTCAACATCTGTGACTGGCAGTTTTTCTTACCTGACTACTTCATGATTGATAGGTTTTCCTTGCTGTAACTTTTTTGAACAAAGCTCCATTATTTTAAAATTTATTTCCATCCATTGTTTTATCTCCACCTTTTAGCCTATTTTGATCTCTTCCCCTACCCCACCAATTAGGGCCATCTGTCACTTGCTCGTCCTGCTTTCTACTCTTAATGTCACCATTAGCACATTCCTTAGCTAATATCACCACCGTCAACACCCCTTTGTCCTATTGTCTGTGACATCTTTGGCAATCTCTTCTTTGCCTCCACCTATCACTGGCCCTCTATCCAGCTCTACCGGTACCACCCTCTTCAACCAGTTTATATTTCACCTCATTTCTATTTTTCCTTTGTTCTGATGAAGTCATACAGACTCGAAACGTTAACTGTATTCCTCTCCGCAGATGCTGTCAGACCTGCTGAGTTTTTCCATCTATTTTTGTTTTTGTTTCAGATTTCCAGCATCTGCAATATTTTGCTTTTAGCATTGCTAACCTGACTGTTTAATCTAATCAGATACTTGTGCGACATAGACTTGCCACATCTGAAAGCTCACATGTCATGATTCTCACAAGTCCACAGAACCATAGAAAATTTACAGCGCAGAATGAGGCCATTCAGCCCATCATGTCTGTGCCAACCAGAAAAAGATGAATAAAAAACTAGCTGTTCGTTTTAACCCCACTTTCCTGCACCTGGTCCGTAGCCTTGCAGGTTACAGCGCTGATGCAGACCCAAGTACCTTTTAAATGAATTGAGCATTTCAGCCTCAACCATCAATTTAGGCAGTGAATTCCAGGCGCCTTCTGCATGAAAACATTTTTCCTTGTGTCCCCTCTATTCCTTCTACCAATCACCTTAAACATGAGTCCCCTGGTAATTGACCCCTCAGCTAGGGGAGACAAGTCTTTACTGTTTACCCTATCTAGACCCCTCATAATTTTGTACACCTTAATTAGGTCACCCCTCAGCCTCCTCTCTCCTAAGAAAAACAACCAAAGCCTATCTTTCCTCATAGCTACAATTTTCAAGCCCTGGCAGCATTCTTATAAATCTTCTCTGCACTCTTTCCAAAGCAATTATGTCTTTCCTGTAATGTGACCAGAGCTGTGTACACAATTCCAGCTGTGGCCTAACCACTGTTTTATATAGTTCCATCATTACATCCCTGCTTTTGTACTCAATACCTCGTTGGGCCTGGGTCCCCCCCTCCCCGGCCTGGGAGACCGTGCTCTCTCTCCCTTTCCCTCTCTCTCTCTTTCTTACACACCCACACACTCTCTCGCCTGCGTGCTCTCTCTCGCGCCCGTCCACTCCTCCCCCTCTCTCTTTCTCAACCGTGCGCCTGCTACTCCTCACTCTCTCTCTCTCTCTCTCCCTCTCTCTCACATGCCCTCCCTTTCACATGCATGTCCACTCCTCCCTCTTTCTCTCTCGCCCGCACGCACGCTTCACCTCACTGTCTCTCTCTCTCTCTCACACGCCGTCCCTTTCTCTCACGCGCCCCGTCTGCCCCCTCTCCGACCGTGCGCCCTCTGACCGCGCCCCCTCTGCCCCTCTCTCCATCCGTGCCTGCCCATTCCCCCACCCCTCTCTCCGACCTCGCCCTCTCTCTCTGCCTCCCTCTCTCCCCGGGCGCATGCTCTCTCTGACTCTCTCTGTTTCTGTCTCTGTCTCTGTTTCTCTCTGTCTCTGTCTCTGTCTCTCTCTCTCTCTCTCTCTCTCTCTCTCTCTCTCTCTCTCTCTCTCTCTGGGTGTGCACTCTCTCTGGCCCTCTCTCCGGTCACACGGTCTCTCTGACCCACTCTCTCTCACTGGGCGCGCACTCTCTCTGACCTCTCTCTGTCTGTCTCTCTCTTTCTCTCCCCGGGCGCATGCTCTCTCTCTCTCTCTCTCTCTCTCTCACTCTCAGCGCGCGCTCTCTCTGGTGTGCACCCTCTGTCTCTCCCTCCCTCGGCGAGCTCTCTCCACCCGCATGCTCTCTCCTTTCTCTCCCCCTCTTCCCTTCCCCTCCCCCCCCCCCCCCTTCACTCATGCCTGCGCTCTATTGCTCTTGCCTATGTGAGAGATGGAAAATCCTCAAAGAATTGCGAAAACACTGGATTGCAGATACGTTTTCTTGACTTTGTGTTTACTTACCACTGGCCTCAGCCTGCATAAGCTCAAGATATTGCAGATTCAGCTTTAATGTTTTATTACTCATTGTGCACATGTCACACAGCTGATTTTTTTTGGAAAGTGCACAAACAAAGTGCATAAACAGGAAAATAAAATCACTCAGCCACATGACAGGATGTGTTTCGACACTTCTTGAGAGTTGCCTGGTTGCATGCAGCTCTCTTAAAGTATACAATTGACAAAATGTCAGCAAACATAATGTTGCACATCCTGATGAATGATTAATAAGTTAAGTGTTGCTGATGACAGTGCTGTCAGGTGGCACTTACTCAGCAACAACCTGCTCAGCAGTGCTCAGTTTGGATTCTGTCAAGGCCACCTAGATCCAGACCTCATATGGACAAAAGAACTGAATTTCCAGAGGTGAGGTGAGTGAGCTGCCCTTTACATCAAGGTAGCATCAAGGAAGCCCTAGCAAAATTTGAAGCCAATAGGAATTGGGCTGAAAACTTTCCATTGGTTGGAATCATGTCTAGCACAAAGGAAAGATGATTGTGGTTGTTGGAGACCAATCATCTCAGCCCCAGGACATCGCTGCAGGAGTTTTTCAGGATAGTTTCCTAGACCTAACCATCTTCAGCTGCTTCATCAGTGACCTTCCAACATCAGGTGGAAGTACGAATGTTCACTGACGATTTACTGAAACGTTCTGTGTCAGCATTCAGCAAGATTTAAGCAACATTCAGGCTTGGGGTGATAAGTGGCACGTGACATTCATGCCACACAAGTACCAGGAAATGACCATCTCCAATAAGAGTGGCGCTCATCATTTCCATTTGATATTCAACAATATTACCATCGCTGAATTCCCCCACCTTCAACATGCTGGGAGTTATTATTGACCAGAAATTGAACTGGACCAACCATGTCAATACTATGGCTACAAGACCAGGTCAGAAGCTGTGAATTCTGATGTGAGTAGCTCACTGCCTCTCCAAAGGCTGTCCACATGGCGCAAGCCTAGAGTGTGATGAAGTACTCTCCATTTTTTTGGAGCTGCATGCAACCAGGCAACTCAAGAAGCTCAACATCATCCAAGACAAAGCAGCCTGCTTGATTGGCACCCATTTCATCATTCTCTCCTTCCAGCACTGGAGCTCAATAGCATGGATCTTATTTTGGAAGGAAACTCCTTGGACAGTACCTTCCAAACCCACGACCCCTACCACCTCGAAGAAGAAGGGCAGCTGATGCAAGGGAACACCACAACCTACAAGTTCTCCTCCAAACCACATAGCACTGGAGAACTATGTTTTATCACCATCCCTTCTCAGTTACTGGATCAAAATTCTGGAACATCCTACCTATCAGCACTGTGGATATATCAACACCATATGGGCTGTATGGTTCAAGAAGGTGGCTCACCACCACCTTTGGGGTTTGGGCAGAGAACAAGAGGTCCTTGTTCACACCATCTGCCACTTGTTTATCATGCCAGATAGCAGAATAAGAGCGAGCTTGGTGTTGAAAGATGGCATAAGACAGGAAAGTACTATCATCCTGAATGCCCTCAACAATAACAGATGTCTCAGATTCTGTTGTAGCTTGCCCTATGATGTGAACATCCATCTCCTCCATAGGACTCAGGAGATGCAGGCATTCTTGTCCCCACATTCTGCACTGTTCCTTTCTATTTTGTACCATCTTGCCTGCAAGAGAGTGGAACGGAGGTCAATGAGTGTGTACCACTGTGTTTGGGTGCGGTGTGTGCTATAACTGAAAAGCTGGAGGTATGTGTAAGCAGCGAGACTTTGTTGTGAGGCTGGAAGCATTGGTAGGTGGGTGAGGTAGAGCACCTAAATATCAGGAATTAATCCCAAGTGCCAAACACCAGTGCTCGTTAATTGATTGGGGGTGTGGTCCATTTAGCAGTCTGAGGGGCTGATAGAGCTTTGGGTAGGAGGTGTCGTGTGAAGTTGCATATACTGATCTTGACCACAGGTGTGAGGTCATTAAATTTCTTGTGGTGTTACTGTCAGGTCCTCGGGGCCATATACTAGTAGTTGATCTCCCGATGTTTGCTCCCAATCACTTCTAAGCACAGTCCTTGAGGGACTCCTGATCTCCTGCAGAAGCATGGCACCTCTCCCCTTGTCCACCTCTACCACTAGGGCTTCCAGCACTTCATTTGTGACCATGGAACTCCCTCTCTATCCTGATGTTCCATTTTCCTGGTTTACAATTGCAGCAAAAGTATTTACCAGCAGCCTCCTGTAATTCAGTGCCTTTTCCCTTTAGAAGGTATGTTCTATTAGCACACACTGCTCGGCTCCCTCTGGCAATAAAGTCCAACATACCATTTGCCTTCCTAACTGCTTGCTGCACCTGCATGTTAGCTTTCAGTGACTTATGAACAAGAACTCTCGGGTCTCTTTGGACATCAACACTTCACAATCTCTCACCATTTAAGAAATACTCTGTTTTTCCTACCAAAGTGGATAACTTCACATTTTTCCACATTGTATTCCATCTACCATGTTCTTGTCCATTCACTCAGCCTGTCTAAATACCCTTGATGCCTCTTTGCATCCTCCTCAAAACTCTAAATGCAGGTGCAGACAGCAGCACAACAGACACTTAGCCCCACACTACAACCAGATAAACGTCAGCATGAAATTTGCAAGCTATCTACATCCACTTCATCAGGCATGAGGTGGTTGTGAATTACGACCCTCGTACCCAAAAAAAGGCTTAGACCAATTCTTAGCTCACTATATTGTCAATTTGATTTTTCTGAATATAAAACTTAGCATGCGTATTATTCAGCTGTATATTTGGCTAGTGGAATGGCATGATAACTTCCTGCCATATAGATAGAACTAACCTTGAAATTATTACCTGATATCGGGGGTAGGCAGAATATTGGCATTGAGGCCGCAATCAGATCAACCATGATCTTATTGAATGGCGGAGTAGGCTTAAGGGGCCAAATAACTTACTCCTCCTAATGCGTATATTGTATTTATAATTTTCCATAATCTTCCAGAGGATCAATTCCATGATGTATACTGCATGTTGCATGAAATGCCACCTTGTAAATTTCACTAGTAAAATATTACTTCAATAATGAATATAAAAGAGAAAGGAATACCCACATATATTTCTCATTTTAAATATCTAGGTAATTGATTAAATATCAGTGATGGACTTTAGTGTACTGGGGTCAGTTTCATCACAAGATAAAATTAAATTATAGATGAGATAAACAAGTTTTTTTTTCTTTTGAGTTCCAAATGCACACAGTGAAAACAATCTTATTTTAATAAAACAATTTTTTTCTGTTGTTTGTGATTATGTTGACTGCAGCTGCAACTTTGCAAATAATTAAGTGAAAGGTGAAGTTGAATGGAAGGTATATATACATGATGTGTGCTTTGTAAAGGTGCTTCAGTTAGTCTTTCACTCTGTCTGTAACCTAAATTATAATATGTTGTGATATGGATTCCTCCATAATTACTCCAAAACATAAAATTATTACATGCCAGATTATTGTATCCTTTTACTTTTCAATATCACAAAGGATTACAATGATGCTCCTCTTGTGACTAATCGATTTGTACCTAGTAAAGCTCAGCATTAGCTTTCTTTATCAACCAAGATATTGAGGATGACAGAGTGAATATTAGCCCAATCATGTTTTTTCTTGGTTCAGGCTATCATCTCAATCAAACAGCCCAATAAAGTTAGTATTTTCATTTAATTTATTTCAGGGGGCAGTGCTAGCAGCTGTATCAAGCCACAAGTTCAATTCTTTCTATGGAGACCCTCCTGAAGAGCTGCCTGATTTCTCTGAAGACCCCACTTCCTCAGGTAATTTTTTCCATTCTAGAGAAAACCTCATGTTAAAGCTAATCCTGATGGAGCAAAATGCTGAAGCTCCACAACAAAAACGTAATTTTTGTATCTATTAAATCCATGGCCCAAATTTCCCGGTGTCCAGATTGTTGAATGTGGGACACAAGTTGGGAGATGTACATCAGGATCCCACATCACACATGTGGAAATTGCCTGGGAAGTTTAAGCTTCCAGGACCCTCCGTGAAAGCTTGGGGTCGGAGACTTGGATGATACGTGGGACTTATCTGCATACCCATCCTGGAAATATTACACAGTTGAATACCTGGTCTAACTCAGTGATTAGCCAGCTAACTCAACTGAGCACCACAACTGATTCCCCACAATACCGCCCACCCCCCCACTCAACATCCACCCCCTCATAACCTGACCATTCACCCACTAACCCACTCACCCGTTCATCTACTAATCCACTCGCCCACCCACCCATCCATCCATCAAAAGACTTGAGATTTTTTAAAAGTTAAAATTGAATATGGTAGCTCATGCCGTAAAAAGGGTGCATGTTTTCTTCTTCCCCGACTCTCCTACATTCACCAGTCTTCCACATGAAAGACTTCACTGGTCCATTTCTGCTTTGGCTAAGATCAGAAATCCCGGATGAAAATGGGTAGTATTTTTGGGTTGGAGATAACTCTGTGACCTGAAGGCCTTGGCCCATATTTCCTTATTGACACAGAACATTATCTTTAACCATAAATAATGAAAAACAATTGTCGTACAATTATTGGGAAAGGAGGGTAGTGGTGCTCAGTTGAGTTAAAGTATAAAACTGTCCCAGGTGGACTTGTGATTAGGATATAGATGAGGTTAAATCAGAAAGAAGTAGATTTCTGTTCATTCCTTTGTGTGTAACTCTCTCCATTTTATGTTCTATTTAATTTCCTTCCGAGGTAAAGATATTTTCCATCTTGAGCATCTCTTTCCTTGTCGCTTCAATCCCAGCTTCTCATCACACTCCCTCATTCTCAACTCCTCCTCTCCCACTACCTCTCCCTGTCTCTCCTATTCCCTCACACAGTCTCCTCCTCAATCCTCACCATCTTCCTGTACACCCTCTACCCCCTCCCTCTCCACTGCATCATCTCCCCCTCACTCTGCGCCACACCGTCTCCCCCTCACTCTGCACTGCACCATCACTCCTCCCACCCCTTCCACTCCACCATATCTGCCCACTCACCATTACAATGTCTCCTCACCTCTTGATCGCACCTTCTCTCCCCCACTCTCGACTGCACCGTGGCTCCGCCCACTGGACCATCTCTCCCTGGCTTACTCCACTGCACCGTCTCTCCCTCCTCCCTACTCGGTCCACCGTCCCATCCCTCCCCCTGCCCACTCCACTACCGTCTGTCGGTGCCGCCTGCTCCATCGTACCATGTCTCCCCCTGCCCACTCATTGTACCATCTCTCCCCCTCACCCGCTGCACTGTAGCGTCTCTCACCACCTCCATCCTCACACCTGCCCCTTCATCTCCACAGAACTATCTCTGCTGTGCCACCTCCCCCTCTGCGCTGCCGCCTCCCGCACCCCCTTCCCCATCATGTTGTCTCCTTCCCCATCATGTTGTCTCCTTCCCCATCATGTTGTCTCCTTCCCCAATCAAAAGTGCAAATTTTCAAACTTGTTGCCGTCATTTGAATTTATATATTCAGACATAAGTATTCGTTCCACACCCACTCTTTGCCTGTGTGGTTAGAGCCCTGTATCTGGTAATCTATAATTAGACATTTATAGCTATTTTACTTCCTGTGTAAATACAATTTAGGTTTGAGCAGCAGTGCACTAAATTAACTTAGCCGTTGTTGCCATTTTGTTTTTGTGTGCTAATAATGTTGCTCGCTTTAGATTTTGTAATCAATACACAAAGTTTATGAAATCAAAGTTAATAGTGTAACTTGTAAACTGTGAACTAGCAGCAAATTGAGTAATCTCACCGTGCCTGTCTTTGAAAGACCATTGGCTTGTGAAAGGTATTGAAATAAATTATAATAGTGTGACAAAATGCTGTTAAGGTTGGCAATGAATTATTTGTAATTTACAGAAGTGTGCTAATGGTACCATCCCCAAAAGCTTAACCATCCCCAAAAGTATACTTGTATTTTTTAAATATCTGATCCATTCAATAATGAAGTACTTTCCTGAAAAATTGGTGTTGATTTATCTTCCCAGTTGTAACAATTGAAATGTCCTGCTTTGAAATTGTAATATAATAGTTACACTATTACAGCGGTTTAAAAAAAATGTTCATGGCTTATGACTTGATTTGATCGGTCCTGAAGTTATAACTGCTAATTTCTTATTTCATCGCTTATTTCATCCAATGTTTCACTTCTGATTTGATCCATATAAGTAAGTTTATTGTTACTGATACCAGCTTTGATGTCAAGGTAGACATTCACTGTTGCATAATACATTTTTCACCAGCACTTTGGTAGCATTTGAACACTGATATGGATGTTCACAAATAATCGCTGTTTTGTGAAGTTTGGAAGTAAAAAAACAACTTGCATTTTATAGTGAATTAGCTGATTGCCTTTTGTTTTATTTGTTTTGGTGGGGAGATGATGAAGTTAATTTTATACTCAGACATTGGTTTCTATTCTTGCAAGAGATCAGTTAGTAGATTGGTTAACAAGACAACTAAAGTTATTTCCAAACAAAATTGATCTAAAACAACGTTGTCCAATCAAAATTTCTGAGTCGTCACAGATATGGCTATGTTGATACCATTTTGGCCACATATGCTATTTTTAAGCCTTGCATTCACTCTAACAGTGCAAGTAAATGTGCTGCACATGTATACATTTAATAAACATCTGCCATCATTCAATAACCATGGAAGTAAAATGCTTAATGTTTTTTTAAAACTCATACGTTCTGTTTTTCATCTTACCATTTTACCAACAAAAATACAAAAAGATTAAAGTACACATGCATACACTATATGCCTCCAAGTATTGAGATTTCATACACGAGTGGTGTCTAGCATTCATTTTTAATTTACCACAGTAATCAGGCAATTATTTGTTCTGGATTCCCAACTAGCCATATGAGGCTTTTGGCTACTGTGTTGGACAACACTAAATGAGAGCATTCATTGACCAGTGATGGCTTCAATCCTGAAATTATTCAGCAAAAACCTAAATCACTTCCATTTCAGTTTCAAAGGGATAAGAAAATTCACTCAACTGCCTTCTAGTGTGATGATTTTTGAAAAGCTCTTAATGTTTGTTATTTATCCAAATGCTGCCCACTTACCTAGGACTGCTAGCTGCAGAAAGTAGGTATCTACTTGTTTCTCTATTTAAGGCATTTCATACTGCATAAACTGTGTGCCTTCGTGTGTGTAAATTTCACTGTCTCTCCTTTCACAGGCATGGCACAGAGGAGATAATATTGAGTTTCATGCTGTCAATTCCTGACATATAAATGTGCTTCACAATCTTTCTTTGCATTGTTCATTATAATCAGGATAGTTTTAATTGTTATCAATTGTCTTAAAATAATATAAAAGCCAAAAATCTAAATAGAATAAAATCTAAATATAATAATGTTTGACCTAACATTATGAACCTCATGCAGTTTGTTCTGGTTGGTCAGATTTGCTTTGATGCAAGGCCAATGTTATGGTAACAAATGTATTACTTGACTACCTGATGTATATTCACTAGAATTTATAATTTGGACAGAGCTAAGGATGAAGCCTTGTTTAAATTGACTTAAACACAATAAGCCATAAATTCACTACGATGTCCTGAATGTGTACATGTTGAGAGTAACACCATTCCCAAGATTTTATTTGGTGTTCGTGATAATGGTTGTACTGAGAAATGAAAAGTTACCACTTTTGGCTCTCTGTCAGCATCAGGCATTCCCAGGCCAAATATAGTACAGTCAGGTGCAAAGTAAAATTCAATTTACAGCGCTTTACATGGTGGTAATGTCAGTCAAAAAAAACCCTCAATTTTTCTGTCAAAGTGTCGAATAAGTTTCAAAACTTTGCTGAACTAACAAGTTTGGGGCTTTGAATCCATGAATACTGAGAATTGCAATACCTAACTCATGTGTCAAAGAACCTCTACAACCACGATAAAGAGGAGGCTAATAGTAAGGATACTATTTGAACCCAGTTCCCAGCAACATAATAAGGACACAAGTTGAACCCAGTTCTCAAAAACAGAGAAGTGCAGTGACTGAACTGCAACCCAGTTCCCCATTTTTATGATGTGTCTAAGCATTTGATCATTTCAGTGATTAAACTATTTACTAAACTTAAGTTGGCTAAGTCCTGGATATTTGCCATTGGCAATGGCAGTGGGATGTTGATATGTTTATTTCTTCCAAGGGAGCAAACCTTTATGAATTTTAGATTCGGATTTACATTTGGCCAAAGACTGCTTATAGATTAACTATTTTGGGGAAGAACAGAATGCAAGGTTATTCCAGACCTGCTGATACAATCTGTTCACAAATTTGCCTACACTGAAAGCTGGGCAAAGCTGTGACTAATTTTTGCAAAGCTGCCAAAAACCTGCTCATGTAATTGCACACCAGCCATTAAACACACTCTGCAGGGCAATGCCTAGTAGATTCTTGCAATGATCTGTTCTAGATCAAAGAAAGTACTTTGTATTATTAAAAAATGCTGCTTTCAGGCTAAATGTTAAGTCTCAAGTAAAAGAAAGATAAACAACAATTTCCATTTATAGCACATCTAGGATGCGTCACAGAAATCTAATCAAACAAAAAACTAATTCTGAGACAAAGGTGCAGACAGCAGGGGTGATGAACAAGTTTGATCAGAGGTAGATTCTAAAGAGGGCCTTAAGGAAGGAGAGGAAGGTGGAGGGACATTAGGAAGGAATTTCAGAACTTGAGACCTAGAAGACGGAGGACAGAGTTGCCAATATTGATGCGAATAAAGGCAAAGCACAAGAGTTAGAGGAACAGAAAGTTTGCAGGGCGGGGAATTGTAGAGATAGAGGAAATTACTTAAGTAGGGAATGGCAAGGACATGAAACAATTTAAACATGAATAAGAATTTTTAGCTTGAGATGTGGGGGTCCAGAAGTCAATGTAGGTTAGTAAGGAGGAGGGCCAAGGCTGAGCAGGACTTGTGTGGAATGGGATACAGGCAGAAAAGTTTTGGATGAGCGGAAGTTAAGGGAAAGTGGAGAACGAAAGTCGCCTAGGAGAGCATTGCAACAGTTGAGTCTGGAGGTGACAAAGGAATGATAGAGGGTTTAGGCGGAAAATGTGCTGAGATAGTGGAAAAAAGGTGGAAGTAAGCAGTATTTGTAAAAATTCAATGGGATCAAGAGTATGGTTGAGCAGGAGAAAATGTCTGAGGAACAGAATAGAATCGGTGACGATGGTACAGAATTGTGGCAGAGATCAAAGACAGATTTCTTTCCGATGTTTAATTGGAGAAAATTAAAGACTGATGTTGGGAAATCAGTTTGGCAACATAGACACAATGGACAGATTCCAAGAAAGGTAGAAAGGTAAAGCTCTCCGCATACAAGGGGAAACTGGCCTCATGTTCGCAGATGATGTTGCCAAAAAGTGTCATGTAGATGAGGAAGAAATGAAAGCCAAATCTTTGGGCACAACAGACTAGTGGTGGTGAAGCGGACAAAGATGCCATTCCTGAAGATGCTCTGCCTGTGAATAAGTAAGTAAGGTGAAAGTGGAAGCAAGTGAGGGCAATTCCACTGAGGTGATCATTGGAGGTGAATGGTGTGGCTGTTTGTATATAAGCTGCAAAGAGATCAAGGAAAATGATGCAAAATAATGCACCTTACAGTCAGAGGATGGCAATGGTGAGTTTTCTGGGCGTTCCATTACTGTGGCAGAAATGTAAATCTGATTGGAGAGATTCAAGCAGAAAAGATGAGCACAGATTTCAGTGGCCACAACACATTCAAAAACTTTGGACTGAAAAGAGAAACGGTCAAGGGTTATGGGATGGTGATAGAGGTTTTGAAAGTGAGTCCGATGTGGAGAGAACACATTTACAAGCTCAGCTAGCATGGGGAAGGGAAGTTGGATGACCAGTATTTTAGTGAGAATGGGGTCACGGGTTAGGAGGTGGGTTTCATGGATGATATGAGCTCAGAGGTGGCATAAACGGAAATAAGGGAGAAACTAGAAATAAATCCCAGTTTAGACTGGAAAAGGTTTGACTTGTTGGGCAGGGGTTGGTCCATCTAGCTGTAGTGGTGAATAGCTAAACCAGTTGTGTGCCAGATAGGATCAAGTTTGCATACCTTGGATTTGATGGAGTGAGGATGGGAACCATACTGAATCATAGAATGATACAACACATAAGGATGCCATTTGGCCCATCATGCCTCTACTGGGTCTTAAATAAAGGTATCCACTCCTCTTGCTTTTTCTGCATAGCCCAATACATTTTTCTCTTCAAGTATTTCTTCAATTCCCTTTTGAAAGTTAATTTTGAACCTGTTTCCACCTCTCTTTCAGGCTATGCAATCTAGATTACAACAACTGAGTTTTAAAAAAATGGTGCCTCAACTTATCTCTGGTTCCTTTGCCAATCTGTTTAAATCTGAATCCTCTGCTTACCAATTCTCTGCCACTGGGAGCAGTTTCTTCTTATTTGCTCCATCAAATCCCTTTGATTTTGAACACCCCTGTCAAAAGTCTCCTCTTAACTTTTTCTGCTGTAGAAGAACAATCGCAGCTTCTCCAGTCTTTTCACATAACTAAAGTCCCTGGTTGTATTCCATTAAATCTCTTCTGCACTTCTAAGGCCTTACATATGAACAAGGAGCAGGAGTAGGCCATTGATCCCCTTGAGCCTGCTCCGCCATTTAATAAGATCAAGGCTGATCTGATAGTAACCCACTCGCCCGTTCACCTGCTTGCCCGTCCACCAACATTTACCCACTCGCCCATTGACCAGTGTTCACTCATTTACCCATCCAGCAACATTCAGCAGCACCACCCGTTCACCAGCGTTAGATATACATGTAGTCAAGAAGGTATACTTATGTCCTCAATCTCTCCCATTGTTATATGGTCTACTTAAGCTCTTCGATCACTTTGTTACTATATAAGCAGTGACCATTCAACTTGTCCAGACCCTCAGGACATGGATGAATGAACCCTAAACATTTCTTCGCCCCCAACCTTGCCATAGGCCTGCATCACAAAGCATCATCAATTAGCAAAACTGAATGTTGTTTTAACTCATCGTGTGCTGAGTCCACACAAAAAAACAAAGTACAAGGGTAATGTGAACCCATTTGTTATACCTTCAAAATTTGGTCACGCACGTAGTATTTAGAAAGGAATAAGGTGCAGTATCTTCTCAGGGCACCACGTGTAACAAGCAGAAGCGTTGGTGGGAGGATTTGGATGGTGAGGAATGCAAGGAAGTGGTTGCCGGTTGGCTTTTGTGTGACAGATATATGCATGAGTATTCGTGTCTGGAAAAAAAAGAAGCTGAGGGGTGACCTAATAGAAGTGTTTAAAATTCTGTAAGGTTTTGATAGAGTGGCTACAGAGAGAATGTTTTCACTTAAGAAGAGCATAAGTAGAGGCCATCAATATAAAATAGTAACCAAGAAATCCAATTGGAAATTGAGAAGCAAATTCTTTACCCAAAGAGTGGTGAGAATGTGGAACTCACTTTCACAGAGAGTTGTTGAAATGAATTGTATAGATGCATTTAAAGGGAAGTTAGACAGGCATATGAGGGAGAAGGGAATAGAGAGTTAAAATCTTAGATTTAGAGGAGAAAAGCGAGGGGAGGAAGCTAGAATGGAGCATTAACGCCAGCATAGATTGTTAAAACCGAATGGCCTATTTCAGTGCTGTATACATTCAATGTGATCCTATGAGTAGAGCAGCTATAGCAGATGACAAGATTAAGGAGGCCATGAAAATGCTAAGTATTCATATGGAGAGAGTGGTCTCAGGAGTGTAGTTAACTTCAGAGGGGAGAGGCTTACCACAATTTTCTCAAGGGAAATTATGGAGGGGTGGGCAGCAGATGCTGGCTTTGACAGTGATACATTTAAAAAATATCAAGATTGCAACATTGAAATCACTCACTGAAGAATGAGAAAAGAAGGGAGGATAGCTGAGTGAGAATTTGGAGGGGTAATGAAGGACAATGAAGATTTGAAAGAAATGCAGAGAGCTATGCAGCAAAGTGACGAAGTAGGATGAGAAAGTACCAGAGGGATAGAATGGAGAAACCCAAGTGTGATTTGGTGATGAGGGTCATACCTGCAGTTTGGACAAGGCAGGTGATAGAAATTTTGGCCAGTTGGCAAGGCTTTGACATAGAGTAAGATGTTCTCATCCATGAATTAGGGTATTCAATGCAATCATTGAGCAATATGAGTATGGGTGCAAAAAGGCTTGTTCACAAGAAAATAGGGGGAAATGTGGAGATGATTGTTGGTCTGCTGGAAGAATTCAAGGGGGGTTGTAAGATGTGTGTAGTTTGGTAGGTCTTTCAGAGGTTCTGAGTCTTGCATAGTTTAACAGTATGTGTTATTAACTACTCATAACTAAGACCTTATATTGTATATATGTACAAAGTTAGGAGCTGTCACCATGCTTGCCTCTTTACATGTCTGTCCGATACAATACTGTCCTCTAGACTCAGGTTATGTGTTCCTTTACATCACAGTGTTGGCAGTACTGTACCTATTCCCTTGTTAACCCTTTGTATGCCAGATCCTTAGTATGCACCTCCCCCAAGTCTTTATTGAAAGTATTGCAATGCATTCCTGCATTCCTGTTTATCCAACATATTTACATTACTTTTTCTTCACCTTCTCTCCCCCTCAGGTCTGTGTGTTTACAGGTTCAGGCAGTCTGGAGGCTTTATAATTATTCCAGATGTTGGAGGAGTGGTAGACTCTGTTGTACTGAGTAAACTTTGGTGAATAGGAGGTTGTTTTGAATGTCATTCTGGTGCTTAGTTGGTTGATCTTGATTCTTTTTTCATTCTTTGGAGTTGGACTGCTCCTTATCAACTCCCCATCTGGTGTTATTGTGGTTATTGGTTGATCCCATTCCTTATGGGGAGAACAAGCTTGCAGCTCATCTATAATGCTCACTCTGTCTTCCTTCATACATGCGGTTCACTGAGATGCATATTGAGATGGAAGATATCTCTTCCAACTGTGTAGGTGTGACTTATCAATGGGCTCACCTTGAAGTTTCTGTGCAACAACATTCTTATTGGTTTGCTTCCTTGCCTCCCTGAAGTGTGCTGCAGTCAGTTGATGGCTGTTTCCTTGTTTTAGCATCGTTTGGCTAATGATTTACTGGCCAGAGATTGAGGCTCTTCCTGCTGATTCATCTCTTGGCTGTCTTCCATTCTAGGTGTCGTGGTAGCCATCTGAGTGGTTGGCTGGTCTGACCAATGAGGAGCTTCTGGCACCTGCAAAGAAAATAGACAAATTGGCTCTGCAAAGGGTAAAGACAATTCAGAGCTGAAGTCCCAATTGAGAGTATCTTTTCTGTTGGGGCTCTCGGGAACGTGCAGTTCTGTGTAATCGACGACAAAGGTTGTTTTGACATCTTCTACCATTTTAAGAAGGTTCAGGACAACACAGGCATCTCTGCTCAGAAGTGTGTCTGTCACTCATTGCCAGAGACCTGTCTGCCACAGTTCCTTGTCCGAGAGGACTGTAACGCTGGCTCCCATGTCCAATTTAAAGTTTGTTAGAAGAATGAAAATCCCTGATATTTGACCTCACCCATGAAGCACAATTATGTTTCCTCTTGATGTGGTATCTCAATCTCGTGAATCATCTTTGGATTATCTGTGCATCTATGGGTTAGCTTTGCATATCTTTCTGAAGTGTCCTATGCAGCTACAGTTGAAACACTGTGCTGAAACTGATGGACATTGATCACACCTTTGAAACCCATTTGGCTCCACTGTGCTGGCCTGGTCACCTACCTTCTAGTAGTCGGTTAGTGTATTGCCTCTCTTGGCCTGGAGTGCCCCTGTTCCTCTGCTGTTTTATTAGCTGGACAGTGGGGGTTGCTTTGTATCGTGTTTTGCTTTTGCCCTTTAAGGTGGATCTGTGCTGTAAATGGATTTTGGATTGCCTTACGAACTGGCCTTTTCAAGAGTCAGATCTTCGTTAGCTTGAAGCATGTCTGAGAGTGCATCATCCACCACTCCAACAATAATTTTGTCCCTGATTAGTTCTTATTTCAGGTCACCATAGTCACAGCTTTCACCATTTTCTATCACTCATTAATGAAGGAGTCTACAGATTCTCCTAGCTTTTGGACACATTTATTAAACTTTGCTCTTTCAAGGATCTTGTTACTGTTCCAATTAAAATATGCCTCAAAAGATTTTAAAACTTCATCAAATTTTGCTGAAGATTAATTGAACCTTTGTCTAGTTATATCATCGTCCTATTGGACCTACTGGATAAAGCAGTGTGTTAACTTGTTCAGCTTCTGTCTTTTTGTCTAGACCTGATGTAACCATGTATCTAAAGAATTTCTTTCTCCAAAGTCTCCAATTTTGTGACTGGTTTGGGCCTTGGATGAGTCCAAAACTGGTCTGGTAAGGTAGATTTTTGATCCATGGTCATTTAAAATTAAAACTGTGTACAGCTTTAAATACTGTATGGAAATGCAAGATGACACTGCAGTACGCTTCTCAGCAAGGTTTCCCGCTCTTGTCGGTTTTGGCGGGATCCCATAGTAATGGCATTCGTGATTTCTGTGTTTTAAAATTTTCTGCGATTTTTCTGGTCGTGAAACCATTGATTCCCGGCTTTTGTTGCGCATTTTAGCTGCTGATTATTTTTTAATTTAATTTGTCTTTTTGTTCAGAGCGAGCTGGTTCAAGCACTGACTGGGAACCCGGGCTGTTCACACTACATTTTAAAACGGCAATTTTGACTTGTTGCTGAATTAAAAGCTTTTTAAAACTCGTTCTAGTCAAGTTTTTTAGTTCATTCCTGCTAGGTCTCCTGACTCTGCACTCATTGGGTTATGAAGCTGGACTTCCATGGGATTCAGTGGAGTCTTCTGCAGCGTGGAGTTATTTCTGCTTCCAATCCTGCTTTGGAGATTTTCTCTGGAGATCTCCTTCTGCACCTTTGCTTCTGGTGCTCTTTATCAGGTCAGAATGGTGTTTTTTCAATCTTCCAGGTTTTAAATTTCTTCTCCAGTTTTTCTGTTAGCTGCCACCATGTTGTAAGATGATATATGTAGTTTGTTAGGTCTCAGGAAGAGGTTCTGAGTCTTGTATAGTCTAGCAGTAAGAGTTTATTAACTACGCATAACTATGTACATGTATATAGTATAAGGTCTAAGCGAGGAGTTGCCTCTACACCCATTTCTGTCCAGTACAGGACTGCCCTCTAGATTCAAGTAATGTGTTCCTTTACATCACAGTGTGGGCAGTACTGTTCCCAGGTTAACCCTTTCTATGCCAGACCCTTATACTACAGGGGACACTGGTGGGTGTGGTGTTTGGGCAGGAAAGGAAGTTGGCAACATTACCGAAGATTTATAGGAAGATCAGCAAGACAGGAGGAAGGGACAAATTGGGGTTGTGCTGTAAGGAGGCCATGATAGGTGCCTCATTGAGCACTTCAGTGAATGCAAAGAGAGGCACAGAGCTCTGGCCTTAAGCCTTGTGCAGTGACAGGATAGTAGGACAGTAGAGAAAAAGTAATTAATGGTGATAGGGTTGGGGGAGTCAAAGTACCTGAAAGGAGATAGAAAGCTGGCATGTTTGGTTGACAGGAAGGAGAGGAGGCATGAGAGAATAGTGCAAGAGTGGGAACTTCAAATGGAGATTGAAGTAATGGGCTTGGATTCGGAACAGCTGCCAAAGGGAAAAAACACATCGAGGTTTCTTGGGCACAGCAGAGATAGGAAGATACATTTCCTGGTCTAAGTAGAGAATCTTTCCCCTTAATCTAAGTGCCATGTATCAAAAATTGTTATACTTAATGTCTTAATGTTATGAACCAATTAAGCAGCTGTGTTAAGAAATGGGAGGTAGTTCTCTAAATTGAACTTTATTAAGCATTGGGATAAAGCACAAGGAACTGACCCTCTGTTTATTCATAATTACAATATTATCATTGACAGACTAAACAGGAAACTACAAGATTGCGCAGTTAAAGAATAAGTGTAATATACCTGCACGGTAGCTCCTCTGTTCTGATGTGAATGCCCTCACATACAGAATCACTCCAGGCTGTTTCCTACCATAAGGACTTTGCTGCTGTGTGGACATGTTTATCAAAATTAATCTGGTTTAAGTGCTGCAATAAAATATGAGATGTTTGCAAGCTAAGCAAAGACAGAAAAGGGGCAATTGAATGTGTGATTTTTTTTTTAAATCATTGACACTTGTGTAGTTAACCAAACACCTTGCAATTTGACTGTAATTAAAACCAGTTGTTGTCATCTTTTATAAATCACTGGTGGGTTGGGGGGGTAGGGTGGGGGCTAAATTTGAAAAATTGCACCATTTTGGCCACCATTCCAAAGAATATTACTGCATTTGAGATGATTAATTGGAGATAATTCTGGAAATTATGAATTAAGATTTATGGACTGGCTTTTATTTGGATTTGGGGAATGAGATGACCAAATCATTAAAGTACTGGGATAGACATAGTTGGTGTAGATGTAAGCCTATGATGGGGTATGTTGTGCGTGATCTATGGAAGATGAGGCTTGACAACTGAACAGCCTTTTTAAATTTTGTTCATTTATAAATAGTGCAAATCACCTGTTGGTGTGAACCATCTGCTTTTTGTCATATGTGATAAATGGTTCATACAAGTGCCAAATTCCACCTAATCAGAGGATTTTCTTTGTAGGGATGAAAGAGATTTTAATGAATCCACATGTGTCGAGAAGTAAGTGTTAAAGCATGGATAATAAATTTTCTCCCCTGCTGTTAACTAATTTCATAAGTTACTTGCATGGTGCAAGAAGTTGTTTCCAAGTGTTATTAAGCATTTGTCCTCACCAGGAATCATTTTCATCAAAAAGCCATTCATTTCTTGGATCTTCTGCCAAGAAGTTCAGAATATAATCTTAACTGATAACTGACAAAATAAAATATCTTTGAGCTAATATTTTTAAAATGGAGGGGATAGGATTGGTGCATTTTATCCAACAACTATACTTGGCTTTATATAGTGTATTTAACATAATAAAACATTTCAGAGATGGAAATGGCTGCAAGCTGAGAAATGAGGATCAAGATTAATGAGGTCGCCAAAAACATAATCGAGGAGGTACATTTTGAGGAGGCTTTTGAAGGAGGAGAGAGATGTCACAAGGCAGAGGGATGAGTGGTGATTGTTCCAGAGAATGGAAATGAAAAGGCTGAACATTCTGGAGCTGCTGGTAGAATGAGGCAAAGGAGACCAAGAAGGTCAGATTCAGAAGACTGAAGGATACATAAGCTTGATATGCGGATCAATGCGGTTGCAGATTTGGAGAGGAGCAAGGCCATGGAAGGATTTGTAAATGAGGACTGATATTTTGAAATTGGTGCATAGAAATCCATTGAAGGTTGATTAATCCAGAGATAATAAGGCAACAAGATTTAATGTAGGATAGCTTGGGGGATGATAGAGATTTGGACAAGTTATTGTCTATAAAGAGCAGAGCAGGGTTTTTTTTATTTATTCTTTCACAAGATGTGGGCGTCACTGGCAAGGCCAGCATTTTTGCCCATCCTGAATAGTCCTTGAGAAGGTGGTGGTGAGATGCCTTCTTGCGGCCCATGTGGTGTAGGTATACCCACAGTGATGATAGGAAGGGAGTTTGGGATTTTTACCCAGTGACTGTGAAGGAACAGCAATATGTTTTCAAGTGAGGATCATGTGTAACTTGGAGGGGAACCATCAGGTGGTGCCATTCACATGCATTTACTGCCCATGTTCTTATAGGTGGTAGAAGTTGCATGTTTTGAAGATTCTGTCTAAAGTGCCTTGGTGCGTTACTGCAGTGCATCTTGTACATAGTACACACTCTTGCTACTGTACATGGGTGATGGAGGGGGTGAATATTTAAGGCGGTGGATGGGATGCCAATCAAGCAGGCTCCTTTGCCCTGGAAGGTGTCAAGCATCTGAGTGTTGTTGGAGCTGCACTCATCCAGGCAAGTGGTGAGTATTCTATCACACTTCTGACTTGTGCCTTGTAGATGGTGGACAGGCTTTGGGGAGTCTGGATGAGTTACTTGCTGCAGAATTCCCACCGGTCTGACACGCACTTACACCCACAGTATTTATATAGCTAGCTCAGTTCAGTTTTCGGTCAATGGTAAACCCCCCCCCAGAATGTTGATAGTGGGGGATTCACTGATGGTAATACCATTGAATGTCATGGGGAGATGGTTAGATTCTCTTTTGCTGAAGATGGTAATTTCCTGGCATTTGTGTGGTATGAATGTTGAGGGAGTGAATGTTTGTGGATGGGGTGCCAATCAAGCAGGCTACTTGTCCTGGATGGTGTTAAGCTTCTTGACTGTTGTTGGAGCTGCGCTCATCCAGGCAGGGGGAGAGAGAGTATTCCATCACATTCCTGACTTGTGCCTTGCAGATTGTGCACAGGCTGTGGGGAGCCAGGAGGTGAGTTACTCACCACAGGATTCCTGGCCTCTGACCTCTTGTAGCCACAGTATTTATGTGGCTAGTCCAGTTCAGTTTCTGGTCAATGGTAACCCCCCCAGGATTTTGATAGTGGGGAATTCAGTGATGGTAATACCATTGAATCTCAAGAGACGATGGTTAGATTCTCTCTTGTTGGAGATGGTCATTGCTTAGCACTTGTGTGGCGTGAATGTTACTTGCCACCAGTCAGCTCAAGCCTGGATGTTGTCCAGGCCTTGCTATATTTGGACATGGACTGCTTTAGTATCTGAGGAGTCGTGAATGATGATTGCACAATGTTCAGCACCAGCGAACATCCCCATTTCTGACCTTATGATGGGAGGAAGCTCATTGGTGAAGCAGCTGAAGCTGGTTGGGCCTAGGACACTAAACTCCTGTAGTGATGGCCTGGAGCTGAGATGACCGACCTCCAACAACCACAGCCATCTCCCTTTATACTAGGTATGACTCCAGCCAGTGGAGAGTTTTCCCCCAATTCCCATTGACTCCAGTTTTTCTCGGGCTCCTTGATGCCGCACTCGGTCAAATGCAGCCTTGATGTCAGGGGCAGTCACTCTCACCTCACCTCGGGAGTACAGCTCTTTTGTCCATGTTTGAACCAAGGCTGTAATAGATCAGAAGCTGAGTGGCCCTGACAGAACCTAAATTGAGTGTCCATAAGCAGGTTATTGCTAAGTAAGCACCACTTGATAGCTCGGTTGATGACCCCTTCCATCACTTTACTGATGATCGAGAGTACACTGATGGGGCGGTAATTGTCTAGATTGGATTTGTCTTGCTTTTTGTGTATAGGGCATAACTGGGTAATTTTCCACATTGCCGGGTGGATGCCAGTATTGTAGCTGTACTGAAACAGCTTGGCTAGGGATGTGACAAGTTCTGGAGCACATCTTCAGTACTGTTGTCAAGGCCCATAGCCTTTTGCAGTATCCAGTGCATTCAGCTATTTCTTGATTGCATATGGATTGAATTGAATTGGCAGAAGACTGGCATCTATGATACTGAGGACCTCAGGAGTAGGCCAAGATGGATCCACTCAGCACTTCTGGCTGAAGATGATTGCAAATGTTTCAGCCTTGTGATGCCACTGATGTGCTGGGCTCCCCCATCATTGAGGATGGGCATATTTGTGGAGCTTCCTCCTCCAGTTAGTTGTTTAATTGTTCACTGCCATTCATGACTGGATGTGGCAGGACTGCAGAGCTTAGACCTGATCCATTTGGTTGTGGGATCGATTATCTCTGCCTGTTGCATGGTACTTCTTCTGTTTAGCATGCAAGTTGTCCTGTGCTGTAACTTCACCAGGTTGACACCTCATTTTTAGGAACACCCTGTACTGCTCCTGGCATGTGCTCCTTTTGAAACTAGGGTTGATCCTCCAGCTTGATGGTGATGATAGAGTGGGGGATATGTGGATGAATATAATTATGTTGTTGCCAATGGCCCACAGTGCCTCGTGGATAACCAGTTTTGAGCTGCTAGATCTATCTGAAATCTATCCCATTTAGCATGGTGGTAATGCCACACATGATGGATGGTATCCTCAATGCAAAGAAGGCACTTCGTCTCCACAAGGACTTGGTGTGATGGTCACTTGACCAATGCTGACATAGATGCATCGTGACAAGTAGATTGGTGAGGACAAGGTGGAGAAAGAGTCTTCCACCATGTCAAAAACTGCAGAGACATCAAAAAGGATTGTACAACACAGTTATTGTCATTGGTGACTTTGACCCAAAAATAAGCAGGAAATGGCATGAAGGGCATCAAAAGGGAATATAAAAAAGCCGGGCATGGATCTAGTGGTGACAAATTCTTTAGCAAGGCAGGTCAGGTTGAAGATAGAGTCATAGCTGGGAAGATAAAAGTGTCAAGGGAGGCATCTGGAGGAAGAGGAGTGAGGACTATATAGACGGATAGGCTGAGCATTGCTGAAATCATCAAAGTGACCTGAGTACAGTGACCAAAATGCTACAATGAGATAGTGGTGATAGGCAGGGCATAGATTGCATGATTAAAGATTGGTATCCTCATAAAATTAATCTAACCCTCGAAAGACCATGTAGATGATGATGGGGCTGTGCATACGAAAGCCAAAATAAAAGAGTAACAGTCAAGCAGCTGCGGGAGCTTGTAGAATGGAAAGTACAATGCCAGTCTCATTTGGTATCTACCTTCAAGCTTTGGAAGAGTCCAGAGATTGTTTTGCTGTAATTGATGGGAAATGCATGTGCTGCCAATCCCTTGAAGCTTGTCCCGCTCTGCTGCCATAACTTCAGAAGTTTGGCACTAATCCCATTTTCATATGTTGCATCAATAGAGTAGGAGTACCCCTGAGGAAATCCTAAGAGAGAATTTAATAAAGTTTCAAAGTAAATAAAGGAAAAACCTTTAGAGTGTATTTAGTTGGAAGCTTTAGGAAATAATATTTTTTTCTTTCAAGTGAAAATTTTAAAGCTATACTTGTAATATTTAAACCAATTCATATTGGTAAGGCATTAAAGAAAAACATACTAACATACATGATCCAGCAGATTAAATTAAAGCACGTTGTTGGAGCAGAATTGAGAGTTTTACTATGTATACAATCATGCTATAATTGACCTGGGAATGCTTAATGCTGGCATTGGGTTCCCAAAGTGAAAAAATGTCCATGGAGCTGACATCCCTCGTTGTTGAACACAGAAGTTCATCAAAAAATAAATGAGCCAATTATCCACCGTAGCCTTTCAGAGACTAAAGTTTTGTATTTTCTTTCTTAAAATGTTTCCTTTTTTTTGTCAACAAATTAATCAACATTAAATGACAGGGCACTTGAAGTTGTTGGTGTTTTTCTAGTGCTGTTTTCATTTATGTTGATTTTAATATGTTAGGGCTTTAAGGAAAATTTAAGATCAGCTGATGGTTCTATGGATAGTTTAATGTAACTCTAGTGTCATTCTGACAAAGCAGATCTTGGACTGTACTGAATCAACAGAACTACTAAAACCCAAGGCAATGCAAGAATTGACATCAGAATTTCTTCTTTGGAGATGAAAAATTAAACTGACACTTTAAGATAGGGCTCATGGGATGTGGGCCATCATTGGCTCAGCTATGCCAAATAGCCCTTGAGCTGAGTGGTTTGCTTTATTTAAGAGTCGACCATATTACTGTGGAGTCACATATAGGCCAGATAAGAAACCTGCAGGTTTCCTTCCATAAAGGACATTAATGAAACAGATGGTTTTGTTTATAATTCCTGATTTTTTACCCTGTGACGGGATTCGAACACAGATCTCTGGATTACTAGTCCAGTGAAAATACCACTATGCCGCCACAACCACCATTAGGCTTCATGTTCAATCTCATTTAAAGGATGGCCACTTGGTTGACTCATCTTTGGAGTCATATTTCAATATATATCTCTGCCTTCATATTGGGAAGGATAAGGAGAAAAGATCTTGGGCAATCATAGAATTCTTACGAAAAGATATGAGTTTTCTTTTCCCCATTTTACTATCTCCTAACTTTCAGTTTTTCTGCTGTTTCTCAATCATTTTCTACTTTATCTTTTACTTAGCTCGCTACATCAGTTTTATCTTCCTGTTATTTCTTGTTCTCCTTCACAATTGCTGGCTCAAATTATAATATGTTCCATTTAATTTCACTAATGTTGCTGCTAAAGCTGAAAACAATATACTTACCCTATGATTTCAGAGAACGGATAGAGAAATGAGCATTGTAGATTGAAATTGCTGCTTACTAATTAGAAGTTTCCTAGTTTTTTTATTTCAATCTGTTTTTCATTTTTTTGAAAACTAAGTACAGAAGGCATTAAATAACTTCATTTTTAAAAGAAGCAACAAACTAGCAATAAAACAATTTTTTCTATGTAGATATGTCATTTTCATCAACTGCATCTCTCAAAACGTAGCTTTACATTGATGAATATTTATTTTTTGTTTGTTTTACTTAGCTATACAGTACCATGCCTGGAAAGTGATAAAACATATCAGCGATGGTAGCCATTTTATCACATCACTTTTATTCCTGGTTTTTAGGCCATACTATCATCAATCTGACCATTCCTATGTCATTTTCATCTGACTTGGTAAATGAACAACAAAATGCAACATCAATATTCATCCCTTCAAACAGCTCAAAAGTGTGATTTGTTTGAATCTGCAGGGGCTGTTTCACAGGTACTGGATAGTTTGGAGGAAATCCATGCACTAACAGATTGCAGTGAAAAAGACTTGGATTTTTTGCACAGCGTTTTCCAGGATCAGCACCTTCATACACTACTTGATGTGAGTTTTTAACCTTTTGTTCAAATATGGCTTCAATGTTCTTTTCATGGGTCTCTTTTAAAATCTTTCTTTAAAATATTTGGTAATTATTTCAGTGTGATCTGATCATTTTATTATGTGGAATATTGGGGAGTTGGGAGCAAGATTCCATTCTCAATTCATGGTGGCACTGCTTGTGGAATAATCCAGGTACGTGGGGAACCAGATGATTTAAATTCTCAATTTTTAAAAATCAACAAGGCATTTTTTTAAAAAGAGATTGTTATAACATTCAGACTTACCTTCTCATGAAACAGGGGCAGGAACTCAAAAGTCCTGACAGGCGTTGATAGTTACGCACATGGCCGGATTAGGACATAAGACCATAAGATATAGGAGCAGAAATTAGGCCATTCGGCCCATCGAGTCTGCTCCACCATTCAATCATGGAAGATAAGTTTCTCAACTCCATTCTCCCGCCTTCTCCCCGTAACCTATGGTCCCCCCTACCAGTCAAGAATCTATCTATCTCAGTCTTAAATACACTCAATAACCTGGCCGCCACAGCCTTCTGTGGCAATGAATTCCGTAGATTCACCACTCTCTGGCAAAAGAAGTTTCTCCTCATCTCTGTTCTGAAAGGTTTTCCCATTACTCTGAGGCTGTGCCCTCGGGTCCTAGTCTCCCCTACTAATGGAAACATCTTCCCCATGTCCACTCTATCCAGGCCTTTAAGTATTCTGTAAGTTTCAATCAGATCCCCCCCCTCATCCTTCTAAACTCCATCAAGTATAGACCCAGAGTCCTCAAATGTTCCTCATATGTTAAGCCTTTCATTCCTGGGATCATTCTCATGAACCTCCTCTGGACCCTCATGTGGCGGGCCCAGTGCATCTGCACAAAAAGAAAACAGGATCATGAAATCGGGAACAGAGCACCATTATCGAGAAGTGTTCCAGGAAGGGGACAGGGAGAGGTCCCAAAGTTAAGAAGAAAGAGACTCCAAGCAGAAAAAGGGCTGCAGTTGTCAGACCTCAAGTGGCGAGGGCTCAGGAGGAGCCCTGGTGATGGAAGCAAGCTCAGGAGATGCCTGGCGATGGAAGCGGGCTCAGGAGATGCCCTGGTGATGGAAGCGGGCTCAGGAGATGCCCTGGCCATCGAAGCAAGCAGCAGGAGGTTTGTGATTCTGCACTGTGGGCCATTGATCAAAGATACCCCTTTAGAGCAGAGGTGTTCGGTTCAGTGTGGTCGAACAGATGATGTACTTGAGTTGGTGTCTATGTCACTATGTCACTTTATCTATGTCACTTTGTAGCCTCCTTACGTCCTCTTCACAATTTAATTTCCTACCTATCTTTGTATTGTCAGAAAATTTAGCCACCATTCCTTCGGTCCCTTCATCCAAGTCATTTACATGAATTGTAAAAAGTTGAGGCTCCATCACTGATCCCTGTGGCACACCACTCATTACATCCTACCAACCAGAAAAAGACCCATTTATTGCCAACTTGCTGCTTTCTGTGAGCTAGCCAATCATCTGTCCATGCCAATATGTTACCCCCTACACCATGAGCTTTTATTTTCTGCAATAACCTTTGATGTGGCACTTTATCAAATGCCTTCTGGAAATCTAAGTACATCCACTGGTTCCCCCTTATCCACAGCACGTGTGACTGAAAAGGACCAAATGTATGATAAGTAAATTTGCTGATGACACCAAGATAGAAAGGAAAGTAAGTTGTCAGGAGGAGGTAGAATCTACAAAGGGTTATAGACAAGTTAAGTGAGTGGGCAGAAGTTTGGCAGATGGAGTATAACTTGAGTAAATATGAATTTGCCCATTTTGCAGGAAGAATAGAAAAAAGTGTACTATTTTAATGGAGAAAGATTGTAGAACTCGGGATCTGGGTGTCCTGGTACATGAAGTTAGTATGCAGGTACAACAAGTGATTAGGAAGGCAAATGGAATGTTGGCATTTATTGCAAGAGGAATGGAATGTAAAAGTGGGAAAATTTTACTGCAGCTACTTGAGACCTTGGTGAAACCACATCTGGAGTACTGTGTACAGCTTTGGTCTCCTTATTTGAAAAAAAGATACAATTGCTTTAGAAGTGGTACAAAAAAGGTTCACTCAACTCATTCCTGGAATGAAGGGATTTCCTTAAAGAAAGGTTGGACAGGTTAGGCCTATACCCATTGGAGTTTAGAAGAATGAGAGGTGATCTTATTGAAACATGTAAGATTGTGAGGGGACTGGACAGGTTGGATACCAGGAGGATGTTTCCTCTTGTGGGGGAAACTTGAACTCAGGGACATAGTTTAAGAATAAGAGATCTCCCTTTTAAGACAGAGATCAGGAGAATTTTTTTCTCTGAGTGTCATTAGCGTCTGGAATTCTCTTCCCCAGAAGGTAGTGGAGGCTGGGTCTTTAAATTTATTCAAAGCTGAGTTAGATAGATTTTTGTTAGAAAAGGGAGTCAAGGGTTATGGGTTGCAGACAGGAAAGTGGAGCTGAGACCACAACCAGATCAGCCACAATCTTATTGAATGTTCAAGCAGACTTGAAGGGCTGAATGGCCTATTTCTGCTCCCATGTCCTATGTATGTTCCTAAGTTCTAGTTCTTGTCTCGTTCCTGTGCCCCTTTAAAACAATTTCAGCATCTTTGTAATCAGTTTCAAATGTCTTACCTTATCCCTGTCCTGTGTGACCTCTAAGAGCCTTCTATCCTAAATATTGCCAAAAGTTAAAGTACTGTAATTTGTTTTTTCTGTTACATAAAACCTCAAAAGGAAGGTAAAGCTGAGCTATTGAACTTTGAAAGCTATGTGTATTGCATATATGAGCTGGTCCACTTTCGCAATCCCCCATTTAAATCACCTGAAGATTAGTCTTTTTTTCAATCAAGTCTTTTCCCTTCCCTCTGCAACAGTTTTCACCAAGTGGCTCTTTTTCCTCAGTGTTTTTGACTTCTTAGCTTGCTACCGTCTACATTACTACCTTCTACTTTTCCTCAATTTCACAGGAACTCTCCCAATAATAATTTACCTAGTGCCACTCTCTTACCTTTTCCCTGTAGCCCTGCAAATTTATCCTTTTCAGATAATTTTTGAATTCCCTATTCATCACCATCCACAAACGTTCACCCCCTCCACCACCAACGCGCACTGGCAGTTGTGTGTACCATCTACAAGATGCGTTGCAGGAATTCAACAGGCCTCCTTAGCACCTTCCAAACCCACGACCACTACCATTTGGAAGGATAAGGGCAGCAGACACATGGGACTGTACCACAAGGACTGCAGTAGTTCAAGAAGGCAGCTCACCACCCCCTTCTCAAGAGCAATTAGGGATGGGCAGTAAATGTTGGCCGAGCCAATGACACCCACACCCCATGACTGAGTTTAAAAAAGAATTCCACAATTGAATCTACCTGCACCACACTCTGAGTCAGTACATTCCAGATCACTTGCTGCTTGGGGAGGTGGTGGCGTAGTGGTATTGTCACTGTACCAGTAATCCAGAGGCCCAGGCTAATGCACTGGGGACATGGGTTCAAATCCCACCATGGCAGCTGATGGAATTTAAATTCAGTTAATAAATCTTGAATATAAGGCTAGTCTCAGTAATGGTGACCATGATAACTACCATCAATTGTCTTAAAAACCTATCTGGTTCTCTAATGATCTTTAGGGAAGGAAATCTGTCATCCTTACCTGGTCTGGCATGTGACTCCAGATCCACAGCAATGTGGTTGACTCTTAAATGCCCTCTGAAATGGCTTTCAGCTCCAGGGCAATTAAGGATGGGCAACAAATGCTGGCCTTGCCAGAGATACCCATGCCCCTTATATAAAAAAAAATTTTTGTCATGTCACCATCAATTATTTTGCCAGTCTCTTTAAATTTGTCTCCTCTGGTTCTCAATCCATCTGTCAGTGGGAACAGTTTCTCTCTATCTACTCTGTCTAGATCCCTCATGATTTTGAACTCCTTTATCAAATCTCTTCTCAACACTCTCTTCACAACCCAGTTCCTCCAATTTATCCACATAACTGAAGGCTCTCGTCCATGAAGCCATTCTCATAGATCTTCTCTGCACCTTAAGTGTGGCGCCCAGAACGGGACACAGTATTTCAGTTGAGACTGAACAGTGTTTTATGTAGGCTTATTATAACATCCTTGATTTTGTACACTCTGCCCCTATTTATAAATCCCAGGATTCCATACGCTTTATTAATCACTTCCTCAATCTCTCTTGCCACCTTCAGTGATTTGTGCGTATATACCACCAGGACCCTTTGCTCCTGCACACAATTTCAGAATTGTATCTGCTGTTTTATAGTGTCTCTCCACATCCCATGACTAAGTTTAAAAAAAAATTCCACAACTGAATCTGCTTGCACCAAAATGAACCACCTTACACTTCTCTGTTAAATTTCATCAGCCGCTTATCTGCTCATTCCACTAACCTGCCTATTTTCGAAGTTTTAACACTATCCTCCTTATAGTTCACAATACTTCCAAGCTTCGTGTCTTACGCAAATTTTGAAATTATGCCCGGTACACCAAAGTCTAGGTCATCAGGAAGAGCAGGGGTCCTAACATTGACCCCTGGGAAAAACTAAAATAAGCCTTGCTCCAGTCCAGGAAACATCCATTCACCAATACTCTTTGTTTCCTGTCACTCAGTGAATTTTGTATCCTTTTTGCTACTGTCCCTTTTATTCCATGAGTTCTAACATTGCTCATGAGCATATAGTGAGGCACTTTATCAGACTTTTGGAAGTCCATGTACACCACATCAATGGCATTACCCTCATAAACCCTTTCTGTTACCTCATCAGGAAAAAACTCAAGCAGGTTAGTTAAATAATATTTGTCCTTAACAAGTCTGTGCTAGCTTTCCTTAATTAATCTGCATTTGCCCAAGTGACATTTAATTTTGTCTCAAATCAACATTTCTAAAAGCTTCCCCACCACCGAGGTTAAGCTGACTGGCCTGTAGTTGCTGGGCTTGTCTTTACACCCTTTTTTTGAACAAGAGTGTGACGTTTGCAATTTTGTAGTCCTCTGGCACACCCTGTATTTAAAGAGGATAGGAAAATTATGGCTAGTGCCTCTGAGATTTCCACCCTCATTTCACTCAGTATCCTTATATGCATCTCATCTGGTCCTGGTGCCTTATCAAATTTAGGTACAGTCAGCCTATCCAACACTACCACCTTATCAATTTTAAACCTTTCTAGTGTCTGAATTACCTCCTCTTTCATCATAACCTGGGCAGCATCTTCTTCCTTGGTAAAAATGTGTGCAAAGTATTCACTTAGCACCTCGCCATGACCCACCTCCATGAGTAAATCCCCTTTTTGGTCCCTAATCAGTCCCTCTCCTCCTTTTACTCCCCATTTACTATTTAAATGCCCATATTTATATGGTACTGCCTTTTATTTTCAATGTCTCTTCTCATACTCTCTTTGCTTCTCTTATTTGCTTTTTTGATTCCCCTCTGATACTTCTATATTGAGCAGGATTCTCAATTGCATTATCTACCTGACATCTGTTATATGCAATCTTTTGCTGTTTGATCTTACTCCCTATCTCGTCCAGGAAGCTCTGTATTTGCTTGTCCTACCTTTCCTAATGGGAATATAACGACTGCACCCAAACTATCTTCTCTTTCAGGACAGCCTATTGTTTGGTTACAGTTGTGCCTGCCAATTTTTGCTTCCAGTTTATCTGGGCCAGATTTATTTTCACCCCGTTTGGAGTTGGCTCTCCTCCAATTAATTATTCTTTCTTTGGATTGCTTCTTGCCTTTTCCATAGCCAACTGAAACCTTACGATATAATGATCACTGTCCCTAAATGTTACCCTACTGACACTTGATCTACTAGCCCAAACCCTTCCCAAGAGCCAGGTTCAGATATGCCTCCTTTCCCACTGAACTGGAAACATACTGATGGAGAAAATTATCCTGAACACATCTAGAAACTCTTGTTCCTCTCTGCCCTTTTGCACAACTACTGCCCTAGTCTATATTAGAATAATTAAAGCATCCCATTATAACTACTCTATAATTCTTGCACTTCTTTGTAATTTACTTGCAAATATGTCCTTCTACATCCTTTCTGCTAGTTGGTGACCTATAGACTACACCAAGCAATATAATTGTACCTTTTAGTCCCTTAGCTCTAGTCATTATCACCACAAAATCATATTTCCACTTGGTTACTTGTGCCTGCAGTTTACCAACCTTGTTTACCACACTCCATGCATTCACATACATGCACAGTAACCCTAATTTAGACTTTATTACTTTCCTCCTTATTCTGACCCTACCTAATGCCTTACTATTTCCCATTCTAGTGCTACCTGTCTTTCCCAATTCCCTGTGCACATTGGTATCCCTGCCTAGTATTATCTCCTGGTTCCCACACCCTGCCATGTTAGTTTAAACACTCCCCAAGAGCAGTAGCAACTCACCCAAAAGAAAATTGGTCCCAGCTCTGTTTAGGTGCAAACCCCCTCTGGCCTGTACATGTCCAACTCACCCAGAGCTGGTCCCAATGTCCCGGGAATCTAAAGGCCTCTCCCCAGCTTCACATTCATCTGCGCTCTCCTAATTCTCTTTCAAACCTGGTACTGGGAGTAATTAGGAGATTACTACTTTTGAGGTCATATTTGCTAATTTCCTACCTAGCTCCTTAAATTCTGACTGCAGAATTCTGGTGCCCAGTACTACATACAGTACTGTAACTCAAGTTGTGGTAAGATTTTATTTAGGGTTATCAATACCTCTTGACAAAAGCTAGAATGCGTTAGCATTTTTACACCCCTATCAACTTCCCTTTAATATCCTGTTAATCTGGAACTCCCAACTTATTTTTCTCTTCCACAGTACCATGCCTGCTAACATCCAGAGTGTAAACATTGCTTTTCAACTGAAGTGCATTACCTCATAATTACTGATGATGAATTCTACTTTTTAGCCAATACACCCATCTAATAGAAATGTAGAAAAGCAAGTGAAGAGGGCACTCAGGAGAGCACATACCTCCACCCCATTCTGTTAGCTCAATGTTATTACAATTATGCAGCTTTTCCTTGAGGCTTTTCCCTGCCTGGTTGATGCTCTGTAACTACAAAGCTGAAAAAAGAAGAGTTTGCACCTCACTGAAGTGTAATCAAACAACCTGCTCTGAAAACTCTGCTCACATTTTGACAGCCTGTGACAAATTGCCCCACAGCAGCTGAGACAATCCACAACATTCTCCAAAAAAAATTCATCCTACCTCCCAATGTTAACAGATCCTTTAAAAAAAATTTCTAGATCCGGAACTAGAAATTAGTCAGTTCTTCCTTGGGCCATATCCTGTGTATCAAGTTTCTTTGAAATCTTTCCATAGGTTTTTTATATATATAGGCCCGTAACTTCCATGGCATAACATTCAAAGTTGGCTTGCCACTCCACTCCTGTTGACTTACCTGGAAATGAAGCAGCTACTTTCTCGCCCAACCTTCCAAAACAGAGGGAGATTATTCAGCCCATCGTGTCTGCCAGCCAAAAAAAAAAGAGCTATACAGCTTAATCCCACCTTCCAATTCTTCGTCTGCAGTCTTGTAGGTTACAGAACTTCAAATGTAAATCAAGATTTTTTTAAATACAATGAAGGTTTCTGCCTCAAGCAGGAGTTTGAGGCAGTGAGTTCCATTTCCACACCACACTGTGGGTGAACAGCTTTCTGTTGAAACACACCTAAACCTCCCACCTCTTCCCCTAAATCTATACCACCTGTTATGAACCCCACCCTGGGGGGCTTCCTGCCCACTCTGCGTGGACCCCTCAATTTGATACACTTCTGCTCTTAGACTCCTCTGTTCCAAAGAAAACAACCCTAGCCTATCCAATCTTTCTGCATCCTCGTAAATCTTCTCTGTACCCTGTTATGATCCCCATAGAGAACGATAACTTTTAAAAATATGTTTGAATTTCCGATGACCAACTTAAAGGAATCTCACAACAAAGTATCAAGTTTTAAGACTTTTACTGTAACAAACAAAATAAAAGCAACAGTGATTAAACAATACTTAATAGGCAACTAATGCACTAAACTACAGAAAAGATATCACCCCTTTAATTTTAACATGACCAAAAACCGCATGTCACACTAATACTTCACTGCCTGCTATCTGCAGAATTGCAGTTATTACAGGAACCAGTCTAGTATCATTCCCATTTTCCAGTGGGTTTGCTGCTTTCCGTTTCATCGGGTCATAACGTCAAGTGACTGTCGAAAGATGCTTCTCTTAGTTTTCTGAGAAGTCCTGAACCGAATACCAGCAGTAAGGTTCAGTCCAACAATTCTTTTCCATCCTCTGGCCACGCCAGAATGAATCTTCCTGATTCCTTTGCCTTTGGTCTCTTTCACCAGAGACCATCTGTCCTTTTGCATTTCTATATGGTAGCTCACAGAGAACTCTCAAATTCTTCTCTGCTAACTACACCAGCTGCAACCTTTGTCTCTCTTTGAGATCAATCCCCCTCTCTCTCTTTCTCTTTTCTGCCCAAAACTTGGAGACAGCCTATCCACAATTAGCCCAACTGCTTTTGTCTTTGTTTTCAGCTGTGAACGTTTTACACTTTGCTCCCAGTAAGTCTCACCCTGGCCCTTTCTGGACCCATAGTAACCATGCCTCCCAGGCCTGTTACCAAGCAGAATTAGACACAGATCACATGATTCTCTTCATTTTACTTTGAATTAAAGAGACGGTCCTAAAACATAATCATCTTATAAAACTTCAGATTCATAACAACCTTCAATGGTGCACACATCTTTCTATCATCTTTTCTCCTTGGGTAGTCCCTTGGGATAGCGAATGACTTGTTTCCACTCTGATTCCACTGTGAAATGGCTGATAAGTCCGATGCCTGATCTGCAGTTTCTGACATGCTGGGCAGATGCGTTGTTTAGAGGCTTGTGTGCTGCCTCCTCATGTTCCCAACAAAAAGTCTCAATGCGCTTGGTGCCTTTCCTGAATTAGCCATCTCCATTTTGATCAGTCACAAGCCAAGGCCCCCCCATGAGTCAGCAGGTGTGTTTGACCTCTTCAGGGATGCATTGTGGTCATTCCTGAAGCATTCTGTGTTTCCTTTAGTGCGGTGACAAGAACAGTGCTTTAGGCCAGCTAGTTTTCTATACAGTTCCAAGATAATCTCCCTGTTCTTATACTCTATGCCTCAGCTAATAAAAGTAAAATATCCCACATGCTGTCTTGACCACCTTCTCTACCTGTCCAGCACCTTCAAAGATCTGTCAATATGCACTCCAAGGTCACCCTGTTCCTCTACACTTCTCAGCAGACCACTTTAAAGAGGAATAATATCTTGGAGAGTAGCAGGATAAGTTGTACCTGATTTTGTGTGTTAGAAACATCTCTGCCTTTCTAAATTATGACTTTTTCCAGTAATTTTTCTGCCAACAAAGTTAGGCTGACTGTCCTATAATTATTCAGTGCATTCCTTCCTCTCTTTTTAAGAACTGGAACAACTTTAGCAATCCTCAGGTAGGTCAGAAAATTGGACAGATCTTAGAAATCAGTTCAGAATGACCACAAAATAATGAAGGAAATCTTAGTCAGAAAGAAAGCTAACTAGAAATATAAAAGCAGAGAGTAAGAGATTCTACATACAAATATTTTAAAAGGAAGAGAGTAACTAAAATGAGAGTTTGTTGCTTAATATGACTGGGGAATTAATTATGAGAAACAAAAGAATGGCAGAAATGTTAAACAGGTATTTTGTGTTTGTCTTCATTGTAGAAGACACAAAAATCATCCCAAGACTACTTGGAAATCAAGAGATAAAAGGGATGCAGGAACTTAAATCAAAATCACGAGGGAAAAGGTACTGGGAAAACTATTGGAACTAAATGCTGACAAGTCCCTTGGACCTGATGGTTTGCAAAAAGATTGGCTGCAGAGATTGTAGATGCATTGGTTGTGATCTTCCAAAGTTCACTAGATTCTGGAAATGTCTCAGCAGATTGTAAAATCACTAATGTAACACCCCTTTTCCAGAAAGCAGGAAACTATAGGCCAGTCAGCCTAACATCTGTCCTAGAGAAAACGCTATAATTCATTATTAAGGAGATATTGGCAGGACATTCAGAAAATCATTATACAATCAGGCAGAGTCAATATGGTTTTTATGAAAGGGAAATTATGTTTGACTAATTTATTGGAGTTCTTTGAGGAAGTAACTAACAAGGTGGATAAAGGGGGAACCTGTAGATATGGTGTACTTGAATTTCCAAAAGGCATTCAACGAGGTGTCACATCAAAGGTTACTACACAAAATAAGAGCTCGTGGTGTAGGGGTTTCGATATTAGCATGGGTAGAGGATTGGTTAGCTAACAGGAAACAGAGAATAGGAATAAATGGGTCATTTTCAGGTTGGTAAGTGGAGTGGCACAGGGATCAGTGCTGGGACCACAACTGTTTACAATCTATATCAAGGACTTGGATGATTGATTGCTAAATTTGCTGGTAACATCAAGAGAGGTAAGTTGTAAGGTGCTTACAAAGGGATTTAGATAGGTTAAGCTGAGTGGGCAAAAATTAGGCAGATGGAAAATGAGAACTTGTCCACTTGGACAGGATAGAAACGCAGGATATTATTTGAATGGGAGACTGCAGAATTCTACAGTACAGAGGGATCTTGGGTGTCCTAGTACATGAATCACAAAGTTAATATTAGGGTACAGGAATTGATTAGGAGGGCAAATGGAATGTTGATGTTTATTGCCGGGGAAATAGAGTATAAAAGTAGGGAAGTATTGTTGCAGCTGTATTGGGCCCTGGAACCGCATTTGGAGTACTGTGTACTGTTTTGGTCTCCTTAAGAAAGGATATAATTGCATTAGAAGAAGTTCAAATAGGGTTCACTCAATTGATTCCTGGAATGAAGGTGTTACCTTATGAGGAAATGTTGAGCAGGCTGGGCTTATGCCCACTGGAGTTTGGAAGAATGAGAGGTGATCTTATTGAAACACACAAGATCCTGAAGGGACTTGACAGAATGGATGCTGAGAGGATATTTCCCCTTTGTGGAGGAGTCTAGAACAAGTGGCCACAGTTCAAAAATTAGGGGTCTCCCACGTAAGGCAAAGATGAGAAGAATTTTTTTCTCTGAGGATTGTTAGCCTGTGAAAATCTCTTCCCCTGTGAGCAGTGGAAGCTGGGCCATTTAATATATTCAAATCTGAATTGGACTGGTTTTTGAGCAGCAAGGGAGTTGAAGATTATGGAGGGCAGACAGGAAAGTAGATTTGAAGCCACAATCAGTTCAACGAGCCTAATGGCCTACTTCTCCTAATTCTTGTGTTCTTTGTGTTCTCCAGTATCACACCTGTACCCAAAGGATTGCAAAATGATGGTCAGATCCTCTGCTATTTCCTTCCTTGCTTCTCTTAATAGCCTGAGATACATCTCATCCAAGCCTGGAGAGCGATCCACTTTCAAAGATGCTAAACCTCTTAATATTTCCCTTCTCACTCTGTTGATGCCATTTAATATGTTGATGTCATTTAATATTTCACACTCCTCCTCCTTAACTAGAATGTCTGCATCATCGTCCTCTTTTCTGACAACAGACATATTCATTGAGAACCATGCCCACTTCTTCCACCGTTACACCTTTTTACTCTAAGCGGCCCTACTCATGCCATAGTTATCCTCTGGCTCTTTATATATTTATAAAACAAATTTGTTTTTCTTGATTTCCCAATATTTTTGCATGTCCTCTCTTTGCTTTCTCAATTTTGCTTTTAATTTCACTTCTGCACTTTCTATACTCCTAGGTTTTCTGCAGTATTAAGCTCTCTCTGGCAGATAGAAGCTCCCTTCTTTTCCCTTATCCTACTCTTTACCCTCTTTGACATCCAGAGGAGTCTAGTTTTGGGAGTTCCATCCTTTTTTTCTTTCTGGAAGCAATTTGTTTTGAGCCCTCTCTCTCCTTAAAAACCTCCCATTGCTCTGACACTGATTTTACTTTTGTCAAACCACATCTCAGCTGAGTAAAATTGGCCTTCTCACAAATTAAAAATTTTTACTCTTGCTCTAGCTTTTGTCTTTTCCAAAATTGCATTAAACCTAACTGAATTATGATTCTGCCACCAAAATGTTCTCCCACTGAAACCCTTTCTGCCTGTCTAGCATCATTTCCTAAAACTAAATCCAGAACTACACCCCTTGTTCGGTTTGTTGTACGCTAGCATAAAAGTTCTCCAGAATGCATTTGAAGAATTTTGTGCCCTCAATACCTTTCACATTGAATGTATCCTAATTAATGTTAGGGCAGTTGAAATTCTATGAAATATTACTGTCTTTTTTCCTGTGCTTCTAAGCAATTTGCCTACACATTTGTTCATTCTGCCTCTGACTGAAAGCCTATAATATACTCCCAGCAGTGATAGCTCATTTTTGTTCCTTGGTTCAACTCATTTGATAATCCTTCTCACATCTCCTTTCACAGCTGTAGTTGTTTCAATATAGCTCCACAGCTCCCTTTTGAGAAAGGGAGATCTACCCTGACCAATATTAATACCTTGATCAACAGTTAAAAACAGATTATCTGATCAGCATCACATTCTTGTTTTTGGGACCTTGCTTGTTCTGTGCAAAATAGCTGCCATATTTTGGAAGTTACTTCATTAGTTGTAAAGCACTTTGGAACGTGCTGAGGGTGTGAAAGGACCTCTATAAATGCAAACAGGCTTGCCTACCTTGTGAGGTAGATGCCATGTGTCCCAAATCTAGTGCCAGTGTGTGACAAGGTGGAATCCCTTTCTAGCTCCCGACCTTTTAGCCAAACATTGATTTCCCTAATCAACTTGTTCTTCTCTATACTAGCATATGACTGGGAAGTAATCCTTCATTAGCACCTTCTGATCTTATTTCCTAATCTCTTAAATTCAATTTGCGGGACCCTGGGCCTTTTTTTTTAACTTGTCATTAGCTCCTTCATGGATCATGGTGAATGGTTACTTTCTCTCTTCCAGTGCAAAATCTTTTCTGGTCTATACGATATGTCCCTTACCCTAGCACTTGAAAGACAATACACTCAGAACTGAAAGAAATTAAAAGTAAAAATACTGTGGATGCTTGATATCTGAAGTATAAGGTGCTGGAAAAACTCAGCAGGTTTGGCAGCATCTGTGGAGAGAGAAACAGTTAACATTTTGAGTCCAGAACTGTTGGCCTGGACTGCAAAGTACCAAGCAGCTCTCTAACTATTGAATCTCTATCACTACTTCATTTCTAGCTTTGTTGCAAATCTCCACCCACACCCCTCACCACCCTTGACTGAGCTAGCTCGTGTTTGTTGTTGCCATTGCTATTTAATTGATGATCTTGCCCATAGTCCTCATTTTCCCCACTGGAAACTAGAGTTTAAAATCTACAAGCTTTGGGTGCTTCTGCCCCAAACTTCCCTTTCAGCCTTACCCCACCCCTCAGTTGTGACCCATCTTTCCTCCTCCGTTGCAAGTTCTCTAATTCTCATTGTTTGACTATCCTCTCAAATGCTCACTGAAAAAAAATTCTGTCCTTTCCTGGAAGACCGGTCTTCTCAAGTTTTTAAGATTTTGAGCTCAAACAATATGAGTTGGTGAAATCCCCATATATGTGTTGGTTCACAAAACTCCTGCATCTTACAGGAGTGGCATATCATAGTTCTTTTGATGTTACAATCATTTTGTTTAGTCTGTTCAACTTTCAAATTTATATTACTTATGTATAGTATTAGCCTGTTTAGCACATCCTTCCCTGTATGCAACTAATTTTGTCAAAATCTCATTTTAGAATTCTACTTTTTTTTTCCTGTTACAATCACATTCCATGATGTGCCTCAGCTTAAGGTGGAGTTCTCACAGGAGTTCCAATTCCAATCCAAGTAGGAAATGATAACTTTTAAAAAGGAATTCGACCTTCCAGTTAATAGCTGAATGGATGGCATAACATGATTTCACGTTTTAAGATCTTTGCTGTAACAAAAGGATGAAAGCACTATTGACTAAACACTATTTTTGTAGGCAACTTGTACTATAAATTTCGGAACAGAACTTTCACCTTTTTCTTCTAATACAATCAAAAAGAAACATTTTACAGGTATATGTTACACTGTTCTTTTGGTAGACAATCAATTCTCCTGGAACCAGTCCATAGTGATTCTTAGCTCCCAAGGGTTTACTGACATTCTTTTCCTTTCCAAGCCTGGTAACTTTTAACCCCACAATTGTTCTTCACAGTGAGAGTTTTCCTGAATATTCTTTCTCTAGCTTAAGCTTCCACCCTCATTTTAACTCCTCATGAATTTGTTCTTTTCAGTCAGAACATGAGCTCCCACCCACATTCTTGCATGGTAAACCATAAAGACTTCCAGCCTCCCGGATACTGGTAGACTGCCTGTGACTGAGTGTGTCAGGGATATGTTAGAAACTCTTCCCCTCTCAAAGCCAATCTCCATGACAACATGAATCAAATGGGCCTTGTATCCAGGTAGAAATACTGATTAGCTATCCTTGATTACCCAACTCTCTTTTATCTTAGAAGCAAATGGACAATTTAAAGCATAACTGTTTACAACCCAACATTCTCCACACCTTCCTAGGACTTCGGAGAGTAGCAATTTAAGCACTGTAAGCATAGATGCTGCAGCAATTGTCTCCATGTATGACCACCTTACATCTTCTTTCCAGCAAACAACTCAGGCATCTCTTTAATCCTTAATATTCTTAACGTCATTAAGCCTTTTGTTGGGCAGTCTTCAGAACAGGTCACATGACACCCCCTTTTTACCTTATATTAAAGACACAGTCCCAAAACATAACAATCTTATAAACTCCATATTCATAACACAACAGCTCCCCTTAATATATCACTCTGACACAATTAATCAGTCAGCCCCAACTACACCATACCTAACACTTGGCTTGTGACTTACTTACAGCGTATTGTCAGTAGACTTGTAAATACATAAGTCAAATCTGTCTCTACACAGTGGTGACCAGATTCATAGTGTCAATGAGGAAGGGAGTGGTGATCCCACTTCCAAATCTTTTAATGTGCATCAGTTTATTTTAAGCTTTCTGTGACCAGTGACAGCCACTGAACACATCATGTAATATCAATCTGGAAAACCAAATTCTAATTCAACTCCCTGTGCATATATTTTTAGTGGACCACTCATATTTGTAGTTCCCTCCTTTGTGTTTGTTTATTCACATAGCTTTGAGATACTATTGGCCCAAACAAATGAATCAAAAGTTAAGTTCCAGGTTAGCTCAAGAAGTGCAGGTTCTGTACTACCTACTTTCAGCTCATCTCCTACTTGGCACCAAGTTCTCATTCTCACCAAGTTCCCATTTTAGACATCCTTACTGCCACTGTTTCTACCTCATTTTTACCAGCTAACTCTGTGGTATGATTTTGTCTGTACCTTTGAAATAGTTAATTTCCTTTAGGAAATTAAAAACTAAATGTCCTTTGCTTTTCATTAATTTCAACTATTTAAAATTGAGTTCGCTTTCAACAGTCATTCTTATGCAGTACAGCATTAGGTGGCCAAAATATTTGAATGATTCTGTGCAGAAACGGATTATCTAACAAAGACTAAAGGGCTTGCAGTCAATTGCTTGCAGGGATCTTTAAAAATTGTAACTCTGCCAAGTGGAGCATTCCTCTAGCTCTAAACCTTCCCTGCCTGGTACTGTACCCTCACTGACCTCACATAGTTGAGTATTATTTGGCCAGCACTAGAAATTTTCAATGATTGTCAGAAAAACTATATTTTAAAGCAGAATATAAGAATCAAGCAGGAATGCATCCATTCAAAAATAACGACAAAGGATAATTTATTATATATCATTTGATAAGACAAAGTTGTTCTGGAATTAAGACTTGAATGATTAATTTTTTTTTAAATTCATTCATAGGATGTAGGCTTCGCTGGCTGGACCAGCATTTATTGCCCATCCCTAGTTGCCCTTGAAGCTGCCGGAAATGTTTTATGAAGAGGCTTTTACAGGGCTGTTAAATTTCTGTAGTATAAATTTTTCAGCTCAAATGTTAGTGCACTAATTACAATGTGTAGAATATTTTGTATTCATTTCCAACAAAGCCTAGGCAAATGCTACACACCCTCGTTTCATTCCTACTTTGCGTGGCTGCTTTGTTCAGTCTGTCTCTGGCCTCCAGCCAGCCAAATGTCCTGTGTGGAATGGGGCAGTAAGAAAATCTGAGAGCTAGTCTGTTTTAACACACATATTTTGTCTGTAAAGAGCAAATCGCAAGATCTTTTTAAGGTTACCAGGAGCTGTGTGCATCAAAGGCTTTCAGAGCCAATCTTTTAGGATTTGTCTTTCCTTTGAGGACCGATGCCATGGGGAATTCTGAACACAGATGTCACTGGATTTACAAGTGAAATTTCACACAGGGAGGAAACAATAATCATCTTTTGTATATTTTGGAACCGTTCTACACCGATAGCTTTGTAAGTGACTGGCTGTGAGAACTGCTGATTTAAGGCGTTAACCAGACAGAGACTAAGTTGCATTGTTTCAGGACACTATTTTAACTGAGGAAACCTATTGGTTCTTTAGGTGAGTTCAAGCCCATGGATGATTTGTATGTGCAAATGCACAGTACATTTGAATGTGAATATTTTGTTAACTTGCTGGCATTTTTATTTATCTGATTTTAGAGTACCCATCATGTCTAGTGTATAACTTGAGATACATTTGCCTGGACTCCACTAGCTTTGGGTACATGGTAGAACTCTGGTTTTTGAAGGAGCAAGCATTTACCTAGCAGATGTCTCTTAGTGAAAAGATTGGACTGGATACTTCAAAGTATAGGGTTATGCTGCTGATTCAAGTTGGATCCAGTTTGAAAAAAAGCAAAACAATGCTTGAGTCTTCGCTGCTTGTAACTTTGACATTGATAATTTACTGCTTGGTAGAGTGCCGCACAAGTTCATTGAACCTGCGTTTTCCATCACATCCCTGCTTTTGGGTTTATGTTTGGTAAGTTTATTCTAAGCCAGCATTATTACCCATCTATAGTTTAGAGCTTCCTGTCTATTTCTGATTGCACATCATGTTTATGCACTGTCTAACACTGCTTTTAACTTGCAGCTTATCTAAGTTTTTAAGCATGTTCTCTTGGAGATTTGCCCTCAGTAGAAAATGAATGTTAATTCAAATACTGAATTGATTGTACATTACAGAATCTTTTGTTTCAAATTAGAACAAAGTTGTTTTTGACCTAATAAAGCACTGCTCGACATACATATTTTTAATTACAAATCTGACCTATAAAGAGCTGACCTTGGCTATAGAAGCAATGGGACACAATTTGTCCAACTGTTAGGTAGGAGATAAATCATCTGAGTTTAGTGCTTCCAATCATTATTGAATAACTTCTTATCTGAAAAGTATGTATTTGGGAACATCAAGGAAGGACAGACTTGGATAAAAGCAAAATGCTGGAAATCTGAAATAAAAACAAAAATAGCTGGAAAAACTCAGCAGGTCTGACAGCATTTGCGGAGTGGAACACAGTTGACGTTTCAAGTCCGTATGACTCTTCATCAAAGCTAAGGAAATAGAGAAATGAGGTGAAATACAAGCTGGGGGGTTGGACAGGTAGAGCTGGATAGAGGGCCAGTGAGAAGTGGAGGCAAAGAAGAGATTGCCAAAGATGTCATAGACAAAAGGGTGTTGACGGTGGTGATATTATCTAAGGAATGTGCTAATGGGGACATTAAGGGTAGCAGCCAGGACAAGCAAGTGGCAGATGGCCCTAGTGGGGGTGGGGTGGGGGGAAGGGATCGAAATGAGCTAAAAGGTGGAGATAAAACAATAGATCGAAATAAAAATAGGTAGGGAAAGAAAAATATATATTTTTTAAATTATTGGAAGAAGGGGGATCGGAAAGGGGTGAGGATGGAGGAGAGAGTTCATGATCTAAAGCTGTTGAACTCAATGTTAAGTCCGGAAGACTGTAAAGTGCCTAGTCGGAAGATGAGGTGCTGTTCCTCCAGTTGTGCGTTGAGCTTCACTGGAACATTGCAGCAGGCCAAGGACAGACATATGGGCATGAGAGTAGGGTGGTGTGTTGAAATGGCAAGCGACAGTTCCGCAAAGCATTCACCCAGTCTGCGTTTGGTCTCTTCAATGTAGAGGAGACTGCATTGAGAGCAGCGAATGCAGTAGACTAAATTGAGGGAAGTGCAAGTGAAGTGCTGCTTCACTTGAAAGGAGTGTTGGGGAGGAGGGGGGGAAAGCAAAGGGGCAGTTGTTACACCTTCTGCCGTTGCATGGGAAGGTGCCGTGGGAGGGGGTTGAGGTGTAGGGGGTGATGGAGGAGTGGACCAGGGTGTCCCGGAGGAAACAATCCCTGTGGAAAGCCACCAGGGGGCTGAAGGGAAGATGTGTTTGGTGGTGGCATCATGCTGAAGTTGGCAGAAATGGCGGAGGATGATCCTTTGAATGCGGAGGCTGGTGGGTGATAAGTGAGACTTGGAGCCTGGCTGTGATTGAACAATCTGTGCTACCACCCAGTTGTTTAGGATCAGGCTTGAAGGTTGGTCTCATGGGCAAGGCACTAGAAACCTGTGAGCACCCATGGGAACCTTTCTAGGAATCACTATTTATGGGAAGGAGAGGAGCATATTGTGAAGAAAAATAAACCAGAGGTGTGTTTATTTCAAACCTACCAAATGAAGGAGAATTGTGATTTCAGCAAGCAGCTTCAATTTTTAAAAATGACGGAAATATAATCGCCTAGGATATTGGAGCTTCAGCTGACCAAGCTTCCCAAATTTTAGTTTAATTTCCAAATTATTACTCTGGAGGTGTGGCACTGCTACTTCGCCACAAGTAGTATAGGAAAATCTGAGTGTAGTTGATTTTAACAAGCAATAAAACAAAAATTGCTGGAAGTGCTCAGTAGCCTGGCAGCATCAGTGGAGAGAGAAACAGAGTTAATTTTTCAGGCAGATGACCTTTCATCAAAGCTGGGAGATCTGTATTTGTTTTTAAGCAAACTCACACACACTCATCCTCCCTCCCTCTCTCTCTCTCTCTCTCACACATATACACCCCTGTCTCGCGCACATGCTCACCCCACTCCCTGCATCTCGCGCCTGCCCCTCCCACTCTGGCACCCGTACCTGCCCCTATCCCCTCTAGCGCACACACCCGCCTCCCTTTGCAGGCACCTCCCACACCCCCTCAGACACAACATCAATGGCAGGGAGGAAATGGTGCAGTGAGAGGGGAAAAGAGACCTGGAGCAGGCCTGAGACCTCCAAATGTGGATGCGCACCAAAAACCAGGGGAAAACAGTGAGAGGGCTGTGGGTTGGCAGCAGGAGAGGGGGTAAGGTGATGGGAGCCAAGGGATAGGCGGCGGGTGCCGGGGAATGCATGAGGAGCGGAGGTTTCTCTCTCTCTCCCTCTTCCCACCCCCCTCCCCACAAACTCGCAGATGCCGGTTTTCACTGCTGCTCCAATCGCTGCCTGTTTCTCTCTCATGTTTGCTGCTGATAGGCTCACTAGTGGTTGATTTTTTTTTTACATTATGCATTTAACTTGAAATTGTCATGCACATTGCCTGAAATCCAATACACAACACACCTGTTTTATTGGTTTCTTTTGTTGTCATTTATTTTTTTTAATTGCTCACACCTAATGTGAACCAAATTTCCCTGGTATACCATATGAAATAGGAGCAGGAGTAGGCCATTCAGTCCCTCAAGCCTGCTCCGCCATTGAATAAAATCATGGCTGATCTGTTTGTTTCAAATTCTACATTCCAATCTGCCCCAAAAACCTTAGATTTTTGTTAAGCAAGAGAATCAATCTATCACTGCCTTCTGAGGCAGAGAATTCCAAAGTTGCTCAACCGTCAGAAAAAATTTCTCCTCATCTCTGTCACAAAAGGGCAACCCTGAATTTTAAAACAGTGCCTCATAGCTCTGGACTCACCCACAAGAGGAAACATCTTTTCCACATCCACTTTGTCAATACTGTTCAGGATTTTATATACTTAATCAAGTCACCCCTCACTCTTCTGAATTCCAGTGGAAACAAGCCCAGTCTATCTAACCTATCCTCATAAGACAACCCACTCATTCCAGCTATCAATCTAGTAAACCTCCTCTGAACCACCTCCAATGTATCCTTCGTGAAAAAAGGAGACACCAACTGCACACACTACTCAAGATGTGGACTTTCCAATGCCCTGTATAACTGAAGCATGACATCCTTACTTTTATGTTCAATTCATCTCATAATAAGGAATAGCATTCCAATAGCCTTCTTAAATACTTGTTGTACCTGCATTCTAACTTTTTGTGATCATGCACTCGGAATTCTGCAGCCATTCTCTATTTAAGTGATACTCCACTTTTTTATTCTTCCTGCCAAAGTGGACAACTTAGCATTTTCCCACATTATACTCCATCTTTTTCCATTTTTTCCTCCACATTCAACCAATCGATATCCATCTCCAACCTCCTTATGTCCTCTTTACAACATACTTTCCCATCTACCTTTGTGTGTTTCGTATACTTAGACCTTGAAATATAGACAACAAGCTTCATAGTTTTTTACAATTCTGCAAAATGAATATTGACCATTTTATCTAATTATCAATGTTTGTTTAATTCAATAAATTATTCTGCCCTTCCTCAGTTTAAAAGAAATGTTGATTTGCTGAAGATTTGTAGTTGATCATAGCACATATAGTTGTTATAATTCTCAGGAGAGTGTTGAAATGAAATTGGGAAACAGTGAATATTTTGCCACAGTTTCCAAAATAGCAAAAATTACTGAGACTTTTGTGCTGAATGAACAGGATTCTATTAAAACTGTTTCTACTTAAGTTAAATAGTGTTATGTTGAGTGTTCTTTGCTACTGTTAAACCTTTCCAATTGATACAGCTGTCATCATTGCTATTGATTGTTTAAAACAGCGCTTGGAAAACACTTTTTACTTCCTGCTTGGTGAATAGGAACTTGAGAAGATTAGCTTTTCTTTGTTTACTTCTCTGGTTAATATTCAATGAGATAAGTTTACCTTTGATATAAACCTTCTCATTAGGACAAGAAAGAGCTGTAGTCTGTTCCAAACCTCTTAGCAGCCTTGGTCCAAACATGGACAAAAGAGCTGAATTTTAGAGGTGAGATGAGAATGACTCTGCCCATGATATCAAGGCAGCCTTTGAGTGTGGCACCAAGGGACCCTAGAAAAATTGAAGCCATAGGGGATCAGGAAGAAACCTCTCCACTGGTTGGAGTCATACTGGCCCAAGTCATACCTAGCACAAAGGAAGATGGTTGTGGTTGTTGGAGACCAATCATCACAGCCCCAGGACATCACTGCAGGGGTCCCTCAGGGCAGTGTCCTAGACAGCTTCAACTGCTTCATCAATGATCCCTCACAAGTCAAAAATGGGAATGTTTACTGATTATTGCCAATTGTTCATTTCCAATTGTATTTCCACATGCAACAAAACCTGGATAGCATTCAAGCTTGAGCTATTAAGTGACTAACAACATTCATGCCACACAAGATCTACGCAATGACCATATTCAGCAAGAGAGAGTCCAACCACCTCACATTGATGTTCAACTGCATTACCATTGTCTAATTCCCCATCATAAACATCCAAAGGCTCAGCATTGATCAAAAACTTCCGTCAATGACAACTTAAATTTATATAGCACCTTTGTTATAATGAAACATCCTAAGGCACTTGACACCAAGCCACATAAAGAGAGTTTAGGTAAGGTGACCAAAAGCTTGGCCAAAGAGGTGGATTTTAAGAAGTGCCTTAAAAGGAGGAAAGTGAGGTAGGGAGGTGTAGGGAAGTTATTCAGGGTTTGGGGCCTAGACAACTGAAGGAGTCCAGGGGTAAGGAAGGATGAGGCTTTCAGCAGCAGATGGGCTGAATCAGGGGAAAAGTTGTACAATGTTACGAAGGTGGAAATTGGAGATTTAAGTGATGGCAGGAATATGAGGTCAGAGGCTCATCTCAAGATCAAATGTGCCACCAAGGTTGCAAACATACTAGCTTAATCTCAGACTGTTGCCAGGAAGAGGGTTGTAGTTGGTAGTTAGGAACATAGGAAACAAGAGCAAGAGTAGGTTATTCGGCCCTTTGAGCCTGCTCAGCCATTCACAAAATCATGGATGAATTTCTACCTTAATGCCATTTTCCCGCAGTGTCCCATATCTCTTGATGCCTTTAAAACCTAAAAATCTGTTGATCGCTGTCTTGAACATAATTAATGAGCCTCCACAACCCTCTGGATAGGGAATCCCAGTGATTCACCACCCTTTGAGTGAAGTAAAGTTAGGGAATGGAGTTTGAAGCAGAGGCTGAAAACAATGGCTTCAGTCTTCCCAGTATTTAATTAGAGAAAATTTCAGCTCATCTAGTACTGGATGTCAGATAAGCAGTCTGATAATGTAGCAATAGTGGAGGAGTCAAGAGAGGTGAAGGTGAAGTAGAACTGGGTGTCGTCAGTGTACATGTGAAACCAGCCACATAAATACTGTGGCTACAAAAGCAAGTTAGAGTCGGGACTGACTCCCCCAAAGCATTTCTATTATCTACAAAGAACAAATCTGGGATTGTGGTGGAACGCACTCCACTAGCCAAAATGAGTACAACACTTGAAATTTGACGCCATCCAGAACAAGGCAACCTGCTTAATCAGCATCTTATCCCTCCACCACCTGCACAACATAACTGCAATGTATGCTATCCACAAGATGCACTGCAGCAACCTCCAGGTCACACAACACCTTGCTTTGGAAATGTATTGCCATTCCTTCATTGTCATTGGATCAAAATCCTGGAACACCCTACCCAAGAACACAGAGCATCTTCACCAGAACCCAATGGTTCAAGAAGGTAGCTCACCATCAGTTTTTCGAACGTAGCAGGGATAGGTAATAAATGCCTGCAATGCTCAAATCTTTGAATGAATAAATCATTTTTTCTAAAGGCTACTTATCAGAAACAGCAAGGAAGTAAATTAAAAGCCTTAAGTTTTATTTTTTTTTAAAATGCTTATCAAGTTGTTGAATTTTATTTGAATGGTCCCTTATCAGTTAATAATTGTAATGCCACAAGGCACTTAATAAAGAAGATTAATAAAATGATCAAGAGGAGTTTTTAAGATGAAGTTCATTTTATTGACTCAAAACCAATTGCTGTGGATTCTATAAATCTGAAATAAAAGCAAGTTAGGCAGCACCTGTGGAGGGAGAAACGAAGTTAACATTTCAGGGCCGTGACCTTGCTTTAAAGAAGCAGTGTAAATTAAGTTGTTAATACCTAGTAATATTTCTTTATCTTGCACTGCTGAGCTCAGTAACTAATCAGTTAGGTCTTTGATGTGAATATTTATTTTGGCAGCAAATAAATTATCATGTATTATCACTCAGTTCATTTGCATATATATTATGAAGCATTGTTCCTGAATGCATTTTCCTTCCTAATGGATCACTGTAATATTAAAATCTCCCTCACAGAACCATGATAGGGCTCCCTTCATCCTAACCTTCCACCACACCAGCCTCTGTATTCAAAGGATTATCCTCTGCCATTTCTGCCACCAGGAAGGGGCATCTTCCCCTCCCCACCCCTTTCAGCATTTCATAGGCACCATTCCCTTTGCAGTACCCCGGTCCCCAATACCCCGTCCCTTCTAACACCTTTCCATGCAAGCACAGGTGATGCAACACCTGCTGCTTTACCACCTCCCTTCTCTCTGTCCAAGACCCTAACATTCCGTCCAGGTGAAATAGTGCTTTGCATATATGCTTCTTTCAATTTAGTATACAGTATTCGCTGCTCACAGTGTGGTTTCCTCTACATTGGGGACCCCAATGCAGACTGGGTTACTGCTTTGCAGGATACCTTAGTTCAGTCCGCAAGCATGACTGAGCTTCCAGTTGTCTTGTCATTTTAATTCTCCACCTTGCTCTCACTTGTTTTTTTTGTCATCTCTCTTTCCCTCTACCCTATCACAGACTTTCCCTTTTGTTTTTCTTCACTCCTTTCACTTGCTCAAAACCTATTACGTTTCTAAATTTTCCCAGTTCTGATGAAAGGTCTCAGACCTGAAATGTTAACTATGTCTCTCTCTTCACAGATGCTGCCCAGATCTGCTGAGTATTTCCAGCATCCACAGTCTTTTGCATCACTGTAATATCAGTTGGTTTCATGTTGTATTTATATCTGTGGTTTTAATGTGAAGGGCTTACTTAGCTGGTAGTACTTGAAAGCCAAGTTGCAGATTTTTTAATACCGATATGCCAGATGATCCATCTTTAACTGGGTTGGCAGCAGCAAGTGATGTTTGTAGTGATTCCCAGTTATTACATCATGACTCTCATGTTTCTGGCCAGATTCTAATGGCCAGTCTTCACATGTGGCAAAAAAAAGTCCATAAATGAGGTCAGTTTACAAGATTATCTGTTCCACCAATTAAATGTTGGAGGTTAGTGCCACTTTCTCTAGAGCTATGCTAAAATGTAAAAACAGCCATAGATTATATATTTTACCAAGGTTTCTGCTTTCAGATATCTTTGATCTAAAATATGGGTTTGAATTAATTTTGGAAATTGGGCAACCCCTCTTTCTACTTTTCTGCTTTCCCCTTTCCCAATTCTCAAACAGGCTGTGCCTGCTTCATAGAAACTGTTGAGTACTCGGTGTCCATACTGTCTCTTTACCAACAGCGTACCACTCCCTCAACATTGTACTTTGTAGAGTTATACATTTAAATATTGGCTTGAACTCATCCTTCTGAATCAGAGGCAAAATTGCAATTGTGAATCGAAACAGTTTAGATTGGGCAGATAGGTATCAGATGAGATTTAATGTGGAAAAGTGTGAGGTGATATACTTTGGAAGGAATTATGAGGTAATTAAATATTCATTAAGAAGTTAAGCTTTAAAATGACTGAAGAGGCAAATAACTTGAAGTTCAGGTGCTAAATGTGGTGCTGTTAAAAGTATACAGGTTGATGTTTTGAAAATAAGCATATACCATTTGAGGTTATGTAAATGAGTGTGTACTACAAAAGCAAAGATGCAATGTTAAAATTGGTAAGCTACAAAAAACTTTAGGTTGATTGCTGTTCATCAAACTGAAACCACCAACAGAATGATTTAATGGGTTTTTATATTTTACTACTTCTAGTAATCAAGTGCTTAATAATTGTTATAATACCATTTAGCTCAGATGCCATATGAAATCTCCCATTGGCTGCATGTAATGCACGAGCTGTAGTTTTCCCACTCTTGGGCTAGAGATATTTTTCATTACAGCAGAGGGTTGAGGAAATGCAATAGAAGTACTTAAATCTTTGAAGGGTTTCAGTAATTTGTGGCCATGAATTTAAGATCTTCACCAAAAGCGCAAAGGGAAGGAAGAAAGTGACTCAACTTGGACTGCATGACCAGGAAGACGATGAACATGGGATCTTTATAAACTTTTGGAAAGGAAATGGATGAATAATTGAAAAATAAATTGTTAAAAGCATATGAGGAAAAGATTGTAGATTGGGATTAAATGGATAATTGTTCAGCCAGGTGTGATGAGATAACTGGTCTCTGTGCTGTAAAATTCTATAATTCTGTCCAAAGCCTGCTTTCCTGGGATAACAGTTTTGGTACAACACTTGATCTCAGTGCTATGGGTTAGACATCATAAAACATAATAGTTCTCAGTGCTATTCAGTGATCCCTGCTGGAAAGTGCATATTTGTACATGCATATTTTTAGGAGAAGAACATCATGTTTGTGTGTCTTGCCCTAAACGGTTGAAAAGCCCCTGAAGCAGTGAATGCCAAGCCTCATCATGAAGAATAGTCTGTTGGATGAGATACCTGAGGCTACCTGTATCCACAAAAGCCTAGTCCAAAGTAAGTTATTGCAACATGGGGGAAAATTAGAAAATTCCACTTTGGAAATGAAGGACGACGCAAATCTGACTTTTCATTACCAGCGGATTTATGAAATCCTATCACTTGCAGTTTAATGTGATTTTACTTATTCAATGTTTCTCTACCGGTTTTCTCACCTCCCCTTTACTCCTGGCGCTATTTGGAACTTAGAACATAGCAACTAGGAGCAGCAGCAGGCCGTTTGGCCCTTCAGCCTGCACCGCCATTCAATATGATCATGGCTGAACCTCTATCTCAATGCCATATTCCCACTTTCTCTCCATTCCCGTTGGTGCCCCTAATATCCAAATATTTATCAATTTCTTTCTTGATTATACTCAGTGACCCGGTCTCCACAGCCTTCTGTGGTAGAGAATTCCACAAGTTGACCACCCTCTGAAGAAATTGTTCCTCATCTCCATCCTAAATGGCCTGACCCATATCTGAGACTGTGGCCCCTGGTTCTAGATTCCCCAACCAGGGGAAACATCCTCCCTGCACCCAGTCTGCCTAGCCCTGTTAGAATTTTATATCTTTCAATCAGATCCCCCCTCATTCTTCTAAATTCTAGTGAATACAGGCCCAGTCAAACCAACCTCTCCTCATATGATAGTCCTGCCATCCCCGATATCAGCCCAATGAATCTTCGCTGCATTCCCTCAATGGCAAGTATATCCTTTCTTAGGTAGAGAGACCAACACTGCACACAATACTCCAGGTGTGGTCTCCACAAGGCCCAGTACAACTACAGTAAGACACCCCTACTTCTGAACTCCAATCCGCTTGCAATAAAGGCCAACATACCATTGCCTTCCTAACTACATATATATATTATAGCTGGGGCCCAAGCACTGATCCGTGTGGTATACCACCTGTCACCTGGAAAAAGACCCATTTATTCCCGCTCTGTTTCTGGTCTGTCAACCAATTCTCAATCCATGTCAGGATATTACCCCTGATTCCAGGTGCTTTAATTTTGCCCATTAGCCTCTTATGTGGGACCTCATCAAAAGCCTTCTTGAAATCCAATTACACCACATCCATTGTTGCTCCTTTATCTATTCTGCTAGTTACATCCTTGAGTCAATTTCCTAATCTTTTCTTAAAAGAAATACCCAAATTCCTGGAAGCAAACTTCTGGAAATAGGGTCTAGAGCTCCATTATACAAGGCCTGTGTTTCCTTTACAAAGTTTCAGCATCTCTGGATGCTTCAATTAAGGTGAAGTTGTTTAACTTCTGCAAGACCCAAGATCCAATAAACCTTTCTAATCCATCTTTCAGATGAAGCTCCATCTGCCCTCAAGTGGATGTGAAAGATTCCATGACATTATTTTGAATACTCCCGTTCACAACAAAAACAAAAATACCTGGAAAAACTCAGCAGGTCTGACAGCATCTACGGAGAGGAATATAGTTAACATTTCAAGTCCAAATGACTCATTTTTGTTTTTGTTTTGGATTTCCAGCATCCACAGTTTTTTGCTTTTATCTTAGAGTTATTCCTGTTGTTCTGGCCAATATTTATCCCTCAATCAGCATCACAAAAACAGATTGTTTGGTCATTATCTCATTGCCGTTTACGAGAGCTTGCTGTGTGCAAATTGTATCTCACATTTCCAATATTACAACAGTCCATTTCAAATGTACTTCATTGGCTAGATTAGAAAGGCAAATCGTAGGGTAGGGAGAGACAATAAGAAATAGTAAGGTATTTGTTGGGGTGAGTGTAAAAGGGAATGCAGAAAAGTCCAAATTAAATTTACTATGCATGTTTGTAAACACAAAAGTGTGGTAAATAAAGTTGGTGAGCTTCAGGTGTAGATAGCCACATAAGAATATAACGTCAATAATGGAGACCTGGCTCAAAAAACTAAATATGCCTAAATAAGAAGGAGAAGTGGTGGTAATAATTAAGGAGAATATTATGATGCTAGAGAGAGAGAGAATTCCTGGAGGGCTCAAGGACAGAATCTATTTGGTTAGGGTTATGAAACAATGGAGGTATCATTACACTACTGAGTACATTCTATAGGCCATCAACCAGTGGGAAAAACATGGAGAGGAAAATTGCAGAGAGATGCAAGAACAAGCTGGGGTTGTTTTCCTTGGAGTAAAAGAGAAGAGATTTGATAGAGATATGCAAGATTATGACAGGTATCAAAGAAAAGTTGTTCTCAGCTGATAGTACATAGACTAGGGGACACAGATTTAAGGTTTTAGGCAAGAGATGCATGGGGGAAACGTGAGGAATTATTTTGCGCAACAAGTGGTAATGACCTGGAACTCGCTGCCTACAAGGATAGTGGAAGCAGAGATTATCAATGATTTCAAAAGGAAATTGGACAGGCACTTCAGGGAAATAGACTTGCAGAGCTGTCGGGAAAGAGACTGGTTGTATTAGTCTACAGAGATCCTCATGGACTTGATGGGCTGAATAGCCATCTTCTGCACCATAATGACTCTGAGCAGAATTTAAAGAAGACTTTGGGAGCAAAAAATGTGGCAGGTGGGCTGAGTTAATCAGGCAGGAACCAAAATGTCAAAATCACCTCAGAGACGTGGCAGTGGCAGGTTGAGCCTTGCACCATCGTGGTGGTTTCCTACTCGTGCAACATTTGCCTGCCATGAATACTCATTATATTGAAACTTTTTGAAGCTAAGTGCTACCTTCAAGAAACATAACAAAATTTGAAGATGCCACTCACCTTTCCCAAGGCTGTCCAAATTTTTCCCCCACACTCCAAACACAGTCAGACTCCGCTGGCCTTTTCCTGTGCCAAATTGGTGCAAAAATGTCCCAGACCCACTAGGCACTCACTGCTAAAAATGCATGAGAAAGCATTGGTAGGTAGAATAAAGGAAAACCCAAAGGGGTTTGTTAAATATATAAAGAGCTAGGGAAAAAGTAGGGCCAGTTAGGGACCATGGAGGTAATGTGTGTGTGGACCAAAAAGACGTGGGCACAGTCCTCAATGAATACTTTGCATCGGTCTTCACAATGGAAAAGGACAACACAGGTAAAGACATCAGGGTGGAGGACTGTGAAATATTAGAGGAAATTAACAGAGAGAGGAGGTGCCAGCAGCCTTAAAAGTGGATAAATCCACAGGTCCAGGTGAGATGTATCCCAGGCTGTTGAGGGAGGCGAGGGAAGAGAGATCAAGGGCCCTGGCAGTAATTTTCAAATCCTCTCTGGTCGTAGGTGATTTGCCAGAGGACTGGAGAACTGCTAATGTTGTCCCATTGTTTAAAAAAAGGGAGGAAGGGATGGACCTGGAAATTACAGGCCAGTCAGTCTAAGCTCGGTTGTGGGGAAGTTACTAGAAAGCATTCTGAGGGACAGAATATATCTGCACTTGTAGACTCGGATCAATCAGGGATAGCTGCATGGACTTGTTAAGGGGTAGTGTTTGACAAATTTGATCAAATTTTTTTGGGGAGGTAACCAGGAGCATTGATGAGGGTAATGCATTTGATGTGGTCTACATGGACTTTAGCAAGGCTTTTGATAAGGTCCATCATGTCAGACTGGTCAAGGTGGTAAGAGCCTATGGGATCCAAGGCAAAGTGGCACATTGGATCCAAAATTGGCTGAGAGGCAGGAAGCAGAGGGTGATGGTAGAGGGATATTTCTGTGACTGGAAGTCTGTTTCCAGTGGGGTTCTGCAGGGCTCAGTGCTGGGGCCTTTGCTGTTTGCGTACATAAGTGATTTGTACTTAAATGTAGGGGGTATGACCAAGAAGTTTGCGGATGACACAAAAATTGGTAGGATGGTAAATAGTGAGGAGGGTATCAGTGGACTGGTCAGGTGGGCAGAGCAGTGGCAAATGGAATTCAACCCAGAAAAGTGAGGGGTAATGCACTTGGGGAGGGCTAACAAGGCAAGGGAATGCACAATGAATGGAAAGACCCTGGAAAGTACTGAAGATCAGAGGGACTTTGGTGTGCATATCCACAGATCCCTGAAGGTAGCAGGGCAGGTAGATAAGGTGGTTAAGACGACATATGGGAGACTTGCCTTTATTAGCCGAGGCGAAGAATACAAGAGCAGGGAGGTTATGCTGGAACTGTATAAAATGCTGGTTAGGCCACAACTGGAGGACTCTGGTCACCACATTATAGGAAGGATGTGATTGCATTGGAAAGGGTGCAGAGGAGATTTACCAGAATGCTTCCTGGGCTGGAGGGTCTGAACTATAAGATTAGATTAGATTGGCTGGGGTTGTTTTCCTTGGAGCAGCGAAGGTTGAGAGGGGACCTGATAGAGGTGTATAATATTATGAGGGGCATAGGTAGGGTGAATAGGAAGGCAATTTTTTCCATTCGAGAGGTCAATAACCAGGGGGCATAGATTTAAGATAAGAGGTAGAAGGCGAAGAGGGGGACGAGAAATTTTTTCACCCAGAGGGTGGTGGGAGTCTGGAACTCTGCCGCAAATGGTAGTTGAGTCAGAAATTCTTGTAACATTTAAGTATTTAGATGTTCACTTGCGTTGCCATAGCTGCCAGGTCTATGGGTCAAGCACTGGAAAATGGGATTAGTGTAGTCAAATTTTTGTTGACTGGCATGGACACAATGTGCCAAATGGCCCCCTTCTGTGCTGTAAGAGTCTGAGTCTATGTTTTCTGATGTTAAAGAGCACTTCGGGCTCACCATCTGTCCCATGCGGTTTGGCAGAATTGATTCTTTGGATCCAGTGTTGTCCTGTCAATGCATCTGGACTGGGTCGTCTCCTCTTCACAGTTGCAATTGCTGCTTGGAGGAGGCGGACCTCAGCAACCCCCCTCTGCAACCTCATTGAGGTTCACAGTACACAGTTTGGGAACCTCTGCTTTAACACTCATTGTTATGCCACTATTGTACTTGACAACACTGTCAAGAAATGTATAATTAACTTCCAGCATGGTTGATTTCCCTTGCCAGAAAGGAACTTAAAGAATGTCTGGTGAATCTGTGACTAGCAAACTACAGCAAGAGTTCTGCTAACTCCTGGTGGCTTGATAATTTACTTGGCCCCAAATTTCTTCAATGTCAGTCCTACTGTTGTTCCACCAGAAAGTTATGCCATTCACCAGCAATGCGAGTTATACACACATTCCTGGGGTAAGTTAATTTGAATATTCAGAGCAGCACTAGTGGAACTTGAATATCAAAACTATGTACACTATAAACCTTACATTAACTGGAAACCGAGTTTGATTAAATTATCACATTTAACTTCTCCATTTCCAGTGTTCCCAAACATTTCAAATATTCTGAACTAAAAACAAAAGTTGCTAGAAATACTCAAGCAGGTCAAGCATTATCTGCAGAGAGAGAAAGAGTTAACATCCTGATGAAAGGTCATCTCGACCTGAAATGTTAACTCTGTACAGATGCTGGCTGATCTAAGTATTTTGATTTTATTTCAAATGTTCTCATTATTTCAAATTCTTTCAATTTTGCTGGAGGATTTTTGGTTAATTCATATGGAGATTTTCAACATCAACCCTTGTAACATCAGGCGTAATGTCCCTTTTTCATTGAGTTTTCAGATGGGTGGGCTGTTGTAATAAAGCTGTCGATATTACATTCTTCTGTGTGTAGGATGTACACAGATATAATGACATCAGCTTTAAGTTTGCATAAACCAGTGCTCAAAGGCACAAAGTATTTGCGCTAATATGCTGTCAATTTCTGATCTTGACTGTAAATTCCAATAGGAAATATGCTAGAAAGCAAGATACATTGTTAGTTAAATACAGAATGACAATATAATTTATTTAAACTCTTATACAACTTTAGAATGACAATCAAATGTAGCCTTTCCAATGATACAGAATCTGTAAAATGAAGTAGCCTTTATTCTCAAGCCGTCAATATTCAATGATTTATCTTCCTATAGTAGGCTGACTATAAATAACCAAATATGCACAGCTGGAGGCGGGCAGGGTGCTAGTGACGTAAAACCAGGTGGAATAGCATGGGATACCATGCCCATGGCCTACCTGCCTGTGATGGGCTGTGTTGGCAGCCCACCTTAAGTCAGTTGAGGCCCTTAAGTGGCCTACTAATGGCTACCTCCCACTGCCACTAGTATTTTACCAGTGACAAAGGTTTCCCACACCTCATGGTGAGGGATGACCTGCCCGTGGCCTTGGGAATGTGGGAAGGTCTCTCCTGTTCAGCACCCTGTGGCCCATAGAGGCAGCTCCCCCAGTGGAAAGGATGCTGCCTATGCTTTAATCCCTCCTCTCTCTCCCTCCCTTCACCAGGGTCACACTGCTGGAACTGGAGAGCTGCTGACCATCTGAGTGGCTGGAAACTCTTGGAGGCAAGACATCCTGCTTTATGGTGGTGGGAGCTGTGACCTTGGGCAACTAATTGCCTGAGTTATGCAAATTTTTTGTGGCTTCCTAGGCCAGCAAAGGTGGGCTTGCCCCCAACTTTCCAGGTGATGGGGCAGGGCCAGCACCTTCTTGTAAAATCCAGCCCCATTTGTGGGGTCAACTATGTACAACTCTTTCCTCTTGCGCTTTTCCCCCCATGCAAATATAGCCCTGGAATTTGATACAAATTTAACATGGAAGAAATATTTCACACTTTTGACAGTTTGGACTGGACCAAGTATGACACTGGAACAGACAAAGATTTATTTGAATACTGGCAGTGGGTGTGCTCGCATACAATTACAGGTTTGGCATTCAGAACCAGAATTCATAACTTCATATGATGCTTTAATATATGATATAACCAACAAACCTTCAGTAAAACTGAAGGTCATTCTTTCAAAGTAAGTACCTGGAAGTATGACACACTATTTGAATTAAAGTTCCAATACAGATAATTGGCATTGGCAAATAATTAAATTAGGAAGCTTTAATGGGCTGCTTATGCCTAGTAATACACATTTCTCAGAAGTTAATGCAACTTAGTAATAAATCTGGGTTAAATGATAGTGTAGACTTTAAGAATGTAAGAACATAAGAAATAAGAGCAGGAGTAGATCATACTATCCCTTGAGTCTGCCCGGCCATTCAATACAAACATGTCCGAACTTCTGCCTCAACTCCACTTTCCCGCCTACTCTCCATATCCCTTGATTTCCTGAGACAAAATCCTGTCTATCTCAGCCTTAAACACATTTGACAATGGAACATCCACAACCTTCTGGGTTAGAGAATTCCAAATGTTCACAATCCTTTGTGAAGAAATTTCCCTTCACTTCAGTCTTAATGGCTGACCCCATATTCTAGATTCCTCATCCAGGGGAAATAACTTCTGTGGCACCATGTCAAGCCCCTTTAGAATCTTGTATGTTTCAATGAGATTGATTCTCATTCTTCTAAACTCAAAAGAATATAGACCTAGTTTACTCAGTTTTAAATGGGCAACCTCTTATTTTTAAACAGTGACCCCTAGCACTAGATTCTCCCACAAGAGAAAATATCCTTTCCACATCCACCCTGTCAAGACCTCTCAGGATCTTATGTTTCAATCAAATCGCCTATTACTCTAAACTCCAGTGTTGTTCATTGCTTGCTGTGCCTGCATACAAATATTGTGTTCCTTATATGACTACATTCAAGTCTCTGAGCATCAGTGTTTACAATTGTCATGCCTTTTAAAAATATTCTGCTTTTCTATTTTCACCAGAATGAATAATTTCTCAATCTCCCACATTATACTGCATCTGCCACCTTGTTACCCACTCACTTAACTCTTCTATATCACTTTGCAGGCTGTGTCCTCACAGCTTACATTCCCATCTAGCTTTGGATCATCAGAAAATTTAAATACATTCCTCTTGGTCTCTTTATCTAAGTCATTAATATAGATTTTCTATAGCTGAGGCCCAGCACTGATCCTTGCAGCACTTTAGTTATAGCCAACCAATTTGAAAATGCCCCTTTTTGTCCCTACTTTTCACTTCCTGCCTGTTAACCAATCCTTGATCCATGCTAATATTTTACCTTCAACTCCATGAGCCCTTAATCTTGCGTATTAACAAGAGGGGGAAAAACACAAGATTTCAACTACACAGTTAAATTTAGTCTTAACATTTCCTAAAAGATTTCTACTTAACTAGACACCCTTTCCCAGGCAACAGTTCAAAGAGATTCTTAATCTATAAAACATCCAGTAATATCACAACAAGGCACCCACTGTTGCTATAAGAGAGGTATTTCAGAGCTTCTCTTCCTCACTCGACAATTCTGAAGCTTTTCACAAAACCTTGCTTTCTGGAACAAGTGAGCACTTCTCTGGGGTGGCTGGAAGCTGATACCTTAGTACACTGTTAAAGATCTCACATGGCCACTCCCATATAGCTTTCAATCTTTCTTTAAATATACTTTATCCACTTTTTATCTTTAAACCCTTGTGTGGCACCTTGAGTAGCTTTTGGAAATCTGACAGCTAGTTTCCCCTTTATTTACACTACTAATTACATCCGCAAATAGCTCCTTAAAAAATTGTTAAACATGATTTCCCTTTTGTAAAGCCATGTTGACTTAATCTAATCATATTATGATTTTGTAAGTGTATTGTTAACACTTCCTCAAGAATAGATTCTAGCATTTTCCCCAACAACTTATGTCAGGCTTACTGATCTGTAGTTTTACTCACCCTTCTTTCTTGAATAACAAGGTTACATTTGCTAACTTTCAAACTGCTAACCAGTTCTAGAATCTAGAGAATTTTGTAAAATCATAACCAGCTCATCCACTTTCTCTGCAGCTACCACTTTTAGAACCTTAGGATATAGGCTGTCAGGACCTGGGGATTTTTCAGCTTCTAGTCCCATAAGTCTCTCCAATGCTTTTTCTCTGCTGACCTTAATTACCTCAAGCTTCTCTTATTTGCCACGTGGTTGCCCTCCATTTCTGGTTTGTGTCTTCTACAGTGAGAACACAAAATATATTTGTTCAATGTCTCTCCCATTTCCTATTCCCTATGATAATTTCTCCTATCATAACCTTTAAGGGGCCAATATTCACTTTAGCTACTCTTCTTTCTATATTGTTGTTATGGACAGGAGGGAGGGTAATTTAAACAGCCCTGATTTCCTCATTCACTACCCTTCTGTAAACAAAGGTTTTTGATTCTCCCCTTTAAGTGGTGGTGTGCTTTCCCCAACCCTCTATTAATAACCCCACAGCAAACTCGAGGTAAGGTAAAAGAGGGGAAGTTTATTTTACAGTTATGATATGACAGGTGGTAATTACCAGGCTGACCAAATCCCAAAGGGAAACTTGCCCAAGCTATCACAATGATTTGCAATTTGTTTTTGCACTGAAGTCAGAAATAAAGATTCCACTGCCACTTTGAGATTCTAAATATTAACTAAAAACACTTAACAAGAGGGGGAAAAAACACAAGATTTCAACTACACAGTTAAATTTAGTCTTAACATTTCCTAAAAGATTTCTACTTAACTAGACACCCTTTCCCAGGCAACAGTTCAAAGAGATTCTTAATCTATAAAACATCCAGTAATATCACAACAAGGCACCCACTGTTGCTATAAGAGAGGTATTTCAGAGCTTCTCTTCCTCACTCGACAATTCTGAAGCTTTTCACAAAACCTTGCTTTCTGGAACAAGTGAGCACTTCTCTGGGGTGGCTGGAAGCTGATACCTTAGTACACTGTTAAAGATCTCACATGGCCACTCCCATACAGCTTTCAATCTTTCTTTAAATATACTTTATCCACTTTTTATCTTTAAATCCATTGTTGAAACTCACCCTTCCAAATATAATATATTTCATGTTTCCATCTTAACTTTGCTTTTGAGTCAATAAAACATGGTTTCCCCTGTACTTGTTTACCTATGAACTCCTCCAAGATCCCCCTGTCACCTTCTAATTCCTCTTTGAAATTCAAACAGCCTCAACTTCTCTACAATGCAGATGTTAGCTTGTTCATTTCAAAATGCCTGTTTTTACATCTAACCTGTTTGATGATTTAAACCTTGCAGTCTGACTGTCTTCAGTTTAATTAAATTAGTCTCTCACACAAAGAGGGAAATGGCTTCACAACATCCGTCCTTTTGCATTCATACAATAAGAGGGATAAAGGGAAAGAAAGGGGTTCAGGGTCAAGACCATGATGAAAATAAGAATTATGATTTCACGTGAGTCCAGAATCAATGTCTAAGGAAGGTAGGTGGCTCTGTCTGGCAGACTTCTTGGTCTTGGTCCTAGGAAATTGGTTGCAGGTTGAGTCCGTTGAGGCAAAATATTCTTGTATCCTGGAAATTAGTTCACTCTGTAGTCAAAATACAGGGTTCTTTATGGAAATCACAAAGTGATGGAGGTCAGAGTCAGGCTGCTAGCCTGGAGCCTGGTTCTCTTTGGAGGTTTAACTAACTGAAGATAAAATTCAAAAGCTGTATAAAGAGATTCAGACAGCTTAAGTTTTGGTCATAAAAACAAAAAACTGCGGATGCTGGAAATCCAAAACAAAAACAGAATTACCTGGAAAAACTCAGCAGGTCTGGCAGCATCAGTGGAGAAGAAAAGAGTTGATGTTTCGAGTCCTCATCTGTTGAAGGGTCATGAGGACTCGAAACGTCAACTCTTTTCTTCTCCGCCGATGCTGCCAGACCTGCTGAGTTTTTCCAGGTAATTCTGTTTTCGTTTAAGTTTTGGTCATGTGGCAGGGTAGTTTCAAGTTGAGCTATTCTGTTAACGAGGTCCCTGGTTGAAATCCATTGTGTTTTGGAGCAGGTAATGGTGGGGCCATTAGCACAACATTGGAGATTAGAGTCAAAAAGCTCTACCTTTGCTCAGAGCTGGCTGGTGCAGACTTATCTATTACCCTTTGTGTTGTCTTAGCTGGAATGTTTATATGATGCAAGGCGTGTTACATTCCAGGGGATTTGAGGTGTTAGCCTTTTTTTGCTTTCATACTGCTCAGAAGCTTCCAGAAACCAGCTGCAGTCGTTTTATCAGCCCAGTAATTGTCTATTTTGAAAAACCAAAAAACTAATTTTATAAAGTAGCCAGGGTGATGTAGATATATCTATACTCCCTGTTTCCTGGGCAGAACAATGTACTTGTAAAAGCTCTTTTCATATCTTATTTTTTGGAGGTCCTTTGCTGGGTTCTAAAACACTCCAACCCTCAGGTTTACTACTAATGTTTTCCACATAAGCCTCTTATTTTAATCTAATACTATTCCTAACTCCCTAACAAGCCACAAATGGATCATTGAGGTTTTTTTATAAATCAAATGTATTTTTGGTGAACAGATGAATTGTTTCTTCAAATGTTTCCCTCTGTTTCTTTACCACTATACCTTTTAGCCTCATCAGCCAATCGCTGTTAGGAAGCTCTCCCCTCATACCCAATGTTTAAGTTCAAGGTTCTTGGTTGGGACTGGAGTATTTCGCTTTCAAACTTAATGTGGAGTTAAGTTGTAATACAATCAACTTTTCCTATTGAATCTTTTACGCTTGAGGTTATTAATTAACCCTGCCTATTAGATCTAAAATAGCTTTCTCACTAGTTAATGCCACAAAGTATTGTTCCAGGAAACTGTTAAAGGCTATCTACAAACTCATCTTCCAAACTTCCTTCACCAATTATGAAGATTAAGACCCCTCACCTTTTTACATTCCCACATTATTACAGATTCCCTTTGTTTCAGGCCCCAGTTATTTCTTGCTTAATGCACTATCCAGCATCAAACCACCATTCTCTCTTTATGTAGGGTCCTCGTTATCTGAGGGTTACTCATCATGGCTATATGACACTATGATATCACAATGGGGAAAAGTAGAAGAGCTAAGAACTAAGACCCAAGAACTACTCAGCCAGTATGATGATTGAATTTGCACCAGTGGCATTATCAAGCACCAAGCTCTAACCAACTTGAGCTAATTGGCCCTATTACAGCTATTTTAGGGGGCATATAAACTAATCCCACCAGCATATTTTTAACCTTTGTTATTCCTAATCTCCAGTCATTAATTCTGCTTCCTTATCTTCTGAACCAGGATCCTCTCATTACTGTCCTTGTTATCCTTTATTATCAGAACTCTCCCTCGTTTCCCATTCTGTCTATACTTTTGAAATGTTGTGTAACCTGGAATATTTGTTTCCCAAACTTGTAATCATGGCTCTGCAATGATGATTAAATCTAAGCCATTTATCTCTCTGCTGTTAGTTCACCTCTTGTATTGTGAATGCTTTTCGCATGAAAAGCCTTTACTATTATTTGCGTTACACATTACTGTTAAATTCTATCCTTTCCTGTCCCACTCTGCTTGTCTTTACTCAAATCACTGCATTGTTCTAATGTCTCAACTTCTCTTTAGGATTTCCAAATGTCCCTTCGCCTGTCCCCTATTCTCTACCCACCTCCCCACCCTATTTAGTTTAAAACCCTATTCATATGTAACGGTCATGCTAAAAATAAGAGATTATAAAAACTAGTCTTTTACTATCAGACTTTTGGGTGAAAAAGTGTGATACCAGTTTTTCACAAAACTGGTAAGTATCACTTGTCTCTTCTCTATTCACATTTCTCTTTAAAATATTGAAATATAGGCATCACTGGCAAGACCACTTTTACTGTCCATCCCCTGTTGCCCCTAGAATGTGGTGGTGGGGCTTCTTGAATCACTGCATGTAGAAGTTTAACATAACTGCATGACTTGCTAGGCCACTTCAGAGGGCCGTTACCCAGGGTGAGTTTGGAGACATGTATAGATCAACTGCCTAGGTAGGTTTCCTTCCCTAAAGGAAAGTGAACCAGTTGGGTTTTTACAATCCAACAGCTTCTTTTGTCATCTTTACTGATACCAGCTTTTTATTTCCAGCTTTTCTGAACAGAAATTACATACTCAAACCACTGCGATAGGATTTGAATTTCCACCCTTTAGATTTCATCCAGGTTTCTGAATTATGAGTCCAGTAAATTATCCACTACACTGCTGCACCCCAAATTAATTGCTTATTTGGGAACAACCATTAAAGTATAAACTTACATTTGAATAGCTCCTTTCATGATGTTCCAAAGCACATTACATTAATTACTTTTGAAGCGCAGTGACTTTTTAATGCTGATAAGTTTATTGTTTAACAGCCTTTAATTGTATATATTGGAAAAGAGATGGTGAAATGACTCAGGGTTCTAAATTAGGGAGAAAAAACTAATTTGCAGTTACAATCCAATGGCAAAACCAGTCTGCCTGTATTAAAATAGACACAGGGTCTGCTTTCACTAATACAAAAGGCAATACAAACAGGCTGTATAACTCTGTGGTCTGCTGACATTTCTCAAATAGCATGGGTAATAGCAGTAGAACATACAATTTAGTTAAATGCATTAGAAGTGGATGCAACTTGCTCAAAAAACTGGAAGTTTTGGGAATTGTGCACAAACAACTTGAGCAATAAATTTAAGAAATGAATGGCATACTTGAGCAATTAAATATTGTGAACATGCATCAGTTCTTTACAATTGTATGGTAATATAGGTGAAAGGGGACTTATCAAAAAATTGTTTTGTCTACTTGGTTTTCATTTACAAATAGTCATTTGATAGTACAGAACTTGAGTATTGCTTAAAAAAAGACATTTTTGTTGAAGCTTTTCATCTTGCACTCAGGACAATTTGCAAGATTATGAAATGTAAAGGGAACAACACTTACATTGTATAAGAAGAGAGTGCTGATTGGAGAGTGTTGCCTTGGAGAATGCACCAGTTGTTTGAAATTTAAACCAGGTAGCTTGACTCTGGTCAAGGTATTGCCGCAAGGAATGAACCAGCAAATGGCTGTCACTTATGTTGTCCACTTAAGGAAGCCATAGATATTTGTGTTGCAGCACTATATCATGATCGAGACTTATCATTGCATGAATCAGTATTCATTCGAACGTATGAACTCTGCAGCTCATGCAGTTGAGTTCAATTTTAATGACACCATGCATGCCCAAATAGGTGTTGCCATGGGATCCCCTCTCGGTCCAGCTCAAACATCTTTGTTGGGTTCCATGACAAAAGTGTCTCTGATGGAATGACACCTGACAACCTACCCCTTATATATTTATGCAATGTGGATGATTCATCTATTATTTATGTAAGACATGCAGATTTAAATCTTAATTTCCTTATATCTTAATGGGCTCCATCCTGTGCTCAAATTCGCCTGAAATGGAGCAGGCAATTCAACTCCTTTTCCTTGACACCAGTTGAGAAATCTGCCAGGGGGATCCCTACCAAGCCTACCTTCACTGGTCAGTATACACATTGGGATTCTTAGTCCCATGCACTATAAGATTGGCCTTACCGACAACCTTGGAAATAGAGCCATTTACTCACCATGCAAGCATGATGTCGAAATAGAATGCATCAACGGTATCCTGCAGGATAATGGCTACCCTGATGAAATTATTTCACACTGTATATCGCACATGAACGTGCCTAAGGCAGTCACTTTCAGCCCTGAAAAATGCCCAGTTGACCTCATCACCCTGGAATGGCAAGCTATCTCAAATTTGATCAACAATTTAACAGCAGGTTTCACACTGCTACTTTGCACTAGCAACATGAGTGTTATTTGCCACTAACAATGCTGTCATCAAACCAAAAAGAGTAATGTGGTGTATGAATTTCAGTGCCAATGTAATGCTGGGTATGTAGGCCATATGTCCCAAAGACTGGCATATTGTATCAAACAACATGTCCCTTCCACTGTTTGCAACAGACTGTACCCAATCAGCCTGTGCTTGCAAAATTCAAAAGTGTCCAACATTAGATGCAATTTGACAATATTTGCTAAATAATTCTCAAGTGCGCTAAGAATTATGCTGACAACCAATTTAAGATAGTTAGTCAAGCTCGCAGTGTGGTGCATTTGGGTATACTGGAACTTACATGTAATACATAGGGCCCTGTTCTTGGCAGACAAAGAACATATACACACATTGTGCCTGTTTTAGCAAAAAAAAAGTGACAGCCATTTGCTGACTCATTCCTTGGGGCAATGCCTTAACCAGTCAAGCTGCCCGATTTAAATTTCAAACAATGCTTGGCAGTTTAACTGTCAGTTACCATCAACCAGTGCTTTCTCCTTGGCATTGCCTCTACCAGAATCCATCTGCTAACCAATCAACACTCTTCTCATACAGTTTAAATTGTGGTTCCCTTTACATTTAGTATTCTATTCACCTGATTAGTGCAAGATGAAAAGCTTCAACAGCATGTCTCTTTATTCAGCAATTTTCATTTATGTCTTAAGACAATGTAGAATGTCAAACTGTACAATATAAACAGATTTATGTGCATTTCTCTGCACTGAAAGGAGCCAAACTTTTGTGTTCCAGGAGGACTTTGGACTTTTCCAGATTAGAGTTTATCTGGCAACTCAGTGTTGTGAAGTTTTAAAATTAGCGTTTCTGGCAGTTCAACAGAGCTCAGATACTTTCCATAGAGAGAGCAGGAAAATCAGGTCAGGTAAAGCCTTCTAATAACTAATTCAGTAGCAACTTGAATAAATGCCTACCGAATAGTGTTGTTGAAAACAGGCAAAACAAAACTGCATAAACCCATAACCTCCTTTCCATGAAGCAGAGCCCTGCACCACTTAAACTGAGTTTACGCTACTACCCCATTGCCAGCGCCCAATGTTTGTCAAAAAATTATGTTGTATGAACTAGGTAGTTGCATGATATTTATACAACAAACGTACCTGACTGCAGCCAAAGTCACAACAAGGTTATGGGAAGCAGGTACAGCAAATACTATAATACTAAATCACTTCTGGAGTTCTGTTTTTACATGCCATGAGAAGCTCTGATGCTTTGAGGCTATTACCTAGTGAATTTGTGATGAAACTTGGATGAGAAAAAGTACTGACATTTCTTTCTTGTTTCTATGGGAGGTTTTCTGGAAGGAGGGAAATGATTTGTACTTTGAAATTAGGCAGAGCTAGTAGGTACAGAGTTGGCTTTGGTGCACTACCTCAGATCAAAAGGATGTTGCTGGTTGTGTATTTAAAGTCTCTGTTAATTAAAATTCTAAGTTTGAAGAATTAGAACAATTAGTTGAAAAGCTGTACTGTTTTCATAGTTTGCCACTAAATTCCATGGTGGAATCAGGACTTGCTGGTAAAAAGGAACACTTGACAAGATTCATGGAAGTCAGTGCTACCTATAGAACAAGTCAAAATGAGCCATTGCCTTCAGGAATGATGGGGTAAAAAAAAAAGGAAAAAAATGGAATACTATTTTAAAAGAAAAGTCGTACCCTCCTTTGTAACAAGAGACTGCAGTGAACCTATTGATGACAGTTGCTGCCAGTAATGGTTTTTTATTAGTTCCAGCACTGCACTTTAGAAGTGAGTTCAGCTCAAAATAATTCAGACTGAGGTATCTAAGAGGTTTAATCTTGTACAGAGTAGTTTATGTAAAATCAAAATTAACGTGATTTTGCTCACAGCAGGTCACAGAACCACAGAATTGTTACACAGTGCAGAAGAAGGTTATTCTACTCACCATGTCTGCACTGGCTCTCCAAATGAGCATTATGACTCAGTGCTATTCCCCTGCTTTTGCCCATAACCTTGCATATTATTTAAATAGAAACAAACAATCATCTAACACCCCCTTGAATGAACCTGCCTCCACCACACTTCCAGGCAATGCATTCCAGCCCCCAACCACTTGGTGTGGAAAGTGTTTTCTCACATTGCATTTGCTTCTTTTGCAAATTAATTTAAATCTGCACCCTCTCATTCTCGATCCTTTTACGAGCAGGAACACTGCTTATCTACGGTCAAGCCCTCTCATGATTTTGAGTACAACCATCAAATCTCCTCTTAACCTTCTCCTCACCAAGGAGAACACTCTCAACAACTCCAATCTATCTTCATAACTGAAGGTTCTCATCCCTGGAACCATTTTTGTAAACCTCTTCTGCACTCTCTCCAATGCGTTCACATCCTTTCTAAAGTATGGCACCCAGAACTGTATACGATACTTCAGCTGAAGTTTAACTAATGTCCTATTCAAGTTCAGCTTAACCTTTCTCTTGTATTCTATGCCCTATTAATGAAGCTTAGGATTCAGTATGCTTCATTAACTGCTCCCTCCACCTGTCCTGCCACCTTTTTTGACACATGCACCCAAATCTTCTGGTCCTGCACACCCTTCAGTTGTACCCCTTATATTGTATTGTCTCTCCATGTTCTTCCCATCAAAATGAATCACTTCACACTTCTCGGCATTGAACTTTATCTGGCACCTATCTGCCCACTGCACCAACTTGTCTAATCCCTTTTGAAGTTCTACACTGTCCTCACAATTTACAGTGCTTGCTTCCAAGTTTTGGATCATCCGTAAACTTTGAAATTGTCCTCTGCACACCAAGATCATTAATATATATCAGGAAAAGCAAGGATCCCAATACTGACGCCTGGGGAGCACCATTACAAACCTTCCTCCAGACCAAAATATCCATTACTCATTGTTTCCTATTACTCAGCCAATTTTGTATTCACACTGTTACAGACCCTTTTATTCCATGAGCTATAAACTCTCTGAGGTCTGTTATGTGGCACTGTGTCAAATGACTTTTGGAAGTCCATGTAAATCACATCAAACAGCATTATCTTCATCAGCCCTCTGTTACCTCTTCAAAAAAACTCCAGCAAGTTAGTTATACAAGATTTTCCCTGAAATCCATGCTGGCTCTTACTAATTAACCAACATTTTTCTGTGTGACTATTAATTCTATCCTGAATAATTGTTCCCAGAAGCTTCCCCACCAAAGTTAAACTGACTGGTCTGTAATTCCTGGGTTCATCCTTACAACCTTTTTTAAACAATGGCGTAATGTTTGCAATTCTCCAGTCCTCTGGCACCTCCCGAGTCTAGAAAAGACTCAAGATTATAGCCAGTGCCCCTACAATTTTCACCCTCATTTCCTTCAGTATCCTTGGATGCACCTCATCTGGTCCCAGTGGCTTGTCAACTTAAGTACCAACTGTTTATCCAATACCACCTCCTTATCAGTTTTGAACCCTTCTAGTGACACAGTTTCCTCCTCTTGTCACCACGTCCTGGATAGCATTTGCTTCCTTGGTAAAGACAGATACAAAGTATTCATTTAACCCCTCAGCTATGTCCCCTGCCTCCATGTGCAAACCCCCTTTTTGGTCCCTAATCAGCCCTACTCCTCCTCTTACCACCCTTTTATTACTTATGTGCTTATAGAAGACTTTGGGATTCCCCTTTATGTTGGCTGCCAGTCTTGTCTTATAGTCCTCTTTGCTTTGCCACCTCTCCTCTGAACCTTCTGTATTCAGCTTGGTTCTCAATTTCCTTTTTCATCCAGGGAGCTCTGGATTGGTTTGCCCTACCCTTTCCCTTTTGAGGGAATATACCTTGACTGTGGCCAAACCATAGGCTATAGTGTCTATGATTCAATATTAAAGCCAAAATAAATGAGACTTGGCAACAACTAAAACAAAGTTTATTGAATCTGATACTTAAAATTATTTTCTGTGACATAGTTTGACATGAAAAAGGAGAGCAGAAATAGATTCTGTTTCCATTCATGTCTCACTTAAATCTGGTCCTGACACGTAATCAAGATAACATCGAAACTGCAAAAATTGAAGCCTGTAGAGACCAGAAGATATAAAAGATAGTAATTGCTGTTAGTAAAGCTGGGGACAAAAATAATTGACTTCACAACTAAGCTTCAAAAGGAATAAGAAATTAGCTTAATTAAATTAAAATTGATAAAGCTATCAGTTTGAACAAAAACATAACATTTCTAAACAAATGTGTTGCATACCAAGATAAGTTTATATCCAAGAAAAATAAGTAAGTTAAGTAAGCATTCAAAGATGAACGAATCTGGCCAATTCAAATAGGAATATGGAAAAAACAAATAGCATGAAGCCTACAGGGAGAAGGAGGGCAGACAGGAAACTCTGGGAGGAGCATAGGAATTTTCTAAACTAGTTAAAGGAGATATTAAAAATGCGGGAAGCATTAAAAAAAAATTCAAAATGGAAGTTAAATGTATCTACCAATCTATAATTATAGAATAACAGCACAGAAGGCAGCCATCCGGCTGATTGCATCCATGCCAGCTCTCTACAAGAATAGTTCACCTAATCCCGCACAACCCTGCAAATTCTCTTTGACTGATATGGAATGCTATTGAATCCATGTCCTGCTTTTCTGAATCCCCAATTAAAAAGGAATTATACATCTCCTAATGTTTTCCTTTTGAAAACCAGTTTTTCAACATTATCAAATTACACAACATAGGAAACAATATTCAATGGTATTGCTTTTAATTAGGTTTACTGAAATGATTGAACTGACCATTGCTGCAGTCAGCCCTTACGCAATAGTCCAGTGATACTTCTGGATTTTAACATTACATATCAGTAAAAAAAAATTATGCTGTTTTAAAATGCAAATACTATGACTGCAAAAACTAAACAAAAGTGGATCATCAGCATTTTAGTGTTGGTATGGAATGGGTGCAGAATTGTGCACTTAATGATGCATTGATAATATTTATCATGATAGCTGCAGCAGCTTAGAAAGTCCATAAGCCATAGGAGAAGGATTAGGCCATTTGACCATTTCCTGCGAATTACTACCATAAGATTAGCTTTTCTCAAATATTTAAACAAGAAATCTTCTGATTCTGGCTGTAAAGGTGAAATAACAAAATGAATCAATTACTTTGTCATTATGTCTTATAATAACAAACATCAGTCCTGATGCACCCTCCACTTGCTCCCTAATTTTCCTTTCCCTCTACCAACCCCCTGGCTCACTCTTGGGCTTCACAAAAAATGAAAGGAGCGTTTTTATGCTGTTTAAAATCATTCCTCCAGTGTTTCATGCACTACCAATATGTATAAACACATTGCAAATACAACACAGGAACAGATCATTGGGCCCAAGCAGTCTGCCCATTTTTACCCTCTAAGCAAGCAAGTAGTTTGGATATTTATCCACCTTGTTCCCATATCCATTTAAGACTTTTCCTTTATCCACCAATATAATCTGAACTTGAAAATTTAGATAGTTTCTGCCTCAACCAATAACCTACAGCCTTATAACTCTTGAAAGAGTTTCTCCTGCTCACTTTGTAAATATCTTGCATTTAGTTTTGTATCCCCTCTTTCTTGACCCCTTAACTTTTGGAAACAGTTTGCTTCTGTCTTGTCCCATGCTTCCATAATTGTAAAAACTTCTATTATATCTTCCTGGAATCTGTACCCTAAAGATGGGCAATTTTTCAATTCTGTTTCCATTGCCTCATACCAGATAGCATCCTAGTGAATCTGGATTGTACCCTGTAAAGCTTTGATATTCTTCCTGGTGCAGAGCCCAACACTGCGTTCCATACTGAGCTCTTAAGGTTTCACATAGGCTCGTTACCTCTTAGCATTAATACACTATACCTAAAGAAAAAATCTAATTCTCTTAATTTGTTTGCAGTCTTGTATAATGTGTACTTGAGTGCAGGACCCACAAATAGCCAGAGCTTTTATATGCTTCAGTATGAGTCAGCACCTTGAGAAACAAAAATTATGGTGGGAAGTGGTGAATGCAGAGAAAGGTGGCTTGCTGTTGTTTGAAAAGAGAAGTCAGAAAATTGGCTTCACATTTGTTGTACCCTTAAACCAAAATCACTCCTGAGATGCTCAATCAGGCACTGACCCACAACAGTAGCCTTTGCACTGTACTTTTGGTACCAGCAAAAGCCAAAAGTGTAACAGAAGGACAAAAATGTTTCATAAATGTATTAATTGTCTCTCTTCTTCCTTGTTTTTTATTTGAAGAGCATTAACAGGAGCCCACTGTCTGCATCCATTGATCCCATCTACAACTTGCCATAATCAGGAAAAGTACGAGTAGCTTGCCTTGCATGTGAAATTTTCCTCCGTAGGATATGCCTCTTCATTCTATGGAGAGAAAAGCAGAGTTAACATTCAGACCTTTCATCAGAACTGGAGAAAGTTAGAGATGAAATAGGTTTTGAGCAAGTGGATTGGATAAGGACAAAAAGGTCATTCTGTGATAGGATGGAAGGCAGGAGAGATTGAATGACATAAGAGTTAGTATTACGGAGCCAAAGAGAATGGTGATGGGTCAAGAAACAAGATGTGCCTAGGTAGGTGTGCTACTGCCTGAAAGCAAAAATAAGAGAAAAAAACAGAACCTGCTGCTCTCACCGTGCTGAGATTCACTCAGTGCCATGCATCACCACATGAATAATCTTGACCTCCCTCTTCAACAGCTTCATCTCACTCAAAATCATCCTGCTTTGTAATTTAATTTCACCCTTCGACTTCTGACACTTCAACAAGAAACTCCAGGTGTTAAGGATCACAAGCTCCAACAATTCATGAATACCAATGCCCCTCTGGATCTCTTCCCACTCATTTCCCTCACCCCTTGCCATGTAAGATTTCCTACGATTTTCCCCTTGAACAATCTGTCCTTAGGAAAGGACATAGCTTTATCCCCTTACGCACCCACCTTACTGAATTTTGAGCTCAGCAAGACATTGAGCTCTTCTTCCTTCACCTCCATGCCTGTTTCTTTGGCCAGGAGTCAATGGACCCTTTCACCTGTTTCCACTGTTCTCCTTCCATCTGGGCCCTTCTCAATCAGGATAACATCGGATGTCTCCATTTCTCCACTTCCTTCACTCGCTGACCTGTCTCCCTCGGAACCCTTGCTGCACTTTTCTCTCAGGTCTAACCCTGAGATTATCAAACCTACTAAAGGTGGGGCGGGGGTGGGGGGGTGGCGGCAGGGTTGCTCTTGATATCTGGCAAATTGATTTCTACCCTGCAGAGGCTGAACACCAAGTCTGACACTTCTACCTTCCCCTTGACCATGACCTCACCACTGAACATCAAGCTATTGCTTCCAGAACAGTGACTGAACTCATTCCCTCTGGTGATCTTCCCTCCACAGCTTTCCACCTCAGTTCCCCAACCCCATTAAGCTCACTTATACTTCCTTCCCGAGAAGGATAAACAGGACTGTCCTGGTAATCTATCATTTCAGCTTGTACCTATTGCACTGAACTGATTCCTGCCTTGACTCCAATTTTTCCCCCTTGTCCAGTCTCTCCCCCCCCACATCTGTGACTCTTCCAATGCCCTCTGTCACTAAGTTTCCAGTTTCCTAGCTTTAACTGCCTCTTCACCATGGAGGCTCAACTAGTTCCCATTGACCACCCTCCTTTGCCTAGCTGAATTTGTTCTGAATAATTTCTTCTTGAATTCTTCCAAATAAAAAAGGTGTTGCTTAAGAGTACCTATGTACCTAGTTATGAAAATCTTTTTATGGGATAGGTGGAACATTTCTTGTTCAAGTCCTAGTTGGGCCCCTCCCTCAACTCTTTCTGGTGCATCAGTGACTGCATCAGTGTCCTGTTCTCACCCTGAATTGGAAAATTAACTTTACTTCCAATTTCCACCCTTCAGTTCAGTTTCGCATTCCCAGCTCCAACTCTTCCTATCCCTTCCTTGACTTGTGTACATTTTTGACCATAGACTATCAACTAATTCCTTATAAGCCCACTGACTCCTATAGCTACTCAACTGCACTTCCCCACACCCTGCAAGGACTCCATTCCATTCTCCCAGTTCCTCCGGTTCCACCAGATCTGTTCTGATGATACAGCAGCATTTGATATGCCTTTGTTCCTCAAAAGAGGATTCTTCCAGACTGTGGTTGTCAGGCCCTGCAGCTACTGTACTGGAACAGCTAGGCTAGGGGCACAGCAAGTTCTGGAGCACAAGTCTTCAGTACTATTGCTGGAATATTGTCAGAGCCTATAGCCTTTGCAGTATCTGGTGCCTTCAGCCATTTCTTGATATCTCATGGAGTGGATTGAATTTGCTAAATGACTGGCACCCGTGATGCTGGGGTCCTCCACAGGATGCTAGATGGATCATCCACTTAGCACTTCTAGCAGAAGATTGTTGCAAATGCTTCAGCCTTATCTTTCACACTGATGTGTGAGGCTCCCACTCATTGAGGATCAGGATATTTGTGGAGCCTCCTCTAGTGAAATTTTAATTGTTCACCATCATTCATAACTGGATGTGGCAGGACTCCAGAGCTTAGATCTGATCCGTTGGTTGTGGAATCGCTTAGCTCGGCCTATCGCTTGCTGCTTGGCAAGTAGTCCTGCACTGTAGCTTCACTAGGTTGACACCTCATTTTTAGGTATGCCTGGTGCTGCTCCTGGCATTCCCTCTTGCACTCTGAGCCAGGGCTGATCTGGCTGGTGGTAATGGTAAAGTGGGGGATATGTCAGGCCATGAGATTACAGATTGTGGTTGAGTACAGTTCTGCTGCTGCTGATGGCCCACAGTGCCTCATGGACACCCAGTCTGGAGTTGCTAGATCTGTTCAAAATCCATCCCATTTAGCACGGTGGTAGTGCCGTACAACATGGAGGGTATCCTCAATGTGAAGGCAAGACTTCATCTCCACAAGCTCTGTGCAGTGGTCACTCCTGCTGATACTGTCATGGACAGATGCATCTATGGTAGGCAAGTTGGTGAGGATGAGGTCAAGTATGTTTTTCCCTCTTGGTTCCCTCACCACCTGCAGACCCAGTCTAGCAGCTATATCTTCTAGGACTTAGCCAGCTCAGTTTATAGTGTTGCTTCCGAGCCGCTGATAGACATTGAAGTCTGGCACCTAGAGTAAATTCTGCACCCTTGCCACCCTTGGTCCTTCCTCCAAGTGATGTTCAACATAGAGGAGCACTGATTCATCAGCTGAAGGAGGACAGTATGTGGTAATCAGCAGGATGTTTTCTTGTCCATGTTTGACCTGATGCCATGAAACATCATGTGGTTCAGTGTTGATATTGAGGACTCTCAGGGTAATTCCCTCCCAACTGTATACCACTGTACCACCACCACCTCTGCTGGGTCTGTCCTGCCAGTGGGACAGGGCATACCCAAAGATGTTGGTGTCTGGGACATTATAACATATGATTCTGTGAGTATGGCTGTCAGGCTGTTACTTGACTAATCTAAGACAGCTCTTCAAATTTTGGCACAAACACCCAGACATTAGTAAGGAGGACTTTGCAGGGTCGACAGAGCTTTCATTCCTATTTGATGTCATCTAAGTGGTTTGCTAGACCATTTCATAGGGCATTTAAGAGTCAACCACATTGATGAGTCCACTTATCACATTGGGTGTATCTTTGGGCTTAACAGCATTCCTGTTGTTATTCTGCAGGAGTAAAACAGTATTTCAAAAAATTATAGTAATTACAATTTCACCACAAGGGCTAGATAAATAAACAAAACTGAGAATGAATGTAACAAACTTAGTTGAGATCTGGATTTCCGCTTCAACTAACTGTTAAAACATCACCAGCCATTTTACAATGACTTTATAAATCTGCGGGGACAAAGTGTAATGCTGCCCTGCAAGCTTCAAAACCAAGTATCTCTGCTGCTTTTAAGTACAGGATAATTTAAGGGGTAGAATTTTGCCCATGCCCAATCTCATTCAGTATTGATTACAATCATCAAATTTTTATATTAAGTTTTTTTTTAAAAGAAAAAGACCTTGAAATTACATTGGGTGATTATTGGTGGTTAAACACTTGTTGCACGAATTGTGCAGCAACTCTAATGTTGGTTATTTTAAATTGATTATGTCTTCGAAATAGGAATTGCAATAAACTAATATCCAACTAGGGCAATTTCAAGGCATTTTTCTTCCAACTTGAAATTCAGATCAAAAATAGATTCTTCATTTAATCAGTGCTGAAATCTACGGGGCGAAAATTTGGTTGTAGGCTGTTTTGGGATGTATAACCAAAGGAGCACAGGCAGGTATGGACAGAATTAAATTCCAGGTGAGCATGGGGGAGGGGGAAACAACAGGAATTATACTCAGGACCTGTTTGAGATATTCGATACCAGGTCCTCTCCAGCTACTTCACTCTGAACTGAATGCCTGACTTATTTATATGCATGCTAATTTTCCTTCCCTGTAGGGAAGTTCTCTGCTCCGTAGCACTGTACATTATTCCACCTCTGTTGTTAATGGCTGGTGCAATTGAATGATCCAGTTCTGCCAGCATTGTAGTATGATGTAGTTTCCTATTGATAGAGTAGTTGCTGGTGTATAATGTAATTGTGGTCACTAGTGCATTCATATAAAGGTGGATGTCCTAGTAGTAGGAAAGTATCAGTCAAAACTCATTGATGTTTTCAAGCAACAAAAATAGGTTTTAAATTATATAGCAAATAAAGTCAGTTTTAACAGACTCTCATGTCAGTGAGTATTATATGATTCATAGCATATTATATATCATTCATTGCCTATCTAATGTCAATACAGTGCTGGTTTCAGAAAGAATCAATCACAGAATTGTTACAGTGCAGAAGGCAGCCATTCAGCTCATCATGTCAGCACTGGCTCTCCAAATGATCATTTTACCTAGTGTCATTCTTCTGCCTTCTCCCCCTAATCCTGCACATTGTTTGAAAAGAAATAATCATCTAATCCTCTGTGAATGCCTTGATTGAACCAGTTTCCAATACACTCAGGCATTGCATTGCAGACCCTAACCACTCGCTCTGTGGAAAAAAGAATTCTCATATCACTTTTGCTTCTTTTATCAATTACCTTAAAAATATAAAATAGTAAAACATAACCTATATGTGTGGTGGTTTTGTATCATTACATATACTTAAGAGGTTTGACGTAAAATTATGCAGCTGTTTATAGAAGTTTTAATTCCTTGAAATGTGGGAATAAACTCTTGTTTCCACTTGTAGCAGCTATTTAAAGAATCACATGGAGAGAACCGATAATTCCTGCTGTTACAATCTTGTTAACAACCATTAGCATTTTAATCAATCCCAAAACCCAGCAATTAACCAACAGAACTAAGCCACAAGATTTCACATTTAAGAAAAAAATTGATATAGAAATTAAATAAACATGCACCACAGACTTAACATTATACTTTATAAAGACTTATGCTATGAACTTAATCTACTTTTCTCAAGAGTTCCTCATGTTCCAAAATTTTAAATGTTCAATCACTTTTCCTGGGACCAACTCAAAAAGATATCACCACTCTCCAGAATTCATTGATTCTCTTCAGTGTTCCATCTATTCTCCAAAGTACAAAACTTCATCAGGATCCTTCTGTTGGCCTTCAGCTATGCGACCCTTCAATTTCCTACCAACCTCAACTTTGGATTCTACAGCTCCAGCATGGGCTTCCCTGTGACTCCTGTGTAGTGGGAGTAAAACATCAGCAAACATCCATGGTTACCAATAGCCCACTGCTTTGGTTTCAAGCTGCAACCAAGCTCATTACTTCCAGAAATCCAGTTGTAACAAGGTTAACTGCCTTGGTTCTCAGGTCAAAATGCAAGTTAACTACCTTAATTCCAAAAGGTTTCCTTAATTCTGGAAAACCATGCAAATAACTTGCCCTTTACTGGAACAACTGCAAACTTCATGTCTCTAGTTCTTTAGCTAAGTAAGCCCACCTACCGTTTATGATCTTACCTTCCTAGCTATTAACCTTTTAATTGTAATAGACTACAAGCTTGTTTGAATCACATTTACATCAGGTTACTTTAACCAGTTACCCCCATTTCTTCCATAAAACTAAAAGTTATATTCTAAAGCATGAATTATGAACTAGACATTCTGAAAACTGCACAATAAAGGCATCAGTTCAGTGCAAATATACCTCATTTCACAGAGCAATTTCTTAAAGTGAACTAAGAATTTTCCCTGGTCAAAAATGGTATAATACATTGTGCTGCAGAGAGAGGGTTGTAATTTATAACAGAGCAATTTTTGTAAAGGGAAGCAAAAACAATGTTCTGTTCATACCTATTTTGAAATTTGCTTTTTTATTTTTCTCTGCTAGTTGTACGACAAGATCAACACAAAGTCATCACCACAGATTAGGAATCCACCAAGTGATGCTGTCCAGAGAGCCAAAGAGGCAAGTTGCACATCATTTTAGTTATGCTGTAACCGTTTGTGCATTAAATTGGTATTCATATCTTGATCATTCTGAGCCAGTTGGCTCTTGTCATAATAGATAATGCTTGTGGTAACATTGTCACTTGAACTTGAAATTTTGGGCCAATACCTGATCAATAGTCCTATGGTTAGCCTGGTGTAAGTTGGAGACATTATTGAACCATAAATAATTAGTGTATACTCCACAGGTAACTATTGCAGATTCTGCTATATACTATGACCTTGAATTAACTCATGTGTTTTGCTGCAGGTGGCTCTCCAAACAGTCATATCCAATGCCCAGGGTATGGTAGCATATATCTCCTACCAAAATTGGCCACCTTATAGGCCCAGAAACCTTGTACTTTAAGGCTGAAGGAACAAAACAAAGTAATTAGTTTGAAAGTTATGCTTATATATATGTAGTATACTACATATCTTCAAATAACTTTAGAAAAAATACATTTGTTAATGACTGATGGGGAGGCTGATTTCAAACAGGACTATGATGGGGTCAGTACAATTGGTCTCAGTGCCCTGGCTTAGGGAGAGAAAAAAAACCAGCCTGAATAGTTGTTAATTTCTACCCTGTGGTATTGGGAATGTGCATGTGTTATCATTTGGAAACACCATTCAGCTTGGCTCTGTTACCTACAACAATTGCCTGCCAAAACTCATTTCCACATGTGCACCTACAGAATACTCACCAGGGCAACATATCCAATATCTGTTTCTTTTATATAAGTCATAATATTATAAAATCTACAGCTGGTATACAAAATAAATTGATGAAAAACAAGGTCAGCAAAACTTTTCAGACAAAACAGTGACCTTGTAAAAGCTTAATTGAAGCCTTGTTACTCTAAACACTTGAAGTAGCATGTTGTGTTACCCACAATAAGAGGTTGTGGTGGAAGAATTAATCCAGGCAGGTCTCTTGGTTAAAGCTGGTTTATTTCCAAGACAACTCCTCAGTGCTACTAACTTCCACCCAAAGTGTTCCAGCTGTACCTTCTTATTCTATTCATTTGGGATAATTAATGCCCATCACCTATTTAACTACCAATTGGTTTTAACAAGATGATTGCCATATTAACATTGTGTGAACCAAGACAGTCAGCAAGAAATCACAATAACAATGTAGTCAAAACTGGAAAGCCTAATTTCAACTCGAGCTTCCATTGGAATGTGAAATCAACAAATTAGTCAAACAGAATTCTAATAAGCACTTTATTTTTCTGTATAAAACAAGGGAGTACATTGGCAAAAGTATTCTTCATGGATTTTTCTTACCCTTTAACCAGTAATATATACCTATTTGTTTTCCACCTGCTACGAGAAGAACATCTTTCATACCACTATTACAAGATATCTTGTACTAAACTAAGCTGTTCTTACTGATGCAAACAATTCTTGTCCAGTCGGAATGAGGAGCAAATAAAGTAAAGCAATGGATTCTAACAGTAGTAGTACAAATAACACAATGTTAACTCTTACCCCAGAAATCCTGTTTACATTTTTAGCTGTTGCTGCTCCTTGCTCATGCTCCACTCTGACCCATATAAGAGCAGAGAAAATTTTGAAAGAATGTGCTCTCAAAATCTACTCTCAATGCAGGGCCAAAACAGTTCTGCAATGCATGCCAAAACTGTGGAATCCATCTTGTTTATATGGATTCCACTAAAATAACAAAGAAACAGCCCAGTTTTGTATGAGCAATTTTAGATTCCTGATTTGCAGGTTACTATCTGGCTACTGTAACTTCTTCAATAAAATTGGAAACCTATTTAATTATCTTTGCTGATGAAAAATTGCTTTGCTGACCCCATGTGGGAGATCAGAAAATATCTTACATCCTTACCTCAGGGACAATAATTGCCACAACTGACAACTTTGAAGCTACAGCCCTTAAGAAAGTCATCTTTTTGCTGTGTTTTGCCATCCCATACATAATTGCTGCATCAGGTATGAACTTACAGCAATGATTTACTCTTGTAAATCCTCGCCATTGTGAATGATGGCTATCCTGGCAGTGCTACAATGGGACTTTCATTGCAGCACCAGAAGAGTTGCCGGGGGAACTAAAAGGGCAAAAAAGATTAATTAAAAATTAACTTTATGGCCTACCACTATCTTCCAGCAGCTAGTCCCACAGGGCAGAAACAGCGCACAGCAGGAAAACCCATCACAAACTTAGGCAGTGTGCAGGGAAAGGACAGCCAGCAGGGGCAGAGGAAAGAAAATCAAAGTCAGGGTGGTAAGGCAGCAATGGGTATCACAGCTTCATTTTCCTGCAAAGCTTACAGCTGCTTTGCAACAGTGTCATGAAGGAAAATCCAGCTAAGTCATATAAGATTCACTCACCATAAAATAGCTTTGTTTAAAGTTATCTTAAACAAAAATATCTGTGTGCCTTCTATTCCCCCAAACTAGTTTTCAACTTCAGTTTGTGGTATAATTTAATTTTGCAATTTCCTCACATGCAGAGGCTTGCTAAAAATTTGTTGGATCTTGCAGGTGTTGGAAGAGATTTCATGCTATCCAGAAAACAATGATGCAAAGGAATTGAAGTGTATCCTAACACGGCCTCATTTTATGGTAAGTGTTACTCTGTTCTGTTGATCACACTTCAAAATAAAGAAGTAAGATTGTCACCGAATACTATCTAGTTTAAGTAATTTAAGTGACCCACTCACTGGCAATCTGGTAAAGTAGTGAGTGCTTGTTTTTTTTTTATTAATAAAGCACTATGGTTAAGAGGCAAAGGAATGCCCAGAAACTCTTATATTTATTCATTATTCTCCTCCATGTTGTAGAAGAAAAATTATTTAGTTAAATTTTGATTTTCTTTTTCCCCCAAAAGAAGTCAGTTTTGTTGACTGCATGGAATCTGCTTACTCTGAAGAACATTCTGAAGCTCTTTTGTAGGTGAAGTGTGGTAGAATGATTTTAACAAGCTTAAAAACTATTCCAGAGCTGTTAGGAAACTACACTGGAAACCAAGAAATCTTTAGGACATAACAGCTCCCAGGCCAGTTTGAACTTGCTGTTTCTTGATGCCATTGAGATGCAAGGGAACACACCCATTTAAGGCTTAGCAGCAAGAGAGATCCAACTTGGGGTCTCTGTCAAGGTGCTAAGACCTCACGCTAGATACTGATTTCCCCATGGCTAATTTCTAAAATTTTTAAAACTGGACAAAGACTTTAAGAATAGCTGAAGCTATGTCCGTCTGTGACCCTGAACAAAAAAAGCCAACTGGCAGGTTCGAAGAAGCTTATTCCTCCTCATCTCTGCAGAGAACATAACGACCTCATGTGGGCTGCAGAGACCAATTCAAGATAAACTATACACAGGCCATCCACATTTCATAAGCCAGGTCTGGCCAACAGGAGCCAATTCGTCTGCTAGGACATAGAACCCCACAACCTCTCTTTAAGACTTAATGGTTGGAACATTAACAATCTCAGGGACCCAGACAAAGGGATTCACACCCTTTGTCAAAGCCAGAGTGGAGAGGTGGGAATCATGGGACATGACCCCATAGCTGATGAAACCATATTGCCTTTTTGAAGTGCAAACTCAGTCTCCCATTTTTCCCACCTACCTAGCAGCAGCACAGAGAAGGGACTCTGTCAGGCTGAATACCTAGTCGCAACTACACTGTTTCTACTAGATCTTTTTGTACCCCTGCCTACAAGACTGTTTCATCACTGCGTGACTATCTCATTGTGGAAGTCTGCTCTGCTGGAAGAGTGAATTATCCAGCATCAGTTCAGGCTGCTGATCTCTGTAAAGCAGTCCATGCCCAAATGCAGCAAGACCTGGACAATATCTAGGCTTGGGCTGACAAGTGGCAAGTAACTTTCGTGCCACACAAGTGCAATGACCATCTCTAACCAGAGAGAATCTAACCATCGCCCCTTGACGTTTAATGGCATTCCCTTCACTGGATCCCCCAGTATCAACATCCTGGGGGTTACCATTGACCAGAAACAGGAACTGGACTAGCCATTTAAATACTGTGGCTACAAGAATAGATCAGAGGTTATGAATCCTGTGGCGTGTAACTCACCTCCTGACTCCCCAAAGCCTGTCCATCATCTGCAAGGCACAAGTCAGGAGTGTGATGGAATGCTCCCTACTTGCCTGGATGAATGCACCTCCCACAACTTCAAGAAGCTTGACACCATCCAGGACAAAGCACCTGCTTGATTGACACCACATCCACAAATGTTCCCTCCCTCCGCCACCGACCCACAGTAGCAGCAGTGTGTACCACATACAAGAATTCACCAAGGCTTCTTAGACAGAACCTTCCAAACCCAGGACCACTACCATCTAGAAGGACAAGGGCAGCAGACAGATGGGATCACTATCACCTGCAAGTTCCCCTTGAAGCCACTTACCATCCTGACTTGGAAATATATCACTGTTCCTTCACTGTCGCTGGGTCAAAATCCTGGAACTTCCTTCCTAACAGCACTGTGGATGTACCTACACCAAATGAACTGAAGTGGTTCAAGAAGGTACCTCACCACCACCTTCTCAAAGGCAACTAAGGATGGGTAATAAATGCCGGCCTAGCCAGCAATGAATGAATTAAAAGAAAACACCAGTGGGCTTTGATTCTGTGCTCACATGAAACAATTCTTTTCTCTGTGGCCTTTGCCCTGTAAATCTTTCTTTCTCTATTCCTCTTCTACTGTGAAGTAAAAAGGAGGTAACATTGTCACCCTCCACCCATATTTGAGTGAGTGCAAATAAACTAGCCTTCTGAGTTCATCCTATCTTAAGTTTGCCATGGGGTTATTTATAGAAAATTGGATCACACCAAAACTGAGGCATTGGGAAACACACCACCGCCTAGGGAAAGCAAATCAAAATACCTTTCTGTTTACGGATTGACAGTGAGAGGAGAAATCAGGGCTGTTTAAATTAACCCACCTCCTATCCGTAACATATCTCTCCCACTACCAAAGTCGATGTTCTGTTAAATCAAGTAAATCTAAATTCTTCCAAATATAATGAGCACTTTGAATAAAAATCACCTTTCTTAGACTTTCCTGCCCATTTAAGAAGGATAAGCTTTAATTTAAGTAAATCTGCTGTCATTGTTTTCAAATATTCTCATCCCCCCATCCAAGACTCTTTCCCCTGCCCCCCACTTTGATTTCAAGAGAGTAGTACAGCCAGCCACTGTTAGTGCTTTTCTTTGCAGAGGTCACTGTCCAATATAGACTTCCTTGTTGATTTTTATCCTCCCTGGTTTATATTGGAATCACCCTCTCCACAGAGAACTGTCACTGAGATCAGAAACTTATCAAAGTGTGAAATGGAGTAAGCATCTACTTCACTGCCCCAATCTGCAGAATGACCCAACCATGGGTTAATATTTTATGGATATGTCCCTCCAAAAAGCAATAAGATAAAGTGTTGGGGTCTCAAAAGGAAAATCTGTTTTCCAGTCTGCACAGATATTTACACTGAAACTCCATATAGAGGACAAATTTTGTCTGGGAGAAGTGGTTCAAAATTTTCCACCTACTAGTAGGTTTCGCCAGGGAGCAGGATTAACATTGTTCATGGAAAATCTTTAATGCATGGATTCATTAACAGTGATATCAGCATTTGTTGAACTAATTTTGTGGTGTTCTGACTCATGCAGCAAAGTAAGAATTGACTGGTAAAGGATTGAAGTTTGTCCTGGAAACCATCAGTGTCTCTTTATATCTGAAAATGCTCTTCTTTTGAGCATTAACTTGTCACCTGAATAACTTAATGTATAATGGCATTATAAATATGCAAGTAGACTGGGAAAATCAGGTTGGTAGTGAATCCCAAGAAAAGGAATTTGTAGAATGTCTACGAGATGGCTTTTTGGAGCAGCTTGTGGTGGAGCCCACTAGGGAATAGGCAATTCTAGATTTAGTGATGTGTAATGAGGCAGATTTGATAAGGGAGCTTAAGGTGAAGGAATCCTTAGGAGGAAGTGACCATAATATGATAGAATTTACCCTGCAATTTGAGAGGAAAAAGCTGGAATCAGATGTAACGGTATTACAGTTGAATAAAAGCAACTACAGAGGCATGAGGGAGGAGCTGGCCAGAATTGACTGGGAGGTGGGCCTAGCAGGAAAGACAGTGGAACAGCAATGGCATGAGTTTCTAGGAGTAATTTGGGAGACATAGCAAAAATTCATCCCTAGGGAGAAGAAGCATACTAAAGGGAGGACAAGGCAACCGTGTCTGACAAGGGAAGTCAGGGACAGCATAAAATCTAAAGAGAAAGCATACAATGCAGCAAAGAGCAGTGGGAAACCAGGGGATTGGGAAGCCTACAAAGACCAACAGAGGACAATTAAAAAAGAAATAAGGAGGGAGCAGATTAAATATGAGGGTAACCTAGCCAGTAATATAAAAGAAGATTGCAAGAGTTTTTTTTAGATATATAAAGGATAAGAGAGATGCAAAAGTGGACATTGGGCCACTGAAAAATGATGCTGGAGAAGTAGTAGTGAGGAACAAAGAAATGGCGGAGGAACTGAATAGGTACTTTGCGTCAGTCTTCTCGGTGGAAGACACAAGTAACATCCCGAAAGTTCAAGAGAGTCGGGGGGCAGAGGTGAGTATGGTAGCCATTACCAAGGAGAAAGTGCTAGGAAAACTGAAAGGTCTGAAGGTGGATAAATCACCTGGGCCAGATGGATTACACCCCAGATTTCTGAAGGAGATAGCTGAAGAGATGGTGGAGGTGTTAGTGGTGATCTTTCAGGAATCACTAGAGTCAGGGAGGGTCCCAGAGGACTGGAAAATTGCTAATGTAACCCCCCTGTTTAAGAAGGAGTGAGGCAAAAAACGGGAAATTACAGGCCGATTAGCCTGACCTCAGTCATTGGTAAGATTTTAGAGTCCATTATTAAGGATGAGATTTCAGAATACTTGGAAGTGCATGATAAAATCGGGCAAAGTCAGCATGGTTTCATCAAGGGGAGGTCATGCCTGACAAATCTGTTAGAATTCTTTGAGGAGGTAATGAGTAGGTTAGACAAAGGAGAGCCAATTGATGTTATCTACTTGGACTTCCAGAAGGTCTTTGACAAGGTGCCGCACAGGAGGCTGCTCAGTAAGATAAGAGCCTATGGTGTTAGAGGCAAGGTACTAGCATGGATAGAAGATTGGCTGTCTGGCAGGAGGCAGAGAGTGGGGATAAGGGGATCCTTCTCAGGATGGCGGCTGTTGACTAGTGGAGTCCCGCAGAGGTCGGTGTTGGGACCACAACTTTTCACTTTATACATTAATGATCTAGATGAAGGAACTGAGGGTATCCTGGCTAAGTTTGCGGATGATACAAAGATAGATGGAGGGACAGGTAGTATTGAGGAGGCAGGGAGGCTGCAGAAGGATTTGGACAGGTTAGGAGAATGGGCAAAAAAGTGGCAGATGGAATATAACGTGGGGAAGTGAGAGGTCATGCACTTTGGTAGGAAGAATAGAGGCATAGACTATTTTCTAAATGGGGAGAGAATTCAGAAATCTGGAGTGCAAAGGGACTTGGAAGTCCTAGTCCAGGATTCTCTTAAGGTTAACTTGCAGGTTGAGTCGGTAGTTAGGAAGGCAAATGCAATGTTGGCATTTATTTCGAGAGGACTAGAATATAAAAGCAGGGATGTGCTGCTGAGGCTTTATAAGGCTCTGGTCAGACCACATTTAGTATATTGTGAGCCATTTTGGGCCCCGCATCTCGGGAAGGATGTGCTGGCCCTGGAGAGGATCCAGAGGAGGTTCACGAGAACGATCCCAGGAATGAAAGGCTTAACATATGAGGAACGTTTGAGGACTCTGGGTCTATACTCGATGAAGTTTAGAAGGATGAGGGGGGATCTGATTGAAACTTACAGAATACTGAAAGGCCTGGATAGAGTGGACGTGGGGAAGATGTTTCCATTAGTAGGAGACTCTAGGACCCGAGGGCACAGCCTCAGAGTAAAGGGAAGACCTTTTAGAACAGATGAGGAGAAACCTCTTTAGCCAGAGAGTGGTGAATCTGTGGAATTCATTGCCTCAGAAGGCTGTGGCAGCCAGGTCATTGACTGTATTTAAGACCGAGATAGATAGATTCTTGATTGGTAAGGGGATCAAAGGTTACAGGGAGAAGGCGGGAGAATGGGGTTGAAAAACTTATCAGCCATGATTGAATGGTGGAGCAGATTCAATGGGCTGAATGGCCTAATTTCTGCTCCTATGTCTTATGGTCTTCTGGTCTAAATACTAATTGATAGCTACTTTAGAATTTCATAAGTAAATGTTTAATCACAAGCAGCCACAAGTATTGCAGTGGTAACTACATCAATGTGGCTGAGATAACACAGTTGTACCAAAGCAAAGCAAGGGCATTAGGATCATAAAAATGGAGGAGCAGATCACTGGTTTGTTATGGGGCAAATCGCGTAAATGAATTTTCTGTCTTGCTGCAGTTTATGTGCAGAAGGGTTGTTTGAGCCTACAGGACATGCTCACATTGCAGTGTTATAGATAGGCTAACAATTTTTTTTTTATTCATTCATGAAATATGGGTACCATTGGCAAGTCCAGCATTTAATCCCCATTCCTAATTGTTTTTGAAAAGGTGATGGTGAGCAACCTTCATATGAACCTCTGTAGTCTGTGGTGAGGGTACTCCCAGAGTGCTGGTTGGAAGGGCATTCCAGGATTTTGAACCAACGGTGATGAAGTCACAGTGATAATTTCCAAGTCAGGATATTGTGTGGCTTTGAGGGGAATTTGCAGTGGAAGTGTCCTTGTACTTCTCTGTGTTAGAGGTTGTGGGTTTTGAAGATGTGGTCAAAGGAGCCAAATTGCTGCAGTGCATCTTGTGGATAGTATGAATTGCAACTACATTGCATTGGTGGTAGAGGGAACGAACGTTGAAGGTGCTGGATGGGGCGCCAGTGAAGCAGGCTGCTTTGTCCTGAATGATGTTGAACTTCATGAGTGTTGTTTGAGCCGCATTCATCCAGGCAAGTGGGAAGTATTCCACCACACTCCTGACTTGTGCCTTGTAGATGGTGGACAGGTTTTGGAGAGTTAGGAGGTCAGTTATAGTAAGTCTCCACTTAACGCAAACTCACTAAATGTTGTTTCATTTTAACGTTGTTACTAGTGTTAGTATATCTGTTTAACATTGCCAGTTTCACTTTAATATCATTTGCCACAGACTTTTTCTTCTATGGCCTGTTTGATCACATGACTTTTCCTGGAGTGCTTCCACCTTCGTACTCAGTTCCTCTTCCTCCTGCCCTTGCCCACTCCCAGCCTTGCTGACTCTCAGCCTCTGTATTTACCTTAGTCCTCAGGGTCTGTTCTTCATTGGCTCCCGACTTTGGGCTACTCTGCTGGCTTTGCTTCTGGCTTTGCTTTTGAACTTGCACCATCTAGTAGCAGATGTTGGTCAGTGTGGGTAGTTCTGGGACTTAGGTTGCTCCCTGCACCAACCAACTTCTACCACCAGGTGGAGTCTGTTCAATCTAACAGTACTGTAAATGACTTAATTGTATTATATATTGTATTTCTTTTACAAGTAGTGATGTATTTTATTTTCCAAGTTAGAGTACTGAATACATGTATGGTACAGTATTTCAACTTGTGCATTGTTTTTTTCTGGGCATGAAATGTCTGAAGGAACCTGCTCTTGCTTTAACATTGATTCCTATGGGAACCTATGATTCACTTAAAGTTGCCATTTTCAGGAACGCAACCGCAACTTTAACTGAGGACTTACTGTACTTGCCACAGAAACCCCAGCCTCTGACCTGCTGTTATAGCCACGCTATTTATATGGCTGGCCCAGTTAAGTCCTGGTCAATGGTAACCCCATAAATGTTGATAGTGGGTGATTTAGCAATGGTAATGCCATTGAACATCATTCCCACTTGATGGAGGTGGTCATTATCTGGCACTTGTGTAGTGCAAATGTTACTTTCCACTTAGCAGTACAAGCCTGGATATTGTCCCAATCAGCAGGGAAAAAGGCAATTAGCAATAATTAGCCGTAATCAGCTGTCCACTGCTTCTTGGCAGATGGCTCAGGGTCAGGATCATTGCAAGAAATTGGCCTGGAGGCCAGTATCATGAAATTGCTCACCCATCTGCCTCAATCTCCGTCTCAACTAATTTAAAAATCTCAGCCTATGAGTGTATAGCCACACAAAAGAATTCAAAGCTACCTCGCATTCAAATGAACAGGCTGTACACGATGAAAAAAAGTTAGCGGTGACATTACTGACTACAATCATTCTCACATTCTTCAGTATGGAAGTTGTGCCAGTGGACTGGAAGGTTACCAGTGATTATTTCTGCTCAATAAGAGTGAAGGAAATAAACCAGGTAATTATAGGCCAGTAATTCTAACATTAATAGCAGGTAAACTTCCAGAGACCACAATGAAGGCTCCTGCCGTATTAAATTATTAATCCTATTCCATTGAGACCGAGGGATACCAAAGACACTAAACTTTTCAAATGGATTGTATCACAAGCTTGCAGCATCAGAGGTTTTTGTTTTATATGTTCATGGGATATGGGCGTCGCTGGCTTGGCAAGCATTTAGTGCCCATCCCTAATTGCCCTGGAGAAAGTGGTGGTGAGCTGCTGCCTTGTCCATATGGTGTAGGCATACCCACAGTGCTGTTAGGGAGGGAGTTCCAGAATTTTGACCCAACGACAGTGAAGGAACAGCAATATATTTCCAAGTCAGGGTGGTGAGTGGTTTGGAAGGGAGCTTCCATGGTGGTGGTGTTCCCATGTGTCTGTTCTCCTTGTCCTTCTAGATGGAAATGGTCGTGCGTTTGGAAGGTGCTGCCTAAGGAGGCTTACGTAGTTCCTGCAGTACACACTGCTGCCACTATGCGCCACTAGTGGAGGGAGTGAATGTTTATGGATGGGATGCCAATGAAGTGGGCTGCTTTGTCCTGGATGGTGTCAAACTTCTTGATTGTTGTTGGAGCTGTACTCCTCTAGGCAGAGGAGTGGAGAGTATTCCATCACATTCCTGACTTGTGCCTTATGGTTGGTGGACAGGCTATGGGGAGTCAGGAGGTGAGTTACTCACCACAAGAGTCCTAGCCTCTGACCTGCTCTTGTAGCCACAGTATTTATGTAGCTAGTCCAGTTCAGTTTCTGGTCTGTGGAAACCCCCAGGATGTTGATAATGGGGGATTCAGCGATAGTAATGCCATTGAATGTCAAGGGACAATGAGTAAATTCTCTGTCACTGGAGATGGTCATTGCCTGGCACTTGTGTGGCAAGAATGTTACTTTAAATATCCAGCTCAAGCCTGGCTATTGTCCATGTCTTGCTCCATTTGGACATGGACCACTTCAGTGTAATCATCAGCAAACATCCTTACTTCTTACCTTATGATGAAAGAAAGGTCATTGATGAAGCAGCTGAAGATGATAGGATATTACCCTGAGGAACTCCTGCAGTGATGTCCTAGAACTGCGATGATTGACCTCCAACGAGCTCAACCATCTTCCTTTGTGCTAGGTATGACTCCAACCACTGGAGAGTTTTCCCCCTGATTCCCATTGACGCCAGTTTTGCTAGGGCTCCTTGATGCCACATTCGGTCAAATGCTGCCTTGATGTCAAGGGCAGTCATTCTTATCCCTGCAATATTCAAACCCCAGGGAAATGGCATGCCACTGGAGCTCTGTCAAGAGCAGGTGAAATGAAGGGTGTAAAACAACTCTGAAAGGGTCACTAACCTGACGTTCAAACATTAGCAGCATAAAACAGAGGCAAAGTTTTTTTCAAAAAGAAAGCACTTAAGCAAATTCAAAATGAAAATAGGACAGATGTAAAAGTAATAAGGAAAGAGTATAGCGAAGTAAGAAATAAAAGGGAACAGCCATCGATCGTAAAAAGAAGGAAGTCAAGTTGATTCCTACTATCAACTTCATCTGCTAAAATAACAATATTGCTATTCCTGCCGTCTAACATTGTGAGATCATCAACTTACAGAAACACTTTGCTCACAAAGATTTCAAATCATGTTGTGGTTTAATGCTGCCTATAAACTACTTCTCATGCTTGTGCAAGCCCCTGTAGTGTACATGGTTAGTTCTTTTCGTACTCTGAGTGATCCGCAGTGGTAGTAACATAGGAGGGGGTAATATGTTGTGGCTCACAGGGTGCAAGCGTTCAGTAATCACTACAGGCTGTGACCCCAGAGAGCCCACGTGCAGATTGCAGCAATTTGCTGTCTGTTGGGGAGTCTACCCAACTTCCTTTATGGAGTAAGGGTAAGCAATTAAAACACGGGTCATAAATGCTATCATGAGAACTAGCAACATATTTCATAGGCATAAGCACCACAGTATATGTTACTAAGCTACAGTTCTGCAGAAGTGCAGACACTAGGAAATCACAGATTCAAGTGAAGCCTCTATCCATTTGGGATCTCACTTTGCCCAAGATGGAGAAGATGGCTAAGCCCAGTACTTCCTTGGGTGTAATGTAGAAAGTGTTGTTGTGCCACTTCTTGCCATATCCATTCACCAACTTGAGTTAATTTTCATCAACCTGTCATGAACTTTTTCTGTGCCTATTTTCCAAAAGCTTGGGGCTCTGTGGGAACTCCTCTTTCATCTTGCACCATCCTGCAGTTCCACAATGTTTTTTCCCTGCTTCAGTGACAAAAAGTACTTCCCCTTTAAGCTTCTACACGCCTGAAGTTCTCACCTGTAAGTTGTCAATGGGATGTATATTTTGCACTGGCAACCCCTCTCCTCCATGTAAAAAAAATGGGTGGCCCATTAATTGAGGATGGTTCCCAACTGACTGCTGCAGACAACCATTGCCCCATTCTGTCCAACTCCAAGTGGTTTCACACAGGGAGACCAATATTAGCTCTAATGTAAATGGTTCAGTTCTCAATCATTTGTTGGCCATTTTGAGGTGGACAAGAACAGTTTGGTGCACTGCTTAACTTTGTAATTGAGACCGGAAAGGCCTACAGTATGATTCTAAGCAGTCTTCTGTTTCTGTAAATGTATGCCTTTTTCCTTACATTAAAATTATAGGACATGGGAACTTAAGGCTGCTGAATGCTGCTTGGAATGAAACCCTATCCTAATCTGGAAGTTTTTCTTTCAGTTATCTATTTGGGTTTGTTTTAAATTCAGTTTTCTCTAAAAAAAAAATATGATGTACTAGTAGCACTTAACTTGATCTTGAAATTTCTATGATCTCACCTTAATCTATTAGTGGAGTAGAGGAAGAACATTCAGCATATTGGAAAGCATTTGGCAAGGGAACTGCATGGTGCTGCAGTCTGGTGTGCATGTCAGGTGACTACTCTCTGAGAATGTTGTACCTGAAAAACCTGTTATGATTATGATCTCTTGAGAAAGAGAATTTTGTTAATGTACTTTTTGTGAAAAAATCTGAACACATACCTAGGTTTGAAAATATAAGAGAATGGTTTTATATTTTTATATTGATTTGCTGTGATGCCTAAGCAGAGAATGCAGCTTTTCTTTAATCATATCTCATAGCCATCTTCAGACTTGGCTCCTTGATATACTGTCAGTAATCCGATCAACCACCATAACTTGCATGGTGAATTGCAATGGGCTTATAGCCTTTCACTCGCAAATAGACAATCTGACTACTGCAAGTTTTCCTTCTATGATTTTAGCCACTCATCTAGTTTGCACATCACATGGAATTAATGAGATAAATAAAACAAATCTATAAACTTGTCAGTAGTCAAATTTTATAAAAGCTTGAAACATACAGTATTGCCAAGCCCCAGAGTATAAAAATGAAAAACTGTAGCAAAAACAAATCAAAACTGCCAAGTAAAAATCATAACTTTTTAAGATTGTCAAATAGCTTCAGATTCTATGCTGCCTTTATAGCAATCACATCGTTTTTACACACATTTCCCATACCTTCTTCTTCTACTATGACAGCGGTAAAAGATACATTGGTTAGCATTGCACAAAGCATCAACTCAGAAGCAAGGAGGCTAGAATAAAAATTGTACCACCTCTATATCTTCAATTGGGGGTCAGGGGTTTTGAACCTCTGTCTTGCCATTAGAAGGTTATCTTTCTTAAGTATAAAAGGAATATATATCTCATTATTTTTCAAAATTTTTGTGACACTGTCACCAAATAATAGCTGACAAAAATCTCTTAGAAGTTGGGAATACATGCTTAGAAATTTATGCAGTAGCATTTTGTCAGTATTCAACCAATTCATCCTTGGCTTATCATGTAAACACACATGTTTATACCAGCTTGGAAACAAGTCCACATCTAATTTAGCCACTTGCGCAGCCACTGTTCACAATGGGCAAGGTACAGACCGTACCCAACCAACCTGTGCTTGTAAAACTCAAAACACAATGTCCAACATTAGATGTGATTCTGCAATTGGACAACCTTTTGGTAAATAATCCTCAGTGTACTAAGAATTACGTTGACAACCAATTTAAGATTGTCAGTCGGGCTCGCAGTTTGGTGCATTTGTCTGTACTGGAAGCTACATGTGTTAATATACAGGGTACTGTTCTTTGCAGACAGAAAGAAAATGTACACACTTTGCACCTGTTTCAGCTAAACGAAATAAGTGACAGCCATTCGCTGATTCATTCCTCATGGCAATGCCTTGACCAGGGTCCACTTGCCAACCAAGCAGCACATTCTACTCCAAAAGTATAAATTGTTGTTTTCCCTTGTATTGATTTTCTTGCTAAGTGTTCTGATGAGTGCAAGATGAAAAGCTTCAACATGCCTCTTTATTCAGCAATACTCAAGCATCTATTTTGTTAGTGCCTGAGCATTCAAGCCAGAATCATTTTGGTAATTTGGTAGTTTTCTAAATTTAAAAGTACAGTTTATTGAGAATAGTTATAATGTGCTTTTAATAACTTATGATGTAACAAAGCTAGTGTTTTAGGTTTGAAAACTTCATTACTATATACAGCCAGCAAACAGAGCAAGATCACAATCAAAACTCTTATGGCGACTGTGTATATTGTTGCAATGTTGGGGACTCAGCATTAAAATTCCAAAGATTGTTTATATTGGCCAGATCTTATGTGGCACTGAATTGTCTCAAATCTGAATCATCACTTCTGGTGGGGCTTCATTGATCCAAAGGCAATTCTGAGTTCCTGATTCAGATTATTTCAACAGCAAACAAGAATTAAAGTTTTTAATAGATGTAATTTTCATTTGTTACTATAAATGAGCTATTACGATTGTCAATATTTCTCTATGCCTTAAAAATAAAGAAATTAGATTTGAGGAAGAACTACCTGTACTTCTCCAGTGTTGCTTGTGGGCAGGGAGTTGATTCAAAGCACTCTACATTAAGGAGGGAAAAATATTGGACAGAAAAGAGGGAAATGAAGAGGGTAAAAGGACAATAGCATGATTAACAAAAGATTTTGTTTCTTTATTCAATTTAATTTTCCAGTTTTATCTTGTTTTAAACAACCAGGCCTTGCTGCAGACTCATGATGTCGTGGCACATGAGGTGTACAGTGATGAAGCACTGAGAGTTACACCACCACCAACTTCTCCTTATTTGAACGGTGACTCACCAGAAAGTGCAAACGGAGACATGGACATGGAAAATGTAACACGTGTTCGGCTGGTCCAGTTCCAGAAAAACACAGATGAACCTATGGTAATATAGGATGCCACTCTCTAGTTTTCTAATTACTTTTACTAAATTTTTTGTCTATATGCGTTAGCAGAGGTATCTAATCATTACAACTGTAATTTAGTTCACATGAGACACCACAGCAGTAAAAATAAGCAACTAAATTAGTCATTTTTTCTTTGTTCTCTTGTATGGGCACTTTAAATGATGATGAACTTCTTTTCAGTAGAAGTAGTAACTGCTACCTCTTAATATAAAAAATCTGAAAGAGAAATGAATAAAGATCAATGTAGATTAACTAGACTGTGAACAGTCTAGACAAATGCATTTTTTACGTTGATTTAGAACACAAATTTACAAATTAGCCACTCTTAACACTGTGAGAATCCCATTGTTGCTACTGCCTAGTTGTGGGCATTAACTCAGGCATATAATGAAATTATATTTTGGTAAGAATAATATTGTGCAAGAGTTCACATTGCCTTTATTTATCAAGTTATTAATTAACCCTTTTCCAAGCCCACTGGTTTTTACTACACAGTATATTTAGAGCATTAAATTGCAACAATGCATTTGTTTGAATTACATCATTGATAAATTTTCACAATTTTATAGCTGACTTGAAACACCAAATATTTTTGATTACACAAGTGTGAAAATTGTCCAAGATTCCTGTTTCCACTGCAAAAATGTGTGTGGATCTTGGCTGTGGACAGGATTCAGTTCAGCTATGATGTTTTGCAAATGATTAACCTGACGACTAATACTTGTAACCAGTAACTGCAAATGAACTGCTGAACAGTAGAATGTTATGGAAAGGAAGAATATCAGTTTACCTCTGTTCATACACCAACTGGTTGAAGTGGAAAGGAGTCATAGTAGATGCGTTGGAATATAGATGTGTGAAATAATTATAATAATTTGTAATACCACTGTATACTACACCTATAAATGAAATATAATACTATACAAAATAAGACACCAGTGCCACCTTGTGATGTAAACCTAGACTTGAAATTTCTGCTACAAGACAGTTATATACCTAGGATGACCAAATTAGGGTTTTTATGCAAGACTATATTTTTTTTAAAAACTGAACAATAAAACTCTATAGAAAAATGGTTGCAACAGGACCTTTTGTCTAACACAGGAAATACTTCCAACTGGAACTTCCTGTCCATAGTGATCCGCAACATTGAAGTCAGCACAGTATTCAAAAGCCCAGGTGGGTCAAGTGAAGTTTTCAACTCCAGTACTACTGCTCAGCTGACCATAATGATAAATGACCTTTCAGCTGAAAGTTATCATTTAAATTTAGTTTCCCTCTCTCTTTGTAAATTCCAAGATTGGTTTTGGGATTTCGAAGTGATTTTTGTCAGGAAGTACACTGCTTTGACCAGGTTTCAGATCAAAAAGGTTATTCTTCAAAGGAAACTGATTTTAGAGATTATTTTTGAATGGATTCTATTGTCTAAATTTTTGATATAAAATGTTCAAATGAATTTAGTATAGCTCTTATAAGGAAGTTGTTTATTGGAATGATATAAAAGCTTTTGCTATCTTGTACACTACTTCCAAACATGATATTTATATAATATATTATGAAGTAATGCACCTGCAAAACTTTGTTTATCTTTATTCTTTACTATGCTAAATAAACTCATTGGTTTAAATGAGTTTAATTAAACATTTTTGCATTTTCATATTTCAGAGCAATATGCTTCTTACCACTTCCAAATCAATAATTAAAATTGTAATATAAATTATGCTTTATAAGTTAGTTCTTCCAAATATTTATGATTAAATACAACTACTTTATAATTATATGAACATAAGAAATAGCAGGAGAAGACCAAGCGGCCTGACGAGCCTGCTCCACCATTCAGTATGATCATGGCTAACCTTGGGCTCCAACTCCACTTTCCTACCTGCTCCTCATGTGGGATTCACTGAGACCAAAAGTTCATCTATCTCAGCCTTAAATATATTCAATGATGGTGCATTCACATCCCTATGGGGTAGAGAATTCCAAAGACTCTCAACCCCTGAATGAAGAAATTTCTCCCCATCTCAGCCCTTTATGACCAGCTGCTGATCCTGAGACTGTTTCCTAGATTCCCCAGCCAGGGTGAACAACGTCTCAGTATCTACACTGCCAAGCCCCTTCATAATCTTGAATGTTCCAATGAGATCACCTCTCATTCTTTTAAACTCCAGAGAATATAGACCCAATTTACTTGGCCTCTAGCCATAGGTCAACCCTCTCAATGCAAGGACTTTGTAAAGCTTTGCTGTATCTCTCCCATGCAAGTATACCCTTCTTTAAAGATGGGAAACAAAATTATGCACAGTATTCCAGGTGTGGTCTCACCAAAGCCACCTACAATTGTAGCAAGACTTCCTTACTTTTGTACTCCACTCTCCTTACAGTAAAGACCAACATACATTTGCTTTCCGAATTGCTTTGCCGTACCTGCACGCTAAGCTCTGGTATTCCTTGTACCAGTACATCCAAGTCTCTCTGAAAATCAACATTTATAAGTTGCATGCCTTTTTAAAAAAAAAGCATTCTGCTTTTCTAGTCTGATGACCAAAGTGTATAACCTCACACTTGCCCACGTTATACTTTGCCTCCAAAGTTGCCCACCCTCTTAACCTGTCGATATCTCTTTGTAGCCTCTTTATATCCTCCTCAGGGCTTGCATTCCCACTCATTTTGTATCATCAGCAAACTTAGATACATTAATCTGTCTCTTCATCCAAGTTATTAATATAGATTGTAAATAGCTGAGGTCTCAGCTCTGATCCTTGCAGCCCTCTTCTAGTCACAGCCTGCCAACTTGAAAATTACCTATTTTCCTTGTTCTCTGCTTCCTGTCTGTTAACCAATGCTCTATCCATGCTAATACCTCTCCCAACCTTGAGTCCTTATCTTGTGTGTTAATCTTTTGTGTGGCACCTTATCAAATGCCTTCTAGGAATCCAAGTATACTACATCTGTTGTTCCCTTATATCTACCCTACTAGTTAGATCCTCAAAAAACTCTAATACATTTGCCATTCCCTTTCATAAAACCATGTTAAGTTGTTCAATTCATGCTATGCTTTTCTAAGTGCATTGTTAAGATTTCCTTAATAGTAGATTCTGTTATATAGCGTTATGCAAATTATAGTAAAATCTTTTACGCTTTTTCAGTTTTATAACATGAGAAGATAGAAAATGTAAACAACATCAACAAAATATCCATCTTCCGTTGTACACATATTTAGTCCCATAATATAAATTCAATTCTGAATATTGGTCCAATCTCTGTTTGCCTCCAAATTATTTTTATGGGATCTTGTGTAGTGTAGCACAAATATGTCTGCAGTTTGCTACTGTAATTGTAAAGGATACCATAAAGTGGATATTCTATGTTAAGAAAGACAGACCCTAATTTAGGAATATTGATTCCTGAAAGATGCAATCATATTTAGTGTCTGACTCCAGTGATGGAATGTAAGTTTCTACCATGGATAGCAAGCTCCCAATTTCCTTTTATGCCATTTTAGGGAACCCCTAAGCAGAAACTATGTACTTCCCACAAAGAGGGTGGAAGTAAGGGCGCATGGCAAATCAACCCAGACATCTCATTGTAGCTAATCACTGAACCATATAGCTCTTGACCAAGCATGACACATCTCTCATTCCCTCACTCTTTCATTCTTTCTTTGTTCCATTATCAATCTTCATTATCATCAGCTATCTTTTTCTATCACTATCTATCTCCATTTCTACCTTGAGATATATCTCTATACATAGAACGTGGGTACTGTTTCTGCCAACTATAGAATGTTCCTTAGAATACATCACAGATATAGGGCAGAATTTTGTCGTCGGCGAGCAGGGGGTGGGGCCCACTCGCTGATGCGTAAAATTACGCGGGATGACGTCAGGTGGAACCCCTGATGTCATCCTGCCCCATTTAAATTTTCAGGAAGGCGGGGACGCAGCAAAATCAGCTGCAGGCCTGCCGACCTGTCATTGACCAATTGAGACCATTGACAGGATCATTTAAACAATTAAGGGACCTGCCCGTCCAACCTTAAGGTTGGCGGGCAGGCCAGGAGTCCCGGCGGCAAACAGAAAAAACATGAAACCTCATCCATTAGCGGGATGAGGTTTCATGCAGGGTTTTAAAAAGTTTAATAAAGTTATAGTGTAAATTATGAACATGTCCCATCTCATGTGACGTTGTCACATGAGGGGGCATGTTAGGGAATTTTTTCTTTCTATTTTTAATCTTTTTCAAAGTGAAAACGATCTCCCTGAGGCAGCACTCTCGCTTTTGGGGAATCCACCCCGCCCACACAGGAAGCGCATAGTGCTTCCCGCTGGATGTCAAGCTGGGCGGGCCTTAATTGGCCCACCCATGTAAAATGGCGGCAGGGCCCGCTTCTCCAGCGGGGATCGGCTCCCCGCCCGCTGGAGATTGGGTCGCGCCCGCCCGCCCAACAGGCAGAAAATTCTGCCCATAATGTTTGTATGTGGCAAAATATTAAAATGTTTAGCTTTGAAACGGTTTTGTATACAGCTGTTATATTTCTAATTAATTATGTCTTATGCCATGTTAATTTTCTCCATATTCCTTTACCTAGGGGATCACTTTAAAAATGAATGAGTTGAACCACTGTATCGTAGCAAGGATAATGCATGGAGGAATGATCCATAGACAAGGTAAGTATTAGAAAGTCTATATGCATCCACAAATTTAGCCATTACCGTTCCAATAAATTAAAGTTGTATTCATATTTCTGGGGGTAATGTTCAGTCTATAATTTTTTCATCAATGTTTTGCCCTATGCTTCCAAGGGACAGTGTTACAAAGAATTAATAAGTATGAGTCAAAAAGAAAACTCAGGGAAAACTTTCTCACACGTGGGACAGTGGAATAACTTATTAAAGAAAACTATTGAAACAGACACTATGGGCAGAATTTTGCCCTCGATGGGCGGGTGGGCCCCACCGGCTCAGCGGCGGGCGGGCAGCTGATTGCCGCCAAAACTGGCCCCGCTGCCATTTTAAGTGGGCGGGCCAATTAAGGCCCTACGCTATACACTTCCTGTGCGGAGGGGAGGGATTCCACAGCTGTCAGAGTGCGCTCTTTTGCGCACGCGTGCGAAAGAGCGCACATCTCCCTGAGGCAAAGCAATGCTTCAGGGAGATTGCTGAAAGGCTGGCAAATATAAAAAATAGAACAATAAAAAATTCATTAACATGTCCACCTCATGTGAAAATGTCACACGAGATGGGACATGTTAACGAAATAAACAAAAACTTTATTAAACATTTTTAAAACCTCCATCAAACCTCATCCTGCCACTGGATGAAGTTTGTAAAAAAAAAAATCACCTACCCGCCTGCCCATTGGGCCCGTGCGCCGAGCCGAAGTTCGCACGGGCCCCTCAAAATTGTCAACGATTGGCAAGTTAGGGCCTTAATGAGGCTTTTAATTAATGTCCAGCTGCATAGCCCGCCCACCGACCGAAATATCGTGATGCTGCACGCTGATGTCGGGACGCTCGTGTGACGTCAGCGTGCGACATTTTAAGTGCTGGCGTGCGGGCTCTGCCACCTGCACGCCAGCCAGAAGATTCTGCCCTATGTGTGTGTTCATGAGATGCATTTCTGGAAAGGGAAGAGTTTGATTTATGAAGAAGGAAATGAGATTTTCCTGTGCCTAATTAAGAAACTTAAGTTCTTACCTGACTCTTTTTAAACTTGTAGGAACACTCCATGTTGGTGATGAAATCAGAGAAATAAATGGCATCAGTGTAGCTAACCAGACAGTGGAGCAGCTTCAAAAGATGCTTGTGAGTATATAGGAGCAGCTTTGCTTTTTTAAGGCCAATATTAAGTTTGAAATTTTTTAATGAGTTGGATTTGTATTTTGCCTGGATATTAGGGATGTAAGGACTGGGCAGTGTTGTCCTTTCACCTCTGAGCTCTACACATAAATCACGTAAAATAGACTGGTTGAGTTTACTCTTTCTGCTGGTTAGACAAATAAAATTATCCATTGATACAAGTTTGACCTTATTCACCTTATAGAGCACGAGTATTATTGATGTGCGTTTAACACATTATTGGGGGAATTTTAAGCAACTTTATTCGCATTTGGATGCAATTGTTAGAAATTTCAGGTCTGAACAAAGTATTCTCTCTGGTTTAGCAAAACCAATTTTTCCTCCATTGTGCACAAACCCTCCCCACCTCACCCTAAGAAGACCCCATATCTCCCACATGCAGGAACATACTTTTACTGTCCAACAAATGAACCCAATTGTGTGATCCAGAGAGCATAACAGTAAGACCCCTTATGTGTACTGGCTTCTGCAACACCATATATATCTCTCCAATCTTTCCAATGGCAGATTGACCAACACCATACTAAGTGAAAGGTGCATTATGAACCAACAAATTGTATTATATAACCTGTAGTATATTATTGAATAGAAAACAGTTGTCTGTGAAATTCAATCTATTTCCTATTGTACTTCACATCGTGGAAGATATCAAAGTGTGCCATTCTAACTCTGTGAATGAGATAAACTTACATTACAAAAGCTAATAATCTCTGAAACTAACTGGCACTAACCTTTACCACCACAAATCACATCTGATGATGCCTCAGCTTTGAGTCTTTCATAGCTTTCCTCTGACTGTAGAGAAAACTAAACCCTTATTAATATTACATTGTTCCAGCTTCTAAAATCTGCATACTGCATTTATTCCATCACAGGGGAAGCTAAAAGCTGCCCTTCCCCTGCTCACATTTGAGGGTTGTAGGGTTGTCTCCTCATTAAGCTTCCAATCATATCTTGAATAAGGAACTTCATTCCCCCTCCTGGGGCAGGATTTTCCCGTAGGTGAGCGGGGGGCGTGGCCCGCTCGCCAACACGTAAAATGACACGTGGTGACATCAGGCGGAACCCCTGACGTCACCGCGCCCTATTTAAATTTTCCAGTAGACGAGACCATTGACAGTAATTCAAGTAATTAGTGGACCTGCCCATCCAACCTTAAGGTTGGCGGACAGACCAGGAGCCCCAGCGAGAATGAGAAAAACCTCATCACGGGTGGGATGAGGTTTCATGTAGGTTTTGAAAAATTTTAATAAAGATTTTGTAAAAATTATGGACATCTCCCAACTCATGTGACAGTATCACATGAGGGGACATGTTAGAGAAATTTTATTTTTCTGTTTTTAACTTTTTTACATTTAGTGCCGATCTCCCTGAGGCTGCACTTAGCCTCAGGGAGATGAGTGCACTCCTTCGTGAGCATGTGCAAAAGAGCGCACTCTTGATTTTGGGATTCCCACCCCGGCCCACACATGAAGCACATAGCGCTTCTGAGCGGACGTCACGCTGGGCAGGCCTTAATTGGCCCATCCACATAAAATGGTGCCACGTCCCCAATTGGCAGCGTGCCTGTGTGCGCCTACCTTTCAACTTCGCCCTTGACGGGGGGAAATCCTGGCCCTGGTGTAGAAAACATGGCACCTACATAAAATCATTGTTGTGCTTCATGAAAGGGTAATTTTAATATTGCTAATGCAACTACAAGGGGTGCAGTGATGATTCCCATTATTTCAAACCAATGCATTATCCAAGGATTCTGAGGATGGTGTTATGCCTACCAATTTGCCCTCACCAACATCCCAGATAGCTCACATGTTTTGGGGAGTTAACAATTTGGGATCCAAATTGGACAGTACAAGGGCAGTACCGTCTTGAGATGCAGCTAGGCAGAAGTTTTCTCTTTAATTAATGTGTGGGAAGTAAGTAAGTAGACTTGCATTCTTGTGTTTGGTGCCAATGGGAATGTTTAAGTTGGCGATAGAGACATGTCAGTGCAGTGTGGAATATGATATGTCAGCTCTCATATGTCAGTGTATCCATCGTCAGCACATTTCCCCTAACTGTCAGAAAACCAACCTTCTGGAAGTGGAGGATCTCTGCTCAAGCATCAATTGACCATAAGAGAGTATAAGGGCTGTTTTCTGGATTGTATTTTCTAAATGTGGTCACCAAAGAGGCAATGCTGCGTCACTCAGAGCCAGCAGATACTGTAGGAAGAGATAAGTGGATCATCAACACGAGGGATAAGAGAGAGAGACAATGCTCATAGATACCAGGAACCCTGGGCTGAATTTTGCCGTCGGCGAACAGGGGGCGGGGCCTGTTCACCGACGCAAAATCAGCTGCGGGCCCGCCGACCTGTCAGTGGCCAATTGAGGCCATTGACAAGATCATTAAAATAATTAAAGGACCTGCCCGTCCAACCTTAAGGTTGGCGGGCAGGCCAGGAGCCCCAGCGGGGAATAGAAAAAACATGAAACCTCATCCACTGGCAGGATGAGGATTCATGTAGGGATTTAAAAAATTTAATAAAGTTTTAGTGAAATTTATGAACATGTCCCATCTCATTTGACATTGTCACAAGAGGGAGATGTTAAGGATTTTTTTTTTCTATTTTTAATGTTTTCACAACTGTCAGCAATCTCCCTGAGGCAGCACTTAGCCTCAGAAAGATGTGCACTCTTTCGCGCACATGCGCGATTTGGGGAATCCCCCGCCCGCACAGGAAGCGCATAGTGCTTCCCACCTTAATTGGCCCACCCACTTAAAATGGCGGCAGAGCCCACTTCTCTGGCGGGGATCAGCTCCCCGCCCGCCGGAGATTGGTTCGGGCCCGCCCGCACAGTAGGCAGAAAATTCTGCCCCCTGAATTGCTGGAGTTGTTGAAAAGAGACAAATGGCTGGATTCTCCTCTTCCTAGTGAATACCAGCATGGAGCAGGCTCCACCTGATGCTGCCATGAATCTGACCCATTTTCTTCAGTGGGGCCTGTTTGTTTATGCAAGGTAGGGCGGCAACAGCAACCTTGCCAACAGGAGTGAATGTGTCAGTGTCCGGTGGACCTACAGCACTATCAGCTAAACCTTCTTCTACTCTAGCAGCTTTATTAATCTTAATCTCCCTCTTTAGTCTCAAACCTATACTTGCCCCAGCCTTCCACATTTTAGGTTTGTATCCATCCCAACCACTCTGCTTACACTGTTTATGGAAGTAGACCTGTTTAGAATTAGGCAAAGGTTGCCCTGTCTCTTTTTTATTGTCTTCTTTGCTTCAGTGCTCCAACTCTGTGATTTTTGTGTACACCCTTTGCTTTAAATAGTATAATGTTTGATTGGCCAACAATTGCTTTTACAGATGTTAAACAGTAATGACTTAATAGTTTCACTAAACTCTAATCCTCTGTTCTACAAGGTAGGCTTTTAAAAATCATCAAAAATTTCTCCTTCAGGGAACTTTGCCAGTTACCCAGTTAATAGGATTATGTAAGTAGCTATCTCCAGTGTTGGCAAATACGTGTACCAGGAGACAAAACAATATTCTTTCACCCCTATGACCTGCATTTGAGTCTGACTTAGACCAGTCTGCTGTATGTCAGAGTCCTGTGTGAAATGAAATTGGTTCAACTCAAGCCATTTCTTCATGAGTAGAGATCAATGGCACAGCTGCCCATAATTCACTTCAGTGTAATACTAAATTGTCAATTTTATTCAGTTAGACCAAAAGGATGTGTGATGTGCAAAGAGAATAAAATTCATATGGATGCAATAAAAATACCTTTTTCAGTTTGATGGGATAGAACAGATGCAGATAAACTCTGCATGGGCCATGCTGTGGTTATATTAATCTAAGGAATAAATTCCTTTTCCCAGATAGAAAGTACAATTCCCTCACCCCTGGAGGGATTTAACAGTTCAAGCGGATACCTATTTAACTATATTTTTCACCTCCCTTGCCACCTTAGAAGATTTGTGCACATATTCTCCCATGCCTTTCTGTTCCTGCACCCTTTAGAATTGTACCCTTTAGTTTATTTGTCTCTTCTCATTCTTCCAAAATTTATCACTTTACATTTCTCTGAATTAAATTTCATCTGCTATGTGTCCACCAATTCCAGCAGCCTACCTGTGTGCTCTTAAAGTCTATCACTATCCTCCTCACAGTTCACAATGCCTGCAAGTTTAGTGTCATCTGCAAAGTTTGAAATTGTGCTCTGGACGCCTAAGTCTAGGTCATTAATATAGATCAAGGACAGAATTTTCTGCCTGTCAGTTGGGCGGAGTGGGTGCACACCTGATCGGCGCCCCCGATCGGGTCCACGCCGCCATTTTACATGGGTGGGCCAATTAAGGCCCGCCCAGCATGATGCATACCCAGAAGCGCTGAGTGCTCCCTGTGTGGGCGGTGTGGGGGTTGCCTGAGTCGAGAGTGTGCTCTTTCGCGCATGTACGCGAAAGAGCGCAGAAATTCCCCTGAGGTACAGAGGTGCCTCAGGGAGATTAGTTTTAAGTCCAAAAAGTTTAATAAAATGGCAAGAAAATTTTTCTGACATGTCCTCTCATGTAAAACTGTCACATGAGCTGGGACATGTGCATTAATTTCAATAAAAATTTAAAATCATTCATGAAACCTCATCCCGTCCATGGATGAGGTTCCATGAAATATGTGAAGACCGCCTGGGCTCTTTGCCTGCTGCCAACCTTAAGGTTGGATGGGCAGCTCCGTTAACTATTTTAATTGACAGTTCAATGGCTTTAATAGGCCTTTGATAGTTCGGTGGGCGTGCAGCCTACTCGGCTGCACGCCTGGCAAACTGAAAGTCTGAATGACGCGCCATGGCGTCGGGATGCACACCCAATGTCACCAGCATCATTTCACACCTCAGCGAGTGGCCCCATCTGTGCTTGCCGAGCTGAAAGTTCAGCCCCAAGAAAAACAGCAGTCAGTCCTACTACTCACCCCTGAGGAACACAACTTTATACTTTCTACCAGTCCAAGAAATAACTGTTTACCACAATTCTCTGTTTCCTATCACTCAGCCTACTTTGTATCTGTGCCACCACTGTCCCTTTTGTTCCATGGGCCTCAAATTTGCTGACAAACCTATTATGAAGCACTTTATCAAATGCCTTTTGAAGGTCCATATACACCACATTAACCACATTACTCGCTGCCACCTCATCAAAAATTCAGTTGAATTAGTTAAACACAATTTGCCTTTAACAAATCCTTAATTAAGCCTCCTTGTCCATGCGATTGATAATTTTGTCCCAGATTATCTTTTCTAAAAGCTTTCCAACCAACAAGGTTAAACTGACTGAACTATAATTGCTGGGTTTATCCTTATACTGTTTTTTGAATGAGGGTGTAACATTTGCATTTCTCCAGCCCTCTGGCACTACCCCCATATCTAAGGAGAATTGGAAGTCTGGTCCTGGTGACATCAATGTTAAGTACAGTCAACTTTTCTAATAGCTGTTCTTTATCAATTTTTACCCATCCAGTCTCTCAATTACCTCTTCCTCTCTGTGATTTTGGCACCATCTTCTTCATGGGTAAAAGCAGATGCAAAGTATTCATTTAGCACCTCAGCCATGCCTCCATGTGTAAATCCACAATTGGCCATAATCCATATTGGCCCCACTCCTCCTCTAACCAACCTTTTACTATTTATATCCCTGTAAAAGATTTTTGGATTCCCCTTTGTGTTAGTTGCCAGTCTCGTCTTGCACTCTGGGCAGAATTTTGCCGTCAGTGAGCAGGGGGCAAGGCCCACTCGCCGATGCTTAAAATGACGCAGGATGACAACGGGCGGAACCCCAGACGTCATCCCGCCCCATTTAAATTTTCAGGAAGGCAGACCCGCAGCAAAGTCAGCTGCAGGCCCACCGACCTGTCAATCGCCAATTGAGGCCATTGACAGGATCAGTTATACAATTAAAGGACCTGCCCGTCCAACCTTAAGGTTGGCAGGCAGGCCAGGAGCCTCATTCACCGGCAGGATGAGGTTTCATGTAAGGTTTAAAAAAGTTTAATAAACTTATTATGTACATTATGAACATGTCCCATCTCATGTGACATTGTCACATGAGGGGGACATGTTAAGGAATTTTTTTTTTCTATTTTTAATATTTTTAAAGGTGTCAGTGATCTCCCTGAGGCAGCACTTAGCCTCAGGGAGATGTGCGCTCTTCCGTGCGCATGCGCAAAAGATCGCATTCTCACTTTTGGGGAATCCCCCTGCCCGCACAGGAAGCGCATAGCGCTTCCCACTGGACGTCACGCTGGGCGGGCCTTAATTGGCCCACCCACGTAAAATGGCAGCGGAGCCCGCTTCTCCAGCAGGGATTGACTCCCTGCCTGCCAGAGATTGGGTTTGGCCCACCTGCCTAACAGGCAGAAAATTCTGCCCTTTTTTTTTTCCCTTTATTGCTGCCCTTTTTCACTGCCCCCAAACTTTCTATAGTCAGCCTGATTGTCATTTGTACTATCAACCTGACATCTGTCAGTACGGACCCTTTTTCTGCTTCAATGTGCTCTGTATTTCTTTCAAAAACCCAGGGAGCTCCAGTTTCGGTTGCCCTATATTTTCCTTGAATGTGCCTGGAATGTACCCAGATCATCTCTTTAATATTCCCTTCCTTGTTGGATCAGAAATGTACTGATCAAGAAAATTCTCCTGAGTACACTTCAGAAATTCTTCACCCCCTCTGCTCTTTACACTATAGCTATCCCAGTTTATGTTACTATTATTAAAGTTCCCCATTATTATTACTCTATAGTCTGGCACTTCTCTGTAATTTGCCTGCAGATTTGCTCCTCTAAATCTTTCTTACTAGTTCGTGGACTGCACCCAGAAGAGTAATGACTCCTCTATTGTCTCTTAATTCTAACCAAATAGATAATGTCACTGACTGCTCCAACAAATGGTCTCTCTCCAACACTGTAATATTCTCCTTATTCAACCCTGCCACACCACCTGCCTCCTTTTCTTCCCTATCTTTCCTGATCATTTTGTCTTCAAGAATCTTTAATACTCAGTTCTGCCCCTTTTTGAGCCAGGTCTTCATTGTTGCCACAACATGATATTCCCTTGTGGCTATTTGCAGTTATAGCTGATCAACCTCCTTTACCAAACACCATTCATTTACACACATGCACTGTATATCTGAATTACATCTTGCTGTATTTCCTCTAAGTCTGACCCCACCTAATACTCCACTATCTCTTACACCAGTGCTATCTCCTCCCAATCCTTTGTGTGCCTTGTTTATTGTTTCTGATGCAACATCCTGGTCCCTATTCCGTACCACCAAGTTAGCTTAAACATTTGCTACAGCACCAGCAAATCATCCCTTGAGGACAGGCTTATCCAACGTTTTTGCTCAGGGGCCACATTTGCATATTTTTCTCACTCAAGGGGCTGATGAGCAAATTTCAGAGAACTAAAGCTTGGCCCAACAATAAACTAAATTTCCAAAAAAATTTGAGGTTTTAAAGAAAGAAACAATTGCTGAGCAAAGGTGCAACAATGTCATAGCAATACATTGTTAAGTTAAAAAAGAGTAATTAATAAAAATGACCAGTGTTTGAGAGGGCCAGGGTGTGTGTCCAGCTCACTCCCAGTCTTTGGGTGCTCACTCACTTCCCCTCATCCACTGTGAGTGGGTGCATGTGTATCTGTTGGTGTGTGGCGGTGAGAATGAGTGAGAAACCTGAAACTGGGCAGAAGGCAGACTCTCACTACCCCCTCCCAACACACACACACACACACACACCCCACAGACACACACACACCCCCCACACACACACACACACACACACACACACACACAAACACGCTCTCAGTCCCTTGCACTACCCCTCCCCCACACACAGCCCCTCACACTAACCCCCTCACACATGGTCACTCCGGCCCTTGCACTCCACCCCACACACACGCATAGTCACTCAGTCTCTTGCATTTTCCCAAGCCATACGCGCACACACATTCTCTCTCACTACCCCACACAGGCACACACAGTCAGTCACTCACTCTCCACACTGTCCCCGCCCATACACACACACACACACACACACGCACACAGGTACACACACCCCCACACACTCAGTCACTCGCTTTCACTCCCACACTCAGAAACTCTCACATACACATGCACACACACACGCACACATGCACACACACACGCACACACACACAGACGCGCACACACACACACTCACACTCTCAAACACACACACTCATTCCCACACACATGCTCTCAGGCACACTCTCTCACTCCTGCACACACACTGTCACTCCATCACGCCCATACTCACTCCTACACACACACACACACACACACACACACACACACACACACACACACACACACACACACACACACACACACACACACACACACTCTCATTCCCTCACGCCCATACACACTCACTCTCTCCTGCACACTCACTCTCTTCCACACACTCTAACTCCCCAACCTCCGCCCATCAAAACTTTGCTCTCCTCAGGCCTAATGTACCTGGCTCTGCAGGCTCCAGTCCCATCATTGCTTGCCTCCACGGGCTCCAGCCTCACCGCTGCTTCGCTTCCCTTGATCCAGCAGCCTCAACACACTCACCAACGCCAGAGTTTGCTACTCCCAGCAAATGTGGGAGAACCAGCCTGTGATTGGAGCAGCAGCACCATGCAGAATCTTCCACTGAAACTCACCTGTTTGGCTGAAATTTTGAAAACTGGCTCCGGGGGCCACATAGAGGAACCTCAAGGGCTGCATTCAGCCTGTGGGATGTATGTTGGACGAGCTTGTTCTACACCATCTCTCCAGCCACCCATTCATCTGCTCTATCACCCTATTTCTATACCCACTGATGTATGGCACCAGGAGTGATCCAGAGATGACTACCTTTCAGGTCCTTCTTGCAAGCCTTCTTCCTAGCGCCCTAAAATCTGCATGCAGGACCTCATCCCTCTTTCTACCTATGTTGTTGGTACTGATATGGACTACAGTCTCTGGCTATTTACCCTCCCCATTTAAGAGACATAGAGTACAAAAGCTGGGAAGTTATGATAAACCTTTATAAAACACTGGTTTGGCCTCAATTGAAGTATTAGGTCCAGCTCTGGACAGCACGCTTTAGGAAGGATGTGATGGCTTTAGAGAGGATGCAGGAAGTATTTACAAGAATGATTCTGGGGATGAAGGACTCAGTTATGTGGATAAATTGGAGAAGCTGGCATAGTTCTCCATAGATAAGAGAAGGTTGAGAGGAGATTTGAAAGGGATGCTCAAAATCGTGAGGGGTCTGGGCAGAGTAGATACCCAGGGTAATGCCCTGAGGACTCAGGTTCAAATTTCACGACGGCAAATGGTAGAATTTGAATTCAATAAAAATCTGGAATTAAAAGTCTAATGATGACCACGAAACCATTGTCAATTGTCGTAAAAATCCATCTGGTTCACTAATGTCCTTTATGGAAGGAAATCTACTGCCCTTACCTGGTCTGGCCTACATGTGACTCCAGACTCACAGAAATGTGGTTGACTCTTCATTGCCCTCTGAACAAGGGCAATTAGGGATGGGCAATAAATGCTGGCATAGCCAGCGATGCCCACATCCCATGAACAATTTAAAAAGATAGAAATAAATTGTTCCCTTTGGCAGAGAACCAGAGGGCATAGATTTAAGGTGATGGCAACAGAACTAAAGGGAACATGAGAAAACATATTTTTATGCAGAGAATGGTTAAGGCCTGGAATTCACTACCTGAGGGTGGTGGAAAGGAATTCAGTTTTGGCTTTCAAAAAGGAATTGGATAAACACCTGAAGATCAAAGTTTTGTGGGTTACAGAAAAAGGGGGGAATGGAACTAGCTGAATTAAGCTTGCAGAGAGTCAGTTTGGACTCAACAGGCCAAATGGCCTCTTGTGCTATTACCATTCCATGCCATACGTTCCTTTCTGGTCCAGAAACTCAACGGGAAAAATGGCCCAACCATGGCTAACAAAAGAAATTTAAGATAGTATTAGATCCAAAGAAGAGTTAAATAGAGCTGCTAGAAAAAGTAGCAAGCCTGAGGATTGGGAGCAGTTTAGAATGCAGAAAAGGAGGACTAAGAGGTTGATTAATAGGGGAAAAGTAGAGTATGAGAGTGATCCTGCAAGGAACATAAAAGCAGATTGTAAAAGCTTCTATTAAGAAGAAAAAGATTGGTGAAGAACAAATGTAGGCACATTACAGTCCAAAATGGAGAATTTATAATAGAGAACAAGGAAATGGCAGAGCAATTTAAACAACTACTTTAGTTCTGTCTTCACAGAGGAAGAGACAAATAATTTCCCAGAAATGCTAAGGAATCGAGGGTCTAGTGAGAAGGAGGAATTGAGACAAATTAGTATTACTAAAAAAACAGTGCTGGAGAAATTAATGGGACTGAAAGCCAATAAATACCCAGGGCCTGATAATCTACATCCCAGGGTACTAAAGGAGGTGGCCATGGAAATGGTGGATGCGTTGGTTGTCATCTTCTAAAATTCTGTAGATTCTGGAACAGTCCTGGCAAATGTGAGGGTGGCAAATGTAACCCCACTATTTAAAAAAGGAGGGAGGGGAAAAACAGCGAATTATAGACCAGTTAGCCTAACATCAGTAGTAGGGAAAATGCTGGAGTCTATTATAAAGGATGTGATAACAGGACACTTAGAAAATATCAACAGGATTATACAAAGTCAGCATGGATTTATGAAAGGGAAAACGTGTTTGACAAACCCACTGGAGCTTTTTGAGGACATAACTAGCAGAATAGATAAGGGAGAACCACTGGATGTGATGTATTTGGATTTTCAGAATGCTTTTGATAAAGTCGCACATAAGAGGTTAATGTGCAAAATTAAAGCACGTAGGATTGGGGTAATATATTGGCATGGATTGAGAATTGGGTAGCAGACAGGAAACAGAAAGTAGGAATAAATGGGTCTTGTTCCGAATAGCAGGCAGTGAATAGTGGGGTACCACATGGATCAGTGCTTGGGCCTCAGTTGTTCACAATGTATATCATTGATTTGGATAAGGGAACCAAATGTAATATTTCCAAGTTTGCTGACAAGACAAAACTAAGTGGGAATGCGAGTGATGAGGAGGATGTTAAGAGGCTTCAAGGCGATTTAGACAAGTCATGAGTGGGCCAATACATGACAGATGCAGTATAGTGTGGATAAGTTTGAAGTTATCCACTTTGGTAGGAAAAACAGAAGGGCAGAGTATTATTTAAATGATGATAGATTGGGAAATGTTGACGTACAAAGGGATCTGAAAGCAAGCATGCAGGTGCACCAAGCAGTAAGGAAGGCAAATGGTATGTTGGCCTTCATTGCAAGAGGACATTGCAACAGGAGCAAGGATGTCTTACTGCAGCTGTAAAGGGCCTTAGTGAGACCACATCTGAAGATTGTGTGCAGTTTTGGTCTCCTTACCTAAGAAAGGATATACTTGCCATTGAGGGAGTGCAGCGAAGGTTTACCAGACTGATACCTGGGATGGCAGGATTGTCGTATGAGGAGAGATTGGGCCGACTAGGCCTGTATTCACTGGAGTTTAGAAGAATGAGAGAGGATCTAATTGAAACATACAAAATCCTGACAGGGCTGGACAGACTGGATGCAGGGATGATGTTTCTTCTAACTGGGGTGTCTAGAACAAGGAGCTACAGTCTCAGGTTACGGAGTAGGCCATTTAGGACTGAGATGAGGGAAACTTCACACTGAGGCTGGTGAACCTGTGGAATTCTCTACCACAGAGGACTGTGGAGACCAAGTCACTGAATATATTTAAGAAGGAAATAAATACGTTTCTAGACACTAAAGGCATCAAGGGGTATGGGGAGAGAGCGGAATTATGCCATTGAGATAGAGCATCAGTCATGATCGTATTGAATGGTGGAGCAGGTTCAAAGGGCCGAATGATCTACTCCTATTTTCAATGTTTTTGTGTTTCATTCTATGATTCTATACTGAGATAAGTTTCTCCTCCTTGTTTGATTCAATTACATGATGATTTTCTGCCTGTTTCTCATTCTTGAGTCAAATAGATGTTTGGCCAGAAATAACTTATCTGCAGAAGATTACTGAGCTTTCTATATCCACTGGTTATTTTATTTTTGTTTGTGCATCAATATGAAGACAGATGTAAGCATCATATAGCTGATTCTTTTATGATTCTTTTACAGAAATAAATTGACTAAGTGAAAACATAAAACTTTGTTGTGGAACCGTACAGCAAAACCTCGGTTGCTAAAATTTAGTAGCTTCAACCTGCACATAGTGTTCAAATGCCAGACTTGGGTTTTAATGGATATTCACTTTTTTTCTCCTTTCCAGAGAGAAATGAGAGGTAGTATCACCTTCAAGATTGTGCCAAGTTATCGCATTCAGTCTGCTTCCTGTGAGGTAACAAACTTAAAAATTAGATTTTCTTTATACTCCCCCCATTTTGATGACTAACTGCGTGCTGACTGGTGATTGTTAAAGCTTTCTGTGAAGATTGGTTCCGCCTGTACGGTTCACTATGCACACCAATTTTATAACAAAGATAACGGAATAGATGAGTGGATCTCACCATTCAATCCCTTCTTTACTAATATGACACAGGTAAAACTTTTATTTTTGCTGAATGAAAACACAGGTGAATTTGGGCTATTTCAATGGCTAGGTGTTTACTTTAATGGAACTCCATAAATTCCTTTGGTCTAAATTAATTATTTTGTATATTTTGCTTTGGATATACCTGTAATTACTAACTAGTAAATCGCCTGTGGCCTTGCTCACGGTTAAGCAAAGTGAATGGTATGTCTTTTAGCTTTGTTTGTTGTAACAGGTTGCGGAAGGTTACACTGCCTCCTCTGGAACAAGCATTACCTATAGATTTCAATATATGTCTAGGGTCATAACTGCACTCAGTTCAAGGATTTTAGTACATAGATGCGATTCCGATATGGGCAGGGTAAACTTTGCCAATTAATTAATAAGATTACATGAACTGTATTATGTGATATTTGTCTCTAGTATTGGGCACTATGTGCACCATGAGACAATACAAGGCTCTTCCATCTCTATCGCCTACATTTGAATACAACTTGGACCAGTGTGCTGTACTTCAGCATCCTGTGTGAAATGGAATTGGTTCAAATGAAGCCATTTCTTCTTGGGTACAGGTCAAGGATGGTTCTAAGATTCTGCCAGGGTAACCTAGATAGTGACTGATGCAGGGATTAAGATCTTCAATTGATTTTATTTGTTCTAAGTGAATTGACAATGATGAGGCATTATGCTGATCCCAATATGTTGACAGTGTGTTAAGAAGTCAAAACTATGGGAAGGCACAGTGGCAACCATCGCTAGTAAAAATATGTTTTATTAAAAAATACAAAACTGAAATAAAGGATTAGTTAGCATTCAAAGAGAAAGACAGGTTAACATAAACATGATACTTCAATGAAACCCAAGGGCACCATCTGCAAATTTGAGCTTAAATGCTATTCTTATGTGCTCCTCAACACTGCTTTACACAAACATTCCACTTTTAATCAGGAGTTTCTTGAAATTTCTAGCTCCAATAATTTCCTTACAGCATCTAAAAAAGTAGGTCATGAGTTTCGTTACAATATCTAAAAAGTTGTTATAAAAATGGGTAAAATTGCTGAATGAGTTCTCAAAACAGTAGCAAAACTCCCACAAAATGCCTTAATTAAAATTTAATAAAAAGGGATTTGATTTATTCAGTTCTATCAACCAGAGATCCTAATTGCAAATAGAAATCAAGGAATGGGCCTATCAAAATATAGATAAAAGTCCTCGGAACCCATGTAGTAAAAATAGAAATTGACACTAATTGTAATATATTATGAAATGCCAACCGAATGATGGCATGTAGTGTATAATTGTGAGTTTTCCTGACCATTTTGGTGGGTTTTTAATTCTTTCATGAGATGTGAATGTCACCAGCAAAGCCAACAATTGTTGGTCATCCCTAATTGCCCTTGAGAAGATGGTGGTGAGCCGCCTCAATGAACCGCTGCAGTCAATTTGGTAATCAGGTACACCTTCACTGGTATTAGGAAGGGAGATTAAGAATTTTGACCCAGCGACACTAAAGGAATGGCAATGTGGTTCCAAGTCAGGAAGTGTGGCTTGGAGGGGAACTTGCAGGTGGTGGTGTTCTCATGCATCTGCTACACTTGTCCTTCAAATTGGTAGAAGTTGCAGGTTTGGAAAGTGCTGTCAAAGGAGTGTTGGTGAGTTGCTGCAGTGCATTTTTTATATGCTATACTCACTGCTACCACTGTGCATTGGTGGTGGAGGGAGTGAATGTTTAAGGTGGTGGATGGGGTGCCAATCAAGTAGGCTGCTTTGTCCTGGATTGTGTCAAGCTTTATTGGAGCCACACTCATCCAGGCAAGTGGAGTGTACTCCATCACACTCCTGGCTTGTGCTTTGAGATGGTAGACAGGCTTTGGTGAGTCAGGAGGTAAGTTACTCGCCACAGAATTCACAGCCTCTGACCTACTTTTGTAACTACAATGTTTATGTGGCTGGTCCAGTATGCTTCTGGCCAGTCTGTGGGGTCTTGACAGGGTGAATGTGGAGAGGATGTTCTTCTTGTGGGTGAATCTGGAACTAGGGGTCACTGTTTTAAAATGAGGGGCCACCCATTTAAAACGAAGATGAGGGGTTTTTTTTCTCTGAGGGTTGAGTCTTTGGAACTCTCTTCCTGAAAAGGCGGTGGAAATAGTGTCTTTGAATATTTTTAAGGCAGAGGTGGATAGATTTTTGGTAAGCATTGGAGGTGATAGGTTATCGGGGGCAGGCAGGATGCAGATTTGAGGTTACTATCAGATCAGCCATGATTTTATTAAATGGTGGAACAGGCTTGAAGGGCTGAACAGCCTCTTCCTGCTCCTTGTTCGTATGGCAGCCCGCAGAATATTGATGGTGGAAGACTCAGTAATGATATGCCACTGAATTTCAAGGGGAGATTGTTAGATTCTCTCTCATTGGAGATACTCACTGCCAGGCACTTGTGTGGCGCAAATGTGACTTGTCACTTATGAGCCCTAGCTTGAATGTTTTCCACATGGTTCACATGGGCACAGACTGCTTCGGCATCTGAGGAGTCACAAATGGTACTGAACACTGTGCAATCATCAGTGAACACAGAGGGAAGATCATTGATGAAGCAGCTGATGAAGGACCTAGGAAAATACGTTGAGGAACTCCCACACTGATGTCCTGTATGCTCAACATGCATTATTTAATTGGTAAAGTATTTATAAGTAGATGAATTGCAGTTCTTCAAAAAATATTTTTTCCTCGTAACTTCTCCTTTGAAATGAGCTAGCAACGAAACTATCTCTGATTTAATTTCGAATCCAACAGAATGTATTTTCCCTAACGAGTGAATGATTTTGTTCTAGATGATAGTTGGGTTCAATGTAGGAACAAAATAGTTAACAATAAAGGGAGCTAAACTAGGAAAGGTGCAGTGCAGATTCTGGCTCCAATTAAACAAGCAGAAAAATTAGCACACAGGCCCACAAATCAGCAATGGGAAATCTTTAAATATGCGATGAATAGAATGTAAAATATTATACCTTTCTAATGATCCCAACCGCTCATTCACCTCTAAAACAAAAGCAAAATGCTGTGGATTTTGGAAATCAGAAACAAAAACAGAAAATGCTGTAAACACATAGCATCTGTGGACCGAGGAACCTGAAATAATAGTTCCCTTTCTCTCATCATGGATGCTGCCTGATCTGCTGAGTGTTTCCAACATTTTTCGTTTTCACCCTTTCACTTCTGCCTCGCTCCGCCCTCTTTAACCTGCAATATCCCTTTAGTTCTTCTGATCTCTCTCGCCCAATTTCTCTCGTCTACTTCAGCTAAGGGTACTTTTCTGTCTCATCTATCCATTTGTGTTTCTACTTGCCTCCAGCGCTACTTCTCTCATTCACTACGGATAAGACCGAAAGAATTGCACCTAGTGATTATTTTTAAAAAAGAAAAAGAAAGCATGGCATTTATATGGCACCTTTCACAACCTCGGGACCCAAAGCATTTTACAGCTGTTAAAGCACCTTTGAAGTCTGATAATGTGGGAAATGCACCAGGCTGTTTGCACACAGCAAGTCCTACAAATAGCAAAATGATAATGATCAGAACTGTTTTTTTGTGATATTGATTGAGGTACAAATATTGGCCAGGACACCAGGTTTAAGTCTCCTGCTCTTCTTCAAAATATTGTCATAGGATCTTCCATGCCTACTTGAGTGGGTTGACAAGCCCTTGATTTAACATCCCATCCATAAGACAGCACCTCCAAGAGTACTGCACTGGAATGTGCATCTGGATTTTTGTGCATAAGTCCTGGACTGAGACTTCAACTCACCTTCAACCTTCTGACACGAAGGCAAGAGTGCTACCAACTGAACAGAGCTGGTGTTATATTGATTGGGGAAACTTCATTTTTACTTTGCTTTAATTTCAAAAACATAGAATTTCTAGGCTCTGAATCCCATTAAACTAGCTGGGGATTGCAGGATCCCATGATTGCAAACCCCAGCTGGAGTCTCCTGAGATGTTTGCATAGTTCACTAGCCACCTTTGGTGGTAAAAACTGAATACTCCTCAATACAACATCAGAACATGAATGTTTTAACTCTCTGTTTCAAGACCAGGATAATTAGAAGAACAAATATTTAATCCCATCAGGTTCCTCCAGCTTCAACTACCTTCCTATCTAATAAAATAAAAGAAGCACATCACTATTCAATCCTGAAATTCCAGGCTACCTTGATATTTTCAGGTTTCGGAATTTACCCAAATTCCCAGGAATTGTACCAGGATTGTATCATTGTACTTCAGTTAGTACAATAACTACAACAGTGGTTATATTGGTAACATTTTAAAAGCAAAGTTGAAATAACAAAACCAGAGGAAAAATTGAATGCGTACAAAATGCAGCCTTTTTTTTAGAAGGAAAGGTACATAAAGACTAGAAGAATCTTGTGGGATTAAACAGTTTGCAGATATTTCTATAGGCACCTATATATTTATCATTTTTCTTCAAAGCCTACATGGACACACTTTTTTGTAGGTCTGTTTATTCTGCCAAAGTTAAGGAAGCCAGTTTTAGTAATGTAAACACAAGGAGCTAGTACACATACATCTGTTCTGCCACAACGCAAAATGCAGAAACCCCAGACATGGAAATGCTTTTTTTTAATGTTCATGGGATATGGCCTTATTGCCCTTGAGATGATGATGGTGAGCTGTAATCTTAAACCACTGCAGTCCATGTGGTGTAGGTGCACCCATAGTGCTGTTAGGAAGGGAGTTCCAGGATTCTGACCCAGAGACAGTGAAGGAATGGTAATATAGTTCCAGGTCAAGGTGTGCAGTTTGGAGGGGAACTTGCAGGTGGTGGTGCTCCCATGTATCTGTTGCCTTTGTCCTAGGTGACAGAAGTCATGGGTTTGGAAGGTGCTGTCGAAGGAGCCTTGTGTGAGTTGCTGCAATGCATCTTGTCGGTGGCACATGGTGGAGGGAGTGAATGTTTAAGTGGTGAATGGGGTGTCAGTCAAGCGAGCTGCTTTGTCCTGAACCATGTCGAGTTTCTTGAGTGTTGTTGAAGCTGCACTGATCCAAACGAGTGGAGAGTATTCCATCACACTCCTTTCTTGTGTCTTGTAGATGGTGGACAGGCTTTGGGGAGTCAGGAGGTGAGTTACTCACCACAGAATTTCCAGCATCTGACCTGCTCTTGAAGCCACAGTATTTATATGGCTAATCCAGTTCAGTTTCTGGTCAATGGTAACCCACAGGATGTTGATAGTGGTTGATTTCAGCAATGGCAATGCCATTGAATGTCATGGGGCGATAGTTAGATTCTCTCTGGTTGGAGATGGTCATTGCTTGTGTGGCACAAATATTATTTGCCACTTATCAGCCCAAGCCTGAATATTGTCCAGTTCTTGCTACATATGGACACAGACTGCTTCAGTATCTGAGAAGTCACAAATGGTAGCCTCCCTGGTACCAGGGTCCAGGATGTCATGGAGTAAGCTGCAAGACATTCTGGGGAGGGAAGGTAAACAGCCAGTGGTCGTGGTACACATTGGTACCAACAACATAGGTAAACTAAGGGATGAGGACCTGCAAGCTCAGTACTGGAAGTTAGGAGATAAATTAAAATGCAGGACCTCAAATGTAGTAATCTCAGGATTACTCCCAGTTCCATGTGCTAGCGAGAGCAGGAATAAGAGAATAGACCAAATGAACACGTGGCTGGAGAGATGGTGTAGCTGGGAGGGATTCAGATTGTTGAGGCACTAGGACCGATTCTGGGAAAGATGGGACCTGTACAAACTGGACAAGCTGCATCCAGGCAGAGCTGGGACCAGTGTCCTTGCAGGGACTTTTGCTAGTTCTATTGGGGAGTGTTTAAATTAGTGTGGCGGGTGGATGGGATCCCAGTAGGATCAGATAAGTCAGATTCAGATCAGAAAAATGGAGGTAGAACATTAGCTAGGGACGTTGTGATAGACATGGAGTTACAGGAGAAGCAAAGTTTACAAAGTGTTCAGCAAGGGAAATTGGCAGGGTTAAACTGTTTATAATTCAATGCAAGGACTATGACAAACAAGGTAGATGAGTTAAGGGCACATGGCAGCAGGATGTCATTGCTATAATGGAGACCTGGCTAAAGGAAGGTCAAAACTGGCAGCTTAATATCCCTGGTTATAGAGTCTTCAGACACAATAGAGTAGGAGATAAAAAAGGAGGGGGGTAGCACTAATGGTTAAAGAATCCATTCCAGTTGTGAGGGGATGATATACTAAATGGGTCAACAAACGAGGCTTTATGGATTGAGCTTAAAAATAAAAAGGGGCAGTCGCACTACTGGGAGTATACTACAGACCCCCAAATAGTGAGAGGGAGATAGGAGAACAAATTTGTAGGCAAATTTCTGCTTGTAAGAACAAGAGGCCAATAATAGTAGGAGACTTCAACTATCCTAATATCAGCTGGGATTCAAACAATATAAGGGGCACCGAAGAAGAAAAATTCATGCAGTGTGTCCAGGAAAAATTTTTCAACCGATTATGACAAACCCAACGAGAGGAGATGCAATTCTATACTTAGTCTTGGGGAACGAAGAAGGGCAATTGGATGAAGTGACAGTTGGCGACCATATCGAGGACAGTGATCACAATTCAGTTAGATTGAGCATTACCATGGAAAAGGACAGAGATAAGGCAGGAGTAAAAGTCTTGAACTGGGGAAGGCAAATTTTGCAGAAGTGAGAAGGGACTTGGCTGGGGTGGACTGGACAGCACTGCTGGAGGATAAAACAGTGGAAAACCAGTGGGAAGCACTAAAAAGCGAGATCCTAATTGTACAAAATAGACATGTCCCCTACAAAAATAAGAGTGGTCCTGCCGAAACTAGACCCCCCTGGTTGTCCAGAGGAATACAAGGGAAGATCAAATAGAAAAAGAAAGCGTATGATAGGCACAAAGAACTAAGCACTGCAGATAGCCTAGACAAATATAGGAAGTGCAGGGACGAAGTAAAAAAGGAAATAAGGAAATCAAAGAGAGTGCATGAAAAAAGATTAGCAAGTAAAGTTAAAGGTAACCCAAAGATGTTTTACCAATACATTAATGCTAAAAGGTTAGTTAAGGACAAAGTGGGACCTATCAGAGATGAAGATGGAAACTTGTGTGTGGATGTAGAGGCTGTGGGAAGGGTTTTGAATGAATATTTTGTCTCTGTGTTTACAAAGGAAAGGGAGGATGTAGATATAGTAGTCCATGAAGAACTCTGCGAGATATTGGACTGGATAGTCATAAAGAGAGAGTAAGTACTCAAAGGGTTGAAATCCTTGAAAGGTGATAAGTCACAGGGCCAGATGGATTATTTCCGAGGCTGCTGAAGGAAGTCAGGGAGGAGATGCTCTGACATGTCCTCCTTCTTCCTTAACCGAGGTTTTCCACCCACGGTCGTTGACAGGGCCCTCAACCGTGTCCGGCCCATCTCCCGCGCATCGCACGCTTCTCCTTCCTCCCAGAAACATGATAGGGTCCCCCTTGTCCTCACTTATCACCCCACCAGCCTCCGCATTCAAAGGATCATCCTCCGCCATTTCCGCCAACTCCAGCATGATGCCACCACCAAACACACCTTCCCTTCACCCCCCTTATCGGCATTCCGTAGGGATCGCTCCCTCCGGGACACCCTGGTCCACTCCTCCATCACCCCCTACTCCTCAGCCCCCTCCTATGACACCACCCCATGCCCACGCAAAAGATGCAAAACCTGCCCCTTCACTTCCTCTCTCCTCACCGTCCAAGGACCCAAACACTCCTTTCAAGTGAAGCAGCATTTCACTTGCATTTTCCCCAACTTAGTCTACTGCATTCGATGCTAAAATTTATTAATTTGGCTTCTAACCTCCACCCCTCCATCATTTTCACGTGGTCCATCTCTGACACTTCCCATCCCTTCCTTGACCTCTCTGTCTCAATCTCTGGTGATAGACTGTCCACCAATATCCATTACAAACCCACCGACTCCCACAGCTATCTCGACTACAGCTCCTCACACCCCACTTCCTGTAAGGACTCCATCCCATTCTCTCAGTTCCTTCACCTCCGTCGCATCTGTTCCGATGATGCTACCTTCAAAAACAGTTCCTCTGACATGTCCTCCTTCTTCCTTAACCGAGGTTTTCCACCCACGGTCGTTGACGGGGCCCTCAACCGTGTCCGGCCCATCTCCCGCGCATCCGCCCTCACGCCTTCTCCTCCCTCCCATAAACATGATAGGGTCCTCCTTGTCCTCACTTATCACCCGACCAGCCTCCGCGTTCAAAGGATCATCCTCCGCCATTTCCGCCAACTCCAGCATGATGCCACCACCAAACACATCTTCCCTTCACCCCCCTTATCGGCATTCCGTAGGGATCGCTCCCTCCGGGACACCCTGGTCCACTCCTCCATCACCCCCTACTCCTCAACCCCCTCCTAAGGCACCACCCCATGCCCACGCAAAAGATGCAACACCTGCCCCTTCACTTCCTCTCTCCTCACCGTCCAAGGACCCAAACACTCCTTTCAAGTGAAGCAGCATTTCACTTGCAGTTCCCCCAACTTAGTCTACTGCATTCGTTGCTCCCAATGTGGTCTCCTCTACATTGGAGAGACCAAACATAAACTGGGCGATCGCTTTGCAGAACACCTGCGGTCTGTCCGCAAGAATGACCCAAACCTCCCTGTCGCTTGCCATTTTAACACTCCACCCTGCTCTCTTGCCCACATGTCTGTCCTTGGCTTGCTGCATTGTTCCAGTGAAGCCCAACGCAAACTGGAGGAACAACACCTCATCTTCCGACTAGGCACTTTACAGCCTTCCGGACTGAATATTGAATTCAACAACTTTAGGTCGTGAGCTCCCTCCCCCATCCCCACCCCCTTTTTGTTTCCCCCTTACTTTTATTTCCAATAAATTATAAAGATTTTCCTTTTCCCACCTATTTCCATTATTTAAAAAAAAAATAAAAAAAAACCCCCACTTGAGCTATACCTTGAGTGCCCTACCATCCATTCTTAATTAGCACATTCGTTTAGATAATATCACCAACTTTAACTTTAACACCTATGTGTTCTATTGTACTATTGTCGTTGACATCTTTTGATGATCTGCTTCTATCACTGCTTGTTTGTCCCTACAACCACACACCCCCCCTCCACCTCTCTCTCTCTCTATCTCTCCGCCCCCCACACACACACCTTAAACCAGCTTATATTTCAACTCTTTCTTGGACTCGAACTCAAGTTCTGTCGAAGGGTCATGAGGACTCGAAACGTCAACTCTTTTCTTCTCTGCCAGACCTGCTGAGTTTTTCCAGGTAATTCTGCTTTTGTTTAGGAGATGCTCTGAGGCTGATTTTCCAATCTTCACTAGATACAGGGGAGGTACCGGAGGACTGGAGAAATGCAAATGTAGTTCTATTGTTTAAAAAGGGATCAAAGGAAATGCCAATTATAGGCCAGTTGTCTTACATCGGTGGTAAGCAAATTAGTAGAATCAATCCTGAGAGATAGGATTAACTGTCATGTGGAAAGGCATGGACTAGTCAGGGATGGTCAGCATGGATTTGTTAAAGGAAGGTCTTGCTTCACAAATTGGATTGAATTCTTTGAGGAAGTGATAAGAAGGATTGATGAAGGTAGTGCAGTGGATGTTGCGTACATGGATTTTAGCAAGGCATTTGACAAGGTCCCACATGGCAGATTGGTCAGGAAAGTAAAAGCCCATGTAATTCAGGCTAAGGTGGCAAACTGGATAAAAGGCTGGCTTTGTAGCAGGAAACAAAGGATAATGGTCGACGGATGCCCTTACGAATGGAAAGTTGTCTCAAGTGGTATTCCACAGGGCTCAGTGTTGGGACCCTTGCTGTTTGTGTTATATATTAACGATTTGGATGTGAACGTGGGGGGCACGATTGGGAATTTGCAGATGACACAAAGATTGGCCGAGTAGTGTATAGTATAGAGGATAGCCATAATCTCCAAAATGATGTGGATGGGTTGGTGGAGTGGGCGGTAAAGTGGCAGATGGATTTTAACATAGAGAAGTGTGAGGTCGTACATTTAATGAGCTCAAACAGTTACAGGGATCACACAATAAATGGGAATATACTAAGGGCTGAATTTTTCCGTCAGCGAGAAGGGGGTAGGGCCCGCTCGCCGATGCGAAAATGACATGGGATGACGTTGGGGGAAACTCCCAACGTCATCCCGTCCCATTTAAATCTTCGGGGGCGCAGCAAAATCAGTTGTCCGTCCACCGACCTGTCAATGGCCAATTGAGGCCATTGACAGGATAATTAAAACAATTAAAGGACCTGCCCATCCAACCTTAAGGTTGCTACCTTCAAAAACAGTTCCTCTGACATGCCCTCCTTCTTCCTTAACCGAGGTTTTCCACCCACGGTCGTTGACAGGGCCCTCAACCGTGTCCGGCCCATCTCCCGCGCATCCGCCCTCACGCCTTCTCCTCCCTCCCAGAAACATGATAGGGTCCCCCTTGTCCTCACTTATCACCCCACCAGCCTCCGCATTCAAAGGATCATCCTCCGCCATTTCTGCCAACTCCAGCATGATGCCACCACCAAACACATCTTCCCTTCACCCCCCCTATCGGCATTCCATAGGGATCGCTCCCTCCGGAACACCCTGGTCCACTCCTCCATCACCCCCTACTCCTCAACCCCCTCCTATGGCACCACCCCATGCCCACGCAAAAGATGCAACACCTGCCCCTTCACTTCCTCTCTCCTCACTGTCCAAGGACCCAAACACTCCTTTCAAGTGAAGCATCATTTCATTTGCATTTCCCCCAACTTAGTCTACTGCATTCGTTGCTCCCAATGTGGTCTCCTCTACATTGGAGAGACCAAACGTAAACTGGGCGACCGCTTTGCAGAACACCTGCGGTCTGTCCGCAAGAATGACCCAAACCTCCCTGTCGCTTGCCATTTTAACACTCCACCCTGCTCTCTTGCCCACATGTCTGTCCTTGGCTTGCTGCATTGTTCCAGTGAAGCCCAACGCAAACTGGAGGAACAACACCTCATCTTCCGACTAGGCACTTTACAGCCTTCCGGACTGAATATTGAATTCAACAACTTTAGGTCGTGAGCTCCCTCCCCCATCCCCACCCCCTTTCTGTTTCCCCTTCCCTTTTTTTTTTACCCAATAAATTATAAAGATTTTCCTTTTCCCACCTATTTCCATTATTTTCTCCCCACCCCCACTAGAGCTATACCTTGAGTACCCTACCATCCATTCTTAATTAGCACATTCGTTTAGATAATATCACCAACTTTAACTTTAACACCTATGTGTTCTTTTGTACTATTGTTGTTGACATCTTTTGATGATCTGCTTCTATCACTGCTTGTTTGTCCCTACAACCACACCCCCACTCCACTTCTCTCTCTCTCTCTCCGCCCCCCACACACACACCTTAAACCAGCTTATATTTCAACTCTTTCTTGGACTCAAACTCAAGTTCTGCGAAGGGTCATGAGGACTCGAAACGTCAACTCTTTCCTTCTCCGCCGATGCTGCCAGACCTGCTGAGTTTTTCCAGGTAATTCTGTTTTTGTTTTTCTTAAGGTTGGTGGGCAGGCCAGGAGCCCCAGCGGGCTTCTGAAAAAACATGAAACCTCATCCACTGACGAGATGAGGTTTCATGTCGGTTTTTAAAAAGTTTAATAAATTTTTTGTGCACTTTATTAACATGTCCCATCTCGTGTGACATTTTCACATGAGGGGGACATATTAATGATTTTTTTATTTTTCTATTTTTAAACTTTGCAAACCTTTCAGCGATCTCCTTGAGGCACCACATAGCATGCATGCGAAAGAGCGCACTCTCGCATTTGGGGAATCTCCCCCCCCCCACCCCGCCCACACAGGGAGCGCATAGCGCTTCCATTCGGGCGTCACGCTGGGCAGGCCTTAATTGGCACACCCACTTAAAATGGCGGCAGGGCCCACTTCAGTGGCGGCAATCAGCTGCCTGCCCGCCGCCGAGTCAGTCGGGCCCACCCGCCCGTCAAGGGCAAAATTCAGCACTAAGAGGGATAGATGACGTGAGAGATCTTGGCATACAGGTCCCTGAAGGCAGCAGTTCAAGTAGACAAGGTTGTAAAGAAGGCATGTGGAATGCTCTCCTTCATTGGCAAAGGTATAGAATATAAAAATAAGGATATAATGTTGGAATTGTATAAAATACAGGTGAGGCCACAACTGGAGTAATGTGTGCAGTTCTGGTCACCACATTACAGGAAGGACGTAATAGCTCTGGAGAGAGTGCAGTGGAGGTTTACAAGAATGTTGCCAGGGTTAGAAAAGTGTAGCTACGAGGAGAGATTGGGAAGGTTGGGGTTATTTTCCTTAGAACAAAGAAGGCTGAGAGGTGACTTGATTGAGGTGTACAAAATTATGAGTGGAATAGATAGAGTGGACAGAATAACATTGTTTCCCTTGGTGGAGAGTTCTAGAACCAGGGGACATAGATTCGAGAGAAGTGGCAGAAGGTGTAGGGGGGACATGAGAAAGAACGTTTTTACACGGAGGGTAGTGGGTGTCTGGAATTCGCTGCCCAAGTTGGTGGTAGAGGCAGAAACTCTAAACTCTTTTAAAAAGTACCTGGATCTGCACCTTAAGTGCTGTAAGCTGTAGGGCAATGGGCCGGGTGCAGGAAGGTGGGATTAGAAAGGCCACCTGGGTGTCCTCGGGTGGGCATTGACAAGATGGGCTGAATGGCCTCCTTCTTCTGTGCTGTAACTTTTCTAAGGTACTGAACATTGCACAGTCATCAGCGAATGTCCCCACTTCCGACCTTATGGAAGGAAGGTCATTGATAAAGCAGCTGAAGATGGCTGGGCCTAGGACACTACCCTGAGGAACTCCAGCAACGATGTCCTAAGACTGAAATGATTGACCTGCAACAACCACAACTGTGTTCCTTTGTGCCAGACATGATTCCAACCAGTGGAGAGTTTTCCCTTGATTCCCATTGAATTATGTTTTACCATGGTTCCATAATGCCACACTCCGTCAAATGCTGCCTTGATGTCAAAGGCTGTCAATTTCACCTCACTTCTTTTGTCCACCTTTGGACCAAGGTTGTAATGAGGTCAGGAGCTGAGTGACCCTGGTGGAACCTGAACTGAGCATACCATGCAGGTTATTAATGTGTAATAATTACTTGCTAACACTGTCGTGACCCCTTCCATCACTTTGCAGATGATCAATAGTAGACTGATGGGGCAGTAATTTTCCATATTGCTGGGTAGAGGCCATTGTTGCAGCTGTACTGGAACAGCTTAGCTAGGAGTGCAACAAGTTCTGGAGCACAAGTCTTCAGTACTGTTCCTGGAACGTTGTCGGCGTCCTTAGCCTTTGCAGTATCCAGTGCTTTTAGATGTTTCACAACATTATTTGGAGCGAATCAATTTGGCTGAATACTGGCATTTGTGATTCTGGGGGCTCATGAGGAGGCTGAGGCGGATCATCCACTCATCACTTAAGGCTAAACGTTGTGGCAAATGCTTCAGCCTTCTCTTTTAAACTGATGTGTTGAGCTCTCTCATCATTGAGGATGGGGATATTTGTGGAGCTGCCTCCTCCTGTTAGTTGTTTAATTGCCTACCACCATTCGTAACAGGATGTGACTGGACTGCAGAGCTTAGATCTGATCCGTTGGCTGTGGGATCATTTAGCTTTGTCTATTGCATGCTGCTTCCACTGTTTGGCATGCAAGTAGTCCTGTGTTTTAGCTTCGCCAGGCTGATACCTCATTTCTAAATATACCAGGTGCTGTTCATAGCATGCCTTCCTGCACTCTTTATTGAACTAGGATTCATACGCCAGATTGGTGGTAATGGTATAGCCAGGGACATGACGGGCCATGAGGTTACAGATTATAATTGAATACAGTTCTGTTGTTGCTGGAGGCCCACGGTGCCTCATGGATGCGCAATTTTGGCTTAGATCTGTTCAAAATCTATCCCATTTAGTACGGTGGTAGTGCCACGTGATGGAGGGTATCCTCAATGTGAAGATGGCACTTTGTCTCCATCTGGACTGTGCATTGGCCACTCCAAATGATATTGTCATGGACAGATGCATCTGTGACAGGTAGGTTGGTGAGGACCAGGTCAAGTAGGTTTTTTTCCCCCTTGTTGGTTCCATCACCACCTGCAGACCCAGTCTAGCAGCTATTTCCTTTAGTACTCCACCACCTCAGTCAGTAGTTGTGTTACCGAGCCACTCTTGGTGATGGTCCCCCACCCAAAGGACATTCTATGCCCTTGCCACCCTCAGTGCTTTGTCTAATTGGTATTCAACATGGAGGTGGGGTGGGGTGTTTTGGTGGTAATCAGCAGGAGGCTTACATGCCCTTGTTTAATTTGATGCCATGAGACTTCATAGGGTCCAGAGTCGATGTTGAGGACTCCCAGGGCAACTCCCTCCCAACTGTACGCCACTGTGCTACTACCTCTGCTGGGTCTGTCTTGCCAGTGGGACAGGCCATACCCAGGGCTGGTGATGGTGATGTCTGGGACATTGCCTGTAAGGTATGATTCGTTGGTATGACTGTCTGACTAGTCCGTGGGACAGCTCTCCCAATTTTGACACAAGCCCCCAGACTTTGCAGGGTTGACAGGGCTGGGTTTATCATTGTTGATTCTGGTGCCTTGGTTGATGCCAGGTGGTCCATCCGGTTTCATTCATTTTAGACTTGTAGCGGTTTGATACAACTCAGTAGCTTGATAGGCCATTTCAGAGGGCAGTTAAGAGTCAACCACATTGCAAGAGGCACATACATTCCAGACCAGGTCTGGCCAGGTAAGGATGGCAGATTTCCTCCCCTATAGGTCATTAGTGAATGGATGAATTTTTATGACAATCGATGATAGTTTCATGGTCACTGTTACTGAGACTAGCTTTATATTCCAGATTTATTAATGGAATTCAAATTCCACTAGCTACCATGGTGGGATTTGAGGAGTATTTTGATAGCAATTGTCAGCAGAAACTGGCCAGTTTTTCCATTCCTGGCTCAGAGTGCTGGGTTCTACCAGATCCCTTGCTAAGATCAGTTTGTTCAGCACAGCCTGGGAATCAAATTTAGGATTGAAGAAAGGTCATTGAAGATGGTTGGGCCTAGGACACCAGCCTGAGGAACTCCTGCAGTGATGTGCTGGAACTGAGATGATTGACCTCCAACAACCATCTTCCTTTGTGCTAGGTATGACTCCAACCAGCAGAGGGTTTTGCCCCTGATTCCCATTCACCTCAGTTTGCTAGGGCTCCTTGATGCCACTCTCAGTCAATTGCTGCTATGATGGCAAGGGCAGTCACTCTCATCTCACCTCTGGAGTTAAGCTCTTTTGTCCATGTTTGAACCAAGGCTGTAATGAGACCAAAAGCTGAGTGACCCTGGTGAAGCCCAAACTGAGTGAGCAGATTATTGCCAAACAAGTGCCGCTTGGTAGCACTGTTGATGATCATTTCCACCGCTTTACTGATGTTCAGCGATAATTGGCTGGGTTGAACTTTTTGAGGACAAGACTTACCTGGGCAATTTTTCACATTGCTGGGTAGATGCCAGTGTTTTTACTGTACTGGAACAACTTGGCTAGGGACACAGCATGTTCTGGAGCATAAGTCTTCAGTACATTTGCCAGAATATTGTCAGAGCTCATAGCCTTTTGCAGTATCAAGTGCCTTCAGCCCTTTCTTGACATCACATGGAGTGAATCAAATTGGCTGAGGACTGGCATCTGTGACTCTGGGGACGTCCGGTGGAGGCCAAAATGGATCATCCACCCAGCACTTTTGGCTGAAGATTGTTGCAAATGCTTCAACTTTTTCTTTTGCTGGTCTTCCCCCATCATGGGGGTTGAGGGATGGGGTATATGTGGAGCCTCTTCCTCCAGTGAGTTGTTTAATCGCCCAATATCATATATGACTGAATGTGGCAGGATTCCAGAGCTTAAATCTGACCCCTTGGTTGTGGAATCGCTTAACTCTGTCTATCACTTGCTGCTTTTGCTGTTTAGCACATAATTAATCCTGTGTTGTAGCTTCATCAGGTTGATGGCTCATTTTTAGGAATGCCTGGTGCTGCTCCTGGCATGCCTTCCTGCACTCTCATTGAACTGTGTGGTTTAACTACCCACTCTATAAACTCACTGATTCTATTCCTAATTAAATTCTAAGCTTTTTTTAAAAATTAGCCTTGTTGTTCTCCCCTTCCCACTACCCCCTTCCCCCACCCCAACCAACATAAAGTGTGTTGTGGTCTCTGGACAGCATGCAATTGAAGTACTGTACCAGGAGGCAAACTTAGCAAACACGTGCTTAGAATTGGACCCATGTGACACACAGTTCTAACTGTATTGGAGTCAGTGTAATTCTACAAGTTCAACAAGCACAGATGTAGAACTTCCTCCTATATACATGAGTCAAAAGGAAAAGGTTGGAAATAGGAAAAATATGGCAGAATGACTTATAAGCAGGATTTGCATCAAGATTTGTCATATTTGATTTGTGTACCATTTGCTTTGGATATTCTAACTTAGAGTTGGCATTAAAATAACCAACTCTCAATTTTATTATTTATGAACTGTGAAACCTTGAGCTTGATGTTGTGTGCTAGATATGATAGAAATTCTGTGTGACCATTTACAGATATAGAAGAATTCCTATAAGAGCAAGTAACCTGATTTCATCTTTCTGAAATATTGTAAATGTGCTTCTGCTCCATATCTGAATTCAGATTTGATCCCTATTTAAAGAAGAGCATACAAAGTAGGAGCATGAATAGCCCATATGGCCCCTTGAGCCTCCTCCATCATTCAATAAAATCTGATTTTCTATCTTAACACCACTTCCCCATATCTCTTCATTTCTTTGATGTCCAAAAATTCATTGAATGTACTCAATGACTGAACTTCCATAGCCCTCTGTGGTAGACAATTTCAAAGATTCACAACCCTGAGTCAATAAATTCCTCCCCCTCAGTCCTAAATGGCTGATCCCTTCTCCTGAGACTATGGCCTCTAGCCAACCAGGAGAAACAGCCTCTGAGCTGCTACCCAGTCAAGCCCTCTAAAAATTGTATACATAATACTTCATTTAAGTAGGCTTTTAACCAGCAGCTTTTAGTTTAATACAACAGTGATTGTGAAACATAAATTAACTAGGCAGCTGTTCAATTCCAAATATATTTTTGAAAAATCTGCTTAAACCAAAGCTTTATTTCATTACACGCAACTAACATACATGAAAAAAATAGAACAAATGATTCCTATTTAGAAACAACTAAATTGGGCCTCAATCTATTCTTTAAAACAATGTGTAAAATTCTGACATGTTTGCGGTTGTGTATATAAGGTGCTACTGAACCTTCTATCTCGTTGCAGAGAGATTCCCCCTCCACATCCAGACAATCCCCAGCTAACGGCTATAGCAGCACTTATAATTCTGTTTCGGTAAGGCTTCCATTTACAACACAATCCAAAGTTCTGTTGCCAGTGGTGTAATTGTGTTAGTGTTAAGCAGTACCTCTGTACCAAAGAATTTTTCGTATAGTAAAGTCCTGCCAGTTTTTAATATCAAGTGCAGAGAAGCAATTGGTAATGTCATTTGTTTCCTGGTGATTTATGAAAACCAGTTTTCAACTGTGGATCGGTTTCCAGTGCATCTTGCTTCCAAGATGCATTGGCACAATCAATAATTGGAAATATTCCTTTACACTTAGATTGTTTCTGAAAAAGGGCAAAAATAAGATGGGGCATGGGAGCAGTAAAGAGAAATAATTTGTGTAATGATTGTGTCCAATTGAAAGTTGGTGCAGCATCACAGCAAAGTCTTTAAACGCATGGTTCACATGAGAGCTCTGAGAAGTATGGTTTAGTTTCCGCTATCTGAGTTCCCAAATTGGTGTGCTCACTGCTGCCGTGGTACATGCACATTACGATGTGAAGCTGAAGCCTGGCCTAGCAACTTAATGCTACAGATTGTCTATTAGTAATGAAGAATATGGGATTGATAGTACATTTTCAACACAAGTTCTTATTTTATCAGCATTGAGCTTTCCTAGAAGAACAGCAATCATACAAGATGTTCTTGTTTATTGAAAAATGTTCATAATTTATTTTGTTTAAGAGAAAGGGGACAAAAAATAAAATTTTCACTAAATTTGTACAGTTGGCATGCAGAGCTCTGCAGGACTGCAACACATTTGAGTAATCACCACACACAATTATTTTAATTTTAAGAAAAGGACTAATATGATAGCTGATGGATTAACTACTAACAATCATCCTGCAGTTTAGTTAGGATGTTGCTGTCTCTTCCATATTCCTGTGTTCAGTGAGTTGTCAGTTTACAAACCTTTTTCACCCACCTATGTTCTGCCAGTTTTCTTCCCACCCCTTTTCCTTTCCTGAAGGTGCTCCTTGCTCAGTTCCTGTTCCATAAGTGACCATCACCCAACTTCATCCAACTGGATAATGTTTCTGTGTGAATGTAGGTAAAGAACATCAACAGGCTTATTCCTGCATGGAGAGAATCACACCTGAAGCTGATCCTGTCCTCCTCAATATCCTGGATAGCAGTCAGGAATATGTAAGGGGGTGGATAATTTTCCCCCTCCATAACCCAGGAGCACTAAAGTGCAAGTTGTACGAGTCATTTTTTCCCAGTGTACGCTTACTTTACAGAATTTATCAATACAACATTTCATGGGAAGGAAATTGAAAGACATATTAATCCTTGTCACACTGATTTTCCTCCTTTTGGCCAAACCAGGAATGGCACTGGGAGAAGATCAAGAACAGGTATCCACCTACACATTCAGTTGAAAGAGAGTGCAAGGGCTAGGGATCTAATTGAAATATGTACAGATAATTTTCGAAAGGATGTGAACTTAGTGTATTTAAAGTTAATAAATAGGCAATGATCTGCAGAAAGACTCAAATAATGTAGTAACAAAACTCAATATCTGAATCAAAATGACCCAGTTAGCAAAGCTACACAAATTTACTAAGTTTGGTTTACATAGCCTAAATCCCATTCTAACCTGTTTAAACAACAATACTTACGGATAAGTAATACTATATCAAAGCAGTAACTGTTTATTCATAATTAAAATATCTAGAATATATTGTTTTGAACAATTATTGCAATGTTTCTGCAGCTCAGCTGTATACTTGTGTTGAAGATGTTGACTATGCAATGGGAGTAGGGGCAAAACTGTTCACAGTTGGTATCTGCTTTCTACAGCTTGTTGCTAAGCAGCTTGGCCTACTTATTCATTCAATCATTTTATGTAATGGCTTGATGCATTATGCAAACTGATGCTTATAAACACCTGATTATATCATAATTTTTGCAGTAATAAAACATATAACAAATGCAAAATATGGTAGAATTGTCATAGTTTTGCTTTGAAGGTGAAATGAAAATCTCTTTTCCTTGGGTTGACTTTATCCTACAGGACTTGCCCTCAACTACACAACCAAAAGGACGACAGGTGAATAGTTCAACTCCATAGAAACTTTATAGTATCCGTAGCCTAGTACTAGCAGTCAATCCATTTCTCGTTCAATATTTTGTATGTTGAAGTATTTAACTTTTCAGTTAATTATATTGTTAAATCTATAACTGGCCTGAGTAAAAATGTCAGCAGCTGTCTGAATATTGCAGATCATATAATGATGGAATACAGAATGAGGCCATTTAGCCCATAGTGCCTATGCTGGCTCTTTGGTAGAGCTATCCAATTAATTTCATTAAGTCTGTAATATCCTCCTCATTGATTACTACATTTCAGAGTTTTGTGTCATCTGCAGACTTGAAATGATGCCACGTATACCCAAGTTGAGGTTATTAATATGCATTAAGAAAGAGTAGTGGTACTGACCCGTGGAGAACACATTGTATATTTCCCTGCAGTCTGAAAAACAACTGTTCACCACTTCTGTCTGCTTTCTGTCCCTTAGCCAATTGTGTAATTGTACTGCCATGGACTCTAATTTTGCTAACAAATCTATTATATATTTTGGTGCATGCTTTTTGAATATCCATGATACCCTCATCAATCTCCTCTGTTACTTCATCAAAGAACTCAGTCAAGTTAGTCAAACATAATTTGTTTTAGTTAACCTTCATTTATTAGTCCATATTTTTTTAAATACCGATTCATTTTGTTCCAAATCATTGTCTATAAATATTTCCCCACCATCGACATTCAGCTGATTGGCCTATAGCTGCCGGGTTTATCGTTCTCCACTATTTTAAACAGGGGTGTTTGCAATTTTCCAGTCTTCTAGCACCATTCCTATATTCAAGAAGCATTGGAAAATTGTGTCCAGATTCTCCTCTTTATCCATTCTTATCCTATACAATATTGCTGCTGCCTCCTATATAAAGATATAGAAATTTGTAAACTTTTGATCAGATTATGTAAAAATCATAAGCAGCTCACCTTATTGAAAATGTTTAGAATTGCTTATACCTTTATCCTTACATTTACTGTTGTGCTATTGTATTTGACAGATTTGTTTGACAGTTTTATGTTTGTTTTAATAATGATTAATTCCCTGGATTTGCAGTTCAACGCGTGTTGCATTTTCTTATAAAGCTCCATTTGTCTCATAGATTTATGTTCGAGCACAATTTGAATATGATCCATCAAAGGATGATCTTATACCTTGTAAAGAGGCTGGGATCCGGTTCCGAGTTGGAGAGATCATACAGATCATCAGTAAGGATGATCACAATTGGTGGCAGGGCAAATTAGAAAACTCTAAAAATGGTACAGCTGGACTCATTCCCTCTCCTGAACTCCAGGAATGGTATGTCTGCTCAGTCATCTTTTGTCATCAATTTAATGAAACTGACTTAATTACCTATCGTAGTTTTTCCAATCAAGACATGAATGCTGTATTATAAATATTACCTACCATTCCATAACTTGTCTCAACCACTTCATTGCCTCTCTGTTGTCATGCTGTTTATGCCACATCCCATTTTGGATGATGCACACTTTTCTTCAGCTGAATGTTGGTAAGAGTGCAACCATCTATTCTCCACTACATTACATAACTTGTAAGGTTCAGGTTTGTGCAGTAGTAACACCAATTACCACATCCTGGCCTAGTTTTTAAGTGTGTAATGGACCAATTCAGGGTTGGGGGGTGGTGGCAGTTGGAGGGGGTGGAGGGGAAACTGAACTTCCATGTTTTGTTTTATTCGTTTTTAAGATATGAAAACCTCTGGCAAGGCCAACATTTATTGTCCATCCATAGTTGCTTTGAGAAAGTGGTGGTGAGCTATCTTCTTGCTGCAACCCATGTGGTGTAGATGCACCCATAATGCTGTTAGGAAGGGAGTTCCAGGATTTTGACCCAGACACAGTGTAGGAACGGTGATATATTTTCAAGTCAGGATGGTGTCTGACTTGGAGGGGAACTTGCAGGTTGTGGCGTCCCAATGTACCTGCTGTCCTTGTTCTGCTAGGTGGTAGAAGTTGCGGGTTTAGAAGGTACCATGGCAAGTTGTTGCAGTGCATTTTGTAGATGTTACACTGCGGCCACTGTGCATTAGTGTGGGAGAAGTGAATGTTTAAAGTGGTGGATGGGGTGTTGATCAAGCAGGCTACTTTACGTTGAATAACATCAAGCTCCTTGACTGTTGTTGGAGCTGCACTCACCCAGGCAAGTGGGAAGTATTCCACCACACTCTGGGATTGTGCCATAAAGATACTGGACAGGCATTGGGGAATCAGGAGGTGAGTTACTCAACACAATATTTCCAGCCCCTGACATGCACTTGTAGCCATAGAAGATTGGTGGCTGGTCCAGTTAGGTTTCTGCTCAGTGGTAATTCTCTGGGATGTTGTTGATGGGGTATTCAGTGATGGTAATGGCATTGAATGTCATGGGCAGATGGTTAGATTATCTCTTGTTGGAGATGGTCAGATCCTGGCACTTGCGTGACGCGAATGTTACTTGCCACTTGTCAGGCTAAGCCTGAATTTTGTTCAGGTCTTGTTACTGCAGGCTTGAATTACTAGAGAATCTGAGGATTTGCGAATGTTGGTGAACACTGCAATAATCAGCCAACATTCCCACCTCTGAACTTTGATGGGGGGAAGGTCATTGATGAATCAGCTGAAGATGGTTAAGCCTAGGACAGTACCTTGAGAAATTCTTGCAGCAGTCTCCTGGGGCTGAAATGATTGGCCTTGAACAACCACAACCATCTTCCTTTGTGCTAGGTATGACTCCAACCAGCAGAGTGTTTTCCCTTAATTCCCATTGATTTCAATTTTGCTAGTGCTCCTTGATGTCAAGGGCAGTCAGTCTCACCTGACCTCTTGAGTTCAGCTCTTCTGCCCATATTTGGACCAAAGCTGCAATGAAGTCTGGAACAAAGCAGCCCTGCCAGTATTGTGTGACACTACCACCGTGTGATACTAGGTCTGTCTATAGCATGCTGCTTCTGCTGCTTGACATGCATGTCGCTCTTTGTTGTAGCTTAACCATTTTGGCACCTCATTTCTAGATATGTCTGGTGATGCTCCTGGCATGTTTTCTACTCCTCATTGAACCCAGGTTGGTCCCCTGGCCTGATGGTAATGGTTGAGTGAGGGATATGTCAGACCATGGGTTACAGATTGTGGTTAAATACAATTCTGCTGCTGATGGCCCACAGCACCTCATGGATGTCCAGTTTTGAGCTGCGACATCTGTTGAGTTTAGCACAGTGGTATTGTCACACAACATGGTGGAGGGTTTCCTCAGTGTGAAAGTGAGATTTTGTCTCCAAAATGACTGTGTGGTGGTCAGTCCTACCAGTACTGGCATGGATAGCTGCACCTGCAACAGGTAAATGGTTAAGACAAGGTCAGATTTTTCTCTCTTGGTGGTTCTCAGCAGGCTCAGTATGGCAGAAAAGTCCTTGAGAGCTAGGTTAGTAGTAGTACTATCATGTCACTCATGGTAAGGGGCATTGAATTCTCTCACCCAGAGTATATTCTGTGCTTTTGCTATCCTCAGTGCTTCCTCCAGGTGGTGTTCAATATGAAGGAGTGCTGATTCATCAGCTGAGTGAGGGCAGTAAGTGGTAATCAGCGACGGTTTCCTTGCCTATTTTTGACATGCTGCCATAAGACTTCATGGGGTCCAGAGCCAATATTGTGAAATTGCAGCCACTCCCTCCTAACTGTATACAACTGTGCTGCCAAGTGTGGTGGATCTGTCCTGCTTAACGGCATGATTTCATGAGTGTGACTGTCTTGACTGTTACTTGCTGTCCCTTGTGGCACAGGTTTGCTAATTTTGGCACAAGTTTGCAGATGTTAATGAGAGGGACTTCGCAGGGTGGACTGAGTTGAGTCTGCCTTTGTCATTTCCGATGTCTAGGTCAATGCTGGGTGGTCTGCCCAGTTTTATCCTTATTCAGCTTTATTTAGTGGTTTGATACAACTGACTGGCTTGCTAGGCATTTTCAGAGTGCCAATTAAGAGTCAACCACATTTCTGCAGTTATAGAGTTACATGTAGGCCTGATCAGGTAACAACAGCAGGGGCTGAATTTTGCTGTCGGTGAGCAGGTGTTAGGGCCTGCTCGCTGACACGGGATGATGTCGGGGGGATCCCCTGATGTCATCCCGCCCATTTAAATATTCAGGAAGGCAGGCCCGCAGCAAAATCAGCAGTGGGCCCGCCGACCTGTCAATGGCCAATTGAGGGCATTGACAGGATCATTAAAACAATTAAAGGACCTACCCGGCAAATTTTAAGGCTGGTGGGCAGGCCAGGAGCCTCGGCGGGGAATTGAAATATCATGAAATCTCATCCACCAGCAGGATGAGATTTCATGTATGGATTTAAAAAGTTTAATAAAGGTTTAGTGTAGATTTTGAACATGCCCCATCTCATGTGACATTGTCACATGACGGGGACACATTAAGGATAATTTTTTTTCTCTATTTTTAATGTTTTTAGAACTGTCAGTGATCCCCCTGAGGCAGCACTTAGCCTCAGGGAGATGTGCGCTCTTCCATGTGCATGCTCAAAAGAGCGCACTCTCAATTTTGGGGAATGCCCCCCCACCCGCACAGGAAGCGCATAGCGCTTCCCGCCGGACATCATGTTGGGCAGGCCTTAATTGGCTGGCCCACGTAAAATGGCGGCGAGGCCCGCTTCTCCAGCGGGGATCGGCTCCCGCCCGCCGGAGATTAGGTCAGGCCCGCCCACCCAACAGGCAGAAAATTCTGCCCCAGATTATTGAACCAAATGGGTTTTTATAAATTATAGTTTTATGATTATTATTAGAGACTAGCATTTTATTCTAGATTTTATTCATTAATTAAATTTAAATCCTGCTGCCATGGTAGGATTTGAACTCAGGTCTCCTGAGCATTTGTCTGGGCCTCTAGATTACTAGTACTAAAGGACTAGTAGATTAGGCATCGCTCTGGAGGTTATAGAGATATATGTAAACTAATTTTAATACTGTATGTGATGCAGTGATTCTTGTGCTGCTGTGACAAGGCAAGAGAGATAGGAGCAAAGTAGCAAGCCAGGATTCAGTAACAAACATGTGAGGATAAGTGATTATTCAGAACAATCTTTGCACAGATACTCTATGATCCCCAGAGATTTCCTCAAAATTAAGTGGAGTAGAATTCACAATAAAGTAGGTTGTACGTAGCTTACGGAAGGTACAGACTTGAAAGTGCAAATAGCCTATTCTCTTTCTATGGCTGGAATTTAATGCCCTCTCCCGTTGCAAATTTGGTGGTGGGGGGCATTTAATTAGGCGTAAAGGTAGCAGATGGGGACTCTACCAGTTTCCTGACACTGCCCTGATGAAGTATTCACCCAGCGGCAGGCAGGAGACTCGTTCATTTTACTGGGGTTGCTTGCAGGCTCCTTGGGTTGGGGGGCAGGGAGATGGTGGTGTCCCTCAATCAAAGGCACTCAGTTCCTGATTGAGGAACCCAGTATAGGCAAGGGGTGCTGAGGGTTCGATGAAAGCCGTCCCCCTGCCCTTGCTGCAGACCCTGTTCTCCTCTCTTCCCGCCATCATGCCTGGGTCAATCAGTGATCCTAGACCTCAGGTGCATGTAATACTGGCAGTAGTCATGGCCTCTCAAGTGACACTGTGAAACAATGAAGAGATGCCAGTCCCTGATTGGCCAGTAATTTTCAGCGGGCAGGACTTCAGACCCCCATGGTCCTTGATGCCAGGGAAAGCCCACTGCAGTCTATTTAAGTGCCTAATTGGCATTTAATTCGGCAGGCTTTCCTGAAAAGATGTGAAGAGGGAATTTTGCCAGCTCCCCAGCCGACAGGCGAGACCCCCCCCCCCCCCGCCACAACCAACCTATCACCCCTATTAAATAACGCCTTATGCTTTCTTACAATGACAACCAGGACCTAATTTGTTTTGTTTTTGTTTCCACAACAAGGCGTGTTGCATGTATAGCAATGGAAAAGACCAAACAAGAGCAACAGGCTAGCTGTACCTGGTTTGGAAAGAAGAAGAAACAATACAAGGATAAGTACTTGGCCAAACACAATGCAGGTATTTAATGTTTAGTTTGGTGCTGAAATTCTTAATTTCTGTTGCATCTACACTTACTGTTAAAAATATTTTATGCTTAAGAATAAAATAATAAGGTTCATACTGGATTGGTAAACAACGTGAGATTTTCTAATCAGCATATTTTAATGCCAACCATGATCCATTCAAAATAATGGGGTTACTGCCACTATTAAAATATTTTCCTGGCTTGCCCTCAATTTTAATCCAATTGACGTAGAGATTTTCATGGATTTTATATGTGTCAGTGGTTACTTTTAAGGATTAAGAACTTAACAAAAATAAAGCATTCCAGAGAGTTAAGACTTAAATTTTAAGATATCATTGAATTATTGAAATAAGCATAATTTAGTATTAACAAATGGAGAAAAGCTGCATTGTCAACAAATCCATCAAAATCACGTTTTTGTTATCCATTCAGATCCACCGTATTACCTCTTGAACCTGTTGTCAGTTGTTCCATTAAGCAATCTGAGCATCTAACTTCTTTGAAAGTTGGCTCACACTGCACTTTTTCTATTATTTGATAGCAAAATCCAGGTATATAACAATAGTTTTCCCTTGTGATCTGGCTTGGACTGTCACGTTTTTCGTGGATATATTTCTTCAGTCATTTCAACAGTGAATCAAATTACTCCTAGATGAGCCAAAGCTTACTGCGTCATTAAACTCTGTTATTTCCCGGTAAAATAAACAAACAGCCATGGTTATGATCAGATGTCTTTATTAAATCATCTAATCATAATGATGGCGCTATGTTACTCCGCTTCAGTAGGACATCTTTCTTAACTTAAAAACATAATTCCTCTTGACGTAGGGCAGAACAGCCTCCCTACACAGTCGTCTGTATTTTCTGCACCCCTTTACTGTCTGACTGCCAACTACACAATATTGAGGCTTGAGCTTAATCCCTTGGCCAAAGAGCTACTAAACATGTCTACACCTGCACCCCTTTCCTTTGAAGCTAGCTTTATGTAAAGTTCAACAGAAAGGAACATTCCATCTCCCCCGCCACCCACTTAATGAATGTGATCCCCTGAATGTTTCTGATCATCCAGAGTGCATGGATTTAGTGCACATTACAGCAAATGCCATCAATCTGAGGCCTTAGTGAATCCTAACATGATTAAGCAGAGTCAGCACTGTTTTATGAAAGGGAAACCATGTTTGACAAATCTGTTACGGTTTTTTTGAGGATGTAACTAGTAGGATGGGTAAGGGAGAATCAGTTGATTTAGTGTATTTGGATTTTCAAAAAATACTTGAAAATGTGCCACACAAAAGGTTATTACACAAAAATTAGGACTCATGAGATTGGAGGTATTTTTAGCATAGAACAAGGATTGGTTAATGGACAGAAAACAGAGTTGGAATAAAGGGAACATTTTTGGGTTGGCTGTAATTTGGGGTGGGTACCACAAAGATTGGTACTTGGGCCTCAGCTATTTACAGTACATATTAATAACTTAGATGAGGGGACAGAGTGCAACATATCCAAATTTGCTGATGATACAAAATTAGGTGAGAAGATACGTGGTGAGGACAAAGAGGCTGCAGAGGAATATAGACAGGTCGGGTAAGTGGAAAGAACATATCAAATGGAGTACAATGTGTTGAAGTGTGACATTATCATGGTGAAGTGTGAAGTCATTTGCTTTGGTAGAAAAAGTAAAAAAGCAGAATATTTTTTAATGGTGAGAGACTGGGGAATGTTTGCATCCATAGTGACCTTCAGTGTACTTGTACATGAATGACAGAAAGGTAACATGCAGGTACGGCAAGTATTTAGGAAGGGAAAAAGGCTTTTATTTCAAAAGGATTGGAGTATGACAATAAAGAAGCCATTACAATTACACAGGGTATTGGTGGGGCCACACCCGGAGTACTGAGCGTAGTTTTGATCTCCTTACCTAAGAAAGAGCAAACTTTTCCTGGGAGCAGTTCAATGAGGGCTCACTAAAATGGTTCCCGAGATAAGGAGATTACCTTGTGAGGAGAGATTGAGTAGCCTAGGCCTAAATTCCCTCCATTTTGGAAGAGTGAGAGGTGATCTAAATGAAACATATAAAATTTTTAGGGGCTTGACAAGGTGGATACTGAGAAAATATTTCCTCAGCAAGTAAATCTAGAACATGGGGTCACATTCTCAGAATAAGGGGTTGGCCACTTCACACTGAGATGGGGGCGAGATTTCTTCATTCTGAAGGTTGTGAATCTTTGAAATTCTCTACCCCAGGCACCTGTGTATTCTCAGTTGTTGAATATATTCAAGACGGAGGTCAATAGATTTTTGGTGACTCAGAGAGCCAATTGATGTTATCTACTTGGACTTCCAGAAGGCCTTTGACAAGGTGCCGCACAGGAGGCTGCTCAGTAAGATAAGAGCCCCTAGTGTTAGAGGCAAAGTACTAGCATGGATAGAAGATTGGCTGTCTGGCAGGAGGCAGAGTGGGGATAAGCGGGTCCTTCTCAGGATGGTGGCTGGTGACTAGTGGAGTTTCACAGGGGTCAGTGTTGGGACCACAACTTTTCACTTTATACATTAACGATCTAGATGAAGGAACTGAGGGTATCCTGGCTAAGTTTGCAGATGATACAAAGATAGGTGGAGGGACAGGTAGTATTGAGCAGGTGGAGAGACTGCAGAAGGATTTGGATAGGTTAGGAGAATGGGCAAAGAAGTGGCAGATGGAATACAACGTGGGGAAGTGTGAGGTCATGCACTTTGGTAGGAAGAATAGAGGCATAGACTATTTTCTAAATGGGGAGAGAATTCAGAAATCTGGAGTGCAAAGGGACTTGGGAGTCCTAGTCCAGGATTCTCTTAAGGTTAAGTCGGTGGTTAGGAAGACAAAAGCAGGGATGTGCTTCTGAGGCTTTATAAGGCTCTGGTTGGACCACATTTAGAATATTGTGAGCAATTTTGGGCCCCGTATCTCAGGAAGGATGTGCTGGCCCTGGAGAGGGTCCAGAGGAGGTTAACGAGAATGATCCCAGGAATGAAAGGCTTAACATATGAGGAATGTTTGAGGACTCTGGGTCTATACTCGATGGAGTTTAGAAGGATGAGGGGGGATCTGATTGAAACCTACAGAATACTGAAAGGCCTGGATAGAGTGGACGTGGGGAAAATGTTTCCATTAGGAGAGACTAGGACCTGAGGGTACAGCCTCAGAGTAAAGGGAGAATCTTTTAGAACAGAGATGAGGAGAAACTTTTTTAGCCAGAGAGTAGTGAATCTATGGAATTCATTGCCACAGAAGGCTGTGGAGGCCAGGTCATTGACTGTATTTAAGACCGAGATAGATAGGTTCTTGATTGGTAAGGGGATCAAAGGTTACAGGGAGAAGGCGGGAGAATGGGGTTGAGAAACTTATCAGCCATGATTGAATGGCAGAGCAGACTCGATGGGTCGAATGGCCTAATTTCTGCTCCTATGTCTTATGGTCTTATGGACTCAGGGAGTCAAGAGATGTGAGGATAGTGTGGAATGGTGAAGTTGAGGTATAAGATCTGCCATGATCTTGTATGGCGGAGCAAGCTTAAAGCGCCAAATGGGCTACTGCAGCTCCTATTTCTTAGGTTCTTATGAAAAGCCCACTTTTTTTAAGAACTAGGAGGAGGAAGAGGAGTAAACCATTCAGCCCCTCAAAACTGCTCTGCTATTAAATATGATCAGCCTTAATTCTCCTGCTTGGAACGTTCTAATTGTAGCATGTTTGTCTGCCCATTCTTTCATTTTGGAAAGCTTTAAGTGTTCTCATACTACTTTACATGCTCCCATGAGTCTTCCTAGAAAGATGGAAACATAATCCAACATGGTGGATTCATCTTTCTGTTTTAGGAATTTTTCCTTAATCACTTTTAATGGACCCCTTATTTCATGACCATTGATCAATTCAAATGGACTAAAAGTCCAGTAGATTCATTCAGAGAATCATAACTTCAGAAAAGCAATATGAACTGTTAATTTCTAACTCTATAACTTAAACTCTACCCCTTCTTAAATCCCTTTACACACACATACAAGACACATAAGACACACAAAAACATTGATTTTAAGGGAAGGATAAAACAGTTCAATAACACCAATTCTTGAGTATAGGATTCAATCGGTTGATTTTGATTGATGTCTTCCAAATTCCTTACAGTTCTTGTTGATGACATAAGGTGGTCTTCCAGCACTTTCAATATTTAGTTCACTGGTTGAGCACTTGCCTTTCAATGTCTCTAACAGTGATTTTCCCCTTTGCCTCTTAACAGGGGTTTTCACAGAGCAGGTTATAGAGATATGAGGAGAAAAAGCCAGCTAGCTATTATTATAGGATTGCTGGAATCTTACACACACAGGAGATAGAGGTTTTAGGTCTTGTTCCTTTCAAGCTAGGAGCTATTCTGCACTGCTCTCACACAAACCCTGGTCACCTGCTCAGGAGTCAATTAAAACATTGTTGCTAGGCAGCTCCCTTGGTCCAGGACTCCTTTCCAGCACCATCCTGTCTTTCATGGCACAGTCTTGTTCCAGGACTGCAACATTGTATATGTCTCTCATCCTGTTCCAGTGGACATGTCATTCAAATTGTAGCCATTGTAATTTTAATCCACAGTTCAACAGAAAATAAAAAGATATGTTCATTACGTGAGCCAGACAGAGCAAGAAACTCCCATCCCTGGAGCATTTTGAGTCCACTGGTGTTACCCAGGGTATCAAAGGGGGAACTGCAATTTGACCTCTAATATCCTTGAATTAATGCAGGGAAAATAATTAACCATAATACTTAGTCCTGATTTACCTAGTACCCACTGGACAATGAACCATATCCACATTAGGACAGAACAGATACAGCTCTGATGCCACCCCATCTCTCTTTCTATAATCATTACTATGCCCGACTTGGTTATCTGGACCTGCAGGTGAAGAATAGCCACTAAGGCAGAGGACTGTTAGCACCACACATGGAACCAACCATATCTCATTTACAGCCTTCAGAAAAGGAGAAGAAAGTTGCAGATGGGGTGGAAATTATTATAATTCATTGTTCTGTTGTCAGCAGAAATATACCATAACAACATGTATTTACATAACACCTTTAATGTAGAAAAACATCCCAAAAGGTCTTAAAGGTGCATAATAAAAATACTTGGATGACTGTTCAAAAAAGGTGTTAGATGATGTGACCAAAGATTTAGTCAAAGATCTGGGTTTCAAGAGGGAGAGTGAGGTGGAGAACCCCCAGAGGAGTTTAGGAAGGGAATTCCAAAAGCATAGAGCCTAGTTTGCTGAAGATGAAGGTGAACAAAGAAAAGTAGGGATGCAAAAATGACCAAGTCAAACAAACAAAGTTGGAGAGGTTTGGAGAAGGGATTTAAACGCAAGAATGAGGTATTGGGAGCTGAGAGCCAATGTCGGTCAGCAAGAGCAAGAATAATAAGGAAGCAGAAATTGGTACAGAATAGGATATAGACAGCAGAGCTTTCAATGCGTTGAAGTTTGTGGAGGGTGGGGATGGGGAGTCTGTTCAGAAAAGTGTTTGAATAGTTGAGTTTGGAGCTGATAAAGGATTGAATGAAGCAGATGGGCTGAGGTAGAAGCAAAGATGGTTGATATTCCAGAGCTGTATGTAGGTGATCTTTCTCATGTTGGAGAGGTAGTCTGAACAACTTAAAGACAATGGTGGTTCAAGTGAGGTGGTGGAGAAAAAATTTCCCCTCGAACCCCTCTGAACCTCCTACCTCCTATCCTGAAACTATGTTCCCTGTTTGTGGACCCTGCAACTTTCTGCAATTTCTCTAATGCCTTCACATCCTTCCTCAAGTATGGTGACAAGAATTGGACACAATATTCCAGTCGAGGCTGAACCAGTTTTGTAACGATTCACCATAACTTCCTTGCTTTTGAACTCTAAGCGCCTATTTATAAAATCCAGGATCCCTTATTTAGCAGCTTCTCAACCTGCCCTGCCACCTTCAATGACTTATGTACATATACACCCAGGTCCCTCTGTTCCTGCACCTGCTTTGGAATCATATCTTCATTTTATTTTGCCTCCCTTGGTTCTTCCCATCAAAACTTATCACTTCATAAATCTTTGTTAAATTTCACCTGCCACCTGTCCTCCCATTCCACTGATCTACCTGCCTTCTTGAAGTCCATCATTATCTTCCACAATACTTCTAAGCATTGTGTCATCTGCAAATTTTGGTATTGTGCCCTGCACATCCAAGTCTGGATCATTAACATAGATTAAGAGAAACAGTGGTCCCTGTTTCGATTCCTGGGAACCCCATTGTATACCATCCTCAGTCCATAAAACAACCATTCACCACTACTCTATTTCCTGTCACTCAGCCAAACTGATACCTATGCTGCCACTGTCCTTTCTTTCCCATGGGTTTCTAACTTTATTACCTCATCACAATCTCATCAGGTTAGCTATATGTGATTTGTATTTTACAAATCTGTGCTAGCTTTCATTCATTAATCCACCGTTGTCCATGTAATTGCTAATTTTATCCCAGTTTATCATTTCTAAAACCTTTCCTATCACTGAGGTTCCACTGACTGATGTGCAGTTGATGGGCTTATCCTTACACCCTTTCTTGACTAAATTTGTAACATTTGCAACTCTCCAGTCCTATGGCACCACCCCTCTATCTGAGGGAGATTGAAAGAATGTGACTAGCACCTCTGCAACTTCCACCCTTACTTCCTTCGGTATTCTTGGATGCATTTCATTCGGCCCTGATGACATCAACTTTAAGTATAGCCAGCCTTTCTAGTACCTCCTCTTTATCAATTGCTAGTCCATCCAGTGTCTTAACTACTTCCCCTTTCAGTATGACTTTGGCGGCATTTTCCTGTTAAAGACAAATGCACAATACTCATTTAGCACTTGAGCCATGCCCCCTGACTCCATGCGTAAATCCCTTTTTAGTCCCTAATCAGGCCCACTGCTCCTTTTACTACCCTCTTACTATGCCTATAGAAGACTTTTGGATTTCCTTTTATTTTAATTGCCAGTTTCTTCTCATATTCTCTCTTTGCTTCTCATTTCTTAGTTTGAGTGGTAGGGATGGATTTGGTAAGCAATAGCACCTCCTAATGTTACACTGTAATAAGAGTTCCATCATATTTTACTGAAAATTATACCCTTGTAATTTGTATTATCAACTTTATATGCAAGAAAATATAACTAACCACCCAAGATATATCACTATAGCCAGCTCAATCTTTGGCATACAGGTGCTTTATTTTAACTGCTAGAGTGACAGATAATCATTCACAGAAACAGTGTAGTTGTTGACCTTACTCAGACGTATTTCAATCATGAATCTGGACATAAACATTAAGTTAAGAAAACTTAGCCACAATGAGTATTGTTATCCTGGACCAGTCCCTCAAGTTTTTGGTAAGATCCAGTTTGGGACCAATAACATATTGTTTAAAGTTTGTGATTCAAAACATTTGCTAAGAGAATAAAGCCACAAGATTCCACAGATTTTGAACAAACAAAAATAAACTTTACAAGATCAGAAAGACAAAACAATTTACAATATTATCTTATGTATTCGCGGTTAATATGGGTGCATGTGAATTAACAGGCACCCCACACTGTACAATAAATAGCAAATTCAACCAAGACAGATCTCTCAAATTTCTGAAGAGCTTGGGTGGGGGGGCGAGCGCGAACACAATCAGCGCCCCCGATGAGGGCCATGCCACCATTTAACGTGGGCGGGCCAATTAAGGCTGCCCAGCGTGATGCTCGCACAGGAGCGCTGATTGCTCCCTGTGTGGTGGGGGTGGGGGATTCCCTGAGTCAGGGCCTGCGCATTTTTGCGCATGTGCGCAAAAGAGCACAGAAATCCGCTGAGGCACAGATCAGTTTGATATTTAAAAACTGAAATAAAGTAATTAAAAACTTTTAAGACATGTCCCCTCATGTGACACTGTCACATGAGCTGAGACATGTCAAAGAATTATTTTAATTAAATTTTAAAACACTTCATGAAACCTCATCCCGCCCGTGTTCGGCAGGCGCACAGCTGACTCGGCTGCGTGCCCACCAAACTAGAAATCTGAATGACGTGCGGTGATGTTGGGACGCCTAACATCACCGCGTGTCATTTTACGTGCCAGCGAGAGAGCCCCTCCTCCGCTCACTGACCAGAGAATTCAGCCCTATGATTCAGCCAATCTTGTTGAAACTCTTTGTCCCCCAGAGGGACTCGACATGACCCCAACCATTTAAATGTAATGGTCTTCAAGCTGCTTTAGTTGTATTTATCCCCTTTTCTACAGCTCAACTTTAATCTTCCCAGAACTAAAACTTTCCTCTAAAATATTATTATGAAACATGAACTAGGTATTTATAACAGTACCCAAGTTCAACTGTTCACCAGAGCTGAGAATCAGAGTCTGCTTTGAATTATAAACTGATGCTCTACATCTAAATTTGTACATACCTAATCTGTGCTGTGTTGACACACCTTTGACAGCACACAACAACTGATTGCTAAAAGTGGTATCACAGCCCATGGGCAGGATTTTCCGCCCGTCGGGGGCGAAGTTGAAGGGTGGGCACGCACAGGCGCACTTCAGATTGGTGCCCCCAATCGGGGGCACGACGCCATTTTACGTGGAACGGGCCAATCAAGGCCCACCCAGCGTGACGTCCGCACAGAACTGCTGTGCATTCCCTGTATGGGGGGGGGGATCCCAAAATTGAAAGTGCGCTGTTTTGCACGAAAGAGCGCACTCATGTCCCTGAGGCTAAGTGCTGCCACAGGGAGATCGGCTTTAAATGTAAAAAAGCTAAAAATAGAATAATAAAATTTCCCTACCTTGTCCCCTCATGTGATACTGTCACGAGTTGGTTTATGTTCATAATTTTTGCAAAAACTTTATTAAATTTTTTTAAAACCTACATGAAACCTCATCCCACCCGTATATGAGGTTTCATGGTTTTTCTAATTCCCGCCGGGTCTCCTGGCGTGCTACCAACCTTAAGGTTAATTACTCTGTCAATGGCTTCAATTGGCCATTGACAGGTTGGCAGGCACACAGCTGATTTTGCTGCGCCCCTGTCTACTGGAAAATTTAAATGGGGCGCGCTGACGTCAGGTGTTCGCCTGATGTCACCTTGCATCATTTTACGTGTAGGCAAGCAGGCCCCGCCTCCCCCGCTCGCTGACAGGAAAATCCTGCCCCATGATACAATTGCCACAAGCTGAGAAAACAGAGAACCAGCAGAAACTTTATTTGCAGTTACATAGAACCTAGTCTTGAATGTATTACAGACTTAATAGTCTCAAATTGGCCTTGGGTTTGTATGCATATTTGTGATAACACGATCATGTACATACTACTCCCAGAAAAAGTCAAAACTGCACACATCTATCGATCAGCCTAGCTGTCTGTTATTTGATCTACATAGAATTAAGTTAACTCCTTTTGCAATCTAATGTGTTTGTTGCCGTTCTGTGAATATTAAAATATACCTTCCACACATTGCATTTTATTTGTAATGTAATATTTGATTTGCTTTAATGTGGGTTTTTGTGCGTTTTAAACGTTTTGGTTGTAATTTAACAATACAATGCAACATTGCTTAAACAATGATGCTTATACATTTTTCATGCTGTCTTCCACCCAATGGCTTCTATGCATGTAAGTAACTGTGATTGATGTTAACTTTTCTCCCTTATTCCATCATTTTTTTAAATTTTTGTTTCTCTCATCAATATTTAAAAATTAAAGCTGCATTATATTTTGTTGGAAAACCCAGTTTCTTTATTAGCTTAATGAAGATCAAACTTTTGAAAAAAAATTTTTATTCATTCATGGGATGTGGGCTAGTCCAGCATTTATTGCCCATTTCCAATTGCCCCTTGAGAAGATGGTGATGAGTTGCCGTCTTGAACCGCTGCAGTCCATGTGGTATAAGTACAGGGTGGAAGGAGTTCCAGAATTTTGACCCAGTGACAGTGAAGGAACGGCAATATATTTCTGAGTTCAAATTGATGGAGGAATCCAGGAGTGCAGCAATTACATTCCTCACTTCACTTATGTTAATGCAGGTATGATGTCAATCAGCAAATTTGCCACCCTATTAACCTTGATCAGAACTCAACAAAACCATTTGGTGGACAATAAAAGAACCCTGAACTTCTGACACCTCACTGCCTTAACATGTTTTCTCTGTCATCTGTTCAAGCAGTGGCATTAGGTGCGAGCCCCACATCTCAGCTTATTCTTTTCCCTCCTCTCCCATCCCTTGCCCTCCCATTCAGTACTGTAATGACATTTTGTGTCGGCCCTCCAGTAAGCTGAGAAAATGGCGACATTGTTAGCAGTAATTCATGGTGGAATGAGAGTACAAGTTACTTGAAGAAAGGTGGAGTAACGAAAATACGTATTCAGGTTCTATTTATATGTCTACTATTTAGTTATCTTCCATATTGAAAGCGACATACTTCTCTAATTACTTGGTTCTCAGACTTTTGGTTGAAGGGGCTCCATCTATCCAAATTATAATGCAATACCCATAATATGAAAGTGCTGCATGTAAAGAATGTTTTCATAATGCTTTTTAAAAATCAAGTATTTACTTACATATATCAGTGAGATGGGTGTGCTTGCTTCTCACTGCAGAGTCTGTTTATCCTCAGCGAAGAGAGCAGGAATATGGGGAGAGCAGAACGTAGAAAAAGTACTAAGGAAACAGGAGAGAGCAAGAGCCTGGGGTTAACAGGAGCACTGGCTCAGCAAAAACATGGAAAGAGCAAGAGCAAGGCATGCTTCGGCTGCCACTCGTTCTTGCTGTATACCGCGGCACTGTCACATTATTTAGTGGACCCCCTGAAAAATCTCTACGGACTGCCAGAGGTCTGTGGACCCTGGTTTGAGAACCACTGCTCTAATTGAGGGCACCACTGGAGAAACATTTCTGCCACTGTGACGACTCCAATGGTAATATCACACTGTAATGGCTTACAAATGTTCAAACTGCAGAGAAATGCATTATTAAGTAAACATTAATGATCTTAATTAGCTACACTGATTTAGGACGTGTAGGCTAAATGCTTGTGTCAATGCATAATAGTACATTATGAAAATATAATGCAGCTTTAACTGAATGATGGAATTGCCATGTAAGACTCATAATTTCCCTGTAAGTACACCAGAAATAACAATGTTTATTCTAATTTGCAACAGCAATAATGAACTCTACTTTTCACTATGAACTATGTGACTTTAAACCATTAACAACTCTGGTGGCATTTCCTTTCATAAAATATTGTGACTGAAGATGAAGTCTACTGTGTCTTTACCATTTACCTTAAAATTGGAAAAATTATTATTGCAGATGGTGAAGGCTCCTGTTGAAATATCTGTTCTGTTTTGTTTTATTAATATTTTAAGTCATTTCTTTATAGTTTGATTTATTTGAAGAACCTTAAACTTCCCTTCATGCCTCTTGCCTGCCTGATACAATTCATTTGTCTCAACTAGTTGCCAAAAACCCTCCCATTACTCTAATGCTCCCCCCGCTTCTAACAGGATAATTATGTTATCAGTATATAAGAGAGACTGGAACCACCCAACTTCCCAGTAGCTTTCCCTCAATCTGTCTTTGGCAAGACTAGCAGTATATCAAGTGGGCACTTAACAGCTAGGAAAGGAGAGAATCTTGCAGACGAATTAGTATTAGAAGGGGCACACATTGATGAATGTTATGGAATCTGCAGCACGCCCATTTTGTTGGTGCATTAAGTCCCCCAGGTCCCTGCCAACACCAGCTAGATAGCCACAGATCATACAAGCACTTCTTCAAGCCCTGGCTTGGAATTGTTCTAAAATGCCTAATTATTTAGAATGGTTCCATGTATGTGAGTAACGTTTCAAAAGTTGAAATTCAACGTATGTTTCAACTTACTTCTTTTTCTAGTTGCCCACTTTAAAATGTATTTTTGAGACTATCTGCTGAGTTTTCATTTTTTCATATTAACCTTTATGGAAAAATGAGTTCTGTTGCAACTTTCCCTCTCTCCAGGAACAAAAAAAGATATCCCTTCATTTCCTTCTGCTTGATTGCAGCTTAGATTTTCTTCAGAAGCTCAATGCTATAAAATGTCAATTGGCACTAAGGAAACCGCCAACAAAAACTAAGAAAGTCCAGTAAAAGTACTTACAGAAAAAATAGGAGTCTCTATTTCATTCTTGTAACTGATTAAGGTATTCAGCAAAATAATAGGTCATTCAAGATACATTTTCCCATACCAAGGGAAGTTTGCTGTTAAAAAAAGTTAATGTTTGATGATGCTGTTTAGTTTATATTTTTAGTTTCTTATAATGCTACATATTATTTACAATATGCAGGCTTATCCCATGAAAAGCAATTTTACTGTAAACAAAATGTGTACATACAGCATCTTACAATCAACCATTTTGTTTTTCACTAGATTTCATCTAAAGAAAAGAATCGTTCCAGTTTTAGTAACACCCATTATTCAATTATATTATCAAATACATTTCATCTCATCTCAATTTTTAATATAACAAGTATTTAGTCACAGAACAACATATGTTATACTGCAGTTGCTTTAGAATAAATGATAATTATTTTCAAATTGGTGCATCAAATCATAACAAATATGAAACCTCATCTGAAAATTTCCAGGAATGCTAAAACTTTTCCCTTGTATTTTAGTTGCTTTGTAAAACAATTGTAATGCTCATGAATGCAACTTATTCTCTCAATGGGCTTCCCTTTCAGTCTTTGACCAACTAGATCTTGTTACATACGAAGAGGTAGTAAAACTGCCAGCCTTCAGAAGGAAGACACTAGTGTTACTAGGTAAAAAAAAGTCATAATTTAGTACAAAAATTGTGGAATGGCAATTACAAAGCAATACTATTTAAATTCATTTTAAAAGTGAATAAAGACTTCTATCATTTTTGCCTTTTTTTGTGGAAAAGGTGCCCATGGAGTAGGGCGAAGGCACATTAAAAACACTCTGATCACAAAGCATCCAGACAGATTTGCGTACCCTATTCCACGTAAGTGGCGGTTTTTGAAATGTTGTGCTTGTCTGAAGTAATTAGTTGTTAATTTCTTAAATCAAAGTTGCTATGGTTTGTTGGACCGCCATAAATGTTATATATGATGTATTGTATCCACACAAGCATAGGTGATCTTTCTCAGGTGAAAGATCAAAACTAATACCATATTACAAAGTCTTAAAGGTTTGTACTGCCATGCATTTTCATCCAAGTTGGAGGATGGCCTATGCTATGGAATTCTCACAAAGTCAGTGGTCTTCAGAGTGAGTGTCAGACACAAAAATGGGCATTGTTGGTATTCTATCATCACAATGATGCAGTGTCTCCATCTTTTCTGGTTCTCTCTCTGATGAACTGGCTAAGAACTGACACAAACCCCCCAACTGTGATAAATAAGCACAAATGTATGCAATCTGAGATCAAGTTTTGCTTAGCAGCCAATTTATTATACATACATTTATATGTTTGTTGTATATATTTTAAAGACTGGTAAATGATTGTGTTGAACTCTGTCCAATGCTTTTCCAGTTCATTAATTACTGGGTTTAATAATAACTTCAAGTGACATTACTGCGGGATATTTGTAAATATATTTTCTTCCCCGCCTGATGACAGTAATGGGATACAATCCCACAGGGGCTAGTATAATCACATACTGTGTCTTGGCCTGTAACTGAACTGTTGTTGTTTCACAGCAGAATGATAGAGAGAAATTTAGTAAAGTCAATAAACTATTTTTACAAGGAATGAGTGGACATTAGTCCAAATCTTGCTAGAGCAAGGTATCTTGCTGTACATCTGCTAGACATTCTCCTGCACTCATCAGCTTGAAAATTTTTTTAACCTCTAAGTTAGCGGAAGTAGGAGTTGATAATAGTGGAGCGAGGGCAACTGGTACCTTAGGAAATGACTGGTTCAACAGCTGAGTAGTGTAAATCGACCAGAAGTTTTGGCGATTTGCAAACATGCCGTATCTCCTCTTCACCTGAAATTACTGGATGTTATGAGCATTAAACATGGGGAGCATTATTTTCAAAATTTGGGCCATCATTGAGCAATCCTGTTCTCATTGAACTTCCTGGGCAATAGGGTAAATCAGTAAACTTAAATAAAATGACTTCTGTTATTTGTAGAATACTAATAAAAAAAAATCAAACTTTTGGTTGTTTTTCAGAATGTGATTTAGCTCATTTCAGACAACAAAGCAAAAGATTCCACAGTTGGTCTCTTCCTTTGGGTTAGGGAGGGAAAGAAAAACCCAGATCCCCACTGTTGAGCACTACCTAGTGGATTCTGTTAAAAAGTGTGCCAGTCCCCATTATTGAATAGCCTTCTGTTACCTCACACAAAAAGAATGGCTAATGGGGAAAGGCAACTTCATAAACTACACTTATCCAAAATCCTGCCTGTATACTAACTCTCACCATGGGCTGGATTATTTAGGGCACAAGTGGGTAGGGGCTAAAAATCATGCTGCTGGCCAGCATACCAGTTCCACAGTTCCATCCTGCTCCCGGGCCATTTTCCCAGAGGCGGGACAGGGGTGTTGTGGCACAAATACCCTCTCATATTCAGTGGGTGAAAATTGTCCCTGCTAATGGCCACTTAAGGCCAACTATTGAAGGCTGACTAGCATTTTCAATCAGCCTCTCTGTCCCCACAGATGGAGGGGGACTGTGCACCTGACTGGAGCCAGCCTCCCAGCAGACCAGGAGGCAGGCAAACGGATAGGTTGAGAGGCTATCTAGACACCTAGGTTCAGCTACAACCTTAGGTTGTCCTGTGGAGGTGTTCTTCTTCTTCCCCCCGCCCCCCCCGCCGCCGCCCTCAAAGTGGTGGCATAGCTGCTGGATCCATTTTCTTTATTTTAGATTTCAAATGGCTTGAAAGAGGGCACCTCCCTCATTTACTTGCAATGGCATCCTGCTGCTGCTTGAGGACCTCCTGGTAGGCCCCAAGTTCGCGAGCCACCCAACATTCTTAATTGGACAATAAACCTTCTGGCCACTAATTTATCAATTTGGGAAAATCACAGGTGAGGTCACAGGTGACCCCACATTGCGGGCTTCTAACCCCCATTCGAGCCTGCCAGCGAGATCCTGAAGCCTACAGTGAAAATTCTGCCCCATGTCTTACTCACCAAGCACTTCTGTGCTCGTTGACTTATATTGGCTTCCAGTTCACCAACATCTCCAACTGAAAATTCTCGTACTAGTGTTCACATCCCTTTGTGGCCTCAACACACCCTACCTATGTAACCCCCTCGAGCCCTAAATGTTTTCGGACCTTTGTGTTCCTCCAGCTGCAGCTTTTTCGACATCTTCTGCTTCCTTCATCCACCATTGGTGGCCATACTTTCAGCCATTTAGGCCCCAAGTTCTCTCCCTAAACCTCTCCACCTCTGTCTCCTCATTTAAGATCTGCTTTAAGACCCTACCTAGAGCATACCCACTTGACAAGACTTTTAGCCACCCTTCCTATTGTCTACTCTTTTGACTTGGTGTCATTTTTTTATCTGATTACACTCCTGTGAAACACCTCTGAATGATTTTCTATGTTGAAGGCATTATTTAAATAGACTTCATTATTGGCATGATGGCATCCAGCCTCATGTCTCAGCATGTCAGTACTCTCAGTTGTGGAGAACAATATAGTATATTTGTTTATAATATATGCTATAGCTAAATCACTTAATGTTATGCAATTAGTAAGATATAAAAATCTTCAGATGTGGTCATATATTCATTAGGTTTCAATGTAAACCTGTAGATGTCTAGAATAAAGCTTAATATAGTTTCTGATTTAAACTGCCGTGCTTCCAGTGAAGAAATGTAGCTTGAGGAGCCAGGCATGAGTTGGAGCCTTAACTTGTACCAGCTACATCTCTCACTAATATAAGATTATTTGTCTTCATAGACACTACCAGACCTGCCAGAAAAGATGAAGAAAATGGTAAAAATTACCATTTTGTTTCACATGATCAAATGATGCAGGATATTTCCAATAATGAATATCTTGAGTATGGCAGCCATGAGGATGCAATGTATGGAACAAAGCTGGAAACGATACGCAAAATCCATGAACAAGGACTGATTGCAATACTAGATGTTGAGCCCCAGGTATTGACGAACAGTTGATGGTCAGTTATGGATAAGAACAAAAGATTTGAATGTGAAGATTTCCTTTAAAGGCCTTGTTTATCCCACAGCCTGGGTTTAAGGAGTTTAATGTTATTAATGGATTAGCCATGGCTGATACCAATAATGATGTCTCTTATTGACATGGCGTACAGTGTTGCAAGACAGGTGTTCATGTACAATTTGCAAGAGCCATACTCTGCATTCATGTGCCTTTATTGTTTTTACCATCAAATATTTTCTTATGGATGAAAGAAGAAAAACTATGGTAATATTAGCAAAGCATTTAAATACATTTTATTGCTTATTTTCCATTAATTGCCCACATATGAAAGAAGCACTGATTTGTTTTCGGACAACTATCTGGATAATTTAGCTATAATGTTAAAATGTATCTTGTAATTAGATAAAATGCCAAGTACAGTACAAGACTCCTTGGTGACCAAAAAAATTTAATAAATGGTGGCTGAACCATTGAAAACCCCTTAGTGCTGGGTTAATTGATTTCATCTGAGTGCAGTAGGGATACTACAATTGGACTCAATCTCATAGATCATAGAGGTGACATTGGAACAGTTCTGCCCTCCTGTCAGTGTACAGTGACCTCTGGTGGAAGTGCATGTGTATGAACTTTGGTTGAGGAAAGGAATGGGCTTACCCAATATTCTTGGGGGGTCTTTGCAATCAAATAGCTCACTATCGAGGTGTGTCTACCTGGTTGAGGTACTGAAGACAGCAAGCATCATGCTACCTGTACCCCAGCAGTAGGTAATGCTTTCAGGAAAGGAGGAGGGGGAAAAAGTAACAAAACTACATTATGAGATACTATGATAAAATATAGACAACATTTTGCTGATATTCATTAAATCATCCGTTCTTTATAGGAATTTGCTGTTTTCTAAATTTTAAAATGTGAGATCAGGACAACTCTTAAATTTTGTGACTTAAAACTGTATACCTTTTTCTGCTAGATTAGGATTGTTTGCAATGCTGATGGGAATCTAAAATGTGGCATATGAATCTGGACCATTTTAATAATAGCTCTCTGCTTACTTCATTTAAATATTCATCGAAGCAACAAAATGAATCAATGCAATGTTCTTACAGGTAACGAGAATAGATTTTTGAAGAAACTTCTGATTTGCCAAAGGCCCTGACGACCAAACCAGTGTTGAGCCACTGCAGACCGGGAAGATCCCTTATTTGATTCACAAATTAATTGATCTTACATAGGGAGACCTAACATAAGCACCCCAAGGGTAAGGAGGATATATGAGACAGGGATCCCCAGCTCTTGATTACAATCAATAGACCCCACCCTGCTAGAAAATATCACATATCTATGAGCGTAGTTATGAAGCCCTTCAATGCAAACAATCAGCCAACCTCACACATGAAGAATCGCCATTGAAACCTAAAACACAATACATGCAGGAGCCCAGCGTCTGCAGGTCTTTACCTCAGCACATGTTAGAGCCTTGAGGATGAAAGGGGGTCAAGAACACTGGAGTAGATAAAAATATAAAATAAAAGCAAATAACTGAAAAAAATATATATCTTGAAAACCTTCAGAGCTGCTGCTGCCTTAATTGTATTTCCAGATTTTCCAAATATTTGAATAACAAAAGCTCTTAAGGTGATTTGAAAACATCTTTTAATCGACTCTCAACAATGTAGATTTATGTCAAATCAAGTTTTATTCAGTGCTTTATGTACAGTGGATCATAGGAAGAATTGGAATGTTGATGAGATTTATTGTCCTATTAAAACAAAACTAATCACTTTGGAGTAGGTGGAAATTCGCAATAAACACTCCCATGGAGCCACTAAAATTTATCAACGCCTATCCCAGTAGAACATCTGCTTTACAGATTTTTAACAAAATATGCTAAAAGTTGGTAAAAGTTTTTGCAGTGTTCCGTAAAGGTAATGAGGATGAGGTTCTCATTTGGAGAGGTTAAGAATTAATTCAGTTCCTCTAAAATAAGTTTTAAAAAAAACAAATTGTAACTCTCATTTTATCTGCTGCTAGAATTTGTCGAGAGACTACAAACTAATTAAGAATAAGCATATTTACAGTCCCTATTTCCCCAGTCAGTTCATTCTGTTTCATCTTAATTTACATATTAGCAATTTACTCTGTTTCAGGGAATAATATTGATTTGGTCATTGACAGACTTCCTGGAGTGTAGACCAGAAAATGTTGCCTGAAATGTAGTTACCTTGTGGTGCATTATGTGCAGACAAAACAATATGTTCTGGGTTCCTATACAAAAATCAAGTAGTTTTTCTAAATCTGAAAAAATGATGGGTCCACTATTACCTTAAATATGTTTACCATCATGTGTTCTTGTCTTCGTTAAATTTTATCAAGTGTGTCGGGGACCAAATAAGTGAGCTTTGCCCTTGATGCAGACAAAATTCCATTTTCTATGAATGATGCACTCTTCTTCTACTGGAGCTGAGGGGTTCATGTGTCGGACATTTGTGTGAATGTAGTACATGAGATGTAAATTTAACCACATCGCTAGTTTAGTTTAATGCTCAACTCAAGTTTACTGATCCTCTTAACTCTTCATCCCATACAGGCACTGAAGGTTTTGAGAACTGCAGAGTTTGCCCCATTTGTTGTTTTCATTGCTGCCCCAACCATCACTCCTGGCATGACTGAGGTAAAGCAACAACTCTTTAGCTTTATCTTAGTTTAAATTTTATGGATTTTGTATGCCCTGCCTGATATTTTAATCTTTCACTGAATGGGAATTAATTGATCTATAGTGGTGATCTTTGAATGCTTAAATGGATATCCAATTACCAATTTAATATTCTGACAACGATTCCATATGCTTCTTAAAAATTCATTCTTATTAAACTGTTTGAACTTGACTCTGAGCCACAACTATAGTTGAACAAAATGTCTTTTGCTGACCAGAAATGCTTTGTTTAGCAATGGTGTTAACAGTTTTTCTCCCAGAGGTGATTTTTAACTGTTGCTTTCACTGTATAATGGATATGCAAACCTAATTCAGTTTCAAAAAGATAACATTTTTATGGTACGATAGATACTGATGATAGTGGTTGATAGACTATACAGTTAGTTGGTGAGAGTAAAACACTAATATGTCTGCTATGAAATATTTAACACCCTTAATGCCAACATCAACTATGTCCTAATAGACTAGTTTTTTAATGTTTTGATATTATACTTGTATGTCTACATCTAATTCATTCAGTTTAGCTTCAGGTAACTTCTGAACTTATGGCAAAAACTTTTATGAAAGGCATTCTGCTTGCTCTTCTCCATTCAAATTGCAGCCTAGCCTGACAATTGAATTTGCAGGCCGCAGACATATTTCTGGAGTTCTTAGCTCGGCTGCACGCTGCAGCCCTTTTAGATAATGGAGTATTCCATCAAAAGCTGTGGGCAATACCTTATCTGTCTTGTAGAAGTACTCTTTTGTTCTAAAAATGAAAGACTTGCCATTCCTGTATCACTTTTCATGACCACAGAACATCTCAAAGTTCTTCGCAATTAATTAAGGCCTTTTGAAGTGTAGTCAATGTTGTAGTTTAGGAAAAAATAAGATTTATGGATGAATATTTTGTTCCTCAAGGTAGTGAAGTAGAATTTTTTTTGTATTTGAACTCAGTGTTCCTAAAAACAACTTACATTTATATAGTGCCTTTAGTGTATTAAAATGCCCCAAAGCGCTTCACAGGAGAGTAAGCAGCCAACAAAGTTGACAATGAGCCAAACAAGGAGTCATTAGGACAGGTGGCCAAAAGTTTGGTCAAAGATGTAGGTTTCAAGGAACATGCTAATGGAGGAGAGAGAGAGATGGAGAAGTAGAAAGGTGTAAGGAGGTGAATTTTAGAGCTTAGGGCCCACACAGCCAATGTTCAACTGTCAGTAGTGGAACAGAGGAAATTGAGGATGCACAAGAGGTAGGAATTGGAGGAAAACAGAGTTCTTTGCGCGTTCTGAAGAAGGGTCTTAACGACTCGAAACATTAACTCTGTTTCCTTCTCCACAGATGCTGTCAAACTTGCTGAGTTTTCCCATCATTTTCTGTTTCCAGTTCTGAGAGAATTGTTGGACTGGAGGAAATTACACATATAGGGATCAGTGAGGCCTTGGGGAATTTGAACACAAGAATGAGAATTTTGAATTTGAAGCATTGGACTAGGAACCAATGTGGGTCAGTGAGCACAAGGGTGGTGGATGAATTGAATTTGGTCCAAATTAAGATACTACAAAGATTTTTTTTGAGTTCAAGATTATGGAGGGTACAGGACTGAAGGATGGCCAGGAGAGCATTAGAACAATCGATTCTGGAGGTAACAAAAGCATGAATGAGGGCTGAGGTGGCGTGGAGACAGGAAATATTTTGAAGGCGCAAGTAGACATTCATGGTGATAGAGAGGATATCTAATCAGAAGTTCACGTCAGAGCCAAATAGGGCACCATGGTTAAGAACGATCAATTTCAGCCTGAGGTTGTGACCAGGCAGGTGGATGGAATTGGTGGATTGGGAACAGAGTTTTTGCAAGGTTGAGAGAAGTGGTGAGATATAGTGGTGGTGAGATATAGTCAAGTGCCATCATGTGCAAACTGATATCGTGTTTTCAGGCAATTTTCCTAAAGGGCATCAGATAGATCAGTAATGGGAGGGACCAAGGATTTGTGGGACTCCTGAGGTAACAGTGAGAGTGCAGGATGAGAGGCCGTTACAAAGAAACATTTGTAGATCATTTACAAGGCGGTGTGGGTGTGAATCAATACTCTTTCTCTGTCCCTTCAACTTGACTCCAAGTTCATCAGTATTGATATTTGGATAGTTTTGTAATTCCTACTCCAGCCATCCTTCTGGACTCTCTGAATAAGATTGTTATTTCTATTTCTATACTATTTCTATATTATGGTAAGTTTGGTGGTATAAGTCCATGCCCACCAGGAATCAAATTGGGACTGTCCAAACTCATTTGATGTAAGACTGCAGCAGCCAAAAGGAAGAAGACTGTCGCACTGGATTGCAGCCCAGGACCCACAGGTGAATTTACGAGATCACCGTTCCACTGCTATCCAGTCCCCCTCAAAAAGGCACACATTTTATCAGCCAATTGTGGAGCAGTATTAATGAGTTTGTAGACCAGTCAGTTTGAAGGAAGAAAGAAGCATGGTAGCAGCTCACAGCAGTGGGAGCCTAAACTGGTGGTGAGGGTTATGAAAATGAAATCTTAAACAAAGGAATTTGCAGCAAAGATACCCCATGACATAGATGATTTGTAAGAGGTAAACATTATTCATAGAGCTCACTTTTTCTGTATGCAGCCTCTGTTTCACTTTCTCTCTTCCTTTTTAACTGTTTCTATATTTTTTATTTAAACTCACATATTATGTTTATTTTCTTGCATCCTTTCTGATTTTTACATAGCTCCCAAGGTGGTGCAAAAAGCTACCTGTAAGTATTTGCATTAGCCAGGGATGTTTGTATGATTTTGTTTTAGCTGTAGCAATTAGTGATGCTTTAGTTTTCACTGAGAATAGGTTAGCTTTTCTTCTATTCGATGTATATTAGAATGTGACATCAAACTACTTTTTTTTACTGCTTCCTCTCTAATTCTTTTAATTATTTGATCAAAAAGCAGCAAAAAAAGTCATCCCACATTATTGATGACAGTCACGATGCAGACAGATTTCCTTAAACAGATTGTACATACAAACTGGGAGTAGGCCATTCAACCCCTTGACCCTGCTGCACCATTTAATGAGATCATGGCTTTTCTGATTGTAACTTCAACTCCACATTCCCATCTACCCTCTATAACCTTTCAACTCTTTGCTTATCAAGAATCTATCTGTCTCTGCTTTAAAAATATTCAAAGACTTTGCTTCCACTGCCTTTTGAGGAAGAGAGTTCCAAGGACTCATGACCCTCTGAGAGAAACATTTTCTCCTCATCACTGTCTTAAATGGGCAATCCTTTCTTTTTAAACAATGACCCCTAGTTCTAGATTATCCCATAGGAGCATCCTTTCCACATCCACCTTGCTGATACCCCTCTGGATCTTATATGTTTCAATCAAGTCACCTCTTACTCTTCAAAACTCCAAATACAAACCTAGCTTTCTAACCTTTCCTCATAAGACAGCCCACCCACTCCAGGTATTAGTCTAGTAAACCTTCTCTGATCTGCATTTACATCCTTCCTTAAATAAGGAGACCTAATACTGTACACAGTACTCCAGATGTGGTCTCACCAATGCCCTATATAGCTGACTGTGAATCTTCTATTTGAATATTGCTGAAAAGAGAGATATGTTGCTGAAGCTTTTCGTCTTTCACTCATCAGGACAAACGCAAGAATGCCAAATTTCAATTGCGCACAACATTTTATACTGCTGGAGAAAGGGGTGTTGATTGGTTGTCAGGTCAACTCTGATTGGCCGAGGCATTGCCATCTTCTACTCATTACTTGAAAGCATTGTTTTGATCTAACCATATGGTTCCATGTCTAGTTAACCGTACGTACACTATTTTGTCATTTAGCATTGCTGATCAAACAGAATCCAGAAAAAAAACTATATATTTGGTAGGAAAATATTGGGTGGTTTAGTTAAACAAATCCTTTATGATAGATTTAATGTTGTCTCCTGAGAAAAACACAAATTTGAATGAAGCAATTTGCATATTTTAACCAATTTTAGTTAATTGATATCTGCTTTGCCAGTTTCACACACAAGAATATTATTGCATTTATGTAACACATTTAATGTAGAAAAAAGGATTTCAAGTTGCTTCACAAATGGATAAAGAAAACAGATTTTTTTTATTCGTTCATGGGATGTGGGCTTCCCTGGCTGGCCCAACATTTATTGCCCATCCCTCAGTAGCTTGCTAGGTCATATTGGAGGACATTTTAGAGTCAACCACATTGCTGCGCTTCACATGTAAACCAGGTGGGTTGTTACGACCATTTTAACGATTTTTTTTTCCATTGAGTTCAAATTCACCATCTACCGTGGTGGGATTCAAACCCAGGCATTACCCTGGGTATCTGGAGTACTGGCCCGGTGACAATACTACTACACCACCTTCCCTTATCAAACCAAAGAGAGCTAAATTAGGAGGAGTTTAGTGAAAGAAGTGTGCCTCAAAGGAGGAGGAGGTGGAGGAATTTGGAGAGATTTCCAGTAAATGGAACCTAGGCAGCTGAAGTGGTCAGGTAAAGGGAAGTAGGATCCATAAGATGCTGAAAAGAGAAGAACAGAGTGGGGAAAGGGGTAGGACAGTTGTAGGGCTGGAAGCAGTTACACATGGAGGGAGGGATTGAGACAATGGATGGATTTAAAGATGAGGATACAAGTTTTTCATTTCATGAAATGGGAAACAAAAACTCATATATGTCAGTGAAAAGGGATGGTGGATGGTTAGGATGGGATGTGTGCAGCAAAGTTGGCAAAACTTAAATTAATGGAGGTTGGCCGATAGGAAGCCAGCAGGAAAAAACATGGATAAATGCATCCATATGGAGGGCACAAAACCTCTCCAAACCTGCTAATGTTTCATGAGTTCACCAGATAATATTCACGTGATATTCTTCCTCTGCTAAATCATTGTGCCATCCATATATAGCTTTATATAAAGAAGCTGTCATATGAGAGCTTTCCAGCAATCTGCCCCAAACATGGACAAAATTAACAGTCACTTGGATAAATGTGGATTGAGCAAGGAAAGCGAGCACAGATTTGTTAAAGGCAAACTGTGTTTAACTAACTTGTTCTGAGTTTTTTCATGAGTTAACAGAGAGGGATGATGAGGGAATTGCAGTTAACACAGTATCCTTGTACTTCTGAAAGGCATTTGATAATTGTCAGCAAAGTTAAAGCCTATGGAATAAAAGGAACAGTGGATACGAAGTTGGCTGAGTGACAGTAAACAGTGTAGTGATGAATAGTTGTTTTTCAGACTGGATAAAGGTGCACAGTGGTATGGACTGGTTTTCTTGATTTGTAATGATGACCTATACTTGGGTGTGCAGAATACAATTTCAACATTTGCAGATGACACAAATCTTAGAAAGATTGAACACTAATTTGTCAGAGGACATAAGCTGATGGACCATGTGGAAGAATGAAGAGAATCAATATACAATAAAGGATACTTTTCTAAAAGGGAGGTGCAAGAGCAGAGGTGCCTGTAGGTGTAGGTGTATGTGCACAAATTGTTGAAGGTGACAGTGCAGGTTGAGAAAGTGGTTAATAAAGCGTATGATATCCTGAGCTTTATAAATAGCGGCATAGAGTACAAAAGCAAATACTCTGTTTCAGCCTCAACTGGAGTATTGTTTCCAATTCTGGGCATCATGTTTTAGGAAGGATGTTAAGGCATTAAGGAGGGTGTAGAAAAGATTTACAAGAATGGCTCCTGGGAAGAGGGACTTGAGTTATGTGAATAGATTGAAGCTGGGGCTGTTCTCCTTGGAGAAGGGAATGTTGAGGGAAGGTTTGATAGAGAAGTTCAAATTCATGAGGGGTCTGGGCAGAAAGAGTTAAGAACCAGAGGACACCCATTTAAGGTGAATGGCAAAAGAATTGAAGGTGACAGGAAGAAAAACTTCTTTATGCCACGTGTGGTTAAGATCTGGAATGCACTGCGTGTGTCATGGAGGCAGATTCAATCTTGGCTTTCAAAAGTGAATTACTTGAAGAGGAGACATTTTCAGAGCTATGGGGAAAGGGCAGGGAAATTAGATTAGTTGAATTGCTCTTGCTGAGAACTGGCACAGTTCTGAAGGGCTGAATGGCCTCTTTCTGTGCTATAATTATTCCATGACTCTATGACCCTGTACTTTGGTTTACTTTTGAATATTGGAAATATGGAAATACATGTACAGCAGCTTTTCTGTCTTGTCTGCTATATTACTGTGGCAAACTCTATCCCGCAGACATCAGATCCAAGAGTCCGAATTTAGACAGTAAATGTTATTCAAAACCAGCCAATTGATCTGGGCCACACAGGGTTTTATTGCTTTTTCAGGCTTAATCCGGTAAATGCAGTAATCCGCACATATCCTGTCCTCTATAATGCATTGCATTTGATTAATCATCTATTAACCAGATTAGTTCTTCATGTTAAAACTCATTAGCAAACCACTCAAAAACACAAGCTTACTGAGCACGTGGTCTGCACTGAGCTGTTACTGATGAGGAGGAAGAGTCTTCAAACATAGCCTACCTGGTTTATCTCTTGAATAAAACAAATACTAAAGAGCCTCTGTGGCTCAGGTGGTACTCCTGCCTCTAAGCCAGAATGCCCTGGGTTCAAGTCCCACTCCAGGATCTGTTGGTCATGGAAAAACCCAGCTACTGGTGCAGGCAAGCCACTGTGTATTGGTGCCAGTGCCCCGCCTGGAAAAAATGAGGTGGGTTAGCAGCAGAAAGGGCATCTGGCTGTAAAAGAACGACTAAATCCAAAAATGATGGTTGATATGAAGAGTGATCAATCAATATTGTGGTGACCCGCTCCAACATGGGGAAAAATACTGAAAGAGGAAGAAGACAATGACTAAAATATTTCACACATCTGGATTCAATAGAGTATATATGACCTCAATGTTAATCAAAATTGTGGAAAACAAGATATTCTGATTTATACTTAGGCCTTTTTTAGACTGAAATGCCTTTATCAGTTCAATACATCATGGAGAATGTGAAGTTCTGTGTATAGCCTGACAGGCAATTTGCTTTTACTTGCAGCATTATGTTTCTCCAGCTTACCAATTGGTTGATAAATACAACCAAAAATGATGCAAAACACCATCATTTTATAATATGAAGATCAACAATGAACAATTACATAACATAGTGAATCACATATGTGTTGCTCTGACAACACTGCTGCTGTAAGAAAACACATGCCAGTTTATCCTTGACTCAGTCAGTGCTGGTTCAGCCAAGCTTACCAAATGCTAATCTGTTTAGCACATCCTTATCCACTGTTTTAGGAAGATTCCACTTGATTCTAACATAAATGGGCTCCTGTTATACATGAATTATAATTTAATATGTCTTTCTATTCCTCAGGATGAATCTCTTCAGCGTCTGCAGAAGGAATCAGAAATTCTACAGAAAACATATGCACACTACTTTGATCTAACCATAATCAACAATGAAATAGATGAGACTATCAGGCATCTGGAAGAAGCCATTGAACTTGTGTGTACTACACCACAGTGGGTTCCTGTATCCTGGGTATATTAAGGACTATACAGAAAAACCATGAACTTTATCATTCCCTAACACCATCCTGACATTAGACTTTGTAAATGACCTTGCATCAAGTCTTGCCCTTATAGACAGCCTAGGTTAGTGTGCCCTAAATTTTTTTGACTATTGTCATGTCCTACTAGATGGATTGAGAGAGAAAAAAATTACCAAATGCATATAGTGATGGTGTCCCTTTTTAAAGCTTGTGAGGGTTGTACTTGTTATCAAAAATCAGATCTACATATGTCTTCTGATCTATCCATTCCAAATGTTCCACTTGAATCTGCCAAATTTATTTGAATGCTTGTTTTCACTGACCAAATCCCACAAACCTACCCAATTTCTGAAGTAAATGTTTTTCAATTACTATGAATCTATTTAATTTGACAGTATAAGTAGTACAGTCCAACTACCCTGCTGACTATTTGAAACTTAATTTAAATTTGGTGATAAAGCATTATAAATGCAGAATATAAATGTTTTAAAGTCCCCAAATAACAATCAAAAAGTTATAGGCACAAGCATTAATTAATATTTTAAGCCTGCAAAGTTATAGGTGTAGTAAGAGCATGAAGTAGGTTTGATTTTTTTTTTAACATAAGCCAGTCAAGGCTGATAAAGGGATGCCGTCATTTACAATTTAAAAATGTACAAACATTTTAGGAATTTGGATCAGGTTTTACTGCATGTGGACAGTTACAAGCATTCATGCTGTTGGTGTATCTGTGTTGGAAACTGTATTCTACAGCAACGTACATTCCATTTGTTGGAAAAATTACCCAAGGGAATTATTATTCAAAAAACTGTAAACCTATGCACATCCCTTGCATTGTGGGCAAGTTTATAAATGACTGATTTTTAATCATGTAGTGAAACGTGTTTGTACTTTGTTGCAATTTAATTTGTTCTAAGGGGAAGAGTTTTGCCATTTCAAATAAGTGTCGTCTTTGAATATAAATATTTTAATTACGTTCCGTCTGGAAAAAAATGGTTTAATTTTTATCATTGAAGTAAATGTATTAAAAATGCACAAATTTACTAAAGAAATAGTGTGCAAAGAAAAAATAGTTTGTGGTCAGATATAAGCAGTTCAGCTCACACCACTACTTCATTCAGACTGGCCTACAATGCTTCTGAAAATGACAACAAACACAGCAACTGCAATTGGGCATTTTAGAAAAAAAATTGTTCCTTTTACGTGGTCAGCTTTTTTTTATTTTTTTATTATTCCCTAATTGTCTTTCTACAAGCTTATATTGAACTCACCCTAACCCAGCTTTGTAAAATTAAATAGGCTGCAAATATCGACCTTCAGAGCTGCCTAAGACATGTTTCAATTACAGGGCTGTAAGTTCTATACTCTTGTAACTGGTCACTGGTAAGACCAGTATGGTGCTGGCTGTTGGGAACTGAACAGTACCTCTGATCATGTAATATAAAAATGAAAAGACTGTGGAAAAATGTAAACAGAAATGAAGCACAACGTCACAACTGGAATTTATTGAGCATTTTCATATTTTCTGGAAAGTCCATTCAGATGTAGAGAAATGGTATTTTATAAAACTGTTCCCACCAGGATTTTAGAGCACAGACATTGCCTTAAGACATTTTGTAACTTAATTCCTGCTTTCTTTGATGTAATACCATTCTTAACAGAATTGGAAGGATATTTAGATATCTGTTACACATTTCAAAAAGTGCATATTGTTCAATATTGCATAAATGCTGTGGATGCTTTGAAACGCAATTGGCCATGGAAATTTGTATTAAAGGACAAGTGGTACAGCTGAGATTCTTGAATAATTGAAAATATAGATCAATTATAATGGGAACTTTTTTAAAATCATGAATACTTTAATTACTTTTTTCAATCTATATACAAACTGAATAATTTTATAGCTTGTGCTAAATATTTCAACTACAAACACTTAAACTGAAACAATTTGATTTTACTAATATTAATTAACCAAATGACGTTAATTGAATACAATTATGTTTTTATCTGCATTCAGATGTTAACTGTTTAGAAAACATGTCATTGATTTTCCTATCGTGGAACATAAAATGTGTAAATCTTATAGAGATCCAGAAATATCATCCATCATGACCAAGTGTAATTGAGAATAAGTGCAATGTTTCAGGTAAAGTAGGAGCACACTCTTCTCCCATTTGTACTATAAAACATACACAATTTAAAGCTTTATTTGTGCTTAAGCAGATGGAGTTGATCAAATGCCATTGATAATGTACATGATAATTACCAGATAGCGTAATTTCCAAATCCCATAGGCACATGCTCTTCTCTAGTCTGGAGGCAAGTAGAAATTCTGCAATGTAAATTTATCAATATCTGTATGCTTCATTACTGCCTAAGGCAAAGCATGTTTCATGCGATGCAAGCTGGCTGATATCCTTTCTTTTCTCCTTCCCCAAGATGGAACATCTTTCTTTTACACATCAGTCTATATGAAAATTAACAGAACTCAACCAACCCTGAAAAAGGTTTTTCATCGGCACGTCTACAAACGACGTATGAATCAAGAACCAAACTGCATCCAGGCCAACGTCATCCAGTTACTTCTTTTTGGCAGTAATATCTGCCTGTACAATCGAAAACTTGCTTAACATTGTGAAGCAGATGATTTTTAAATGCTCTGTCTGTTGGTAATTAGCAAAGTTCTGCGGGAAGATGTCCCAAGTTCCCTACTGTTTGGTCTATTTGGAAATGATTTGGGAATAATTATTTTATGTATAAAATATGTATATTTAGTGTCAGTCTTGATTCAGTGGTACCACGCTCACCTCTGAGTCAGAAAATAATGGGTTCAGGCTGCACTACACATTGATGCTTAAATTCCATACTGGAATAGTGCTGCACTGGCTGAGATAACTGCCCTCACTAGACATAAAACGTCCCATAGCACCATTTGAAGAAGAACAATGGCATTCTTTCAAAACTGTAGCCAATGTTTATTCCTCAAAATAATATTGCAAAAACAACTACCTGGTCATTTATCCATTTTGTTTTGCAGTGAACTACCTGCCACATTTCCCTACATTACAATAATGGCTGCAGTTCAAAAAGGTACTTAATTAGGAATTCCTGAAATTGTGAAAAGCACTATACGAATGTAAGCTGTTTTAACTTTCTATATATTTAAAAATATTCCATTATTCCCTGTCATATTTTTCCCATTGTATGTTTTTGATAGTATCCTAGTGTAATGAAAATCAGTGATAAAAACAAAAAAACTGCGGATGCTGGAAATCCAAAACAAAAACAGAATTACCTGGAAAAACTCAGCAGGTCTGGCAGCATCGGCGGAGAAGAAAAGAGTTGACGTTTCGAGTCCTCATGACCCTTCGACAGAACTTGAGCAAGTTCTGTCGAAGGGTCATGAGGACTCGAAACGTCAACTCTTTTCTTCTCCGCCGATGCTGCCAGACCTGCTGAGTTTTTCCAGGTAATTCTGTTTTTGTAATGAAAATCAGTGCTCATTTTGAACACAGGAGATCTACAAGTTTATAATATATTTGGAATTTCTAAGCTTTTTGTGGTGAAAAAGAAGAATAAGTAGTATTCAAAATGTGTTTAAATTACTTTCCATATCTCTAAACCGGAGTGCAACTGAGCTAATTGGGTGAAGACTTGGGCCAAAATTTTGACCTTGACGGGCGGGCGGGCCCCACTGACTCGGCGGCGGGTGAGCAGCAGCTGAACTCCGCCACAGAAATGGGTTAGGCTGCCATTTTACGTGGGTGGGTCAATTAAGGCCTGCCCAGCGGCCTGCCCGACAGGAAGCGCTATTAGGTTAGGATTCCTAAGATTTAAAAAAGCACAAAAATTGGTGGCAAAATTAATACACTACATGAAAAAGCAACATAAATATGTGATTAATATAATTAATTATTTAAAACACATTAAGGATGGCAGGACAAGTGATGTGTCAAGGCTGCAGCATGTGGGAGCTCCTGGATAACATTACAATCCAGGGCAAACACACCTGTAGTAAGTGTTTGTGGCTTGAGGAACTTTGGTTCAGCTAGAGGCTGAGCTGCAGACTGTGCAACGCATCAGGGAGGGTAAAGTTACCTGGATGCTTTGTACCAGGAGGCAGTCACACCAGTTAGGATAGGGTCTCCTGATTTGGTCAGTGGTCAGGGACAGGAGGGTATGACTGAGAGTGGGGCAGGAGTGTAAGCCTCTGCACTTGTCCAATAGGTTTGAGATTCTCTCAGCCTGTTTGGATGAGAGCAGGGGCTGTCGGGTGAATAAGCAAACTGACCATGGCACTGTGGTACAGGAAGCCATTCAAGTAGGGGTAGCAAAAAGGAATGTACTAGTAGTTGGGGACAGTGTAGTGGGAGGGATTGACACTCTTCTCTGCAACAAAGAACGAAAGTCCAGACAGCTGTCTTACCTGCCTGGTGCCAGGGTTCAGGACATCTGCTTAGGGCTGGAGAGGAACTTGCAGTGGGAGGGGAGGATCTGGTTGTCATGGTCCATGTAGGTACCAATAACATAGATAGAACTAGGAAAGAGATTCTGCATAGAGAGTATGAGGAGCTAGGCACTAAATTGAAAAGCAGAACTTCAAAGGTTATAATCTCTGGATTATTGCCTGAGCCATGTGCAAATTGGCATAGGGTACATAAAATTAGGGAGATGAATACGTGGTTCAAAGGCTGGTGTGGGAGAAATGGGTTCCGGTTTGTGGAGCACTGGCACCAGTACTGGGGAAGGTGGGGGCTGTACCATTGGAACAGTCTGCACCTGAACCATGCTAAGACCAGTGTTCTTGTGAACAATATAACTAGGGAAGTAGAGAGGGTTTAAACTAAATAATGGTGCAAGGGATCAAACGTGGAAAGATGCGGTATATCAAAGTAGATACAAGGTAAGAGAGGAAAATAGTAATGTCGGAAATGAGGGTCAGAGAAAGGCAGGAAGAGACAGAAAACCTAAGAATCAAGACTAGATGTCACAAAGATAACAAAAAGATGCAATATCTGAAAGCACGTAGCATTCATAACAAAGCAAACAAATTGGTAGCACAAATTGAAGTAAATAAATATGATTGATAGGCATTACGGAAACTTGGCTGCAAGATGACAGGGATTGGGTCCTTAATATTGAGGGGTAAATGACCTTCAAGAAGAATAGAAAGCTAGGTAAAGGTGGAGGGGTAGCACTGTTAATGAAGGATGGTATTTGTGAAGTAGTTAGAGATGACCTTAGTCTGGAGATCAGGATGTAGAAAGGGTTTAGGTGGAGATGAGGAATAGTAGGGGAAGTAAGTCACTAGTGGGAGTGATCTACAGGGCCCCTAACAGTAACCACAATATAGGACAAAGTATACAAGAAGGAATATTGGGTACTTGTGATAAAGGGACAGCAATAATCATGGGTGACTTTAATCTACATATAAACTGGAAAAATCAGGTTGGCAGTAGTAGCCTGGATGAGGAGTTCATAGAATGCTTTTGAGAGTGTTTCTTAAAGCAGCACGTTCTGGGACCAACCAGAGAGCAGGTTATGTTAGACTTGGTATTGTGTAATGTGACAGGATTAATTAATGACCTCAGAGTGAAGGCACCCCTAGGTAGCAGTGACCACAATATGATTGAATTTTACATCAGTTTGAAAGGGAGAAGAGTGGGTCTAAGACTAGTATTTTAAACTTAAATAAGGATAACTATGTGGGCATGAAAGCTGAGATAGCTGAAGTGAACTGGAATACCAGGCTTGAGGATAGAACAATAGAGAAGCAAGAGCAGGCATTTAAGGGGATATTTTGAAATACTCAAAGTATATTTCTACTATAAAGAAAAATTCTAAAGGGAGGACCCACCATCCATGGTTAACTAATAAAGTTAGGAAAGCACCAAACTTAAGGAAAAAGCATATAACTGTATAAAGATGAGTGGCAGGTCAGATGATTGATCAGAATATAAAGAACATCATAGAATGACTAAAAGGTTAACCAGGAGAAAGAAATTAGCGTATGAGAAGAAGCTAGCTAGAAAAGCAAAAATGGATAGCAAGTGTTTCTACAGGTATTAAACAGGAAAAGAGAAGGTAAAGTGAGTGTTGGTCCTCTAGAGAGTGAGAATGGGGAGTTAATGGTAGATAATAAGGAAATGGCGGATGAAATGAACAAATACTTTGCTTCTGTCTTCACTACAGAGGATACAAATGACATTCCAGTAATAGCTGTAAATCAGGAGGCAGAAGGAAGTGAGGAACTTGGTGAAATTATAAACACTAGGGAAGCAGTACCGAGCAAGCTGATGGGGCTGCAGACTGATAAGTCTTTGGGTCCAGATGGACTTCATCCTCGGGTCTTAAAAGAGGAGGCTAATGAGGTAGTAGATGTATTTGTATTAATTTTCCAAAATTCCCTAGATTCTGGAAAGATTCCATCAGACTGGAAAGTAGTAAATATAACCGCTCTATTCAAGGGAGGGAGGCAGAAAACAGGATACAATAGGCCAGTTAGCTTGACATCTGTTGTGGGGAAGGTGTTGGAGTCAATCGTTAAAGAGTTTATAGCTGGGCACTTAGAAAAGCTCAAGGTAATCAGGAAAAGTCAGCATGGTTTTATGAAAGGAAAATCACGTTTAACCAATCTATTAAAGTTCTTTGAAGGAGTAACGTGCAGTGGTTAGCGGGGAGCCTGTAGGTGTACTGTACTTGGATTTCCAGAAAGCATATGATAAGTTGCACATCAAAGGTTATTGCGGGAAATAAAAGCTCATTGTGTAAGGGGTAACATCTTAGCCTGGATAGAAGATTAACTGGCTGGCAGAGAATAGTGTGTGCATAAATTGATCTTTTTCTGATTGGCAGGATGTGATGAGTGGGGTCTCTGCTGGGGCCTCAACTTTTTACAATTTACATCAATAACTTAGATGAGCAGAGTCAAGGCATGGGAACTAAGTTTGCAGATTAACCAAAGGTAGGCTGGAAAGTATGTTGTGAAGAAGACATAAGGAATTTGCAGATGAATATAGGTAAGTTGAGTGAGTGAATAAAATTCTGGCAGATGGAGTATAATGCAGGAAAATGTGAAGTAGTTCACTTTGGCAGGAAAAATTAAAAAGCGGAGTATTACTTAAACGGAGAACAACTGCACAACTCTGAGGTGCAGAGGGATCTAGGTGTTCTGCATGAGTCACAAAAAGTTAGAATGCAGGTACATCATGCAATAAAGAAGGCTAATGGAGTGCCACTGTTTATTACAAGAGGAACTGAACCTAAAAGTAAGGATGTTATGCTTCAGTTATACCTCCCACTTCATAATTTTTTTCCTCCACTAAACCCTTGACCACCTAACTTCTCATTCACCACTAGCTGGTATTGTTAACAGGCACCTCTCCTCTGGTAATGTCCACCTCTCTTTGGAATCTGCCATCGTTATTCCTCTCCTCAAAAGACACACCCTTGACTGCTCTGTCCTTGCAAACCATCTCACCATCTCCAAAATCCTTGAACATATTTTTGCCTGGTTTCTATTCCTACCACAGCCCTGAACGGGACCTTATCAAACTCATAAATTATGTCTTATGTAACTGGTGCACTATCCTCCTCATAATTCTTGACCTGTTTGTTGCTTTTAACACAGTTGATCATGCCATCTTCCTTGTGCAGTTCTATTCTTATCTAAGTCTAATTCTAAGCCATAGCCAGGGAATCTCCTATCACAACTTCCCAATCCCACACCATTATCTCTTGATCCCCCCAAGGATTATACTATTGGCCCCTTCAGTTTCTCATGTACATGCTACCCCTTGGTGACATGATCTGAAGCAAGATGTCACATTATGTATGTACACTGATGCCACCCAACTCTACTTCACAAACTCCCCCTTTCTCAAGCCCTCCAATGTCTCTCAATTGTCAGACTGCTTGGCTAACATCCAACAACAAGATGAGCAGAAATTTCTTCAGATTAAAAGTGGGGAACCTCAAAGCCATTACCTTTAGCCCCTACCCTAAAACTCCATTCCCCAGCCACAATTACCTTCCCTCTTGCTGACCACTGTTTGAAGCTGATCTCGTCTGGTTTAACTGTAGCATCATATTTGGCTCTGAACTGTAGTTCTGATCCACTCCATTATTAAGAAAATGTACTTCCAACCCCCTCCACCACCACCCCCCCCCCCACCCCCCCAAACTGAATATTGCCCATTTCCAATCCTGACTTCGCCAATTGCTGCTCAAACCCTCATCTGTGTTTTCTATAACTCTCCTAGTTGGTCACCAATCTTCCACCCTCCATAAACATCAGCTCATGCAGAACACTACTACCTATAGCCTTACACGCACCAAGTCCTGTTCATCCATCACTCTGTGCAAGCTTATCTACACTGGCTCCCAGTCCAACAACACCTCAAATTTGAAATTTTCATTCTGTGGTTTAAATCCTGCCATGGTCTTGCTCCTCCAGTCCTCAGAGAACTTTGCATTCCTCCAATTTTGAACTCTTGTGCACTGATTTCCTTCACCTGACTGTTGATGGCTGTGTATTTATGAGTCTAGTACTTATGCTCTGAAATTCCTTTTGCATGCCTCCCTACTTCTTCACATTTAAGGCATTCCTTAAAACCTTTTTAGCCATGTTTTTGATTATATCCATTGTATAGTAGTAGCAGAGGAGGGGTTTGGGAAATGGAGGAAACAGAGGGGCAGGAAGTCTAGTGTGGCAGGCAGTCAGTGGCATCTGCTAAAACCAGGCAACACACCAGGCACCTGTCACTGCTTGTCCAGCTAAAATCCATCTTACTTGTAAGGGCATTAGCTTGCAGGGTTATGTGATACCAAGGGCTGCATCTTCCAGTTGGCGAGCGGGAGGCGGGGCCCACTCGCCGACCCATAAAATGATGCAGGGTGACGTCAGGCGGGCATCCTGACGTCACATCGCAACGTTTATATTTTCAGGTTGGCGGACACACTGCTGAGTCAGCTGCACACCTGCTGACATGTCAATGGCCACTTAAGGCCATTAATAAAGTAATTGAATCAATTAATGGACCTGCCTGTCCAACCTTAAGGTTGATGGGCAGGCCGGGAACCCAGTCGGGCTTCTGAAAAAACATGAAACCTCATCCACGGGCGGGATGAGGTTTCATGAGGGTATTAAAAGTTGTATTAAATGTCTAAATAAAAGAAATTGACGTCCCAGCTCATGTGGCACATGAGGGGACATGTCAGTAATTTTTTTCTTCTAATCTTTATTCAATATTTCAAACCTGAGCTGATCTCCCTGAGGCAAAGCCTCAGGGAGATGAGTGCACTCTTTCGTGTGCATGCGCAATAGAGTGCACTCCCGGCTCAGGGAATTCCCCCCCCCCCCCCCCCCCCCCCCCCCCACCGCACAGGGAGCACATTGGCACTTCTTGGCGGACGTCACGCTGGGTGGGCCTTAATTGGCCTCACGTAAAATGACAGCGCGCCGCCGATTGGGAACCCACCCACCCATGCCTCCCGCCCGATGGGGGGAAAATGTTGCCTCAAGTTAAAAAATCCCAAGCACCTGCTTGCCTCTATTAGGACACAGCTGATGGTAAATGCTGAGTTGTTCAAATCCCAGAGGGAAACTTGAAACAACGGTCATAACCAATTTTGCAATTTGTATGTTTCAAGACATAGGCTTTGAATTCACTTATAATAAGACCACCAGGTCTTGAGGTTTTTATAAAACTAAATTAAACATTTATTAATTAAGATTGTATCCACATGCATAAGTCTACAAATTACTGTGAAAATAACTTAAAAAAATCACCTAATTAATCTGACTTTCAGTTACACCTCCGTTCAGGCAACAGTAAAATACATAGATTTAAACAGACCCCTGGCAAAGCACACTCTGGACAGTCACATTCATAATGAGTTGCTTTTAGCTCTGGTCCTTGCAGACATTGGCTTGAGGCTTACAGGCTGGATGCTTTAGATCTTAGAATTCCCCTCTTTTACCAACAGCCTCTCTTCCTTTATCCATATTTTCCTTTTGAATGCAAATTATCATTGTATCACTAGGCTTTTTGAACTTCTAACAATAAAAATCTTTCAAAATGCCAATTTTATTAGCTTTGGAAAAAGTAAACAGATTGTTTGGCTTCTTCTCGTAATATTTCACCTATTCTTTTGAATGGTTTATTTTAAAATGCAAAGTGCCCCCTTGACACCTATGTTTCTAAACTTCCCCTGTTTATCTAATTAACATTTCAAAACTGCTTCTCTTCTATACATGAAAGCCTCTAGATCAGCTGGCTTTAATCTAATTAAGCCATACACACACACAGACACAGACACCACTAAAGTCTATTTTAAAATAATTTCCAATAACATTATAGACATTATCTTCTTGACATCCCCCTCTTTATCAAAAAAAACCCATCATAATTGTAAAAGACTGCTTCGTTTTTATTAACCCATTTTAAACTACCTCCTACGCTTATCTATATACTTACGTATTATACTACCAGATGCATTTATTAACATAATATATATACAAATCCTTGGTATCAGCAGAAATCATTCCAGTTCAGTGCCCAGGTTTTTAAATGCCCAATTTTCCCTTTAAGCTTCAAACTCTTGGGGCAGAGATTTCCCCCCCGTTGGGGGGGAAGTTGATGGGTGGGTGCATGCAGGCACGCTTCCAATCGGCACCCCTGATCGGAAGCGCGGCGCCATTTTACATGGGTGGGCCAATTAAGGCCCACCCAGCGTGACAGCTGCAGGGAAGTGCTATGTGCAGGCGGGGGGGATTACCTAAAATTGAGAGTGCACTCTTTCGCACCTGTGCACGAAAGAGCGCACTCATCTCCCCGAGGCTAAGTGCTGCCTCAGGAAGATTGCCTCTACTGTCGCCAATATTAAAAATAGAAAAAAAAACCCTTACATGTCCCCTCATGTGACAATGACACATGAGTTGGGACATGTTCATAATTTCCACAACAACTTTATTAAAATTTTTAAAACCCTACATGAAACCTCATCTCGCCGGTGGATGAGGTTTCATGTTTTTGCTAGTTGCCACCGGTGCTCCTGGCCTGCCCACCAACCTTAAGGTTGGACAGGCAGGTCCACTCATTACTTCAGTTGATCTGTCAATGGTCTCAATTGATTTTGCTGCACCCCCACCTTTCTGAAAATTTAAATGGGGCAGGGTGACGGGAGTTCCGCCCAACGTGATCCTGTGTCATTTTATGTGTCAGCGAGCGGGCCCCACCCCCGCTTACCGACGGTAAAATCCTGCCCTTGATAACGCGTCTGTAATCAGACTTTCTCTACCAGCAACATGTATAATCTGTAGACTAAATAGTTGAAGTAACAAATTCCATCTGAATAACATTGCACTTTTGTCTCAAAATTTGTCCAGAAACTTTAAAAGATTGTGGTCTGTATAAACAATTGTTTCTGCTGAATTGTTTGCCACATAGATTTCAAATGCTGCAATGCTAACACCAAACCCAACATCTCCTTTTTGTTCATTGAATATCTTCTTTGTTGTGCATTCTACTTCCGTGAAAAATAGCCCATCAGTTTTCCAATTCCAGTGTTGTCATCTTGTAACACTATGGCCTTCAATGCCTATATTGCTTGTGTCAATGGCCGACTTAAATTGCTTGGTGTAATTGGGTACTGTCAAAACTGGTGTCGTAGTTAATACAGTTTTCAAACGATCAAATGCTTTCTGACGCTCCTGCGTCCTTTGAAACTTCTTGTTCTTTTTTAATAGTTCAGTCAGTGGAGCAACCACACTGCTAAAATTTGGTACAAATTTCCAGTAAAACCAACTCATGCCTAGAAATCTCAAAACTTCTCATTTTGTTGTAGGCACTAGGAAACCCACAAAGGCCGTACCTTTCACATCTCTCAGAGCCACCTTACCCCGTCCAATGGTATGGCATAGACACGTAACTTGCGCTTTTGCAAATTCACTTTTAGCCAAGTTCATCACCAAATTAGCACCTTGTAATTGAGTAAATAATTCTTCCAGATGTTGTAAATGCTCCTCCCACGTCCCCTGAAAACTATTAATTATCAATATAAACAGCACAATTGCTTAGACCTGCAATTACTTTGTTCATTAATCTCTGAAATGTCGCAGATGCATTCTTCATACCAAATAGCATGATTTTAAACTGATATAGTCCATTTGGCATCACAAAAGCCGATATCTCCTTTGTTCTATCTGACAACATTACTTACCAATACCAAATCCTTTTAGCAAGTCAATCTTTGTGATAAATTTTGATTGTCCCACTTTCTCAATACAATCCTCTAACCGTGGTATAGGTTATGAATCTGCTTTTGTCACCGCATTCACCTTTTGATAGTCCACAAACTGTCTTTGTGTTCCATCCAGTTTCGGTACCAGCACAATAGGTGAACTCCAGTTATTGCAACTTGAATTGATTTCATTTTGAAGCATGAAGGCAATTCCTTTTTGTACTTGTGATAACTTTGCCAGCTTTAATCTATAACGATGTTGCCTTATCGAAGATGAAACTTCTATAGAGACATCATGTACAGCTAAATCTGACCTCCCCACCTTTTTCCACAAATAGGTTTGCGTGACTGCAATAGCTTTTCCAAATCACTTTGACAATTGTTTGAAAGGTAACTCAATATTTCATTTATATTTTAAAGTACCCCCTCATTATCCAATTTGATTAGAGGAAAATCAATTTGAGAGTCCTACACTTCTACCTCTTTCTCATCATCTACCACCACTAATACCTCTTTTTGTTCCTCTTCCCTATCAAAGTACTTTTAAGCATATTTACATGACACACCCTCTGCTTCTTTCTTTTATCTGGAGTGTTTAGTAAATAATTTACTTCACTCAATTTATTTTCAATCCTGTGAGGTCCACTGAATCTTGCCTTTAATGAGTAACCCAATACTGGTAACACTTTTTTCCAGCAATAAAATTCCGAGCTGTGGCCTTCCTGTCTGCTTTCACTTTCATTGCTTGCTGTGATATCTTTAAATGTCCCCTAGCCAACTCACATGCTCTGTCTAATCTCTCTCTCAAGGTTGTTACGTAATCCAGGAGAGTAGTTTCTGAATTTTGATCCACCAATTACTCATAAATCAATTTCAGTGGTCCCTTTATCTCATGACCATAAACTAGTTCAAAAGGGCTAAAACCAATCGATGCATCAGGAGTGTCTCTAATAGCAGATAACAAGAATGGATTCTCCCATCCCAATCCTGACTGTATGCTCTCAATATATTTTTTAAAGTTTGATGCCATCTTTCCAAAGCCCCTTGTGACTCTGAATAATAAGCTGTTGACTTAAACTGTTTTATCTCCAAACTGTTCATTACTTCCTTAAACAGCTGTGACATAAAACTTGACCCCGATCTGATTGTATTTCCTTAAGTTAACCATATATTGTAAAAAAAATAGTTTACTCCTCCACAATCTTCTTTGTTGTAATATTTCTTAAAGGTATTGTTTCAGGAAATCTGGTAGACACATCCATTATTGCCAGTAAGTACTGATTTGCACTGTTAGTCTTAGGGAGGGGTCCTACGCAATCAATCATGACCCTAATAAAAGGTTCTTCAAATGCTGGTATTGAGATTAAAGGTGCCAGCTTAATCACCCTATCACCTGACATGTTCTATAGAAATTGACTACATTCCTATGCAAAACAGGCCAATAAAAATTTCAAAGAACAAAGAAAAGTATAGCACAGGAAGAGGCCCTTCGGCCCTCCAAGCCTACGCCGATCATATTGCCTGTCAAACTAAAACATTTTGCACTTCCGGGGTCCATATCCCTCTATTTCCATCTTATTCATGTATTTGTCAAGCTGCCTCTTAAACACCACTATGGTACCTGCTTCCTCCACCTCCTCTGGCAGCGAATTCCAGACACTCACTACCCTCCGCGTAAAAATCTTGCCCCGCACATCTCTAAAGTTTTCTCTCCTCACCTTAAATCTATGTCCCCTAGTAATTGACTCTTCCACCCTGGGAAAAAGGTTCTGACTATCTACTTTGTCCTTGCCACTCATAATTTTGTAAACTTCTATCAAGTCGCCTCTCAATCTCCGTCGCTCTAGTGAGAACAATCCAAGTTTCTCCAACCTCTCCTCATAGCTAATAACCTCCAGAGCCGGCAGCATCCTGGTAAACCTCCTCTGCACCCTCTCCAATGCCTCTGTATCCTTCTGGTAATGTGGTGACCAGAATTACACGCAATATTCCAAGTGTGGCCTAACCAAGGTTCTATACAGCAGCATGACTTCCCAGTTTTTATATTCCATTCCCCTGTCGATGAAGGCAAGCATGCCATATGCCTTCCTGACTACCTTATCCACCTGCGTTGCCACTTTCAGTGACCTGTGGACCTGTACACCCAGATCCCTCTGCCTGTTGATGCACTTAAGGGTTCTGCCATTTATTGTATAATTCTGACCTTCCAAAATGCATTCCCTCACGTTTGTTCAGATTAAACTCCATCTGCCATTTCTCCGCCCACGTCTCCAACCGATCTATATCCCATTGTATCCTTTGACAATCCTCTTCACTATTTGCAACTCCTCCAACCTTAGTGTCGTCTGCAAACTTACTAATTAGCCAGTTACATTTTCCTCCAAATCATTTATGTATACTACAAACAGCAAAGGTTCCAGCACTGTTCCCTGCCTAACAACACTAGTCATAGCTCTCCATTCAGAAAAGCACCCTTCCACTGCTACCCTCTGTCTTCTATGACCAAGCCAATTCTGTATCCATCTTGCCAGCTCACCTCTGATCCTGTGCGACTTTACCTTCTGTACCAGTCTGCCATGAGGGACCTTGTCAAAGGCCTTACTGAAATCCATGTAGATAACATCCACTGCCCTTCCATCATCAATCATTTTTGTCACTTCCTCAAAAAACTCGATCAAGTTAGTGAGACACGACCTCCCCTTCACAAAACCATGCTGCCTCTCACTAATACACCCATTTGCTTCCAAATGGTAGTAAATCCTGTCATGAAGAATCTTCTCCAATAATTTCCCTACCACTGACATAAGGCTCACTGGCCTGTAATTTCCTGGATTATCCCTGCTACCATTCTTAAACCATGGAACAACATCGGCCATTCTCCAGTCCTCTGGGACCTCACCCATAGCCAGTGAGGATACAAAGATTTCTGTCAAGGCCCCAGCAATCTCCTCCCTTGCTTCCCTCAGTACTCTGGGGTAGATCCCATCTGGCCCTGTGGACTTATCCACCTTAGTATTCTTCAAGACGCCTAACACCTCTTTTTTGATCTCCACATGATCCAGGCTATCTACACACACTTCCCTAGACAAATCGACCGCTGTCCTTCTCTTTGGTGAATACTGATGAGAAGTACTCATTTAGTATATCTCCCATTTCTTCTGGCTTCACACACACATTCCCACCTCTGTCCTTGAGTGGGCCTACCTTTCCCTGGCTACCCTCTTGCTTTTTACTTATTTATGAAAGGCCTTGAGATTTGCCTTAATCCTGGTTGCCAATGACTTTTCATGACCCCTTTTAGCCCTCCTGACTCCTTGCTTAAGTTTCTTCCTACTTTCTTTATATTCTCCATGGGCTTCATCTGTTCCCAGCCTTCTAGCCCTTCCCTTTTCTTTTTCAATAATCTCACAATATCCTTCGTTATCCAAGATTCCTGAAACTTGCCATAATTCTCCTTCATCCTAGCAGGAACATGCCAATCCTGAATTCTTATCAACTGACATTTGAAAGTCTCCCACGTGTCAATTGTTGATTTGCCCTCAAACACCCACCTCCAGTCTCAATTCCTCAGTTCCTGCCTAATATTGTTATAATTAGCCTTCCCCCAATTAAGCACCTTAACACGAGGACTCATGTTATCCTTATCCACCAGTACCTTGAAACTTACTGAATTATGGTCACTTTTACCGAAATGTTCCCCTCCTGAAACTTCGACCACCTGGCCGGGTTCATTCCCTAATACCAGGTCCAGTATTGCTCCTTCCCTAGTTGGACTATCTACATATTGTCTCAGGAAGCCCTCCTAGATGCACCTTACAAACTCTGCACCATCCAAACCCCTAGCACTAAGTGATTCCCAGTCAATATAGGGAAAGTTAAAATCACCCACCACAACAACCCTATTGCTTTTACATCTTTCCAAAATCTGCCTACATAACTGTTCCTCAATCTCTAGCCAGCAATTGGGAGGCCTATAGTAAACTCCCAATATTGTGAATGCACCCTTCCCATTCCGGATCTCTACACACATTGCCTCGCTGCATGAGCCCTCCGTGGTGTCCTCCTGTCGTACAGCTATGATATTCTCCTTAACCAGCAGTGCAACTCCCCCACCTCTTCTACATCCCTCTCTATCCTGTCTGAAACATTTAAATCCTGGAACTTTTATCTGCCAATCCTGTCCATCCTTCAACCAAATCTCTGTAATAGCAATAACATCATAGTCCCAAGTACTAATCCAAGCTCTAAGCTCATCTGCCTTGCCTGTTATACTTCTCGCATTGAAACAAATGCATTTCAGACCCCCAGTCCCACTGTGTTCAGTAATTTCTCCCTGCCTTCTCTTCCTTAGTCCTACCAGCCATATTCACTAGTTCCCAGTCATTTATTTCACCTGCTGACCTATTGCTCTGGTTCCCACCCCCCTGCCATACTAGTTTAAACCCTCCCTAGTGACACTAGCAAACCTCGCAGCAAGGATATTGGTGCCCCTCCAGTTTAGATACAACCCATCCTTCTTGTACAGGTCCCACCTGCCCCGGTAGAGATCCCAATGATCCAGATATCAGAAACCTTCCCTCCTACCACCATCTGTTCAGCCACATGTTTAGCTGCACTATCTTCCTATTTCTAGCCTCACTGGCACGTGGCACAGGGAGTAATCTGAGATTACAACCCTAGAGGTCCTGTTTTTTTAACTTTCTGCCTAACTCCCTGAACTCACGCTGCAGGACCTCATTAGTCATTAGTACCAATGTGTGCCACAACCTCTGGCTGTTCTCCCTCCCTCTTCAGAATGTTCTGTACCTGATCAGAGACATCCTGGACCCTGGATCCAGAGAGGCAACATACCATCCTGACGTTTCTTTCACAGCCACAGAAGCGCCTATCTGAGCCCCTGACTATAGAGTCCCCTATGACAATTGCTCTTCTGTGCTTTGACGCCCCCCTGCTGAACAACAGAGCCAGCCGTGGTGCCATTGTTCTGGCTACTGCTGTTGTTTTCCCCTGATAGGCCATCCCCCCAACAGTATCCAAAATGGTATACCTGTTAGAGAGGGGGACAGCCACAGGGGATTTCTGCACTGACTGCCTGCCCCTTCTAGCAATCACCCATCTATCTGTCTGTACCTTGGGTATGACCATGTCTGCAAAACTCCTGTCTATGACGCTTTCAGCCACCAGAATACTCCTAAGTGCATCCAACTGCTGCTCCATCCAATCCATGCTGTCTGAGAGGAGCTGCAATTGGGTACACTTCCTGCAGATGTAGTTGTCTGGGACACTTGAAGCGTCACAGATTTCCCACCTTCCACAGGTGAAGCACTTCACCCCAGCAACTGCCATTTCTATAACTATTTAATAAATTAATTTAAATCTAATAACTGCTTATTGACTCCTTATTAACTATATGTTCCCTAGGGCTAGATATCTACTATAAATGCTAAATTCTAAGAACAGTAATCACCTGCTTCTGATCTAGATACCTTCTACTTATTAATTAAGTGATTAATTTATTTGGTTTAATTAGTTTCTTGGTGCTTTTGCCTGTCTTTCTAATTACTAAATGTTCCTCCATTGGAATTTCATGAGCAATCCTCAGAATCTCATTTCTATTCCCAACTGGGATAACAATCTGATGTACGTCCCTCCAGCTTTCATTTGCTGAGATATGATCCAGCCTCTACTTTCTCATTAAAATATCACCCTTATGGGACATTCTGGAATTTTGCCTCTATTTCTGAAATAACTTTTAATTGCAAACTTGTTTGCTGCAATTCAATTAACTGCCTTTTCCTCTGCTGTGTCTTTCTGAATAAGGTTATCCAACACAGTGTCTGTAATTGGATTTCAATACCTTCTTCCTGCCTTTTGAACTGCCAGTCCTCCTTGTTTTTCTTGTTTTAACCTATTAGCTTATGACCTCGTTATCACACAATCTGGAAACAATCCAGGGTGCTCCTTTTGCAACACCTCTGTTGAAAACACTTCTACAGGCTGCTCAACTACCAAAGACATCACCCACATTTATGATCCAGCTATATAATTACCCAGAATAAATTGAACCCCTGAAGTGGGCAATTTTTTCACCACCCCAACAGCCACTTCATCTGTTTTCCACTTACTCTTTAAATTCACCTTCTGCAATAGAATAGGTTTAGCATCTCCATGAACCCCACTTATTGTCACCTGCTCCTGCAATACTCCCTCTGAACAACAAATGTCACTGCCCCACAACATTAAGGATTGACTAGCCCCCCATGTCTCTTAAAATTTTAACATTTTTACCTCCTCTGCCCTAAACACATGGAAAGACTTTCCTACACACAAATTTATAAACATTTCTACAACCTGCTCCGCAGAACTCCCTTGGGTGAATTGTGAACACATTCCCACTTCTTTATCTACCACTGAGTCTCATTGTTTTATCTGTACAGAAACCGTTGGTTTTTTCTGTGCCTGAACCTCAGAACCCACAGTACTTTTACTTCCAGTACTTTTCCGCACCCCTATAATCTATCAGATTTTCCCTGCAATTTCCAGCACACTGACTTCATGTGACCTACTTTATTACAATGAAAACACCTCAATTTTCAAATGTCACTTATACCCCAGCACCTTTTTATTCTGAAAAAAACTTCCTGGGAATTTCCAGCTATTCCTCTTCCCTGACTACCCGCCTGCCTTTCACCTGCCCACTTTTTATCCTTTTCTGATTTAAAAGGGTGATGAAAATAAAGTTTAGCTCTATGAACTAGCTCATAATCATCAGCTATCTCTGCTGTTTGCCTTACAGATTCAACCCACTTTAAATTCGTTCAAAAGAATTACTTCTCTAAGAGCTGCACATGTTGTCTCTATCTTTAATGCCTGTATCTACCTGTCAAAATTACTTTGTTTTACTCTCTCAAACTCAATATAAATTTGCCCAGGCTGTTTTCTCATATTCCTAAATTTCTGCCTGTATGCCTCATGAGCCAACTCATAGGCACTCAAAATAGCCTTTTTTAACCACATTATAATTCACCAATACCTCTTCGGACAGCGAAATGTATACCTCATGTGCTCTACCCACCAACCTGGATTGCAACAACAATGTCCAGTTCTCCTGTGGCCATTTCATCTCTGTTCTCAAATAAAACAAAGAACGCTTCAATATCTTTTTCCTCAAACTCTGAGAGAGCTTGTACAAATTTAAACATCTCCCAACTGGGTTCTGATCTGGAGATGAGTCCTTCTTCACCTCGTGGTATCTCTTTTTTAACTGCCAGCATTTTCAGTTGGAATTCTCTTTCTATCTTCGCTTTCCTCCTTTTCTAGCTTCACAATTTCTAATCCCCTTTCCTGTTTTCTTTCTCTCTCCTGCCTTTCTGCCTGTTCACTTTGGAATGCCCTTTCTTTTTCCTTTTCTTCCAATTCAATTGTTTTCATTTGCAACTGAATTTGAGTCCATTCCAATGAACCACCCCTTGAAGAACCCTGTCTCACAGGTGTTCCCTGTGCTATCACTTCAATTATGTCTGATTTCCTCTCCTCCCCGCCCCCACCCCTTGCAGGTACCCCTAATTGTAATTTATCTGCCAACTCTGTTAACTTATTCTTGGATGCTTTCTGTAACCCAATCAGAGTTATATTTTCTACTTCCAAAAAAGATGTAGCCATGGGTACAGCCATTTTTGCAGTCTCACCACTTCAAAAATACCTCACACCAACTCCTGAATTCAATGTGCTTCTCATACTCATAACCTTAAGATTCACCAGCTTCAAACCAATCAAAGAATTACAAATACATCCCAGGCGAGCCCCCAATTATTATGATATAGCTGATGGTAAATGCTGAGTTGTTCAAATCCCAGAGGGAAACTTGAAACAACTGTCATTACCATTTTTTCAATTTGTACATTTCGAGATGCAGGATTTGAATTGAGTTATAATAAGATCACCAAGTCATGAGGTTTTTATAAAACTAAATTAAACATTTATTAATTAAAAGAATGTAAGTACACACATATGTATACAAATTACTATGATAATTTTTTAAAAATCCACTAATTAATCTGATTCTCAGTTATCCATCCATTAAGGCAACAGTAAAACACATTTAAACTGACCCTCGGCAAAGCACACTCTGGACAGTCAGATTCAAAATGAGTTTCTTTCAGCTCTGGGGCCTTACAGACAGTGGCTTGAGGCTTACAGGCTGGAGGCTTTAGATCTTAGAATCCCTCTCCTCTTTTACCAACAGCCTCTCTTCCTTTATACATATTTTCCTCTTTGAATGCAAATTCTCATTGTATCACTAGGTTTTTGAACTATACCTCTTCTAACATAAAACCCTTTCATAACACCAATTTTATTAGTAAGCTTTGGATAAAGTAAACACATTGTTTGGCTTCTTCTGGCTAGGTGTAATGTTTTAACCATTCTTTTGAATGGTTTATTTAAAAATGCAAATTGCCCCCTTGACACCTATGTTTCTAAACTTACCCATGTTTATCTAATTAACATTTCAAACCTACTTCTAGACACACACATATACACACATAGATGCAGACACCACTAGAATCTATTTTAAAATAATTTCCAAAAACGTTATAGGCATTATTATATCTTCTTAATACCTCTTTGTGACACTGTTGTGAGAGACACTAAACTCTGGCTATATGAGCACCTGGTCTCAAAGCTCACCTCTAAATAATATATTCCAGGAGCTCTCATTTCAAGTGCCTACATTTTCTCGAGCTATAGAAGGAACATTTGTTGCAAGTATAATGGAATGACCTAAAGAAGGAATTTGTATTGCCTGTCATTGATATTCTAGATATCTTTGTTCAACACAGATGGTATATACTCAGCATATAATACAAAGGAAGACTTGTTATTATGAAAATCAAAACTCTGGGACAATAAAGTCTTCTGTCCTCAAATAAAATTCTGTTTAATATACCAGCCTTTAAACAAATTGTATACAATGTGTGATAACACTTCGTTCAAACCTCTATCTCAACAGGAGGCTATTTTCAGCATTTTCTTTTTAATTCTATGTAAATTGTCATTTCACTTAGTTAAAGGAAACGGACGTTTAGAATTACTTCAACGTACATTACAAGTTGCGTCTTTCATTTGTTGCTTCCGGACAGTAAAACAGTCGCCATGCACGATTACCCCAATCCTCCCAGATTATCACTGATAACAGATCAAAACATAAATCCATGGGTAAAAAATAAACTAGTTATTATGGTCAACATCCAGTCTATATCAGCTATATTTTGTTTTACTAAGGATGTATTCTGTAATAAATTCGTGTAAATGAATTCTTACAAGATACACTTACAATGTTTGCATTACAAAAGCGACACCATGTTCACAGATATATTACCCCATGTCATTAATAAATTACAAAATATCATAAAGTCGTCATTATCTGTATAATTAAACATGACATGCGGCATTCTGGCGCCTCCTTACACACTTGTAGTTAATGTAAAAATAAAGCAGTTGGTGTGAAATTGCAAAATGCGATATGTGAACTAAAGACACCGCTTTTTATGCAAAACTTTAATTTAACTATAAACCACGACATGATTAGATCAAAATGATCACACGGATTTGTTGTTGGGATCAGTCCCAAAGCGCGACAGAATGTTTGCCTGTGGCACCAGATGAGTTGGATAGTTTTGCAATGACAGGAATTGGTGGCTCTCGATAGCGAAAACATTCTGCAGTTCAAACACAAGGCCGAATTTCCGTTTATAATCACAACTTGCCGACGAGCTCAGTTCATATTCAACTTTCCTAATTGTGCATTTTTTAAAAAGGACGCCGAGTGCATTCGAATGGATTCCGCGTGGTCCTGCCTGTATAGACTTGCAGTGAAATACCAAAAACCGGGCAACAGCGGAATGGAAAATTAAATGCTGTTTCATATATAATAAAGTAAAAGTATAATGACTGTAAAGACAATATGATTATGTGTATTATTAGGATGAATTTCGACATTAACTGCTGCAGACACCTCCTCATTGATTCCGCCCTGGTCGGACACATTCCTAAACATTTCGGTGGTGTTCTCGGTATCCTCGTACATTTTTGGAAAAAGCAATTTAGAGATGAGACTACTGAACCTATTCTCGGTGGTGGATCTGAGCCATTCTGTCGGGGTTGGGGTGTAAACTGTCTCGTTCTGTTCCACCGGATCCAGGCAAATACCCTCTGCAGATTTGGTGAAGAGGACTTTACTCAGGTCCATACCGGCGACTGAAGATGGGGAGGCGCACGGGATGTCCCTAACCAGTTTGTAGTTCTCCATCCATTCCTTCAACCACTCCATCTTACAATCACACTCCCAAGGATTCCTGAAGACATAGAGCCTGCCTATGAAGTACACCGGCTGAAAAACTGAAAGCGGCAGTGAAGTCAGGTTATTGCTATTCAGATGCAAGGAGATCAAACTGGTCAGATTTTCAAAAGCCCCTTCTTCGATGTAACTGATGGTGTTTCGGTCTAGGTAGAGAACTTCCAGCTCACCTAACTCACTAAACCAAGTACTGGACACGTTCACCAAAGTGTTGCCTCCCAGGTTTAACATCTTCAGACATCTGAGTTCTTTGAAAGCGAACTCGGGAAGATTGCTCAGGAGATTATCGTTAAGATAGAGATACTCCAATTTCACGCAGTCTTTAAACCCTTTGTCGTGGATTACCGCAATTTTGTTGTCTTGAAGATTTAAATATTTCAGGTTGCCTAGTCCTTGCAGAGAATTGTATGCCACTGCTTCAATCCTGTTCCGCTCCAAGTACAAACGGGTTAGACTCTCCGTCCCCCTCACTGCTCCAGGTATTCTCCTGAAGTTATTCTGCCACATTGCTAACTCTTGCAGCGAATTGACTGCAATAAAGATCCGGTCTGGGATATTAAATAGGTTGCAATTAGACAAATCGAGTTTCAGTAGGCGTTTGAGGCCAGTGAATGTTCTGGTGTGCAGGTATCTAATGTACTCGTTGTGTGCCAATTTCAATTCAGTAAGATGGGGCAGCCCTTTAAAAGCGCCTGGGGTGATGAAGGAGATGTTATTGTAGTTTAAGGATAAAGTTCGGAGGGCTGGAAGAGTACCAAAGGCCTTCTCTGCCAAAAATTTGATACTATTTTTATCCAAGTTGATAGCGGATGCCTCACATGGGAATTCTTGGAGGACTTGGGGCAGTCCGGCTCGATCGCAGAGAACCGCACAGCTCCGTTCCTGAGTGCAGGTACACGCGGGAGGACATAAACGAGCACAAGCCCAAGGGGCAGAGACAGGCAGAGTCGCAAGGAAAACCACTGAGAAATAAATGAAATAGTAAGTGAAGTGCAAATTGCCATACAAAACAGACGAAGACAGAAATTATAGAACAAAGGAAATGGATGAAAATATAAGGGCTCAGAAGCGAAAAAGGAAAATTCAGATCAGGAGGAAACGTATATATATAACGGCAGAAAAATAAGTACAGTGCAATTCTTCAATTCATTTTCTTTTGCTAAAACCAACTTTTCAAATAATCCCTTTTAGTAAGTTCACATAGAATTACAATATGCAAAGAATTTACAGCACAGAAAACGGGCCATTTGGCCCAGCGGGTCTATGTTGGTGTTCATGCTTCACCCGATTCCCCTCCCATCCTTTCATCTAACCTTATCATCACATCCTTCTACTTAATTGTAAACTCTTCATTAAAATTATTTAGGCAAATTGCTTTCATTTATTCTTGATTACCTTCTCCTTTCCCGAAGCCGTGATTCATGTTCGGTACTGTACTGCTGAAGTCCCAAGTGAGTGTATTCTTCATCTAGGAAGCTAAAGGTGAACAAACTATTGGAAAATGGCGGGCATCGCTGTCGAACCTAATCCAGTTCTCATTCTACAGCCATCTGCACTTACCATCAGATTCCATTATAGGATCAGGAACGGCAACTGAGTTTTCTTTTTCTGTTTGCCCCTTTGGCGTGTGGGCACTGAGGGCAACTGCTTTATCGTACCTCTTGGCTCAAAGAAACCTGGCTACGGGGCATCTTAGTCATGTAGACTGAGGCGATCAAGGAGGTACAGGGGGAAGATTTCATGTTCTCAAAAGCAGGCACAAATGTTACAATGTTGAAACATATGTTGAAACGCCCTTGGGGGTATGGCAAACCCATGAAAGGATAAGGGGATTATAGCATATCCTGAGAAAGACACGATCAGGAAGAAAAATATATTAGCAGAAAGTGTAAAGTGGGGGGTGGGGGAGATGCAGCAAGAATGAAATTGGGATCCCAAGCCAAAAAGTAATAGAAATGTTTAAGAAAAATCATGCGGAAGACGCCCGGACTATGAGAAATACACAGCCAGCGGGGTTAATGAAATAAATAAAAACACAAAATGCTGGAAAAACTCAGCAACTCTTGATGAAATAAATGACTGGAATATGACTCTGGCAAAATCCAAGAACCCACAATTTCCATCTTATATTTGTCATTGACTTCTCGGCTGGCTGCAAAGAAAATTCACATACGGGTTAAGAAAAGGACTTAATAGTTAATCAAATTGAATGGTAAAATGACTTACCATTTAAAATGATCAGATGCATCCCTGTGCTTTTTCATCTGTAGCATCTCTTAGGATAGAGATGTGCCGGGCTGACCTTTAACGAGAGCTATCTAAAAAAATACAAACGAAATAAAATCGCGTGTAGGTCGCCAGTACAACAATGTACTCCTTCTGCCAAACAACCTAAGATCAATGAAATCCAGATTCACAACATGTAACAGGCACATGTGAAATGTCAATAATGAGAACATGACAAATCCTTGTTATGAATTAACACTTTTGTTTATTGATTAAAATACTATACATGATACGTACCGTGAACAGAGTCTGTTCTCGCGTTATAAATCAATAGCAGTGATTCCTGTCTCGATTGAACTCCGAGTTTAAAAAATTCAGGAAGCTTCCGGCAATTTTTCTAAAAGCCATCACTTAATGCATCGACAAATCTGTAGTGTAGAAGGGATTAGCCACGATCGAGCTAAATGTCTCCTGCGGGTCAAACTGATAACGCCTGTAAGCCTTGCTAAAAAAAATTCTCTTGAAAATCACAGATTGTTCCTGCCTGTATCAATAGTTTCAACCCAGACTCCACATAGCAAAGAAAGATGAAAATCCATGCGATTTGACGTTCGTCGAGTCCTGATCAGGCAAAGGATGATCAAAATTTTAGACAAAATAACTTCTTTGTTTAACTTCCCCGGTATGTTTTACATACATACATTTTTATAGAACCTTAGAAGAAACGCGCCAAAGCACTTCACGTGCGATGAATTATTTGGCAGCACAGTGATATTGTTGTTAAATAGGTTAATGTAGCGGATATCGTTCACACAGCAAACTTCCATCATCATCAATGTGATGGGGGAAATCCCAAGTTTCTATGGCAGCTTGAATGGTCTCCCTTCTCCGTATTGACTTATGTAATGCCTTTATGGCATATGTCGATTTGGCAGCATTGATGCATCTGAGTTAGAAGGTTTACTCCCCACTCCAGAATTTGAACATGGCATTTAGATAGAACCATAGAAAAGTTACAGCACAGAAGGATGCCATTCAGCCCATCTTGTCCATGCCAGCCCGAGGACACCCAGGTGCCCTTTCTAATCCCAACTTCCTGCACCCAGCCCATAGCCCTGCAGCTTACAGCACTTAAGGTGCAGATCCAGGTACTTTTTAAAAGAGTTTAGAGTTTCTGTCTCTACCACCAACTTGGGCAGCGAATTCCAGACACCCACTATCCTCTGCGTAAAAAAGTTCTTCCTCATGTCCCCCCTACATCTTCTGCCACTTATCTTGAATCTACGTCCCCTGGTTCTAGAATTCTCCACCAGGGGAAATAATTTTATCCTGTTCACTCTATCTATTCCCCTCATAATTTTGTACACCTCAATCAAGTCACCTCTCAGCCTTCTTTGTTCTAAGGAAAATAACCCCAACCTCTCCAATCTCTCCTCGTAGCTACACTTTTCTAACCCTGGCAACATTCTTGTAAACCTCCTCTGCACTCTCTCCAGAGCTATTACATCCTTCCTGTAATGTGGTGACCAGAACTGCACACAATTCTCCAGTTGTGGCCTCACCAGTGTTTTATACAATTCCAACATTATATCCTTACTTTTATATTCTATACCTCTGCCAATGAACGAGAGCATTCCATATGCCTTCTTTATAACATTATCTACTTGAACTGCTGCCTTCAGGGACCTGTGTACCTGTATGCCAAGATCTCTCACTTCATCTACCCCACTTAGTATATTCCCATTTATTGTGTAAGCCCTGTAAATGTTTGACCTCCCTAAATGTATGACCTCACACTTCTCTATGTTAAAATCCATCTGCCACTTTACCGCCGACTCCACCAACCCATCTACATCGTTTTGGAGATTATGGCTATCCTCTATACTATACACTACTCAGCCAATCTTTGTGTCATCTGCAAATTTCCCAATCATGCCCCTCACATTCACATCCAAATTGTTAATATATAACACAAACAGCAAGGGTCCCAACACCGAGCCCTGTGGAACACCACTTGAGACAACTTTCCAATCGCAAGTGCATCCATCAACCATTACCCTTTGTTTCCTGTTACAAAGCCAACCTTATATCCAATTTGCCACATTACCCTAAATCACATGGGCTTTTACTTTCCTGACCAATCTGTCATGTGGGACCTTGTCAAATACCTAGCTAAAATCCATGTACACAGCATCCACTGCACTACCTTCATCAACACTTCTTGTCACTTCCTCAAAGAATTCAATACAATTTGTGAGGCAATACCTTCCTTTAACAAATCCATGTTGACCATCGCTGATTAGTCCATGCCTTTCCACATGACAGTTAATTCTATCTCTCAGGATTGACTCTGCTAATTTGCTCACCACCGATGTAAGACTAACTGGCCTATAATTGTTTGGCATTTCCTTTGACCCCTTTTTAAACAATGGAACTACATTTGCATTTCTCCAGTCCTCCAGTACCTCCTCTGTATCTAGTGAAGATTGGAAAATCAGCCACAGAGCACTTGCTATCTCATCCCTGACTTCCTTCAGCAGCCTCGGAAACAATCCATCTGGCCCTGGTGACTTATCACCTTTCAAGGATTTCAACTCTTCGAGTACTTCCTCTCTCTTTATGAATATCCCATCCAATATCTCGCAGTGTTTCTCCTGGACTACTATATCTACATCCTCCCTTTCCTTTGTAAACACAGAGATAAAATATTCATTCAAAACCCTTCCCACATCTACACACAATTTTCCATCTTCATCTCTGATAGGTCCCACTTTTTCCTTAACTAACCTTTTAGCATTAATGTATTGGTAAAACATCTTTGAGTTATCTTTAACTTTACTTGCTAATCTTTTTTCATGCACTGCCTTTGATTTCCTTATTTCCTTTTTTACTTCGTCCCTGCACTTCCTATATTTGTCTAGGCTATCTGCAGTGCTTAGTTCTTTGTGCCCATCATACGCTTTCTTTTTCTGTTTGATCTTGCCATGTATTCTTCTAGACAACCGGGGGGACTAGATTTGTACCATTCATTCTTGTAGGGGGCATGTCCACTTTGTACAATTAGTATCTTGCTTTTTAGTGCTTCCCACTGGTTTTCTACTGTTTTATCCTCCAGCAGTGCTGTCCAGTCCACCTCAGCCAAGGCCCTTCTCATTTCTGCAAAATTTGTCTTCCCACAGTTCAAGACTTTTACTCCTGCCTTATCTCTGTCCTTTTCCATGGTAATACTAAATCTAACTGAATTGTGATCACTGTCCCGGATATGGTCGCCAACAGTCACTTCACCCAATTGCCCTTCTTCGTTCCCCAAGACTAGGTCTAGAATTGCATCTCGTCTCATTGGGTTTGTCACTAATTGGTTGAAAATATTTTCTAGGACACACTGCATGAATTTTTCTCCCTCGGTGCCCCTTATATTGTTTCAATCCCAGTTGATATTAGGATAGGTGAAGTCTCCTACTATTATTGGCCTCTTGTTCTTACAAGCAGAAATTTGCCTACATATTTGTTCCTCTATCTCCCTCTCACTATTTGGGGGTCTGTAGTATACTCCCAGTAGTGTGACTGCCCCTTTTTATTTTTAAGCTCAATCCATAAAAGCCTCGTTTGTTGACCCATTTAGTATATCATCCCAGTTCACAACTGGAGTTGATTCTTTAACCATAAGTGCTACCCCCCTCCTTTTTTATCTCCTACTCTATCGTATCTGAAGACTCTGTAACCAGGGATATTAAGCTGCCAGTTTTGTCCCTCCTTTAGCCAGGTCTCCATTATAACAATGACATCCTGCTGCCATGTGTCTACCTGCGCCCTTAACTCATCTACCTTGTTCGTCATAGTCCTTGCATTGAAGTATAAACAGTTTAATTCCATCAATTTCCCTTGCTGGACACTTTATAAACTTTGCTTCTCCCTATTTGTGGCACAGCCCAATACTGAGAAAGTGCTGCAGTATGTGAGTTGCCATTTTCAGACTGCAAATTAGATTGAAACCCTATCTGCCTTTTCAGTTGCACATAAAAAATCTCAAGACATTATTGAAAGAGCAGGGAATTCTATTAATATCATGGCTTACATTCCTCCTCCCTCAACCAATATCACTGAATACAGATTAACTGGTCATTCATCTCATTTGTTGTTGTGGAGCTTTGCTTTATGCAGGTTGGATGCTGCATTTGATTAAAATACACTCCAAAAATTACTTAATTATGAAACACATGTTCAGGACATGATAAGCAGCTACATAAGCAAACTTTTTATCTAGTTCAATTCTGACCTAACAAATTGCTTGAGTTTACAGTTCTTAATGGATGAAATAGCAGATTGAAAACTTGGTTTAGCAATTACATGCAAGCAAAATGTAAAGCAGACAATGTCCAATAATGCCAAGATAACTGGATATGTCAGCAAAATACTGCGGATGCTGGAAACCTGGAACAAAAATAAAAAATGCTGGAAAAACTCAGCAGGTCTAACAGCAGCTGTGGAGAGAAAGGCAGAATTAACATTCTGAGTCTGTATGAAAGGTACTTGGAAAATCACAGTACTAGGCAGTGTCAACCTGGTTTTATAAAGGGAAATCATGTTTGACAAATCTATTAGAAATTCTTTTTTATTCATTCGTGGGATGTGGGCATCATGGGCAAAGAACAGCATTTGTTGCTCATCCATAATTCCTCTTGTGAAAGTAGTGGTGGTGAGCTGTCTTCTTGAACCACTGCAATCTGTGTGATTTTGATACTTCTCCATTGCTGTTACGTACGGAGTTCCAGGATCTTGACCCAATGACAATGAAAGAACAGCAATATATTTCCATCAGGATGGTGTGCACATTGGAGGGGATCTTGCAGGCGGTGGTATTACCAAGGGGAAGTTGCCCTTGTTTTTCTAGATGGCAGAGGTCAGTTTGAAAGGTGCTGCCAAAAAACCTCGATGCATCTTGGTGCAGTGCATCTTACAGGTAGTACAAACTGCCGCCATTGTGCTTTGGAAGTGAAGAGAGTGAATGTTTAAGATGATGGATGGGGTGCCAATGAAATGGGTTGCTTTTTCTTGAACGGCTTGAGCTTCTTGTGTGTTTGGAGCTGCACTCATCCAGGTTAGTGGAGAGTATTCCATCATCTTCTGACTTGTGCCTTGTAGATATTAGAAAGGCTTGCCATAGAATACCCATCCATGAGAATACCTGCTCATGTAGCTAATTAATTTACTACACTTGTCTAGATAAGTTTCTGGTCATTGGTGACTCCTAGAGTGTTGATGATGTGGGTTCAGCAACGGTTTAAGGTAACAAACACAGGGTGAATTGGAAGAATGAGTAGCAGAAATGTATTTTGAGAAGGCATTAAAATAAGATGTTACACAAAATGGTGTTTCATTAGATTAGGGCTCATGAGCTTGGGGGTAATATGTTAAAATGGATTGACAATTGGTTAATTACATAAAACAGAGAGCTGGAATAAATGGATCATTTTTTCAGATGGTAGAATGTATCTAGAGGAATGCCACAAGGATCAATGGTTGGACTTCAACTATTTGCAATCTATATCACTGATTTGGATGAAGGGACTGAGTGTATTCCACCCACATTTGCTCATGATACAAAATTAGCTGGGAAAGTAAGCTGATGGAGCAGCAAAGAGGCTACATACTTTACATAAAGTATTCTTCACATTCTTTATATCACATACTTTAAATAAAGGCAATTACAAAGGCATGAAGACATTAGCTAAAGTGGAATTGAAAAATAAGTTAAAAGGTAAGATTTAGGGAAGAAGTGTTAGACATTTAAGGGGATATTTCTTAGATAGAAAGATAGACAAAGATATATTTAATTATGAAAGAAAGATGCTACGAGAAGGATGCACCATCTGTGGCTAACTAAGGAAGTTAAGGATGTCATTGAATTTGGAAGAAAAGGCATACAATGCTGCAAAGATTAGTGATAGGCCAGAAAATTGGAAAAATTTTAGAAGCTGACAAAGGATGATGAAAAATTAATAAAGATGAAGAAATTGAAATATGAGAGAAAACTAGTAATAAATATAAAAACAGATAGCAAAAGCTTCTGCAACTATATAAAAATGAAGAGGGTAGCTAAAGTAAAGTAAAGTAAGCATTGATCCCTTACAGGGTGAGATTGAGTCACAGAATCTTTACAGTGGAGAAGGAGGCCATTCAGCCCATTGAGTCTGCATTGGCTGTCTGAAACAATATTCTACCTAGTCCCACTTCCCTACCTTATCCCTGTAATCCTGCACATTCTTTATTTTCAGATAGCAATCCAATTCTCTTTTGAATACTTCAATCAAACCGGTCTCCACCACAACTCTCAGGCAGGAGAATTTTTCCTATGGCAGGTGGGCTGGGCAGGAGCGGGTGGGGGCAAGCGCGAAGCCCATTGCCGCCTGCGATCGGCTGTGCGCCACCATTTTACACATAATGCGTGGCCGGTAGCGAGTGCTACCTGTGCAGGCGAGTGGAGGAGGGAAAGTCAGGGCCTGTGCGCTTTTGCGCATGCGCGTGAAAGAGCGCAGCCATCTCCCTGGGGTACCGAGCTGCCTCAGGGAGATTGAATGGACAATAAAAGACTTTAATAAATGATGTTAAAAGTTATTAAACATGTCCCATGTGACAGTGTCACATGAGTTGGGAATTGTTTGTGAAGTTGGGAAAATTTATTTAATTGTTCCATAAAAGCTTCAAGAAACCTCATCCTGCCTGTGGATGAGGTTTCCTGAAAAATGCGAAGGCCACATCGGCTCTTTGCCTGCCCGCCAACCTTAAATTAAATGCTTTAATTACTTTCTTAATGGCCTTGATAGGCAATTTACATATCGGCAGGTGTGCAGCCGCCTCCGGCGTGCGCCCACTGAACCAAATAACGAGATGACGCACGATGACGTTGGGACGCATACCCATGTCAGGCCTGCCTCCACCCACCAGAGAGGTTCAGCCCAAGAAGTTCGTTCCAGGCTCCAACCACCCTGTTTGAAAAAATTTTTCCTCACATCACTTATATTCCTTTTGCCAATTATTTTGAATCTGTGCCCTCTAGTTCATGATGCTGTCTTGAGTGGGAACTGTTCCTCACTATTTACCCTGTCCATACCCCTCAGGACCTTGAATACCTCTATCAAGTCTCCTCTCAGCCTTCTTTTCTCCAAGGAAAACAGTCCAAACCTCTCCAATCTATCCTCATAGTTAGTCCTTTATCCCTGAAGTCATTCTTGTGTACTTTCTCCAATGCATTCACATTCTCCTCAAATATGGTGCCCAGAAGTGGACACAGTATTCCAGATGAGGCTTAACTAGTGTCTTAAACAAGTTCAACATGACCTCTTTATTCTTGTACTCAATGCCCCTATTAATAAATCTTAAGCTACTATATGTTTTATTACTTGCTCTTTCAACATGCCCTGCCATCTTCAATGACTTATGTACGTATGCACCGAGGTCCCTCTGTTCCTGCACCTCCTTTAGAGTCTCTCCCTTTATTTTATACTGTCTCTCCATATTCTTCCTGCCAAAATGAATCACCTCACACTTCTTTGCACTGAACTCTGCCACTTGTCTGCCCATTTCACCAACATGTCTATGTCTTTTGAAGTTCAAGAATATCATCATCACAGTTGACAACTTTTCCAATCTCCGTATGTCCTGCAAATTTTGAAATCATGCCCTGAACACCACAGTCTAGGACATTAATATATATCAAGAAGAGCAAGGGTCCCAACACTGACCCCTGGAGAACTCCACTTCTGACCTTGCTCCAGTTGGAAAAACATCTATTTATCATCACTCTCTGTTTCCTGTCATTCAGCCAATCTTTTATCCAAGTGCCTACTTTCCCTTTTATTCCACCAGCTAAAATTTTGCTCACAAGTCTGTTGAGCGCCGCTGTTATGGCACAGCCGATGGTAAATGCTGAGTTGTTCAAATCCCAAAGGGAAAGTTGAAACAACTGCCAGAACTTGTTTTGCAATTTGTATAAATTTTGAGATGCGGGCCTTGAGTTCAGTAGTAATAAGACCACCAAGTCTTATAGGTTTTTACAAAAGTAGTTTAAACATTTATTAATAGAAGAAATGATTTTAAATACATACATAGATCCATAAATTATTACTATGATAATTTCTAAATCCCCTAACCAATCTAACTCCCAGTTACACTTTCATTAAGGCAACAGTAAGACACAAAGGTTTTAAAAGACCCAAGCAAAGAAACATGATACCCTGAACAAGTCAACTTCCAAATTAGTTTTCTTAACTTCAGACCTTTGAAGACTGCAGCTTGAGGCATAGATGCTGAAGGCTTTGTCACATACCGGTAAGATCATTAAAATGCCTTTCCTCACAGCCCTTGCTCCTTCTTTGTGCATACCTTTCTCTTTAAATGCAAATACCCATTGTTTCACTATGTCTTTGGCTTTATCTCCCTGATAATAAAACCATCTCATAGCACTAAGCTTCACCTGTAACCTTTAGGAAAAATAAACACACCGTTTCTAAACTTCACCTGGCTAGGTGACACATTTCACCCCTCCTTTGAAAACAATCTAGTCTGGTTTATTTCAAAATGCAAATGTTCTCTTGACACCTATGTTTCTAAATGTCCCCATGTTTATCTAATTAACATTTCAAACCTAACCTCTCTTCTTAGATCAAAGCACCCTGACTAGCTGCCTCTAATTCAATTAAATCACACACACACACATATATAGACACATCCCACTAATACTCCATTTTACAATAAATTCCAATAACATTATGAGAATCATTATATCTTCGTGACAGGCACTGTATCAAATGCCTTTTTAAAATCTATATACGCCACCTCTATAGCGTTGCCCTTATCAACCTTTTTTGTTACCTCTTCAAAAAACTCCAGCAAGTTAGTTAAATATAGCTTTCCCTTAATGAATCCATGCTGGCTTTCCTTAATTATCCTGCACTTGTCTAATTAATTATTGATTATGTCCTGAATCATAGTTTCCAGAAGTTTCCCTACCACTGAAGTGAAACTGACTGGTCTATTGTTGCCAGCTTTATCCTTGCACCTCTTTTTGAACAAGGGTGTAACACTCACAGTTCTCCAGTCCTCTGGCACCTACCCTGTGTCTAAGGAAAACTGGAAGATTATTACCAGTGCTTCTGCAATTTCCACTCTCACTTTCCTCAGCACCCTTGGATGCATCTCATCTGGTCATGGTACCTTAAGTAAAGATAGCCTTTCTAATGCCTCCTTCTCAATTGTAAATTCTTCAAGTGTACCAGTTACCTCCTCTCTCTCCTCGGTCTGGGTAGCATCTTCTTCCTTTGTAAAAACAGATACAATGTACTCATTCAATACCTCCAATATTTCTCTTACCTCCATGTGCAAGTCCCCTTTTTTATCCCTAATCGGCCCTACTCTTTCTTTTATCACCGTTTTATTACTTATATGCTTATAGAAGACCTTGGGATTCCCTTTTATGCTAGCTGCCAGTTTCTTTTCATGCTCTCTCTCCTTGCTTTTCTTACTAGCTTTTTCACTTCCCCTCTGACCCTTCTATAATCAGCCTGATTCTCCATTTGTTATACCTGACATCTGTCATACACAAACTTCTTCCTTTTCATCTTCACTTTTACCTTTCTCGTCTCCAGGGCACTCTGGATTTATTTGTCCTACATTTCTCTTTCAAGGGAATATACCTTGACAGTGCCTGCAATACTTTTTCTTTGAAGGTGGCCCATTGATCAGCCACTGTCTTTTCTGCCAACATTTGATTCCAACTCACTAGACTCAGATGCATTCTCATCACATTGAAGTTGGCTTTCCACCAATTAATTATCCCTGCTCGGGATTGTTCCTTGTCCTTTTCCAAGACTAACCTAAATCTTATGATACAATGGTCACTGTCCCATAAATGCTCTTCCACTGTTATTGGATCCACTTGGGCCAACAGTGCCTGACCTCTCATTGGACCGGAAACAAGCTGCTGCAGAAAATTACCTTGAACACATTCCAGGAACTCGTGCCTCTCTTGTCCCTTTGTACTATTCCTATCCCAGTCTATATTTGGATAATTGAAGTCCCCCATTACAATTACTCTATAAGTCTTGCACCTCTCTGTAATTTCTTCACAAATTTGTTCTCTACATCCCTTCCACTGGTTGGTGATCTATTTACTACACCAGTTAATGTGATTGCACCTTTTTCATTCTTTACTTCTAGCCAGAGAGATTCTGTCCTTGACCCCTCTGGAACATCCTCTTTCTCCAGTACTGTAATGCCATCTTTAATCGATACTCCCACTAACCCCTCCCCCAACTTTTCTTCCTCTCCTGTCTCTCCTAAACACCTTATACCCAGGAATATTCAATGCACAGTCCTGCCCTTCTTTAAGCCAGGTCTCTGTAATTGCAATAATATTATTCCATTTGTCATCCTGTGCCTGTAGTTCAATCTTGTTAACCATACTCCTGTGCATTCACATATATGTACAGTAAGCCTGTTTTAGGCTTTTTTACTTTCCCCATTTCTCTGACCCCATCTAATGACTTACTATTGTCTTCTCTAATTCTATCAAATTTTCCAAGTATTCTATTAACATTGATGCTACTTTCTGATATATCCTCCATATCAGGTAATACTTCTCTATTTCCCCCTGCCAATCTAGCGTAAGCCCTCCCCAACAGCACTAGCAATCCTCCCCGCGAGGACATTAGTCCCAGTCCTGTTGAGGTGTAACCTGTCCTTCTTGTACAGGTCTCACTGCCCCAGAACTGGTCCCAATGCCTCAGAAATCTAAAGACCTCCCTCTTATTCCATTTCTCCAGCCATGTGTTGAACTGCTCAATGTTCCTATTCTTATGTTCACTAGCATGTGGCACTAGGATTACTACTGAGATTACTGCTTTTGAGGTCCTGCTTTTTAATTCCCTTCCTGACTCCATAAAATCTGCTTTCAGGACCTCATTCCTTTTCCTACCTGTGTCATTGGTCCCAGTGTGGACACGGCCTCTGGCTGTTCACCCTCCCCCCAAAAAATGTCCTGCAGCCGCTCTGTGACATCCTTGACCCTGACATCAGCGAGGCAACTACCATCCTGGAGTCACGGCTATGATAGCAGAAATACCTATCTGCTCCCCTGACTATGGAATCCCCTACTGCTATGGCATTTCCACTCTTCCTCTTCCCCTCTTGTGCAGCTGAGCTACCTGTAATGCCATGAACATGGCTCTTGCGGCAGCTCTCTGAGGAACCATTTTGCTCACCAGTACCCAAAACGGAAAAGCTGTTAGAAAGCGAGATAGCCTCAGTGGGTTCCTTTTTATCTTAGATCCTCTGGCAGTTATCCATTTCCTCTCTGCTTGTGCACTTCTTAGCTGCCTCTCTAAATGTGCTATCCACACAATCCTCAGCCTTGTGGATGTGCCATTGTGACTCCAGCCACCGCTTGAATTCTGCAACCCGGAGCTCAAGTTTTTGCTGCTGGTGACACTTCCTGCAGATGTAGTCATTGTGCCTGCACAATTTCCCACATCCTGCCGGCAAACCTTAAACTTTATATAAAGTGTTTACTACAGAATGGTATAATATAATATAATAACTCACCTGTCACTCACCAATCGTCTATTCTGTGGCAAGTCCGGAAAGGCTTATATTTACTAACAACCAACTTACAGGAATCCTGTGATATCCCTTTTAGATTTAATCTGTAAACTCCTGGCTCTCTCTCTCTTCTCTGCTTTATGGGTTTCTCACCATGAAATCCTGCTTCTTTACTGGTTTCCCCTGTAGCAAAGTAACAGCTAGCCACTGGAAGCTGAGGAAAGGTGGGAAATGAAAATATCACCTCCTTCCTTCTTTACCGAACTCCCTCACTCACCAAACTCCAACTTAAGCACTTTAATATGCACAAAGCAGTATTCCAGTGCAAACAAAAGCAACACTGAAGGTGGTCTGTTTTTATGCTCTCTGATTCAAGCTTCAGAAAACCAGTTTAAGCCATTTATCTAATTAACTGGCTGCAGCTCCAAGCAGAGCCTATATGCTCTTGATTTAATGCTGGACTACATCTCAGCTTCTCCCAACCCAAACAACAACTTTTAGTTAATTGATTAATTAAAAAGCCTAGATTGTAGGTAGAAATTAACCCTTAAATTAAGTTAATTCTTAAAACTCTGTCACTCACCAAATTCCAACTTAAGCACTTTAATGCACACAAAGCAGCACTCCAATGCAGACCTGGGGAATTAATAATGTAAACAAGGAAATGGCAGAGACTTTGAACAAGTATTTTGTAACTGCCTTCACCATAGAAGACACAGAAAGGATCTCAAGAATTCTACAAAATCAAGAAGCAAAAGGAGGAGAGTAGCTTCAATCATGATCACTAAAGAAAAAGTGCTAGGAAAACTAATGGGACCAAGGGTTGACAAGCCCCTGGACCTGATGGCCTGCATCCTAAGGTCTTAAAGGAAGTGGCTGCAGAGATAGTGGAAGCATTGGTTGTAATTTTCCACAATTTCCTAGGCTCTGGAAAGGTCCCAGCAGATTGGAAAACCACAAATGTAATACAAGAATTAAGAAAAGAGGAAGAGAGAAAGTAGGAATCTATAGACCAATTACCATAGATCATGGTGTATAAATTGACTATTGAAGCCTCCAACAATGGAGGTTGGCATATACACCAAGTATTAAATGTGCACTGCCACTGTGAGCATGGGTAGATGCCATTTTGAAATGCTAAATAAAATGACACTGGTCATTCATATTGAATTAATGTGACATGGTTTATTGAATGAATTAATTGTGTAAAGATACCATTAACCACAATCATAGAGTTTTAAGGTCATCAAATTTGTTGCCTTCGGCATCTAAAACAAAGACTTCAGGGTAACTTTGGCTATACATCATAGTAAGGATCCCACTTGGGATCAGATATGGCGCTTTCAGAATCATCCCTCCACAGCAAATCATCTTCCTCTCCATCCATTGAATTGGATATTCCACATTTTTGGAATGATTTGATGACACTTGGTGCACTAATAGCATCCCACAATTTGCAAAGGCTATGAGCCTGGCAATATTCCGCCAATAGTACTTAAGACTTGTTCTCCAGAACTTGCTGCGCCCCTAACCAAGCTGTTCCAGCACAGCTACAACACTGGCATTTACCCAGCAATGTGGATAATTTGACCAGGTATGTCCTATCTGCAAAAAGCAGGACAAATCTAAACCAATTACCGCCACATCAGTCTACTCTCTATCATCAGTAAAGCGATGGAAGGGGTCATCAACAGTGTTATCAAGCGGAACCTGCTTAGAAATAACCTGCTCACTGATGCTCAGTTTGGGTTCTGTCAGGATCATTCAGCTCTTGACCTCGTTACAGCCCTGGTTCAAACATGGAAAAAACAGCTGAGCTCCTGAGGTGAGGTGTCAGTAACTGCCCTGGACATCAAAGCAGCATTTAACTGAATATAGCATTAAGGAGCCCCAGCAAAACTGGAGTCAAGGGCAATCAGAGGGAAAACTCTCCACTGGTTGGAGTCATACCTAGCACTGGAAGATGGTTGTGGTTGTTGAAGGACAATCATTTCAGCTCCAGGACATCACTGCTGGAGTTCCTCAGGGTAGTGTCCTCGGCCCAACCATCTTCAGCTGGTTCATCAATGGCCTTTCTTCCATCGTAAGGTCAGAGAGGGGATGTTCGCTGATGATTGCACAATGTTCAGCACCAATCACAACTCCTCAAATACTGAAGCTGTCCATGTCCAAATGCAGCAAGACCTGGACAATATCCAGGCTTGGACTGACAAGTGGCAAATAACATTTGCACCACACAAGTGCCAGACAATGATCATCACCAGCAAGAGAGAATCTAACTGTCGCCCCTTGACATTCGAAGCCATTACTATCGCTGAATCCCCCATTATCAACAGCCTGGGGTTACCATTGACTGGGAACTGAACTGGACTAGCCATATAAATACTGTGGCTACAAGAGCAGGTCAGAGGCTATGAATCCCGTGGCGAGTATCTCACCTCCTGATTCCCCAAAGCCTGGTCCACCATCTACGAAACATAAGTCGGGAGTGTGATGGAACACTTTCCACTTGCCTGGATGAGTGCAGCTCCAACAACACTCAAGAAGCTTGACACTATCCAGAATAAAGCAGCCTGCTTGATTGGCAGCCTATCCACGAACATCCATTCCCCCCACCACCGACGCACAGTGGCAGCAGTGTGTATCATCTACAAGATGAACTGTAGGAACTCACCATGGCTTCTTAGGCAGCACCTTCCAAACCCACGACTCCTACCATCTAGAAGGACAAGGGCAGAAGATACGTGAAAACACCACCACCTGAAAGTTTCCCTCCAGCCACTCACCATGCTGACTTGGAAATATATCATTGTTTCTTCACTGTTGTTGGGTCAAAATCCTGGAACTCCCTCCCTAACAGCACTGTGGGTGTACTGCAGTGGATCAAGGCAGCAGCTCATTACTTCCTTCTCAAGGGCAATTAGGATGGGCAATAAATGTTGGCCTAGCTAGCGATGCCTACATCCCATCAATTAATTTTTAAAAATTGATAATGACACCACATAAAACATCAGTTAGGGCAGCATGCACATTTCCACTCTTTGTGAAGGTTTTTTCTTCATCAACCAACCACCTATTCTTTTCAGTGTAAATAAGGTCCTTGAGTACCTTGTTCAGGCATGCATCCAAAGGTTAAACTATGCACAGTAGACCCCCTGGTATATATGCAATGTGGGTGTTATTTCTTCACAAGCAATCTCATCAGTTATATTGGATCGGAAAACATCCCACATTAATAAGCTGAGTTCCTTATGTAAGCCTCAGAGATGCCTATTCCATGCATTATCCATCCATAACATCACTCCATCCTTATCTAACCAACCATTGTCATGGATATGCACAAACTTCTGCAGGGAATTTGATGCTCAATATATTTTATGTTTGAAAATTATCATGGACTTTAATTTCATTCCATCAGCCATGGAGGCTCGTATCACCGTGCATCTCATCTTTTCATGTCCTGTCGTTTTCATTGGAATTGTTTTCAAACCTTTCCACTCCACAGTTTGGTTACTGGGCACATCAAAGTTTCTGGGCGTTTCCTCCATGTTGCTGTTGTAACTTACTGGGTACTCGTGCTTTTACCACTGTCTGAAGATGAATCGCTGGAAATTGTCATTTTGGCAGAGGTCTTTTGGTAGTCTCTAAGCAACCTTGATCTTCAACCATAACACTTCCATGAAGCAGCCACAACTGACAGTTGGTCTGAAATCTTTGCTGGACTCAGCATTTGATTTGACCCACTTAAGCGTGCACGTACACACTGCATTTCTGGTGATGATATAACCATTCCAATGAGTTTCAAGGGCCCATTCTGATAAATGCTCCTCAAGCTCAGCTTGATAATTGTTCCCTGTTCTGATGACACATTTGATCTTGGGCACCTCCTTCAGGGCAGATTACTACTACTATTCTTGCACCAGTTTTTCATTAACAAAAAATTCCCTTGCTGCAGCACGAGTTAGCAAATGTTATGGCTTTTAGATTGAAAGCAGCTTCGTACTTCATTCATTTTGCTGGAGGACCCATTTTTGTTCTTCACTTGCTTTCCCAAGCATGGTCTGCTCTGTTGGGTGTGCCTTAAATTCTTGTAAGTCTACTTAACAGAACCCATATTGCCTGCTTGATCCAATATGCCGACTTATATGATAAGCAAAACATACATTTCTGGGGTGAAAAATTGAGATTGACTACTAATGCGTTTTGTAGCTAAAAAAAGTGGGTCGACGTTACATATGCTGAGTATATGCAGAAGCATGTTTTTGGTGGCAAAGAAATGGGGCTGTCTTCAATGCCAGGCCAATTTATACACCACGATCTACAGCAGACTCTCATCTGTCATTGGGAAAATGCTAGAATCCATTAGCAAGGAGGTAGTGGCAGGGGTGGATAAAGGGAAACCTGTTGATGTAATATATTTATATTTCCAAAAGGCATATAAGGTGCCACATAAAAGATTACTGCAGAAGCTAAGAGCTCTTGGTGTTGGAGGTGATATATATCAGCATGGATAGAGGATTGGCTGACAGTTAGCAGAGTCAGGATCTATGGGTGATTTTCAGGCTGAAAAACTGTAGTGGAGTACCACAGGAATCAGTGTTGGGGCCTTAACTATTTACTACCTATATTAATGACTTGAAGGGATAGACTGTATTATAGCCAAGTAGCCAAAATTTGCTGATGACACAAAGATAGATAGGAAAGCAAGTCTTGAGGAGGATACAAAGAGTCTGCAAAGGGATATAGATAGGTTGGAATTGGTAGGTGGCATATAATTGGGAAAATGTAAGGTTGTCCATTTTGGCAGGAGATTAGAAAATCAGAATATTATTTAAATGGAGAAAGACTGCAGAATGCTGCAGTACAGAGGGATCTGGGTATCTTTGTACATGAATCACAAAAACGTTAGCATGCAGCAACAGCAAGTAATTAGGAATCAAATGGAATGTTGGTCTTTATTGCAAGGGGGATGAAGTATTAAAGTAGAGTCTCACCACAGCTGTACAGGGCATTGGTGAGACCAAATCTGGAGTGCTGTGTATAGGTTTGGTTTCCTTACTTCAGGGGAAGCACAGTTGCATTGGAAGCAGTTCAGAGAAGGTTCACTAGGCTGATTCTTGGGATGAAAAGGTTGTCTTATGAGGAAAGGTTGAGCAGGCTGGGCTTATACTCATTGAAGTTAGAAGAATGAGAGGTGGCCTTGTTGAAACGTAAAATTTTGAGGGGGCTTTACAGGTTAGATACTGGGCGGATGTTCCCTCTCATGGGCGAATCTAGAACTAGGGGGCATAGTTCAAAAATAAGGGTGTTCCCATTTAAGATGGAGGTGAGGAGGAATTTCTTTTCTCAAAGGGTCACTAGTCTTTGGAATTATCTTCCATAGAGAGCTTTGAGGCTGGGGTCATTGAATATATTTAAGGCTGAGTTAGATTTTTGATTGACATGGGAGTTAAGGGTTATGGGGACAGGCAGGAAAATGGGGTTAAGGCCACAATCAGATCAGTCATGATCTTATTGAATGGCAGAGTTGGCTCGATGGGCCAAATGGACTGTTTCTGTACCTATTTCTTATGATCCAGTGGGCAAGAAAATGTCAGATAGGGTATAATTTGAGAAAACGTATAATTATCCACTTTGGTAGAATGAATAAAAAAAACTTTTTTTAAGGTGCAAGACTAGTAAATGTTGGTGTTCAAAGGCATGTGGGTGACATTGTTCACAAATCACAAAGTTAACATACAGGTGCAGCAAGCAATTAGGAAGACAACTAGCCTTTATTACAATGGGATTGGGTATGTGTAAAGAAGTCATGCAAAATTATATCAGGTTTTGATGAAACAACATCTGGTGTACTGTGTACAGCTTTGGTCTCATTACCTTACAAGGGGTGCAAAAAAGGTTCACCAGAGTGAATCCTCGGATGAGAGACCTGACCTATAAGAAAGTGAGTAGAATTTTTCTATGTTCCCTGAAGTTTAGAAGCATCAGAGGATATCTAATTGAAATCTATGAAGTTCTTAGAGGGCTTGGCATGGTAGATGTCAAGACACTCTTTCTGCTGTTTGGGGAGTCTAGAACTAGGGGTCAATCTCAAAATAAGAGCTCGGCCACTTAGGTCTGAGATGAGGAGAAATTCCTTTGCTCAAAAGTTGTGAATCTTTGGAATTCTCTGCCCAGTCATGAATGATCAGTTATTGAGTCTAAGACAGAGATTGGTTAATTCTTGGGCACTAAGGGAATCAAGGGATATGGGGAGATGGCAGAAAAGTGGAGATAAGGTAGTTCAGCCATAATCTTGAATGGTGGAGCAGGCTCAAGGGGCCACAAAACTATATACAAAGTAACTGACATAGCTTATTCAAGATCATTTATGAATGTCCCTTGGCTCAGGGGTATCAAAAAAGCCAGCAAATCCAGGCTTTGGCTAACTCAGTAAAAAAAAAATTAATATAGTTGGAGATGTGGTCAAAAGCTTGGTTAAAAAGTAGGCTTTAAGGAGTGACCACCTATACTAATCTTTCTCTTTGATTTAGTGCCAAATTGTCCTCCAAAGCACATTGGGATGCTTCACTACATTAGTTTTGTATAAATGTAAGTTGCTGCTGTAATAATGTGGCCTCAGGCAATTCCTCAGACTCACTTTCCTCCCATAATTCCAGTTGGGGAAAGTGTGTAGGTTGTTAAATCAAATGTAAAAAAAGGATTATCTATGCACCAGAGTGAAGGGGTCAGAGTACAAAGTCAAGCTCATTTCAAGGTGCTTTCTTGGATTTGGGAGTCTTTCCAAAATCTCTTAGGGGGAATACTTCTGCTTTGCTTTTACTAGCCTTGAGGAATATAGTTTGAAAAGTACCAACTGTGGCCTCTCACTGGCAGTGCATCAATACTAACCAAAAGCAGCTTTGGAATCTCTAAAATGATGGATCCTTGTTTGAAGACAATACCAAGTTTAGTCTAATTATTGCCATCGTGAAGGGATCAGATAATTTTCATTTGTTGGCTAGCAACCATTTGGGTTTTTAAAAGGGGTATTAAATATGAGTAATGAGGGCATTAAATATAAGGGCAAAGAAGTAATGATAAAAAGTTGTGCAATGCAGTTCTAGGTATCAGAATCCTGTGTGCATTTTATTGAAAGGGCATTGTGATAGCCTAAGTGCACTGTGGAAGAAGTTTACCACATGGACAGCAGTAGCTCGTGAATACAGGCCAACATCACCATTTGAAAAGCAATTAGGGATGGATTAAAAACTGAAGATAATACCAGAAACACCAATATCCCAATAACAAATAAAAGAAACATAGATTCACCATCATACCAGGGGTGGCTAACTTTAGTTACAATGGCTCACTTCCTGAATTTTTAAAAAAATTCGTTCATGGATGTGATTATCACTGGCTGAGCCAGCACTTATTGCCCATCCCCAATTGCCCTTGTTCAGAGAACATCTAAGTGTCAACCACATCTGGAGTCACATGTAGGCCAGGCCAGGTAAGGACAGCATTAGTGAGCCAGATGGGTTTTTATGACAATTGGCAATGGTTTCACAGGCATCATTAGACTTATAATTCCAGATTTTTACTGGATTCAAATTCTACCATCTGCCCTGGTCGGATTCAAACCCTGGTCCCCAGAGTGTTCCCCCTGGGTTTCCAGATTACCAGTTTAATTTCAATACCACTATGCCCCTGCCTCCTTTTTGCTAAAAAGCTCCTGGAAATGTAATTGGTGTCTGACTTTATGTGAAAACTCTGGAGACTGGAAACCTTTTCCCAAACATTTTGTGACAAATTGTTGGATATAAGGAACAAAGAACTTTTAGATGGAAAAACAAGTTAGCAGAATGGAGTAATTCCTTGGACGTTACGTAACATGGAGAAAGATCATATGAAGCGCCAAACTGCAGTGTTGTGCCTTTATATCTATGCATGCCCGTGTTAAAATTTCCTGTTTGACACATTTCTCTTGTGAAGGATAACCTGTACTGCATTTCATCTCGGGCAGAAATAAAACTTGAGTTACACACAAATCAGAATTCTCTTAATCAGCAAAATTATGGAAATAAGACAGGTCTACTGGCTTCTAAAAATATCTTAGATGCATCTTGAGAAGATATATACAGGACTTAACCACTCCAACAATAACCTGCCTTTTCAGAGGTTGATGGACCACTTTCAGAAAAATTGACATTAGCGCCATCTGGTGGGCAGTGCTAGTTATTTTTGTTCCACAAGCTGCATTGCCTTCACTTTACAAAACACAAGTTAAATTGCAGTATTATGAAACCTAAATTAGAGTAAATAATGTTCAACTTGTAAATATATTAAGACGCAGCAATTAAGTTCATCAATCCCGCATACTGTCTGCACTAGAATTTTTCCCCCCCAATGCTCAAAGACAGAAAGCAACAAGTTATGATAAAGATAAAAACAAAAAAAACTGCGGATGCTGGAAATCCAAAACAAAAACAGAATTACCTGGAAAAACTCAGCAGGTCTGGCAGCATCGGCGGAGAAGAAAAGAGTTGACGTTTCGAGTCCTCATGACCCTTCGACAGAACTTGAGTTCGAGTCCAAGAAAGAGTTGAAATATAAGCTGGTTTAAGGTGTGTGTGGGGGGGGCGGAGAGATAGAGAGGTGGGGGGGGGGGGGGTGGTGTGGTTGTAGGGACAAACAAGCAGTGATAGAAGCAGATCATCAAAAGATGTCAACGACAATAGTACAATAGAACACATAGGTGTGTTCTATTGTACTATTGTCGTTGACATCTTTTCATGATCTGCTTCTATCACTGCTTGTTTGTCCCTACAACCACACCACCCCCCCCACCTCTCTCTCTCTCTATCTCTCCGCCCCCCCACACACACACCTTAAACCAGCTTATATTTCAACTCTTTCTTGGACTCGAACTCAAGTTCTGTCGAAGGGTCATGAGGACTCGAAACGTCAACTCTTTTCTTCTCTGCCGATGCTGCCAGACCTGCTGAGTTTTTCCAGGTAATTCTGTTTTTGTTATGATAGAGGACTTTTTTTGGACTCGAGGATAGTGGTTAGTGCTAGGACAACTGCATTTTTTGCTATTTATAAATGACTTGTACCTTGGAATACAGAGTAAAATTTCAAAATTTGCTAATGATGTCAAACTTGGAGTGAGGATGGTACGAATTGCCTGCAACAAGAAATAGATAGGCTTTCAGAATGGCTGACAAATGGCAGATGGAATTTAAGAAGTGAGGGTGATGCATTTTGGCAGGAAGGATAGGGAGAGATAATATAGACTTAATGGCACAATTCCAAAGATTGTGCAATGAAGGGGGTCCTGGGGATGTATATGCAATTTTTGAAGGTGGCAGGACAGTGAGGATCGCTCGCAAATGGGATCTTGGGCTTCAGACACTGAGTACAGAAACAGGGAAGTTGTGCTATACCTTTCTAAAGCACTGGTTAGGCCCCAACCAGAATAGTGCCTACTTCAAGGATGCTTGCAAATAGGACATTAAGATCCTAGGCATTAACGAGCTGATGGAAAGAAAATGACACCTCCTGTGGGCTGGCATGCACCACCACCATGATAACCAGTGGCTACAGCAGCTTGCCAACAGACTCAATGCTAAAAGCAACAAAACACACCACCACCTTGTAGCTTCGTGTGTGGTACTTGTGGCAGAACCTGCCGCTCAAGGATTGGCCTCTTCAGTCATCAGCAAAGGGGCACTATACGAAGACAACTCACCTGCTATGGATTTATTTGTTGCCTGCCCATCATCTTTCATAGATGGAAGGGAGTCAGAAAAGGTGATCGAGAGGGTGTAAGAGGGTTCCAGGGCTGGGGGTAAATAAAAGGTCCCATATCTCTATTTTCCCCTCACTCCAAAGAGACTGCTACTAGTGATTCACTTGTAGTTTGTTTTCCATATTCTTACCTGTTGGAAACTGATTTTTACTTTAGTTTGCTGTTTCCCATGGCTTTGTTCTCTAAAGCTCCAAGTTCATAAGTTTCTTCATTGCCAAGTGCAAATAAGGCTGAACTGTGTTTACCTAACAATGGACACCCATTCCCCAGCATCACAGAATCAGATGTCTGTACTTGGTTAACTACAATTTGAATTTCCATGGGCATTTGGAAGTCAAGAAAGGAGATTCCCAAAAATGTATCAACATCAGCACTGTAAATCACCTATATTGCTACCATAGTATGTGCATGCTGAAGCTTTAGTACAGGGCACAATAAAGATGATCAACACACTGATACATAAAACTATTGTTCTGAACTGTGCCCAAATCTCAAGTGACTGTCTAACAATAGGGCTTGAAGAAAAAAAAAGTGATTGCCTGCTCTGTGCTCCTTCATTCCTTTCACAAACAGATGTGGATTGACAGGAGGCTGCCTCCAAATGCATCTATGCTAAACTAGCCAAGTCAGAATGATGCCAAAAGAAATATGGATATTAGCAGACCAATAATAAAACTGAAAATTTGGCAGTGCTGAATCACCTCAATGCTTGGGACTTTGTAGAAAAACTTTACAATTCTTATTCCAATTAAAAAAGGAAGAAATTAATAACCCAAGTGTTTTAATGCAAGCCAGATAGCAGAGTTTTCATACTGGGTGGCAATTCAGGCACAAATTGCATTGTTTTGACAGTGGTTTTCCCTTCAAGTTTCTGTTCGAACTCAAAAACATAATTACTGAACACAATCTGCAATGAACTATTAGTCAACTGGCATCTTAGAACTTCAAATTTTAATTTGGGAATATGTTTTCTAACAAGAATGGTATCCTAGTAAGTTAACTTGTGATAAGCATAAGCTTACTTAAACTAACCTCTTGTTGAAAAGCCTTTTAAGTGTAGGGAACTCAATTCTAAATAATTGAGGCTCCATAAACAATCTCATCCTTAATAAAGACAGAGCCCATCACGTGTAAAAGATGGCTGAAGGCATTTGCAACCATCAGCCAGAATTGCAGAGGTGATAGCAGAAATGGATCATCCAAAGCTTTCCATGATTATAGTCTTCAGACAATTTGATTCACTCCACATGATAAAGTAGTTGAACATTTTGGATACAGCACAAGGCTACGGGCTTCAACTTTATCCTAATTGTAATGCTTGAAGACTTGTGCTCCGAAACAAGATACTTCTCTAGCCAAGTTATTCCAGTACAGCTACAATGCTGGAATCTCTCCAACAAACTGGAAGTTTGCCAGCTATGCCCTGTCCAAAGAGGACAAATCTCATCCAGCCAACTATTGCCCCAGTTTACCCAAAGTGAAGTTCTGCCAATGGCACTATTAGCAGCTCACTGACATCCAGTTTTAAGTTCCACCAGGATCACTGCTCTAGCCCAAACATGGGTGGAAGAACTAAATGCCAGATGTGAGGCAAAAGAGACTACCCTTGACTTCAAGGCAGCACATAATCAAATATAACATCAAGAAGCCCTGGCAAAATTGAAATCAATGAAAATCAGGGGAAACTCTCCATTTGCTTGACTCATAGCTGGCACAAAACAGCAGTTGTAGCTGTCAGAGGCCAAACACAGCCACCCAAGGCATTGCTTCAGGGCAGTATCCTAGGCCCAGCTAACTTCAGCTGCTCCTAAGTGACCTTCCCTCCAATGCAAGATGTGAGGATTTTGCATGATTGTTCAGTGTTCAATTTAATTTGCAGCTCTCTAGGTAATGAAGCAATCCATACCCATTGCAAAAGTTGCAACATTCAGGTTAGGGCTGATAAGTGGTAAATAACATCTGCACCATAATAACCATCTCAAACTAAGACAGTCTAACCATCTGCCCTCAACAATCAACAGGATTACCACTATCTTATCCTTCAACATCACAGGGTCACCATTTACTAGAGGCTTAACAGGACCAGTCACAAATACTGTGGCTACAAGAACAGGTCAGAGGGTGGATGTTCTGTAGCAACCACCCCCCCCATCCGCCTCCAAAACCTTTCCAATGTCCACAAAGCACAAATTAGGAGAATGCAGTTCAGCACTACCATTCAGGATGATGAAGGCGGTTCAGCACTACCATTCAGGATGAAGGCGGTTCAGCACTACCATTCAGGATGAAGGCGGTTCAGCACTACCATTCAGGATGAAGGAGCCTGCTTGATTGGTATCCCATCCACAACCTCATTCACTCCCTACATCAGTGCACTGCAGCTGTGTAGCATCTACGAGATGCACTGCAGCAGTTTGCCAAGGCTTTTATCAGCAGCATCTTCCAAACTGCCATCTCTACCACTTGGACAAGGGCTATAAGTGCATAGGAACATGACCTATTTCAAGTCACACATCATTCTGACCTGGAAATCTACTGCTGCCCTTTCAGTTCCTGGGTCAAAATCCTGAAATTCCAAGAGCTATGCATATTACACTGATGGAATTCAAGGCTGTGGTTATCCATCACCCTGAAAAGGCAATTAGGAATGGGCAATAAATGTTTGCCTTAACAACCACATCCCAAGAACATTTTCTTTAAAAGGTGACTCGCACTACATACCCATTTATTACATTGTGGTCAGTTTGAGTAAGAACTTTATTCAAAAGCCAACAAAATGTGCCCATTAGTAGCCTTGGCCTTGAAGAGAGAAAAAACTTAAGAGCCTCTTCAAAAGCTTGCTATCAAGCACAATTAGCAGGAACTCAATGGTGATTAATTCATTTTGGAAGCATGTCTGGAATTTGATGCCCACTAGGTTGGTGGAGACTATTAATGGCTAAGGAAAATGGATGGGACAAAAGAAGAACTAGACTTGCAGGACTGAAGGGAAATGGGACTGACTGGACTGTTGTACATAGAACCAGCATGGGCTCTATGGACTGCTTGAACACCGGTGCTGTTGTGACTGAGTCTATGTTTTGCTGGTTTTGAAAATATGGCCAGTTCTATATTATAGTGGTGCTTAAAGATTGCAGAAGTCAATTCTGCAGCCTTGGATTCTGGTTTAGCTGAGAACAATGCAACCTAGTGAAAAGTACAGGCTAGTTTATCTAACCTTCTCAGTTAAAGCCCTTCATCCCTAGCATCAACGAAGCTGAATTACCCTCCCATGGTCTTGAAATCTTAAAAAGGTGGCTGAAAGACAAGCCAAAGCACATTCTATTGTTTATCAGAAACTTTAGATCCAAGTGCTCTCTGGATAAAAAGCTTTACATGTTAAGATTTGTGCCCCTGAATTCATTTAGCTGACATCTCTTCCTAAAATGGATTACCTGAATTTCATTTCACATCTACTCAGCTGACAATTTGGTCTCAACTTCTCAACAGCAATTAGATAAATCACCCTAAATATTGCTCAAGTACTTGGAGGGAGAAGCACTGGCCACAACAGAAGTTCATATCTACACATTACTATTGAAGATTTACACAATGACCAGAGGGCAAACTAAACCACAGTATAAAGTCTCATCTGAAAATGCAGCACTTCCTCAGTCCTCTACGCCAAAAAAGTCAGGCACTTTATTGATCATTGCAATAAGAGATCTACATGAGAGAATAAGCAAATATGGAAGAAACAGTATTACCTAGTGGTAATGCAGCACTTGATATAGCACTGTTACAAGTCATGAGCAATTTCTCTCAACATCAGAGGGTGAACATTTAACTGGCTTGAAGGCGGCGGCTGGAGGACCAGATGAGCTCAAGAGCAGAGAGATCCCGATTTTTAAATAAATTGTACTCAACCTTATTTTCTCAGGATCCAGAAACTCTGCCAGTGCAGCTCAATCTCCAATGGTGGGCTTACTGAAGTTTGGGTCCCACAATATGGATTGATAAAACAAAAGTTATCGCCAAGCTACAGCTGACTTACAGCAAGCCTAAATTTTCCAATGTGTGTGTTTTAAAAATGTCAAAACTGGAGATTTTTGATATTTGTACAAAGTTGAGACTAAGCTTAAACTTCATTCTCTAGAATTTGCTCCATTCCCACAAGTCAGCACAAAACCATTAGTTGATGCAGCTCAAAACTTTTATTGATAAAATCATACAAGTAATGCACAGCTGAGTCTTCTTGTGCAATGTAGAGCATAGCATCTAAACTAGTGAAAGCAAATTCTAGATCTACAGTGACTAAAAGGTATTCAATGCACTGAGCAAGACTGGACACATTCATGCACTGCAATAGTTATGTTGTTGGAAGTTACAGTATGAAGAGCATTTCTACAATTTATGAATGTTAGGTCTAAAAACTACCACTTGCTTAGAAGTGTCAAGTTGAATACCCAAGTCACTTAATACACAAATGCAACTAAATGCAACAATAAATTGATAACCACATGTATTAAATTTGCTCTTTGCCAGACATTCACTAACATAAAAAACAAATTGGAGTACCTCAACATTTTGCCATTTTCTAAACATTTTCCTCTAGAATTTTAAGAAACTCTGTCCAAACCTTGGCATATTTTATTTCAGTTTTGATCAAATTACCCACATGAATGAATTTGATAGGACAATGGGAATTAGCGGCAATCAAGGCCGACGGTGGGTTGTGGTTCAGTTTCTGACTCTGGGTCCAATATGACCTTAACAATAAGAGCTCACGCTACCCCGAAATATATGTATATATATATTCACGCATACGTTGACATTCAACATTCAAGTGCCAGTGTTTTTGGACTGTCTTTTGGTCAAGTTACTTTTTCGGGTTTTCTATGAACTTTCAAAGAATCACTTTTAGGCTTACAAAACAAAAACACAAAAATTAAATATTTGTCAAATGAATAAATATTACACAAAACTAGCAGCAAAAATACCTAGATCTGTTGTGTGCAAATAGTTAATTCCCAACTGTTAGACCCCCATGGTCCCAAAATAGTCCTGGTTTGGTATCTAGCCTCTTTCCCACCCCCTCCCCTTCTAACTAAGCTGCGTTTGACAATCACTGCAAAAAAAGACTTGGAGGTTCAAGAAAATGCATGCAAGACAAGACATCTGTATATAAAATATTCTTTGAATGTGCATTAAAATAAATTTGTTAAAGGTATTTAGATCTCTTATATAAAACCTGATGGGCACAATGTATAAGGGCCTAAACCTACCTGTATAGCACCATTCATCACAAGAGATTAGCTCAATACTGTCAGTGCATCTACTTTCCATTGATGAGAATTTCAGTACAAGAAGGCACAACACACTTAGATGTATTGCACTTGATAAGTTCTTTTGCTACTTTTCAGTTCATTCTCCACCACCTAAGATTTCCAGTAGTTTTTATACTGGCAGCCTGGCCACTTAAGCTAAGAAAAAAACTACCCTATCTTGGCAGTTTGAAGTCAACTCACCTGACTGCAACATTGTGCAGCTCAACATTTAAACAACAGGTGGGAAAACTTATCTTTGGCCAGATTTAGCGGATTAAACTGACAATTCGTCCACATAATGGACAGTGCAAAAGGAAACCCACTCCACTATGCTGTAGCGGATATGCGATCGATTGCCAGCGTTGGCACCTTGTGCAGTAATGTGTACATTTCCATTCTCTGTGATCTCCAAGCATCAAACTTCAGACCCTAGTGGAGCAACTTTACAGAATCTACAGTAAACAGTTAAATGCGGCTTTTCTGAACTTTGTAACGCAGCTTGAATATACACAAATGTAATTTTTTTTCAGTAAAGAAGCCTGCTGCAGAGATCTTTCTGTTCGTTCCCCTTGACCAAAAAACAACACTAGCATGCGTATCAGACCAAAATCAGCCGAGTCTGCCTCTACAGTTGCTCGGTGCAATGGTCCATTTAGCCATTCTGAAATTTCAATTTCCTTTTATATACGGCAGGCATTTTAAGATTTCTAATGGATGGGATTTTCATCCATATCTAAAAACTTCAAGTTTTCAAAATCCCCTAAAAAAATACATTCCTAGCTACTTTCTGCCCACTCCAGGCAAGCCTGAATTAGTTAACTAGCTGCCTTTAAATGTTGTCAAGTTACTAGATGTCAAGTTTTCTGAACTTTTGCATTTGCTTAGGTGTAATCTGAAACAGCAGTGTATTAAAACTTGACACTGTACACATTGTTGGAATGGCTTGTAAAACTACCATGTCCCCCAACAGGTATCTATCCAGGATAGAGTGAGCAACATTGGTTCCCTACATTAGGGATCAGAATGCTGCAAATGCCCCAAGTTGTCTTTACAGGTCACGCATGTCAAGGCCGTAATGGAGGTTGCTGCTTATTTTCAGCCTTGTAACAATGTTAAGTGCAACTGGGTAAATGACTCAAAGCCATTTCACCCTGCTTCTGCCAAGGTTTGTTTTGCCCAAGTCTCTCTCAGATTGTGCTAGAGAATGATTGTGAGAACTCAGGCCCAATGAACCAGTAGGACATCAAAAATAAAAGTTCCTCTATAAAGGCACAGTACATTAACATACAAATGATCCTCAGTTACAGAGAAATAAACTTAAACACAGCACACAGTTTAAACATCTATAGCCAATATTCTAGTGCTGTTTATGGCCACATTTTCTCCATGGTCTAGGGTTTGTGTTCCTCTGCTACTGCTTTCTCTTTGCATTTGAGCTCCCTTTAAAAAATCCAGAGAATCACAGCTGGTAATGTACTGTGAGTTCTTGAAGCTACACAAGGTATAGTCTGGCTCAGTTACATGTGGTTTCCATTTAGCTTGTTTGGCAAGGTGGCATCCACTGCAATATATTCTTCAGTTTCCCCACCAATCCACCTGGGAGTTGTAAGCTCCACCATATCCATCAGCATTGTAATAGTTTCCATATCCACCTGGAAAACAGATGTGCTCAGTTAGAGATTTAAAATTTCTACTTCAGTCTGTGTGCCACTTGCTGCTTATTGAAATAGCAATTGACCGTGGCACCCTGCAATAGTAAAGGAAAACGTTATCCGGATCATTGTACTGGTTGCTATTCAGGCTCTTACTGGAGTCAATGTTAAGACAGATGGATGCTGAGCATGGGGAGTGGTTACTGACTATACAATTTTAAAAGCCTGCTGATATTGTACTGGCTCAAAAGAAATGACCACAATACTACACAAAATGCACTTGTGTAACTATAATCCAAAAGTGGCAACTGCCTTTAGGTGGAAGACAACCTAGAATCTAGAGCGCAGCACAAGTTAAAATTTGAAGGAACAAGGCAGTCCCATCTACAAACTTAGCTCAATCATATGGCTATTTTGGCAGCTAGGATCTTCAATTTGCAATACTCCCAAAATAAACAGCAAAAAAATATTCACTGCAGCTTCAATCTAAGGCAAACTTAATTATTTTCAGTATTCAATTAGTTTAAGTTTCTACTTTAGGTTTTTAAATTCTATTCCGTAAACATCCAATTTTAAGGAGTTAACTATTAATACAAGTAACCAGCAATCTCAGAAACCCATCTCCAACATACAAAATCTTTGTTAAGACAAAAGCTTTGTTGTTGACAACTAGGAAAACAGGCTGCACATACCTCCTCCATTTACAGTATATTATGCATGCTAAGATTTTGGGCAAGTAAATTCTAAGTACTAGACACAACAGATACCTTACCTCCTCCATATCCTCTGGGTCCACTGTGGCCAGTGCTGCGGTTTCCACGAGTATTGAAGCTGCTGTTGGTCTGCCTGTAATCTCTGGCACCAAATCCTGCTCCAAACCGACTGCAATGCAAAATTCGTATGCTTTTATTAAGAACTTATTAACATTGCTTCACTCAACTCTACTATTCCAGTTCCAATATTCTTATAACTTGCATGTTACAAATGGTTTACAAGTTCAAAACTGGGAGGCTGGAAGTGAAAGGTTAATTAACCATAAATAAATGCACCGTAAGTAGCCTGAGTTTAGAGGGAGATGGTAGAGGCAAGCAGCAACTGCTTCTGGTCTTCAGCTAATGCAATTGTTCAAGCCCATTGCCAACTCGAATTAAGCCTACCATTTCATTATAATAAGAGTTCATGGTATCTGGACAGTGAAGTTGTTAGAACAAATTGAATCTAGATTTTCCCTTTGCAGCATATCAAGAATATTTTGTTGTGGATTGGAAACCCCTGCAAATAGATTATGAAATATGAAAAACCCCAAAAACCAGACAAGTACTGTGAATAAAAGCTAAATCTCTCAGGCTATATTGTAATAGGTCAATTTCAAACATTCCAACAAAAACTGAATTAAAGGACTAGAAATGGTGACATCACAACAGTGGCACAAGATAATTGTCATCATGTAACTCAATCAAGAAATGAGGATTGTTACAACCAAATGCCCCAGACAACAGCCACCACACATTCACTGCATTCAAGGAAAGAGAGAAACTTTTACATGTAGATCAGCTTGGAGCCAGAGATGCCTCACCTTGGTGGAGTCCATTGTTTTCAGTTATGGAAATATCAGCACTAAGTTTGTCTGTCTGGACTAGGATATCTAACAGATTTGCTGATGGTTGCAGAGTGTTCAGCAACATTCATGACCAGATACTGAAGCAGTCCACATCCATACGCAGCAAGACCTGGACAATATCCAGGCTTGGACTGACAAGTAGCAATAACACTGATGCCATACAAAAGCCAGGCAATGACCATCTCCAACAAGAGAATCCAACTATCTTCCCTTGACATTCAATGGCACTATCACCGAATCCACCCGCCACCCCACCCCAAACTAACATCCATTGACCAGAAATGGAATTGCACCAGCCATAAATACTGTGGCTACAAGAGCAGGTCAGAGGCTGGGAATTCTGCAGAATTCTCCTCCTGACTCCACAAACGTGTCCACATCTACAAGACAAGTCAGCAGTGTGATAGAATACTCTCCACTTGCCTGGATGAGAGCAGCTCCAACAACACTCAAAGCTGGACACCATCCAGGACAAAACAGCCTGCTTGATTGGCACCTTATTCACCAATGTAAACATTCACTCCCTCCACCACCGATGCACAATGACATCAGCGTGTAGCATCTACAACATGCATTGCAGTTACTCACCAAGCTCCTGCAACAACATTTTGCAAACCTGTGACCTCTACCACCTAGGAGGACAAGGGCAATAGATGCATGGGAACACTACCATCAAGCCACACACCACCCTGACTTGTAACTATATTTACCATTCCTTCACTGCCACTGGGTCAAAACCCTGGGACTCCTTAACAGCACCATGGGCGTTCCTACAACACATGGACATAACAGTTCAAGGTGGCAACACACCATCTCAAAATAGCAACAAAGTCTGGCCTAGCCAGCGACACCAATATCCCCATGAACAAAAAAAAATGCGCTAACAGAACATGACCGTGCTGGATTATGTACATGTGAAGTGAAGTACTGCCAGTCCTTTTGCTTTGCAAACTATTTTCTAACATGCCCCCATTCAAACTCTGCCACCCTCTGAAGGGAAATTTGGGATGGACAAGTGCTGGTATTGCCAGCAAAGCTCACATCCCAAGAAATATATAACTCTTGAAAAGCAACATCACCCTACCCTAGACACCAGCAAACAGCAATTATGCACATGCCAAATGTTACTATGCTGTATTATAGATCAACCTATGATAATACACGTAAAGCTTTTGACACCGGTCAACAACGAAGGGTTATGGAGCATCCTCTTCAGTTTCAGCTGCCTCAAAGTTTGTCACCATCCTCCACCTGCTCAATGGATCCACCACAGACTCAATCCACATTTGGGCTGGGGTCAAGCAAGGCTGTCATTGCACCAAAGCTCTTCTTAATCATCCTTGCCACAATGCTCCATCTGAACCTCAGCAAGCATCCTGCTAGAGTGGAGTAACAACAGAACAAGCAGGAAGCTGTTCAACCTCCGCTGCCTGCAGGCTAGATCCAAAATCGTCCCATCTTGTGTCATTGGACTACAGTATGCAGAGGATGCTTGTGTCTATGCACACTAGGAGACTTAGTTCCAAGCCATCGTCAACTACATTAAGGCATACGAAGCATCGGCCTTAAACTAAACATTAGCGAGACAAAAGGTACTCTACCAGCCTCAGCCCGCCCCCTCCACACTGCACTGCGCCACCACCCACCCACACTCCCCACCTTCAAGTTCAACACAATCTTCAGTGTGCCAGCACAGCCTTTGGAAAAGTGAAGACCTCAATCCTGGCACCAAGCTCATTCTACAGAGCAGTAATGATACCTGCCCTCCTATATGGCTCAAATGTGGACTATGTACAGTAGGCACCTCAAAACTCTGTAGTACCACCAGCACTACCTCTGCAAGATCCTGCCAATGGATTTGCAGAATGGGTGCACCGTCAAGTGTTCTCACTCAGGCCAACATCCCCAGCATTGAAGCATTGACCATGCTCAATCAGCTCCACTGGGTGGACTACGTCATCTGCATGCCTGACACAAGACTCCTGAAATATGCGCTCTACTCAGAGTTTTGACACAGCAAGCGAGCCCCAGGAGAGCAGAGGAAATGCTTCAAGGACACCCTCAAAACCTTAAAAGAAGTGCAACATACCCACCATCTGGGAATCCCTAGCCCAAGGTCGTGTGAAGTGGAGGGAAAGCATCTGGGAGGGAGTTTAACACCTAGAGTCTCATAGCCTAGGGCTAGCTGAAGCCAAGCACTGACAAAGGGTTGCGTGGCAACCCACCCACCTGCTCCCCTTACAACTGCCTGCCCCATCCGTGAGGCTGTAGGTCATGCACTGAACTTCTCAGTCACCCAAGAACTCATTTTTAGTGTGGAAGCAAGTCATCCTTGATCCTGAGGGACAGCCTAAGACGCAAATATGATAACCTTTTTGGAGTAACTTCTATTAAGTATTTTCACATGTACTTGTGTAGGTTTCAGCATGGCTCTCCATATTCCCTGGTGACAAAAAAATTCAGTGAAGCCCCTCTCCCCCACTGAGCGCCCACCACTAACTCACCAAAAAGTGCCCCCTCTTCCCAACTCCCCTCCTCCCTCTCACTCAGCAGCCCTTCTTGCCAAACACTTCAACATCTCCCCGTGGGAATTTCTCATCCCTGTTGAATTTATATATACACATTCTAAGCATGCTAGTTAAAAGAAGTTTCTCCTGAATATTTTACTGGATTAGTTACTACATTATTGATCCTTAATTTTGAGTTGATACTTCTGTAAACTGTGAAAAGGAAAATGCAGAAAGAAAGCATGGTCAGGAATTTTTTTGCCTGCAGTTTACCTCTTTGATCGTCCACGACCAGTGCTCCTATGCTGCTGCTCATACGCCAGGTTTTCTAGCCAGGATGGTACTTCTTGCTTAGCTTCCACAAGCAGATCCAAAAGATCTTTAGTAATATTGCTGTTCTTCTCATTAAAGAATGAAGTGGCAAGACCTAAGAAACAAAAGTAGTGCATATTAAATCCATGCAAAAAACACGGCATTTTATTTTAAACATTATTGCAGGATTAGTGGTGCACTTAATACAAACAGATACATTAAGATAGTATTTAAATATATCCCCTTTTATAAATAAAATTTGGCAACCAGATCAATTGATGCAACATACCAAGGTTGCCAACACGACCAGTTCGCCCAATGCGATGTACATACTCCTCAATGTCACTAGGTAGGTCAAAATTTATAACATGTTTGACGTTAGAAATGTCAAGTCCACGGGCTGCAACCTGTGAATTGGAAAATTATATTTTACTCAAATCAATACAAATTACACTGACAATTCAGCTCATTATCTGGCTGACAGTAATGAAAGCACCATTAGTAATTTGGGTATTAAACTGGACGATACAAACCCTAGCAATGTATGATGCAAAAATCTAAATAAGCTCAAATGCATACAGGTTACACTAGTTCAACATTGTTTAACTCAATTGAGAATTATTTTGACAAGTACCGCAGTGGCAACCAGGATTGGGCATCTTCCAGAGCGGAACTGATGTAGAGCCTCTTCTCTATCTCTCTGAGAGCGGTCACCATGGATACTTGTACAAGCATAACCTTCACGGTAAAGGAAATCCTCCAATGAATCGGCACCCTTCTTAGTCTCCACAAAGACCAGTGTGAGAGAGTCTTTCCCTAAAAAGAGAATTAATTGGTTGGACATCAAATAATGAAGGATAGCATCCCTGGTTTGAAGGCAAATCTAAAAGACTTTTTCCTAGTGATGGGTGAAAGACAATTTTCCGTTCAAGTTTCTAATATAGAATGGAACAAAATCACAAGAAATAGGAACAGGAGTAGGCCATTCAGCCCTTCAAGCCGAAATGAGGTCATGGCTGATGATCTACCTCAACACCATTTTTCTGCACAATTCCCACAAGTCTCACCCCTTGATTCCAATGTGGAAATCAATCAGAGTCTTGAATATACTGAACGACAGCCTCCAGAACCTTCTGGGCAGGGAATTCCAAAGATTCACCAGCCTCAGTGAAAAAATTCCTCAGTCCTAAATGGCCTGTCTCTTATTCTGAGACTGTGCCCCCTGGTTCTAGACCACTACCACCACCCCCCCACCCAACCAAGGGAAACAGCCTACCTGAATCTACCCTGTCAAGCCCCAGAGAATTTTGTACATTTGAATGGGATCTATTCGCTGGAGAGTAGAAGGATTAAAAGACCCAGTCTATTTAACCTTTCCTCATATGAGAATCCCTCCATCCCAGGAATTAGCTTAATGAATCCTCATTGCATTCCCTTTCTGGCAAGTACATCTTCGGTAAGACCACCAGAACCGCACACAATACTTCAGGTATGGACTCACCAAGGCTCTATATAATTTGAAGGCATCTTTACTCCTATACTCAAATCCTCTTGAATAGAAAAACATACAATTTGCCTTCTTAATTGATTGTACTTGCATGTTAGCTCAGTAACTCGGAAAAGGATACCCAGGTCCCTTTGGACATCAACACCTCAACCTCACCTTTTAGGAAATATTGTATTTCTGTTTTACCTACCAAAGTGGATTACCTCATTTTTCCACTTTGTATCGCTTCTGCCAAATTTGTGCCCATTCACTCAGCCTCTCCAAATCCCCTTGAAGCATCAATGCATTATAATCAACTCACTGGCATCTAGTTTGTCCATCTGCAAACTTGGAAATATTACATTTAATCTCCACATCCAAATTATTGATAGATTACGAATAGCTGAGGCCCAAGCAGTATACTAGTCACAGCCTGCCAACCTGAAAGTGACCCATTTATTGTTTTCCGTCCATTAACCAGTTCTCAATCCATGCCAGTATATCACCCCAGAGGCCATGTGCTCCAATTTTGTTTTCTAACCTCGTCTGGGACCTTAGGAGCTTTCGGAAATCTATACCACATCCACAGGTTCCCCTTATCTATTCTGCTAGTTACATCCTCAAAATCTCCAACAGGTTTGTTAAACATGATTTCTCTTTCACAAATCCACGTCAACTCTGCCCAGTTCTATTTTTTTTAATATAAAGAACTTTATTACATCCTTTATAGATTAACATTTTCCCTACTACTGATGTCAATCCAACAGGTCTGTGGTTCCCTGTAATGTCTCTCCCTTTTCTCAAATAGCAGGGTTATATTTGCCACCTTCCAATCTGCAGGAACCATTCCAGAGTCTATACAATTTTGAAACATGGCCAATGCATCTACCATCTCTGCAGTCACCTCTCAACACGCTGGCATGTAGATCATCAGGTCCTGTGGGTTTATCTTCGTTAAGTCTAATTTCTCTAGTTTATTTTTATTGTCTTGCAGTTCCTCATTTACACCAGTCCCTTGATTCTCCATTACTTCTGGGAGGTTTTTAGTATTTTCCTCAGTGAAGATGGATCAAATATTTTTTTTTTTATTCATGGGATGTGGGCTTCACCAGCTGGGCCAACATTTATTGCCTATTCCTAGTTGCCCTTGAGGTGGTGGTGGTGCCTTCTCGAACCAGTTTGATCCATGTGGTGTAGGTACACCCAGTGCTGTTAAGGAGGAAGTTCCAGGATTTTGACCCAGCAGCAGTGAAGGAACGGTGATATATTTCCAAATCAGGATGGTGATTGACTTGGAGGGGAACTTCCAGGTGGTGGTGTTCCCATCTATCTGCCCTTGTCCTTCTAGATGGTAGTGGGTTTGGAAGGCATTAAGGAGCCTTGATGAATTCCTGCAGTGCTTCTTGTAGATGGTACACACTGCTGCTGTGTGCCAGTGGTGGAGGGAGTGAATGTTTGTGGATTATGTATTGTTTAGTTTCTTTGCCATTTCCATATACCTCTAAATTCTCCAGGCTCTTGCTTGCAATGGACCCACATTTGTTTTGCTGATCTTTTTCTTTTAACATACTTGTAGAAGCTTTCAGAGTCTGTTCTTAGGTTTCTCACTACCTTACTGTACTTTCCCTTTCTTACCCACTTTTCAGTAGCAACAGTTGGAACACTTTCCTTGCTGGATTTTTCTGCATTGAGGAATATATTTGTTTTAAAATATGTATTAATTCTTTAAAAACGTTAGCCATTACCTGTCTACCATCTACTACAACAAATTTGCCATTCATACCTTCATATTATTAGGTTTAAGACCCCAGTTTCTGATTAAACTGCACCACTTCCAAACTCAACATCAAATTCTATCATACAGTCACTTTCCTAATGGCTCCTTTACAATGAAATTAAATTAGCCCTTTTCCATTGCACAATACTAGATCTAAAATAGCCTGTTCCCTAGCTGGTTCCTTAACACACTACTCTAGAAAACCATCTTGCCTACATTTCAAGAATTCATCTTCCACAACATTAGTACTAATGTTTACCCAGTCTATGTAGATTGAAATCCTCCATGATTACTTATTACTCTTGTTACACGCCTGATTTCTTGATTTATACTGTGGTTTACTTACCACAACTCCCAATGTTTTATGTCCCTTGCTGTTTTAGTTCCACCCAAAATTTTTACATCATGATCTTTAGAAGAGGTCTTCTCACTACAGTACTAATACCTCTGAATAAAGATTTGCCCCAACACCTTTCCCTACTTTCTTGGCCTTCCTAAATGTGTTATACCCTTGGATATTCAGGTCCCAGCTTTTGTTTCCTTATAGCCACATCTAACAGCCATCAGGTCATACATATGAATTTCCATTTGAGTTGACAATCTTGCTGCAGGCATTCAGATACAGAGCCCTTAATCTAGTTATACATGTCCGCAGCACAGTTCAAGTGTAGACTGCCCCGACGGTACTCTTCCAACTTTTCCCAGTACTAGTGCCCCATGAATTTTTAAAAATCGCATCAGTTAATTTGAAGCAAATAAATATCCAGAATGACAGTTTTTCTGTGCTAAAAAATGCATACACCACAGTAATAGTCACTTCAAAAATGGATTCCAAGCTGTTAATGCTGGAGGCAACTGCTGCAATGGAAGTCACTCCACAATCTTTCAAAATGAGAAAGTCAATTTGCAGATCTCTAATAGCAACCAATCTTGAACAATGCCTAAGTTTTATAGCACATGCAAAAACTGATCCAGGATTGCCTGTATGATGACAATGGTCAACAGGAACTGCCTTTTAATTAGCCCCATACTGTAAATTAAATCAGACATGGTACAGCGATGCCAAAGATATTTTAGGGATTTTGTAAAACAAGTGGATCTCTTGTAATGGGGGCGGGCGGGCGGGGGGGGGGGCAGACAGGAAAGTGGAGTTGAAGCCACAGTCAGATCAGCCATGATCTTATTGAATGCCAGACCAGGTGCAAAAGGACTGAATGGCCTATTCTTGCTCCTAAGTTATATGTTTCTATGTTAAGAGTGCTGGGGCTGGTATTACTGAATAGGCTATAAATTGGTTCAGGAGAAGATCCTTTCAGGCTTAAGTGGAGGTACTGACTTGATTCAGCATTTAAAGGAAAAAAAGCTGGAGACTTATTCTGTCGAGTTCTCTTTAAAACTTAGTTACATTTACCTGTGGCATTCAAGAGGTCCAACAGGAATGAGCGCTTGTCTTGTTCCTCCACCCACACCACTTTCTGAGTTATGTTTTCAGATGTGGAACCCACACGACCAACTGCCAAGAATATGTATTCATCAAGAAAGTCACGAGCAAGTATCTAAGGATGAATTTGCGTGAGGAAGAGTCAACCACTGGACTATTAAAAAATGCAATATTACAAGTCTTAAATTCTTCATACCGTTTATTCAAAAATAAATGAAGCTTGTCCAAATAGTTACACATTAAGGTATATTAAGTCACCAGCAGTTGCCATTTTACTGAGTGCACTAATATAAGCAGCTCATTATCGAATTAAATGAAACCATTTTACTACATGTTACTTCATAATGTATAGCATCCACAATTAAATCACCATGCTGCAGCTTTACATGTCTTGCCCAAATAAATTAATCATCAAGTCTGCCAACCTCCACAGATTACTGAATGTAAGCAACCTGCCTGTTTGGTAGGAGAAGAAAGCCACCTAAAGAAATTGCATTGTGCAATCACATTATCTTCCACTGCACTGGGCAGTTTTGTTTAGGGACATGGTTGCATCCAAGCACAGCAAAGGTGTCAAAACAGGAAGGTTGGATGCCAAACAAAGAATATTTTGGGCACACCTAGGTGAGGTTTACTTGAAAAATCAAGTTATTTGCTCAAAATTCTTAGATGGGCAGCAATAACAAGGTGTGCAAAGATTGGTAGCGTATCAGCGTTTGAGAACTAGGTCACCAAAATGCATGTTCTGAGTATGTTTCCTTACACTACCTTGCAAATACCATTGTTGTTCCTAGTTAACCTGCATCACAATCAAGTTTAATACAACTCTGGCAAGCTGTAGCTTAAGGTATATCTAAAACTAACTTCATGGGTTTATCGTCTTGCTTGCAGTTACGGAGGATAAAAGGAGCCATGTTGACCTTAGATATTAATCACTTTCAAAAGAGCTTCATTTCCCAATGAAAGTAAAACTCAAAACAAAGGATGAAAGCTTACAACTGCCAAATCATGGTACCAAGCAATGCATTGATTTTGCCTGTAAAGATTAAGCAATCAGATCTTAAAAGAATTTATTTATATGCAGAAAGTACAATTACTTGGTTGTATTTTCTAGGCATCATTCAGATGTTTTGGATGGCGCCATTCTCAAAACTGTACACAAATAATTTTAAATGGACAAATAATCTTAAGTGGCAACAGCAACATTGGAGGTGGAAGCACAATACAGAAACCACCCTAACAGGGGATCTTCAGTCCCAGAACAATAGAACTCTCCTGTTCTCCTGGTAAAACTGAGACTGCTCAAGGCAGAGCACGATCATAACATCTATCAGCCCATTTATCCTGGTGCCACTTGGAAGATAAAATGCTCACACAACTAACTTTCATTCTCAAGAGTGTAACACTTAAGTGACAGTCTCAGCAATATCACAAACCTGTATCTCTTTTGGAAATGTTGCACTGAACATTAGAGTTTGCCGCACATCTTTTGGTGGCATTGCATCCTGCTCAACAATACGGCGAATCTGTGGTTCAAATCCCATGTCAAGCATCCTGTCAGCCTCATCCAGCACCAGATATCTAAAGAAAAAAGGGCAAAGATATTCAACTCTAGACTGAAGGACAAAGCTTTAAATTTCTGCCATTTTCTATGAAGCTACAAAATCCGTCCCCTTTACAGGCCAAACATTGAAAAGTGGTCTGAATGACAAGTCACTTGTCTAAAACTTACTCAGCGGATTACAAGTTAGACTCTTATGTGTAGCTAAGTAATATGATGCTAAGACATCAGGCAGCGCTCATCTCAATAGCACTGAGGAGCTAAAAGCTAATTAGCATTGCTAATTCTTTTCCTTGCAACCAAAGTCCATTTTCAGCATTAGCCAACTCAGCAATGGGCCAGTAGCTGGCATCCTTCCATCCACAAGAGATCATGGACAAACATTTCATTTAGGTGGGGTGTCTTTATTTGGTGCACTTTTGCTGACAGCTGTGAAAGCCAATCCTGGAGGCAGCTTCTACATACGAAGTTGGCAAGCATTGTCATCTTTGGCACTGGCACATGTTGCCAAGCTGTAGCCACACCATTTTCCTCTTTTGCCAGCTGCTGACTCCTGGATGACAGTGTTGAGAGGCTTCATGGTCAGTTTCCTAGAAATCCTAGAAGCAAAGCCTTGGGGACCCCACTGATCACCTGGCTGCAGCTACATCATACAGAAAGGGTATGCAACCATATTTCATGCTATGGATGTGCCTGATCCACAGAAGTTTATGTTTGATTAGACTTGGGAGTTCTGCCTTTAAGACTGCTGCATTTGTGATTTTGTCCTGCCAGAATATAACCCTAACACATCATAGACATGGAAGATGGAAATTAATACGCTTTCTGATAGCTTGTTTCTTGTCACTCAGCCAACTTCATCCATGTACGGCCCCTTTTTATCCCGTAGGCTTCAACTTTGGCAAGCTCATGTGGCACTTTAAATGCCTTTTGGAAGTCCTGTGCATGATACATGCTGCGTTGCCTCATCAGCCCCCTCTACCTCATTAAAACACTCAAACAAGTACACCATACTAGAAGGCTACCAATGAAACCCCTCTTCAAACAAGAGGCAGGGATTCACCAATCAACTATGGAGATGAAAACTCATCAGCAATGCACAATGTAGAGGCTCGATTAATTAATACCAACTTCATCTTTCTAAGTATGGACCTGCAAAAAAGAGAGTCCGAATTCCAAATATGACAGTTTTGATTTTTTTAAAATCGTGGATATTATCTGATCTCTGGCACAATATCAATATGCAGATAACAGAAGTCAGGAGAAGTGGTTAGAAGATTCTCATTCAACATCTTGCTGCCCAATGGGGGGGGGGGGGGGGGGGGGGGGGGGGGGGGGAAGAGAGGAAAGAGGCAATACATCATTTACTCAATAAGTGCATAACTGGAGTATTAAATTCAGTTTTCTATTAGAACAAAAGCACAAGCCATTTTATATAAAGACTTCAACATACTTGCAATAGTCTAATCCAACCTTTCCTCTCTCAATCATATCAACTAAACGTCCAGGAGTGGCTACAAGAAGATGACATCCACGTTCCAAATCTCTGATCTGTTGTCCAATGTCGGCTCCTCCATAAACGACAGAAGGGCGAACTTTAGAACGATATGCAAACTGCAAATAAAAATTTTAAAATGTAAACCAGATTCTGCTAAAATTATGAATAGCAAGAGCTATTTTAAAACCTCACCTTCCTGGATTCATCATATATCTGTACTGCAAGTTCTCTGGTAGGTGCTAAAACCAAAGCAATTGGATATTGCTTACGACGACCATATTTAGAGGAATCCTGTTGGAATAGACATGTGCTAATAAGGGTACAGAAATATTAAAATGAATACTGCTTCTGAATTTGAAAAAAATTAAGATTGCTTACTTGCGCTTTTGCATTCTTTAAGGCTTCACCAGGGCCTTCTGCATAGATCTGGCTAAGAATGGGAAGCAAAAATGCTGCAGTTTTTCCAGAGCCTAGAGGGTAACATGAGGAATCTTTGATTATTGAATAATGCAAGTCTAATTGCTTCAAGTGTAAAAAAATTACACTAACCCTCTATTTGACTTATTGATCTGTCATTCTACAAATATAACTCATTAGAAAGCCCAAGTGCATGAATTGGAGGGTAACCTATTGAGGGAATTGGTTAAAGGGTAGGAGTTAGAAGCAATAATGGGCATGTGCTCCAATGCACCTAATGGTGTATCTATAATTTGTGCTGGGTCCTCAATTGATCATTTGTGTAAAGCTTTGAAGGAATGGGTTGTTGTATACTGAAGTTTGCCAACACGAGGTTAGGTTGTACAAGTTAAGCACAGACAGAGCAGAAGGTGCCAAAGGGGCTTGATAGAACTGAGCAAAACTTGATTACCTTTTGCTGGAATTCCATCTGCCACAATTTTGGACCCAAGGCAGCCTAATCATTATTTTCTAAATTCACAGGCTGGGAACTGTGGTAGCAGAGGTCTATGGGGCCTTGCACAGAAGTCAGAATGAGGAAAGGTGCAAAAAGAACAAAAAATGCAAACTGAGCATTAGCTTTTATTTCAACCAAGTGGAATCTGAGAAGTGATATTGCTGCTGTATAAAGCTAGAGTTGGACAATATTTAAGAGCACCAGGTTCAGATCTGAGCACCGAACCTCAAAACTGTTGATTCACCTGCAGGCTAGGACAATTGGAAAATCAAAATTGGAGTTAAAAGATTTGTTAAGCAATGGTTTATTGGTTATGGAATCAAGGCAGGCAGGAGATACAGGTCAGGTCAATTTATGTAAAGGGGCTGGGGGGGCATTGAGAGGAGTTGTTCTCAATGGTAACTAAAAAAGCTACTTCTACATTTCTAAAGTGAAATTGCAGATTCAATTGAGGTACAAGTCTAGTCAAAACTTCTAACCAAACATTAAAAAGCATTCAATTTTAAAGCGGCTCAGCATGAGTTTACATATTTACACAAGTGTGGCCAAAAATCATGTACAAGAAATGAAGAACCAATGTGTCAAATTAGTATTGTGGTGGCCACAAATTATACCATTAAATTATTAGTACTACATGTTCTACCAACTTTCAAGAATTATACTTGCCTGTTTGAGCACATGCCATCAAATCCCTCTTCGATATAATGATGGGGATCGCATGTTTCTGCACAGGGGTTGGACGATCATAGCGACTCAACTCAATGTTACCCATTATTATTTCTCCCATGTTTACATCCTGGAACTAAAAAGCATAATTCAAGCTGAAAACTGCATTAATGTATCTGCCTCCGTCCACTGTTTTGAACCCAATTTTGTTGGACTTTGAACATTATGGACGACGAAGGTGGCACCTCCCAATGCTACTTCGGTTTAGCCATTATGGTAAAACCTGGTTATACTTCACTTCCCCTGACCTCAACAATTCTTGTGTTTTCTGGCTCTTCATGGGTGCTGCTATTGCACTACGACCCAAATTTATATCTGGAACACAATCTCAATTGATTTTTTTTTTAAAAAAGGCAAAATGTAAAAGTATTAGTCCTCAAGGAATGAACTTACAGTTTCAATATGAGGAGGAGAGTTTGCACCAGTTGCTTCAACAGGAATGTCATCATACTTCTCAAAGTTGATTCCCGTGTTGCTTGCAGAAAACAACTCCCTAAACACAGAAGACACATTTTTCAGGAAAAAGGGCAGTCTTAACTTTATTCCGATTATAGCACTGCTGCAAGCCAACACGCATCCAACACTTGCAGCAAGGGTAATTACGAGACAAACGCTCCAGTCAGCGCAAACACCAAAATGGGAAATATTTCCAAATTGATAGTTTTTATAAAGTAGGGAAATCTCAAATGCTAATGCTTTATAAACAGGGATAACTGCAGATTATTCCCCATCTCTGCAACCTTTACAGGCCACCCTCAAAGATCCACATTCTACTATCGAACTCACTTCATTCTACACTTGCCTATCATATGCAGACCTCCAAATGCATTCCTTCCAAACCCAGCATCTCTAGTTTCCCCACACTCCAAAGATCTGCCCTGGGTCCCCAGTCATGCTGACCACTGGCAACATCACCCAAGGCAGTATTAGCTTTCAGACAAATTGACTTCAATTCTTGACCCATCCACTGCTTCTGTACTTTTTTAACAGTCAGCCAGATATCCAGTCTTGGACTACCCACAATTTCCTCTACTTAAAGACTAGGAAACTGCAAGCATCTTTAGCCCGCACTATAAACCACTACCTCTATTTTTCACCAAATCCTGAACACTCATACTACCATCCTCCATGACCTGCAATAATTCTCAATTCAACATAGTCAATTCAAAGTTTGTACTGTTTAAATTCCTTCACAGCCTCACCCCCTCCCAGTCTTGAATCTCCTCCAGTCCTGCAACTGTCCAACAAATTCTGTTGAAACTCTCAATCTTTCTCCACCTTCAACTAGTTGATAGAAGTTGCCAGGGCATACATACAGATATAAAATTCTCAAATTTGCCGAGTAGGTAAGAACTCAACACCTACTGTTCCATACGTTCATTTGGTGGGAGCTGTTTGGACCAATCATCATCATCCCGTTTGTCTTCTACCCAACGGCTATTTCCACCACCTTCACGTGATCCAAATCCGCCACGATCCATTCTGCCATATCCTCCACGGTCATTGCGGCTTCCAAAGTGATCATAAGCACTATCACTAGCATTTCCTCTGCCACGGTCCTCATACCTGATGGAAGTAACATTCCAGCAGAAAATGCTCATTGAGTAACAGCAAGACAACATAGAAAACAACCAGGTCGAACTTATGAAGCACCATTACAAGCCTACACACAGCCCTTTCAATCACTGATAAGAATAGCCATTCTACTCAAGTATAGGAAAAACAAGCCAAATATAGAAGCATCAACTAAAATTACACTTTGAAATTAGTAGAGCAGGATACAAAAAGTCACTTGAATCAAGTTCAGCTTACCTTCCTCTTCCTCGATCATTGAAGAAGCTAGATTTTCCCCGATCAGCACGCGATCCAAAACTGCTGTATGGATCCCTGACTTCCTTGTTACTCCATCCTCCGTCTTTATCATAGCCAAAGCCTGTTATTTTAAACAAGTTCACAATTAAATCACTGCTATTGAGCTGGTTTTCAAAGCAAGTGCCAAATTTAAGCCAAGAGATCCCAGAGGGGGCAGGAAGACAACAAAACCTATTCTTGGCATCCACAGTCTAGAGGCATGGTCACTGAAATCTGATGAGCCACTGTGCTGATTTAGGTGTCCAAAATCCCCACAAATACCAGGCATTTTATATTTCAACAGTTCTATTGAATTCCAAGTGTTAACTTTTCTGTTGTGCCAAAGAAAGATGATGTTGCACCATTGACTCCAAATCTCTTCCAGAACACTTCGAACTCCTACCTGAATGCTTATTGAGTATCTATTCCGCAATATTCTTTTAAGGGCAAGTACAATTCTCACCACCAGAACTACAAGCTCTACAACCAAGAACAGGCCAATGTCTCAAATACAAGCTTTTCATTTATATTTTATGCCTCCGAAAGAGTGCTCAGTGCCTTATAAGCGTAGTATCACACAAGATTGTCCAATGGCTAGTTGTGTATCAGGAAATATGCATTGAGGATATTTTACAAAACTTCTCACCTTGTGCTTGTTAACATGTTTTGGAGTAAAGTCCATGTAAAAAAAGCTTGGCAGAAGTACAAATTAAAGCCACTTACTCGAAAAAAGTGCTCAAGGTTTAGTTCATAGCCAGTTTGCAAGGGGATAACTTTCTGGTCCAGGTGGGAATTAAGCTAAGCTTATAACTCGCACAACATTCTATAATCAACTGCATTCTGTAAAAAAAAGCAAGTATCCACTTCAAAGTTGTCAACTTGGAATTAAATATTACCTTCTGACTAAAATCCGTGATGGGAAAGGGGAGGAAAAGGAGGGTAAAAAGAAAAAGGAAACTTCACTACTTCCAAACCTCAAACGCTTGAGCAAAGTTTGCAGGCTTTATATACCTGTTTAAAACTAAGCCAGTTTGCATTTTTGGGGAGCTTCAGATCTACAATTTAAAAGTTGTCTGAGTAGAGACTATACAGCAGTTCTAAGCTATTCTCAACCTCTACATTAAAGGAGAGATGTCCCATTTGACTTAAGCTTAGCACCATAGAAAGTCATCTTTGATCATGTGATTTTGCCCTCCACATACTAGTTGAATTCTGCACCATGGCTTGGGTGTGCCTTCTGTTGTCTGGTGCCCCTCCTATTCATAGTACTTTCATGAAACTCAGTGGCTTGCTAGACCCTTTCAGATGGCCATTTAGATTCAATGCTGTGGATCTGGATCTTAGGCCAGACGAGGTAAGGAAGGATTCCTCCCAATAACAGTGAAGTATGGTTTTAAATAAACTGGTAGTTTCTGGTCGCCATAAATGTAGTAGCTTTTCTTTAATTCATGGGATTACTGGCTAGGCCAGCATTTATTGCCCACCCCCAATTGCCCTAGAAAAGGTAGTGGTGAGCTGCCTTCTTGAACTGCTGCAGTCCACGTGGGATAGGTACATCCACATTTAGGATTTTGGTGGAGGGTGAATGTTTGTGGATGTGGTGCCAATCAACCAAGCTGCTTTGTCCTGAATGGTGTCAAACTCTGCTTTGGAGCTGCACTCATCCAGGCAAGTGGAAAGTATTCCACCACACTCCTGATTTGTACCTTGTAGATGGTGGACAGGCTGTTGGGAGTCAGGTAGTGAGTTAATCACCGCAATATTCCTAGCCTCTGACCTGCTCTTGTCGCCAGTATTTATATGGCTAGTCCAGTTCAGTTTCTAGTCAATGGTAATCCCCAGGATGTTGATAATGGGGGTTTCCGTGGTTGCCTCTTGACATTCAATGGCATTACAATGTGTAGATTCTCTTGGAGATGGTCATTGCCACTTATGCAGCCAAAGCTTGGATACTGTCTCAATCTTGCATTTGGACATGTATCTGAGGAGTCACGAATGATTGCAATGTTCATCAACAAATCTCATACCACTTCTGACCTTATGGTGGAAGTAAGGTCATTGGTGAAACAGCTGAAGATGCGTAGGGCACTACACTGAGGAGCTCCTGCAGTGATGTCCTGGAGTTGAGATGATTGACCAACAACCACAACCATCTTCCTTTGTGTTAGGTATGGCTACAACCAGCAGAGATTTCACCCAAATTCTCATCGACTTCAGTTTTGCTAGGGCTCCTTCATGCCACACTGTCAAATGCTGCCTTGATGTCAAGGGCAGTCACACTCACCTCTGGAGTTCATCTCTTTTGTCCATGTGAGTCAAGGATGTAATGAGGTCAGGAGTCGAGTGGCCCTGGCAGAACCCAAACGAAGTGTCAGTGGACAGTTTATTACTAAGCAAGTGCTGCTTGATGGCACTGATGACCCCCTTCCATCACTTTGCTGATGATGAGTAGATGAACAGGGCAGTAATTGGCTAGATTGGATGTCCTATTTGCATAAAGGACATACCTAGGCAATTTTACACATTGCCAAGTAAATGCCATTGTAGCCGTACTGGAACAGCTTGGCATGGGGCACAGCAAGTTCTGGAGCACAAATCTTCAGTACTATTACTGGAATATTGTCAGGGCCCATGGCCTTTGCAGTATCTAGTTCCTTTAGCTGTTTGATATCATGTTTAGTGAATCGAATTGGCTGAAGACTAGCATCTGAGATACAGGGGGCCTCCAAAGGACACAGATGGATAATCCACTTGGCACTTCTGGCTAAAGACTGTTGCCAATGCTTCAGCCTTATCTTTTGCACAGATGTGCTGGGCTTCCCCCATCATTGAGGATGGGGATATTTGTGGAGCCCCCAGATTCAATTAACCAAATTTAACTTCCCCAGATACTGTGGTAGGATTTCTCATTATAGCCCAGATCAGGATTATTCATTTATTGACAGTTATGCTGAAGCACGTGATAAAGTTACAAACCTTAAAACAAACATTAACTAAAGCAGAAGCCTCAAGACAGCATACAGCTTGTGTGAGTGACCAGAGAAAAACAAATTTCACATCTTACCATAATGGGGATTTGCACTTGCAAATACCATGACCATTGTACTATAACCACTGGCTACATTAGGGAGGGTCTAGCTCAGTTTATTAGATTAGTTTAGTTTATAGGTTAAATATGAAATCCCAATGCCAACTCAATTTATGGGCTTAGGAACAACCTGATGGGCAAAAATAATTCAATATATCAATGAATTTTGCAAAGAGCAACAGGCCTTAAACACTGGACTAAGTTGGCATATGCCTAGAAACAAGTTACATCACTTGGTTCCTTCTACAGGTATTTGCCTTTGGGTGATTTATCGGTGTGATCAACAGCTACCTGGGTACTTGTGGCAAGCTTTACAGAAGATTCCCTCATTAACTATTCTGTAGCTGTGATGTGACATGTCAGTACAAGAATTGGTCCATATGAATACAAAAAAATCATTTTGCACATTTAACAGTTATTGTCCTAGTCAGCTACCCTCCAGAAAAAAAGTGTTCGCAATATGCCAAGAATTCAGCTGTACACTACAGGTTTTGATTGGTGCTTGAACCAAATATGGAAAGGTTGAAATCTGACTCCAAATAAAATGCAAAAGAACTGAGCGGAAGAGATTTACTACAGGCAAAATGAGGGGCTTATGAAGAGATTTAGGGCACTGGGATTAGTTCCTTAGAACAGATTTTTTTTAAAAAGTGTATAAAATATGGTTCCCCCCACCATCTCCATTCCTTCTACAGCAGGGAAAGTCTAAATCAAAAGCCACACATCCTCTGCAACTGAACATGGTCTGCCAGTGACTTGCCAGCTTTGGTATGGACTTCACCATCCAACATCTCCACTTTTCAGCTCAGCAGGCTTCATTTTTACTTAGCCAGTCATTGCTGGAATTCCAGCAATCATCTTCCTACAGCTGCAGTCACTTGAAGTCTCAACCACCTTTCCTTCACCCCTTTATTCTCTCTCCACAAGTTGTCCCTTGGGGAACAGTTGCCAACATAACTGTGTAAACAATCTACCTTGGTCAACCCCTCCATTTCCTATCTGGTGTGCATTCCTACAGACAATTTTAACAGTATCATTAAAAGATAGTAGCTTGATGTAAAGCAAAAATTAATTTGATGAAGGTGAGGAACAGCCAATACATGAGCACATGCGAGATGATGATTGGCAGAGGTTGTGGGCTTTACAACACCCACTGTTCTGGAACATTCTGGTCAACAACTAAAAATCAGTCAAGGAACTAGACGCTCCCTAACGTAGTCAGTAGTTACGGCAATCAATTTTAACTGTTTCTACTGAAAATGCTCTCAGACCTAGCTTTCATGCTGGCAATGATTTTACTTGAACTCTTCAGAGGCCAAACTTTGCAGATTTTTAAACAGTGCCAGCAGTGACTGCCATCTATGAACAAGATCCAACTGAGTTTTGAAATCAAAAGTTCTGAAATACCACACAAGCCCTGCTGACCTACATTGCTAATTAGGAGCCAATGGCTTGATTTTAAAGTGATCAGCCAGGTTTTCAATTACGTTGCCTCACATCACCCTCAAGATTTCAACACTCCAATTCTGACCTCTTGTACATCTGTTGCATTCAGGTGTCCATGTTTCAATCTCTGGAATTCTCCCAAATCTGGCGCTTAATCATCTGCCTTAATCTCATGGGCTGGTGTTAATTGCATGATTATGCTGTGAAATACCCTATTTCTCATTGTTACATATATTACATCAATGCAAATCACCATCGCTGCAAAAAAATTACACAATAATTGGAATTAGTGTTGAAATCCAGACTACAGCTGTATGCACAAATTACTAGCATCAAAGGAGATTGTAAAAAGGTGGGAAATACAAAAATGTAAGATTGCAAAGTTTTCAGCATGTTTGATGAGTTTTGAAAAAAAACCTCATTTCCCCTCATTAATTCTACAGTCGATCTGATCCAACATTGACATAATATACCACAAGATGTTAGTTTTGCACACCTGATCCAGCACTTTGCTGGGCACCAGGATTGAATGTTCGATTTTGATAACCTCCATGGCCACTTGTGTCATTTTGACTGAATCCTCTACTGTTGAGACAACGATCATGGTCATAACCATTTACCAAACGGTCTCTTCCATCATGGCACCCATTCATTGAACCATTTCCTCCATGTCCAGAATCCCAGCTTGGTGAATCTTAGCTTGCATGCATGTTAGCTTTCGACAACAAAAGATTCAATCTCAATTGATTAAACATCAACAGCACAAACTGCACTCTTGCACATTTGATAGTGCACAACTAGGATGCTAATTTTGCTTGTTTCCTACCAAGTTCAATATTTGAAACAAAATAGCTTATTGAAATCAAGACAGCTGCTTTTAGCAAATAAATGTCATGACAAAACTGCAAGGTAAATTCAATTAATTTCACCCACTAAGCTGTCAGCAATTCTAATCAAATTCCTTGCTATCTGTACCAGTTGATTTGGACATCAATTCTTACCAAAAACAGCACTGAAGACAATGTAAAAAGCACAATCTGACTATATTTAAACTGCCATAACTTATTACTACTTTCAAATTTGCATTTACTAAATGTGAAACAATCACATTTCATGGAGTAGGTCTTACTGACCCGAAGAAAGCAATGTTCTAAATATATTTTACATTCATGCTGATCTGATGCAGTCTACAGAATGTTTCATGCAACATCCAAATATCATTAGCTGGCTGCATCCAGCAGAACACCAATTACATTTCATTACACTTTGAAACACCTGAGCAATGTTGCTCATGGTAAATGGAAAATGGTTCTACTCAAATGTAGAAGCAGACAAGTTAATATGATGTGAGCACTTAAGTATAGAGGAAAAACAATACCAATACAGTTTATTCATCAGTTCCATTTCACCAACGAAGGGAGGTTACCAACTTGTGGTAAATGGGACCTGTCAATACATTAAAGAGTGCAAACTCAAGTTTATAGAAACAACCTAACAAATACATTTACAGCTGAAGCCTAATTAAGCTCTAGACAAGTGAAAGTGCATGCTCATCTGGAGGATTCTTGCAGTTGAGCTCCTCGGTATCAGTACTACCTGTTGGGCATTGTTCATACACCTTTGTGGCACCTTTTACCCATATGATTCAAACAATTTCTAACAAATTTAACTTCTACTTTATGCAAGCCAAACCACCAGGAACTAGAGTACTTTCTCCCCTGGTACATTAGCAGGGTATTAACAGCACCACTGGATCACCTGATAATTCAGCAAGTGAACCTACAATTTGAATTGGAACAGCAACATGCCAAATTGTATTCCTCATTTGTTCTGAATTAACAGATCTCAATCAAGGCAGTAAATGAGCTACGATGACCAGAGGGTACCTCAACAAAACAATCTGGGTTTACTGAGCTGCATCATACATCCTTGGACAGCTTCCCACAACTATTTTCTTTCTAAATCTGTATGTTTCAGAAACACAGCACATTCGAACCACTGTGTGCCAGCTTAGAAAGCTACCCAATTAGTCCCACTGTTCCTATAGATCTGTAAATTAAGCACAGACATGAATATTTCTTCTTAACTTTGCTTATATCTTCACCCAGTCTAGGCACAAACTGACAAGGTGCATTTCCTTATGCCGGAAAAGTTAACTGTCAGGTCAGTTGTCAACTTTTTTCTAAAACGCACCTATCCTTCTGCTGACAAAGCCAAACTTACAAGATGTCATTTGGAACTTGTGCCTATACTAGTTATGAAACCAAATCCAGCTTGAATTACTGCTTAAATTTAAAAAGTGCAGGGCAGTAGTAAGTAGGGACTGAACTATGCAGATTACCGATTCAGAATTAAATCAAACATGTGGAAAATTTGAAACATCAGGCATTGTTCAAATGTAGACGACAAAGAAATTACAGCTACACAGATGCAGCTTCTTGAATATCACTAATAGATATATTATTTTTGTCCTTTTGTCAATCGAAAGAGTAGTGGTTGGCTGCAAACACAGGAATTCAGAATGGATTAAGATAGAACTTGCACTGTCCTTTTAATGCTCCTAGTACACAATAATCCTGGCTTCAGCATATTACATTTGGCAATTGGAGCAGCTTTCATTTAGAAATTCACGGCTTCCAAATCAATACCTTCCACATCATAAAAATGAGTTATTTAATGGCAAGACCAAATTATTTTACATTTTCTTCCAGGAGCTGCTACATGTAAGTGCCACTTTAACCAAAATACCTTATAGGTTATTAAACTGAATTTGAAGTGGCACACAGGGAATCAAGCCAAAGTTTGCAATCCTAATGTCATGTTGCAGTGGCAGTCACATTTAAACTTAGCATCACTATCCTACATTGTGGTGACGGTGCAACTCTACAAACCCAACATCCCTGCCGCCGACGTGTTCACCTTCCTCCCCAGGTACATCGACAAGGTTGGGAGCTGCACCGAGATTAGAGACGCCTTCGGGATTTGGACAAGCAAACACCAGGTCAAGGTCACGCTTGAGACCAATGGTAAGGGAGCCATCTTCCACCCTCCTTCCAGCTTCACTATTGGGGGAAGCCGTGGCTACCTTGTCTGGGCATCCCAAACTTTGTCGCTTATGCGGCAAGGCTGGTCATGTGGCGGCCAATTGCAGTGCTACCCTCTGCAAGAACTGCAAGCAGGAAGGGCACCAGACAAAGGACTGCAAACAGACTAAGTGCTGCAACCTGTGTGGTGAGGCAGGCCACCTCTACAGGACCTGCCCCAATGCTGCCTCACTTATGCACAAGCAGCCAAAGCCAATAAGGGGGAAGGAGATGAATTGCTTCGTGTCACTACTAGTTAATTAACGTGTATGTCCCAGCACAAAAGGGCGAGCGGCTGTCAGTCTTTCAGCAGCTCCCACTGCTGCTGCCGATCTCCAGGCCAGTCATTCTGGGTGGTGACTTCAACTGCATCATTGACATGGTTGGACGATCCAGCAGGGCTGATAGTAGATTGGACGCTATGTCCAGATCCCTAATGGAAGCAGTCAAGGATGCCAAGCTGCTCGACATCTTCAGCAATCCTGCAGACGGAGCGCAGTGTAGATACACCCAGTTGCGGCCAGACGGGTCCATCCATTCCAGGATAGACTTCCTGTTTGTGTCCTGTGCGTTCGCAATCAGATCCACTAATGTCAAGCTGTTCTCTGACCACTGCCTCCTACTGGCTGACTGTCATTTAGAGGAAAACCAGAGGGTGGGTGGGGGGGGATGGAAGCTAAATGTGCAACTGCTGACCCCAGAGAACATTGAGGAGCTCAAGAGACATTACAAAGGTTGGAGAATCGTGTAACCCCTGACACACTGGTGGGAAGCGATCAAGGCAAACATCAAGAGGTTTTTCATCCTCAAAAGGCAACCAGAAAGCTAGAAAGGAACAGAAGGAAATGTCCCGACTTCAGAAAAACATGCAGAACCTGTTCCGGCTGCAGTCGATGGAGGTTGATGTCAAGGAGGAACTCCAAGAGGTGAAGAGCCAGCAAGCCTTGCTCTTTGCCTCGGAGGCCTCCAAGATCATCTTCCATTCCAGAGTCCCTCCGTGAAACGGAATGAGACATGCTCACGTTTCTTCTTCCAAAAAAGGTACACAGAGTGCTCTGTGATCAGCAGCCTGAAGGAAGACGGCTTAGTAAGGTCATCGCAATCTGACATTGAGGATCAGCAAATCCTTTTATGCCGGATATGACGTGAAGCCCACAGACAGCACAGCCTCCCAGTCCTTCCTGTCCTCTATCACAGAGGTCTTAGACGACAGTACACAGGAGACCCTGGACAAACCGCTAACTCCTGATGAACTGACAAAGGCCCTTTGAGTCCTTCGAGAAGAGTAAAACTCCCGGAAGCGACGGCTTGCTGGCTGAGTTGTATTCGGCTCTGTGGGACTGGATCGGCCCAGACCTGCCAGAAGTGTACGAGAGTATGCTTCTGGCCGGCAGCATGTCAGAAACCATGAGGAAAGGCATCATCACCTTCATCTACAAGCACAAGGGGGAAAAAGGGAGGAAATTAGAAATTGGCAACCCATTTCACTGTTGAATGTGGACTAAAAGATTCTGTCCAAGTTCATTGCCAATCGGGTCAAGTCCACTCTGGAATTGGTGATCCACCCTGACCAGACCTGCACTGTGCCTGGCAGGAAGATCTCTGGCAGGCAATCGTATCCCTGAGCAGCGCGAGGCTATGTGCAGGACAGGGGTGTAGACATCTGACTCATCAGCCTGGATCAGAAGGCCTCTGACAGAATATCACACACATACATGGTGGATGTGCTCTCCAAAATGGGGTTATGGGGAGGGAATTCACAATTGGATCCAACTGCTCTACACTATCAGTAGCAGAGTCTCAATCAATGGGTGGGAATCAGGTAGCTTTCCTATTAAATCTGGAGTCCTATTAAATCTCTCGCCTGTCCTGTTTGTGTATTCCATAGAACCTTTTGCATCAGGAAAGATCCGGGCATAAGAGGAGTGACAATCCCAGGCAGTGGAGGCACTCAGGTCAAAGCCTCCCTGTACATGGACGATGCCACCGTCTTCTGCTCGAATCCGCTGTCGGTGCAGAGACTGATCCACATCTGCGACCAGTTCAAACTGGCCTTGGGAGCCAAGATAAATCGTGGGAAGAGCGAGGCCATGTTCTTTGGGGACTGGGCTGACCGATCTTTTGTCCTTCAGCGTCAGGGCTGACGGCCTAAAGTTGCTGGGGATATGGTTCGGAGGGACTGAGGCATGCGTTAGAAACTGGAAGCAGTGTCTATGGTGCAAAGAAAACTGGGCATGTGGGAGGGATGCTCCCTCTCCATTGCGGGTAAGAACATGGTCATCAGGTGTGAGGCACTCTCGCTGTTGCTGTACGTGGCACAGGTCTGGCCCATTCCAGACTCCTGCCCGATGGCAATCACCCGAGCCATCTTTCGCTTTATCTGGAGATCGAAAACAGATCCTGTCCGCAGTGACACGATGTAGAAGCCTCTAGATAAGGGCGGGGAAAATGTGCCCAAGATCGCCCTCACACTGATGGCCACCTTTGTGTGGCTGCATCAAGCTGTGCGCAGACCCTCAGTACGCAAGCACCAAGTGTCACTACGTGCTGTGGTTCTACCCATCCCTGGTGTTGCGAAGGATGGGTCTGGCCACGCTGCCACAGAACGCTCCAAGTAGTTGGACTGTGCCGTACCACCTGTCCCTCGTGGAGAAATTTATGCCAAGAAACACCTTTGACCACAAGTCCGTCAGGCAGTGGTCAGCACGTAACAACTTAGAGGCCCTGCGGGAAAAGGAGGGTGGATCCTGTGGGATGGTTCCCCAAGCGGACTGTCAAGTCATTGGCAGATTGCCTCATCGCCAGAACTTTCCAACAAGCACCAAGACGTAGTTTGGCTGGTGGTGAGAAAGGCCATCCCTGTCAGATCCTTCCAACACGCCAAGAGACTCACCCCCTCAGCAAGTTGCCCTTGAGGTGGCTGTTGTGGGGATGAAACCGTCGTTCACATCATTGTGGATTGTGCCTTTGCAAAGGTCTGGGAGAGAGATGCAGTTATTTCCGTCAAGGTTCACCCCGAGCAGTTCTGTGACACAGGACTCTGCTCTATGGGCTGTTCCCGGGGGGACACACCGAGACAAACATCAACTGCAGCTGGAGGATCATCAACTCAGTGAAAGACGCTCTTTGGTCTGCCCGAAACTTGTTGGTCTTCCAGGGTGAAGAGTTGTCCCTGACCGAATGTTGCAGACTGGCACATTCCAAGGTCCAGGACTACATGCTGAGGGATGCACTAAAGCTTGGGGCAGCTGCTGCAAAGGCGCAATGGGGAAAGGTCGCTGTCTAAGTCCTTTCTGTCATAGTGCACCAAGGGGCTGGGAACTGTTGAGAGCCCCTCAGGCTGTACAGCTCAAAATGAATGTATGCAGTGAATACCAATTGTATTGAAGCATCTCAGGAGTGCAACATGATGTATGTTGATAACTCCAATACCATTGTTTGATTGTCTGCATTGACCATATTGAAATGATTGTAATATTCATTGATTGTATTGATGCACCTCATGATCCATGCGTAGAAGTTGAATCTGATTTTATTTTTGTGATGGTGATTGAAATGTTTTTCCGGATGTTTTATGAATAAAGTATATTTTTCAAAAAAAGATCAGTATCCTACAAATACTTTGGTTCCATTCACCCTGTCATCTGAGCTGCAGCATTGATGATCATACATTGCAAAATTACGTGGATTGTTCAGAACTGAAAGTGTAGAAGTTTAGCGTAGTAGTGTAAGGAGTTGCTTTTTGCCTTTTATAAGAACACAAGATTAAGCCTGTCCTAGCATTCAATATCATGGCTGATCTGTCCCAGGCCTCAACTCCTCTTTCATGCCAGCTCCTCACAGTCCTGAATTCCCCAATACTTCAAAAATATATCTACATCCTCTTTAAATTCTTTGATCTAGCCCCCACAGCTCTGGGGTAGAGAATTCCAAACATTCACTACCCTCAAGAAATTCTTTTGCATCTCAGTTTTAGATGAGTGTCCCCTTATTCTGTAACTATGCTCCCTAGTTCAAGATTCCACCACTAGTGAAAACATCTTCTCAACATCTACCCCATGAAGCCCACTCAATCTTGTACGTTTCAATAAATCGCCCCTTCTAAACTGAATGAATGAAGGCCTAACCTGTTTAGCTGTTCTTGCTAAGTCCCCTCATCTCAGGAATCAGCCTAGTGAATCGCTTGAACTGCCTCCAGTATATCCTTTCTTAAATGAAGGGACCAAAACTGTACACAGTACTCCAAGTGTGGCCTCACCAACACCCTGTACAGTTGTAACAAGACTTCCCTATTTTTAAAACTTCAACCCCCAATACATCTGCCCCCTTAATTACTTGCTGCACCTGCATGCTAATTTTGTTTCATTCACAAGAACACCTAAATGCCTTTGTGCTGCACTTTTTTGGAATCTTTCCATTTAAATAATATAGTCTGCCTTTTGATTCTTCCAAAGGGCATGACCTCACATTCCTACAGGAAACTCCATCGGCCAAATTTTTGCCCACTCACTCAACCTATCCATATCCCCTTGCAGGTTCCTTATGTCCTCATCACATGCCTTCCCACCTATTTTGTATTATCAGCAAATCTGGACACATTAATGACTTGGAGGAGGGGGTAGAATGTAGAGTAAATTATTGAGGCCTTACAACCGATCCTTGTGGCACCCCACTAATTACATCTTTCCAACCTGAAAAAGATGTATTAATTGAGGTTGTCATTTGTTAACCAATCCTCAATCCATGCCAATACATCACCCCCAAAAGCATGAGCTCCTATCTTGTGCACCTTATCGAGTGCCTTCTGGAAATCCAAATGCACTACATCTACTGCTTCTCTTGATCAACTCTGCTTGTTATATCTTCCAAGAACTCTAGCAAATTTGTCAAATGTGATTTCCCTTTCACAAAGCCATGTTGACACTGATTGCATTAAGCTTTTCTAAACTCATGGTTTATGCAAGTTTGAGGCATTATTAAAATGTTGTTCATTGCTTTAACACCTCATGCCACATGTTTAAAAACTTTAAAAGGTAATTACCCATAAACACAGGACCAAGGGCCAAACTGTTTCAAAAAGTGAGATTTCGCAATGGTGCCCATTCAGTTGGGGCAAACTACTCCTGTACTGAACAGCAGGTTGCCAAGTAACATTAAAGCAAAAATTAAGATTAAGAAATAAACACATTAAAGATGGCAGGCAACACTGCCAAAACTGTAGTATGTGGACAGCAAGACTATCCTGTATTCCCACATCTGCTAGTATCACTGCTTCAATTATTCCTGCTCATTGGGCTGGAGTGCAAGTTAGAAACACAAGGGAGGGTGAAGAAATTTGTTAGTGTTAAATTGAACAGTTACAATCACAGAAGGAAAGCACAGGTCGGGGATGTGCAACCATCAGGGAACAGGGACTTGAGGTCCCACAGATACTCCCTGTTAACATGTACAACACACTGAAGAACAGTAGATAGACTGCAGGGCGGACAGCCACAATGCAGGTGAAGGCATTATGTCTCAGAAGGCTATGCACATAGCAAGGGGGAAAGAGAAAACACAATGAAAATGTGTTAGTGATAAGGATGGTGTTCTTTGTAACCATAGACAAGGATTCAAAAGGGCATGCTGCCAGGATAAAGATATGAATGAGGAAGCTGGAGGAGGAACTCAGTCATCAGGGCAGTGAATGAGCTAAAATGACCCAAAGGTTCCTCAACATGACAATCTGGGTTTATGGAGCTGCATCATACATCCTTGGATACATGGTCTTGGAGGGAGAGATTCTAATAAATACAGATCATTTCTAATGAAATGAACCTAACTTGGGATAGAACATCTGGTCTGTATAGATTGTAGCTGTGCAGTTTAAGTTAGACAGAAGTACTATGACATGTATTTAATAATTCACTAGAAAAAGATACTGCCTGAAAGGTCTGCCAGAGGACTAGTGTCCAATTTATACCTATTTAAAAGGGAGATGCAGTAGCAAGTAAAAATGGAATCCACTAAAACAAAAACTTAAACTAAAAAGTGAATAATCAGAATGGATTTCAAAAAGCAAAGTGTTGTAGGAGTTTAAGTTGATCAAGCAAGAGGAGAACAATTTTAAATTCGATGACGACAAAATTCATGGGATTGGACAGTCACTGAGGACAATTACGTAATCATTTGGCAGTTCAGAACTTGCTAGATTTAAGCTTTTCATCAGAACAATCCGCAAGAAAATGCCAATGTCAAGGGAAACATTTATACTGCATTAGAAGAGAGTGCTTACTGGTTGCCAACCAATCTTAGACAAAAAGATCTTTCAGCCACATTATATATAAATTGGCAAAATAGGCAGATAAAATAAAAAATCTTTGCCAAGTCAAAGAAACGTAAGATTACATTACTTGGAAAATCCAAAAGCAGCAGAAGAGATGCTGCAGTATGAATTCACGTTACTCAAGTGAAAAAGACCAAATGCAAGCTCGTTTCTAGAGGGATAGAACTGAAGTCGTGTTAAACTTGTATTAAATCTTGCTTACACTCTACATTCTTATAACTCCCCCACCAGAACCAGGGGTCACAATCTGAGGATATGGGGTAGACCATTTGGGACTGAGATGAGGGTGGTGAGCTTGTGGCATTTGTTACGACAGAAAGTAGTTGAGGCCAAAACATTGTATGTTTTCAAAGGAGGACTTAGATATAGCTCTTGGGGCAAAAGGGATCAAAGGATACAGGGAGAAACTAGGAGCAGGCTATTGAGTTGGATGACCAGTCATGATCATAATGAATGGCGAAGCAGGCTCGAAGGGCCAAATGGCCTACTCCTGCTCCTAGTTTCTATTAATATGGCGACCATACTGTAGAGTGCAATAAAGATTTAAAGGATGATATCAGAGTTACAGGTTGGGTCACTTAAAGTTGGGAGTGACCTTAAGGTCTTTAGAGTTGAGTAGACAGTGTTTCCATTTGTAGGGAATGGAAAACTACAGGTCATAAAATACAAGATTTAATTTCTTAGTTAAAGAAATCAAGAAGAAACTTCTTCCCCAGAGCAATGAGAATGTGGTGAGTGTACCTGCAGTAAATAGTGTCGGTTTGTACTATGTATTCTGTTATTCTAAGCACCAGGAAATCATTAAAAACAAATTTAATCGTATTCAGATAGATTAAAATCTCATGCAGTGGGTAACAAATATTAAACGTAGATCAGGCTCAAAACAAATTGAACATTTCATCAGTTATGAGTCCAGCTCTACATTCAAATGAATGCTAAATGTTAATATGTGTTCCAAAATCATTGTATTGTGGCCTTAGAAGTCCATATGGGTATACGGAGCTAATCAAGACTAACCAACTGCAAAAATGTTGTGCACAAAACTAGTTCATCAAAACTAAAGTTGACTCAGTTGAGTGCTCATGCTACAAGTAGGTAACCTGGAATACAAAGTAGATGACATTCTACAGCAAGCAGGTAGGTTAGAGGCACAAAAATCCAACTGTGGATTTGTGCCAGTATATTTGGAATCTAGCATGAATTTCAAGATAGTTATTTTTAAAACTGCTGTTAAACATGCACACAACACAGGCTTTAATACAAATTAAGCAGCTTCCATCCAGATTAGAAGTATGGCAGTAAAATATCTGCAATTTTAGGAACTGTCAAATGTGATGTACTTTTTCCAAAGATGTGCATTTGCGTTCAACATAATGGATGCCAATGGAGAAATTGTCAGAGCACACTATGAACCATCAGCCCCATTCATCAAGTTACTGCATTAACCTTTAGTGTCCAAGTATGTTGTCCCACACTACTTCAGAGATCACTGACTTATTTGTAGGCCCCAATAAAGTTATGTTGGGAAAGGTAGTTACTTAACCACTAACCAGATTATCAAACTGAATATGTATCTACCAAAATAGCAAAATGTAGTGGTGCATGCAATTGTTAGTACAAAACTGCATTTTATCATGCACCAGTACAGTACACCAAAGATCGTACCAGATCGGTCCAGCCAGACATCATTGCAGTTCTGATGTATGTCCACCTCTTGCCAGGGACTTCTTGGGAAAGCTGAGCAACAGTATAAGCCATTATTCAGAATCTATCCATAACAAAAACAAGAGGGGGGTGTGGTGCGTGCCTTCAAACATTACTGGATACATAGCTCTCTTCTATTAAAAACAGCTGGTTGTGGTTTCCCTAATAGATACGGGGTGACAGTGCAATTTGCAGGAAAAGCTCAAAATATGGTTTAAACAAAGCAAAGTAGCATTCTTTTCTTGGGTAGAGTCAAGTTTCTAAGCAGGTGGTTATTGCTGTTAGTGCTGTCATCTGTGTCAAAAGAAAACCCAAAATCTACTTGCAGATCAACCTTAAAAGCCAAAGTTTAAGCCAAGTTCAATTTTCATATAATGGGACTTGAATTAGCATTAATTTGGTTAAGTTCAAGGTAGGGAAATTTAGTTCAAAACTGGTAATTGGATGTTACTTAATACAGTAACAATGAGACCAGCTCTGCATGTGAAAGATCTTACAATATTCAAAGCCAAATTTCATGCCTTTTCACACACTATTTAAGTGCAAAAAAGTGCAGACTTACAAATCCTCAACATTGGAAAATTAATAGAGCGATTTGTTCCAAGTGGATTATAAGCTGTAAAAGAAATGGGAACTGTCAATTCACCAGATGCAGCAATACCATTATATTTTAGCCAACTGCAAACATTAAACTGCATTGCAATTTGGTGCAGATTAACTTTGTACGTCTTTTGCTAATAATATATAGTAAGCATCATGATTTGCAAATAGATAGCTTTTAAAAGCAGCTCACTAATGCAAAAGCATAGACCATATACTGCATGGTTCCACGTAGAGGCTAATCTTTTCCACCTTGTCCTCTTGCTATGGAGAAAATTCCAGACTACAAGCAGAATGGTGGCGTGCTTGCAGAGAGAATGAAAACATTCCACCTTTTGTACCTGTAGGACCAAGCACATTTCCGCAGTGGGCAATCTATCCATGGAACTGAAATGCTTAACAGAACTGTTCTAAAATACAATCTGATCTAAAGTCAGGCAGCTGTATTTATAGAAGAACAAAGTGCAGTGTATTCTGAAGATACTCAAGCAGGTCTGGTAGCATCTGCAGAGTGAATAATCAACATTGCATCCAGTAACCATTTGTCAGAACAGTTCTAGGTTCAATGACAGGAAACAATTGACTTTCTCTTCAGCTTCTACCAGGCAAGTATTTCCAGCATTATTTTCCCTGTATCTCTATTTTACTAGTTCAATAAGCCCAATGTGTAAAAGTTCATCCCAGTTGTATACTTTAATTTCCAGGGTACTAACTTTGCCTGGTCTCTAATCATCTCTGCATTCAAAGTTGTTCAATTTAGTATTCAATATTATGCAAATATTTTTCCAAATTGCAGAGCCACTAACAAGGACTTCAGCAGAGTCACAGGCTCAATACCAGCTCCAGGGCTTAAGCTTGTTAGATTGTACTAAGCAGTCTTGAGGAAGGGCTGCACTGTTATAGGTACCATCTTTTTGACAAAGCCCTAGGTCCAATCAGTTGAGTAACCAGAAAGTAAGATTGCATAACACTATTCAAAGAGCAAGATTTTTCAGTATCTTGCCAACATTGCCCCCCTCAGCTCCATTACTTTGTAGATCCTTGGCCTGCAAAACCAGGGCCCATATTTACCCTTCAAAAAAATAATTGCCTCAGAACAGTTTGAGGGTGCAAGGGGTTGCACAAAAAAAATCAGCTTCAATTATAGCTCATTCACTCAAACAGCTTCATTTACATTAGGACTGTTGGAAAAGCACTCGATGCTTCCAGAACCTGCATTTATACAGCTCCTTTAAAACATATCAGAACATTCAAAGCACTTAAGAGCCTCAATAAAGAATGCCAAGGATCTAGAGGAAAAGATGACCAAAGCTTGGTCAGAGGTTAAGAAACTTGAGGTGGGGAAAGATATTTAAAGAGGGAAGCCCAGAGCTTAGGGTCAAAACAGCTGAAACTACAGCTGCCAATGGTGGAGTCATTAAAATAACTAAGGAATCTGCAAGATGAGAATGGGAGAATTACAAGAAATGCAAGGCTTGTAGGATGCAGTGATTGCAAAGCAAGAGGTCATGGAGACACTTCAAAACTAATGTTTTAAAATTCAGTTGTCGTCACATCAAGAATCAGTTGAGTGAACAAGATTTGGTGTAAGTTAATATACAGTAGGGAGGTTGACTAGAGAACTTGACATGTTAATGTTGGAGGTGGGAGGTACAAAGGCATGGATGTGGGTTTCAGCAGATGAGCTGAGACATGGTCAAAACTGTGTCACAAATAGCAAAGGAAGAAATCATTCAATCCATCACATGTGCTGGCTGAAAAAGAAAGCGTATCCAGCCTACTCCCACTTACCTTTTCTTGGCAGTGCCCACAGGGATACAGACAAGTGCACATCCTGACTTTTAAAATGTGATGAGGGTTTCTGCCCCCACCATTCAGGTGGTGAATTTCAGACCACCCCCCACCCCCCCCACCCCCAAATGTGCACTCTAATCCTCTTGTAAGTTTAGGTATGTCTTGCTATTAACCCCTCTAAGAAAATTGCTCCCCCTACACACTTCCTAGGCTTTCAAATTTTATACAGCTCAATTAAATTCCCCCCTCAATCTCCTCTGTCCACAGAAAACCATTTCAACAATGGATAGCCACAATTCTCCAGTCCTGACAACATCCTTGTAAATCTTCCTTGTATCCTTTCCAATATGGTCACATCCTTTCTGTAATGCAGTGAGCAGCATTTTGGCAACAGTTTATAAATAGTTTTAAAAATACAGTTCTAGCATTTGACAAGTGCCACAAATAGCTGGTTAACAAAATTAAGCCTCACAGAAGAGGGTCAGCTTAGATGAAAAATTTTGGATTAAGGACAGAAAACATGAGTCATGGCAAATGGTTGTTTTAAAGACTGAAAGGTAAAATACTATGACGTTTAAGGGCGAGTGACAGGTCTCTGCTTTCAACTTAAAAAATTCATTCATGGGATGTGGACTTCACTGGCTGGGCCAGTATTTATTGCCCATCCCTAGATACCCTTAAGGTGGCAGTAGCTGCCTTCTTGAACCGCTGCAGTGCATGTGGTGTGGTACACCCTTGTAAATGACTTGAACATTGGAATATAGGGCAAATTTTCAAAATTTACCATACCAAACTTGGAAGGTTTGGCAAAATGAGCATTCCAATTAACCTTAACAGGACAGATGGACTAGCAAAATGAATAAGCAAGCAGCAGATGGAATGTAATAGAGAAGTATGAGGTGTTGCATTGAGCAGGAGAGATAGGGAAAGGCAATACAGACTTAAATGGTGCAGTTCTAAAGCAAGTGCAGAGGTTCACAAGCATATAACTTTGAAGGTGGAAGGACACAACAGTTGTTGGCCAAGCACATATGATCATGGGCTTCATAAAAGTATCAAGTACAAAGCAGGGAAATTATACTGAGCTTTATGAAGCTTCAGTTAGGCCACACCTATAGTACTGCATCCAGTTCTGGTTACCACACTTCAGGAAAGCTATGGGCATCTTTTTGAGTGCAGAGCAGATTTACCAGAATGGTTGATTCCAGGGTAAGGGTTTTAACTACAAAGTTAGGTTAGTGAAACTGGTTTTTTTCTTCACAGCAAGTGAGGGGAGATCTGATCTTCTAAACCTAATCAAACCAAGTAAAGCTGGTCTCGTAGTTGATACAGCTTTCCTCCTCAGTGTCTGCTGTGAGGTTGATAAACTGCAAACCTCAAACATGACCCTGACATAGTGGTATATGATTTAAGCTATAACAGGCCCAAGAGCCAAGCTTTGCAGAACCCCAATGGAAACAGTCAATACCAGTTGTCACACTTGCCTGCCATGGGACCAATTATGGATCCAACTCAGCATCTGCTTTTACTTTTCTGCCCAGTCTGCCATACAGGACCTAGCCACCCACATTGATTTTAACAAGACTTTTGACAAACATGTTACCCTCATCAACTCATCTGAAAAACACAGGTCAGACATGAATTTCCCTTAAATCCATGCCTATTGTCCTCAATGTAATGCTTTATCCTGTCCCTTGGAACCTTTTTCAATAATTTTCCACCAGAGGTTAGGCTGACTGATCTGTAATTACTCAAGTTTATTCCCTCTAACATACAATGCCAGCAGTCTTTCTGCACCATGGTTGTAACCAGAGGGGATTGGAAAATGGTGAGGGCTTCCACCATTCCCTTCCTTGCTTCTCTTAGCCTGGGATATATTTTATGCAGGTCTCATCCATCAGCTTTCAAAATGCTAAATCACTTATTTTCTGTGTTTATCCCATCAAAATTTCTCACCTACAATGTTTGCATCATCACAGAATGTGTTCATTAAGAAGCATGCGTGCGTCTTTGGTCTCCACAAACAAATTGCCATGTTGGTCTCCAAAAGGCCCTACTCTTTCATTGGTCATCCTCTTGTTCTATGCATTTATGAATATATTTGGGTTGTTCGATTTAATTTGCTAACATTTTTCATGCTTCCCAATTCCAACCCTGCACTTTCCATACTCATTCTGCAATGAGTTCTTGGTATCTGACAAGTTTTTTTTTTGCCTCAACTTAATCTAGCTCTGGCATCAAAGGGTACTAGATTTGAAAAGTCCTGCCCTCTGCAAGGAAGACATTATGCATCCTCTACCTCCTCCAAGAATGCCTCCCAATGGTTAGACACTGATTTACTGTCAAGCAGCTGTTTCCAGGACACTTGTCAAATGATCTCAGCTTTGCAAAATAGCCCTTTACAATTCACTCAGTCTCTATATCCTTACCCATAACTACACCAAATCTAACCGAATGATTATCAGCACCAAAATGCTCTTGCAAATAAAGCTATGGAAAGGGTACTTTCCAAAATGAAGTCTGGAACAGCCCCTGTTCTTGTTGGTCATGCGCAAGTGTCAAAGGAATGGAGAGAGGAGAGTAGTAAATATTGCTTGAAGGGTTGGAGTTAAAATGCAAAACCAGATATTTAAATATAAGGATGACTATTTAAAATTGTAGTTTGGGGACTGGGTGCCATGTAGGTCACAAGAAGCAGATTAGAGGAAAAGGACTGATATCGGCTAGCCAATACAGTACTGCAATAAAAATCACTTCAAGTAGGCAAACATTTGTTTGAGCAAGACTTAGTACCTCCACTTACAAAAAAGGTGGCACAGCAAGCTAGCAGGATCCATAAAAATTAAGTACCACTGGAATACTCAACAAGTGCAATCTCCTGAAAAGAACTTTAGAAATACTTTCTAGGCTGTCTTCAAACAGCAGTTATGAAGGTTTAATTGTGCAGGGGCAGATAAAAGCAACTAACTACTTTGATCTTTACAACTGTAAACCTGTATTTAGTTCTAGCATGGGGAAAAAATGGTAAACTACAAATGACTTGAAAAGGCTTAATATCTAGAGATTTAGAACAGCTACATGGGTAAGCAACTGTTCAGTAGTACAGCTAGAACTAGCTGTACCACTGAACAGAGTCTACATGAGAGTTTCTGTCAAGCTATGAACTGGCATAGGACATTGCTCAAGCATCTCCTACACTTAATGTGATCTAGATTAAAACACATACAACTATCCTACATGGCTTGATAATTTGGGGGAAGAGAGAAGGGGGGGGCGAGAGGCAACCACAAGTGAGGGGAACCATCTAGCACAGGTATTCACAGGAATATTCAGGTTTATATTCACAGGAATTAAAACCTTCATTTCCTGCCCTTATTCCAAGGAACATTATTTTAATACCTTTAGGCTTGAACCATGACATCATAATACCAGGTAACACCAGTTAGGAACCAGTTTATTAGTCCGGAACTTAGTTTGTAAATGTAGTTGCGATTTACCTCAAGAGCTTCTGTACTCAGGAATTTTTAAAGGCAGGAGGAATTTGACAAATTAACACCCAAAAAGAGATCGGGGGACCAACTCTTGTCTTGATATTGGGTTCTTTCCCCAGAGAATAGCATGAACTATTGCTACCCTCACATAACTTGATCCATGTTGTCTAGCCTATTCAACTGAGTCAACTTAATCAATCAATACAGACTAAACAAATCTAGCACAGTTTACCACTTTCAGGTTCTCCCTGACACCATTTATTCTGCAGACCTTTCTGCAATTATATTTACTTTGAATAATGAATATGAATAAGCATTAGTTTGTGAACTGAACTGTACTGCCCTTGACATCAAGGCAGCATTTCTCCAAGCGTGACATCAAAGAGCCCCAGCAAAACTGGGGTCAATGGGAATCAGGGGGAAAACGCTCCACTGGTTGGAGTCATACCTAGCAAAGGAAGATGGTTGTGGTTGTTGGAGGTCAGTCATCAGTTCCAGGACATCGCTGAAGGAGCTCCTCAGAGTAGTGGCCTAGGCCCAACCGTCTTCAGCTGTTTCATCAATGACCTTCCTTCCATCATAAAGGTCAGAAGTGGGGATGTTTGCTGATGATTGCACAATGTTCAGCACCATTTATGACTCCTCAGATACTGAAATAGTCCATGTCCAAGTGCAGCAAGACCTGGACAATACAATATCCAAGCTTGGGTTGACAAGTGACAAGTAACATTTGCACCACAAGTGGCAGGCAATGACCAACTCCAACAAGAGAATCCAACCCATCTCCCCTTGATGTTCAATGGCATTTCCTTCACTGAATCCCCCATTAACATCTTGGGGGTTACCACTGACCAGAAACTGAACTAGCCATATAAATACCGTGGCTACAAGAGGTCAGAGGCTAGGAATATAATGTGACAAGTAACTCACCTCCCGACTCCCGAAAGCCTGTCTACCATCTACAAGGCACAAGTCAGTAGTGTGATGGAATACTTCCTACTTACCTGGATGAGTGCAGCTCCTACAACACTGAAGCTGGACACTATCCAGGATAAAGCAGTCCACTTGATTGGCACCACATCCACAAACATTCACTCCCTCCACCACCGACACACAGTAGCAGCAGTGTACAAGATGCACTGCAGGAATTCACCAAGGCTCCTAAGACAGCACCTTCCAAACCCACGACCACTACCATCTAGAAGGACAAGGGCAGCAGATAAATGGGAACACTGCCACCTGGAAGTTCCCCACCAAGTCACTCTCCATCCTGACTTGTAAATATATCACTGTCCCTTCACTGTTGCTGGGTCAAAATCCTGGAACTGCCTTCCTAACAGCACTGTGTGTGTACCTACACCACATGGACTGCAGTGGTTCAGGGCAGCAGCTCACCACCACCACCTTCTCAAGGGCAAATAGGAATTGACAATAAACGCTGGCCCAGCCAGTGAAGCCCACATCCCGTGAATGAATTTTAAAAACCTGTAGAAGTAATGCTGTCACACACAAAAATCTTGTTAAAATCCACTTCATGTTACTAAGCTTTGTAACCAAAAGTGTAACTTCATAACAGTTAATGTTAAAATTGCATTATTAAACTTGTATACAGATTAAAGTATTGGTTATGTGTAGATTGTAGTTACAACAATCCAGAATCCAGTTAGGGACCAGTAACTCTGAAGGACAGTCTGAAATCCCAGTTACCCACTAGGAATAGGCCATTCAGCACTTCACACCTGCTCCACCATTCAATATGATAATGGCTGATCCTCAATCTCAATGCCATATTCCCACTTTCTCTCCATACTGATGCCCCTAATATCCAAAAATGTATCAATTTTTGAATATAGTCAGTGACCTGGCCTCCACAGCCTTCTGTGATAGAGAATTCTACAGGTTGACCACCCTGAGTGAAGAAGTGTTTCCTCATCAGTCCTAAGTGGCCTGCCCCCTATCCTGAGACTATGGCCCCCTGATTCTAGACTCCCCAAGAAGGGGAAACATCCTCCCTGCACCCAGTCTACCTAGCCTTGTTAAAATTTTATGTTTCAATCAAATCCCCTCCCATTATTCTAAACTCCAGTGAATACAGGCTCAGGTCGAACAAATCTCTCATGACAGTCCTGCCATCCCTGGTAGCAGGCTAATGAACCTTTGCTGCACTTCCTCTATAGCAAGCATATCCGTTCTTAGGTAGGGAGACCAAAATTGCACACAATACTCAACGTGTGGTCTCACCAAGGCCCTGTATAACTGCAGTAAGACATCCCTACTTCTGAGCTCAAATCCTCCTTGCAATGAAGACTAACAACCATTTGTCTTCCTGAACGCTTGCTGCACCTATTTACTTTTATTGAATGGTGTACAAGGACACCCAGTTCCCTTTATACATCAAAATTTCCCAATATATCACCATTTAAATAATAGTTTGTTTTTCACACCGAAATGAATAACTTCACATTTATCCACGTTATACTGCATCTGCCATGTGTTTGCCCACACACACATCTAAATCACCCTGAAGCATCCTTGCATCCTCTACAACTCAACCCCACCCAGCTTACTGCCATCAGCAAACTTGGAAATATTGCATTTGTTTCCTTCATCCAAGTAATTTGTACTTATCGTGAATAGCTAGGGCCCAAGCACTGATCCCTGCAGTAAACCATTAGTCACCATCTGACACCCGGAAAAGACCCACTTATTCCCACACTTACTGATCTGTCAACCAATTCTCAATCCATGCCAGTATATTACCCCTGTTCCCATGTGCTTTAATTGTACCCACTAGCCTCTCATGGGACCTATCAAAAGCCTTCTTGAAATCCAAATGCACCACATCCACTGGTTCTCCCTTATCTATTCTACTAGTTACATCCTCAAAAAGCTCCAGATTAGTTAAGCATTATTTCCCTTTCATAAACCCATGCTGATTTCATCTAATCCCATTAATGCTTTTCCCCAAGTGTTCCATTACCATGTCTTTTATAAAAGTCTCCAGAATTTTCCCCACTACTGATGTTAGACTAACCGGTCTGTAATTGTTTTTTCTCTCCCTCCTTTTTAAATAGTGGAGTTACATTTGCCACCCTCCAGTCTGTAGGAGCTGCTCCAGAGACAACAGAATTTTGGAAGATGACTACCAATGCATCCAATATTTCCAGGGCCACTCCCTTTAGTACTCTGGGGATGTAGATTATCAAGCCCTGGGGATTTTTCAGCCTTTAACCACATTAATTTCTCTAGCACCTTTTTTAAAACTGATTTTCTTCAATTCCTCCCTCTCAACAGACCCTTGGTTCCCTAACATTACTGGGAAATTACATGTCCTCTTTTGTGAAGACAGAACCAAAACTTGGTGTTCAATTCTGCCATTTCTTTGTTCCCCATTATAACTACCCCTAATTGACTGTAAGGGACCTACGCTTGTCTTTGCTAATCTTTCTCTTCATATATATAGAAGCTTTTAGAGTCAGTTTTTATGTTCCTTGCAAGGTTATTCTCAAACTCCATTTTCCCCTTCTTGATCAATCTTATTGTCCATTTCTGCTGAATTCTAAACTGCTCCCAATCCTCAAGCTTGCTGCTTTTTCTGGCAAATTGTATGTCACCTCTTTGGATCTAATATTAGCCCTAATTTATTTTGTAAGCCACTGTTTACTTCTGCACCAGACAGGAATGAATTATTGCAATTCATGATTAAGTCCCTTAGATATTAACCATTGCCCTATCCACTGTCAACCCTTTTAGTAATGTTCCCCAATCCATCATTGCCAACTCCCGCCTCATACCCTCAGTTCCCTTTATTTAGATTCAGGTTCCTAGTTTCGGATTAACTTCTTCACTCTCCATCCTAATGAACAATTCTATCATTTTATGGTCGCTCTTCCCCAAGTGACCTGTACAACAACATTGTTAATTAATCCTCTCTTACACAATACCTAGGATAGAAGTCTAGGATAGCCTGCTCTGTAGTTGGTTCCTCAATGTCTTGGGTCTGTAAAACCATCACATACACGCTCCAGGAAATCCTCCTGGACAGTACTATTGCTAGTTCGTTTTGTCCAATCCATATGTAGATTGGAGTCACCCATGACTACAGTTGTACCCTTATTGCATGCATCTCTAATCTCCTGCATAATGCCTTCCATTACTGTTTGGGGGCCCATAGACAACCTCCCATCAACGTTTTCTGCCCCTTGATGTCTCTTATCTCCACCCAAACAGGTTCTACATCATGATTTTCCAGCCAATATCCTTCCTCACTATTGCATTGATTTCCTCCTTTACTAAATGCTACCCCATCTCCTTTCTCTATTTGTCTGTTTGTCGCCCGTTTTTTCTGCCTTCCACTTTTTTATTCTTGTTTCCCCATCGTCTCCCTGCTCAGGTACCCTTCTCCCTGCCATTCTAGTATAAAGCCATTAAGATTTCAGTTAAAAAATAAACTAAAAATCAGAAAAACAAAATAATTTACAATCTATACTATTCAGAATGAATTCAAAAATTAGGTTATCAACAGGCAGACTGTGGTCAAACAGGACACTACATATTACATAGCAGTTGCAACCAAGACAGATCCTACAGATTTTTCAGCTACCCACCCAGTGGCCACTAAGTCAAAATTTCATTAAAACTGGTCACCTGCACTAAGAATTTCAACTCAAGATCTAGCCTCTGTATTCCCTCAAAAGCCATTCAGACTTGACTGCCTCAACAACTGCTCACTTCCTGGTGGTTCAATCTCTCTAAACTGCATTCCAAAATTACCTACTCACTTTTTCAGGCCACTACCTTCACCAAGCTGGTACTGCCCCAGGGCTTCTCCGAACTCCAATTTCTCAGCTGCAGAGCTGTGAATGGCTCTCTGGGCTCCTAAGCCCTAATTGCCTGGCATGAAACCGGTGACCTTCCACCACCTTCACTGGTTTCTAGAATTTTCCTAATCCTCTGGTTGATCACTAACTTTTGTTGCATTGTTTATGTTTTCTTTCAGCTTGACACCATCCTTAACTTCCTTAGTTATCCATGGATGTTGCATCCTTCAGTCTCAATATATTTTTGTTGAGTGTTAGGAACTCTGTCTAATGTCTGCCACTGCTTCTCCACTGTCCTACTTCCAACTTATTTTTCCAGTCCACTTCAGCCAACTCAGTTTAAAAACACTTAGTTCCAAACTTCTCACTGAATTTTTTAAAAATTCATTTTACAGGATATGGGCTTTGCTGACTACGCCAGCCTTTATTGCCCATTTCCAACTGCCCTTGAGGTGGTGGTGAGCTGCCTTCTTGAACTACTGCAGTCCCCATGGTGTAGGTACACCCACAGTGCTGTTAGGGAGAGAGTTCCAGCAATTTGATCAATGTGAAATGCTCTTGTGTGCACTCTTACCAGAGGACCCCTCACTACGGAGGGTCATTAATTAATCCTGTCTCATTACATACTACTAAATAGCCCGTTTCCTGGTTGGTTCCAGATGCACGTTCTGAGAAACTGTCCCAAATACATTCTATGAACTCATCCACCAGACTATTTCCCCCATTTGATTTATTCAATTTAAAAGGACAAAACTTCCCACGATTATCATAGTTTTTTTTATATAAATACAATTCACCATTTTACCTTGGTTTGTACCCTGTCCTACATTGTAGCCATTGTCAGGAGCCTGTAAACCACTCCCTCTAGTGACTTCTTACTGTTGCTAATTATCACCACAAAAAATGATTTTACGTTCTGATCCTCTGAACCAAGATAATTTCTCACTACTGTTCAGGTCCTAGCTGTAGCCAATTTGCAGAAATGTTTATGCAATGCCCATCATATCCATATTTCTATTTGTCCCATCAATTCCTCTATCTTGTTATAAGTGTGGCACATACCAATAAGAGCCATTAAATTGCCTTAACATTTTTCCCCCACCTGACCTTATTTGCTGGTGCAGTCCCTTGTTTATACACTGTGCCTCCAGTCACACTGGTTGTCATCACCTACATTCCTACCATACAGTAACTGACTTGTCCTCTAACTTTAGAAAATCTCCCCTCATGTGAACATCCCCATTCCACAATTTAGTTTAAATCCTTCTCTACAACCTTAGTTACACAATTTGCTGGTACACAAGTCCCACATTCCCCAGTACTGGTGCCTGTGCCCATGAATCAAAATCCATTTCCCCCACACCAATCTTTTGAGCCACACAGTAAACTCTAATTGGATTGACCCTATGTCAATTTGCTCATGGCTCAGGCAATAATACAGAGATTACCACCTTTATAGTCCTGCTTTTTAATTTGGTCCCTAGTTCATTCTCCCCAAGCAGAACCTCAGTCCTACCCATGTCATGGATACCCACCTGGACTACAACTGAATGTTTCTGCTCCTGGAGTTCCTCTCCAGTCCTGAGACATCATTAAACCTGACAACAAGGCAACAGCCTTCAGGACTCAGACATAGCTACAAAGAACAGTTTCTATTCCCCACCTAACTTCACTGTCACCTAGTCACATTCCTTTATTCTCCAACTTAAATGGCCCTCTGTACAACGCCATGGTCAGTTTGCTCATCCTTCCAGCAGACCTTGCTCTCATCTACACAAGCAACAAGAACCTCAAACCTGTCAGACAACTGCAAAGGCCTGAAACTCCTCCACTGCTACTTTCTGGATCCCTTTGGCCTTCTTCTTACAGTTATACCCTACTGTCGCTGACCACAAACCAAATTTGAAGTGTCTGGTATTATGGAAGTCAGGCTCACTTTCTCATGTAGGGCAAAGGTCAGGAACTGGCTGCACATGCTTAGATCTGTACCCTTTAAGTTTTCTGGACAGAGGACAGGCTCAGCTTGCCTGTGCAGATGGGAAACAGCACGAAAACTGGGTGATGTGATTGGGAGCAGAATGCCATACAGTGTCCCAGGCAGGGGACTAAGGCACCCCAAAAGAAAGATCTTGGACAGGATAAAGTCCCAAGCAAAGCCATGAACATCCAAGAAAGCAGCTGAAGGTTGGTGACTCCAGGCTGCAAGCTGTTTGGGAAAAGGTACCTCTGAAGCAGTGGCATTCTGCTTAGCACAACCAAAAAACTGAAGTTGTTTGTGAGTTGGTGCTTGACTGCACTCTCAGGAAACCATGGGAACAATCTTATCTGTCTTTAGTGACGTCTGAGTGGGGTGTGGAGAAATCCACAGACTCTTAGTTGTATTTGCCATTTATTGTGCAGTACTTCCCACCACAGTTTGCCTGTTAATTCACAGGTACCTCATTAATCCTGAATGCAATATCTATCCTATACTTTAACAAAGCAAAGTTTTATCTTTGACCTATAGTCCTTGCATAGTAAAGTTTATTTTTGCTTGCGAATCTTGTGGCCTTATTCAATGATCAAGTGTCTTGAATTTCAAACTGTACTTTAAACAAAACATTGGTGCCTAACTGAATCCTACCAAAAACTTGGGTATCTGGTCAGGGATCATAACACTAGTCTAAGGGGTGTGATGGCCTCCTGGAACAAAGTGCCCAGGTAATGCCGCCCTCTCTGATACATTGTAATGTCCAAAGCTCAGACTCCAGCTCAACTCAGTGGAGCCAAGTTCCTCAAGCTGCAGATACTTACAGTAGATGTGAGTGCTGCAATTCACAGGATCACCTACTCAAATGCTACAGCTAAGAATGCCAAGGAAAGAACTGAAAATGCATAGGGACTGGCCATAATCTTCTAATCCTTAGATACTTGGATGACAGCAGAGGACTGGACAATTAGAACTAGAAAGATAAACCCAGCAGTGTTTACACATGCTATATACAATAGAAAGCCGTGATTCAAATTAGCAAATATGCCTTGCTCGGTCTTCATTCAGGGTTATCAATTTTGTAACTGAATTGCCATTTTCTTCACATCCAATTGGTTGAACGAGTGCTGTCATTCAAACTAAGCACAAAGCTTCAACCAGTAAAAATAGTTATCAATTGATCATGTTAATTCCTCAGTTAGTCAAGACAGATCTAATAACTTTCTCAACCTTTCAACCATGTCAGATAACATGGGTGAATGCAACTAGAGTGCCAGAGACTTTGGGGTTGAGAATAATCAATATTTAAGACAAAAAAGGTATACTTATCCCCTCATTCTCCCGAGTACAAGAATTCCAGAAGGTTTAAATGCCCATCCATGAACATTTAGGTTCGATTATTCTAAATTTAACAGATTCTAGAGAGAGCTGAAACAGCATATTGCTTTCATTGCCTCATTATACTTAAAAGACCAACTTTGGAAAGATCTTCTACATTCAAGCTATTATCTGGCAAGCCAATGTATGTTAAATTAGCTCAGAAAAGGCTTTCAAAATACTGTCTCATTTGAAAGTACTCACCCTCAAGTTGCTGTCCTTTTCATAAAAGGTGATAAGCCAACTACAGTAAACATGTAGCTTTTATAATTAATCACTTTCATTCTACCTACCTGAAACCATTGAAGTCTGCCACTTGTAAAAGCCAACAAATGGTGCTAAATTAGACAAAATGTAAGTTCAAGCTATATTAACAACACATTACAGAAGTTCCAGTATTTAGTTACGTCAGCTGTCATGGTTTGAATAATATTTGCACCGGAAAGTCCTGCACCAGTTTGAACATTTGTGTGCTATTAATTCATAAGTGTAAAATAACTTTACATGAAAGTAGGAGTATGTTATCACCACTGCTCTGAGCCAGAAGCACAATCTGAAAAGGTACTGTATGTACAAACACTTCTTCCTTCTTCCACCCTCCTATGGATCAATAAAATTCAAACTTCATGAAGGTAATTACAGTTAATGATTTTAGAAAAGAGAAAGTTTATGAAAAGAACTGGATAAACGAGGCAGGAAACCAAATAAACCGCTTTGTAAGATAGAAGCACTCAAAACAGTGGCCATATTAAAAGCATTTGCCGCCTTCAATGCATCAAGTTTAAAATTAAAATGCAGGACACCCTGACCTCACTGATCAACTTACTCTATTTACTATAGGCACTCTCAAGATTGGCACAAATATGCATCTGACCCCACATGATAGTTGTCAGTTTTTCAAATATCAGGAAGAGATTCCACAGTACAAATTTTGCATTTTCAGCTATTATGCATCAAAGCAAATTCTTAACGTAATCACAAATCATTCATTTATGCATTGTCATTTACATGTTATTGCAGAGGGAATCATCATGACAGTAAAACAATGCCATAAACCAAGCTTGCTATGAATGTTTCATTGCAATCAGCTAGATTTCTCCCAGCTGATAAAAGCATTCTACCAGACATGACATGTTGCACAGTCTTTTCTGTAGTGTGCAGTTCAAATACACAAACCTGTAGACATTGAGAAAAATCAGGGCTGCTTATCCACCCCAACAGGACTTTTCAAAAACTAAAAATAAACCCCAAAAAAAGCACCAGCAGCTGCAAGTCAGACTGGAAGAATGAACCATGTTAGAATTCACACCAAGGGCAGCAACTTTGTCATTTAGACAAAGTTTTCCATATTAACATCCTGAGGGAAGAAGGATCAACTTGCCCAAATATCATGCAGCCTGCTTGATATAAAATCTTCTGCAATGCGAATTCTAACTTACCATACCTAGTGGCTGAGGACAATGCTGACCCCATTTAAACACTATCTTGAACCAACTGTCTAGAAATAATTTTAATCAGCCAGAGGGGTAGTTGGGGAAATCCCAAAGTTTCAACTTGTTTCTGATTGGGACACATGTCTGTCAAATCAAAATTCTCCTCCACCCATGTGTAAAAGATTTAGGATCTAGTTTGACCTGCAAGTTTGCCAACACCCCAACTTATGTCCCCAGTTCTCATTTAGGTAGAAATCCTTCACCAGATTCCACCCACAATTCCAATGTTTTTGGCAGGTGGCATGGGGTGGCAGCATGCCATCTTCTGCTCAATTCCATCTGTCAGAGTTCGAGACATGCTTTGTACAAGCTGTATGATGGAAAGTAATTGATGCATATCATTGCTAAATTAAAAACTCAACAACTTAGGTAGCAGCATAAACTAGCAGCTGCAAGACATCGGTGGAACATTTTTCATCAAATCGTAGAAGATAGATACGCTCCAGACTACATGAAGTACAGAAAACTAAAAGCTTCTAAAAGTGAAATAAAAAGTGAAGCTAATAAAATTAACGGACAAAGATAAAGCACCAGAAACTAAGGCCAGGGGGAAGAAAAATATCCCTTGCAGTCTAAGGCAAAATATGATTTAGCAGAGGGAGAATACTAAAGGATGCAGAATCTTTAAAGAGCATAATCACCAACACATACAATTACCAGCTGTATGCTCCCAACTTTACCTGATCATTTAAATCAGGTAAATTTCAAGCAAGGTACACAAAACATGAACTCAATCTATTTTAACCATTATTCCTCAAGATCTTGAATGAGTTAAATCAACTTACCATTCTTGGATGCCTCTTTATTTCTTAGGTGAGGAGGAATATAACGCCCTTCTATATTAAAAAAAAAATCAACATTTGAAACTTCGTTAATGGCAAACCTTTCCAATGTTTAAAAATCTCAAACCACCTTCTCAAAAAAAATTCCATGTCATCCATCAACACCATAATTAATAATAATGGTCATGTATCCTTGACTTTGTACTTTTAAGCACCTGATGAGAATTAGGTAGGGTACGCTTCCATTATGCTTTCTTTCTCAGGCTAAATTGACATTGGTGGGCACCAACTATGTAACTCCTTCAGTAAGGGTACCAATGATCCGTTGCTGTGCAGTCAGTAACACTGACAGATTTAGGATTACAATTTGAAGATTTCAATATAACCAAACATTTGATAAGGGATATATTAACCATAAACATCACCCAGCAGGGGTGCTTTCAAGAGATCACATTACTCCAAATAGCTTAATTGGACCTCGAGGGAAATCAAATATGACCTTCAAATCCCCATTCCAGCTGCTGGGCAAGAACATATAAATTTTATAGCAGACACCAAAGATATTCCTTTGAGAAATTTGGATTATTCAAAATTTACTTAAAGTCATTCCACAAATAAAATTCCAAGTTAGAAATGACAATGGGAATAAACATGATTGCTAAAAATTCATCCCCAACTTTAGTAGTTAATTTTCAAAAGCATGTGTACACCTCTGAAACATTTCATAAAGTCCCAATCACAAAAGAATACCAGAAGCACAATTACTAGATTTGATCATTTTCAGAAACAGTAATCAAGTCACATCCAGAGTGAATATCATGAACCAGGATATTAATGAAACTGATTGGAACATTGTGCATTGGGTCTGGAGAATTGAAGAGAGGGGTTGCTAACAAGATTTCCTTCAGTGAAGGTGAAAAATCATCTGAATTTAGCATACAGCCTCTGGTACTTGTATATAGTTATGTCAACAAGTCCTCTAGTATTTCACCTTGAGATGTTCTTACAAGTTGAAACAAGGCCTACTGGACTGTATGACAGTGCATTTGCCCACATTACCATCAGAGAGCTAATTTAGACTGAGCATGCATAATTTAACCCTTAACCCTCAATATCCTTGCTGTAATTATCTGCTCTCCATGCTCAATGGCCGTTACATCTTTTCTCAGATGTGATACCCAAAACTGAATGCAGAGACCTCATGATGGAGTCTGAACAGGGTTCTATAAAGCCAATCCCCTAGAAAATAACATTCCTTTCTGGTTACTTTTTGTATCTGTGCCTTAGTTCAGATGTGCACGTGGAACCCTAAATGCCTTTTCTTCTCCACAGCTCTCAAGAGTCTAAGGATCAAATATCAGATTTCCATCCAACATGGACGACATTTCCACACATCAGAAACTGGAATTGGTATTCATTCCCTGCTTGCTGACATCTACATAACATAATAGCATCTGTAAATCTGACCCCTCCAAAGTATAACCAGTGGAGCTGAGGCCAGAGCACAAAACCAAGGATCTCTTGTCTCACCAGGCTAGTCAGGGAACATTCAATTTATCCCCACTTGACCTCCCAATTACCAACCCATATCACAATTTTACTTCAATCCTAAGCACTCATTTATTTTAATCTCTGGTGCCGAACCCGGTCAAATGCTTTCTGGAAACCCATATACAAATCGTACTAGCGGCTTCATAAAACATAGCTAGATCAGTCAGACGTGAACTACCATTCACAAATCCACGATCATACTCAGACTTAAGAACTTCTCCACAGCTGATGTTAAACCAACAGGTTAAAGATTGCCCCTCCCTTAAAATAATGGAGTGTCATTTATAAGTTTTCCCAATCCAAAGTGGTATAATTCTTGAATTCAGACAGGAAAATTGTAACAACAGCTCCTTTAATGCCACAATAAGAATCAGGATGAGAAGCAGAAAACTGCAAAAAGCCACAAACATCCTCCCATTGACTTGCATTTAGGTCTTCCTGTACCACTGGTGGTGTGTCATCTTCCTATTGTGCTTTTTTTTGTACAAAAGACTTTTTCCTGCCTTTGTACAAGTTTTCTTTTAGCTTGGTAGTCATTAGCTTATTGAGGGCGGTTGCATACCAACTTAAACACTTGTGGGTTATCTGCTAGTTTCGTATTGGACCAAACACTTTCCAACGTACCGGCAGATTTACGCAATAACAGTCCAGCCGAATTCAACTGACTCGGTTGACTTAAACGGTGTTTTGGCTCCCATTGGCAAACTGTTCTTTTCCTTCACAGTAAAGAAATTCTGGTTAGCTTCTGATAGCTAAATCTGATATGGCTGGTCGTCTTCTCTATCCCCATAAGATTTACTTTTAGGTTGACAACAAAAAAGTGAACACAGGATTTTACTTCTGTCTAAGTCAGTAGAAGAAAGGAACACTTAATGTTTTACTACAGGCTTATAGTTCAGCCAATTAGTATCCCAGATACATGATAGAGCATGACTGCAGCTCATGTGATGGAAATATCTGCAAGAAAGAAGCTACTTACTGCCTGCCCCACCAGCACTCTGGGCATCACCTGCTGATGACGTCAAGTCTAGGCCAGCAAGCTGAAATAGAACAAACGCAAGTCAGTGGACACAAGTTTAGGTTCAATTAAGCAATTACTATACCAATCTCTTCAGTAATTATGGATTTCACTTAAGTATTAAGCTATGAACTTATGGAAAGATTCAGATCTACACACAGACTGCAATAACTACCATTTCATCATGCCAAGCAACCCCAGGCATTCATTACATTATGGGGCTTTTAAAAATGGGATGTAATGTAATTAGCCACATTCTGGCACAGGTAACAGATTGACTCATTCAAGAAAAGGTGAAGTAGTCAGGAGGGTGGGCAACATCGTGTGCTCTGCCTGAAGTCTGTCTGTCCTGTGCCGGAGTCTTTTCATTTTACAACTGGGCTGAAATACATGGGGAGAGCAGGCAAATTTGCCCTCAATGTCACAAGCAAAAAAAAAAAAAATAGGGGTTGGGTGGGGGAGAAACTTTAAAAGTTGCCCCCACATATCACTATATCCTGGCTCCTCCAAAGCACCAACAGGCCTGAACTGCTGGTGGTGGAAGAACTAAGAGTCAAATGATACTCTTTGCAGAGCCTTTTCCTCCCTTTGGATTTTTTAATTTTACATCTTTTTGCAGTTTTTTTTTAAAATGGGGGAGGCAGCTGTTTCTGGCAGGTGCCAGGGAGTATACACTGGATAAAAAGCAAAATACTACAGGAGCTGGAAATCTGAAATATATCTAGTATATCCTGGAGTTGTTTTAGTGACAGAGGCAGGGGGCACATGGAAGAAGAGGGTGTGGAAAAACAACATTGTTCACTTTCACACTTACAGGTTGTTATTTTATTTAATCGATGTATTCCCAATTCATTTTAAAAATCCATTTAGTCTCTAAACCCTACACCTGGCTTTCAAATTTACAAGCTACTGCTAGAATAACCAAACAAGTAAATCAAATCATTTTGAATGGCATTTTTATTCTTTCACAGGGTGCGTGCATTAATGGAGAGGCCAGCTTTTATTGTCCATCCCCAATTGCCCTCCACAAGGTGGTAAGCCGCCTTCTTTAATCATTGCAGTCCACATAGTGCAGGTACACCCACAGTGGTGCTTGGGAGGGAGTTCCAAGATTTTGACCCAGCAAGTGAAAGAACAGCGATATAGTTCCAAGTCAGGATGATGTGTGGCTTAGAGTGAAACTTGCAGGGTAATGCCGTTCCCATGCATCTGCTGCCCTCTAGTTGGTAGAGTTCACAGCTTTGGAAGGTGAAGGCAGCTTGGCAAATTACTGCAGTGCATCTTGTGAATGGTACTGCTACAACTGTGCACTCATCCAGGCAAGTGGAGAGTATTCCATCATACTCCTGACTTGTGCCTTGTAGATATACAGGCTTTAGGAGAGGGGTCAGCCGGTGTGCTACTCATGCAGCCTCTTGACCTGCTCTTGTAGCCACAATATGTATATGGCTAGTTCAGTTCAGTTTCTGGCCAATGGTATCTGATTTTGATAGTAGGGATTCAAAGATGCAATGCCACTGACTGTCAAGGGGAAAACTGCTTTTTTGTCCATGTTTGGATCAACGCTGTAGAACAGGAACAAAGTGGCTGCGGCAGAGCCCAAACAGTGAGGTTATTGCTGAGTAGGTGCCACTTGACAGCACAAATGATCATCCCATCTATCACTTTGTTGAGGATTGAGAGCAGACTGAGTAATTGGCCAGGTTGGATTTGTCCTGTTTGTGGACAGGACATACCTGGGCCAAATTCCACATGTCCAGACCTGAGCTTAATATCAGCAACCGGAGATAACAGTGCAAATGAAGGAAAACTGTCCAGAGTCTTTTGTTCCTTTAATGAAGACATCACCTTCAAAAAGAACCTTGAAACCGAAAAAGTAGCCCCCATAAAAAAATGTTTTAACCCCTTACAATAAAGTCACACCATTTGTAGGGGTTATTTACCCATGAAACCTCACAAACGAGGAACAAGTTTATGAATGGGACTCTTCAATTAGATATGTTCCAGCCATGCGAGGGCAGCACTGGTTTGAGAAGTTATAGTACGCCACAATAACAAGTTTCTCTTCACTGAAGCCATTAGACCTGCTGTGCACATTGCACACTTTTGCCTTGTTTCTGATTTCCAGCACTGGCAGTTTTATTTGCAACCTATTTAAAAATTGTGGTCAAAGAAAGAAAAGCCACAGGGCCAACACGCGGTAAAATATATCCTGGAAAATTCCTCTCCAATTCCCACCTCCCCCAGGTCACAAACTCGCCAAGGAAGTCACACGAGTCAGATTACAAAGATTTATAAAGACACTTATATTCTGTATGTGATTTCTGTCCTCAACAGGAACTAGCCTTGTTCTCAAATATTCAGCGAGTCAGCACCTACCACACAGCCTGTATTATATTCCAAAACCTCATTACTGAGAAAAGACCTAGTATCCAGGCTACTCCTGCACTCGTTTAAGTGTTCACTGTTTTTCCCAAATCTGTTAACTTGGAATAAGCTATAAAATTACACAGACAAATCTGATTTGTGCATCTGCAAATAGTCTTTGTGAAATAAAAGATCTTTTGCAAAATTTGGGCATTTCAAATGTGAATAAGTGAACACCGTACACCGCATCACCCATCGCGTGAGCAAAGTACAAAGCAAAGGCAAGTGAAAACGCAAACAAGGAAGTCACAAAAGGCAAGACTTCACTAACTTCAATTTTCAACACATCCAGTATTGAAATGCAGCAACAGGATTCTAGAAAATAATGTTCAACCTTCTTTCCTTGAGCTACACCCAACCCTTGAAAAAAATGTGCACTCTGCCCATGCAAAGACATCATTTGCTTTTATTTCGCTATCCAGATCTTAGACAGTAAGTCATCTGCACTGATAATTTGCACTCCATCTTAAAACTGCATAAATTAACAGGAATCAAAAGTTCCAAGTCAACAGACTAGTAGAAATTAAGCAATTCTGAGGCTCAAATCTCCCCACGCCCCCCGTCTCACCACTACAAGCCTCGTAGACTTGTGTTCTTCTACGCAATATTAATCTGTCAACCATTGGTGGCTGTGTCTATGCCCTAAACTCCAGCATTGCCCCCATGCCTCTATGACACTCCTTTAAAAAGCTAATCCCCTTGTCCAAGCTTTTGGCTCATTTGTCCTAACCTCTCATGTGGTTCTGTCACATTGTTTATTAAAGTTCCATCAAGTACCTTGGTGTTAATTTAAGTGCCCTATATAAATGCAAGTCAAATACACCTCGGCCATTTATATTCACATGTTGACTTCATAAACACCACTTCATAATTGAAAGCAGCAACTGAAACTGGACATTACATCCTTTTACCAGTGATAGCATCAACACCCGAGTTTCATGAGTCCCTCAGTTTGATCATGCTGCAGGGAAATTCATCTCCAATCAGCTTCAAACTCCCAGATTACATTTATAAAGAGAAAAATCATGAAAATTGAAGAAGTGCATCCGTCCAATTGTTCCCACCAAACTCTACTCCACCCCCAAATGGACAGCTGCTTGGCTATTCAATTGTTAAAACTTCCTCTGGAGTTCATGCAGCTCTATGGAGCTGCACTCCAAAGACTTAATGCGAGAGATTGAGAGAAACGCCAAGCCATAATTGAAGAAATAGTAGACATGAGATTCTTTGACATATGGTACTTAGTAGGAAGCGTTCTTTCCAAAGGTACCATTTTGATGTTGCTCCAGTCTAGGAAACAGATTCTCTCCCTCAACATATGCTATTTAAGCCAAGAATGAAGTTTAGTAGCTCAACCTAGTGAAATCTCTCCATGTGCAAGTGCTTATCCTTGCTCAATTTTCTGCTCTGGGGTCACTGGTCAGTAAATGATACCTGTGGATCAGGGAGTGAGAAAAGTAACTGTAGAGCCTCTACACAGAGCAGGCAAGAAACCAAACCTGCCTAACATGCCTCAGTGAAAAATTTACAAGGATGTTACCATAAATACATCAGTATCCATATCAGGAAAGGATCGACAGGCTTGGTCTATGCTCACTTAATGGGGAAGTCAGAAAAAACCTCTTTATCCAAAGCATGTTAAGAACGTAGAACATTCTACCATGGATTGGCAAAGCAAACAGTATGGATACATTTAAGGGGGAAACTAGACAAGCAGATCAAGGAGTGAGCAGATGGTTACAATGGCAGATTTACAGGAAAAAAGATGGAGGCATGAGCAGAGCATAAACACCAGCATGGGCTGGCTGGGCCCCCTTACAACACTACAGTTATGTGGCACCAACAAACTTTGACTGAGCTTTGGTATTCGATGAATACTCTCAGAAGTACAGTGACTCCTATACCACTGCCTGGCAAACACTCCTGAATACTTCTCTCCAGTCTAAAAATCTCCACTTTCTCTTTAGCCAATACTGTTACTGCCCCGTTAGTACCACAGATAGGGAGCTGTGTCAAATATCTTGTAGTTGGACTTTCAAAAAGGTATCAACCACACTGTTCTCAACCCTGTTACTTTGAACAACTCAATCAAATCAAACACCAATGAAAGTTCAGTCATGGAACTTCAACTGTTTCTCTCCTTAAAGATGCTGCCAAATCTGCTTGAACTGAAGAAATCTGCATTTTCTACTCTAGAAGAGAATATAGCACACAAGCCATGTTCCCTGCCTCTAGAACAACTACTTTTTGGTCCCTAATCAGCTTCACCCTGCTGACTGCTTCAGGGGTTTGTGTTCCTTTTACATTAGTATCTAATCTTGTCTCACTTTGCCAATTCATAGGTACAGTCTCAAAACCAGCAACCTCAGGACCAAGTCTGTGCTGGGTGTGGATTTGCCAGCTTGAGGCAAGGTGATGGTTGTCCTCAGCCTCTCACATACTGCAACATGTCTGCTCCTACTTAGCCCTGTCATTTGTCTTGCTTGGTCCTAGAATCTGGCTATTTCCCTCTGCTATTCTGCTTTTCATTCTAAAGATCATGTAAATATACATTCCATGGGTGGTTATAAGTGCTACTTACCTATCAGTAACAGCAAACTGTTGTACAGTACTTTTACCACCCTTACAGCTAAGGTCTGGGCTGAGTCAAGGGTTGCTTCGAAGAGTCAGAGGGCAGGAAATGACAGGTGCACAATACTGCATGGAAGCAGTCATTTTGTTCTTCATTCCACTTCTGGCCAAAGAGCACATTTGGAATTTTTGCTTTCTACCATGGATTTGTGGTTAATTAACTTGCAAAATAGTACAAATGTTGTGGGACTGAATGCTTAAATCACTAAACTTTTAATTATACACTCGTCTCCATGGGGTATTATAGGAACATAGGACTTAGGAGCAGAAGTAGACCATCTAGCCTTTGAGCCTGCATCACCATTTGATAAGGTCATGGCTGATCTGATTGTGGTTTCAATTCCACTTTCCTGTTTGGCCCCCATAACTCTCAACTCCCTTGTCTATTAAAAAATCTATAAAACTCAGCCTTGAATAAATTCAATTACAAACTTCTACTGTTTTCTGGGAAACAGAATTCCACAGACTAACAACCCTCAGGGGAAAAACCTTATACTTAACCTGTGTCTCCTGGTTCTACTCTCCCCTAAAAGAGGGAACATTCTCCCAGTATCCACTATCAGGATCCTGTTTCAATATCATCTCCCGTTCTTCTAAACTCCAATGGGTGTAACCCCAACCTATCATAGGACAAGTCCTTCATCCCAGGAACAAGTCAAGTGAACCTTCTCAACTGCTTCTAACGCATGTTTTTTTTCAAATAAGGAGACCAAAACTGTACATGATAATCCAGATGTGGTCTCACCAAGGTCCTGTGCAGCTTTTCTTGCATGGCCCACTTAAAAATGGTTTTCAGATAAGGTACTATACCTGTATTAGATTTCTATTTTCTATATTCAGCGTGGTTCTCTGCTGTATTCTGAGCCTTACAAATCTCTCAAGTCTCCTCAAATTTGAGCTTTAGACATCCAAGTCTTCACACTCCTTCATGGGAGTGTGTGCCTACTTTGTGACTAAACCATCTCAAACAATTATCCAGGAGACCTCAATTTGGTATTATTATGCATTTACCCCAATGACAAGTAAACATCCTGTTATGACCAATGCCAACTAAATAAAATCACCAGGTGCTATATTTGCAGAGATTCCTTCTAAGACTGCCCTACCAAAAAAACAAATACATCTGATTTCCTGAAGTGGTAAAGAAAGTCATGTACATGTTATATTGGGTTCATTCACAGAGCTAACTGAGCTCTATTATTCACGTATAAATTTTCAACCACACATCCGGATCAGGAAACTGCTGTACAAGACACCCTGCCCCTATAGAACCTGCTCAAGAACACCATGTGTACTTCAGTGTGAAGTTGCCTCATTTAACCAAGATACACAAATTCTCAAAAAGCTGGGCATATCCATTGCAGTATAAGTAATTTTTCAATGGTGTGGCAAATGTTAATTACTGCCATCTAATTAACTTCACAAATTGTAAGAGGGTCTCATTCCTTCAGATACCATAGAAGATACTTTTAAAATCAATTATCCGTTGCAATAACTCAATCTTTCCCTTCCTGTAGGTGACTTGAAGTTGAATAAACAGAAGGACTTCCTGGTTCACAGCATTGCTCATTAAGAACTCTACCTGGTTAGGCAGAAGCAGTTGATCGGACACTGCTTTTTTTCAATTCAATGTTTTGACTTGAGTACTTCTAGTGCACGATTCCATTACAAACCTACATGCAAATAAAAAAAATCTGACCTATTATTAATTTAGCAAGTGCTAGTGTCCAACTCCAGTTGGAAATACCTTTTGCCTCTCTCGAACACTGGGATTGAATCGTCCTCACACAAAATTTGAAGTATTCTCGCCGCCTACATATGAGTTATATTTCGTTTAAGAAGCTCACATTGGCTCTTGCAAATTTGTTGCTCTGGAAATATTGTTGGTACTTTGCGATCACGCGATGCTCAACCCAAGGCTGGAAGTCACCCTGACCTACTTCTGCAATTCAAAGCCTAACGCCGGAAATTATGATCGACGGTTCGCAAAAATCCGTTTGATTAGGGATTAAGACAGTCCTTTTTTAAAAATTGAGACACTGGCGTATGACTGCGACAAGATCCGCGCAGCGAAATGATCTCTTTTAGCAAACGGGTCACACGTTGCTGAGCCAGCGTTTTCTACACCACATTGTAGTCTCAAAAAACCGCACGGCAGGAGAAAATGGCATCGCATGTTCGTTACGTTTACAGGAAACTTAAACCTTTGTGACGAACCTTCTCCACCCTTTCCACAATTGCCCGTCAGTCTCCAACATGTACACGCCCCGTCTTCGTCAGAGAAATTAATCACTGACAACTCCATTTTAATTTTATTTAACCCCCCCCCACGCTTCCCCCCCCCCCCACCCACCCCCCCGTCCATTGTACATTTCCTATCCCTCTGGCATTCAAAACAGTTCTGCAATCCCTCCGTGGAAACACTACTTAACTTTCAACAAAAACGTTTAGGACCTTTTCCGAAACGATTTCATAACCTGCCCGCAGGAAGAAGTGTCCCACTCCAGCTCATAAGGTGCTGCGCCAGACACAATGATGGCGCAGTTTCCTAGCGCACGGATACCGAGTAAACAAGAAAGGCCAACAGCCAAGGCATTGAAGCTGAATCTCCAGCACTTATCTGCCCTCCGAACAATTGAAATACCTGATTACAGAGCCAATTCTAAACACGCATGTACTGTCTCCGGTTTTATTATTTATTGTTCAAAATCCCGAAAACATACAAACACCAGCCCACAGTTAATCTATTCATCTCGAATCCAATCACATTTAGGATTTAGAAAACTTGTGCAAATATCGTACATAAACAGGGTTAGGAAAGTAAGGTATTGGGAGCTAATCCACGCACTCCGGAGGAGGATAGTAAATACGAGGAAATTACATAATTCTCTCAACTACCGGCTTTTCAATGTAAAGAAAGGAAATACCAAAGGAGGTACAGCCACGAAAATTTAGACCGAAAGAATCTGACAATTATTTTTAAGTGAGTCAATCTGGAATTAGTCAACTGGCGCGACGAATGATTAAAAATAACTAGTTGTAAAGTGACTCAAGTGGAGCTGATTTTGATGGATTTTTTTTTCCATACCAAACAGGCCAAGGCCAACTCTTCATTTCTTATGCATTCCCTTGTTAAAATACCAACACTCGAGCTTTAGGGAAGAATAATTTAGCAGAGTTAATGACGCCGAGATTGAGACTTCAACTGACAGCCGAAGGCCTTTGAAACGATGGGAAATGTTGAGGGGGGTGGGGGAGGGCTTGCAATTTACCACAAAGGCCGCCATTACACATTTCACTAGTTAATTTTTCCTGCGCGCAGAAAAGGAAACCAATACCAACTACCCCACCCCCACCCAAAAAAATCCCAATGAAGAAGGTCATATACTCAAAAAAATCGAATCAACGGATCAGAAGTCGAAGGGGGGTAGGGGGTTGCCGTTTAGAAAGCGTCTTCCCCTCACCAGCCGTGATCGAAACAGACAAAGACCACGGCTCGGGTTATTTCCACCACATTTTTGCGCCACATCAAGGCCCGGGCCATCGAGAGAAACCGGAGCTCATCAAAATCCAGGGTCGGATTTAAGGGGATTGGATGACAGGATCACCCACTCCTACTATCCACCAACCTTTCTTTTTAGGGGTGGGGGGGGGGGGGGGGGAAGAGGAGAGAAACTTTAAAAAACAGACTCCTCCCCACCAGCTACAGCCCCGGCGACTTCGAGAAAGACAAAAGCCGCCATTGTGGGCGAGCGCCCCACGGCCAGGAGAGGAGAGAAACGGGGAGGGAGGTGGGGGGAGGGGGCAGGGTGTGCTCCCCTTCCCCCACCCCCCCCCCCCCCACCAACTCCATCACCTTTAAAATTCACCATTTAAAAATAAAACGCGGAGCTCAGAGCCACTCACCTGCTGATCTAGATCCAGTACATTTCCGATGGCCACATGACTCATAACTAAAAAATAGCGAGTAAAAAATTTCCGACCCAGAAAAAAAGGAAAAAAAAAGTTGTTTTTTTGGGGGGGAGGAGGGTTGGGAACTTTTCCTTGTGGAAATCTTTCCTTTCCCCTTTCGATTTGTTTTGCCAGCAACAGAGAAACAAAGAGTAGGAGACCCAGATATATTGCCGATCCAGCACTCGGTACCGGTGTCGCTGATCCTCCGCCCGCTGCCGCACTCTCTCCGTCGTCCCTTCCTCTCTCGTTATCGTCAATTCGCGTTAAGGCCGCCGGGAAACGGGGTTGGCCACGTGACACTCATCCCAACCAATCAGCGAGCCGGCCACTCGAGCGCGCTCGGGACTTGATTAAAGGACGGCACCAGTCTCGCGAGAACCAGCTCAGACCCCGCCCCTCTGCAAATATCGCGAAGCTTGAGCTCCTCTTTTCTCCTCCTCCTCAACCCCCCCGTTCCCTTTCTCCGCAATGGTCAATGGTCGGATATGTTTCCAATAGCAAAGTTTTATTTGGTTAGATGAAAGGAAAATACTGCGGTGGCTGGAAATCTGAAATGAAAACAGAAAGTACTGGAAAAATTCAGCACTGAATACGGACTCGAAACGTAACTCTGTTTATCCCTCCAGAGATGCTGTCAGACCTGCTGAGTTTTTCCAGCATTTTCTGTTTTTATTTGGTGGTACCATCCACTCCTTTTCATTTAAAGTTTTACTCTGAAAACTATATATCTTAAAAAAAACCCCGAAAACCAGGGGACTACAAGCCAGTCAGTCAATGGTGGAGAAACTATTGGAAGCAATTCTGTGGGACAAAATTAATCTGCACTTGGAGAGACAGGGATTAATCAAGGACAGTCAACATGGTTTTATTAAGGGGAGGTCATGTCTGGCCAATTTGATTGAATTTTTCAAAGAAGTGACCAGGTGTGTAGATGAGGGCAATGCATTTGATGTAGTCTACTTGGACTTCAGCAAGGCTTTTGGTAAAGTCCTGCATGGGCGATTGATTGTGAAGGTAAGAGCCCATGGGATCCAAGGCAATTTGGCAAATTGGATCCAGGCAATTTGCAAATTGGCTGAGTGGCAAGAAGCAGAGGGTGATGGTCGAGGGGTGTTTTTGTGACTGGATGCCTGTGTCCAGTGAGGTTCCACAGGGATCGGTATCGGGTTCCTTGCTGTTTGTGGTATATATAAACAATTTAGACTTGAATGGAGGAGGGTTGATCATTAAGTTCGCGGATGACACGAAAATTGGTGGGGTGATAAATAGTAAGGAGGATATCCTTTAAATGACAATAGAATATAGACAGGCTGGTCAGATGGGCTGATCAGTGGCTAATGGAATTTAATCCGGAGAAGTGTGAGGTGATGCACTTGGGCAGGACAAACAAGGCATAGGAATACACGATGAATGGTAGGACCCTGGTAAGTACCGAGGATCAGAGGGACCTTGATGTGCATGTCCACCGGTCCCTTAAGGTAGCGGGACAGGTAGATAAGGTGGTTAAGAAGGCATATGGGATACTTGCCTTTATTAGCCGATGCTTGGAATATAAGAGCAGGGAGGTTCCAGGGAGCGGGAACTGTATAAAACGCTGGTTAGGCCACAGCTAGAGTATTCTGTGCAGTTCTGGAATCTGCATTATAGGAAGGATGTGATTGCACTAGAGAAAGTGCAGAGGAGATTTACCAGGATATTGCCTGGGCTGGAGAGTTTTGGTTATGAGGAGAGATTGGATATACTGGGGTTATTATCCCTGCAGCAGAGGAGATTGAGGGGGTACATGATTGAGGTGTATAAAATTATGAGGGGTATAGATAGAGTAGACAAGAAGGAACTTTTCCCCTTGGTGGAGGGATCAATAAGCAGGGGGCATAAATTTAAGGTAAGGGGCAGGAGGTTTAGAGGGGATGAGGAAGAATTTTTTCACCCAAAGGGTGGTGAGAATCTGGAACTCACTGCCTGAAAAGGTGGTAAAGCCAGAAACCCTCATAACATTTAAGAAGTATTTGGATGTGCACTTGCGATGCCATGGCATACAAGGCTGTGAGCCTAGTGCTGGAAAATGGGATTAGAATAGTTAGGTACTTGTTTGACTAGCGCAGAATTGATGGGCCGAAGGGCCTTTTCTGTGCTGTAGACCTCTGTGACTCTATGAGAAAATGCTGAGAATACTCAGGTCTGGCAGCATCTGTGGAGAGAAAAACAGAATTATTCAGATTTCTAGCATCTGCAGTGTTTTGTTTTTGTGTCACTACCATGTGAAGTGGTTGAGGTGAGTTGCCTCACTATTTCTGGGTGCTAAGCTCACCCTTCCCTAATATTGACAGACCAGGCAATGTATTATATTGTTTCTTCAAACAGTTTCAATGGCTGAAATTTTTTAGTACTTCACCATAAAGATATCCATAATTTGCAAGACTGGGATTATAATGAAAGTAACTCAATGTGATGAGCCTTAAATCGATTGTTAAGGGAAGATGGTGTCTTACTAACTTAATAGAATTTTTTGAGGAACTAACAAGGAGGATTGATGAGGGTAATGCTATGGATGTTGTCTACATGGATTTCAATAAGGCGTTTGACAAGGTCTCACAAAGGCCTTTGATAAGGTGCCGCACAAAAGATTAATACACAAGATAAGATCACACAGAGTTAGGGGTAATATATTAGCTTGGATAGAGGATTGGCTAACCAACAGAAAGCAGAGAGTCAGGATAAATGGGTCTTTTTCTGGATGGCAAGCTGTAACTAGTGGGGTGCCACAGGGTTCGGTCCTTGGGCCCCAATTATTTACAATCTAAATAAATGACTTGGATTCAGGGATAGAAGGTACTATAGCTAAATTTGCAGATGACACCAAAATAGGTAGGAAAATAAGTTGCAATGAAGAAATAAGAAATTTACAAATGGATATGGACAGGTTAGGTGAATGGGCCAAAACTTGGCTGATGGAGTTTAACGTGGATAAATGTGAGGTTATCCATTTTGGTTGGAAGAATAAAAAGGCGACTTATTATTTAAATGGAGAAAAACTTCAGAATGCTTCAGTGTAGAGGGATCTTGGTGACCTCATGCGTGAATTGCTGAAAGCTAGTATGCAGGTACAGCAGGTAATAAGGAAGGCAAATGGAATTTTGGCATTTATTGCTAAAGGAATAGAGTATAAAAATAGGGAAGTGTTGTTGCAACTGTACAAGGCATTGGTGAGACTGCACCTGGAGTACTGTGCACAGTTTTGGTCCCCTTACTTGAGGAAGGATGTAGTTGCACTGGAGGCGGTTCACAGGAGGTTCACTAGATTGATTCCAGAGAAGCGGGGCTTGTCTTATGAGGAGAGATTAAGCAGTTTAGCCCTATACTCGCTAGAGTTTGGAAGGATGAAAGGAGATCTAATTGAGGTATATAAGATGCTAAAGGGGATAGACAAAGTAAACGTGGAGTACATGCTTCTCCTTCTGGAGCATTCTAGAATGAGAGCTCATAGTTTTAGGCTAAGGGGTGGTAGATTTAGATCAGAGATGAGAAGGAATTACTTTTCTTAAAGGGTCGTGAATCTGTGGAATTCACTACCTCAGAGTGCAGTGGATGCCAGGATGCTGAATAAATTTAAGGAAGAGAGAGACAGATTTTTAATTAGTAATGGGTTGAAAGGTTATGGGGAGAGGGCGGGAAATTGGAGTTGAGGCCAAAATGAGATCAGCATGATCGTAATGAATGGCAGGGCAGGCTCGAGGGGCTGAATTGCCTACTCCTGCTCCTAATTCTTATGTTCTTATGAAAGTGAGATCTCATGTGATACATGGGCAAGTGGCAGGTTGGATCCAAATTTGGCTGAGCGACAGAAAACAAAGGGTAATGGTCAATGGATATTTTTGCAAATGGGAAATGGTTTCCAGTGGTGTTCCACAGGGCTCAGTGTTGGGGACCATGCTATTTGTTGTATACATTAATGATTTAGACTTAAATGTTCCTAGGAGTGCATGTCCAATGGTCCTTGAAGTGGCAGGACAGGTGGACAACATGGTCAAGAAAGCATATGGAATGCTTTCCTTTATTGGGCAAGGTATTGAATTTAAAAGCAGGGATGTAATGATGGAACTGTATAAAACACTGGTTAGGCCACAGCTGGAATTTTGTGTACAGTTCTGGTCACCATGTCACAAGAAGGAGATATTGGTCTGGAGAGAGTGCAGAGGAGATTTACAAGAATGTTGCCGGGGCTTGAAAAAGGAGAGATTGGATAGGCTATGGTTGTTTTCCTTAGAACAGAGGAGGCTAAGGGGTGACCTAATTGAGGTGTACAAAATTTTGAGGGGCCTAGATTGGGTAGACAGGAAAGACTTGTTTCCCCTAGAGGGGTCAATTACCAGGTGGCATAGATTTAAGGTGATTGGTAGAAGGATTAGAGGGGACATGAGGAAAAGCTTTTTCACCCATAGAGCAGTGGGCGTCTGGAATTCACTACCCAAGTGGTGGTTGAGGCTGAAAAGCTCAACTCATTTTAAAGGTACCTGGACCTGCATCTGAAGTGCTGCAACCTGCAAGGCTACAGACCGGGTGCTGGAAAGAGGGATTAAAATGAGCAGCTAGTTTCAATTTACTCTTTCTGGCCAGCACAGACATGATGGACTGAATGGCCTCATTTTATGGTAACTCTTCTATGGTTCTAAAGAGAACAAGGGATACAGGGGTAGTGCGGGAAAATGGCATTGAGGTCGAAGATCAGCCATGATCTAGTTGAATGGTGAGGCAGGCTCGAGGGGCTAAATGGCTTATTCCTGCTCCTATTTCTTACGTTCCACATACTAATGACCCTTTGAGAGAAGAAATTCCTCCTCATCTCCATCTTAAATGAAAGACCCCATATTTTGAAATTGTGCCCCATGGGTCTAGATTCCCCATAAAGGGTAACATCCTCTCAGCATCTACCCTGTCAAGCCCCTCGGAATCTTATATGTTTCAATAAGATTATCTCTCATTCTTTTAAACATCAATGAATATAAGCCCAATCTGCTCAGCCTTTCCTCATAAGACAAACCTCTCATCCCAGGAATCAGTCCAGTGAACTTTCTCTGAACTTCTTCCAATGCTAGTGTGTCCCTCCTTAAGTAAGGTGACCAAAACTGTACACAATACTGTCTCACTAATTGCCTGTACAGTTATAGCAAGACTTCACTGCTTTTATACCCTATCCCACTTGCAGTAAGGGCCAACATTCCATTTGTCTTTCTACTTCCTTGCTATTCCTGCATGCTAACTTTTTGTGATTCATGTATAAGGACACCCAGCTCCTTCTCCACCACAGCAGTCTGCAATCTCTCTCCACTTAAATAATATTCTGCTTTGCTATTTTTCCTACCAAAATGAACAACCTCACATTTTCCCATATTATACCCCATCTGCCAAATTTTTGTCTACTCACTTATCAATATCCCTTTGCAGATATTTTGCATCCTCCTCACAAATTGGTTTCCTACCTATCCACATATCATAGCAAATTTGGCTACAATACAGTCGGTCCCTTCATCCAAGCAATTAATATAGATTGTAAATAATTGAGACCCCACACTGATCCCTGTGGCTCTCCGATAGTTACAGGTTCCATCCTGAAAATAACCCATTATCCCAACTTTCTGTTTCCTGTTAGTCAGCCAATCCTCTATCCATGCTAAGATATCACCCTCAACACTATAAGCTCCTAGCGTGTGTAGATTTTGTAAAGAACACAGACAGCAGCAGAGATTTCTTCAGAAAGAGCACAGAGAGAGGTGGAGTCTTCATTTAAAAAGAACAAGGTGAGCAGGGAAACTTCATTTTAAAAAGAAGGTGGTAGAGCTGCCAGTCTGTGGACCAAATGCATTCTATGAAAAACAGAGTGTGACGTGTGTGATTGGTTCGTGAGTATTTCTTTCATTTATCTTCTGAAACCCAGGTAATTTATTAGTAATTGTAAGGTTTAATTAGTCGTAGTAAGGATTACTAGCAGTAGTAAAGCTTATTAGTATAGTAGAATTTATGAATTATAAATTAATTAAGAAAAACTTAATTAATTAACATATAATAAAGATGGCAGGGCAGATGATACTTTGTGACTACAATATGTGAGAGCTCATGGACACCAATGTGATCCACAGTGACCATGTCTGCGGTAAGTGTCTGCAGCTTGAAGGGTGTGACTGTGAGCGTGGCAAGTAAGGGGATTGAGAAGGTAGAACAGGAGGAGCCTCAGCCCTTGCAATTGTCCAACACGTTCAAGGTTCTTGCAGCATGGATGAAAGCAAGACTGCAAGGTGGATGAGCAAACTGGCCATAGCACTATGAAACAAGGAGCCATTCAAATGGAGGAGTAAATAGGAATGTTGTGGTAGAAGGGGCCAGTGTAGTCAGGGGATAGACAGATCTCTGTAGCCGAGAGCAAGAGTCCAGAAGGCTGTGTTGCCTGCCCGGTACTAGGGTTCAGGACATCTGCTCTGGGCTGGAGAGGAACTTGCAGAGGTAGGGGGGAGAATCCCATTGTTGTGGTCCACTTAGGCGCCAACAACATAGATAGGACTAGGAAAGAGATTCTGCTTAGGGAGTAAGAGCAACCAGGGGCTAAATTAGAAAGCAGGACCTCAAAAGTAACAATCTCTGAATTACTTCCTGGGCTATGAGTGAATTGGCACACAGTAAATAAGATTAGAGAGATGAATGTGTAGCTGAAAGACTGGTGTGGAAGAAATGGCTTCTGATTCATGGGGCACTGACACCAGTACTGGGGAAAGTGGGAGCTGTTGGGACAGGTTTCACCTGAACCATCCTCGGACTTGCATTCTGGCAAATTGTATAACTAGGGCGGTAGAGAGGGCTTTAAACTACATAGTGGGGGAAGGGATCGTGTGAGGGATATGTGGTAAATTACAGGGAAATGACAAGGAAATAGAGAAGGATAGTAATTTGGATAATGATTACTAGAATGCGGCAGGAAGGGACAGAGCATACAAACTTAAGACTGTGCCAGCAGATAAGGCCAGAGATTGCAAAAATTATAAAAAGGCAGAGTTCAAGGCTTTGTATCCAAATGCACACAGCATTTATAACAAAATTAATTAATTGTTAGCACAGATAGAAATAAATATGTATTACCTGATAGCCATTACAAAGACATGGTTGAAAGGTGACCAAAGCTGGGACCTGAATATTGAAGGCTATTTGGCATTGCAGAACAATAGGAAGCTAGGAAAAGATGGTGGGGTAGGTCTGTTAATTAGGGATGATACTCGTACAGAAGTGAGAGATCACCTGAGTTTGAAATATTAAGATGTAGAATCAGTTTGGATAGAGAAATAGGAAAGGAAAGGGGTCACTTGTGCAAGTATTTTTTAGGCCCCTAACAGTAATCACACTATAGGACAGAATATACAGGAAAAAAAAATAAATGGGGTGTGTAAGAAAGGTACTGCAATAATTATGAGCAACTTTAATCTTCATGTAGATTGGGCGGATCAAATTGGTAAAGGTAACCTGGAAAATGAGGTCATATTTGGGACAATTTCTTACAGCAGTACATTCTAGAGCCAACCAGGGAAGACGCTATTCTAGAGCTGGTACTGTGCAATGAGAGAGGATTGATCAATTACCTCATAGGAAAGGAGCCTGTAGGTGACAGTAAGCATAACATGATAGAATTTCACATTCAGTTTGAAGGTGAGAAAGTATGGATAGGTATTTTAAACCTAAATAAAGGTAATTAAAAGGATATGAAGGCAGAGTTGGCTAAAGTGAACTGGGAAACTAGATTGTTAATAGTATGTTACTTACGTTGTTTACATTGTTAAGATACACTGGTGAACATGGTTTATTTAAGTACTTTGATCAATATAAACAAGGGACAGCTGGGATGCTGGGTGTTGGTGAAGATGTATGAGACTGAACAAAGTCAATAAACTCTGTTGGTAAAGAAAAGCTCTGTGTCTTAGTTTTGTCTTCACGAACTAGCTTGCATTCTGTTATCATTGGTAGCACAGAATGATTGATCTAAAGCTGAAGATTGGAAACTAAGGGGAGGATTTTCCGTTCCTTTGGCGGGCGCAGCAGGCGGGCCCAGGAGCAGCCGGGAAAAGGTCCGCCACCCATGATCAGCCCCTGACCTCAAGTTCATGTTGGTTGGCCAATTAATGGGCAGCCAGCATGGCAGACGCACTGAAACACTGGGCGCTGCCGGGGTGGGGGCAGGAGGAGGGTGAGCACAGAGGTCTGCACATGTGCGGGGGAGCACAGAGCTGCCTCAGGGAGCTGAAGAATTGTACAAAGAAAAATAAAGATTTTAGACATGATATAAACATGTCCCCGCATGTGACTCAGTCACATGAAGAGGGACATGTTTACAATGAAGTTGAAATTTTTTTTTTGGTTTTTTTATTTACCGTTGGAAACCTCATCCTTTGTAAAAAATGCAAAGGCCATCTGGCCTATTCACCTGTCCGCCAACCAAACAGTTGAACAGGCAGCGAAAAATACAAATTAATTACTTGCTTAAGGGCCTTAATACGCCTCTTAATTGTCGGTGGGTGTGCTGCCGACTCTCGCACACACCCGCCAACCAAAAGGTTGCAAGATTGCGTAATGATGTCGGGACGCTCGCCCCACGTCATCGCGTGTGATTTTACACCCGACCGGGTCGGGTGCGCACCTGCCTGCGGGACGTAAAATCCTGCCCTAAGATTTATTTTCAGACAGAATGTGTAATTGGAGTTACTTAGAGAATAATGGCTGAAACCAAGTGTAAAATATCAGTGTGTGATATTCCATCGTTGTTCTGTAAAGCTTAATCTTATGATCAATGGAAGGATCAAGTGGATATGTGAACATAGGTTACATCCTTACCAAAGAAAAAATATATTACCAAAGTATGGCCTTGGCGCTTTCACTTCCCATTAGAAGCTGGATCAGGTGCAATATTTTTTCAGAGCTGTGGGCTTATCAATTTGACACTGAGGGAAAAATTTGGAGAAGTTCCTAAAATTTATTGACAAAATTTATAAGAAAGATGGTCTAATAAATGCATATGAGGCATGGTCAGACTTTGATAAATTTAGAAGGATGGATGGTTATTCCATAGAAGAATATATAATCAAATTTAACATATTATATACAAGATTGCAGAAATTCGATTTGGAAATCCTAATTCAGTGCTAGCTTTCAAATTGTAGCATTGTGCTAAAGTATCGAACATGGCTAGGGTCCTGGTCTTGACTGGAGTTAGATTCTCAGAAAGAGGTATACTTTTGGAATTGATGTCTGAAGCTTTAAAAAATTACAGGGTAAACATTCTTTTCCAGCTCCTTTCATGGCACCAATAGAACATTCAGCGGTAACACAAAAGATGGAGCATTCGATGCTGACAGCATTTCTTGACCTTTTAGATATGGACACAAGCATCAATATGAAAGAAGAACCACAAAGAAAAGAAATGAGGATAGAGAACCTTTTAGTAGCTCCAACAAACGACAAGAATTGGGTAACTATGGCAGGAGAATAAACCCCAGGCTTCAAGGTGATTTAGACAGGTTGAGTGAGTGGGCAAATACATGGCAGATGTAGTATAATGTGGATAAGTATGAAGTTATCCACTTTGGCAGGAAAAACAGAATGGCAGAGTATTATCTAAATAGTGATAGATTGAGAAATGTTGATGTACAAAGAGACCTTCGTATCCTTGTACACCAATCACTGAAAGCAAGCATGCAAGTGCAGCAAGTGGTTAAGAAGGCAAATAGTATGTTGGCCTTCATTGCAAGAGGACTTGAGTACAGGAGCAAAGGTGTCTTACTGCAGTTGCACAGGGCCTTGGTGAGACCACAATTGGAGTATTGTGTGCAGTTTTGGTCTCCGTGCTTAAGAAAGGATATACTTGCCATAGAAGGAATGCAGCGAAGGTTCGACAGACTAATTCCTGGGATGGCAGGCTTGTTGTATGAGGAGAGATTGGGCCAACTAGGTCTGTAATCACTGGAGTTTAGAAGAATGAGAGGAAATCTCATTGAAACATGTAAAATTCTGATAGGGATGAACAGACTGGATGCAGGCATGATATTTCCTCTGGCAGGGGGGTCTAGAACAAGGGGATACGGGGTAAACCATTTAGGACTGAGATGAGGAGAAACTTCTTCACTCAGAGGGTGGGTGAACCTATGAAATTCTCTACCACAGAAGGCTGAGGAGGGCAGGTCACTGAATATATTTAATAAGGAAATAAATAGATAGATTTCTGGACTCTAAAGACATCAAGGGGTATGGGGAAAGCGCAGGAGTACAGCATTGAGATAGAGGATCAGCCATGATCATACTGAATGGCAGAGCAGGGCCAAATGACCTACTCCTGTTCCTAATTTTTATGTTTCTATAAATAACCGGGGAACAGTAAACAGTGTTTCAGATGTGACTTGAAATATCATTATCCGAGGAATTGTCTGAAACGGAATAACAAGGTTTTTGAAATGACACATGACAAGGAAGAATCAGAAGGGGAAGATGATGATACTCATTAATTAGAAGGAATTGTACTGGTCACCAGAAGCTTTAGTTCAGTAATGGGCATTCTAGTATTGGACTCAATCAATTGTACTGTGTAAGACAGTGGGTGCATGTCCACAGTATTTGGAGTGGATTAGTTAAAGTGTTACCTGGATTCTCTAAATAGTAAAGACCGAAGTAAGGTTAAGGAATATGAAAGTTCTACTTAATTCATGTTCGGGGACAATAACACGATAAAAGTCACTAAAGGACAGGGGTGCTTCCATGCAAAATAGCTGGGTAAACCATTTTATCAGCACAGATGTAATATCCAGTGAAATACCCTTACTGTTGAGTAAGCTGCCTATGGGCAGGATTCTTCGCTGAGTAAGCAGGCGTTCACCTGACCTGCTTGAGCGTAAAATGACACGCAATGATGTTGGGACACTCCCCCGACGTCATCGCACACTCACACAATATTTCGGTCGGCAGGCACGCGCGCAAGTCGGCAGCGCACCCACTGACAATTAAAAGGCCATTAAAGATTTAATTAAATGTTATTTTTCACTGCCCATCCAACCTTATTGTTGACAGGCAGGCAAAAAGGCCAAGCGGCCTTTGCACTTTTTAGGAAACCTCATCCAAGGGCAAAGGTTTCCAACAGCAATTAAAAATAAAATATAAATTTTAACATTTCATTAAGAACATGTCCTTGCTCATGTGACAGAGACACATGAGGGGACATGTTTTTTTAACACCTTAAAAGTCTTTATTTTTTATTTCCAAAATTGTTCACCTCCCTGAGGCAGCTCTGTGCCTCAGAGAGCTTTTCCAGTGCACACCTGCAAGCATGCATGAAGTTCGCACTCGCCCTCCTTCCCCCTCACCCACCCACAGGCAGCGCTGAAGCACGCACTTCACTCTAGGCAAGCCTTAATTGGCCCGCCAGCGTGAAATCGCGATCCAGTCCCAATCGCGGGCGGTGGTCAGCTTCCCGAACACTCCGTCTGCCCAGCTGAGCCTGTCCAACAAGGGGAAAATCCTGGCCTGTGAAAAACGGTCAAATGAAATTAGATATGGAACATAACAAGGAAATTGTTTTTGGGAAATCTGAAGATTTACAATTTACACAATCGGACATTATTGTATCCCCTAAACAGGACCTAACATTTCTAATCACGATGTTAAAGAAGTGTTGATGACATCAGGGGGTCGGAGTTTATTGGAAAAAAGGCAAATTGTTTTAAAACTATATCGGCAGTGTCCCCATCCATCTTGTCATAGGTTTAAAAATTCTATTAAAGGACGCAGATGGATGATGAATATATTAAACTTATAGAAGTGATTAGTGAGAAATGCAATGTATGGAAAAAATATGAGGACACCATCACGGTCCATAGTAAGTCTCTCATTAGCAAGAGACTTTAATGAAATTGTAGCAATGGGCTTGAAGGTATGGCATAAGGACAAAAACATTTTTCTTTTACAATTTATAGACATGGCAACTGGATTCAGTCAACAGTTATGTATAGTAAAGCCAAAAAAAAAATTGTCGACAAGATAATAGAAAAATGAATAGGAACTGGACTGTGAGCACTAGCTAAATTCCTAACTGACAAGAGTATTGCCAACTATGAATTTAAAAGTATTTGTGAAAATATGAATACCATAGTAATGAACACAACAGTGGAAAGTCCCATTGGTAATAGTGTTTGTGAAAGAAATCGCACAGTAATTGGTGAGAAGCTTCACAAAATCTTAGCTGACCAACTGAGCTGTAAACTGACATCTGCCCTGGTGTAGGCAGCCCATGTGAAGAATTCACTTCAAACACTCAAGGGCTGTAGTTCCTATCAATTAATTTATGGGAGAAATCCAAAAATACCTTTGGTGTTGTGGGATCATTCCTCTGGCATTGGAAGGGAGTACAGTTAGTTCAATTTTTTTTCTGAGCACTTGAATGCCCTGCAGGCAAAGAGAAGTGCATTTACCAAGATTGAAGTTTCAGAAAAAATTGTATGAGCCTTGTGGCACCGCATAAGGCCATCAGAAACAAATTTTAATTCAGGGAACATGGTATATTACAAAAGAGAAGGGCAGAAAGAGTGGAAAGATCTGGGTAAGATTATAGGCAGTGATGGAAAACAGTAATTTTATAACATGACAATCAAACTGTTAGGGTACATTCCTCCAGGCTAATTGGCACTGATTACACATTTACAGAATCTGAACAGGTAATAGAAAGTGAAGGGCACCACACACATATATTGGACAATTATGAGCAGCAGATTTTGGCAGATAAAGGGCTGAATGAATACGAACAAAGTGATACTGAAGCACAGGATAAGACTATTTATTCCAAAGGACAACTACCCAAAGTTGGCACTAGAGTAACATGTAAGTCAGTAGGGGCCAGTGAATAGCGGGATGCCACCATTATAGGGAGAGCAGGAAAAGCCACTGGCAAATACGAGGATTGACTGAGTGTGCAAGATGAGGATTAGAAGGTAAGACCCATGGATTTGCAAAATGAAGTAACGATGTGGAAGGCCAGAAAATATAGTGTGAGTTCTGACCATATCAACAAAATGCAAAACAAAAAATAAAAAATAGCTGGAAAAACTCAGCAGGTCTAGCAGCATCGGTGGAGAAGAATACAGTTGACGTTTCGAGTCCTCATGACCCTTCAACAGAACTAAGTAAAAATAGGAGAGGGGTGAAATATAAGCTGGTTTAAGGGTGGGGGAGGGAGAAGGGGGGGGTGGTTGTTGGGACAAGCAAGCAGTGATAGGAGGAGATAACCAAAAGATGTCACAGACAAAAGAACAAAGAGGTGTTGAAGGTGGTGATATTATCTAAACGAATGTGCTAATTAAGAATGGATAGCAGGACAAGCAAGGTACAGATAGCTCTAGTGGGGGTGGGGTGAAATAAGTCTAAAAGGGCATAAAAGATATAGATTTAAAAATAATGAAAATAGGTGGGAAAAGAAAAATCTATATAAATTCTTGGAAAAAAATTAAAAGGAGGGGGAAGAAACAGAAAGGGAGTGGGGATGGAGGAGGGAGTTCAAGATCTAAAATTGTTGAACTCAATATTCAGTCCGGAAGGCTGTAAAGTGCCTAGTCAGAAGATGAGGTGCTGTTCCTCCAGTTTGCATTGAGCTTCACTGGAACAATGCAGCAAGCCAAGGACAGCCATGTGGGCAAGAGAGCAGGGTGGAATGTTAAAATGGCAAGCGACAGGAAGGTCTGGGTGATGCTTGCAGACAGACCGAAGGTGTTCTGCAAATCGGTCACCCAGTCTGCATTTGGTCTCTCCAATGTAGAGGAAACCGCATTGGGAGCAACGAATGCAGTAGACTAAGTTGAAGGAAGTGCAAGTGAAATGCTGCTTCACTTGAAAGGAGTGTTTGGGCTCGTGGATGGTGAGGAAAAAGTAAGTGAAGGGGCAGGTGATGCATATCTTACATTCGCATGGGGAGGTGCTGTAGGAGGGGGTTGAGGAGTAGGGGGTGATGGAGGAGTGGACCAGGGTGTCACGGAGGGAACGATCCCTATGGAATGCCACTGGGGGGATGAAGGGAAGATGTGTTTGGTGGTGGCATCATACTGGAGTTGGCGGAAATGCTGGAGGATGATCCTTTGAATGCAGAGGCTGGTGGGGTGATAAGTGAGGACAAGGGGGACCCTATCATGTTTCTGGGAGGGAGGAGAAGGCGTGAAGGCAGATGCGTGGGAGATGGGCTGGACACAGTTGAGGGACCTGTCAACTACCGTGGGTGGAAAACCTTGTTAAGGAAGAGGGAGGACATGTCAGAGGAACTGTTTTTGAAGGTAGCATCATCAGAACAGATGCGACAGAGGCGAAGGAACTGAGAGAATGGGATGGAGTCCTTACAGGAAGCGGGGTCTGAGGAGCTGTAGTTAAGGTAGCTGTGGGAGTCGGTTGGCTTGTAATGGATATTGATGGACAGTCTATCACCAGAAATTGGGACAGAGAAGTCAAGGAAGGGAAGGGAAGTGTCAGAGATGGACCATGTGAAAATGATGGAGGGGTGGAGATTGGAAGCAAAATTAATAAATTTTTCCAGGTCCCGACGAGAGCATGAAGCAGCACCGAAGTAATCATCGATGTACTGGAGAAAGAGTTGTGGGAGGGGGCCGGAGTAGGACTGGAACAAGGAATGTTCCACATCCCCCATAAAGAGACTTTTTGTTTTGGATTTCCAGCACCCGCAGTTTTTTGTTTTTATCACCAAAATGCATGCCATTCCTAATGATGGGTCCAAAAAAGTGCTGAAAAAGTGCCCAGTCTACCTCAGATTACTCTGGAAGGGCAAGGTATCTCAAAAATTTAAGCAACAGGTGAAGCTAGCTGTTTCATGCTGCTGCTATGCAGTAGCAACACAAGTGGTATTTACCACTAACAGGATGTTGCCGCCAAGCCAAAAAGATGTTCTGCCTATCACATAAATGAGTAATGTGGTATAGGAATTTCAGTGCCAATGTAATGCTAGGTATGTGGGCCATATGTCCCAAAGATTGGTGGATCGTATCAAGCAGCATGACCCTTCAGCTGTTCGCAATGGGCAAGGTACAGACCATACCCAACCAGCTTGTGCTTGCAAAACTCAAAACACAGTGTCCAACATTAGATGTGATTCCGCAATTGAACAACATTTGCTAAATAATCCTTAGTGTGTTAAGAATTACACTGACAACCAATTTAAGATTGTCAGTTGGGCTCACAGTGTGGTGCATTGTGTGCACTGGAAACTACATATATTAATACACAGGGCCCTGTTCTTTGCAGACAGAAAGAACATGTACGTAACCTAACGTCTTCATCCCTGGAACCATTCTTGTAAATCTTTTCTGGACTCTCTCTAAAGCTTTCACATCCTTCTAAAATGTGGCGCCCAGAATTGGACACAATACTCTGCTGAAGCAAAACCAGTGTTTTGTGAAGGTTAATCATAACTTCATTTTTGTACTCTATCCCACTATTTATAAAGGCCTGGATCCTGTATGGTTTATTAACCTCCCCCCTGCCCTTCAATGATTTGGGTACATATATCCCTTTGGGTACAAGAATCCCTCTCCTCCAGTGACCCCTTTATAATTGTAACCTTTCTGTTATAGCTCTCCTCATCCTTCCCAGGAAAGTGAATCACTTCACACTTCTCTACATTAAATATCCATCACATGTTCAGCTATTCCACCAGTTTATGTCCTCCAGAAGTCTATCACTATTCTCCTCACAGTTCACAATACTTCCAGGTTTTGTGGCATCTAGAAATTTTGAAATTGTGCCCCACACATCCATGTCGAGGTCTTTACTATGGCATAAATAATAAAAAACAGAAAATACTGGAAATACTCAGCAGATCTGGCAGCATCTATGGAAAGAGAAACAGAGTTTCAAGTCGATGACCTTTCATCAGAATTGAGTTCTGCTGAGTATTTCCAGTGGCTTCAGTTTTTGATTTCAGATCTCCAGCATCTGCAGTAATTTGCATTTGTCATTAATATAGCAGCTATGACCTTTTATAAATTACTATTCTTCATCTAGCCTTCAGAGGGTGTCTCCTTTGTGAGGCATCCCCTCTCTTTCTCTCTTCCTACAGATACTGGCTGCTCTCAGCTCGGACAGTGAGGTTTCTGGAGGGCTTCTTATTGGGTCTCCGCTATAGGAGCCCACTCACCATACTTAATTGGGTGGAAAATGTTCCTCTTCACCATTAATTTACCAATCCAGCAAAAATCAATGTTGGGTGACTGCTCCCGACATAGTGTATTTGACCCCAATATTGGAGCCCTGGCTCAAAATCAAAAATGCTGCCCAGGGTCTTTCATCATGCCCTAGATTTTAGGAGAATTATTGTCCTGTTTCAAGCTCTTGATTTCAAGCTCTCTATCAAAACCATCACTCATGTGGAGGTTTTCAGACAAAGTCAGCAATATTCAAGAACTGTTTTGTTGAACATTTCCCCATATAATCATAAATAAATTACTGAATTCCAATTCGTTGTAATAAGGCACTATATAAATCCAAATATATATTATTTCATACATTGGGTTGCAATTCTGTCCTGGTACATTTTCATGGATTGATTAAGATAAAAATTGCAAAAAGTCATGTAAATCATAGTTAAAATCATGAAAATTACATTAATATTCTGTGGTACCCAAAATATACCTTTATTTTATTTATTCACTCTGTTTCTGTCTCTATTTTGCTTTTCTCTCCTCCCTTTTCATTTTTTACAAATATTAAGTTTAGGACATAGAGTTCAAAAGTAAGGCGATAATGATACACCTCCAGTTTGGCTTTAATTGGGGTATTGTGTCCAGCTCTGGGCTCCACACTCTAGGAAGGATGTGAATGCATGAGAGCAGGTGCAAAAGATTTACAAGAATGAACTGAAGGACAAAATGAGGAAAAACATTTTAATGCAACGAGTGGTTCAGATCTGAAATGCACTGCCAGAGATACTGGTGGAGGCAGATTCAAATCATGGCTTTCAAAAGGGAATTGGATAATTATAGAACATAAGAAATAGGAGCAGAAGTAGGCCATTTGGCCCCTCGAGCCTGCTCTGCCATTCAAAAAAATCACAGCTGATCTGATTGTGGCCTTAACTCCACTTTCCTGCCAGCTCCCCCCTAACTCTTGCAGACAAAAATCTCCCTAACTCAGCCTTGATTATATATTCTCTAGGGTAGAGAATTCTAGAGATTAACTACCCTTTGAGGGATAAAATTTTTCCTCGCCTCTGTCTTAAATGGGAGATCCTTTATTCTGAAACTATGCCCTTAGTTCTTGATTCCCACAAAAGGTGAAACATTAGCTTAGCATCTGTCAAGCCCCCTCACATAAGTTTCGATAAGATCACCTCTCATGCCGCTAAACTCCGAAGAGTATAAGCCCAACGTGCTCAACTTTTTCTTATAAGAGAACCCCTTCATCCCAGGGATCAACCTAGTGAATCTTCTCTGAGTTGGCTGCAATGCAAGCATTGTCTTCCTTAAATAAGGAGACCAAAACTGTTCGTATTACTGTGGTCTTATCAACACCCTGTACAGTCATAAGAAGGCTTCCCTACTTTGATACTCCATCCCCCTTGCAATAAAGACCAACATTCCATTTGACTCCCTAATTACTTGCTGTCCCTGCATGCTAACTTCTTATGATTCATGTACAAGGTCACCCAATGCCTCTGTACCGCATTCTGCATTCTCTCTCCATTTAAATAATATTTTGCTTTTCCATACTTCCTACTAAAGTGGATAACCTCATATTTCCTACATTATAGTCCATCTGCCAAATTTTTGCCCACTCACCCAACCTATCTCTATTCCTTTGCAGACTCTTTTATGGAGTTTTATTCTCACTCTGAAGCAGGCTGGAAGGCAGTGGTTGGGCTGGGGGGGGCGGGGGGGGGGGGGGTGCAGAGAGGTGCATAAAATTGTTGTGATTACCTAGTTCACAATTCATATGTTTTATAATATAACTTTTAGTTTTGGGATTAAAATTTTAACTGTTGAAAATGAGGTATCTGGTTGAGAAGCTTGTAAAAGCAACCCTGAAATAAATGCAATTCAAACAAGTTTGGAGTTTATTACATTTAAAAGATTGGGGTCATGTTAATTTATGAGATTGACAGCTAGAAATGTAAGATTTTAAACAGCAGGTGGGCTTACTTACCTAAAGATCTGGAAACATGACCTTTGTCGTATTTCCTGTAATGGATAAGTTATTAATGTGAGTTCCCAGAATTAAGGAAAGCTTTGGAATTAAAAGGCAGTTAATTTTCATTTTTATCTGGGAACAGGCAGTGTATGTCACATTGTCATGGAGATGGGTGGAGTTTAATAAGTTTCTTTGTTTTGAATTTATATTTGCGAATTCAGTTAGGACATAGCCAGCAGGCAAGGCTGGTTGATGTTTGGAAAGCAGCTAAAGGTTTGTAGCTTGTAGCTCCTTGGAAGTTGAAAGATTAAGCCAGACTTACACCTGAAGTAGAGTAGATGTTAGATCTATCATCCAGGACGCAGCCTGCAAGTGGAGCTGGTATTCAAGTATAAGACAAAGTTGAAAAGGGGAAAAATGATTGTAAAATTTAAAGCTCAATAAAAGGCAGTTAACTTGGTTACTTTTGGAGTTCTGGAAGTAATGAGCTTGGTTGCAGTGTGAAACCACAGCAGCAGACTAATGGAAAACAAGGGTATTTTTCTGATGTTTTACACCACTGTGCAAGAGTTGCAGGGAGGCCCATGCTGGAGCTGTAGAATCCAGAGTTGTGAGGTTGGTAAAAGACATTGGAAGATCGCTTAGCCAAAAGCTAATGGAAGGCTCCCCATGAGATCTTGTACTTTGGTGAATGGTTGGAACACAGAGGAGAAACCAGAGTCAATTCTGGTGATCAGTGATATGCCTTTTGGGTTGTTCCCAGGAAAAGTGAATGAATCTTAAAGATTTTGTAAGATAAGGGTACACTGGAGGGAAAATAAAAACTGGAACTGAGTTTATAGCATACATCATCGTAAGCTATAGTGTTAAATTAATAGGGATTGCTTCATTTAATTCTTTTTGATATACAATAAGGTGTGTTTTGCTTTAAAAATGTGAAATCTTGTGGCATGCTTCTGTCAGTTAATTGCTGGGTGTTCGGATTTCTTCATTAAACAGTGATGATCCCTAACAGGATCATAGCATAATTGGACAGGAAGGTGCGGTATGGTGACCCTGTCGCCTTCCTGACTCCACCCTGATTAAGTCACAGCCTTCCTGCTTGGAAGCCAGTTGAGGTCCTTAAGTATTTAACCAGCAGCAGGCAGGGGCCATGCCATGTCAGCAATCCTCCAGGCATGCCTGTGGTCTGGTTACGAGTGGTGGGAATGGGGGATGGGGTCCAACAAAAAACATAGACATGGGCCCCCCACAGGTGAAGACTCCAGCCTGGCCTAAATACTGACTCCCCTTTCCCTGGTGTCACCGGGGAATGAAGCTGCCCCACCTACCTTATTCCTGTGGTTCTATTGCCGATTCTGCAGCCTGGGCCTGCTGTGTTCTTCCTAGCAAAATAAATTTCTTAACACTTTCTCTGCATTAAATATCATCTGCCACTTGTCTGCCCATTCCGCCTCCTAGTCTATGTCCTTTTGAAGCTCTACACTATCCTCCTCATTGTTCACAGTGCTTCCAAGTTTTGTATCCTGACTTAAGCGACTAAAATCTGTGAAATATCCAGGATCTGATGGTCAACATCCTAGCGTTCTAAAAGAGGTGGCTGCAGAGCTGAGAGATTTGCTGGTTATGATTTTGCAAAATTCCCTAGATTTTGGAATGGTCCCAGTGGATTGGAAGTTAGTATATGTGACTCCACTTTCAAGAAAGGAGGGAGAGATAAAACAGGGAACTACAGGCCACTTAGCCTAACATGAGTCATTGATAAATTATTGGTATCACTTATTAAGAAAGTCTGAACGATGCATTTAGAAGGTTATAACATTATCTGACAAAGTCAATATGGTTTTACTAAAGGAAAATCATGTTTGACAAATTTATTCGAGTTTTTTGAGGATGGATTTAGTAGGGTAGATAAAAGGGAACCAGTAGATGTAGCATACTTTGATTTCCAAAAGGCAGTCTATAAGGTGCCCATAAAAGATAAGGGCTTATGGAGTTGGAGTTAATACATTAGCTTGGATAGAAAATTGGTGAACAGATGGGAAGCAAAGAGTAGGGATAAAAGGGTAATTTTCAAGCCTGCAATTAGACTATTAGAGTATCACAAGGATTAGTGCTAGGGCCTCAGCGATTTACAGTCTATATTAATGACTTAGATGAAGAGACTGAGCATAATGTATCTAAGTTCGGTGATGATACAAAGCTAATTGGGAATGTAAGCTGTGAGGAGGACATTAAGAGGCTGCAAAGAGATATAGATAGGTTATGTGAGAGGGGAACAAGATGAAATGTGGAGTACATTGTGGAGTACGCTCCTGATTTGTGCCTCATAGACAATGGACACATTTTGGGGAGTCAGGAGGTGAGTAACTCGCTGTAGGATTCCTAGCTTCTGATCTGCTCTTGTAGCCACAGTATTTATATGGCTAGCCCAGTTCAGTTTCTGGTTAATGGTAACCCCCAGGATGTTGATAGTGGAAGATTCAGTGATAGTAATACCATTGAATGTCAAGGGCCAATGGTTAGATTCTCTCTTGTTGGAGATGGTCATTGCCTGGCACTTGTGTGGCATAAATGCTACTTGCCGCTTGTCAGGCCAAGCCTGGATGTTGTCCAGGTCTTGCTGCATTTGAACATGGACTGCTTCAGTATCTGCGAAGTTGCAAATGGTGCTGAACATTGTGCAATCATCAGTGAACATCCCCACTTCTGACCTTATGATAGAAGGAAGGTCATTGATGCAGCAGCTGAAGATGATTGGGCCTTGGACACTACCCTGAGGAACTCCTGCAGTGATGTCCTGGAACTGAGATGATTGATGTCCAACACCACAATCATCTTCCTTTGTGCCAGGTATGACTCCAAACAGTGGAGAGTTTTTCCCTGATTCACATTGACTCCAGTTTTGCTAGGACTCCTTGATGCCACACTCAGTCAAATGCTGCCTTGATGTCACGGGCAGTCACTCTCACCTCATCTCTGAAATTCAGCTCTTTTGTCCATTTTTGAAGCAAAGCTGTAATGAGGTCAGGAGCTGACTGACCCTGGCGGAACCCACATTCAACGTCAGTGAGCGGGTTATTGTTAAGCAAATGCTGCTTGATAGCACTGTTGATGACCCTTTCCATCACTTTACTGATTGAGAGTAGACTGATGGGGCAGGTTGGATTGGTCCTGTTTTTTGTGTACAGGGCATACCTGGACAATTTTCCACATAGCAGGATAGATGTCAATGTTTTAGCTATACTGAAATAGCTTGGCTAGGGGTGCGGTAAGTTCTGGAGCACAAGTCTTCATTACTATTGCTGGAATTTTGTCAGGGCCCATAGCCTTTGCAGTATCCAGTGCCTTCAGCCCTTTCTTGATATCATGTGGAGTAAATCAAATTGGCTGAAGACTGGCATCTGTGATAGTAAGGACTTCCGGAGGAGGCCAAGATGAATCATCCACTCAGCTGAAGATTGTTGCAAATGTTTCAGCCTTTTATTTTGCACTGATGTGCTGGGCTCCCCTATCACTGAGGATGGAGATGTTTATGGTGCCTTCTCCTCCAGTGAGTTGTTTAATTGTCCACCATCATTCATGACTGGATGTGGCAGGATTGCAAAGCTTAGATCTGATCCGTTGGTTGTGGAATTGCTTAGCTCTGTCTATCGCTTGCTATTTATGCTGTTTGGCACACATTATCCTGTGTTGGAGCTTTTTCAGATTGACACCTCATCTTTAGGTATGCCTGGTGCTGCTTCTGCCATGCCTTCCTGCACTCTCACTGAACCAGTGTTGATCCCCTGGCTTGGTGGTAATGGTCAAGTGGGGGATATGCTGGGCCATGTGGTTTAGATTGTGGTTGAGTATAACTCTGCTGCTGCTGATGGCCCACAGTGCCTCATAGTTGCCCAGTCTTGGGTTGCTAGATCTGTTCGAAATCTATCCCATTTAGCACAGTGGTAGTGCCACTCAACAGGATTGAGGATCCTCAATGTGAAGGCAGGACTTTGTCTCCAAAAGGATTGTGCAGCGGTGACTCCTACTGATACTATCATGGACAGATGCATCCGCGGCAAGCAGGTTGGTGAGGATGAGGTCAAGTATGTTTTTCCATCTTGTTGGTTCCCTCACCACCTGCCACAGACCCAGTCTAGCAGCTATGTCCTTTAGGACTTGGCCAGCTCGGACTATAGTGGTGCTACTAAGATAGTCACTGAGAAGTTGTTCTCCCTGCCTGGGAAACCTAGAATACACGGGCATGCTCTCTGGTCCCCTATCCTATCATTTAGGACTGAAATGATGAGAAATTTCTTCACTCAGAGGATTGTGAATCTTGAGAACTCTCTGCCCCAGAAAGTTGCGGATGCTCCATTGATGAATACATTTAAGGCATTGATAGAGAGATTTTTGGGCTCTCAGGGAATCGAGGTGTATGGAGAACAGGTGGGAAGGTGGAGTTAAGTCTGATGATCAACCATGATAGTGTTGAATGACGGAGCAGGCTCAAGGGGCTGTACAGTCTCAAGCTCTTATTTCTCATATTCCTATAGTTAAACATCCCAAGGCATTTCCCAGGAGTATTATCAAACAAATTTTATTGAATGGACCAGGTGAGTGCAGTGCCACCCTGCTGGACAAAGGTGGATAGATGTTGGAGGAGAACGGTGTGGTGTCAAGATCTGCAGCCAGGTTGAGAAAGCCAAGGGATAGTTTATCTTTGTCACAGTCTCATAGGATGCCATTTATGACTCTGATTAAAGCCATTTCAGTACTCTGGCGGGGCAGAAACCTGATTGGAGGCATTGAAATATGGAGTGCCAGAACAGAACTTTGCGCTGAATGAGCAGGTCCCAAGGACAGAAGCAGAGGTATCGTCCACTCCTGCTGAATCCTGACTTCAATCTTGTGCTGGACAACCAATTAATGCCAGTACTGAATTGGCTCAAATCAGAACTGCCCCATTCAGATTTTGGACTCATTAACGTACATTTATCTTATTAGGAGAAAAGGATGCACAGCACCCTTGAACGCTCATTGACAGGTGGTGGAGGCCCAATCTTGCAATGCTAGTCCAATTGGAAGAGCTGACTAGCCAACAGGGGGCTAGATCAAATGTCAGAGGACAGGAGGGGTGAGAGTGATGGTAACCCACTTTCAGCAATGGTGGTGTAGGAATTTGATGGGCATAGGGCATAGGGGAGGGGATGGCTGGTCATGGTGTGTGGTCATGTCTGTAACCAAAGAACATAAGAAATCAATTAGGTGATGCAGCTGTTACACAGTCTCCCTCCTTACTGTTGGTGTGCAATCACCACTCTTTTTTAAAAATCCATCAGGTCACTCCTTGTCCTGACCATTCAACGATTCTGAGGGTCTGCCATTGATGTCTGAGGAGGTGCAGCAGACCTCAGAAGATGCACTGTCCCATCCTTGCCCCACACCTTGCACCACCTCAGATTCTCTCATCTCGGTGGGATTGCATGCATCTGTCTAGGGTGTAGCATCAACTGGGTGGAGCATTGCACAACTGCCAGACCATCTGCCGAGACCGTGATTTCCCAAGACTCCTGACGCGGGGAGGAACATGGGAGATCAGGAAGATACTGAGCCCCATGCAGATTACAATCCACTGGATTCCATCAGGCAATAAATGCCGGATTGCCGGGGAGGCCCATGGAGATCTGGTGGCTATTCAGGAGGGTATGAGTGCCCTGCAACAGTTAGTGGAGGAGTCTATTCAGGTCAGGAGCACTGCGATCACCCTCTTGGCTGAACGTGTGACATTCTCCATCGAGAGATTAATGACTCTCACACACCCAGCAATTCAATCAAGGGTTTCTGGGTATGTGTTCAGGCCACCATCAATGAGTCCAGCAAGATAATGCCAGTGTGAGAGATGGACCAGGGCACCTAGAGTCCCAGCCAGGTTCCAGTTCAACTACGGTGAGCAGGGAGGTCCAAGCAAACCTCATGTTAGCAGACGAGTAGCTGCTCTCTGCATCTGAGGACTCCACTCCATGAGCTCCTGATGGTGACAGCAGCTCCTCTGCCCCACTGCCAGCTGCCAGTGACACTAGCACCTCAGGATGCCGTTGCAACAGAGAAGGCATCTGTCACTGTGCAGGAGTCTCTCACACATTCTGGGCCCTCATGACCTCAGGTAACCAGAGGATGCCTGCCAAAGTCATCCTGGATAAGGGGGCATCAGAATCAGCAGCCTTCCTCCAGTGCAGCTGATAGCAATGGGGAAGCACCATGGTGCAGCACTCGGGGAGGGAAAAATGAGGATAAAACTTTAAACACAGAAGACCCTACATGGGTGATATATAGATGTGTACCTTTAGTGTCATGTTGTTCAAATGCACTTCATTAAATTGCTGTTTTCTAATAGATGTTTGTGTGGTGTTTATGAGTGGGATGAAAACTATAGGACTTGGGTATCTGAGGCCCAGAAAGAACTTGAGACAGATGGTGAAGAGACCCCAGGTGTGATGAGGGGCTTCTGAGATGCCAGTCAAGACTCTTGATGTGGCTCCTTAGTGATGTTTCAGGAGGCTTGAGGCACATTACTGGAAATGTCTCAAATTCGGGGCATCCCATGTCTCCCAGCCACCAAGAACTTGCTGCCCTGCCTGCTCTTCCACATGACAGTGGTCCCTCAAGGTCCTCATCTGAATACCTCTTGGACTCCTCCTCTGATGTCTTATAGCATCCCTCCAAGTCCTCTACCTCCATCTCCTCACCCTGGGAATGAGCAAGATTGTGCAGAGCACAGCAGCTGACGACTATCAATGATCTATTGTGGAGAGGCTGCAGTCCCAGAACCTCATTTTCAGTTGACCAATGGTCCTTTTGATTGTGGCCCCTGTGGAGACATGACTGGCACTATACCTCTCCTTATGGATGTCTGACAGGCGTCATCAGCCACCTCTCCAATGGATACCCTTTTATCACCCACCAACCAACCATTCAATCATGCAGGGCTTGAAAAGCCATGGCAGCTACGAGTGCTGTAGAATGTAAGCATCGTGGCGACTCCCAGGCTACTGTGCACAAACGTGTAGAATCCGCTGCTGGTGATTGCAGACAAACTGGAAGTTCAGCAAGGGAAACTCCTTACGATTAACAAAAACCCCTGGCTGGCCTGCAGCTGCCTTGATTGCCACATGGATACACTAAATGGCACCCTGTATCTTTGGGAAACCTGCGATTGTCCCAAAGCTTCTCTCTCTTTCCACTTGGCTCTCCTCATCTATTGTAAACTTCCCAAAAGCCTCCACCCTCCTGAATAAAGAATCTGTGACAACTTTTATGGAGCAGTCGGTAGAGGATTGGGACACTCCACAAAGATTCCCTGCAGGTCCTTGGTAGGACCCAAAGCCTAGAAGTTAAGGGTGACAGTAATTATCAATGCGATTAGCATTGGGTGCCCTCTGACACAGTTTGATACTATCTCCACACCAATCAGCTTGCATGTTGAAGTGGCTGTGGCCCTTGAGAGGTGAAATGTTCTTCTATATTGTCTCTGTTTTGTCTAAGTGATTCGAGCGCTGGTAGTAAATTTTGCTAACAGGGTACTGGTGCCTCCACTGGCCTTGTCTTCCATGCAGCCCTCGTTGGCCTCCAACCCCTTCAGCATCTTGCGGTCGGGCTTGATGGCAGATGTGTTGCTGCTGCCCCTGGCCAGCTGGCCTTCTCACCCTTCCTCTCATCTCTTTCTCCTCGGATGAGGTGCCCCCACCAGAATGCACAATCCCCATTTGACTCAAGGGGGTTTTTTGAGCTGCAGCCAAACATTTTCACAGCACAATCTGACAGAGGTTCCCTCAAGCTATGAGCCTCTAAAATAAATAGAGGTTGTGGCAAATGACAACACCGTGGATGAAAATAAAAAGCAGAAAAGCCTACCAGACAATACTGCAATTTAGCAGCAGACTCCTAATTTCTTGCTGTGCCATGATGCTGCGAGCATTTATCCCACCCTTGATCAACAAAGAGGTGCGTGTAGTGATTATGCCCGCCCATTCAGCCAGTGCGCTGACCATAAACTGCCTGTGTAAAATGTTATTCAGTTTTTAGATAAAGTGGATTAATTGGCCTTTAATTAAAGGCAGGTGGGCTTCCGATCTTTGAGCTCACCCGCATAACTTAATATCTAAATCAGGTGATGATGAGTTTGGGAACCTTACCTGTTGTCATGACATTCAATTTTACGGTGAATGGGGAGGGACATCCACCTGCCCCTGTACTGTTAAATTCTGACCCTGGAAATGATGGGCACAGATTTGGGAAGCAATAACATGTTCCAGGATAAAAGCAAAGTACTGTGGATACTGGAAAACTGAAACAAAAACAAAAATTGCTGGAAAAACTCAGCAGGTCTGACAGCATCTGTGGAGAAAAAAACAGAGTTAACATTTCGAGTCCAGATGACTCTTCTTCATAACTAAAGAGAACTTCAGAAATAAACTAAACCTTTTGACCTTTTGTTTATGACATCTTTTGCAATCTTTCCTTTGCCTCCACCTATCACTGGCCTTCTATCCAGCTTCATCTGTTCCACCACCACCCACCCCCCCTTAAACAGTATATATTTCACCACATTTCTACCTCTCTTTAGTTCTGAAGCAGAGTCATCTGGACTCGAAACGTTAACTCTGTCTTTCTCTCCACAGATGCTGTTGAACATGTTCAAGGACTTTGGAGAAGAAAAGGAAGATAGAGGTGGTGCACGGACAGAGGCCTCAGGGCTGATTTTTTGAAAGGGATGATGACAGCTGATTTGAAGGAGGATGGTATCAACTATCGACAATCTATATTGATGATTTAGATGAAGGAACCAACTGTATTGTAGCCAAATTTGCTGACGATACAGAGATAGATAGGAAAGCAAGTTGTGAGGAGGACACAAAGAGTCTGCAAAGCGACATAGATAAGTTAAGTCAGTGGACAAAAATTTGACATATGGGGCTGAATTTTGTGTTTGTCGGATGGGCGGGCCCGACTCACTTGGCAGCGGGTGCAGAGCTGATCGCCGCCAGCGAAACAGGCTGCGCTGCCATTTTGTGCGGGCAGGCCAGTTAAGGTCCACCCAGCACGTTTCAGACTCTCGTGTTCAGCGGGAAATTCAAATCTGTGGTGGGTGTGTTCAGACCGCCGGTTCCAATGGGAAACCGGCAGTCTGTATAAAGAAAGGCCAGGCAGCCTCCTTTAGGCTCTTCACCATGGCTAACGACTGTGCTCCAGAAGAGGTGAGGGCAGAGGAGGAGGAGGGGGGCAGGCTGCAGGGTAGGCCAATGTGCCCCTCGGTTCTCCGCTGCCGTCCTGGAAGAGGTGTCAAATCATCGGGAGGTGTTGTTTCCGGAGGATGGGAGGAGGAGGGCCCCCCACGTGACCAGGCAGGTGTGGCAGGAGGTGGCAGAGGCAGTAAGCTCTCAAGATGCTGTGTGATGCACAGGAACCCAGTGCTGCAAGCATTTCAATGATTTGTTGCACTCTGGAAGGGTGAGGGGTGAGTATCGTGTCTGCCTTGGCCATTTTACCCAGCAGGTAGCCTTAGCCTTTGAGGCCCACCTACCGCAAACGCCACCCCCCCCCCCCCCCCCACCTGCTCCCCTGTCTTAGTGTCGTTACTGCATTGGGCATATGGCACACACTGGGTGGGCAAACAGATAGTGACCATACTTACATCAGTCTTAGTGGTTGAGCAGAAGATGGGTTCTCCCTACAGCATATGTTGGTGTTTGTCGCATTTGAGTAATCTGGGGGCAACCTGCTGGGGAGGCAGCTAGACACACACTCAGAACTCCAACACATGTCATATTGATGGTGATGAGATGGTGGAAGGGGAGCCTCAAGGTGTTGTGGCCAAGAGCCATCTGCTGGCCTCGGTGCCGCACCTAGTTGCGCCTCCTTGCCGTGGGCACTAAGACCCATGTGTTATTCAAAGTGATGGATGCCAAATGTGTCCAAGGTGTCCATTAGGGGAGGGGGTTGGGAGCAGTTGTACTATCTTCTGGTGGCTGATCACCAGTAGTGTGGACAGGAGCTGCTGGAGGCCTCAGATGGGCCACTGTGGTTGGGGTGCGGGGTGCGTGTGCAGAGTACATGAGCGATCAGCCCCAATAAATGCTCTTCTCTGTTCTGCAAGCAAAAACAGAGAACAATAGCCGGGAGCATCTGCGGACTGGTGGTGGCCAGACCGTGCTGCAGCACTTCACCACTTATGAGGAGCAGGCCATGGAGCTGGGGAGGAGGCAGGCGGCCAGGTCAGCAGGTGTTGGCGAGGTTGGGGTCCAGCGGCCAGGTATTTGAAGGCCACAGTCCCATCCACTCTGTCTCCCCACCATCCAAATCGCTGATGGTTGCTGCAATCATTAATGCAGCAACACAACGCATTCACAGACTGATACAGTCAGATGTGTGGGTCATACACAAAGGTCCTTTGGTCCCTTGAGGATGCGCATCTCTAGCACCTTCCAAAGTCGCCTTATCCCATTTGTGACCACTATCCCCATGGCCTAACATGCCATGGCATTGCTGCTGCACATCCAAAGACTTATAGTATCTTAGGAGGTTTGTACCTCCACCACCCTTTCAGCCAGTGCGTCCCACATTACTCTGTCCAAAAGGTCCTCAGCACCTCACCTGTCAACCTCATGGCACTCAACTTAAATAAATGCCACCACGTTAGTCATCCCTGTGCCAAGGGGAAATGTTACCTTATGTCCACCGGCTCTATGCCCCTCATAACGGTATGAAGGTCAATAATGTGACCTGTCAATCTCCTGTGCTCCAAGGCAAATGTCGCAAGTGTATGCAATGTTTCCTCATAACTCCAACTCTCCAGGCCAGCATGAATCCAGGTCAGGAACCTCTGCACTCTCCCCACTCCAATGCCATCCCTCTCATGAAGCCTTAGGTCACAAGTGAATGCAGAAGTGTAGATGTGGCCTTGACAGCGTTTCCTGCACTTGCAACATGACCTCCCTTTTCCTACATTCTATTCCTCGGCTAATAAAGGCAAATTTGGCTTTGAACTTGTTAAATGCCTTATGTTCCTGTTCTGCTACCTTAATGGGTCTGCCCAGCAAGGTCCCCCTAATCGTCGTGACTTCTCATGGTCCTACCATTACTCATGTATTCCCATACCTTGCTTGTCTTGCCCAAGTGCTTAACCGCATATTAATCCACATAACATTCCATGTGGTATTCCTTAGACCATCTGACCAGCCTGTCTGTATGTGCGTGAAATGTTTGGGCCTCCTCTTGACTATTTACCATCCCACCAATGTTCGTCTCCTTAGGTTCTTGAAGGTTGAACTTATTATGAGGCTGGGGGGAAAGGGATGAATGGTGTTACTGACTGAACGCTAACTGATGCACTGTCCTTGTTGTTAATTTCAGCATCACCACCACATGGCTGCCAGCAACAAGTCCAGAGCCCCCACCCCCTCCACACCTGAGGGCCAACACTTGCAACTTGCATCACATAATTTCAGCGAGCCAGGCACCAGCGCAGCGACTACCACATCAGTGGGGATCATGATGTTGGCTAGTGTCCCAGGGCACAGTAGAGAGGGCACTTCACAATCGTTGGAGGAGATGGCACAGACAGAGAGTGCCGATGGCGCCAGCAGTCGGAGGACTGCAGGGGACCAGGCACATGCTGTGTCGGGCAGTGATGATGTGCCTCTGGAGATGTCAGCCATGCAGCAGTTGCAGGACAAGCGGCATGGTATGCAGGAGCATCTGGCAGGGTTGCATGAGAGTGTGCTTCACTTGGTCTCTGTGATAGAGGAATCCAGGCAGAATGTCAGTGATGGCATGAACCTCAGGACAGAGTTTCAGGCTTCCTCCGTTGAGAGATTGGCGACTCTCATGGAGAGGGGCTTCCAGCAGATTGAGACTCTCCTGATTGGGTTACGCTCTGACCTGCAAGCCCTCACAGTGGTGATGGTCACAGGTGTCATTCGCATTGTGGGAGATGTTATGGGCACCAAGTGTCGCAGCTCAGTGCCCAACCATCTGCGGTGAGCAGGGAGGTCCAATGTGATCTCGCATCAGCGCAGCAGCTGCCTGTTGTTGCTGTAGTTCCTCTCAGGGCGCTCCAGATGAGGGCAGCAGCTCCTCCACCCCTCTGCCAGTGACCATTGCATCCATTGAGGCTGCGACAACTGGGGAGCTGCCAGTTCTGGAACAGGCCACTCCCTCCCAGGCGGGTCAGCACAGGCTCCATGGGCCAGAGGACGGCTGCCAAGGTCATCGAGGCCAACAGAACGGCAGAGTCAGCAGGCTGTCTCACATGCCACTCCAAGCGATGGGGCGGCACCTAGACTTGGCTCCCACAAAGGTAAGCATAAGGCACATTAGGCACTCCATGAGTTTGTCATTGGTGATTTTGTGTTGGCCCTAGATTAGGGAATATTTCATTATGCGTCAGAGCGACGTTTGTAGTTTATTTTGGTGGCAATAAAGTCCATTTTTCTGACCATGGCTGAGGGTCTATCCTTTGTGCTGCATTTGTATCATGAGTGTTTGAGTGGACATTGATGTTTCTGTACTAAGCCCTGAGTTGCAGCTGATGAGGTGAAAGATGTAGCACCTAAGTGCCATGTATGGAAGCGCCATGCAATGCTGGTCCTGCAGATCCATGTGTGTGGAGCTAGCTGAAGGTTCATTGGATTAAAGTCTCCCGGATGTCCCTGATTCCTTGGTGTTGTAGCGGGTCGGTGTGCTGCCCCTGTGCTTCCTCATCCTCTGAGCCACTGTTGGATTCATCATGTGCAGCCTCATCCACTGCGTCAAGGTCTTCATTGTCAACTGCATCCCCCCTTTTCAGTGCAAGATTGTGCAGAGCACAGCATGCTACCACTATCACAGAGATGCGATCTGGGGGGGTACTGGAATGCGCCCCCTGCATGGTCCAGGCAATGGAAGCACATCTTGAGAAGACCGATGGCTCTCTCCACCATAGCCCTTGTGGTGCCGTGACTCCTATTGTAGCGCTCCTCAGTTTCTGTTCTTGGATGGCGGAGAGGCGTTATGAGCCACCTTCTGAGGGGATAGCCCTTGTCACCCACCAGCCAACCATCCAGCCGAGCCGGAGCACTGAAGAGCGCCGGCACCTGGGCATGTCTGAGGATGTAGGCGTCGTGGGAGCTGCCTGGTTACCTTGCACAAACTTGCAGAATCTGCATCCTGTGATCACACACTATCTGCACGTTCATGGAGTGGAAGCCCTTCCTGTTGATGAAGGCACCAGGCTCACCTGTTGGCGCCTTGATGGCCACGTGTGTGCAGTCTATAGCACCCTGGACGTGGGGGAAGCCAGCAATGGCCGTGAAGCCTCTGGCTCGCTGTGCCTGACTTGCCTGGTCGCAGTGGAAGTGGATGAAGGTCAATGCCCATCTGAACAGGGCGTCTGTAACCTGCTTGACACATGTGTGGACAGCTGATTGGGAGACACCACAAAGATCACCCACCGAGCCCTGGAAGGAGCCAGATGCATGGAAGTGGAGGGCAACTGTGACCTTCAGAGCCGTTGGCATGGGGTGTCCACCCACACAGTGAGGGGAGATCTCAGGGCTAATCATCTGACACATATAGTTCACTGTCCCCCTTGACAGTCGGAGCCTCCTTCGGCACTGCACCTCAGTCACATTGAGGTAGCTGCTTCGCCGCCTGTATACCCTGGCAGCAGATTAGTGGCGTCTTCTGCAGCCCCTTCCACTTTGGACAACCTCTTGTCCCTGCGCCCCATGTGCCTGCGCCTGTACTCCCAAAGGTGGCTCCCTGGAGGCTTATTGTCCACGCCTGGCCTCCTCCTTATTCTATCCCTCCCTTCCTCCTCAGAGGAGCTGCCTCCAGTGGAGATGTCAGAACCCATACCCAGATAAATGGAGGCCTCCAGAAAGCTGCAGGTCCGATAAAGATTACTGTCTGCAGACTGCTGAGCTGAAGCTTCAAAATACAGAGAAAGCTGTTGGAAATCGATCTGAACTGCTAACAATCACACCGGCAAGTTTAAAACACTTTCTGCAATAAATACTTCAGATAAAACATTAACAACCCCTCTGAGCATACATACCCTGCCCGTGGATGAGGTTTGTTAAAAAATTAGTTACCCGCCTGCCTGTTGTGCCCATGCGTCAAGCCAAAGATCGCACGGTTTCCTCAAAATCAGCATCGATTGCTGAGTTAAGGGCCTTAACAAGGCCTTTAATTAATGGTGGGTGCGCGTCGTGCTTCATAGTGCGCCCGCCCAGCTAAATACCGTGATGGTGCACGCTGATGTCGGGACGCTCGCCCGATGTCAGCGAGTGACATTTGAAGTGCTGACGTACGGGCTCTGCCACCCGCACGTCAGCCATAAAATTTTGCCCATGGAGTTTAATGTGAGAAAATGAGAGGTTGTCCACTATGGTAGGAAGAATAGAAAACCAGGAAATTATTTAAATAGAGACAAATGACTGAATGCTGTGGTACAGAGGTATCAGGGCGTCCTTATACATGAATCACAAAATGTTAGCATACAGGTACAGCAGCTAATTAGGAAGGCAAATAGAATGTTGGCCTTAATTGCAAGGGGAATGGGGTATAAAAGTAGGGAAGTCTTGCTACGATTGTACAGGGAATTGGTGAGACCACTGTTACGACCAGTCCCAGGTGAGGTCCCTCAATTTGTCAACTTCCCAAATGGGACCCCAATTTTGTTATGTTGACGGGTGAGGTGGACTGAGCAGGCTCCCTTTCTTTATTCAACCTCCTCAGTTGGTCGCAACAAGGCTAATTTAAAAGGGATCCCTTCCCCTTCGGATACCTTTGCCCAGTCCAAATGCATTTTTTATTGAAGGAGCCAATTTAACCAGGCTTTCTTGAGTCAAAGAAAAAGTAAGTTTATTAATTATTAAAGAGCCAATAAAAATAATAAAAATGCATCACACGTACACACAGATCAGAAATGAGAAGTTAAGAGTCCAAATAAAAGTTAAAAAAAAATAAACAAATCAGTCTTTGGCTTGTCTGTGAGGCATAGATGGGGAAATGTTGCAATCGTTAAGTTGGATGATTCAGATAGAGCTGACTTTGGCAATTTTGGAGTTGGTTTGGAGACACTTGGCTTCTGCTGAGCCTTGCCTCCAGCAACAGAGAGAGAGAGAAAGAGAAAGAGAGACTTCACCTGTAACTGCAGGGTTGACTGGCTGGTCTTCTTATGCTGTTACTCTCACAGCATGCTCGCATACGCTGCACTGCTCTGCAGCTAGCTTTTTAACCCATTTTTCCCTGTGCATTCCTGTAAGGGAAGAAACCTTACAGAATCATCCCAGATTTGCACAAAGTGTGGCAGTGGGTTGGATATAGGACTTTTTACCTGCTGGTTGCAATGGCGGATTTTCGCATTCCTGCAAAAGAGGACAGCCACTCAGTACCAAAAGAAGATTAATGATCTCCTTCTTTCCACCAGGGTAAGTCACTCTTCCCATCACTCTCAACTCACACACACGCAAACCCATCACACATCCACAGGGATCTCACTCACTGTCAGTTCAAGGGTCATCACCATTCCCTTTCACACACACCTTCATCTGCCTTGTGGATTGGGTCCTGATCCCATCCATGCCACCACTCACCACCCACACATGCCAGGCATCCTTCTCATCTGCTCTCACAGGTGTCCTGCTTACACTTTCTCCATCTGTCCTCATGCTGGTCAAGGTGGCACACAACAAAAGGGAGAGGTCGCAGACTGGTGGTGGAATGCCCGACATCAGGTCCTCACAGACTTTGAAAACAGAGTCATCCAGCTGGCTGGCGACGATCTGGACCATTCCTGTGCTGACAGTGAGGTCAGCAGTGCTCAACCAAGTGAGAATCCAGCAGTGCAACATTCATTAGACAACCATGCTGTGAGTCAGTTCCCCTGTTCCACAGTCCCCTGCATGCATTAATTATCTCTCCTTGCTTTCACAGGCACATCTGGGAAGCAGCTGAGGGCATCCACGAGCCAGGTCCTCGATCAAGCCCTGAATACAGCTCTGAAGAAGAATCTGATTACACCCTAATGGAAGACCTGTCACAGCTCAACCAAACCCTCCACCAGTGCAGAGACACAAACCTGGGACTTAGTTCTAGAGTAGCTTGGGGTGACAATCTGATGAGCACATCATACTGTCTGATCCACAGCAGGCGGTGGCAGGGATTCCCAGGTTTCCAGTACTCGGATGACTGCTGGAGGCCAGAAATCTGCTCAGTCCGAGTCTGATGAGGAGCCTCTGGACTCGGTCATACCTCAGTTGCTGGAGCTGTAAAGGCAAGCTTCAGAACATCAGGAAGAGATGTCCGCTATACTCCTCAGATTGCAAGGCACGATGGAGGAGGCCATCCGCTTTTAGTCCGAGATGATAGTGCCGGCATGCCAATGCACTGAGGTCAACATTGATAGGGTGGCAGCTGCCATGGAGATCCTGGTCCAGGACATTGGTCTTTACTGCTACACGGGCTGAACACCATTGCTGACACCATAATTGGCCTCCAGCAGTTTCACTGCAAGAGGGAGTGTGGGCCAGCTCAATCTCTCTCCAGCTTCTCCTCCTGAAGGAGTCATCCAGGGGCCCTCGGGCACCCATAGGGAGAAGAATGAGCAGGTGCACACCCCAGGGCCATTCACCCAGGTGACTATGCTCCACAGGCTGAGGCGAGTGCCACTGCCACAGAGCAGGACCCCGACAGCAGGCCAGGGCCCTCCGGTCTCAGCCTTCCAGATGATGCCCGCCAAGGTCATCACAAACAGGGTGGAGCAATCAGCAGGTTGCTGACTCCACCTCCGCTGTGGATGTCAGGGGAGCACCAAGATCTAGCAGCAGGGTTAGGAGGGTTAAGCAGATGTAGTTGCACTGCCTGGCGCAGGTGTTAATCACTTGTACTTAATGTTCAGTATTGTAAGTAAACTCCCAAGGATGCCTCCTGACCTATGGCTCCTTGTTCTGAAGAGCTGTGTTCCTGTCACTCAGATTGAAGCCTTGGTTCCTGCACAAGATAAAGAAGGTCCAGGGCCTCTTCCATGTGCAATGTGTAACCTTCAGATCAAAGTGATGGTCCAGCTTCACAATCACTGCACACATTATTGATGCCTGCACCTCGATGGTGCTTGTTACTGCTGCCAGAATGTTGTGGACAGGTGTCACAGAGTTCCATCATTCACTCTGTGTGCTCTCAGCACCTCCGAGGTGGGGCTGGCCCCCATTTCTTCAGCATCTGTGACCAGTGACGCTGTGCTCCCAAGGAGGTCACGTGTTGAAGGCTGACAAAGGATCAGGTGCATTTAAAGTTCCACAGTTGTATCTCTGCAATATGACATTGATCACAGCGTGCAAGTGAGTTGCCCTCAGCCAGACAGGAGTCAGACACTCACAGAGGCAATGTGAAGATCTATGGAGTGTCCTCACTGCATGTCATCATCATCCTCCTGGAATCTAATGACTCCGCTGTGTCTCCATGACATGAGCCTGAGCACTGAGGGTATGTGCGCTGCCATCAGCCACACAGGAGTCAAAAGTTCATAGATGCAAGGTGAGGATGTCAGGACTCTCCTTGCTGCATCTCGTCATCATCCTCCATGAATCTTACAGCTGTGAGGGCCCCTGAGTGCGTCTGCCTCGTCTGGCCAATGCGATGGCCTCATCGCTGGCATCCTTTCCTTCAAGGACCTCATTACCCCCTTCGACATCCTTCTCATTGGAGGAGACATGAAGCTCCTCCATCTTCTCCTCAGCCAGGCCCTCCCCTCATTGCAACACTAGGTTGTAGAACATGCAGTACGATGATGCACGATACCCTCTGAGGACAGTAATGCAGTGCACCACCGGACCTATCGAAGCCCCGGAACCTTATTTTCAAAATTTCTATCGTTTGCTCCACCAAAGTTTGGGTTGCACATGGACCTAGTTGTACCGTTGCTCTGCTGCAGTCTGAGGCTGCTGCACGCGTGTCATCAACCAAGTCCTCTTGTGGAAAGCCCAAGGAGCCAACCTTGCAGCCTCTGTGGACCCTGGAAGATGTCAGGGATCTGAGATCTGCTATGGATGTAGGAGTCGTAGATGGTCCCTGGGAATCGTGCACAGGTGGGATGTGTTTGTGGTGGTTGCACACCAGCTGAATATTCAGCGAGTGGAAGCCCTTGTGGTTGACGTGGTTGTCTGCTCGTTGCCGTTGAGATCTAGCACAGTATGAATGCAGTCGATAGCACCCTGTACCTGTGGAAAACCTGAGATCTACGCAAATTGCAGCACTCTTGCTTCCTGGCTTTCTTGGTCCCGGGTGAAATGCACAAAATCTGTGCCTTCACAAAGATGGCGTCCATGACCTCCTGGATACACTTGTGCGTGGAGGCTTGTGAAATCCTGCACAGGTCACCTGTGGAGCCCTGGAAGGAGCCACTGGCGTAAAAATTGAGCGCCATAGTCACTTTCACAGCCACTTGCAGTGGATGCCGTCCATGTCCTCATGGCACCAAATTCTACAGCAGGTGGCATATGTGAAAGACCAGTTCCCTAGATATGTGCAATGTTCGGCCACACTGGTTCTCGGTCATCTGCAGGAATGACAGACTCTGTCTATAGACCCTGGGTCTAGAGGGGCGCCTACGAGCAACAGCTCACTATGGATCTTCAGCTACGTGCGCAGCAAGTCCTGTTGCCTTTTCATCTTGAGGGAGGTGCTCCTCCCTTTGCTGAGCCAGGTGCATCCACCACTGTCTTCTTCTTCTCTGGTCTCTGTAAGCCATGAGGCAAATCAGTAAATCACCAGGCTCCATAATCCTGATGTTCTCCTGCAGGATCAAAGAGAGAGATGCATGGGTTAGCATGCGTGTACTAAGAAGCTCTCTTGGTTAAGTCGAAAGGCCCCTTCACGCCTGCAGGAGAGTGCTGGCGACCACTTGGAAGGCCAGTGTGTAGTCCGTTCATTGGCTGTCCGAAGCCCCACCTACCTCTGCCCCACCCCATTTGACTGATTGGTGCCAGCTTCGGTCATTGAACTGCATGCTGTGCTCTCAACTCATGCGCAGACATTCTCCTAACCCACACTGCAAGGCTGTGCTGTTAGCTTGAACCATAATGGATACTGGTCCAAACCTTAACAAAGACATTGCAAGGGGCTGTGAGCACCTCCACCAGTGACTGCGCCATGGCCACCTTTCACGAGGGGATTCTACAACTTGCTCAGTTGGCCAATTGCTCTGTTTCCCCCTAAAACACACATTAAGTTGCAGTCTGCACTCGAGGGATTAAAAGTTCTGGAGCATTTGGTGACACTTTCATGCTTTTGTGTTGCTTGAGTGGGCAGAAAAGCTTCAGAGGCCGACTCCAAGCATGTCAATAGAGCTGCAGCTGAATGGTCTCAGGTGCGTAAAAAAGCTCACTTCTGACAAGCTTTTCCCAAATGTGTGGCTGCTTCCCTCACCCTCCCTGCACCCCTGGCAGTCTGTGCTGCCTTACCCACCATCCATGCCACCTCCCCTGCCAGTCTGACCCACACTGGAGCCCTTGTCCCTGCACGACTGAAAGCCAGCCGGGAAAAAGTGTCTGTGCCCCCTGCAAATGCACGGTGCCTCTTTCTTGATGCCCTACAGGCGATGTTCGTGAGCGCTGCACAAGGTTGTGTGCACTCACCACCGAGTTCTCCTCGAAGTTCAGGTCACCAGATGCATGCCTTTTAAAGGCAGTCATGAAGCACGCTGTTCTGAAGTCACGCTGATGAGGGCAGTAAATTTGACGTGGGGGGATGATTCTGGCGAGCAGGGCTTATGATTATGATTATGTATTAAAATGATGTTCCTGATGTGCGGTGGCGGGAAACGCAGTCTGCCACTGATGGGTGGAATGGAAGATCACAAACTGGTTTCATGGCGGTGCAAAACAAATTTTTGGTCTTCTCACCATATTGTTCACCCCAACCCCCCTGCCCACTATGACGCCCGACACCAACGGGGCCAGGAAATTCCAGCCATGTTTTTTTTTATTCACAGGATGTGAACTTTGCTAGTTGGGCCAACATTTATTGCCCATCCCTAGTTGCCCATGTGAAGGTGGTGTTGAGCTGCCTTCTTGAACCACTGCAGTTCCTGTGTCTTGCACTCACAGTTTGTTTTCTTTGATCTCTGACCATTTTACACATTCTAAGATATGAATCAACAGGAGATGGATTTTAGATGCCTGCTGAGATTGGTAATCAGTCTTTTGTCTCTGCAACCAGAGGATGTTAAAGTTCAGTCTTTTGCATCTTTCTTATCTCCCTTTCAAGTGTCTCTGCTTGAAGAAGGCCGTGACACCTTTTCAGGTGCGACATTTCATGTTCTCTCAGGACAGGTCTGTTAGTATAATCCACATAGAAATTTTCCAGAAAGAGGTCACTTTATACTATCAGCCATCTTTTGCTCAGTGTCGTTGCTTGTATTGCTTAAAAAACACACAAGTCTTCCTTAAAATGTTCAATATGACCGTAAGTAATTTGTAGCTGTAATTGGCTTTTATGATACCACACCTGGAGTACTGTGTACAGTTTTGGTCTCCTTATTTAAGGAGGGATATTTGGATGCAGTTCAGAGAATGTTCACTTGGTTGATTCCTGGGATGAAGAGGTTGTGTGAGGAAAGGATGAGGAGGTTGGGCCTATACTCATTGGTGTTAGAATGAGAGGTGATGTTATTGAAACATATAAGATTCTGAGGTGACTTGACAGGGTAGATGCTAGAGGATGTTTCCCTTCTTGGGGAAATCTAGAACTAGGGGGCACAGTTTAAAAATAAGGAGTCTCCCATTTAAGATGGAGATGAGGAGAAATTTCTTCTCTCAGAGGGCTGTTAGTCTTTGGAATTCTCTTCCCCAGAAAGCAGTGGAGGCTGGGTCATTGAATATATTCAAGGCTGTGTTGGACAAATTTTTGATCTACAAGGGAATCAAGGGTTATAAGGGGCAGGCAGGATAGTGGAGTTAAGGCCACAATCAGATCAGCCATGATCTTACTGAATGATGGAACTGGCTTGAGGGGCAAAGAGGCCTACTCATGCTGCTATTTCTTATATTTTTATGTAACTATTGATTCCTAAAAATTGATCCATTGATCTTTTTGTCTGGTGTAGTGTGGGATGTCATAGGATAGCTGTTACATCTTCCTACACAAAAACAATCGCTTTACCAAAAATAAATTAGTTCACTCTTTAATGCACCAAATTCGGCTTTGCCCTTATTTAAATACTGCAGACAAAAAGTGGATGTCCAGCTGCAGCTCACCAATTGGGAACACAGATATCTGGATGGTTCTGCACTTAGCCAGCCAGGTCAAGCTTGGAGAGGCGATCCCTTTAGAGGTGAGAGTTTAGCATTGAATGCACCAGCAGCAAGGTGGAGAGTTTTGTGCGACCAGGGAAAAACTCCTGCCTCTCCTGGAGCCTCAAAGTAAAGGAGCTTTTTCCCTGATCCCACAAAAATAAAAACTGAAAATTTGCTGGGTTTCGTTTTTAAGTTCCCTCTAGTGGTTATTTTAAGGATTGCTGTTAGGCCACTCTTGCCTGGCATAATGAGGGCAAACATCGCCAATTGAACCTAATTTTTGCATTCAAGGTCCTACAATTGGCGTAGGACCCAAATTCTTATTTAAGCAGCTGCATGCTGGTCTCAAGTGTGCAGTCTAGACACTAGAAGTTCACAGTGCATTCTGACGTTGTAGGATGATGCAAAGTTCAGAGGTTTAACGCTAATTTTATGCTGGAAAACAGGTAGCCATGTGCTGAATTTCTATGTTGAACATCCAAACTGTGGTATCAGACATATTACTGACTTATAAGAAAATAAGATAAGGAGTGTTAGCCTTAGGGTGGCCACTGACAGAGGTCAAGAATACTGGATATCAGAATGGCAGCGCTGTGGCGCAGGGAGAAAGATGTCATCTTCACTGCACCATGCATGTACATGATGTCATCATGGGCCTCCCATCTACAAGCTTGTGTGTAATCTTCAACTGGATAATAATGACCATGCAAACAACAACAAGGAATGAGTACAAGCCCATGCCAGTGCTCCACTGTGGCAGAACTGTCAGTGTGAGGCTCAGGGACGGTCATGTTCAAGATGTTCAACACAATCATTTGTGTTGTTAGTGACTCCAATATAAAAATACTGGCCATAAAGGCATCCAGTACCGGACAGTGGATAGACAAGCTGAAAATCAAACTCTCTGGTATAAAACTGGATGAATGACCACTCTTGTCAGCCTTGACTCAGTTACAGCACTTTATTGTTGATGGCAGAAGGGTGTGGGTTCAAATTTCATTCGCGAGACTTGAGCACAGAACCCAGGCTGACACTTTGGTGTAGTACCAAAGGAGTGCTGCATTGTCAGGAATATCGACTTTTGAATGAGGCGAAAAATAAGTCTGCCCTCGCAGGTGTACATAAAGCCTCCCATGGCATTATCTGATCTTGATTGCTGTTGGGTAAGAGATAAATCCAAGCATTTCTTTGCTCATTTTTACATAGTGTTATGGGATCACTAGAGCAGGTGCAAGGATTCATGTTTTTAGGAAGCATAATATCTGCAGACAGAAGGCCCAACAAAGAAATAAGAACAAGGATTGCAATGGGAAAGGCTGTACTTAGTAAGAAGAGACATGTACTAACCAGAAAGCTGAATAAACAACTTAAGAAGTGACTTGTAAAGAGCTTGATTTGGAGTGTTGTTTTGTATTGATGTGAGACTTGGACTTTTTGGAAGGAGGACAACAACTTGCTAAATAGATTTGAAATATGGGTATGGAGGAGCATTGAAAGGATCAGCTGGACAGAAAAAGTAACAATCGCGAAGTGCTGAGGAACATAAGAATGTAGGACTTAAGAGCAGGAGTAGGCCATTCAGCCCTTCAATAAGGTCATAGCTGATATGATTGTGGTCTCAACTCCACTCTCCTGTCTGACCCCATAACCATTAACTTACTTGTCTATCAATAATCTATCTAACTCAGCCTTGAATAAATTCAATAACCCAGCCTCCACTGCTTTATGGGGAAGATAATTCCACAGACCAATGAGAGAAAAGAATTCTCCTCAACTGCGTCTTAAAAGGGAGACCTTTTATTTTTAAACTGTGTCCCCTGGTTCTAGTCTCCCCAATAAGGGAAAACATCTTACTGGCATCCACCCTATCAAGTCCCCTCAGGATCTTCTATGTTTTAATGAGATCACCTCTCATTCTTCTAAACTCCAATGGATATAGGCCCAACCTGTTCAAACTTTCTTCATAAGACCTTTATCCCAGGAATGAGTCGGGTAAACCTTCTCTGAACTACTCCTGAAACAATTATATCTTTTTTCAAATACGGAGACCAAAACTGTATACAGTATTCCAGATGTGGTCTCCCCAAGCTCCTGTGCAACTGCAGTAAAACTTCCCCACTTTTATATTCCATTCCATTTGCAATAAACACCAAATTCCATTTGCCTTCCCAATCACTTAACAGAATCACAGAATTTTTACAGCACAGAAGGAGGCCCTTCAGCCTTTTGTGTCTGCATCAGCCCATGAGCATTTTACTTGGTGTCATTCTCTTGCCTTCTCCACATAACCTGCACATTGTTCCTTTTCAAATAACAGTCTAATTCCCTTTTGAGTTTCTCAATTGAACCTGCCTCCATCACACTCTCAGGCAGTGCATTCCGGATTTTAATCACTCACTGTGTAAAAAAGTTTTATCTCATATCACTTTTGTGTCTTTTGCAAATTACTTCAAATCTGTGCCCTCTCGTTCTCAATCGTTTCATGAGTGGTAACATTTTCTCCCTATCTACTTTGTCCAGGGCCTTATGATTTTGAATACCTCTAGCAAATCTCCTCAAAATCTTCTTTTCCTTAAGGAAAATAGTCCTAACTTCTGCATCTGCATATTAACCTTTTTGTGATTCATTCACCAGGACATTTAGTTCCCTCTGTACCACAGAGTTCTGCAGTCTATTTCCATTTAAATAGTACACTGCTTTTCTATTTTTCCTGCCAAAGTGGAAAAGTTCACATTTTCTCACATTATACTCGATCTGCCAAATTTTTGCCCACTCACTTAACCTATCTATATCCCTATGTAGACTCTTTACCTCCTCATAACAACTTACCCTCCTACCTATCTTGGTGTCATTGGCAAATTTAGCTATCATACTTTTGGTCCCTTCATCCAAGTCATCGATACAGATTGTAAATCGTTGAGGTCCCAGCACTGATCTCTGTGGCACTCCACTAGTTACAGCTTGCCAACCCGAAAAAAACCCTACTCTCTGCTTCCTGTTAGCTAACCAATCCTTTATCCGTGCTGATATGTTACTCTATTTTTTGTAGTAACCTTTGATTGTGGCATCTTATCAAATGCATTTTAGAAATCCAAGAGGAGTGTGAATGAACAAAGGCATTTCCTAAACATAATTAGGAAAAGGCAGAGACATATTCAGAGCACATCTTAAGAGACGTTACAGAGGGAAGATCTCAAGGAAAAAGAGGAAGGAAGAGAATATCAATGTTGGATAGTTTGAAAATTGGAAATGAAAAGACTGACAGAGGATAGAGAGACTTGGAGAAGACTATGCACCAAAGCCTTTGGGCAGAGCACACTTGATGATAGGATTTGTTGCAGCCACGTGAGAGGGCAGAGACTTGGGCTTAATATCGCATCTAAAAGACAGCATCTCAGACAACGCAGCACTCCCTTCGCACCAAGTTGAATGTCAGCCCATGCGTTCAAATCTTTGCATGACTTGAAACGTTAACTCTGTCTTCCCCTCCACAGATGCTGTCAGGCCTGCTGAGTTTTTCCAGCATTTTTTGTTTTTGTTTCAGTTTCAGATTTCCAGCATCCGCAATATTTTGCTTTTACCTGAGAGTGCTATCATTGAGCTAAAGCTGACACATCAGCACTCTACGGGGAGAAAAGAAAATCTTAATTTCAATTTTTTAAATAAAATATTCATAATACATGTCCTTAATACGGGGAAGAAATTGCTTTTATCGGAAAATGGGAACTCTTTACCCGTAAATAAACCGGGAATCCTCAGAAATCAAGCTGCTGGTTGATAACTGAAAAGCCGCAGGCTCATCGGAAATAGAACAAAACTACAATTCCCGTCATGCAGCGCCAAAGACACGTAGAACCTTTTCTGATTTAACAAAAAAAGCGCTTTCAATTTTTCCTTGACAAAGAATAGTGTCTATAATCTTCAAAATAATCGTCTTCAATTTTTGTGCATTATTTGTGGAGAAATATAATTTTTCCAGGCCACGCACTCGATGGATCCGGAAGAAGTAGTCGCGTGGAGGTGATGACTTCCTTTTGCTTAGGCGTCCGCTCGAGGTATGGGTAGTGGAGACTGGCAGTGGCAGTGAGAATCCAACTGCAATCTCTCATTTAATCAGCCATCCGTTTAATATTTTCCAAGCAAATTAATCAGTGTCATGTTGATGTTACTGCCGTGAATATTGTTTATCAAATATCCTGTTAGATGGAAGTTTAAAGTAAATTTTGGTCCAGGCTCCTGTTCTAAGTAACATGGAGCCCGACTGTGAAGACGCAGCAACTTTGGATGGATAACGAGGAAAAACTACTGACCGTTTTAGCTTTTCCCCCCTCCTCGTTATTTGGCATTCGTAGGGATTGGGCTTTAAATTGACTCCTATGGGAAAGTGGGGGTTGGAGGGAAGATAAATTGAATTCAGACTTCAGGCTTAGTTTATTTTTGTAAAAAGTTGGAAAATAATTTATAATGTATAACTTTAATAATCTTAAACATGTTTACTACACACACTTGTAGTTTTACATTTAATTGACTACGTTTCAGCCTTGCCAAAAGGTGGAACACTTAAGTCACTTTTAAATGGAAGCAAAATGTCTGGAGTTTTGAATACTAATTAGGTTGTTATAACTTTTGGAACAGCTGGGGGGTCTAGAAAAGAAATCACATTTTAAATTTTGTTTTTTACAGTAGTATACAATGGGTCGTGTAATCAGAGGTCAGAGAAAGGGTGCAGGCTCCGTCTTCAAAGCTCATGTGAAACACAGGAAAGGTCCTGCAAAGTTGAGAGCTGTGGACTTTGCTGAACGTCATGGTTATATCAAGGGCATTGTCAAGGCAAGTATTCTTTCAGGAAGGATTTTGAATTTTTTTTAGATAATCTTTCTGTCTATGGAATTGAGTGTTTAAGGGTAAAGCAATAAACACTTCTCTAAAATCAGCTTAACTGCTTAAATGGATAAATTCATGGCAGAGTTAATTGCAGAGTGATTAGGTTCCTGGTTTGTTTTGCAGGATATAATTCATGACCCTGGTCGTGGTGCTCCTTTAGCAAAGGTGGTGTTTCGTGACCCTTATAGGTTCAAAAGAAGGACTGAGTTATTCATTGCAGCGGAGGGTATCCACACTGGTCAGTTTATCTATTGTGGCAAGAAGGGTAAGTTGAGAGAAATTATATAATTGATTTTTTTCATTTAATGTAGTTTACCCATGCCATGCAAACCTGGAAGGCTCTAGGTTAATCCTGCTCTGTATTTAGCTGGTTGCCAGAAAAAGTAAATTTGTGACAGACCCGAGTTTAAAACATTGACATTTATAAAATGCATATGGCAAGGAGGGGAGGGGGGTGGGGGTGGGGGGTCAGTTTTTGAAGCACAACACTTGTGATATTTCATGTCATGAATATTTTGCATTATATTAGTTGTGATTAAACTCATCCTGTCATGTCATATACTACTTGAATCCTCTAAGATTTGACTCCAGGATGATGTGCTCCACCAGAGTTCAGGCCTCCAGTCAGATGCCTGAGTGCCATCTTGACTGCCTCACATTCACATTCTTGATGTTAACAGCAACTGACTTGAAATTCTTCATGTTTCTTAAAATTCTCCTTGCAGTTTTGTAGGTTCTTTTAAAAAGTTTTTTGGAAATGACTCTTCCCATTGTTGGAAAGATGGATGGGATTCCTACAAATGTTTTCTTCTCCCTCTGTGTCTAAGTATTCCTACCTTGACAGCTACTGAGGAAACGCTAAGCATGCTCTTTCCTCTATCAATGCTCACATACTGACACAGCCTTCAAGGCCATGGAACCTACTTCCTAGTTGTCATGTTTATCTGAAGTGTCTATCTCTATGTTCCCACATCAAATGCTCTCCTGGTTCACAATGATTCTTGCCACCCTATATCTCTTCCTGTGCCTGTAGCCTCCCCTGCCACCTCCATCCAATCAACCCCAGCCATTTACAAAGACCCAATTGTCAATTGGGACCACTATACCAACATTACCGAACTGCTGTAGATTCCTCAGTTCTCAGTCGTTTTTTGCATTGTACCTGAAACATGTAAATTTCTATCATCGCATGTATCTTGGAACTTTTTTTAAAAGTAGGCTTTCTGTTTACTGCATTTCTTGATCTGGCTTCTGCTCAGTAATAATGTGGGGTGGTGTGGATTAATATTTCCTGTAAATCCAAATGGCATTCCTACCAGAGATTGGTGGGATTCAACTCCACATTGGCATTTACTTCGATAACTAACTTGGCTGCATATTTTGTCCATATCAAAATACCAAGAAGCTTGAGATGAGCTGCAACCACGTGATACATGAAATACTTGTCTGTAAATATTTACACAAATGAAAACTGGTTTAAAATTAATTGTATTTTGTTTCTGATTTAATCAGTGATATGTGTAATACAACTTATTACAAATCTTTGCAGTGTCTTGATATCTAGTTTGTCGAAGCTTTGACAAAAATGGTTTTTAGCAATGTGTATAAATATTGTAATTATAAGCAGTGTGCTGTGGAAAGTATCATAATTGTACCAAAATTGTAGGCGCAAACTTGCAAAATCTTTCTTGCTTGCAGCTCAGTTGAACATTGGAAATGTCCTCCCTGTGGGTACTATGCCAGAAGGTACCATTGTGTGTTGCCTGGAGGAGAAGCCAGGTGATCGTGGTAAACTTGCACGTGCTTCTGGTAATTATGCCACAGTCATCTCCCACAATCCTGAGACCAAGAAAAGTCGTGTCAAGTTGCCATCAGGTTCTAAGAAAGTTGTTTCCTCTGCTAATAGAGCTATTGTTGGTAAGATTTCATTTACTCCTCTCTGACAATTTTTTGAAAAGTTAGTCTTTCTAAAAGTTCTGCAGTTTATAATGATAAATATTTATTGCATATATTCAATTTTTGGATTTTAACATGTAAATGAATAAGTGAGCTACATCCAGAATTAGGAAGAGAAAACATTTGGTTCAGGATTTATATTTCCTGTAAATCAAAGTGGCATTCATTCCAGTCAGAGATTGGTTGGATCTAACTCCACATTGGCATCTACTTCAATAACTAACTTATCTGCATATTTTGTCCATGTCAAAATATCCAGAAGTTTGAGGTGAGCTGCAACCATGTGATGCATGAAATACTTGTCAGTAAATATTTACATAAAAATGAAAACTGGTTTAAACTTAATTGTATTTTATTTCTGATTTAATCAGTGTTATGTATAATACAATTTATTACAAATCTTTAGTGTTTTGATATCTAGTTATTTAACAATTGCTACAATGAGTAAATGACAAGTTACTTTAAGTCAATTGGTAGTACAGAATTTGAGTATTGCTGAAAGAAAGAAGAGACATGCTTCTCTTTTTCAGCAATACGCAAGTTATTTTTAATTCTGGTGACCTTTTATTGAAGTGATTGGGGTAGTAACATTTGAATAATGGGTAACTTAAGCTACTTACCATGCAAATCTCTTTGTATATTACTAGTCAAATATTTACTTTGATTGCAGGCGTTGTTGCTGGTGGTGGTCGTATTGACAAACCCATACTGAAGGCAGGTCGTGCTTATCACAAATACAAGGCCAAGAGAAATTGTTGGCCACGTGTCCGTGGTGTGGCTATGAATGTAAGTGAACAGTTATTAAGTGTTCCCATGTATGGTTCACCTCCTGCTCTCTTGGGCCTCATTCTTGCTAAACTGCTGACCACCCAACTTCTCGTCCTAGCCCCCACGCTAACTGACATTTTAAATGGTGTTCTCTCTCTTTCAAAGCTACTGTTGTTACCTCTCCCAAAAAAAACCCTCGACCCATTTGCTCTTACAATTCCCTTCTCCATTTCCTACCTCCCTTTCCTCTCCCAAGTCTTTGAAGATGTTGTTGCCTCACAAATCATGTCCATTTTTCCTGCAGCTCCATATTGAACCTCTCCTGTCAGATATGGCTGCAACCTAGGTCATATTCTCTGTAATTATAGTGCACTAATCTTCCTTGTCTATTATTATTTCTCTGTAGTCTGTCACCAGGTTAACCACATCAGTTTCATGCAACAGCTGCTCCTCGCTTGATCAAAGTTATTTTATTGATTCGAAGTCAGCGAATCTGTCAAACAATGGTTCTCTCCCACACCGTTGTCTCTAGAGTCTACCCAACAATCTATCCATGGCTCCCTGCAAATCCTCATTTACACGCTGTTTCATGTAAAATCATCCACAGACATGTCAGGTTCTACATGTATGCCCCCTCTTCTACAGCAGTCTCATGTTAAAGCTGACTTTTCAACTTTGGTGTCGATCCACCAATGGCAACTGTGACTTCTGCCATCTGTGTCCTGAGCTTTGCAATTCCTTCCTTAAACCTCCCACCTCCCTATCCTTCTCATTTAAGATTTTCCTTAGAACCTACCTCTTTGACCAAGCTTTTAGTCACTCCTAATATCTCCTTTGTTGATTTGGTGTCAAATTTTGTTTGGTTACACTGCTCTGAAGTGTCTTGGAACTTTTTCTACATTAAGGGTGCTATATAAATGCAAAATTGTTCATAAAGTTCTGATCTAAGGCATTGGATTATAATTTCTGCTTAGAATTTTCTTGCGTCTATTCTCATTCTGGCTGCTACTCGAGACCTGAGGTCATCAATTCTATTTCCACTTTTATCACCTTCCCCTTTTTTACTTTTTTCTTTTCCCTGGTACAATCCTCATCTTTGCATCCCTTAGACTTAAGTAGCCTTGAACTAGTTCTGCCATTCACTGCCAGATCTGGCTGGACCACGTAAAGGCACTGTCGGATTCTGCTGTCATCAGCCAAAGTTGCTCACAATTCCAGAATGATCCTGGAATACAAGGATAATTCCTAGCTTTTCTCTGCTGCAAACAAAGAACAAAGAAAGGTACAGCACAGGGACAGGCCCTTCGGCCCTCCAAGCCTGCGCCGATCATATTGCCTGTCAAACTAAAACATTTTGCACTTCCGGGGTCCGTATCCCTCTATTCCCATCCTATTCATGTATTTGTCAAGCTGCCCATTAAACACCACTATCGTACCTGTTTCCACCATCTCCTCTGGCAGCGAATTTCAGACATTCACTACCCTCTGTGTAAAAAAACTTGCCCTGCACATCTCTAAAGTTTTCTCTTCTCACCTTAAATCTATGTCCCTTAGTAATTGATTCTTCCACCCTGGGAAAAAGCTTCTGAGTATCTACTCTGTCCATGCCACTCGTAATTTTGTAAACTTTTATCAAATCGCTCCTCAATCTCCGTTGCTCTAGTGAGAACAATCCGAGTTTCTCCAACCTCTCCTCATAGCTAATAACCTCCAGACCAGGCAGCATCCTGGTAAACCTCCTCTGCACCCTCTCCAACGCCTCCATATCCTTCTGGTAATGTGGTGACCAGAATTGCACGCAATATTCCAAGTGTGGCCTAACCAAGGTTCTATACAGCTGCAGCATGACTTCTCAGCTTTTACATTCAATACCCCTGCCGATGAAGGCAAGCATGCCATATGCCTTCCTGACCACCTTATCCACCTGCGTTGCCACTTTTGTGACCTGTAGACCTTTATACCCAGATCCCTCTGCCTGTCGGTGCGCTTAAGGGTTCTGCCGTTTACTGTATAATTCCTACCTGTGCTAGACCTTCCAAAGTGCATTACCTCGTATTTGTCCGGATTAAACTCCATCTGTCATTTCTCCGCCCAAGTCTCCAACCAATCTATATCTTGTATCCTTTGACAATCCTCTTCACTATTTGCAACTCTTCCAAATCATTTACGTATACTACAAACAGCAAAGGTCCCAGCACTGATCCCTGCGGAACCACTAGTCACAGCTCTCCATTCAGAAAAGTACCCTTCCACTGCTACCCTCTCTCTTCTATGACCAAGCCAATTCTGTATCCATCTTGCCAGCTCACCTCTGATCCCGTGCGACTTTACCTTCTGTACCAGTCTGCTGTGAGGGACCTTGTCAAAGGCCTTACTGAAATCCATGTAGATAACATCCACTGCCCTTCTGTCGTCGATTATCTTTGTCACTTCCTTGAAAAACTCGATCAAGTTAGTGAGACACGACTTCCCCTTCACAAAACCACGCTGCCTCTCACTAACATGCCCATTTGTTTCCAAATAGTAGTAAATCCTGTCACAAAGGATCTTCTCCAATAATTTCCCTACCACTGACATAAGGCTCCCCAGCCTGAAATTTCCTGGATTATCCTTGCTACCCTTTTCAAACAATAGAACAACATTGGCCATTCTGCAGTCTTCTGGGACCTCACCCATAGCTAGTGTCATCTTAAACTGTCATCTTAAACCGCACTTCCCTTCCATCTTTGCCTCTAACGAGTGCAAAGAGCTCATGAACTACTTCTCTCACTAAGATTGAGACAGTAGTTCTGCTGTCTCCTCTTCCCCGGCCTGCCAAGCCGAACTTCTTTCAGGTACCCTATTTACCCAGGACCAGATAGGTTCCAAGGTTTTAAAGGAAGTGCACGAATTATAATCTTCCAAGTTCTCTCTTCAGGAACCGTTCCTTTTGATTTATGCCTTTCACTATGCTATTTAACAAAGTGAGAATGGGAAATCAGGGAAACAAATCATTTAGTCTCATCTGCTGTCAGGAATTTGCTAGTGTCTATAATTGAGGATCAGGTGACACAAATTTTCAAAATGTTCAAACTGATCAGGAAGAGCCAATGTGGCTTTGTAAAAGAGTAGGTCACATCTGATGAACCTTATTGAATTTTTTTGAAGAGGTGACTAGAATACAAGGGGTTGGGGGGTGTGGAAGTAGCTACCGTTGTACCAAGTCCTGGTTAGACCACACCTGGAATACTGTGAGCAGGACTGGGCACCAATCTTATAAAGGATGTATTGGTTTTGGAGTGAGTGCAGCATAGATTTACTAGAATGGTAACCTGGACTACTAGGGTTAAATTACCAAGAGTGGTTACACAAACTAGGGTTGTAATCTCTGGAATTTGGAAGGTTAAGGAGTGATTTAATCAAAGTTTTGATCTACCTTATTTCCACTGGTTGGGGTGTCTAGGACTACGGAGCATAGTCTTTAAAAAAAAATCTTTCAGGAGTGAAATTAGGAAACAGTTCTGTACGCAGTTTGGAACACTCTTCTGAAAATGGCAATTTGTGTTAATTTTTAAATCTGAGATTGATAGATTTTTGTTAACCAAAGGAATTAAGGGATTTGGGGCTAAAGTGGGTATAGGAAGTTAGGTTCCAGATCAGCCATGGTCTTATTCAATTGCAGAACAGTTCCTGTGCTAAATGGCCTACTCCTGTTCTGATGTTCACTGAGCTTGCACCTTCCTTTAGTTTCTCTCTTGTCGCTTCATGTTAGCTGATACTGCTAACGGTCTCTCTTTGGGTACTGTTCCCCCCTCTTTTCCAAATGAGGTAACATCATCCCACTCATCAAAAAAAAGGTGACCCCCTCCGTCCTTGTAAATTACCGCCCCATCTCCAACATACCTTTCCTCTCGAGTCCTTAAACATGCCCATCTTTCCTGGAACGACATGTTTGAATCCTTCCAATCAGGTTTCTGTGCTGCTAAGGCATTGAAACAGCTCTTATGGAAATCAGAAATGACTTTTTTTAACAATGTGTTTTTCTAACAATGGTAACTATATCCTTTTGGCATTCCTGAGTCTTTGAGATAGTTGACCACACAATCCTCCTCATATCTCTCCACCTTTCAGCTACATGGCTGCACTTGCTTGATTCTATACTTATCTATTGAGTCTTAGCCTGAAAAATCACCTGCAATGGTATGAATTTCTGCTCCTGTACCATCAACATTGGTGTCCCCCCAGGATCTGTCCTCTACTCCCTATTTGACATATGCTGCTCCCTTGCCAACATCATTCAAAAATGTGTCATCGGTTTCCATATGTACATTGATAACCTCCAGCTTTACTCCACCATCTCTAAATTGTCAAACTGCTTGTCTGACATCCAGTCCTGGGTGAACAGAAATCTATTTCTGTCTGTGAAGCACTGGGAAATTTTATTATGCTAAATGTGCTAGCTATATAAATACAAGGTATTTGTTAATTATAGTATTTGGTCCTCTAAATTTGTTTCAACTACTTTGATCAGAAATGATTTATTACAAGTTATCTTTATTCTAAAATTCTTCTGGGATTTAGTGATGGGTGATTTAGGAGATTTCAAAGCTTGCTCTGATATGATTCTCAGCTGGCAGTAGTTGCATCTAGATATGTGAACCATTCACAATCATTTATTTTAGTTGCGTGGAAGAGTCAAAATTGACTGAGTCTGTATATCACCTTGGTCTTTGTGATCTTAAGCACAGCAATGCACAACTTGCAGTGAAGGCTTGAGACTGTGAATGCAGGCTGAATCCGTTTATTGTTAGATTAAACCCATTGATGTTGAAAAGCAGAGAGATTTTGGAATTCCAAGCAGCTCAAGTAGATGGGACCATAAAAAAGCTTAATACTGTATTCTGCAGCAGCAAGTACAGAATATAAAAGCAAAGATGTATTGATGTGTACTAACATTTTGTGTGTAGGAGTAGTCTGGGCTCTTTATACCTTTATAGGGCCGACGTTGAAGCAACAGAGAGGATACGGTGTGGATTCGATCAGGTGTTGTTTCATTAGAACAGAGAATTAGTTGTTTGAAAGTTGTTTAAAATGAAGGAATAAATCAGTACATATAGCCTTTCCAATCATGGGGACTAGAACAAAGTGACATAAGTAAATATTCAAGCAAGAAATTTACCAAGAGTAGGAGGCTGTGGATAGTTTGAAGCAGAAACCATGGCACTGTTTATTATAGGTTGGATAAGTGGTTGGGTCATATGGAATTAAGACATTCACAGGTTGTGGGTAAGCACCACACGTGCTGAGTAATTTAATTTCCAGGTTGTAATTTCTATTAGCTTTGGTGTATACAAAATTGCATTTACCGACAAGAATTGTGTGGTACAGGATTTGTTAACCCATCTTTTTTTTTCCCACAGCCTGTAGAACATCCTTTTGGTGGTGGTAACCATCAGCACATAGGGAAACCATCAACTATCAGGAGAGATGCTCCAGCTGGTCGTAAGGTCGGTCTCATTGCTGCTCGTCGTACCGGTAGACTGCGTGGTACTAAGACCGTCCAGGAGAAGGAGAACTAGTTAATGTAACTGCACAAATTTGCCACAATAAAAATGAATGAAAAAACACCACTTTGTTACTAGTATAAAGCTGGTAGTTATTTACAAGAATAATTTCGGAAATATACTGTCCAGTACAAAGACTATGCTGGTGTTTATGTTCCATATAGGCCTCCTTCCACCTTTATGTTATCTTACCCATTAGCATAATTTATTCCTTTCTCCTTCAATTATTTATCTATGGGGGAAACGATGGTGTAGTGGTATTATCACCGGACTTGTAATCCAGAGATCCAGGTAATGCTCTGGGGACCCAGGTTTGAATCCCACCACAGCAGATGGTGGTGGAATTTGAATTCAATAAAAACCTGGAACGGTTTAATGAGGACCATGAAACTGTCATTGATTGTCATAAAAACCCACCGGTTCACTAATGTCCTGTATAGAAGGAACATGTGATCCATTGCAATTGACTCAAATGTCTCCTAAAATGGCCTAGCAAGTCAATAAGGAATGTGAAACTGGATGGGCCACCTAGCATCAACCTAGGCACTGTAAATGACAACGACAAACTGAACCCTGTTGACCCTGCAAACTCCTCGACTGGGAGATGGGAGAGGTGCCTCACAGAATCAGACTTTACAGACACCACTGCCAGGACAGACCCAGCAGAGGTGGCAGCACAGTGGTATACAGTCAGGAGGGAATTGCCCTGGGAGTCTTATGTCAACTCAGGACACCAAGAAGTTTCATGGCATCAGAAAACAGGAGCAAGGAAACCACCTGCTGATTACCAAATATGACACCCCCTTCAGCTAATGAATCAGCACTCCTCCATGTTGAACACCACTTGGAGGAAGCACTGAGGGTGGCAAGGGTACAGAATGTACTTTGGATGGGGGACTTCAAGAATGGCTTGGTAGTACCAGTACAGACTGAGTTGGCTGAGTCCTAAAGGACATTGCTGCTAGACTGGGTCTGCAGCAGGTGGTGCAGGAACCATCAAGAGGGAAAAGAATTCTTGACCTCATCTTCGCCAACTGTGGATGTATCGGTCCATGCCAGTATCGGTGGGCATGACCACCACACAGTCCTTATGGGAATAAAGTCCCGGCTTCACATTGAGGATACCCTCGTGTTGTTTGGCACTAACACTGTGCTAAATGGGATAGATTTTGAACAGAAATAGCAACTTATCCATGAGGTGCTGTGGGCCATCAGCAGCAGAATTGTACTCTACCACAATCTGTGACCTCATGACCTGGTATATCTCCCACTCTACCATTACCACCAAGGGAAGAGATCGACTGTGGTTCAATAAATAGTTCAGAAGGGCATGTCAGGAGCAGCACGTGCATGCCTAACAATGATATGTCAACCTGGTGAAGCTACAACACCAAACAGCATAAGCAGCAAGTGATAGAGCTAAGCCATCCCACAACCAACAGATCTGATTCAAGCTCTGCAGTCCTGCCACATCCAGTCATGAATGGTGGCGGACAATTAAATAGACTAGAGGTTGTAAAAAGAATAAAAGGATCAAACTAAAGGCTCTGTATCTACACAAAGCATTTGAATCAAGACCAATGAACTGAGGATACACAGAAACAAATAACGACTGCAGGAGGACATGGATTGGGACCTGAATATTAAAGGATATAGGACACTTAGGAAGAACAGGAAATGAGTTAATGATGGTATTAACACACTAAAGAGGAATGACCTAAGTTCAGGAAACCAGGATGTGGAAACAGTTTGGGTGGAGATTAGAAATAGTATAGGTAAGAAGTCACTTGTGGCCCCTAACAGTAACCATATGGTAGGATGCACCATAAAGGAAGAAGTAATGGGAGCTTGTCAGAAAGGTACAGTGATAATAGGAGATTTTAATCTACATGTAGACTGGAAAAATCAGATGGGCAAATGTAGGCTAGATGAGTTCATAGAATGTTTCCAGGTTAGTTTCTTAAAAAAAAAGTTCTAGGGCCAACCAGGGAGCAGGCCATACTAGACCTGGTATTGTGCAACAAGATGGGATTAATTAATGACCTCATGGTGAAGGTGCTCCTGAGCAGCAGCAATCATAATATGATTGAATTTTACATTCAGTTTGAGGGAGAGAGGAGGGGGTCTGAGAAAATATAAAAAATGACAAAAGATTAATGAGGAAAAAAGAGTACAAGAGAAAGCTAGCCAGAAATGTAAAAACAGATAGTAAGAATTTCTATAAATATTTTAAAAAGAAACGAGTTAACAAAGTGAGCGATGATCCTATAGAAAGTGACTCTGGATAATTAATAATGGAAAACAAGGAAATGGCAGATGACTAGGTATTTTGCATCAGTCTTCACCATAGACGATACAAGTAACATCCCAAGGGCAGCTGTAAATCAGGAAATAGAAGGTAGGAAGGAATTCAGGAAAATGACAATCACCAGAGAAGTGATACTGAGTAAATGGTTGGAGCTGGGGGCTGACAAGTGCCCAGGTCCTGATGGATTTCACCCTAGGGTCTTAAAAAATGTGGCTAGGGAGATAGTTAATGCATTGGTTTGGTTGACAAATTTGCTGATGACACAAAGATAGACAAGAAAGTAAGTTGTGAAGAGGACATAAGGAGGCTATAAAAAGATATAAATAGGTTAAGTGAGTGGGCAAAGACCCGGCAAATGGAGTATAATGTGGGAAAATGTGAAATTGTCCATTTTGACAGGAAGAGTAAAAGAGAAGCATACGATCTAAATGGTGAGAGATTGCAGAGCTTTGAGATGCAGAGGGATCTGGGTGTCAGTGCATGAATCACAAAAGGTTAGTATGCAGGTACAGCAAGTAATTAGGAAAGCTAATAGAATATTATGATTTATTGCAAGGGGAATTGGATACAAAAGTAGGATGGTTATGAGCACTAGTGAGACCACATCTGTGTACAGTATTGGTCACCTTAGGGAAATACTTTGGAAGCAGTTCAGAGGTTTACCAGACTAATACCTGGAACGGGCTTATGAGGAAAGGTTGGACAGATTAGGCTTGTATCTGTTGGAGTTTAGAAGAGTAAGAGGCGATTTGACTGAAACATACAAGATCCTGAGGGGTCTTGACATGGTGGATGTGGAGAGGATGTTTCCTCTTGTGGGAGAATCTAGAACTAGGGATCACTGTTTAAAAATAAGGGGTCACTCATTTAAGATGGGGATGAGGCAAAAAAAATTTTCTTTCAGAAGGTCGTGAGTCTTTGAAACTCTCTTCCTGAAAAGGCAGTGGAAGCTGAGCCCAAATATTTTTAAGGCAGAGGTGGATAGATTCTTGATAAGCAAGGGGGTGATAGGTTATTAGGGGTAGGCGGGATGCAGGTTTGAGGCTACTATGAGATTTGCCACAATTTTACTAAATGGCGAAGCAAGCTCGAGGGGCCGAATGGCTGACTCTTGTTCCTTGTTTTTATGTTCATATCTTCGTATGCACTGGAGGAGAAGGCTCCACAAATATCCCCATCCTTAATGATGGGGAAGCCAAGCACATCAGTGCAAAAGATAAGGTTGAAGCATTTGCAACAATCTTCAGCCAGAAATGATAAGTGGATGATCCATCTCAGCCTTCTCCTGAGGTCCCCAGCATCATAGATGCCAGTCTTCAGCCAATTCGATTCACTCCTTCAAGAAATGGCTGAAGGCACTGGATACTACAAAGGCTATGGGTCCTGCCAATATTTCGGCAATAGTACTTTAGACTTGTGCTCCAGAACTGGCCGCACCCCTAGCCAAGCTGTTTCAGTACAGCTACAACACTGACATCTACCCAGCAATGTGGAAAATTGCTTTGGTATGCCCTGTACACAAAAAGCAGTACAAATCCATCCCAGCCAATTACCATCCCATCAGTCTACTTTCCATCATCAGTAAAATGAAGGAAGGAGTCATCGACAGTGCTGTCAAGCGGCACTTGCTTAGCAATAGCCTGCTCACTGACACTCAGTTTGGGTTCCGCCAGGGTCACTCAGCTCCTGACCTCATTACACCCTTTGTCCAAACATGAACAAAAGAGCTGAACTCCAGAGGTGAGGTAGCAGTGACTATCCTCAACATCAAGGCAGCATTTGACCGAGTGTGGCATCAAGGAGCCCTAGCAAAACAGGGAAAAAATAGGAATCAGGCGAAAAACTCTCCGCTGGTTGGAGTCATACCTAGCACAAAAGAAAATGGTTGTAGTTGTTGGAGGTCAATCATCTTAGTTCCAGGACATTGCTGCAGGAGTTCCTCAGGGTGGTGTCCTAGGCCCAACTATTTTCAGCTGCTTCATCAATGACCTTCCTTCCATCATAAGGTCAGAGATAGGGATGTTCGCTGATGATTGCACAATGTTCAGCACCATTTACGGCGAATATTGAAGCAGTCCATGTCCAAAAGCAGCAAGACCTAGACAATATCCAGGCTTGGGCTGACAAGTGGCAAGTGACACTTGCGCCACACAAGTGCCAGCAATGACCATCTCCAACAAGAGAGAATCTAACCATCACCCCTTGACATTCAATGGCATTACCATCACCAAATCACCCACTATCAACATCTTGGAGGTTACCATTGACCAGAACTGAACTGACCATTGAACTGAACGAGCCATATAAATACAGTGGCTACAAGAACAGGTCAGAAGCTGGGAATCCTGCAGCAAGTAACTCACCTCCTGACTCCCCAAAGCCTGTTCACCATCTACAAGGCACAAGTCAAAAGTGAGATGGAATACTCTCCAATTGCCTGGATGAGATAATCTCCAACAACACTCAAGAAGCTTGATACCATCCAGGACAAAGCAGCCCGCTGTTTGGCACTCCACCCACAAACATTCACTCCCTCCACCACCAACATACAGTGACAGCAGTGTGCACCATCTACAAAATGCACTGCAAGAAGGCTCACACCAAGGCTCCTTAGCACCCTCCAAACCCATGACTACTATCACCTAGAAGGCAGCGGACACATGGGAACACCATCGCCTGGAAGTACCCCTCCAAGCCATTCACCATACTGACTTGGAAATATATCACCATTCCTTCACTGTCACTAGGTCAAAATCCTGGAACTCCCTCCCTAACAGAACTGGCTGTACCTACACCACATGGACTGCAGCGATTCAAGAGGGCAGCTCACCACCGCCCTCTCAAGGGCAGTTAGGGATGGGCAAGAAATGCTGGCCTAGCCGGCAATGCTCACATTCCATTCTTGAATAAAGCAAAAATACACACTAAATTATAAAATTAGATTCCAGGTTTAGTTTGAGAAGACCCAGATTTATGTAATATCTTGCTATATCAGGAAGCATAGGGACTTTTCTGCAGTCAAATTATCACATTCGTTTTGTATACAGCTAGATCCCACAAACTACAGAGATTCTTTTTTAACTGTCTTTATTGATGGAAAGTTGGTGACACTCAGCAACAGGAAGACATTGTCATGGACAGAATGCTGACATTGTTACACACATACATTGCTTTTAAATATTATGTAAATGATTTGCAGACTCAGGAGTGAGTGCACAACCAATTTAAGTAAGCTGTTAAGAACCTCTTCATGAATGGTGATGGACAAATAACCAGCTAACCAGAGGAGGAGGCTCCAGAAACGAGGGTGTTGATGAAGGAGCCCAGAAGTGCTGAGTGAATGATCCATCTCAGACTCTTCCTGAGGTCCCCAGCATCACAGATGCAAGCCCTGGATACAGTAAAGTCTATGAGCTTGACAACATCCTGACTGTACACTTGACTCATTTGAAGTAAGAGAAGGCCATTTGGCCCCTTGAGCCTATTTCAAAAGTTGTACTGAAGATGTATTCCAGGATAGCTGCATCTCTAGCCAAGCTGTTCCAGTGCAGCTACAACACAGGTATTTACCCGACAATGTAGAAAATTGCCCATTAAGTCCTGTCCAAAAGAGGACAAATCCAATCCGGCCAATGACGGCCAATGAACAAAGTGATGGAAGGTGTCATTGCTAGTGCTATCAAGCAGCAGTTATTCAGCAATAATGTGCTCACCAATGCTCAGCTTGGGTTCCGCTAGGGCCGCACAGCTCCACACTTCATTACAATCTTGGCTCAAATGTGGACAAAAGAGCTGAATTCCATTCTAAAATGCTCCCAATCCTCCTTACTACTTTTTAGGCCACTTTATAAGCCTCTTCCTTTGATCTAATACAATCTAAGTTCTCTTGTTAGCCATGATAGGATCACTTTTCCTGCTGGCATTTTGTGCCTCAAAGGAATGTAAATTTGTAGTAAACCATGTATTCATTTAATTTTTAAAAATTAATTCATGGGGTATGGGCGTCATTGGCTGGGCCAGCATTTGCCATGTATGTAAGGTATGACGGGAAAATTTGCTGTGGTAGTTTGGGAATCTACGGTAAAAGATATGACGGTAGGCAGGCAATGACTTGCATTCAACATGGATTGCAGCGGTTTAAGACGGCAACTCACCACCACTTTCTCAAGGGCAATTAGGGATGGGCAATAAATGCTGGCCTAGCCAGTGAAGCCCAGATCCCATGAATGAATTTTTTAAAAAATTAATACATGGTCTACAACAAACTTACATTCCTTTGAGGCACAAAATCTCAGCAGGAAAGGTAATTCAACCATGGCTAACAAGATAATTTAGATTGTATTAGATCAAAGGAAGAGGCTTATAAAGTGGCCAAAAAAGTAGTAAGGAGGATTGGAAGCATTTTAGAATTCAACAAGAAAGCTGATAGAGAGAAAAATAGAACAAGGAAGTGAACTAGCCATAAACATAAAAATGGACTGTAAAAGCTTCTATAGGTATGTAAAAAGGAGAAGATTAGCAAGGACAAATGTGGGCAGGGACAGGAGAGTTTATAATGGGGATAAGGAAATGGCAAAGAAACTAAACAAAGACTTTGTATCTTGTCTTCACGGAGGATGTAAGAAAAAAATCTCCCAGAAATACTAGAGAACCAAGAGACTTGTGAAAAAGAGGCACAGAAAAAAGTTAGTAAAAAAGTAGTACTGGAGAAATTAATGCGATTAAAAGTTGATAAATCCCCTGGACCTGATGATTTACATTCCGAATTGTTGAAAGAGGTGGTTGAAGAGATAGTGGATGCGTTGGTGGTCACCTTCCAAAATCCCATAGATTCTGGAACGGTTCTTTCAGATTGTAAGATAGCAAATGTAACCCCACTATTTAAGAAAGGAGGAAGGGAGACAACAGGGAACTACACACCTGTTATCCTGACCTCAGTAGTAGGGAAAATGCTAGAATCTATTATAAAGACTGGACACTTAGAAAATAATGGTAGGATTTGGCAGAGTCAACATGGATTTATGAAAGGGAAAGCATGTTTACAAACCTGTTGGAGTTTTTTGAGAATCTAACTCGCAGAATAGGTAAGGGGGAACCAGTGGATGTGGTGTATTTCAGAAGGCTTTCCATTATGTCCCATACAGGTTAGTAAGCAAAATTAACACAATGTGAGATTAGGGGTAATATATTGGCATGGATTGAGAATTGACTAGTGGGGTACTGCAAGGATTAGTGCTTGGGCCCCAGCTATTCATAATCTATATCTTTGATTTGGATGTGAGAACCAAATGTCGTATTTCCAAGTTTCACACAAAACTTGGTGGGAATGCAAGTTGTGATGCAACGTGGCTTCAAGGGGATTAAGATACGTTAAGTGAGTTGGCAAGAACATGACAAATTGAATATAATGGGAAAAAAGTTATCCACTTCAGTTGGAAAATCAGTAATGCAGAGTATTTCTTAAATGGTGAGAGATTGGGAAGTGTTAACATTCAAAGGGACCGGGTTCCTTGTTCATAGGTCACTGAAAGCTAACATGCAGGTGCGGCAAGCAATCAGGAAGGCAAATAGTATGTTGACCTTTATCACAAGAGGATGTGAGTGCAGGAGTAAAGATGTCTTGCTTCAACTGTATAGAACCTTGGTTAGATGACACCTGGAGTAATGTGTACAGTTTTGATCTCCTTACCTAAGGAGGAATTTACTTGCTATAGCGGGAGTGCAGCAGAGGTTTGCCAGACTAATTCCTAGGATGGCAGTACTGTCCTATGAAGGGAGATTGAGGGGACTGGGCTTGTATTTGCTAAAATTTAGAAGAAGGAGAGGTGATCTCATTGAAACTTACAAAATTCTTATGGAGCTAGGCAGGGTAGCTGTAGAAAGGGTGCTTCCCCAGGCTGGAGGGTCTAGAACCAGAAAACACAATCTTAGAGTAAGAGGTAGGCCATTTAGGGCTGAGATGGGGAGGAATTTCTTCAGTCTGAGGGTGGTGAATCTTTGGAATTCTTTACCCCAGAGGGCTGTGGAAACTCAGTAAATGAATGTATTCAAGACAGAGATTGATAGATTTCTGAACATTAAAGATATCAAGAGATATTGAGATAGTGAGGGAAAATGGCGTTGAGGTAGAAGATCAGCCATGATCTAGTTGAATGGTGGATTGGGCTCGAGGGGCCATATGGCCTACTCCTGCTGCTATTTCCCATGTTCTTATGATCGAGCATGGTACCAAGAAGCCCTAGTAAAATTGAAGTCAATGGGAATCAGAGGGAAAATGCTCCCTGGTTAGAGTTATACCTAGCACAAGAGAAGATGGCTGCAATGTTGGAGGCCATTTATTTCAGCACCAAGGTAGTGTCGTAGTTGCAACCATCTTCAGCTGTTTCAACAATGACCTTTCCTCCATCATAAGGTCAGAAGTTTGTTGATGATTGCACAATGTTCAGTGCCATTCCCAAATTCTTATGTACTGAAGCAGTCCTAGTCTGCATGCAGGAAGATCTGGAAAACATTCAGGCTTGCGCTATTAAGTGGCAAGTAACATTCAGGCAGTGCCAGGCAATTACCATCTTCAACAAGAATCAATCTAACCATCTCCCCTTGACATTCAATGACATTACCATCACTAAATCCCCTGTCAACATCTTGGGGTTACCATTGACCAGATATTGAACTGGACCAACCATATAAATGCTGTGGCTATAACAGTAGATCAGAGGCTGGGAATTTTGCAGTAACACACCGCCTGATTTCCCAATGCCTGTTCACCATCTACAAGGCACAAATCAGGAGTGTAATGGAATAGGTTCCACTTGCCTGGATGAGTGCAGCTCCAACAGCACTCAAGAAGCTGGATACCATTCCAACCAAAGCTTGACTGGCACCCCATCCACCACCTTAAACATTCACTCCTTCCACCACAGGCACACAGTGGTAGCAATATGTAACAACATGCCAAGCCTCCTTCAATAGCAACTTCTAAACCTGTGACTTCTGCCAGCTGGAAGGGGAAGGGCAGCAGATGCTTAACACCACCGCCTGCAAGTTTACCTCAAAAACATGCACTGTCCTGACTTGGAACTGCATTATCGTTCCTTCACAGTCAGTCGGTCAAAATCCCGCAACTCCCTCCCTAACACCTCTATAGGTGTACCTGCACCACACGGACTGCGATGGTTCAACAAGGTAGCCAAAAACCACCTTTTTTCATTCTTTCATGGGATGTAGGCTTTGCTGGCTAGGCCAACATTTTTATTGCTCATTCCTAATTGCCCTTGAGAAGCTGGTGGAAAGGAGGCGGGGTAACAAAATTGACTGGGAGAATGTTGCACTATTGGAGAGAGGATGTTCAGGGTGGTCAAGGAAAAAAATCTATTTGGATAGAGTTAATAAATATGGGTGTATTCTATAGGCCCCCAACTAGTCAGAAAGATAAGGAGGAACAAATTTGCAGGAAAATTATAGGGAGGTCCAAGACCAATGAGGATGGAGGCATTGCTGGATCTGGCTCTGAGGAATATGGAAGATCAAATGGATCAAGTGTCTATAGGGGAATACTTAGGGAACAACGTCAACTAATATTGATACAGTGCCTTTAACATAATGAAATATCCCAAGGTGCTTCACAAGAGCATTATGAAACAAAATATAACATGGAGCCACATAAGGCAAGATTAGATCGGATGATCAAAAGCTTGATCTAAGAGGTAGGCTAAAGGAGACTCCTAAAGGAGGAAAACAAAGTAAAATGGCAGAGTCATCAATGTGGTGCAATTAAAATTGGGGTTGCTCAAGTGGCCAGATTCCTTGGAGGGCTGTGGGCCTGGAGAAGATTACAGAGATAGGGAGGGGCAAGGCCTTGGAGGGATTTAAAACAGGGATGAGAATTTTAAAATCTGTTTAGAAGACTTTTTTTGACCAGGAAGCGGATGTAGGTCAAAGAGTACAGGGTTGATAGGTGAACAGGACTTCTTGCCGGTTAAAACATGGGCATTAGAGTTTTTGATTACATCAAGTTTACAGACCATAGATTATGGGAAAGCAGCCAGGAGTGCTTTGGAATAGTTGAGTCTATAGGTAACAAAGGCATAAGAACATAAGAAATAGGAACAGGAGTAAACCATTCGGCCCTTTGAGCCTGCTCCGCCATTCAATACAATCATGGCTGATCTTCTTGTGCTTCGATTTCCACATTCCCATCTAACACCAATAACCTTTGATTCACTTGCCTAATAAAAATCTATCTACCTCTGCCTTAAAAATATCCAATGGCCCTGCTCCACCACCTTCTGAGGCAGAGAATTCCAAAATCGCACAACCCTCAGAGAAAAAAATTCTCATCTCTATCCTATAAGGGTGACCCCTAATTTTAAAACAGTGTTCCCTAGTTCTGGACTCATCCACGACAGGAAATATCTTTTCGATGTCCACCTTGTCGAGGCCAATCAGGATCTTGTACACTTCAATCAAATCACCCCTCACTCTTCTAAACTCCAGTGGAAACAAGCCTAGTCTGCCCAACCTATCCTCATAAGACAACCTACTCATTCCAGGTATCAATCTCGTAAACCCCCTTTGAACCGCCTCCAATGCATTTACATCCTTCCTTAAATAAGGAGACCAAAACTGCACACAGTATTTGAGGTGCAGTCTCAACAAGGCCCTGTATAACTGAAGCATAACATCCTTACTTTTATGTTCAATCCCTCTCGTAATAAAGGATAGCATTCCATTAGCCTTAATTACTTGCTGTACCTGCATACTAACCTTTTGTGACTCATGTACTAGAACACCTGGATCCCTCTGCACCTCAGAACGATGCAGCTGTTCTCCATTTAAGTAGTACTCTTTTTTTTGTTCTTTCTGCCAAAGTGAACTTCACATTTTCCCACATTAAACTCCATTTGCCAGATCTTTGCCCACTCACTCAACCTATCTAGATCCATCTGTAACCTCATGTCCTCTTCACAACATACGATTCTACCTATCTTTGTGTCATCTGCAAATTTAGCTACTATGTCTTCACTCCCCTCAGCTAAGTCATTGATGTAAATTGCAAAATGTTGAGGCCCCAGTACCCCTGTGGGGCTTCACTCATCATACCCTGCCAATCAGAAAAAGACCCATTTATGCATACTCTCTTGCCTTCTGCCAGCCAGCCAATCTTCTATCCATGCTAATATGTTACTCATTACACCATGCGCTTTTATTTTCCATAATGATCTTTGATGTGACATCTTATCAAATGCCTTCTGGAAATCCAAGTACAGTATGTCTACAGGCTCCCCTTTATCTGCTGCGCATGTTACTCCAAAAAAACTCCAATAAATTGGTTAGATATGATTTTCCTTTCACAAAACCCCATTCTTCCCCATTGTCTTGAACTCTTCTAAGTGCCCAGCTATACCCTCCTTAATGATTGATTCTAATAACTTCCCCACGACAGACATCTACCTAACTGGCCTATAGTTTCCTGTTTTCTGCCACCCTCCCTTCCAGGATACTTTCCAATCTGAATGAACCTTTCTAGAATCTAGTGAATTTTGGAAAATTAATACCAGCGCATCAACTACCTCATTAGCCATTTCTTTTAAGACCCTAGGATGTAGTCCATAGGGACCTGGAGACTTGCCAGCCTGCAGCTCCATCAATTTGCTCAGTACCATTTCCCTAGTGATTTCAATTTCACCAAGTTCCTTTCTCCTGTTCACCTCCTGATTTGCAGCTATTACTGGAATGTTTTTTGAATCCTCTATAGTGAACACAGAAGCAAAATATTTGTACATTTCTTCTGCCATTTCCTTAATACCTATCAACTCCCCATTGTCACTTTCAAGAGGACAACACTCCCTTTACTTACTCTTTTCCTTTTTAAATAACTGTAGAAACTCTTGCTATCCATTTTTACATTTCTAGCTAGCTTCCTCTCAGACTCTAGTTTCTTTTCTCCTGATTAACCTTTTAAAAAGTCATTCTCTGCTATTCTTTATATTCTGTCCTGCCACTCATCTTTGCGGAGTTGTATGCTATTTCCTTAAGTTTTATGCTTTCCTTAACATCTTTAGTAAACCACGGATGGTGGGTCCTCCCCTGAGAACTTTTCTTTATAGTAGGAATCTACTTATTCTGAATACTCTGAAATATCCCCATAAATGTTGGCCACTGCTTCTCTACTGATCTATCCTCCAGCCTAGTTTCCCAGTTCACTTCAGCTAGCTCAGCTTTCATCCCCACATAGCTGCCCTTATTTAAGTTTAAGATACTAGCCTTAGACCCACTCTTCTCCCTTTCAAACTGGATGTAAAATTCAATCAAATTGTGGTCTCTGCTACCTAGGGGTACCTTTGCTCTGAAGTCATTAATTAATATCATCACATTACACAATATCAGGTCTAATATAACCTGCTCTCTGGTTGGTTCCAGAACATGCTGCTTTAAGAAACTATCTTGAAAGCATTCTAAGAACTCATCATCTGAGCTATCACCGCCAATCTGATTTTTCCAGTTTATGTGTAGATTAAAATCACCCATGATTATTGCCATCCCTTTATCACAAGTACACAATATTTTCTCTTGAATACTTTGTCCTACACTGTGGCTACTGTTGGGGGGCCTATAGACCACTAATGACTTTTCCCCTCTACTATTCCTCACCTCTACTATTCCCCATCTCCACTCAAACTGATTCTACATCCTGATCTCCTGAACCAAGATCATCTCTAACTATTGCAACAATGCCCTCTTTGATTAACAGTGCTATGCCTCCACCTTTACCATGACTGTGGGTTTCAGCAGCTGATGTGCTGAGATGGGGCAAGATTGGACAATGTTGTGGAGATGGGAATAGGCAGTCTTAGTGATGACATGAATATGAGGTTAGAAGTTCATCTGGGGTCAAATGTGGCATCAAGGTTGTGAACAGGCTGGTTTAACCTGATTCTTTCCAGGGAGAGTGATGGAATCAGTGGTTAGGGAACAGAGTTTGGAGCGGCGATTGAAAACAACAGCTTGAATCTTCCTAATGTTGAACAAGAAGAAATTTCCCACCCAATGGATGTCGGATAAACAGTTTGATAATTTAGCAACAGTGGAGGGGTCAAAAAGAGACAGTGGTGAGGTACAACTGGGTGTCATCAGCATATATGTGAAAACTAATGCTGTGCTTTCAGATCTTGTTGCCACGGGACAGCATGTAAATGGGAAATAGAAGAGGGCCAAGGATAGTTCACTGGGGGACACCAGAGGTAATGGTGTGAGATCAGGAAAAGAAGCTATTGCAAGTGATACAGTGGCTAAGATTAGATAAATAAGAATGGAGCCAGGGACAGCAGTCCCACCTAGCTGGATGACAGTGGAGAGGAGTTGGAGGAAGCATGCTCAAACATGTCAAAGATTGCAGACAGGTCAAGAGGACGAGGAGGGAAAGTTTACCTTTGTCAGAGACATAAAGGATGTCAGTTGTGACTTTGATAAGAGCTGTTTGAGTACAGTAAGCTCAGAACAGTGATCATAATATCATACGGTTTAGGTTAGCCACGGAAAAGACAAAAAGCAATAAAGAATAAAATTATTTAATTGGAGGAGGGACTATTTAAGTGGACTGAGAACTGACTTGCCCCGGGTAAATCGGAATTAAAGATTGGCAGGCAAAAACAAGCTGCCTTTAAGTTGGTGGTGGTTTGGATATAATCAAAGTACATTTCCACAAAATGGAAAGGTAGGGCAACCAAAGCCAGAGCTCCCTGGATGATGAAAGAGATTAGAGCAAGATGAAGCAGAGAAAGTGTGCATTTCATAGATTTGGGTGGACAATCCAATTGAGAACCAAGTTAAATATGAAGGTTCAGAGGGGAAGTGAAGGAGGGAATAAGTGAAGCACAGAAAGAGTATAAGAGGAGACTGCATGGGAAGAGTGGGAGCTGTATTGTTGGGATGGCCTTCCCCTGAACCATGCTGAGACAAGTGTTCTGATGAGTTGTATAACTTGGGTGGTAGAGAGGGCTTTAAACTAAATAGTGGAGGCAAGGGATCAAGTTTGCGGAGATGTGATAAATTAAATAGAGAAGACAAGGCAGGAAAGCAATGTAGGAATAAGGGAAATGATGACCAGAATGTGGCAGGAAGGGACAAAGAGTACGAATCTAAGAGTCCACCAGCAGATAAGGCTAGAGGTTACAAAAATTGTAAAAAGACAGAGCTCAAGGCTCTGTTTCTGAATGCATATCGCATTCGTAACAAAACAGGTGAATTGATAGCACAAATAGAAATAAATAAATATAATCTGATAACCATTATAGAGACATGGCTGCAGGATGACAAAGACTGTGACCTGAATATTTAAGGTAGGACAGGAAGCTAGGAAAAGGTGGAGGGATAGCTCTGTTAATTAAGGATGACATTGGTACAATAGAGAGAGATGACTTTAGTTGAGGAGACCAAGGTGTAAAATCAGTTTAGGTTTTTTCCATTCATTCATGGGATGTGGGCTTTGCTGGCTGGGCCAGCATTTATTGC